>NC_135783.1:323996821-325196821 GCF_051106095.1 Pogona vitticeps | reverse complement strand
ACCCTGTTTACTTTTTAAAAAATAGGCATTTTGTGATTGTTTATCCTGGGTGGCCTTGATCCTGGGTGTCAGGGAAACATGGACTGGTCTACGCCCACGGGTCTCTACTTGCTGCCATTCCTGTGTTATCACCCAGCAGGAACTGGGATGATATGGGGTACATCAGGGGGCATTCAGGTCCCCTGATGCAACTGGATCCATCCGCAATGCTCAAGCCAGAGGAACTGCATGCTGTTATCAATACAATTGTGGCCTTTTTTACTCCAGTTGTGTGTCAATGTGTCTTATTTGTTGGGGGGAGAGTGGGCCATCCAGTAATAGGCCCACAAAGTAACCTTTCTCTCACACAGTTGTGGACGCATCCCTGTAACACGTTGAACTGGTGTCCGTTATCCTACAGCCACTGAATGAAACAGCAATTGGCCCTGTCGCTAGCCTGCTTAACTCTGTGGGTTGAAGCTCCTGGTTCCAGAGCTAGAGACAGAATTCAACAGTCCACAGTGCCTTCAGGGGGAAAGAACCAATGAATGTCATGCAGAACAAGTGTGGCTGACAGGGCTACGTGCCCGGCCACTTGTGTGGCTTTGGACAAGCTGCATGGTTTTAGAGCAGCACTAGAAGGAGAGACTGGTAAACCATTTCTGAGCAATTTATAGCTAGAACACCAGGGAAGATTGCCATAAGTTGAAAATGACTTGACAGCACATTATTATGAGTACTGTTTATAAAAGATTATGGAAGTTTTGGTTTGTTTTGGTTTGGTTTTGCTTTTCGAAAAATATCACTTTGTTGTCCCAGATAATTTCATTAGTTTGCTTGGATGTACAATAAGTCTTTGCTTTATTTATGACAGAAATGGCAATATTGAGGGCTAAACTGGATGGGATCTGGGAGATTCATGATTAAGATCTTCCAAAATCTCAGTGTTGGTAATAACACACCAAGGTGTTGTCATTCCAATTAGGATAGCTGTGCTGATAGAAGAGAGATTAACTCTCTCAGAGTCTGGTTCCCTCTGGGTCTTTTTGATTGCAACTGCCATCACCTCTGAACATTGGCCTTCCTAGATGGGAATGAATGATTATTTATTTATTTATTTGTTTGTTTGTTTGTTTGTTTGTTTATTCATTCATTCATAGGAGTGCAGCTCCATCCAGAACAAATCTCCTACCCAACTCCCATCCCACAACTGTCCAAGAGGATATGATGATCAATGGTATCAAAATCCACCAAGAGATCTAGGAAAATTAACAGAGCCATACTCCCCCTGTCTTTAGCCCAGAGCAGGACATCAGTCATGGTAACTAAGACTGAATTCTGGCCTGAAACCAGGCTGAAATGGGTCCAGATAATCAGTTTAGTCCAATAATAACTTAAGCTGCCCAGTCACTACATGTTCAAGCACCTTGCACAAAAAGGGGGAATAGTAGAACCACTGAAACTGATCCCCAAAATCCAGACTAGACAGTGCACTGAACACCTCCTTTGACACTGTAAAATTTGTGGCATCACATTACAGGTGAACATCAGTGACTTTTTCTTTGAAGTGCCTAGCAAACTCCTTACAGAAAGTGACTGAGGGTTCCAGTCCTAGCCTTTTTAAGTCTGATCCCAGCAAGCTCTTAGTCACTTGGAACAATTCCACTGGTAGATGTTGAAATCATATTAGCAAAGTAAAACGTTTTGCTCTCCTGACTGCAGCATAGTACTGCAGCACAATGAGAAGCCCTCCCTAATTTCCAATCATACTCACTTTGAGATCTGTTCCACCTGCATACTAGCCGCTGTCCAACTTATTTCATAACCCGTAGATCATCTGTAAACGCAGGGGAATTATGTACTCCCAAGTGGAAGCTTGGGAGTGATTCTGTTGACTGCCCTTTCCATCTCCCTGTTCCACAGTGAGACCAAGTCCTCAACCAAATCACCAGCACAGTCAGTCAGCCCAGTCCCCCAGAATATTCAGAAGTCCTATGGATTCCACATTTCTGAAGGTGGACCAGTTTAATGGGCCCCCCACCCCTGCAGTGAAGAACTGCTGATATCCAACCAAACTTCACAAGGAAATGATCTGACCATGACAATGGGAATTTTAAAAAACTTCCCTAGAAACAAGTCATCTTTTGTTCTTTTAGTGGCCAAAACCAAATCTAGAGAATTACTTGTCACATAGGGTGGACCCATGATTTGCTAAGACGTTTCCATGGCCACCATGGTAGCCATGAAATCCCAAGCAGGACCTGTCAGCATGGATGTTGAACTTTCCCGGAGTAAGATTCCTGTGATTATCTAGCACCACCCCCAAGATCACCTCAACTGGCTCAGACACGGAGACTGCTGGTCAGTAGGGTTGGCAGCACACCAGCAGCAACCCTGTTCTGCCTCTTTCGCCCAGCACAAGATAATCAAAATTTGTGTAGGTTGAATGGGTTTCCTTGTGAGAGAGGTGATGGCAATTTCTTCCCCACACACCAGCCCTCCACTCTACACTGATGCTGAGTTGAGTATCCTAGGGCAGAGGTCCCCAACCCCCGGTCCGCGGCCCTGTGCTGGTCTGTGGCCTGAGCTGGACCAGGCCATGGAGACTTCCCCTCCACTCCCACATGCAGTCCCACACACACAGACCATTTGCACCTGCATGCTGCACAAGTTACACACACCTTTCCATAAGACGCACCAATTTTTTAGGAGAAGAAAACAGGAAAATATAATCTCTTTTCTTCGCTCCATAAGACTGTTTTGTGGGGGGAAAGTGCGTCTTATGGTGCGAAAAATACGGTATGTGCTGCTCTTTGCTCATGCACATGAGTGCATGCCTCTGCACAAGCAAACGCGCCCCCACATGAGCACTGTGCCGCCCTTTGTGCATGCGCACGAGCGTGTGCGAGAGAGAACAAGAGTGCTCCTTTGCGCATGTGCACGAGCGCAGGGGGGTGCCCTACCTTCCCCATCTGGTCCGCAGGGCTAAATAGGTTGTGGACCGCTGTCCTAGGAAGAGCAGAGCTAAGACAGCTTATCCACTCAGGTCTCAGGCATACATGATGAGGGCTGTTGTCAGAACATCCAGACAGCAGTGGGTTTCGGAAAGTGATCTGCCACTTCCTCCCTTCCTCCATCCAAAGCTGCTGTTTCCTCCAAAGGGTATATATAATTTTTTGTGTTTAGATATAGTTATCTAAACACAAAACCTGCATGCTTTTGTCTTACAGGACAAAACAGAAACTTTTCTTTCAGAAGCACTTAGGTTTTCATTCAGGAGAAAGGAGTACAAGGAAATGGCAAGGATGAACGTGAAGCTTGTAAAATCTTCTTTTGCATTTCACATCTGCGCTCGAACAGTATGTACCCTCTTCTCCATATGTAATAGTCCCTCTTGTCTTTTGTCCTTTCTTCACAGAAGTATCAAAAACATGAAATGAGCTTTTGATCACCTGGGGCAAGGTTGGAAAGAGCATCATTGCTGTCCCCAGGTAGAGTAATGGAGCTATCAATAACAATTAGATCAGGGTTAATAAGTGGGAGATAATGAGAGGAAATGCAAGGTCACATTGCAGCAGAGTTAGCACCTTGTTTCAGAAGGGCATTGCTTGCTGTACAGGATCAACAGACAAGAATTTAATTCTTTAGGGTTTCTTTGAGGTAATAAGTCCTGCTCAGATGATAAATTTCCTGCAGACTTTCACAGTTGCATTGAGCTTTGTCACCCCAGAAATGCTTGTCCCTGTAAGATTCAACTCTGGGATATAAACGGCAGGGTTGGGGAAGACGTGGCCCTCCAAATATTGCTAGACTCCATTTCCCATCCATTTCAAATGGCGTGGCCAATGATGAGGTGAACGGCAGTCAGACATTTGAGGGATATGTTTAACACCGCTGATATAATACATAATAAAATTGTGTCTCTAAGCTCTTTTCTGTGTAGAGTCACTGGACAGTGCTGGAGAAGGCAGAGAGGAGACTAAGAAACTAAGTAACATCAATTGTGAGCACATGCGAGGCTTGTAGAAGAATTAGCAAACTTTACCTCACCAAGTGAAAGACTGAGTACTCTTCCAGGTGGGGCATTTGCTATGTAGCAAGGTCCCTTACATTCTATTCACCCTGCATCTGAATGATGTAAGGCTTGACCCAGTAGAACTAATGACAAACAGTCACAGGAACTGTGGCAAAATATGCCCCCTGCAAAGTAAGTTTGTTTATTTTCCCAGATCATTCTTGGGGCAGAATGAAGTGCTTTGTTTTTGAGGTCTGAAGCCATTCAGTTATTTTCTTTACATGTTTTCTTGTCTCCCCTCATTGTGAGAGAGGCAGCATACAAATGAAACAAGCAAACAAAATATTATTTAACCCAAAATCTGTGATTGGCAAAATGAACAGACAGAGATAGACAGTGCTTGTATTCAGGGAGAAGTCCCTCTCTCCAAACTTTTCATCGCCTGCTTGCCTACCTACCTATAAAAGGGGGATACTTTTATCACCGGGAGACTTAGTTAATTGCCACATACACATACTTTTGAATCCCTTTAAGGATGCAGATACTAGTAAACTCCACAAACATTCTTATTTCTGTGTTAGTTTTTTTTGTACTTTATTCAGTATTGTGTCATTGGAGATTGCATTATGCATTTATCCTTAGGCAGCAGTAATTTGTAATTCTTTCTGATGTTTTGGAATTGCTGTCAGTTGATATGTACTTGTAAGCTACTTTGAGTATAATTATATGGAAAACTGAAACCAGACCATTCAGAGCAGTTTACACACAGGTGAGGGGCTAAAGGATTGCAGATGGAGTGATTTTCCTACAGCACAACTACAGCTATATTCAAGCATCCATAAAAAGGACTAACCCCAACACAAAAGGAAGGACATTTGTTATCTCTATCTCCTCCATCATTGCTCTCCTAATGCGGAGAACAATAGTCTAGAGAGAACTGCATTCTCTGTGCATGGAGTCTTTCCACAAGAATGGGAATGTTTAGATTCTGGTTTTACAAATAGCCTCCACATGTAGCAGCTTTCTCATTCATCAAGATTTTCTGTGTGAAGAGAGCATAGATGGGAGAGGGGAGAGAAGCATGTCTTTTCCTTGCATGTTGGTTTTTTCATCCATTTTGTGACTGCCTAAATAGGGAACTGGCTGGCAGGATAGCTTAGAGAGTTGGAGCACCAGGCTGCAGAGCCAGGGATCAGAGCTTTGATTCCCCACTATACCCCTCAGGAGAGAAGCCACTCTGGGTATCCTATGGTCAGTTGTACTGCCCTAGAATACTTTACACCTGTTATTGAGCTGCAATCATGGATACATGATTAAGATTTTATTTTAAGTGTAATGGTATGATAATGAGCATACCTCATTGTGGAGGTCAGGATTGCTCCCCCTTTGTCCCCTCACCACGGACAAGTCCACACCACTTTCTTATTTGAATGCATTAACATGCATTGTTTGTAGATCACTTTCAAGATTGGAAACATGCCAAAACAATCTAACTTCTGATTCCCCTCCAAAGGAGAGACTTATCCATAATCCCCTTGTGTCTGTTTCCTTCTGTGTGCCTCGACAGCAATTCATTCGGGTCCAGCCTCAAGAAAATCTCCATCTCTGGTGTCTACCATGACAGCATTGGGGTTTGATCCTACTATTCTTCCCTTGACCTTCTTTCTTCCTTTGAGTTGTGGCCCTCACCTCCTGCAGGGAAGGAGGTCCAGTCTACAGGAAGGGTGCCCATGGCCTATCTCCCTTTGGCTTAGCCTTCTCTTGAGTCCTTCTTTCCCTTTTTGCCTTCTGCCTGTCTCATCTCTCTGTCTCACCCCAATTGGTGGGTTTTCTAGGAACTCACACTCTCCTCTACCTCTCAGCTTCCTCTTTGGGTACCTTCAGTATTTCCCACTGTATTGTCCAAGGGTTCAACTTGTCAACCCAACCCCACTCCTCAGGCACTTTGCTGTCACTCTTCCTCTTAATCATTGGGAAGGACAGCAATTCTTGGGAAAGTTGAAGGCTTCAGAAAAGAGAGACATCAAAAAGAAAGATTGAATAAGAATTTGTTTTGAGTCAGTAAAGGAAACCACAGCCTTGAATTTGAAAGAACTGTTGACAATATGACTTTGGAGGTCACTAATTCATAGGGTCATTATAAGTCAGAAGCAACTTGGTGGGACATAACAACCATCATGTACAGCCTTATTCCAATCTAGCATTTTAGCAAGAACTCCTATAACATGAAAAGATTCAAGTTCTGTTTCCCACTCCTTCCCAGGCCAAACTGATAGTATTTTGAAAGGAATGTTGTCCCAAGAACAAAATATTGTTAGATTATTAGTTCAGCTAGAAGTCATGATGTGAGGACTAGGCTTAAGGACTTCAGAGAAGGTTTGAGCCAATTGCTACTCATTTTAAAAATTCAAATTAAACCCTAAAGTGCAGAGGTACTCTTATCTGCTAATGAAATCAGCATAAGATTACCAGATGTAGATGAATGCAGAGTTCTATTTGGCAGGTGCTGTGTGTCATGTGGAGGTGTCCTAATTGACATTTGGGTGTCTTAAATCAGCATCACTAAATAGTGATTCACTCAACTATGCAACTCCCAAAAAGCAGAATTCTAGAACCCTCCACCTGCAGAAGAAACAACTGCCAGAGCTTGGAAGAATTAACTTGTCATCATACAGTCGGTCCCAGAATCTCTCCGCTGACATGTCCAAAAGCTATGCTGGCTAAAGTATTTTGGACGCTATAGTAAACACTCTATACACTGAAATCAGCAAGCTCTTCAGTAAATGATTATTTTATTCATTGTAAAGGATAGTTGTTTACTGTGGTTATTGTGCTTGCCCTAGAAGGTCTTCCCAACATTTTACTTCAATACTTCTGTTTGTTCTCCAATTCATTATTCCAAATGAAAGAATATGTGAGCTGAAAAATCTGTACAAGTGGTGCCTCACTAGACAGTTACCCCGCATGACAGTTTTTTCACTAGATATTGGCTTTTTGCAATCGCTATAGCGATTCGCAAAACAGTGATTCCTCTGGGGGAATTTCGCTGGACAATGTTTGGTCCCTGCCTTACAAACCGATTTCCGATAGACGACGATTTTGACAGCTCCCTCTGCGCTCACAAACAGGTGTTTTGGGGACCTAAGCTTCGCAAGACAGTGATTTAAACAGCTGATCAGCGGTTCACAAAGCGGCTTTCCTATGGCCGATCTTTGCTAGACAACGACGATTCTTCCCCATTGGAATGCATTAAACAGGTTTCAATGCATTCCAATGGGGAAATGCTTTTCGCTAGACAATGATTTCGCTTAACAGCGATTTCAGTGGAACGGATTATCATCGTCTAGCGAGGCACCACTGTATCTGGGAGAAAGTGAAATTGATAGATTGCCCATGTCTTAGATTCTGTGCCAAGGAAACCTATATTGTCTGTTTTGTCTTTCTATCAGTATTTTTTGATTCAGAAAGGTCTTTTTTTTTATTTAGTGCTGTTGCAGTTGTCATTTCAAGGAAAGAGAGATATTTAAGATATTTATCATTCCAAATACCCCATGGCTGAGTTTCCATGGCCAAGCAGATCTCTCTGAGTCCTAGCCTGTTACTCCACCCAAAACACCACACCACCCTATTTATCTGTGTCTTTAATTAGTCTGATTTTAGCTTACATTTTAAATAAGATTTTTTCAAAAAATCTGTATCTTATTATTGTTACCCCACAGACACACCTAGCTGGAAGGCAAGGTAGAAAATAAAGAAATAAGGCTTGTATCTAAGAATTCCATTGTGCTAGCACCAAGGCTCAGTGCACAACTGGCTTGTGCAACAACTCATGCAGCTTCATGTGCAATGACCCATTTCAGCTACCATAGACTTTCAGTCCATTAGCCATTACATTCGATTTAGGTCTCTGAAAGATTAAAACACATTGGCAAGAATCTCTCAGATTTTTTAAAAAAATCATTTCAGCAGTGCATCTGATTGGATGCCCAAAGTCTCACCAAATAAAAATGACTTTGCTGGCTGCTACAAGGACAACAAAAATGGGCAAGCTTATCCACCCACGGCAAGGAGCGTCAGAGCCAGGGAGCAGCCACCAAGAAGGCCATCTCTTGCATAATTTGATCCAGGAATTATTCAGGCAAGCATATAAGAAGCTGGAAAGAAAAGCACTTGTATATGGGCGTACAAGTTTTCCGTGAAGCAAAC
Organism: Pogona vitticeps; assembly: GCF_051106095.1. Classification (NCBI taxonomy): domain Eukaryota; kingdom Metazoa; phylum Chordata; class Lepidosauria; order Squamata; family Agamidae; genus Pogona; species Pogona vitticeps. The sequence goes on along the minus strand of NC_135783.1, from coordinate 325,188,621 downwards.
ATGGCTTTGTCCCAGTTCAGAATATATTGATTAAAGAAACATTTTGTTTCTCTCATTTAAAATATTAGATTAAAATGTTGTGTGGTAATTGCACTGTTAACGGCAGCAATCTTTGGCCTGCACATGTAACAGATGTCAGATAAAAGCTGTTATTTCTGTGGCATATAAATTGTCTTAGAACCATCTAATTATTTAATCCTTGTGAACCTGAATGCCAGAAGCAGATTTGTAAATTGTTTGTTTCTAAGGCTCTCTGTTTTCTCTGGCACTTCTCCTTTCATTATAAATACACTACTTCAGATTTTTCATTATTAATACACCACTTCACAGTGTTGAGCTTTTAAACACTTAAAGACCTGAATATCGTCTCAGAGAGTGGGACAACTGTAATATGCAATCATTTAAACCATAATTAGCAGCAAATAGGTCTCATTAAACAGACATGTATAGAATTACATTATAAGTCTCTTTGTCAGGCATGGAACTAAAAAGAGATTTTTGGTTTTTCTTGAAAATGGTTTTGTCCTGTCACCACAGTTCCTTCCATCCGCCTTCCCCAAATAAGGTGCTTTGCAGATTTGCTAAACTGCAACTTCCATCATCTGCAACAGGACAGCGACTGCAAGTAAGGCCTCAGACAACTGTGACACAACTAAAGCAATGGTAGATGCATGTCTTCTCTTGGATAGATTCCTCTTCTGGTAGTTAGACACTGGCCTCCAAGTAACTATGGGCAAATACAAATGTTTGCCCAGTTGCCAAGTCACCACCTGGTGGCAGTACCATCAAACTGGCCAGTCTAGAGCCTAGATGGGAAATATATCCATAGAGTTGTAACTAGCAATTTTGGCACCCTGGGCAAGTGCGATCCATGGCATGAGGTTCCCATGCAAAACAGGAAAAAGAATGTGGTGTCCCCCCCCCCCCATTCCTCAAAAAAATGGAAAAGGTTTATGGTTTCAATGAGCGGTAAGGGACTAAGGATCACTGATTCCCTCTGGTTGGATAGAATGAGTGAATTCCCTTGGGCTGCCCTACTTGGAAGTCACCATTCTGAACTGTTTTCATAATATTTATTTTCTGCCCAGGTTCTGTTATGTTGTTCCCAAGGGTATTTGGGGGTTACTTGGATGGGAAGGGTGAATTTGTTAGGGCTTTCCTACTTAGAAGTCACAGCTGCAGCTGTTTTTCACAATATTGGTTTTCCAACTAGAATGGACATTGGAATGTTGTTCCTGAGGATGATTTATGATTTGCTGCATCTATCTCATGTAGTCATGTGTGTATCATGAATCTGGTTTGGTTAGCCTACTCAGAAGCTCTGTTCTGGCCCATTGTGTTTCATTTCAACAAGTTGTGGGGAAATGAAGGGTTAATGAAAGAGTCATATTTTGTAGGTTTGAGGTCTTGATGTTCATCCATTGCATCTCACTGTTTTTGGCATTAATTTTTATTAAGAAGGCCCTGTTCTACCCCATTCAGTTGGGGTTTCTGCCTAGTGGTACTGAGACCCAACCAACCCATTCTATGGCCACATGCAAAGTTTATGATGATAATCGATGGAGCTCTCAAAGAGCCATCTCCATTCCTTCCTGCTACAAGCCTGCATGCGGCCGAGTGACAGCTTGCTTGCCCTCAGGGAAATTAAACTGTCAATTCAAATCCTGGAGAGCTTTGAAAGGCCACCTTTATTCCTGCCCTCTTACTGCTGCTGTCTGCACAGCTGGAAGCTCTCCTCAGAAGAGAGTGAAGAGCAATCAATAGCTTCTCCAAAGAAGATGCCATTGGCAGCCTGGGAGCGCTTAACTGCAGTGAACCACATGCTGTTGATTAAGATGCCTGAGCGGGGGCTGATTGATTTGTTGATCTCCATAGCATGCTAACCAGCAGCTCTCTCCCATTCAGCTGTTCACACTTCCTGACAAGAACTGACTGGAGGAAGCCAGCAGGAGAAAGCAACATTTAAATCTGCATGCAGATGAACAAGATACATGAGGTTGAGGGTTTGGATTTTCGAAGGAATTACATGCAGAAGTCAGGACCCTCATCAAGCTTACCTAGATAACAGCAATGGCACCTGCTTCCAAATGGCCAGTTAGGAATTACCAGAAGGGTGGTGAATTATCTTTGGCCACAAAAGAGAGAATTGTCCCCACCCCTAAGCCCAAGAAGGGGAAGGGGGGAAGGACAGATTTTCTAACATCTGCACACATTGGTATATACATGAAGAGATGCCAGTTTGGGAATTATTACTGGTCCGAAGCCTCCTGGGGGTCACTGCCACTGCGATCACTGCCGCCGTGACCACCGCCGCCGTGAGGCTTGAGCCTGGCCAGGGTGCTTCAGCCGCTCGCCCTCGGCTGCTTGCCTCCCAGCTCACCTCCTGCTTGCTCTGCACCACCCTCCATGGGCCCATGGCAGCAAATTCAAATGGCGAGGAGCGAGTGGAAAGTGAGCCGGAAGGGAAGCGGCTGAAGAAACCCAGCCAGCTTAAGCCTTCTGGTGCTGGGTGACCACTGCCTCCAATTGTGGTGGTAGGGGACCCCTGGGAGGTCTCCCAGGGCTTCCCCGCCACCACCTGAGACCTCCTGGGGGTCCCCCGCCACCACAATTGGACCCCCGGGAGGCCTTTGAAGAATTGATTGTGGTGGCGGGGCACCCCAAGAGGTCTCCGATGGCGGCAGGAAAACCCTGGAAGACCTCCCGGGGTCCCTCGCTGCAATCAGAGACCTCCTGGGTATCCCTTTTCCTAACCGTTGGGGCAAAAGAGCAGCCTCTTTGCCACCAACAGTTTGAATGGAATGAAAAAAGGCAGGGGAAATTTGAATTTCCCACCCTTTTCCCCTGCTTTTTTTTTTCGTTCATAGGTCGAGGTTCCGTTCGCAAGTCGATGCAAATTTTTGCGAAAGGAGCTGTTCTTAAGTCAAAATGTTCGTAGGTAGGGACGTTTGTAAATCAAGGTTCTACTGTGTTTCCTTATTCTTCAGATGGCATGTAGATACAGGCAAAGGAGGAGAGGATTTTTAGGACATAAAATGGCATTAGATAAGCTTCCTCCCATAGAAATTTGCCTTCCTGTATTGTTCTTAACCTGTATCCTTTTCAGTTTTAATGGTTTGTAAATGTACTTTGCTTAATTTTCATGCTTTTATGGTGGGCTAGTTTATATGATTTTACTAAAGTTTTGGGTAAATGTGGTTTTATCTGTGTTTATTCTTTAGAAAACTCTGTAAGTTGCTTTGAGCTTTATCGTTTAGTGAAAATGTGGGGTACAAAAATTAAGTAAGTAAGTAAGTAAGTAAGTAAGCAAGCAAGCAAGCAAGCAAGCAAGCAAGCAAGCAAGTAAGTAAGTAAGTAAGTAAGTAAGTAAGTAAGTAAGTAAGTAAGTAAGTAAGTAAGTAAGTAAGTAAGTAAGTAAGAAAGAAAGAAAGAAAGAAAGAAAGAAAGAAAGAAAGAAAGAAAGAAAGAAAGAAAGAAAGAAAGAAAGAAAGAAAGAAAGAAAGAAAGAAAGAAAGAAAGAAGTAAAATTCTTAGCCCTTTTTTCTGATAGCAATGCATTCTTAAAAGAGCTTTGTCAAGCCAAAGATAATTGACTTCAGAGTGGATTACATGCTAAGGCAATGTTTGTTTGTTTGCTTGCTTGAAAGAATAACATTTGTGTTTCACTGTATACAGTAGATAACAGAGAAAAAAGAAGTCCATGCCCTGTCTGTGTTTTCTGTGCTGTGAAGTCAGAATCAAATTATAGTGACTCTAATAGGGTTTCCAAGGTAAGTAAGATTTTTAAGGAGTGGTTTTACCAGTTCCACCACCGACCTGTGAGTTTCCATGACTGAGTGGGGCTTCAAACCTGTCTGTCAACCTAGTCTATCAACTTCACCACACTGGGAATCCTAGCCCATCCCTTAGCAGCTTATAAAGTTCAAGTGAAGGGAGACAAAAGAGGAAGGTACTGTAAGGGATACAGAGGTATAGATAATTATGTTATTTCTGCAAACAGATAGAAAATCCTTTGGGACACATGTAAAGTTTTCTTGTTACCATATATAAGGAGACCTGATAACCTGAGATAATGCCTTTTTTCTTACAGACCCATTCATATAATCTGGAGAGGTCTTGTTAGTGGTGTCCCATACTGGTGAGGTCCACGCTACAGCTGTCCACACAGGACATTTAGCTTCTTGGCACCCATCATTATGGAACACTCTTCTCCGTGATTAGGAGTGATCCGACTATTCTTATTTTTAGGCCAATGTTCAGGAGTTCATTCTTTTTGCAAGACTTCCTGGTGCAGCTCTGCCTACATTGTATTATAATACAATGTAAGCTGTATGCATAATACAGATATTATGTATATTTACTTAATGTACTATTTTATGTTGTGTGCTTCCATATCATTTTGAAATCCTCAGATGTAAGTGGCTTACTAATTAATTAAAGAAAATATCAAGAAGAAGAAGAAGAAGAAGAAGAAGAAGAAGAAGAAGAAGAAGAAGAAGAAGAAGAAGAAGAAGAAGAAGAAGAAGAAGAAACAAGGGAATGTATTCTTGGAGGGATCCCACAGCTGGGATCCGATGGTTGTTGTAGGTTTTTTGGGCTGTTCGCCCGTGTTCTGAATGTTTTTCTTCCTAACTTTTTGCCAGTCTCTGTGGCTGGCATCTTCAGAGGACAGGAATTAGAACTCTGTGTTCTGGTGTAGTGTGTGAGATAGCTGAGTATTTGTAGCTGTGGGGTCAGCTTTTTGTCCTTTTCAGGAGATTGGGTGATTATAGTGATCAGGGTGTTTATGCCAGTCCAGCTCCCAGCACTGAAAAATACAGCCTGTAAAAGGTCAACGAACTCTACCCAGCCACAAGGACCGGTGATCACTGCATACAAAAGACTAGCTAATGGCACCCATCAATCACAACAATACACCCATAACAAAAAAACACCCTGATCACCATGGCATTAATAGGAATTGTTGGCCAAAATCCTATTGCTCAGTTACACAAAAGGCACAATTTTAGTGGTGAACTGCTGTAAGTTAAGAAATATCTATAGGCATTATTTCCTGCACACCGAGTCATGCGACTCAAAGTGCAATGGATAATGCCTACAGAGAATTCTTAGGGCAATTTGCTACTAAAGTTTCACCTTTTGCATAATGGATTTCAGCCATTATGTCAACATTTATCTAGGTCCCATTGATTCAACTATTCGATTTAGCCCCAAACCATTGATTAAGGGCAAGGCATTTATTCTTTACATAGGTGTAAATTAGTAGGAAATTTGAGCAGGAACAATTTATTGTGCAGGAATGAGAAAAGCTTCACCTAATGAGAAAAAAACTTTATGCAACTGTTAGAGGCAAAGGGAGCCTTCTTTGCATCAGTCAGCCTATCATTTGCAAATTTCTCTTGAGAGGCTCTTACCTGGTTTCCCAACTTTTATTAATGGAGGCAGCACTTAACAGTGTAGTGGTCTGTGCATTATTCATTCTCTGGCACTTGATGCATCACTTCTTTGCCCTCTCGTCCGGCAGTTTGCCCTCTTGTCCTGTACTTCTACAATCACTTTCTAACTGTGAATTCAGAGTTTATATTCAAACATACAGCAAAGCCCCCATTCCAAAGGGATTTTAAATAATTTGAGCAATTATCTGTATAAGCACCAAAATATTGGCACTGATTTCCACTGATGGTGCCTTTTAGCTAAATTCATATAAAGTCTAGGCTTCTGTAGATGGTACACTTGCAGTAATTTAAAAAAAAAACCCAGGCTATATAATTACACCTTTGGGAACTTTCCTGTATCCCAGCCTCCAGGTGGCAATTTCATCACATTATATGTTCCATTAGGTAAGCAATGGCCTAAAGTGGTACCAAAAGATGAATGCATTTTCAGTCTATTAATTCTATTAAAGGATCAGGATTTTCCAGTGTTGCAAGTTAGGAGAAGGACAGTCCTTGCTGCAGCTGGGGTTTGATGCCCTACATGTGTGCATGACAATGTAAACAATCTTCACCCATGCTTCCTCTTTACATCATTCACAGGATCAGGAGGTCAATCAAAGGTTCAATTTTAAACCGGATACACAGTTTAACCAAGTACAGTTGGGATGTGTAGGGCTTTTTCTTTAATGTCTGATCCGCTGGTGAGCCCTGCTTCATCATCATGGGTTGCCATTGACTCCTTCCCAGGATATTGCGAGACGCTGGAAGTCTTGCATGAGCGACTCGGGAGGGAAAGGAGTGAAATACTTAAGTGGTGTTCCCCCCTCCCTTTGACCTCTTCCTTGCTGGCAACAGACAAGGATGGAACTCCACTGCTTGTGCTAATTTTAAACTGCATAGCTCCATTTGCTGTGTGGGTGATTTCACTTATTGGAAGGGGGGTTTTGTATTGGCACCCTTCCCCCAATGGTTTGAATTGCTAGGTTTCAGCTCCTGAATCGAGGAGCTGTTCCAACAGAAGAATTTAATTTTCTCTTAGTTTATTGTTTTATTGCTGGAAGACAGGGGGCGGGGGTTGAGGCACAGCCACTCAGGCTTGGCCAGGCAGGAACCTGGGTGCCCTTTAAGCCTATTGTAGCCACCAGCTGTAAATTTAACCAAGTTTAACTATTAAATCTTTCATATTAAAATATATATATTAAATTAAAATTAATTTATAGGTAATTTTTAAAAAATTAGAAAAAATATAAAGAGGTAACTATGTGGAGTTGTTTGAGTTCCTTAATAGAAATGTAGACAAAAAGGAGCTTGAGAAGGAGGATGAAAGGGAGAAAGGGAAGCGTAGGAGGTGCAGGGCGGATCGGAGATGGGCAAACTGGCTCCTCGGCTTTCTAATTTACACTGGGGTGGTTGTGAAGGCACAGCCTTGGAGAGCTCAGTCAATGTTCCAATACCTTGACTTTATCTACAGGGCATATGTAGACTTTGCAGGGCAGGCTTGGTTGCTTTATGATTAATTGTTTCAAATGAGAAGTGTGACTCACCCAAATTTATGCTGGGACAAGCCTCTGCCAGGCCTTTGGTCGCAGTATATGATGCCAGCCAGGCCAAACTCAGGTGACAGGTTTGATAGTGGCCATCTCATTCGCAGAGCTGGGCAGAATATGAATCCCTGTGTAAGCACGGGGTAGGCGGTTCAACCCTGCTTGCTAAGGTGGAGGGGGTCACCTTAACAAAGGGCCCCACCCCAATTAAGATCTCGGTATTAGAGGCATGGTTGCAGGACTACCCTAGGCGGGCAGACGCTGATTACCTTTTGGAAGATTTTAAGAATGGTTTCAGGATACTAGTGTTAGGGGACCGTAAGGCATTTTTTGCACAAAATCTGAAATCAGTAAAAGGGATGGAAGGCATAGCCAAGGACAAAATTGGAAAGGAAGAAAGGAAGGTAGGGTGTTGGGACCTTTTCCAAACACTCTGTTGGAGAACCTGAGGGTCTCACCACTGGGCCTGGTGCCCAAAAAGAACCAGGGAGAGTTTTGGTTCATCCATCACTTATCATACCCAGAGTCAGTGAATGATGCCATTCCTCCAGAATTATGCACGATGCGTTACACCTCATTTGATGAGGTGGTGCATATGGTCCATAGGTATGGAGTAGGGACGGAGCTTGTGAAATGTGACATTAAATCAGCATTTCATATTCTCCTGGTTCATCCCCAGGATTTTGACTTATTGGCTTTTTATTTTCAGGGATTTGACTACATTGATTGGGCTTTGCCTATGGGCTGTTCTGCATCATGCGCTGCATTTGAGCATTTCAGTTCATTTTGGATGGAAGCTCAGGTTTAGGGTAGGTTGCAAGAATACAGCCCATTATTTGGATAACTACCTTTTTTGTGGAGAAGGTAACACTGGGAGATGTACATTTATTCTAAGCATTTCAATGTTGTGTGAGCTGGGTTTACCCTTAGCCCAAGAAAAAAACGAGGGACCAGCCACTTTCCTTACGGTTTTAGTAATAGAATTGGGCACAAATAGACAGGCTTTCAGATTGCCAGACAGTAAATTGGACGACCTTAAGGTTCAGATCAATTTGATATTAAAGTATCACTGAGAGAGCTGCAGGAGATTGTAGGTCACATACATTTTGCACGCAGGCTGGTTGTACCAGGACATGCGTTCCTACATAGTTTATGCAATGCTTTGAAAGGTCTCCAACACACTTTCCACAGAATGAGAGTTACAAGGGGTATGAAACAGGATTTACAAGTTTGGAGCCAATTTTTAGTCAAGTTTAACGGGGTCTCTTTTGGGAGGTCCAAGACGAACCTTAGGGCTGAATTCCAGGTTCAGACAGATGCGGCAGGCTCCCTAGGTTTTGGGATCTATTTTAGAGGCAGATGGTGCGCTGAATGGTGGCCCGAGGAATGGCACCAGCAAGGGATCACTAGGGACCTTACATTCCTGGAATTTTTTTCCGATAGTAGGCGCTTTGTGGCTATGGGTGCACGAATGGGCCAACTAAGTAGTACAATTCTGGTGTAAAAATCAGGCAGTCATTTACATAATAAACAACCTCACTCTGTACTCTGAGCGTGTTGTGGCATTGGTGCACGCATTGTGTGCTTTAAGATATAACATCTTAGTCCAAACAAAGCACATTCCTGGCCTCAATAACAGTTTCGCTGATGCCCAATTCTTTGGTAAGGGGTTCGTGTGCAAATCCTAATTCCACACTATGGCAAGACCCCCCCTTTTATGGTGGACAATATTGATTATTCAATAAAGTGTGGCCCATGTTTATACCACAATACTTGTCTCGCATCATTATTTTGGGGTAAGGGAGCAATGTTCTATGAAAAAAAATAACTGTTTTAATATTTACCAAAAATCTGAAATAATCTTGAGATTATTTAATTTATGACCCAACCTTTTAGAGTAATATAATCAATTACATGTGGTCAAGTCAATTCTGACCGATGATGACCTTTCTTGGGTGGTTTTTTTTTGGGGGGGGTTGGTAAATAGTACTGTACTCATAAATGGTTTCCTAGTCATTTGGGGGTGTTCTGCGACTGTGAAGCTTGCCCAAGACTACACAGGCTGGCTGTTCTTCCAGAAGGCAGACTGGAGAATCGAACTCTCAGCCCCTAGCACCACAGTCAAGTATTCCATCTTGCCAAACTATCCAACCAGCTTGAAACATATACATCAATACAAAACAAATGACAGTAAAATCAAGCTAAATTCAATCACAAACTAAGAACAACTACAAATATTTAGTTCTCTTTTTATAATTGTGTTTGCATGAGAGCATGTGCATCTGTGTCTATTTAGCTGCTTAGCAATTCAGATCATGTTCTGCCTCCTGAAAAGATATGGCAGTCAAAATTAATAGCAGCATGACATACATATATACATACAAGCAAAATTGGTGCATTAGTGTTTTGATCACATTCTAGGCTTTCTCTTAAAGATTATCCTACATTTTAGCAGTCCAATATTTCTATATTGCAGGCCTTTGGGGATAGGGAAGATTGTCCAGTTGTGCTCACCCTTCTGAGCAAAGGTCTAAATACCTGGTTCTTAAATGTACCTAATTGTCCTCCCCAAAACCCACTTCCACGTAACCGGAAACGGTCATAACTATTCTCTCTGTGTGCCAAAGCGGACAGCAAGAGCATTCAGAAAGTCGTTCTAGGTGGTGCCTAGAGTAGTTTGCTTCTCCTGGAGGCTTGCCAAAGAACAAACCTGCTCATCTTTTGAAAGTGTTGTAAGTAATCTTTTCCTTTTGGTGCTTTTTAATGTCTGGAAAGAAGCTTGTACTTGTGGAGAAGTTGCAGCACACAAATACAAAAAGGTAGACATGATACGTATGTGCATATTCCATTTCTATACCATCTTTCTTCTAAGTAAAGATCTTGTTCGAAATGTAATTTAAGTTTGAATTAGGGTTGTTGTCCATGCACCAGCTAAATTTCCCACAATTCCCTTCAGTTTAGCATTATTCCAGGGCACTCTGAGAAGCTTAATAGAGGGTTTCACAGCAACAAATAAAATGTAAGTTTACAGATAAGGCAACGGTCAGATTTTGAATTTCCTAATGTTTGATAACATGTCTGATTTAATTACAATACTTGCATTAATGAGCCATGCAGTTTCTTCCAGCTTAATCCAGTCCAAGTGCTTAATCATAGTTAAACCCCGTCATTTTGGAGAGTTAAAGACATATGTGTTTCTGTTCTCAGGCCATATCAAAAGAAAATATTTTACAATCAGAATGTAGATCTGCGGATCTGTAACATAACAGGAAGAAAATATGGCACTCGACTAGACAAATCACTGGGTCTTCAACACCATCCCTTGTAAAATGAAAGTGGTTGGAGGTAGTGCAGAAATGATATCTTAATAAGAATAATGAAATTCACAACCCAGCAAAAGACAGTGTGTAATCCATGACATGGGGATTAGATGCCTTGAGGATATGAAATTAATGATCTGACATGAATCATGTGGTTCTGCAACTAGAGGACAGCTGAAAACTGGCAGTTGGGTAGGTGAAATTTTCCTCTTCATGTAAAGGATGTTTGATAGGGTGAAGGAAAGGAACTCTTTTTACTGGGCAATAGCCTATTACAGGCTTTTAAAATCAGTACTGTACAGTGAAAACATGTGGGATGATTCATCTTGCTAGTCCTTAAGCAAGAGTGGGGCAGCTTTTGTGGGCCTGGAGAAAATTTTCATTCACCCATTTTAAGGCAGCTCATAAAACAATTGAAAATCAATTAAGCTTAAGTGACAATATATAAAAAGTAATTGAACATATTATCCTTTGAAGAAACCAGTGAATAGAAATCATTTAAAGCAAATTTGAAATATTTTTAAAAGTACAGTATCCCCATTAAAATCATATCCTGGCAGCTAGTCCATTGCAAAAGGCCTGCCTAAACTGGCAGAAGGACAACAAGGAAAAGGGCCAACTTGGCCTTCCTTGAGAAGGGGTTCTATAGCCTGGGAACAGCCACCAAAAGGGGTCTCTCCATCATCTTCCCCAGGCAAGCCAATGAGGTGCTGGGGCTAGGAGAAAGGTCTTATTTATTTTATTTATTTATTTATTTATTTATTTATTTATTTATTTATTTATTTTATTTTATTTATATCCCGTCTATCTAGTCGCGGTGGACTACTCTAGGTGGCTTACAACAGAGATAAAATACTATAAAAATAAAACAGCAAATTACAAAACAATTAAAGGTAAAAAGACAATAAGAGAAAAGAAAATCAAAAGTAATCTGGTGAGAAGGCCTGCCGAAACATCCAGGTCTTTAGTAGATTCTTAAAGGTTCCCAGCGAGGGAGCTCCACGAATACCAGGAGGTAGATTATTCCACAGGTGAGGAGCCACCGCCGAGAAGGCCCTATTTCTTGTTTTCTCTTTTCGGGCCTCCCTCGGCGTTAAGCTCCTCAGCCTCACCTCCTGGCTCGCCTGTGTGACCCGGGTAGAACTTGGTGGGAGAAGGCGTTCCGCCAGGTATCGAGGCCCTAAACCGTTTAGGGCTTTATACGTAAGCGTTAACACTTTGAAGTCGATGCGGAACCTGATGGGCAGCCAATGCAATGCGGCCAGAGTGGGCGAAATATGTTGGAATTTTTTCACTCCACTGAGTAATCTGGCCGCCGCATTCTGCACCACCTGTAATTTCCGCAGCAACCTCAAAGGAAGCCCCACGTAGAGCGCATTACAGTGGTCTAATCTTGAGATTACGAGCGCGTGTACTAAGATGGTGAGCGCCCCCACTTCCAGGTAGGGCCGCAGCTGGGCTATCCGCCTGAGGTGAAAAAAGGCGGTGCGGACCACCGACGCCACCTGTGACTCCATGGAAAGCACCGGGTCCAGATGGATCCCCAAGCTGCGTACCCCATCCTTTGCAGGGAGAGTCACCCCCCCCAAAAGAGAGGGAGTTTCCCAAATCCCCGACTGTGGGGGGGCCCACCCTCAGTACTTCCGTCTTGTCCGGGTTCAGCCTAAGCCCGTTCTCCTGCATCCATTCCAGTATAGTCCCCAGGCAGCGCTGGAGGCACAGGACGGCTTCTCCTGCGGTTGGCAAAAAGGAGATGTAGAGCTGCGTGTCGTCCGCATACTGGTGACACGAAGCACCACACCCCCTGATGACCCCACCCAGCGGCCTCATATAGATGTTAAATAGCATTGGGGAGATAATCGACCCCTGTGGAACCCCACAATTGAGGCTCTACGGGGCCGAGACTCTCTCCCCAAGCTGAACTCTCTGGGGGCGGTCCTCCAAGAAGGAACGGAGCCAGGACAATGCCAGGCCACCTATTCCCAACTCGGAGAGCCTCCCCAGGAGGATACCGTTGTCAATGGTATCAAAGGCCGCTGAGATGTCGAGGAGGACCAACAGGGACACTTTGCCCCTATCGGCCTCCCTCAATAGGTCATCACACAGGGCGACCAAAGCCGTTTCTGTGCCGTGGCGCGGCCTGAAGCCCGACTGGAATGGATCCAGGGCATCTGTTTCTTCCAGGAGCGCCTGAAGCTGGTCGGCCACCACCCTCTCGACTACCTTGCTAAGGAAGGAAACATTGGCGACGGGCCTGTAGTTGCCAATTTCGTCCGCCGCCAAACTAGGTTTCTTCCTGATGGGCCTAATGAGTGTGTCCTTCAGGGCAGATGGAAATCTGCCCTCAAGGAGAGACCCATTTATTATAGCCGTGGCCCACTCCGTTGTTAGCGGCCTGGCTGCTTTGATTAGCCAAGCCGGGCAAGGGTCCAAAGAGGAGGTGGTGGCACGACAGCGGTCAAGCGCCCTGGAGACAGTGTCAGGCGTAACAGGCTGAAAGGTGTCCAAAATCACCGGGCAAGACGGAGCGCTGGACATCTCAGCTTGACTCACTGTGCTCAAAAAAGGAGAGAGGTCCCGGCGGATGGCCTCCACTTTTGATTTAAAAAATGCTGCAAATTGGTCCGGCGAAAAACCAGGGGGAGGCCCATCGCCCGGACCAACTCCGGAGAGGTCGCGTACTATACGGAATAACTCCGCCTGCTGGTTGGACGCCTCGCTTATCCGGTTAGCGAGGTATGATCTACTAGCAGCCTTTACCTTAGCAAGATAAAGGTTCGTAGCGACCCTGACAGCTATCCTGTTAAAATCCGTCGGGGCCCGTCTCCATTTGCACTCTAGCCGTCTCCTGACCCGCTTCCTCGCCCGGAGGTCCCGGTTAAACCAGGGTGCCGGGTGGTCTCTGCGGCGGAGAGGGCGTTTAGGTGCGATCATGTCAACAGCCCTAGTCGCACTGGAGATCCTAAAACCTGGGAAAGCGCCAATGGCAAACAGCCTGGGCCCTAAGCTCTTTAGGTCTTTATAGGTCACAACTAGAGATGGGGGTATTTGTATACAAATACGAATATCCCCATGCAGCTGGAGTTAACAAGTTCACTCACACGTCCGCCACCATTGCTGGCCTCTCTTATCCTTCCAAAAGCTCCCAAGTGCTGTTCTCTTCCCAGTTATCCAACCACTCCTGATAGAGAGAGAGAGGATGAGTCTCCCTGCAAAGCTGCCAAGTGGCTAGCTGAGCGGCACTCCAGAGCATTTGGAAGGAAGAGAGGAGCCACTGCCAGACACGCAGTTGGACTGTCCAGCCCCAGGGGCTGGGCCCTTGTTAACTCCAGCTGCGTGGGGATATTCGTATATGAATGCTCACACTTCTAGTCAAAACCAACACATTGAAATGTACCTGGAAATGGACCAGCAGCTGTGAAACAGTCTTAACAAGGAATCTTGGTTCTCCCTGTCAATAGTTCCTGTCAACAAAGTGGCTGCAGTGTTTTGGTCTTGCTGAAATTTTCCACCAAAAGGACCACTGCAGGCACTACCAGTTTAGGACACACCCACCTCTGCTCCCTGAAAACTTGAAAGAAGAAGTGGCTGGTTCTCACTTTTGGTTTTGATTCTGGGGTTAGGAGGGGGCGGAACTAAGCACAGAAATCCATTAATTTTGTCTTAGAATCACCACTGGAATCATCCAGGACTTGACACTTCCCTTTTTGATCAATAATAATAACAATTTTTTTCTGCAAGGAAATGAGGGTGTTGTCTTTGGGGATGGCACATTGCCCCCATCCCCAGAACATGTGTAGAGGACCCATTTTAAAAAAATTGTATGCTCAGAGATCTACTCTTGGTCAGGAATACAGTTTTTGCCAGACTGTATTTTTATAGATTACAAAGCAGATGTTAAATTATTTGTTGGTTTGGAGACGGACTTCTCCTCCTCATGCACTCACACATATATTAGTTACTGTACATCTGTTTGAGTACCTGGAAGAAGCTACAGACTGCCCTTTGATATAGACATTTTGAAGCTTCTTGGTGGTTTTAAGACCTGAACACAGACGAGTCATTTCATGATCATCGTTATAATTAGAAGAAGAAGAATGTTATAAAGTTACTTATGAATATCTTGAATTCAATTTATTTTCAAATATGCAAATGTATTCTGAACCTAGAAGGGCAAAAGGTTTGCAAAGAAAGAACGGGAGCCAACTCTACTCATAGAAAAATTAAAATTCTATGAACCTTGAAAGCTTGAAACAGCAGGGATATTTTAAGGATAAAAAAGTATTCGAGATATTCACAAACACTTTGGGGATATACCCTTCTGACATTTTATGGCACAATGCTATGGGTTTTGTTTTTGTTGAGAATTTGGTTAAATATGTGTTCTCAGGACATAAACAGAGTTAGTAGATATCAGGTTGCAAAGACACTATAACATTGAGAGAATAAAATGCCAACTTAGTTTATTAACATATATACAGAGAGAATAGACATTCATCTGGCAACATAACATGATATGATACAACACATAGCATAGAAAAAGGTGATCTGACAGCAGAAAAAAATGTTCCCTTTACACATGACTTACATATGTTCTTGGACCAATCAGAAAATACATTACTTCATTTTCCACTTACATAAAGTTACATCACATACAACAGTTGTGCAATATCAAGTCCTAAACCTTGGTACCCACACCGGTATATGACTCAGGTAAAATCAGCCATTTTACTTTCACAATAGATATTTTGAGATCAAAATCTCAACAGTTTTATCTGTAATTGATGAGTATATCCATTTTGAACGATTCAATGTTGAAATAAGCTGCCCGAGGGGTTCAGACATGCAGATTTGTCCACTAGTAACTGCAGTACACATACCAGTTTCTTTGTATGGCTGAGTTACTGTAGGTTTAAGACCACAGAAAAAAAAATCTTGGGTAATCTAAATGATGATACTTTTCCCTGGGGAAGGTTCACACAGTCATCTGCCAGTTATGAGGAGGACAAGAGAGAGGATGAGATTCAGCTAATAGAGTTACTGAATCCTACAAAAAAGAGAGAGAAGAGTAGTTGTAGTAGGAGACTCCCTACTGTGTGGGATTGAAACTGAAATATGTTGGGAAGATCCACGGATTCACCAGGTATGCTGTTTCCTCAGAGGACACATCAGGGATATAACAGAAGGATTACCATCTCTCAAAAAACTCACTGATACATATAAATTTATTCTCATTCATGTTGGAACAAATGATATCGCTACAAGGAACTATGAAGAAATCACATCTGGCTTTGAATTTCTGAGAAGGAAACTCAAGGATTTTCGGGCTCAGAAAGTCTTCTTGTCCATCCTACCAGTACTAAGAAGAGGAACAGAAAGGGAAAGGGAAATATTCCAGATGAAGAACTGGCTACGAAGGTTGTGCAGGTGTGAGATATTTGGATTTTGGCACTACTGGCTTCACTTCCTGGAATATGGGATGTTGGCAAGAAATGGATTGCTCCTCACAATGAATGGGAAGAATGTGTTTGATCACAAGCAAAACAATTTCATCAGGAGGACTTTAAACTGAAATGGAGGGAGACAAACTAAGGACAATGATAAGTAAGATCCCATGGCAGGAAATCTAGAAAGGAAAAGAGTTGATAGGAGTTTCTTTAAAAAGATCATTCTGAAGACATAACCACAAACAATTCCAACAAGGAAAAAAGATGGAAGACAGCAAAGTAGACCAATGTGGTTTCGCAAAAAGCTCAGAGAGAAAATGAAAACAAAAAATGACACATATAGGAAGTAAAATGAAGGCTAGGCAACAAAAGAAGAATACAGATAAGTAGCAAAGAATTGCAGGGCTTAGGCAGGCAAAGCTGAGAATGAGCTGCGGTTAGCAGGAGATACTAAAAGCAGCAAAAAACATTCTTCAGCTATATGCATAGCAAAAGGCAGGGGAAAAATAGTAGCGCAGCTACTCAGTGGGAATGGGAAAATGATAAACAGATAACAAAGAAAAGGCAGAAATATTCAATTCTTACTTTAGCTCAGTTTTCCCCCAAAATATAGTCTATGACCCTCCGGGGTTGAGATTGATAAACAAGTAGTCATGGCATACTTTATTACTTTGAACAACTTCAAATCTCCAGGGGCTGATAAACTGCATCCATGAGTATTGAAGGAACTGATTGAAGAACTCTCAGAACCACTATCTATTATTTTCTTGAAATCATGGAGGATGGCAGAAGTGCTGCATGATTGGAGGGGGATTAATATTGTCCCTATCTTCAAAAAGGACAAAAAGGAGGAACTTGAAAACTACAGACCAATAAGCCTGACATCAATCACAGGGAAAAATCTTGAGCAGATTATAAAACTCCCACTTTGCAAGCACCCTGAAAGCAATGCTGTAATAACCAAAAATCAGATTAATCATCTCTCTCTCTCTCTCTTTGAATCATGTAACCTCCCTGATAGACAGTGTGAATGCTGTATATAGTATAATCTTGAGTTCAGCAAAACCTTTTTACAAAATGCCCATGATACTCTGAATAGCAAGCTAACTAGGTGTGGGTTCGACAGAACAAGTGTCAAGTGGATGCACAATTGGTTTGATAATTGAACTCAGAGAGTGCTTATCAATGGCTCCTTCTCAAACTGCGAGGAGTTAACAAGTGGAGTATCACAAGGCTCAGTCCTGGGCTTGGTGCTCTTCAGCCTTTTTATTAATGAGGGAATGTAGGGAATCAAATTTGTGGATGGCACTTTCCTAACATCAGGGTCTTTTCCAGGGAGTTTTCTCCTCTCATGAGATGTCCAAAGTACTGGAGCCTCAGCTTCAGGATCTGTCCTTTCAGTGAGCACTCAGGCTTGATTTCCTTTAGAATGGATAGGTTTGTTCTCCTTGCAGTCCAGGGGACTCTCAAGAGTCTCCTCCAGCACCACAGTTCAAAAGCATCAATTCTTCGGCAGTCAGCCTTCTTTATGGTCCAGCTCTCACTTCCATACATCACGACAGGAAAAACCATAGCTTTGACTATTCGGACTTTTGTTGGTAAGGTGATGTCTCTGCTTTTTCAGATGCTATCGAGGTCTGTCATCGCTTTCCTCCCAAGAAGAAGGCGTCTTTTAATTTCATGGCTGCTGTCTCCATCTGCAGTGATCATGGAGCCCAAGAAAGTAAAATATGTCACTACCTCCATATCTTCCCCTTCTATTTGCCAGGACGTGATGGGACCAGTGGCCATGATCTTAGTTTTTTTGATGCTGAGCTTCAGACCATTTTTGAGCTCTCCTCTTTCACCCTCATTACAAGGTTCCTTAATTCCTCCTCACTTTCTGCCATCAACATTGGGGGTAGAGGACCAAAAACGTAGTTACAAGATGGGGGATACTTGGCTCAGTAATACTATGAGTGAGAAGGATCTTGGAATTGTATATCAAAAGCCGAATATGAGCCAACAATGTGATGTAACTACAAAAAAGGCAACTGCAATTTTAGGCTGCATTAACATAAGTATAGTCTCCAAATCCCATGAGGTACTCGTCCCCCTCTATTTGGCACTGGTTAGGCCTCATCTAGAGTACTGTGTCCAGTTACGGACACGGTGGGTCCCCCGTATTAATGAGCAACATGGAGGTAAAAAGAAGTCATAATCCTAATTTTCCACTGACAGAATAATTTTACTCTGGATTTCACCTGTGAATGATAACTATGGAGCTATGTTCCTTCTACCCTACAGCTGCATATTTGGATGGTACAATGGTGTTTTCCCACAATTCAAAATACACAGAGTTTTGGTGAGTTACTTCTTTGGAGTACAACATCCAGAATCCTCCAGTTGGCACTGCTGTTAGCACAAGTAATTTCTAATAAATGGTCTGTTGGGCTGGCAGGAAAGGGAGTTGTATTGATTCATTACAACTTGTCTAAAATGCTACCCTCTTGGTTGACAGATTTGGGATTAAATTCTGGCAATCTAAATACTTCTCCTTTCATCTCCCACCTACATCCCCCACAAAATGTCAGTGTCTATAAAGCCGAGCTATAAAACATGAATCCTGTCCATGGAACTGCACAAAAGAAGATAGAGATATATAGGATGTTATTTGTTCAAACTGTAAGTCGCGACAAAAGGAATAACTTGAGATGGAGGCAAGATATTATCAGTAATTCCCCTGTGTAATTCTGTTGGTTCCTTCTGATTCACTATGATCTTCCATCAGTATTGAATTAATATCACAATTGTAAGCATAATGATCAAAAATATATATTACACTTGTCTAAGAATTGGTTAGCTATTCTCCCTCAAACCTGTTCCTTATACTTTATTTGTCCTTAGACCAGGGATCAAATACATTATATTTCTCAAAGTACGATACCAATGATTTTACACTATTTTCTTCTCAATTATAAGCTTTTCTTTAAATAAGACCAAGACGCAATAAGAGAATTGGCTCCTGAATGTGTTACTGTGTGTTATTCTGGTTAACAGGAAACATGATGGTGGAAATCCTGTTTCTTGGTGTTACTCAGATTGTAACTTTGGTTCCATTCCTCTCTGGAAAACAAAGCAATTTGTGTGCAACAAGCCAGCTTCTGCAGTTGCCCCAAGAACTGTGGCAGAGATATCAAGATGCAATAGGCAGAGATGGTTTGTTTACCAGGTCATATCATTTGGCTTACACTAAACAAGAAGATTTCGGCCAATGTGTTAATACTTTGTACATAAGGAAAATCATCAACTGAGCTGCAAAGAAGTCCCCTGGACTGCAAGGAGAACAAACCTATCAATTCTAAAGGAAATCAAACCTGAGTGCTCAATGGAAGGACAGATCTTGAAGCTGAGGCTCCAATACTTTGGCCATCTCATGAGAAGAGAAGACTCCCTGGAAAAGACCTGGATGTTAGGAAAGTGTGACGACAAGAGGAGAAGGGGACGACAGAGGATGAGACGGTTGGACAGTGTCATTGAAGCAACCAACATGCATTTGACACAACTCCGGGAGGCAGTGGAAGATAGGAGGGCCTGGCGTGCTCTGGTCCATGGGGTTACGAAGAGTCGGACATGACTAAACGACTAAACGACGACGATATGTTTCCTATCACATTGCTCAAGATTATAACATTGCAAGATAAAGGGTTTTTTTATTTTCTTAAAAGCAATTAATAGTTTTGTTATTTTTTAAAATAACCTTTAAAACTAGTAACCACCTAATTTTGAGGGATAGAGAACTCTACCTGTAGGCCAATTAATTTTTAAAAGTAACTTTTCAAACTCTGACTTCAAATTTGACAGACAAAAAGGCAATTGACAGTTCCAAACCAGAACTTGAAACACCCTGAAAAGTGCAAAAAAAGCACTTTAATTTTGAAGATTCCCGTGATCAAAATTATCAAGCCATCCTCAGCCAGAGCAGCATTTCTGAAAACCATTCATCCTGCTACAGGTAGGCTGCTTTGGATCAAAAACCATGAGTCTATTTGCATAATTTTGATCATCTGTTATATATCAAACCTAAAGACTTCAAAGTGAAAACCAGTATGCCGTGACCTCTATCCTTTTTTCTAACCAAGAGGTTATGGTTTATCACCGTGCATTTTATTTCAAAGTGATGACCTGGGAATATCATAGGCACCAAATAAAAGAATATAAAATAAAAGAGAAAGAAATGGGGGAATGGTAGCAAAACAGTGGAGGTACCCTCAAATGGCAAAAAAAAGGTTGAAAAAGAAATGAAAAAAGCTTTGGCAAGCTAACAGAAGAGAAAACAATAAAAATAAATATTAGTGACCTTTCTATCCAGTCTAGCATAATTGGATCCCCACTGCACCTCAAAGCCCTTTTTCTCCTAAAGCAATTATACTTCATGAAATTTTCATTCCTGCTGATGCACTAATTCCACAAGATTATTATCTTAATTACAAAAGGGCTAGCTTGCAATGTTACACGGCAGGTTACAATCTACCAAGATAGCAGGTAAGAGGTTCAACTGAAACATGGTCTCAGCATTACTTGACACTCTTACAATATTATTTCTTTCAAGTGCCACTGTTCTATTCTGCAGACATATTATTCACAGTCTGATTCTTTGCCATGAATTTGTGTTTAGACGGTAAGAATTATGCTGAGAATTAAAGCATAACCTACCAAACATGAGCCCTTTTATATGCTTTAGAGTTAAGGATCTATTTGGTTTTGCTAATGACATGAAAGCTGTTTAATTCTGGCTAAGCTGTGCCCACAGAACCTGTAGGCAAGATGTTATAAAAATCGACTACAGTATAAAACATGCCAAAGGTAAACATTGGGGCCCTTCAGATGTTTTGGGCTTCAGCTGTCCTCAGTCAAGGCCACTGATTATGCCAGCTGAAGACACCTGGAAAGTACCAGGTCATCTACTCTTGATCCACACAAACAAAATTCAATCACTGCTTTAGCAGTTTTCTCCAGTGTGCTTAGAAGGAAACAGCCAGCCCCAGTTCCAGTCATTGCTTTTTCCACATAGAGCACAATGTAAGTGTAGAAAAGAGGTTCCTCTTCAAATGAACAAGAAACCAGGAAACTGGGTTTCTTGCTGTCACAGTGAGTCTACACATGAGAAACAACCTCTCCTCTGCTGCCTTGTTATTTTTACAGCCACCCTCTAACCATGCTGGAGATTAAGTGATGGCTGAATAGGGCTACACAGAACATGTTTTCCAGCATGGAATCAATACTGCAACAAGTGGCAGGGCACAAAATAACAACTTCTGCCAAGCAGCATATAGCTTTATCACATTCTATGTTCTGCATTGACCCTAAGCCAACTGGGACCAGGTTATCTAAAACATAACCTTCTCCCTTAGAAGACCCATTCAGTTCTGGAGATCATCTGGACAGCAATCATTATGTTAGACTACACAGGAAAGCCATTGAAATCCACCAGCACAGCTTCAACAAAAAAGAAGAAAGAATAAATATCAACAAAGCTTGGCTCCCAGCACTGAAAAACACAGTCTTCAAAAGGTCAACAAACTCTACCCAGCCACAAGGACCAGTGATCAGTGCACACAAAAGACAAGCTAACGCCACTCATCAATCACAGTGACAGATCATCTCTCTCCCTTATCACAACAATGCACCCATAACAAAAACACCCGAATCACAGGAAACACCCAATCTCCTGAAAAGAACAAAAACCTGATCCCACAGCTACAAATACTCAACAATCCCACACACTACACCACAACACAGACAGAATTCTAGCTCCTGTCCTCTGAAGATGCCGGCCACAGAGACTGGTGAAACGTTAGGAAGAAAAACCTCCAGAACATGGCCAAACAGCCCGGAAAACCCACAACAACCAGCATATTGCTCTGTTTTTAATACTGGCTGTTTCTATGCTGGTTGTAGGAGATGTGATGAAGAGGTTAAACTGTAGTACTGCAGTGAAGACTCTGTTCATGTCTTGAGTTCTACCCAGAGCTCAGGTAGCTGGCTCATGGTTGACCTCCATCCTTATCAGGTTGATAAAGTAAGTACTCATCTTGCTGGAGGGGCAATGTGTCGCCTGGCATAATTAAATTGTAAACCACCCAAAGAGAGCTGTAAGCACTATGGGGCAGTATATAAGCATTATACTTTGCTTTTGCTTTTATTTCTCAGCTTTCGTTTCTCCCTTGACACACTCCTGCTTGAAGTACCACACAAATTCGAGATAAAATATCAATGGATAGTTTGGAAAAGTGCCAAGCTCTGACACGGTCCCTGGAATTATGTTCAATAAGTTAGACAGATCTCATCTACCAGTCTTATCCCACTCACTCTTACTATTGGGCCATTGGGTCATTTTCTACAATCAACAAAGATTGAACAAAGATTTACTTGATTAAAAAATGGCCACAATCACAACTTGGGAAGTTTCTTTGGTATATTTACATACTAAAGCCATCCATAACCAAGCAGTGGAAGGGTGATGTTCTAGGTCTCAGAGCACGGATGGGCTTTAGTATATCAATGTATTCATTCCAGTTCATTTTTCAGGCTCAGGCTCTTTAAAGATGACTCAGAAAAAAAGATGTACTTGACTCCACTGATTATAGAAAGTGATCTGTTTGGACAGTAGGGTTTTCTGGAGCAACATGCTTAAAGGATCATGTTCAGCATCAGTACTGAAAAGGTCGAGCAGGGTTGTAAAGCAGGGTTTTCCTGCTTGTCACCGCTGGAACAGAGATACCCTTTTTGTGTGTACAGGACGTCCCTTTGCTCAAAGAGTTCTGGATATCTTGATGTTTAGTTTGTACCACCACCCAAAGCAATGGATTCCTCTAAGTGGGGGTGATAGAAAATGCAATTGATCAGAAACAAAAGGCTAAAATTAAAATTAAACATTAATTAATTGATTAGAATAATTATTTATAGGCTGGGACTCAGAAAAGCTATAAGAAGATAGAACACTATGAAGTATTTTTATATATATCTAATGCTATGTCAACAGCAACAGTGTGACCCCATGAAGTTGATGCAAATTGCCTACATGTAATTTAAGATAGAATTGTTGGTGCTACAATACTACAATAATAATCTGGTTTAAAATAATGCTCATGTTCTGCATCGTTCCTCTACAGTCGTCACTTACACAAGAGGGAATCCACCAATCATTTGTCCAAGTGGAAATCTGCTTCAAAGCAAACAGGTTGGTCTCCAGCTTATGCAAGTGCAAGCCAGAGTTTTGCAGAAGGAGACCTGGGGCACTGCACCCACAGAGCAAAAAGAAACAGGATTCAAGACTTCATGATACAAGGAAGAAAAGAAGAGCCTGGAAAGGACAGGCAGAATTGCTATGAATGTCCAGAAAGGCTAGAACAGTAAACTGCAGAAAGGAATAATATATGGGTCAAGTTATTTTGAAAGTAATACTCTACCCTACCATCTGTAATAAGCCAAAATGCACTGCCTGGGTTTTTTTGTTTGTTTTTTTTTTTTTTTTTTTTTTTTTTTTTGAATCTCCTTGTTCACTTCACTATTGATAGACAATAAATTAAGGCCAGCCATCTGTTCTGGCTTGGAGATCGAAAGCATGGGCTGAAAGCCAGTATATAACTTTGAATTAATCTATTATTTTCTTCCCAGCCTGGTGATTTACTTTCTGAACTATGATCACTCAGTATTTCCTATATATTTGTACAGTAGAGAAGTGACTCAGATGACACAATGAATATTTAAATAATATGCTTATTCCTTGAGAGAGAACAAGCTACAGAACACAGCAGCAGGAGACTGAGAAGCATCATCTTAAATCATGTTGGTAACACGTCGCCCAGTAGACATGGTAGACAAAGTCTTCAGGGAAATTCTAATAGAACAAAATTTACTGTGCTTCATTATAATACTTACAAATAGGGATGTAAAATCCTTCATTCTCACTGAGTGTATCAGCTTCCCAATGACATTCTTGTTCTGTCCCGTTTCCTTCTTGGTTACAATAATTTTTTTTCCCAATAAACTTCCATGCATAGTTTTGTGCATTCATCTTCTAAAATGTGCATATTTTATTAATGTATACTTCTGTATTCCTTTTTGCCTTGCTCTAAGTGTGTTTGTTTGCATTTCCCAAATGTCTGTGTAACACGTTTGAGTTCTATGGGGCTTTTTGTTTAGTTAGATATCTATTGATGAATCTTGCTATCATGATTTCACGAATGAGTCTCTTCTTATTCAGAGTTATATAACAGAGAACACGAACAATTATGACAGCGATGAAATGCTACAATTTGTGCACTCAATGGCAACAATACCAAAACAGAAGTTCCCTGTAGAACTGCAAAGTTCAAGTGTCCTTTTGAATTCAAATGCTGACAAAAATACCCAAGTTGGGTATGCATAACATAGAAGAATCAGCTCCATATGTAGAGTCTTCAAACCCTAGAATAAAATATCAATTACATTCCATGCACATGACTTCACTATGTGGAGTCACCCTTCCAGCATAAAGATATAGACTTGTACCCAGATCAAGACGACAAGGGCCTTAGCAGTCTAAGTGGCAACAGCAGCACCATCCTTTTCAGCTTCCCTGCTCTTTCTGATTCAAATCTCTTCCTCATGGCCCTGCTCTTTCTTTGTCCCATTCATTTGGGCTAAGCCAATATTCCATAGGGGTTACATGTTCATTTTTCAAAGCTATGCATGGTTTGGTAAAGCAAAGCAAAGCAAAGCAAAGTTTAAAGCACTCTCCGGGGAGTTTACAGTTTAATTCTGCAGGGTAGACATTGCCCTCCCCCCCCCCCCAGAAAGCTGGATACACAATTTGCTGACCTCAAAAAGATGGAAGGCTAAGTGAATCTCGGGCGCTCTACCTGGGACAGAACCTGGGTCGTGAGCAGAGTTTTGGCTGCAGTAGAACATTTTAACTACTGCACCCTGATGGCATACATTTTATGCTACTGAAACACTACCTAATGTAGTGATTTCTGAAACAAAACTCATGTTTTATTTCCAGTCTCTAGATGTCCAATATGGACAATATCATACAGAAATGTAAACCCAGCCAGTCTACTTTTCATCCCTGCCTACAATGCAAAACCTGTTATTTGCATCTCCAGAGCAGTATTAGTCAAAAATGTGAGATATTTTGTTGCAGTTAAGTAGAATATATGGATAGGTAAGAGCCAAAACTTTGTGTAATGTGATTATTTCCCTTTCTTCTCCCCCAGCCCAGCTAGCACTTACTACACTTCTGCACAACACACTCTAAATGGCTGAATCAGCAGCTTAAGAAAAGCCCACCTCAACAAGCCATCACAGCATTGACCTTTACATTTTTACAACAGGAGTGGAAATTCAAAATGGCATCCCATTCCTGCTCAACTGCCCTTTAGCCAGATTTGAAATCTATCGCTGTGCTGCATATTTCAGCATCTTATTTATTACACTGATAACTAAGTGCCCCTACTGAATACTTGGCCATACACAGGGATTTAAGTCTACAGAAAGCTCATCCCTGGGCATAATTAAAACTTTGCTGTTTTAGTTGTGCATTTTCAAATATCCTGTGTAGTTCACCTCCCTTTTTGTTTTCTTTCTTTTTTCAGTTTCCCTTTCTTTCTCTCCTGCTGTCTTTCTCTTTTGGTGATAATCTTTTTGAACACTACAAAAATGGTGGGAAGGTCATATGAGCTTTCAAGTCATCCAAAAACCTTTAGTCATGCTTAATGGTAAAAAATATATAAAATAAAAAAAATTAGAGGGCAGAAGAAAACACAAAACATTTTTTAAATCTTATATGGTGTTTCTGTTGAAGTTAATTAAAAAAAATACAGCCTCGGATGCTGCCTGCAATTAATTTGGCTGAGATGGATATTTCTGAGGTACAGTGACTGTCAATCTATCCAGCACCAACCAATTGTTGCTTCCTTGCCTCTGAGTTTAAAAACTCTTGGCAGTTAGTAGTCTGTTGAGTCTGTTTCTGAAGGCAGTCATGGTTGTCAGTTTCCTTTTTATCTTGTTCAATTGTAAGTAATAAAACCTTTTTTATTCTTTGAAACCTTTTCTTTGGCTGCAAGATGTTGGATGCAGGCTCTGTAGATGAAAAATGCTAAAGTATCAGTTTCCAGCTTTCCAAGAAGTTTGTTTAGTGGAATCTCTCCATAATCGACTGAACAGAGGACTCCATGAGATTTGATAAACTTTTTATTAACTTTCCTGGCTTCTGATTTCACTTAGAGCAGTGGCACAGAAAAACGCAGAAATATAATTTCAACTCAAGATCAAATATAGGTGGTTTTGAAAAATATCAAACATTAGATTGTTAAAAATACTGAGTACTCTAAGGTAGTTGAAGTCCTCACCATGGTGTGGCTCTATTCTTTCTAATATCAACAATATTTAATTTCAATACATTTTAAAGGGAATAAAATGTGACATTCCCATGCACTTGAAGACCATTTCCACAAGGCCTGCTTTTCTTATTCTGAAGAAAAACCAAGGCAGTAACCTTCATGTTTTCTCCTCAAGAATAGTACATCACCTCCCATTATAATTCTGATTAGCTCTCGTGTTGCTTTGGGTTCGTATAGAGATGCCAGCTAAAGTGGGTCAGAACTCTGCCCACCACAATCAAGCTTCTGGTAGAACATTTATCTTCAGGAAGCAATGATACCTTGAATGGAAAAATCCACTGCTGAAGGGCTCATTCCTCCTCCTCTTCCTCCTCCTCCTCCTCCTCCTCCTCCTCCTTTTTGGTGGGAAGGAGGTTCAAGCCAGCTTCAACCTTTTTCTTCTGAGGCATTTTTCTTAAATGAGGCATTAATGGATTTTGTTGCTTCCAAGACCCAGTAATGAGAATAGATAAGGCATGCTGTTAATAATGAAGGTCACTTTGAGTAAGGAACTGAAGTGCAATTCAGCAACATGGTTTGTAGTACAAAGTCCTTGACAGATTCTTTTATGTTGAAAAATACTTTCCCCTCAGTCCCATAGTTGTCTCTAAGTAGGAATCTTTGAACTGAAATGGCCCTCCTCCTGGAGTTATCAATATAGCTAGAGGTGCCAGACTTCGTTCAGAGTGAAGTTCTTGATATGCATCCATTCTTCAAGTATATGAGGTCCAGCTTCAACTGCCCATTGCAATCCCACTGACCCCGAACATGTCAAGAAATTGTAAGCCAGTCAGTCAGCGAACCACAAATTCATTTGACTCGAGGCCAGCTTAAAGAGACTCAGAAAACACATTTCAAGCTTAGAGGTACACACATACACACCCTATGCCTACCTATGCCAGAAGATGAGCTGAACTGTGGCTAGAAATAGGACCTTTCACAAGTGATGCTGGAATTATAGTAATCCCTCAAGAAGGTTCCGGAATCTTGTCAAATACCCCTTAGCTGTGGATCCAAGGTTTGAGTGGGGGTGGAGACCCACAGAGGAGTCACCACCTCTTCAAGAGCCATAGCAGTCCACAGTAGCCAGAGGAGATGGGCAGAGAGTTTTCATTTTGTTCTGCTCCCTCACCCAGCATTGCAGTCAATATAGATAATTTTAAAACGCCATGTTGTTATATTTAGGTTCCTGAAAGGTATTGGTCGAAAAGCAGCACAGAATGCTCCCATATTGTCTGCTTCTGGGTCAGGGCCAGCCTGTCATTAGCCTCAGTGAGGCATAATTCCCTCACCTTATCTTGGCAGGTTCCCTACCACCCTCAAGAGTTATCACTGTAGAGTCTTCAAGAGCTGGCATCTGGTGTTGTTGGTGATATGGTGGCTGTGTTGTTTCTACTTCTTTCTCAGGGGAATGGCATCTTCTTTCCATGGGTGCCACCTCCTCCTCTTTCCTGGTGTGTGCATGCAGCATGGCACACGGCTGTTTTTCCAGGGGTGGAAAAAGTGGGTGTGGATGCCACTGTACCCTTTTTCTTATAGAGGTCAGCAAGTAAAAAACGCAGGTATCGTTCACGTCACACTTTTTTCCTCCGCCTCTGTTTCATCCTCCTCTAGCCAGGGCAGAGATGCTAGCTGGTGTGGGGAGAACTTCCCACTTCTGACAATGAAAAAAACCTGAACCCCTCATCTCCAGGCCCCACTGCTTTCAGAGTTGTCACAAACAGGGCAGGAGGGGTAGCAGCACTTTCAGTGTAGGAAAACCTACAGTCTTGGACCTTCTTCTCTTGTGGCAGAAATTGAGGTTTTCAACATTGTTTCATGCAGACAAAGATATTCAGCATCCCTCAACTACAATCCTAAAGTATGTAGGATTAAGCCATAATAATACATTTTTGTTCAGACAAGCTTTTCAGAGACATTGGTTGTTTTAAACTGTATTGGTTATTTCACTGTTCATTGTGTTTCTGCATGATGGCAGACTGCCTCAAACTGTAACTGATACAAGGCAGTCTATAAACTTTCAAGATGAATAAATGAGTGAAATGCCACCCACTGTGCATGGAAGATGTGACAGAATATTTATGAGAACATTCTCTACTAGGCATGTGATGCATTCACGGCAAAAGAACAGAGTGGATGACAGTACATGGATGGAATACACTGATATTCATGCCCATGCTTCAGATCACATAATCCACATACAGTGCAGCACATGGGTGCATTTACAACCTAGAGGTCTAATGCCTATATGAACTGCTCACCCAGAACTAAGCAAGATAGCTTCTCTTATATACCGCCCTCAGTGCTGCCAGGGTGACACACAATGACATTCCCAATTCATTTTATTTATCAAGCAATCCCGTCTCAATGATGGGAGTTTGCCATAGAATTTTGAATCAGAATGTTTTCCAACAGATGCCCTCAGCATTGGATTTGGATGTGATTTAGCATACTTGGCCTACCTTTAGTAAAAATCAGAGAGAGGTTGCCTTGTTACTTTTACATGGCATGCAAGCCTCTTCACAGTTGTTTGTGTTCCAAATGGCCAGATGTTGTCTGATGCTGAGTGAAAACATTTGGCTTAGCGTTCCTGTATTTTTGTTTTCAAAACTTCTGGCTTATAGAGCTGAATGCTTCTGAGCTTGGACTACACACCCATAAGTATATAGGACTTCCTTTTGTGAGGTAAACATAGGGCTCTATTTTGAAAGATAAACATAAGGTTTTATCATGTGTAATGCAGTTCTACACCAGTCATGAGCAATTCGGAGATCGTTTTTCCATCTTCAGTGAGAGACAATATACTGTAGTAGAGATCTGGCCTTATACCTGAATTTGGATTCAAGACAGCCACAAATCTTCCTAGGTTCCATAAGCCATTTTGTTTCTCTTGGTCTTACCTGAGAAGAGGTGACCATTGAATGATACATATATACAGTACTACACTGAACTCCTTGGAGAAATATGATAGCACAAATGTCCCAAAACAGCATAACAAGGTAGCCATGCAAGTCTTTTGTAGCAAAAAATAACTGTCTTGTGGCACCTTAAGGACTAACAAGTTATTTGATACAAGCTTTCATGGACTACACTCCATTTCAATAGGTGCATTAATGGTGATGCTGACAGGCATGCATAATTCCTGGAATTCCTGTCTAGTAAGTGCTTATTTGCTATGGATCATAACATATATGAAGGCTGAAGAGATAAACAAAGACACAAAAACAACATGGGTCATTACATTGTCCTGAGAAGATATGTAAGCAAGCAGTTGCTTATATTCTTACAGGATACTTGGAGAGGGAAAATTCCACAGGAATTAAGTGCTGTTTGGGTTCAGGACCACCACATGGCAATTCCCTCCAAGAAACAACTGTCAAGAAAACCTTGTGAATGGAATACCATTATATAAACATATATTCAAAGATGGGGGTGGGGTTAGAGTTGGAGGGTTTTTTTTTGGGGGGGATAAAATTTGTAGAGTCTCTTAGTCAGTATGGTGTTCATGCTGGCTGCAGGATTCTGGGAAATGCACTATAAAACATAAATGTTGTTCCTTTCTGTATCTGTTCTCACTGAACAACAGCATATGAATGGGGAGTACAAGATAGACTTTTATGAATGAAATCATGGACATATTACAGCTCTGTAAAGATACCATTTTGATGTCTACACATATTATTTACTGTAGTCTGTTTTCCATGTCCAATTTAGAGCAAGGAGTATTGGGAGGGTGCCATTTCAATGTATAGACAACATTGTGAAATGCAAAACTTAAGGGATTTGAAAACAATTGTAGAAAGTAAATACACATGCAAAGTGTCTAGAAGAAGAATTAAAATAAAATCTGGAGAGGTGTCAGGAAGTGCAAGAGAAAAATACATATTACCTTTTTTAAAAAAAAATGTTCAGCACTTGGTAGACTATTTCTGAAAAGTTAGCCTTTGCTGCCATCTGCTGCTATAGATAATAACACAAGAAAGTAATACATTGCCTGTTCTACTGATTATAAATAGCCTCTTTACGGGAACAACATTGTTTAAAGATGCAGTTGTGTGATAATATCAAAACATTGAACTAGGTGAATGCAGTCTTCCATGAACATGCTGACTGACAGTACAACATGCATGCTTGAAATCACATCCTGTTGTGTTTTAGGGAATTTGCTCTCATGAGAAGAAGTGTGTAATTTTATATATAGATCCTGCTTCATCTTGAAAACTGTAGGATTCATGATATAACAATGGCCATTTGTGCTCACTTACTCTGCTTTATTCTGTCTCTCTGTTGGTGAACTGCCCAGAATAAAAACATGAGCAGGAAAGTTAACCTGTGGGTTAATTTTGCTGCCTATAATTATGTTACTAGGGGAAAAAATGCCCTATTTCAGTGGGAACTCTTCCTAAGGCCACACTGTGCTAAGCTTGATGAGAGATTTGGAACCAGGCAGTATACAACTGAGGGAGAAAAAGAGAACTAAATTCTTAATATTGATTAGGCTTGAGAAAGTAGCATATTTTCCCACTTCAGCAACTATAAAAATAAAAAGAGAGGGTATATCTTTCTGCCTGCCATCACCATAGCTCCCATAAGAAGATACCTAGGCACCTGAAATTTGCTATGTATGCTAAAAGATTCTGGGGATGTGCATCTCAGGATTATTTCATTTCTTAAAATGGATCAATTACATTTTGAGCAATTAAAAGCTATCAAATCTATCAAATGCTGTCCCACAAGTTGTCTCACTATGTAGCAGACGCCAGTACCCTCAAGAGCAGGACTACCTTGGAAGAAAAGAAGGCTTGAGCTTTGGGTGGAACATTTAGAGCTGATTTGGGCAGGGCTTACTGGTTGGATTAGCTCAGTGAGTTGGATGCCTGGATGAAGAACCAGCGGTCAGGAGTTTGATGCCTCCTGGACATACAGCACCAAAGGACAGATCCATAGATTCCATAGAGTGATCATTAAAGCAGTATGAAACCATTGTAATAGTCAAGTACATGTGCCATCCAGTGGCCTCTTACTCATGGCAATCTCCAAAATGTCCTGTCTTCAACTTGCCTGGTCAGCTCTTGTCTACCCAAGCCTGTGGCTCCTTTAGGGGTCAGTCCATCTTCAATTTGGTCTTCCTGTTTTCCTGCTGCCTTCTACCTTTCCCGGCATTATTGTCTTTTTTCAGAGAATTCTGCTTCTCATGATGTGCCCAAAGTAGGACGGCCTCAGTTTCAGCGTTTTTGCCTCCAATGATAGTTCAGATTCCATTTGATCCAGGACCTACTTGTTCATCTTTCTGGCAGTCTAGGGTATCAAGAAAGCTCTCCTCCAGCACCACATTTCAAACGAATGTTTTACAGTTAAATAAATTATCAAGGGAACTGACCGTTTGCTAATGTAAGCGGCAATTTAATTCCAAGTATTTTTAAAAGCAAAATTATTGATTAAGCTGGAATTTTTGGAAGAACGTTTCTCCAGTAATAGGGTAGGATTAGCATTAATTAATTCAGCAACAGGAACAAACACTGTTTGAATAATAAGGAAAAGACGTGAATCTAACAGTCTCTAGCCCTTCTAGAATGCTGCCAAGTTGTTATGGTAATAAAGTAGGCAGAAGGAGAGCCATGTCCATTGCTTTGAGTTCATTGTGGGGGTGGGGTATAAAGGTAAATCATGCTGAGCAGCAGTAAGTAGGATGTATGTGGCAGCAATATGCATCTACCTTCAAATTTCCAAGAAAGCAGCAAAACCATTATTGCAAATTTAAACCATGTTTACTCTGCCTTTGGGGGCAAACATGCTGCAGAGCATTTTATTCTGTGCATGGTTCCCCATTCGAAGTGCCCACTCAAATGAGAATGCAGTTATCCTCTGCATGATCAGAAAGCCTCAATGTTGGTGTTATTTGCTTATCTTAAATTATTGCTATTTCATCTACCAATTTCCCACCAATTTTAGCTCCTTCCTCTGAATCTACAGCTTTCAGTATACAGTAATATGTTCTGCATAAAGACTGAACAGATATAGAGATAAAATACTTCCTTGTCTGACACTTTTGCCTATAGGTTAACCATTCTGTTTCATCATATTCTGCTTTAATGATAGCTTTCCTGTCCATGCATCAAGACAATGATGAGGCACACCCATTTCTTCTAGAATAATCCATAGCCTTTCATAATCTTCAGTGTGTTATTGTAGTCTATCAAGCACAAATTGCTCTTCATCTGCAATTCTTTGCTATGCTCCAGTAGCCAATGAATATTTGCAATATGGTTGTTAGTGCCTCTTGCTTTTTAGAATCCAGTTTGAACACTGACTGTGTCTTGCTCCATACGTGATAAAAAATCTTTCCTGTAAAACCTTGAGCATCACTTTGCTTCCATGGGAAATTAATACAGTCTACCAAGTTAGTAGGATTGTTCCCATCCTGGAGAAAGTTGTGCTGATAAGCAGGCTGAGCAGATGTACAGTTAGATAATCTGAGGTTGCCTACAATTGGATCCAAACTTTTGCAATCAGCATTCCCGACAAATATATACCTGTTGAATATCTACATTGGTTGCAAGTCTGAAAGGCACGGGAGCTCTATAAAGCAAATAGGTAGAAGAGGAGTACTCGTGTGAGTAGAAGAGGAGTACTCTTAACTAGTGTGGAGGAGTTGCATAAAATGCAGTGGGAAGATAGAAGTAAGAAGCACAAGGTCTGCTGACAGGGCAATGCGATCTAGTCCAGATGAGGGGCTTAAAATTCTTGATATTCCCAGCTGTTTTCAGTTTTCTTCAGAATTAGTTCTAGTAATTGGGATCAAGGACATTAAAGCATCAACTGAGCATATTCAGAACTTTGAAAATGTCCCTGCTTAGACCACATTTCCTAAAATCTTCCAGCTAGCATGGCCATTATGAGCTGTCGTCTGGAAAAAAAAAAACAACCCTCTTCCAAAATCCTATCATAATATTAGATTAAATGATTTTATGTTGTAGGGACAGCAGACATGTTGAGGAATTTTCAGAATTATAAATCTCCTGGTATTTTACCGAGGGGAAAAAAAAGTGGTCTCTGAGCTTGTTTATCTAACCTGAAGTGCTGAGCGAGAGACCATTTAAACAGCTTTAATCTTTGATGCGCCTCTGTTTACATGTTCTTTCAACCTATGATAAATCCCTTTGAACTGGATTCAGCATTTCATCTGCTTACAAAGACTGAATCAAAGATTGAAATGAATTTAAAGGGAAATAGGCACCACTAGAAAGATTATACAGACGCTTTTGAGTTACCTTTCAATCACAGTAAGTGGTTCGTACCAAGGTAGTTCTGTTATTGCCACTTCAGATCTCCACAGGGGAGCTCAGGGACATTATAATAATTCCAAGGTAGCCAATAAAGGTTGAAATGGCCTTGAATGTTTGTTCATATTGGATAATATCAGACAGAAGGAAAAATTATTTGAGCGAAAGAAATCTGAAATTTAACAAATAATAGGAAGACAGAGGCCTTAGTGAAGTGGCCCTGCAACTAACTTCGTTTTTCACCTCATGTAACGGATTCTTCAGTGTGTTCACTTGAGGGCAATAAGGGGTTAGAATATCGTTCAGTTCATTTTTCTGATGAAAACATTCTCAAATTCACACATTTCTTCCATGGAAAGATTGTGAAGGAAATCATATGCACAAGATAATGAAAAGGATTTATCCATCCTAATTTGAACTCGGTGGGGCTGGGGCTAGATCAAATCCAGCCTGAATTATCTCTGGAAGCAAAAATGTTGCAACTGAGCCTGTCCTACTTTGGGCACATCATAAGAGGGCAGGATTCTCTTGAAAAGACTATGACCCTGGGAAAGGTTGAAGGAAACAGAAAAAGAGGAAGAGCAAGTACGAGATGGACTGACTCCCTAAAGGAACCCACAGGTTTGAGTTTGTAAGAGCTGAGCAGGGCTGTGGAGGACTAGACATTTTGGAGATTACTTATTCTTAGGGTCCTCATAAGTCAAAGATGACTTTATAGCACATTCCTTCAAAAATAACTAAAAACACTGATGTATCGGCAGGCCTTCCCCTTTGTCAGTTCCTGATTCCCTTTCCTTTCTACCCCCTAGTTCTCTCCTAATTTGTTGTAACTTTTCTTTTGTAAAATTGTTTTTAATTCATATTGTTGTTGCTCTATTGTTGTAAGCCGCCTAGAGTAATCTTAATTGATTAGATAGGCGGGGTAGAAATCAAATAAATAAATAAAATAAATAAATAAATAGCACATAATAACAAGAAAGAATTTGTACTTTTCAACAAGCGCCCTTGTGCTCTTTTACAATGGAATAAAATCTACTGAATTCAGTAGGACTTACTTTGAAAGAGGCATATTTAAGATAGTTTTGTTATTCCCCCCCCCTCTCTCTCTCTCTCTCTCTCACACACACACACACACACATACACACACACACACACACACACACACACACACGTATATACTGAAGCACTGTCTGTCGGAATAGCAGCCCATAGTGTCTCAAGGGAGGCAGACTTATTTTAGGCAGCCATTTTAAATTCTCCAAAATAGAAAATAACATGCTGAAACATGGCTTCCTGGGCAGAGGTGGGATCCAGCAGGTTCGCACCGGTTCCATGGAACCGTTTCCTAAATCTGATAATAGTTCGCCGAACCGTTTCCTAAAGGCCAGGTGACCAGCGAGGAGCGGGGGGGAGGGGGGCTATGTGTTTTTTCCCAAGTTAAACGTAACTAAGGCTGTTGCTCTGACAATTTGTGGAGACAAATGGCACACATTGATCGTTCACTCAAAAACAGGAAGACAGCTATCAGCTTTTTAACACTAGTAAGATTTACCACCAGGCCAGGGTTAAAGCAGAGCAGATCAACATATCAAAGGGAAACTATCCAGACCTTCAGGCTGGGGGTGGGGGTGGGGGCTGGAGGGACTGAGAGGAAGAGGAGGAGGAAAGGGCACACAGAGCATGTTAATTCAAGCATGCATGCTGCATTTGTCTCTGTGACCAGCATCTTCAGTGGACTGTTCAAACTGGCTTTCACAAGCTTTCATTTTTAAGATTATTCAAGTAAGTAGGTAAGTATAATACATAAAGCAGACTATGTCTGAGCAAAAAGCCGCTTTTTATTAAATATTTCCCTGCCTTAGCTGTTTGCCATGCAGTCTTGAGAAATGGAAGGAGGAAAATGAAATGATATTTTATCATGTAAAATATATTTTGAAAATTATTTCAACAGGATTCCCTTTAGGACCTTTTAGCATTTATGTAATTGTTATTGTGTTTGAGTTTAGAAAATTTGATACTTCTATTTTTTGAAATAAATAAATACCTGAACTTTGGAGAAAAAAGGTCAGAAGCCTGTTGGTGATTAATTAGTTATGCAAAATTAACTTACAGCAACTAGGTTTTCAAAGAAAGTATATGTTTTTAAAGAGTGATTTTACAATTTCCACTCCTAGTGAATTTCCATGGCTGAGTGAGGATTTGAACCCTGGTCTCCAGAGTCCTAATATGCCAGACTATTCCTGTATTTGTGATTAACACATGCTTAAGTTTAATTGTGTTCATCAGGTGCCCCAAGAAACATAACCACATTTTGCCACCATGAGTTAATGCTTTTTAACATGAAGTTAATTTGCCTCCCTCCAGTGATGTCCTTTCAAGGGAAAATGAACATTTATGATATAGGCCACTATGTTTAGATTTTCAGGGAGGGAGGGCATAACATGCCAATTTTTTCATTGGTATGCAGAAATCTAGTATTTAGGATCTATGGAAAAACTAATGGGGAACCAGGCTTGGTCAGGAGGAGGGGATGGTATTATATTTTATTATGATGATGATTAAAAAATTTAAAAGCTGGTAAGGGCATTTATTTGCAAAGGCTTTCATGGCCGGGATCTGATGGTTGTTGTGGGTTTTTCGGGAAGAGCAACCTTCAGAACATGGCCAAAGAGCCCGAAAAACTCACAACAACCAATTAAGGGAATAACCTTTCAACTTTTTTGGAATTGGCAGTTAGATGCAGGGAATCCATACAAAGCCTGTGGTTTCTACTTAGGGTGACCCCAGGAATGAGCAATCTCCAACATGGCCTGGCCTCAACAGCCCTGCCCATCTGTTGCAAACTCAAGCTTGTGGTTTCCTTAGGGAGTAGGTCTATCTTGCATTTAGCCTTCCTCTTTTCCTGCTGCCTTCCACCTTTCCAAATATTATGGTCTTTTTCAATCTATGCCTGCCTTCTCATGATGTGCCCGAAGTAGGACAGCCTCAGGTTTGTTTGTTTGTGTGTTTTTTTCTTTTTGCCTCTGGAGATAATTTAGGCTTAATTGGATCGAGAACCCACTTACTCATCTTTTTTGGCAGTCCAGAGTATCTGCCATACGATCTGATCAGGCCAAGGGTGTCTGCAAAGATGATCATAATTTTGTTAATTGGGACAGTCCTCTGTGTGTCAGCAAGCTGTTTTAAGCTTCTGTTGTTGTTACATGCTATCAACATTGCCCCTTTGTGCTGTCCTCAACAGCCCTGCACAGCTACTGCAAACTCAACCCTGTGGGTTCTCTGATGGTGTCAATCCATCTCACATTTGGTTTTCCTCTTTTCCTGTTGCCTCCAGCTTTTCTGCAGAACCTGGAATGGGGAGGGATTAAATGATTGTGACGTTGTTCAGAGACCAGTTCCAAATCCCAGGGTGGCAGCCCTCTCTTGCTTGTGCTACAGAAAAAGCTTTGTTACTGTTGCTTTGTGGTAAGAACTTTTTCTTCAGAAGGGGTCAGAGAATTTGAGAGTTATTCTCAAGTTCATCTTTGCTTTACATGTGTGTTATGTGCCATTCAAGATGACCCTAATGGGCCTTTCAAGGCAAGTGAGATATTTAAAGATATTTGAGATATCTAAGGAGTGGCTTTACGTTTTACCAGTTCCACGCCCTCAGTGAGTTTCCACGCCTGAATGGGAATTCGAATGCAGGACTCTGGAGTCCCAGTCTGTCCCTCTCTGAATTGCATTACTTAATGTTAAGGGTTGTTGTGAAAGGCAGGATGTTATTATTTGCAAGCATATAAGCATGTCCTATTTTGTCTCTGTGAAAAATTTGATTTCTCTTGAAAAATTTCTCTGGAGAGAATTCTACTTCACTGTCATCATTAATACTACCAGCCTACAATTTCGTTACAAATGTGGTAGCTTTGGGGCATGAAATAGGAGCAGTCTAGAGGTAGCTTCCAGTAAACATTTATGGAAACAAGTCATTGATAATGTTAAACTGCAGTTAAGAGAACAAAAGCCAGAGGAACTTTGACAACCACATTGTTGGTGAATTGGGGGGTGGGGGGCGGGGGGAGGAAGTGTCTGGCAGCCTACTGCTGAGTCAACATGTTTTTACATCCCTGTCTTGTTCCTTGTTCAATCTGTATATTTCCATAACTAGATAGTGCTGTAGTAGATAATAATGTACTGATGAAGGTATGTGAAATCATTCAGGGCCACCCAAAGACAATTCGTGAAGTAGTGTGAAGCAGAAAATCCTGCAAGCACCTCTCCCCAATCCTGTCAGTAAAAATACAACAAGTAACCCTAAGTTACTAATAATTTCCTGCCATTTCATGACATGAGGTAGTTGTCACACTCTGCATAACTACAGGCTTGACCCTGAGGCAGTGGTTGCTGAGGTCTCCAGGCTTAAAAGGAAGGTCCCTTCAAATTCCAGATGCAGGGAAGGGGGATCAGGAGACAGGTGTCTAGTTGTCTCTTTGCTCCCAGAGGCATCTGATGGGGCCACTGAGAGATCCAGGATGCTGGACTGAGATGGGCCCTTGGCCTAATCCAGCAGGGCTCCTCTTAGGTTCTTATGCGGTTTTACTATTTTCCCATGTGTGCAGATATGGGGAGAAAAATGTGTCTAATTTTCTATATTTTAGACACAGACTGGGTTTTAGCAAATTAAAGTTTTGTGTAGCACAACAGCAGTTTAAGGAAACTTATGAGAAGCATAATTCTCTTGAATAATTTAAATATAATATCTATGTACAGCAGGGGTGAGCAACGTCTGTTGCCCCTGGTCTCAATTTTTGCCGCAAAGTCTGTAAGTTGCAAAGTCCACCTCCTTCTTCTTCCCAAAGCGGCTAGAATTCTAATTCTGGTTTTCAAAAAGAGTTATTTTGTGTGTGTGTGTGTGTGCGCGCGCATGCTCAGTAATGCCAAAGGGCCCTGTAGATATTTTGTAAGGTAATGTTTGTAAGCCGCCCCGAGTAGACGTTGTCTAGAGGGGCGGGGTAGAAATTGAACAAATAAATAAATAAATAAATAAAATAAAAGTAAATCCCTACACCTGGAAGAGCAGTTGTTCACATTCTTTTCACCAGGAATCTTCTGAAGTTTTAAATTTCTGGTCAAATTTCTTTGTGTGTTGCAGTAGAAGTACAGAGATCCACAGAGCAGATGTGACAGGGTTCGTCACTAGGGTATGACAGTTCCTTGATTTTTGATATGGGGAGAAATGGAGAGGTCGAGTTCTTTGGAATAGAAATTTGATTAACAGCTTTAATGGATTTGTCAGCAACAACTTCTGCAGGTGTGCAAAGCTGGCCTCCAGTTAACAACAAACTGAGCTATCAGTCATTTCAGGAGCAGGAAAGGGGAGGGAAGCAATTTTTACTGGTGAGCTATAGGGCGAAATTGGAGGTAAAGGAAAGATGTGTCAGTTCTCTGTCAAACTTGGTCATAAGCACTCACTGTGAGGTGTGTGTGTGTTTGTGTGTGCGTTTTTGGCACAAGCCCATGGTGAGGGTAACAGCAGTGGTATGCCCAAAGAGATACAGTACAGTTATCCAGATGTCTTAATCATGTGAGAGGTAGTTGTGATAATAGGCAGTAGGGAGACCACTATGGAAGAAACCCTCATCAGATCCCACTGTCCTGGGCATTTATTTATTTATTTATTTATTTATTTATTTATTTATTTATTTATTTATTTATTTATTTATTTATTTATTTATTTATTTATCTATCAATCAATCATTAGGACATAGAACCGGTTGTTAATTTATTTGAATCCCACCACTGTTCCTGGGGCAAACAAATACTAGCTGAAATACAGCAGGAACTGTGCATTTTGAGGAGGAAGAAGCTTTTGAGTGATGGTCGTTTCCCATTCTGTACCGCCCTAAGAAGAATAACTGGATTTACTTGGTGGAAGATCTGGGAAGGTTTGTTCATTTCTTAAATGTCAGCTAAATCAGTGTAACATAAGGATTGCTCAGAAGTCCAGTTTCTTTGGATAATCAACAGAGACAGCAGACTCTGCCCCCCAAAACTACATTTAATTGGTTCACAGCCATATGTTTGTGAACACATCCAGTTTGTCTTACTTCAGAGATAAGCAGGTTCAGACCAACTTAGTACTGGGATAGGAGACCACCCAGAAAGTATCAGAAATCAGCACATGGGGCTAGGAAAGATTTCTGCCAGACCTACTGGAAAGCTGCTGGCAGTCAGAGTTGGCCATTCTAGGCTCTATAGACCAATGGTACAACTCATATAAGACAGTTTCTTATGTTCTTATATAACAATTGTGGAGCCACAGAAGGAGTCCATTAAAAAGCAGCCAAAACCCCTGCAGAAGCCTGTAATAGTGTCTACACACCTCCTCATACGTACCAGTGTTCACATTCTATTGATGTAGTGTTTTAAAATAACTAATCACAGAGAACTTACTTGAAATTAATTCATTTTGGGATAACGAAAGTATAACTAAGTTACAGTATAATGGCAGCAGAATAAGAGATAGCTTTACTCTTGCTGTCCTTCTGCACACAGACAAAGACCTTTCTCTTCAGGCAAGCTTTCCCTGAGTGATTGGTAGCCTGAGTGGGGTTTTAAAATGGATTGTTTTACTGCTTTGAATGTGTTTTTGACATTGCTTTTGTTTACCATTTTTTTAGTGAGGTATTTATTTGATCCTTTTCAGTATTTGTATACTTATTACTTTTAGCTTTAAATATTGTCTTTAAGGATGTAACTCGCCTTGGTCCTTTTTAAGGAGAAAGAGGAGGTGAAAATATTTTAATAAATGAAACAACACTTTTATTTTACAGGAAGTGCATCTTCACACTTTGTACCGCAGGCCAGTGGCCTGTTGCATTCTGTTGCTTAAAAAGTCATTTGAAAGCAACTATTTACATTAGTTTTAAATGACAAGGGGAAACGCTACTTTTTTAAAACGGCAATTACAATAGTTGCTAATGGTTTTTTGAGGGTCTTTGGCACTGCTGATAACTGTTATAAATGAATGTTAAAAGTATCTTTCAGTGCTCTGTATTGACCATGCTTGAGTCAGGAATGGAATGGAGTCAGTTCTGTATTGATCATGCATGAGTCAGGAGTGAGTTCCACCCATCCATTATCCACAGGCCATGAATACCTGAAAATGTCAGAGAAATGCTTGCATTCTATTCTGGAATCTTTATTGGTTCATTCCTAGTTACTGTTTTGTTCTCTTGTTGCTAGGGAGTGAAGGTACTGATTTTCCCTCTACCTCTTATACTACTACATTTTCTTCCTATTTATACTTATTTCAGTTTTTTTTTTTTTAAAAAAAATGCATACCTATTATATTGATTGCATCTTAGTTAACTCAGGGCTTGCTTACACACTTGGTTCAGAGCAGGCTAAAGGGATCAGTAGATCCACTATGACTATGCCATTTGGAGAGATCTTCACATCCAAGTGGCATGTGGACCTAATGTGACCCTATTTGGTCTGCTTATTTAGTGTGTGTAGGCGCACATGTGCATGCATGCATGTGTATTAGGTATGTGTATTACAACTGATCTTAAAGGAAGTGTAGGTATGTATATACTTAACACACCATACTGAATACAATTATCTTAAAGGTCCAACTGAGAGCTTGTTGCAGCCTAATATGCATACCAAATACTCAAAAACATTTCTTTCTTTTGTCTTAAAGGACCAGTTGAAAAACTGCCACAGGAGTGGATTCAGCTTCAGGCAGTTTCTCAACAGGTCCTTTAAAATAAGGGGAAGAAAAGATTTCTAATTTTTTAAAAAATAAGTGATACAATGCACTTTCGCTGCCATAATAGAGGCTTAAAAATATTCACTTCCTCTGCCCCTCCACTGAGGGAGTAACGGCCGCTTCCCCCATCTGATGAGATGAATAGCTTCAGTCTTTCTGGAAACAATCTTACAAATTGCTGCCTCTGTCTACCCAGCTGAGTATTGAGCTCTTTTGTGCACATTGATTGATTGATTGATTGATTGATTGATTGATTGATTGATTGATTGATTGATTGATTGATTGATTGATTGATTGATTGATTGGTGGGTGGGTTGGTTGGTTGGTTGGTTGGTTGGTTGAATGATTGATTGATTGAATGATT
The DNA here is from genome assembly GCF_051106095.1 of Pogona vitticeps. Lineage (NCBI taxonomy): Eukaryota > Metazoa > Chordata > Lepidosauria > Squamata > Agamidae > Pogona > Pogona vitticeps. Next base: position 325,147,069 of record NC_135783.1, on the reverse strand, counting down.
GATTGATTGATTGATTGATTGATTGATTGATTGATTGATTGAATGAATGAATGAATGAATGAATGAATGAATGAATGAATGAATGAACTACCTACTTGTGGAGGTAGTTCCAAAGTTTGGGTGCAGCGACAGAGGCTCTCTCCTGTATCCCCACCAAACACATGTGTTGGTGCTAAGACTGAGAGAAAGTCATCCCCTGAAAATCTTAACAGCTGGCCATGCTAATAAAGGGAGATTCAGTCCTTGAGATAGCTTAAACCCAAGCCATTGAGGGTTTTATAGGTTAAAAACAGTACTTTGAATTGTGCACAGAAATGGATCAGCATCCAGTTCCAGAGATGGAGAATAAGATGATGGAAAGTAAGTGGATTCCCTGTCTCTGTGGTGATTTAACTGAATCCATGAGGAAAGAATGCCAGCACTGCTCCCTCTGTCTTGCTTTCCTTAGGTGACCACGGACAAATACTGTATTAAATATAGGAACTCTTGAATGCATGAAGACACGTCATGGGAGCTAGGACTATGGAAAACTAAGGTTCAGAATCCTATGGCGAGCCTCATACACACAAGAAAATGTCCAGAGTTCCAGCTTCCCTAGTGAAGAAGGAACTGACAAGATGGGGTCCTCCTCAGACCTAAAAGAAGGAGTTTAAAAGGGGGTAAAATTAATTTCAATTCTGGCACTTTTTTTGTTTCTAGTCTTCACCTCCAGGTTCTACCTTTTTCAATATGACACATTTTCTGCTCAACTGACAATTGAGTTGCCTCAGACAGCATATCCTCTAGTGCGATTGAGCCCCGTAAGTCAGAAAATTTTGCCATTAAATCTTGTACATTATTATAGTGTCACCAAAGATAACTGACTGACTGACTGGCAGGCAGGCAGGCAGGCAGGCAGGCAGGCAGGCAGGCAGGCAGGCAGGCAGGAACTGCTTCCATTAACATCACTAGACATCAAGCCCAAGTAAACTACTTGTAGACATCTTTTATAATTTTTGCCAAGTATTAAAATATTCTAAAACTAAAATTAGCAACCTCTTAATAGGAGGACCATTAGATTTTAGATTTTATTTGTTATCAGTATCTAACAGCCCAGAACAAAACCTTTGCATAGCCATTAGTCTCCAAAACACTGTGAATTGGTGGTATAGTTTTTTAAAAAATGCTTTTAAGACAAAAAGAGAGAAGAACAGAAATCAATAAACTTTTTATTGCCTGAGAAACAATTGTACCTTTCAGATGTTTCTTTCATCATTCTGCTACGAAAGTGAAGGACCAAAATAAAAGAGTCAGATGATTAACCATAGCAGAAGCCATTATTCTGGTAGAAAACCTTGAATATATGTGATCAATATAAACATAAACTCTTGATCCTCTTTTCAGGAGTTTATTTAACATGCATCACAAACTGGTGTAAAACAGTAATGGATCTCATGGCCATCCTGAAACAAATCCTGGACGTCTAAGCTGGAAATTCTCTGATAGATGTCTATAGTTCCCCTTTATAATTACATGGTTCCAAGAGGAAAAAGAGCAAGTATTAAACCAAATCAAGACTACCGTGTAAATAAGTAAGCCTGCAAAAATACTTGGCTGCCTAAGGCAAAACAACAAATACCACCTTCCAACAGAATCAAGGCAGGTGAATACCTAAAGATTCTCATGTTATCCTGCTACATAGAACAGAAAATCTCAGAAGCACCTCTTCCCATCACTAATGCTAAAAATAGAGCCACACATTAAATGACTGACAACTTGCTGCACTTTCATGCCATCAAATCAACTACCTAGAACAATTGCCATATAGTTGCTAATAGTAGGACTAGCTCTATAGATGCGTTGTTTGGTATTTACCTGTGATTTGCTGCAATCCAGAGAAATTTAAGGAACCTTAAAGTCCCCTTTCTATGAATATGACTTAAGAATATTAGGGATTCTTTGCACATACTGTATGCAAACTTCTTCCTTTCTCCTTCCACCATCTACTGGCACGCTGCTGTGACTTATCACCATCTTCCTATCAACGCCAGTCCTGAGTTTATGAGACCTCAATGGAAAAGATTCTGTGCTTGGCTGAGTACTTAATGGAGTTCAAAATGAGTCAGCACATACCAACAACTTCCCAATAGCACTATTTAGAAAGATGCCTGCTTGAGGAAAATAAAGATTTTGAGGACTCATTGCACCCTGACTGATTTGAGCTCCTCAAGCTATAGATATTTATTTAGTTAGTTATTTTATTGTACTGTATTTATACCCTGGCTATTTGGTGAAACGATATTTCACTATCACTGCCAGAAGCTAAGGCAGTGTATCTTGGTTACAGAGAATCACCCTTTCCCTACACCCACTCATGCTTTCCCATTCTTCTCATGAGACCCATTGCTTGCAATTCTGTTTTGTGTATTCATTTTCCTCAATCGGTGGTTGAAATCCTATTGCAGTTATTCAAACAGCATACCATTTGGAACTGTGTAAGCTATACAATTCTGTGGACATTATCTGTTGCACATTGAGTCAAGGAAGATCTGGAGATTTCTTAACTTGAAGCAATTTTCATCTAAAATGTTGCACCATTTACATAGCTGTCTGACAGAATTTCAGCCATTGTCATCAAAAACATGACATCCTGCCCATCCCCCTTTAATCACCCAGTGGGGGAAGAGAGAGAGAGAGAGAGAGAGAGAGAGATGTCTACCAAATAAATTTTAGGATTCCTTTATTCCTTTTATTTATTTATTTATTTATTTATTTATTTATTTATTTATTTATTTATTTATTTATTTATTTATTTATTTATTTATTTATTTATTTATTTATTATTATTATTATTATTATTATTATTATTATTATTATTATTATTATTATTATTATTATTATTATTATTATTATTATTATTAACAAGGGGGTGACAAAAAGGAAAAGGGGAATTGAGGTTAATGGGGAAGAGGAGAAACAATAACATGCTAACGTTCATTCTATACCTATTGCCATATCAAGATTCCAAGTTACTCAATTTACTCTTTTCTGCCTTCCAGGTTTAATTTCTCATTTCAATATATGCTATTTATGCGCTGCCTATTGATTAAATCCACTTGTAAAATAAGTCCCATCTTTCTGTTGCCTTTTGTAAAGGACAGTCCTTCATCACTTCTGATAAAATGTCCATTTCCGCTGTTTCCCGTATCTTCTCTATAAGATCTTCTTGTTTCGGTACCATCGGACATTTCCAATTTTTGGCATAGAGAATTCCAGCTGCAGTGACTATGTATATGACTATATATTCTTTTGACTTATCTATGTTATCAGGTATCATACTCAATAAAAACAGTTCTGGGGTTTGTTGCAGCATAGCATGTACTCTTTTCCAATACTGTTTCGCTACTCTACATGACCACCACATATGATAATAGCTTCCCTCATGTGCTTCACATTTCCAACACACATTTGATACATCTGTATACATCTTCGACAATTTTTCTGGAGTCATATGCCACCTGTAAAACATCTTGTATATATTCTCCTTAAAATTAACCGATCTTGTAAGCTTTATATTATTTTGCCATATTTTCAACCATTGATCAATATCAATATTATGCCCTATATTTTGTGCTCACTTAGTCATACATTCTTTAACCATTTCATCTTGCATTTTAATTTCTAACAGATAGTTATACATTTTCTTAACAATTTTGTCTTTTGAACCTAATGAAAGCTTATCAAACATCGTTTGTTCTGAGTAGAAACCTTCTATTTTGTATCTTATATATCTAGATTCCAGCTGTGCTCTGGACCACCAGTCTATATAGAGATTCCTTTATTCCTTACTAGGACCACATATGTGGATCATCAGTTCTGAATCAATTTCCTTAATTACTGTGACATATCACTACATCTGCTTAGAGGGACCAGACTATACTGTATGAAACTTGGCTTTCTTTGTCAGCCTTATCAGGCACAACATCTGGGGGCAAATCTTTTGTGGATGTCTTTTCCTGGAATTGATAAGATTTTTGCATGGGGATGAGAACACAGTCTCTGCAGATGTTAGTGAGATTACTGAGAGTACTGCTGGGCGTAGAATAGGGCCTGTTTCCTTGCTGCAAAAAGTGAACACTATTTCCTGTGTATGCTTGAGCAAATGATGATAAATGATGCTGTATTTTATTTCCCAGTGTGCCATCTTTTCCAAGTCCAGCCAGACAAATGGAAATTGGATGCCTCTGCTTAAAGAATATTTTATTTATCCCCACTTTTCTCCTGCTTACTGCTGACGAAGAGTATAAATATTTAAAGCTTATATGTAAGAATCTGAACTAGCAAGGTGAATTTTGTAACCTGTTTTTCCTCTTTTCAGTGATCTTACAAGATAAGTTCAGGTGAGATAGTGACAATGTAAAAGCCATGAACCTTAAGTGATAATTTTAATCTGGATTCATTGCATCCAGTTAAACTCTATAGGCTGTTGCTGGGAAACTATGCCAAGGTCCACACTTAGAAGGATGAGACCTGTCAGGGGATGCATGCTGGTGATGAGCATGGTCAGGGCATGCTTCCCCCACTTTTTTTTCATTCAGTTCTTTCTATTTCCCCTTTTTTCATTCAATCCCTTTTATCTCTGTTTCACCATCCACTGTTCTGTCCCTATATAGGCATTCAATTAATTTTAACCCACCAGCAGAAAGAGAAGACCACCCCCTTCCACTTCAATAAAAGTAGTCTGTATACATGTGGAGCATTTCAGATTTTATGATCATATGGATGTAAAAGAACCAGGAAGTCTATGCCCCAAGAAAAACTCCATCTCTGACTTGGAGGAACCTTAGAGAACATTGTTGACAGGTAGTCTTTTCCTCTCTGCAGCCAAAATATTGACTTGTCCCCTCCTTGTACCACTTTCATTTGCCTTCAGAAAATACCCTAACTGGCCACCTAAGTGAAACTTTCCTGCCGTAAGAGGGGCTTTTTCATGGGACTGAGAAAATATTGTCACAGGAGATGGGGAAGCCCTCTTCTCTGCCCTTTCCAGTGGGACCACATAGTTAAGCACCTTTTACCTCCGAAGTGGGGGAAAACCCTTGGAATGCATCGTTCCGTGGAGGCAAAAGTCCTTGAAAGAAACCCAATAAGGCTCCAGAGACTGGTGTTCACTATTGCTTATCAGTTCATTTGCTGCCACCATTACCCATTTGATAAGGGTGTACAGCCTTTTTTAAATGCTCAGAGGCATCCTGGTAGCTAATGGATGAGACTTGGCAAGGCAAACGAGATTTAGATAACCTGGGTGTTCTCTGAAAAAAAACCCAGACAAAATGGGGTCTAACTAAAACTTTATTAAAGGAAAATAAAAGTAAAATAAACAGAATAAAACAGAAGGGATGTTTTGGACTGCAAGCACAACAGGAATCATTATGTAAAAGACTATGGTCTATGGATCAGGCAAGATATAGAAAGCCAACTACAGTAACTGCCATGTGACAAAGCCCATGACAGGCTAAGAATCTTGCTTTATCCTTCAGGTTTTCTGCTTCAAGGTATACTTGCTTGCATGCCTCCTTTATGTATCTCTCTCTTTACTCCATCTTCTTACCCTCTAACTCTATGCTCCTAGTCTCTTCCTTAAGTCATCCCTTGAAACCTTTGTTCCGTAGATAAAAGAGTTCAAAGTGTGAATTCAGGAACAGGTATCTGGTCTGAGAATCTCTTTGAACTGCCAAGGTGCCAGTGACTTCCCTTAGGCTACTGAAGGTAACTTCCTTCCCATTGTTTACTTGGCAGGATGAAGATTAACATATGATGGAGATAAAAACATCAGATTCACTTGCTTGGATTTCCTTTGATCCTGCCTCCTTTGCTGCTTCTATTCCCATGGGACACCAAAAGTTAATCTTAGGTTTTTATCATTCATATAAGAATCCATATCAAGACGCTCCTCATCTTGTGACAGATCTCCATGCTGGCATATAGATATGGTATACAGATTGCTGCAGTCATGTTTGGGATGGAAAAAAAAAGACCACATCTTCATGTTTCTACTTAGATCAAGCCATCCTTCCCCTTTAAGAGCTGTTGTGCATCTTTCTGGCCCAGTGATAGGGCCTGCAATCTTTCTTTGAAGTTGACTCAGCCTTCCATCCTTCCAAGATCAGTAAAATCAGTATCCAGTTCACTGGAAGGCAAGTTGCTGTTTGCACAATTATGTCGTAAACCACCCAGAGAGTGCTCTAGGAATATGTGTGATATATAAATTGAAACAGCAGCAGCAGCAATGACAGCAACAACCCTGCTCTGCCCATTTATTTGATAAGTATAATCACCTCATATTAAGAAGGGGGAAAAAGGCTTAAAAGTGCCATGCAGTTGTAACAAACTGCAAGAGGGAAAAGTTAGAGTCATTCCTTCATTTCCAATGGTAAATCAGCGAGAGGTCATAGACTACTGAGAATATTCTAGCTTCAGGGTACAAACCACGTCTGCACACCCCACCATAATTTTCTCTGAATGTCTACCATAAGGCTTAATGGGATATTAATGTAATAACTTTTAAACCACTGCTTGAAGTTTCACCAAAATAGCCAAAGGCACTCTTCCTTAACAAAATTACAGAAATATACAATATGCCTGCTCCAAAATTGAAGAAAAGGAGTCAATATGTCAATTTTCAGCTCTATTCAACTTGCTGTAGTTCTGCTGTAGATCAGTTTGAAATTTGCTACATTTTCAGACATTATCAAGTAGATAATGGATATCGTATTGCACACTATTAGCTCAAGAGCTATCATTTTATAAGCAATAGGCTTATAAGGCTGATAATGGTAGGATCCTTTTTTCTTCCCCATTGCTTTTTAACTAAAAGGGCATTCCCATGCATTTTCAATATTCTTAGGAAAAAGTTTGCTTCTGATGAAAACGGCACTGATAAACAGTGTTTATTGCGCTTATAAGTATGAATGTCTTACTTGGAATAAGCTACAGTGGTTGTATGAACTATATCCTCTCTCTCTACAAGTAAAATGTGCAGAATCATATTGGTGTTATATAAGGTTTGTGTAACTTGCCAAGGCAATTCCAGAGCATGTCTAGGTCATGTGCCTAGTCATGCATCAGCTTCCACAATCAAGCTACATGCCAGCACCAACTAGCTACAAATGCTTGCAGCACATGTCATAAACCTCTGCAAGCACAAATAGGGATTATGAGCTTTGTATTTAACTGACGCTTAAAATATGTAATCTGCCAAACCCACCGTATCTTCCCAGGCTAGGCTCCTCCATGCAGCCACCCCAAAGGAGGCCCGGAAGTCTTCTACAAGGTGCAGGATCTTCGCCATGATGGCCCCAACCTTATAGAACCAGCTTTTGGAGAAGCTATGTCTGCCTCCCTCCCTGCTGTCGTTTAGGAGGCAACTCAAAACCTTTCTTTTCAGGGAAGCCTTTCATACTGACCCTGGTTGGTGAATTGCTTACCTCCTATCCTACACCAGGAAATTGTGTATGGTGCCCTTGGTTTTTATACTGGTATGTGTTTTAATCTTGCTGTTTACTGTTCAATTAATATTGGTTTTAATTTGTTGTTAAACCACCCAGAATAGTGTTCTTGCACTAATGGGGCGGTATAAGAAAGGAAGGGAGGGAGGGAGGAAGAGTTTTTTCCCCACTATTTTAATATAAGAATCATGTCTGTCTTATTTATTTATTTATTTATTTATTTATTTATTTATTTATTTATTTATTTATTGATTTATTGATTTATTGATTTATTGATTTATTGATTTGATTTGATTTGATTTGATTTGATTTGATTTGATTTGATTTGATTTGTACCCCACCCATCTGGTCTATAAGACCACTCTAGGCGGCTTCCAATAACATAAAACAATAAAACAACACAAAATATTACATAAACCATACAATAACAAATACAATAGAAAGACAGAAAAAAGATAAATAAAGGAGAATAAAAAGAAAACTAGATAAAACAAGGCACTTGCTTGTGCAGCTTCAAAATCCAGAATACACCATTAATGTAACATGAACAGACTTACAGGAAAGTAAGCAGAGTGTTTCCTCAATGAAAATGATTGCTAACAGTAGATGGTACAATGCTCAGCTATAACATACCAGTATTTAAAACAATAGGCACTTTCCCATAGAAATCCAGGGCTCCCATTCGAAAAGCAGATATAACAAAATGGGTGTGTGTCTGTGTGTGTGCCAGTTTTGTGTATAGTTGTTCTCTATTCAGTAGGTGCTTTTGGGCACAGGCTGCAAAATCTTCCAGAGATATAAAAATGAGTACAGATGAAATGTTTAGTTGATGCATTAAAGCATAAGTTGTTAGCAAGACACACAACAGGCTCCATATTTCTTGTGGAGCTACACTGTACTTAGGGCTCATCAAGCAGTCTCTCCAGTAAATCTCAGTGATGACCCCATACTGGTGGAATCCATTAATCTTCTTAGAGCCTAGAGATTGTTATGTGAGATTGATTGGTCAGTTTATGATGTCCATGAAACTTTATTGAGAATTAAATGGGTGAGTCCTGCAGTCTCTTAAATTTTTGACCTGATCAAGATTGATCTGCTAACCTTCAAGACCTAAGTGTCCAAGTGCCACAGAGATACGTAGTATTTTTTTTTCAGAGGAACAGAATGGCTGTTCCCACTTAAGACATTTCTCTCAGCAGCATATTGAGTGTTGCTTTTGCAGTCTTCCTTGTTAACATTTGTCCCTCCCAATCACAGCTGCCTAGAGTGGTCATATTGACCCGATAGGCGGAGTATAAATGAATGAATGAATGAATGAATGAATGAATGAATGAATGAATGAATGAATGAATGGATGCACTGCTGTTTTGCATCCATAGTTATATATATCTGTGAAGATTCTCAATCATCCAGAGGTGGTTATCTGGAAGTTGAGTCATTGCAACTGGACTCCTTTCTTGTTTAGCTTGAAACATTTCACTACTCATCCAAGTAGATTGAGGAAGCTACTTGAATGAGTAGTGAAACATTTCAACCTAACAAGAAAGAAGTCCAGTTGCCATGACTCAACTTCCATAGTTATATACTGTCCTGTCCAGAGTCAGTTCTGGAAATCTCAAACCCTGGTATTCATGAAGCTTCCTTATTTACAATATAATATTATATCTCTTGATAATAGCTGAGATGCAGTAATAAATGGCAATAGAGTGGGCCCATTGCATCAGTGATGATTTGGTGAGTCAACACCTATGTAAGTGTCATTGATTCAATGGGCCTACATTAGTCATGAGTTACTACAGGCTTTCAGGCAAAAGTATGCATATTGGGAGAGGGGTTTAGTGTCTCTCCTTTGAAGCATCCAGTAAGCGTAATAATGAATGACTTTTCTACAAATGTTATCTTACCATAAAGATCTAGTTGATTTGGTCTATCCACAGGACTTTCACAAAGAAAACACAGATTTTAAGAAAAACAGCTATCAGTTTCATACAGTATTACTTCTGTAAACTTTGGAATGTTTGATTACTAGATTCCTAGCTCTTAATACAATAAACACATCCAAAATGATAAACTCTATCTAAGTCTTTTCTTCCAGCATTGTTGGGTGAAACTACTGATATTAAATAGCAGGTGGCTCAGAGTTTATATTCAAAAATACATATGGTAGCAATAATCTGTGTCACCAACTATAATGCCACTGACAACTCCTTAAGAATGTGTGTGCCCAAAGCAAGGTTCTGGCAAATGATAAGAGTGGTGGATTTTTAAACTTTCATTGACTCTACAGAACAAAAGAAAGGAAAATCTTGTTTTTAATCAGCAGTTATGCCCTGAAGCCAAAAAAAAAAAAAAAAAGAAAAAGAAAAGACAAAGCTGATAAGTTGACTATGAAGGTGCCATTACAGGAATCACTTTCCTGATTATTACTGTGCTTTTGAGGGGAAATGAAACAATATGTTGAGTTAATACTGAAAATTACCATGAAAAGCCCATTTTGCCAAAAGTAAAGGGCCAGCAAGGTTACTGGTTCTCACAAGTGAGCAGGGAAATTGCAGTAGGTAATGGGCGTAACAGATGATCCGAGTGCATTTGAGCAGATAAATTAGACAGAATGTTAAAATTTATAGCCTATCTGAAGTTGAGCTTTCTTAAAGAGAAGAAGGGGGGGAAAATCCCAAAAGAAAGAGTCTGGAACCACATTTCCAAGCTGTGAAGTAAATGAAGGGCACTACAGGGCTTGTTAATCCTTAGCTCAAACTATCAGTTTGTGAGAGATTTGCACCATTGCTTAATTGGGCCCACAGGGTCTAGAAAGGTGGGCATGTATTTACTGCCGAGCTACTCACATAGAGATACTTGATTTGCTGTCTTCCATCAGAAGTCTCATATGATTTCACATCTGCTGTGGCGTTTTCTCTTGCTGCTTCTCTGACAGAACAACAAGCAGCATCAAGAAAGTCACCCAATGTGACTTTATACACTGAAAAAAAGTATTGGGTGCTTTTGTGCCCTGTAGAAAACAATTTTCCTATGCTTTTAGGAGGCCCGAGCACATCATCTCCCACCTGACTAAAAATGATATTTTTTTAAAAAAAATGTTGGCCACTAGAGGGTGCAAGGGAGCTTTTTTTGGTTTTAAAATAGTTTTTTTTAAAGAAAAAGAAGGGGCAGGTGTTGTTATCAGACTCACCCCTCTCCATATTAGTGGATTTTATCCTGCAAAACAAAAAATCTGAATAGGTCCCTCTCATCAGTGTCTGTTTTCCTGCCTTCAAACCTCCTCTCCCCGTCTCCTAGCTTACCTAATTTGTTGCCCTAGCAACAGCTGTGGGCTAGAGGGAGGTCTCTCTCCACTCCTTCACTACTTGGTATAATACTGCAGCTGTGAACCAGACAAAAGGAAGAGAAGGAAAATGCCTCTGATCTTTCCTCCATTGTACACAGACACCGTCTCGAGGCCCTTCTCTGTGTCCCACTGTTGAGACCACTTTATTATGGGGAGGCACAGGGAATGACTTTTTCTGCCGCATCATCCCAAATGTTAAATGCCCTCCCCCTGGAGATTTGATTGGCACCGACATTGGCATCACGTCAGCTCCAAATCAAGACATGTTTATTAAAGCCTTTTTGGGGTTGAAGATCATGGCTTGTGCAGGTTTTAGTGAAATGATTTTAATGTTTTTAATTCTGTGGTGTTTGAGATTAAGTTGGTTTAAATATCATACGTTTAAAACTGTTTCTTCCAGCTTCATAATCCTCCCTGAGCTCCTGTGCTATAAAGCAGGCTACAGATGTTTACATAAATAAATTTGAAGCAGAGGACAATTTTTGGGAGCATCCTGTTCACCTCCCATCTGGGAAAAGCCTAACAAGCTTAGGTACTTCTTTCATGGTCAAGAAATATGACATTAAATGGCCTCTGTAGCAACCCAATTTTTCAATACATTATATTCGTGAAGGCTTTCACGGCCGGGATCTAATGGTTGTTGTGGGTTTTTCAGGCTCTTTGGCCGTGTTCTGAAGGTTGTTCTTCCTAATGCCAGTCTCTGTGGCCAGCATCTTCAGAGGAGTGGTGTCCTCTGAAGATGCCGGCCACAGAGACTGGCGAAACGTTAGGAAGAACAACCTTCAGAACATGGCCAAAGAGCCCGAAAAACCCACAACAACCATTTCAATACATTACTTCAAAGTCTAATCTCCTCCATTTGTGGTTCTCAACCTTTAGGCCCTCCAAATATTTCAGACTTCTAGAGCCCCCCCCCCCCCAGCCAGCATAGCTAGCGGTAGGAGATTCTGGGAGCTGATGTCTAAACCATGGGAAGCTAAAAGTGCAGAATGACTGTCCTGTAGTACAAGCAATGATTCTACTTTTCAGAGCTCGTGACAATATGACAAGGCACCACAGGTCCTTTGAAAAACCAACTCAACAAGCTGTTCTGTGTGGTATCCCACACTCTAATTAAGCCCTTTCATTGGAGTGTATGTCCATAACATAACGGCTGGATAACAATGTAATACCATTGACTCAAATGAACTGTTCATCTGGAGTCACACTTCAGTATACACTCCCAAGATTATTATTAGAATCTACCTGTTAAAAGGTATGAAAACAAAAGCTGTGAAAGGCTCAGTTCTGGCCACGACCGAGCTCATTTCCAATGCATCTCATAATTAAGAACTTCAAAAGAAATGCAAGGTAGCTTTTGTCAAATGTATTATTAAGGCATAATAGAGTCCCCCAGGTCCCAATTAGGCAAACGGATTCAAAAGTATTTTGAGTTGAAAGAAACTGCAGGTAGGTCTCTCTGTTCACTCAGCTGCCTGGAATTAGCATATTGATAGGACAACTGTTCCAGCTGGGATAAAATGTGGAGGCTGGCCGCGTGCCTTGCTACGCCAGTCAGGACCGGCTCCGAGTGCTCAGACCTCCATTTGATTTATGCAATGCGACTTATAATTTGCAATTTATATTTTAAGTGGTACACCATTACAAAGTCAATGTTGTCCAAGTTAAGTCTACATTATTGAAAAGAAATAAGACTGCTAATTGGAAGAAATAGGGTTTCCCTAGGATTTCTTTCCCCTTAGAGGTCTACAAAGTTCTATAGAATTCTTAGGGAAGGCCAAACATTCTGTTATCTAATATGACATCTTGAAGGCGCGGAGGCTGCAGCTGGAGATTACATGCAGACCCCAGGCCACACTTGTCACAAACAGTATCTTAGAAACCTGAGAATAAATCCAACATGTTACTGCCATGTACTCAGGTTTCTTTTCAGCATTATTTTGAAAGTCAAATTGTCTTGCCCCGGTCTAAAAGTCAGAAAAATGTACACTCCGCATGCATGCATGCATGCATGCATGCATGCTTAACCCCAATAAATATCCATAACTATTAGTATTGGTAACAGAATATGGGAATACATGGAAGGAGGAGGTTAAGGACAGTAGTTCAGTGTCAGAGCACCTCATTTGCTCATACAGATCCAGGCTCTGTTCCCATTAACTCTTAGGAAACATCCCTCTATGAATCTTTCCCAGAGACATCACTTGCTAATGAGTAGAGATAACGCTCAGCAAAATGGGCCAGTGGTCTGGCTCAAAATGAGGCAGTTTCTGGTGTTAAGCAAGCAAGCCAGTGTGGCACAGAAGATAGAATGTTGGAGTAGAATTCAAGAGACCTGGGTTCATATCCTACTCAGCCATGGGAACTTCTCGAGGGGGTTTCCAATGGGAAACCTCTCCTTGAACATCTCACTTCCTCAAAAAAAAAAAAACCTATTAGGGTCACTGCAAGTCAAAAGTGACTTAATGGCACATAATCATCACAATCTGTTGAGTGCTGACTGAGAACAGGAAAATGAAACTGAGGATAGGAAGGAAAATATCTTGCTTTTCATACAGGAACACCTGAAACTATTGTTTTGAGGAGGCGGGGAGATGGAAAAAGAGATAAGCATAGATCACAAATTGATATTTTACAAATAGCAAGGCTTGCTCTGTGCACAGAATTGTCTCTAATCCAGTGGATATTTTCACTGGAAGAAGCACCGGGGGGGGGGTTCATTTATTTCCTTCCCCCCACCCCTGCTGTCCTGATCCACAGTAGGTGAGGGATGTAAAGCTGCTGGCTAGCAAAACTCCAAGGAAAGGGTGAAGCAGGAATTGTAAAGCTCACTGCAGCAGACATCCACACCGGGCAATCCAAACTCATAGTTCAAGAAGCAGTCCAATTAGTTGAAGTCCAGGGTACCCAGAGCAAAGGATTCAGGAACATGGCAAAGCCTGTTAGCTATGTTCCTTCCAGCAGTTTTCAGAGCCCACTGAAGGTTGTTTTCTAGCTGTGCTGCTGCACAGTTGCTCACAGTTGCAGGTGTTCAGAGAGTCAGGCAGAAAAAGTTCACTCATGAGGAGACTACTATTTCACAAGGAGTCTCCCCACCTTGGGACTTCAAACTGGGCTTGTGCCTTCTGCCTTTATTCCCAAAAGCTGGGTGGGGGTCCTTGAACTCAGCTCCTGAGCCTCCATCATGGAACTTGGGCCCCTAAGAATCTGAGATCCTGTGGTCAGGATGCTGGTTCTCTGAAGATCCACCACCCCAAGAGTCAAGCAGGTCCTCCACCACTCTATCAGGCTTTGGAGTGTCCAGTTCTTCAGATTCATCCACACTGGAGGACTTCTATGCTGAGGTCATGACACCTAGAGGTCCAGTATCAGCTCCCCCACTGATCCACAGAAAATCCAGAGAAGGGAATGACTGGAACCTTAAACCATTTCACACTGTGGTGAAACCATTTCACTCAGTAGCCTGCAATAAATATGTATCGATTCTTTCCTTCTTGTCGTGCCCAGTCCTGGGAAGATCATTTGCATTGCTAACGTGGTTGATAATTGCAGTTCCGAAACACAAGATACACCAGCTCCTGCCTTCGCTGTTCTCTGTCTTGGAGAACAGCATTATTATTCTTTGCCCATAATTAGCTGGCTGAGTTAGGAACCAGCAATTCACAACCAACTCAAAGTGAAGCTTTAAATCCTGTCCCTCATAGTGGACGGAGGTCTACTCAATGAACCATTGGAAGCTCATTACACAAAACAATAAAAGGACTGATCCCTTCATAAAACACCCTTGGAACTTCCAACAATTAACCCAGGTTCAGTACAATATCTGTACCATCAAGAGCCTGCCAACAAATCAAAGCTTTCTTTTAAAAAAAATAAGAAGGTTGCAAAAAGACAAAGGGGAATAAGAACCATATTAATACACAGCAGCATATGATAGTAATACAAGTTAGGAACTAATAAAACAAGTCACCTGAAGCAGTGCTGCCTTTGCAAACATTTCAACCAACCGACATGACATACAAGCAGCCAGTTTGCTGCACCGCCCTGAGTAGACTGTCTAGAAGGGCAGGATAAAAATCCATTAATTAATTAATTAATTAATTAATTAATTAATTAATTAATTAATTAATTAATTAATTAGCAAATAAATAAATAAATAAATAAATCTGTGTAGGGGACATATCTTTTTACATTACATTAATTATATAAGAACAGTATGTGTATAACTAATGCCACTAGATGGAACAAAAATCCAAATCCTATTGACAAGAATGGCACTGGAATGTTATTTTGCACCAGGAAACTTTGAAGCAAACAATAGTTCTCCCTTGTAAAGTGCTTCTAGAGAAGTACAATCTAAGCATATCGCTGTTAAACTTTATGTAAAAAGCTGGACTCGAGTGCATGATCAATCACCAATTAGATCCACGTTTTCTTGGATGAAACTAATCCAGTTCATCTGGGATTTGGGCTCACAGAATAATTGAGTTGGAAGGGGCCAATAAGACCATCGAGTCCAAACCTCTGCTCAATTCAAGAATCCAAATCAAAGCAGATCTGACAGATGCTCGTCCAATTTTCTCTTGAATGCCTCCAGCCCTGGAGTGTTCACCACCTCCTGAGATAATTGGTTCCATTGCTGTACTGCTCTAATAGTTTTCCTGATATTCAACCTAAATTTAGGTTTAGTTCGGATGGTGAAACAGCCTTAGTTGCCCTGTGGCATGGCCTGTGTCAGAAGAAAGATTGAGAGGGAAAGTGTCACTGCTGATTCTTCTGGACCCTTAAAGATGATACCTCCAACCATATTACCCCTCTAACAAGTTACTTGAGTTAGAAATGGATGGCAAATCTCTTCAGTTCTTCCATTCATACCCATATTGAGAAGTTGAGGTGTTCCTATTTGATTACATAGCATTTCTGCTTAGGAGGGGCCTGGAGTATCCTTTTACCTACCATGCTAACATCTACATTAAAATACCATGAGAGGTCATTTAGGTGCATAGGGTGCAAAAACATCACTATGTTAATGAGACCCCTTTCCTTCTATCTTTGCTCCCTCTTTCATCAAAACCAGGGGCAGCAGGAATATTCAGTTAATGCCTATCCATAACAGTGGACTGGGTGAGGGCTGATAAACTGAAGTTTAACCTAGGGAAGATAGATGTGCTGCCAATCAAATACAAAATTTGTAGATGATCATGCATCTAACAAACTGCCCACTGTGACTGGGAGCACCTTTTACTAGTTTAAGTTTATGCACCAGCTAGATTGTTGCAATGCATTTTATTGACAGTTCCCACTGAAGACAATCAGGATGCTTCTACTAATACAAAATGTGGTGGCAAAAGTACAGGCTGGTATCAAGTGCCATGGTCCTTTAGTCTAGTACTGTACTGACTTCACCGCCTGCCAGTTTGTGCTGACAGTCTGCGCAGTTCGAAGTGCCCAAATTATGGCTTAAGACCATTATGAGTTACATTCTCTTCCAATATATTCCTGCCTGAAAGTAGAGACTGTCAAGAAAGACCTGCTCCAAATGCTCTTCCATGCTATACTTCCTCTCACATTGTGCACTAGATATAACTAATTAATGCAATGTACCTGATGTTGTTGAAGGGATTGAAAAATTCATCAGGCACTGTGGCCAATGATATGACTTGTTCCAAAAAAAGTCTCTTGCTCAAATCTCCAGCACACATATAGCAGAACATATTGGAGAAGGTTATTCTGGATGCTGTCTCCCTGATAACATAGGTTTCTCCGATATGTCAGATGTGAACATGGGTGGGACAATTCAGACATGCAGGTCTAAAATGGCACAACCTTCTTGCTTAAATCAGAATGCTTGAATGGGAGAGAAGACAGCATTCATGAGGAAGGTAGGCACAAAAGAAGCGGAGAAAGCTGAAGCTGCAACCACTGTGACTTAACTAATGCTGTCCAGTCTCTGTGGTGCTGAAATATAGGCTGCTGCAGCTTTTTGAACTGATTTGCATAGAATGCTTTCAGAACTTCAGCATCATAATGTGACATTATTATGACCATTGTTAAGAAGAAAAAGGACCAAAGGAAGACCATGGGAGCTGAAGCACTGTGGACATTGACATGATTTTGGTGCCAAATCAAGGCATATTTATTTATTAGAACCTTTAGGGTTGAAGACTATGGCCTACACATATTTTTATTTTTTATTATTATTATGCCTTTCTCCTTAAAAATGAATGACATAAATTAAAAGACAATATTTCAAAGGTAAAAACAGTCAGTATAAAAATATTTTAAAAGAATCAAACAAATATTACACTGTGGTAAAGAAAATCAACACTAAAAACAGATTAAAAAGCAAGAAGGCCTAACGCTGCGTTTAAAACCCCTTCCAGGTGGCCAGTCACTAAGGGAAAGTCTGTCTGAAGGGAAAGGGGTTCATCTGCTTGCAGAAGGACAGCAAAGAAGGAGCCAGTCATGTTTTAGTGCTCTGGTTCTTAACCTTTGTTACTCAGATGTTTTTGGACTGCAACTCCCAGAAGCCTTCACCATCAGCTCTGCTGGCTGGGGTTTCTGGGAGTTGCAGTTCAAAAACACCTGAGTAACAAAAGTTAAGAACCACTGTTTTAGTGCAACAGTTTTAATGGTTGAATTAGAGATGGGCACAAACCACCAGTTAGGAGGTTCAGAGCAAGTTGTTTACCAGTTCAGCAGGTGTTCTGCAGTTCATCACTCCATCCCCTCAGAGGCAGTGTCCAGAAGAGGCAGGGCAAGGAAGACCAAGTGCTGCCTCTAAGTGGGCACCTTCCAAAGGGGGCATGGCACTGAACCAGAGAACACCTGTTGGGACTGTATCCAAACCACGCTGAATCTCCCAACCAGCGGTTCGTGCCCATCTTTACTTGGAAGGTTTTAATTTTGTGATGTTTGATTTTAATTTATGTTAAATACTCTATGTTTTAAATTGTTTTATACAACTTTGTACGCCACCCTGAGAACCTGTGCCATAAATGTTTAAACAAATAAATGAATAAAGCATGAAGTACAGAAAATGTGTTTTTTTGGGTTTTTTTCTGGAATGGAGAAAATATGAAGAACCAGTAGGTTCAGGCAGAAGACTCAATGCTACAAAAAAAGACTCATTTTCATCTAGAATTGCCTGAGGAAGCTGTTGGATGCAGCTTGAAACAGCAAAGAATTATGAATGATAGCTTCCGTGGATTCAATACACTGTGCTGCTTAGCAATTAATCCCCTATGTTCTACAGTTTTAACAACAATAAAGGAAGAGCTAAGTGTCTGTACATATTTTCCTGTACCATCTATGCATCTGGGCATTAGTTTAAGCAGCAATGTCTGCTGTACAAATTCTAAAAATCCACAAGGGAGAAGAGTCAAAATTACTTGGGAGACATAGGTCTGAGTTTCATTTTGTTATTCTGTGTTTTAGGTGGGTTGTTGGCCTTGCTATAGTGGAAAAAAATATTTTGTTGTTGTTTAGTCATTGTTTCCAACTCTTCGTGACCCCATGGACCAGAGCACGCCAGGCCCTCCTGTCTTCCACTGCCTCCCGGAGTTGGGTCAAATTCATGTTGATAGCTTCTATGACACTGTCCATCCATCTCATCCTCTGTCGTCCCCTTATCCTCTTGCCTTCACATTTTCCCAACATCAGGGTCTTTTCCATGGAATCCTCTCTTCTCATGAAATGGCCAAAGTACTGGAGCCTCAGCTTCAGGATCTGTCCTTCCAGCGAGCACTCAGGGTTGATTTTCATTCAGAATGGATAGTTTTGTTCTCCTTGCAGTCCAGGGGAGTCTCAAGAGCCTCCTCCAGCACCACAATTCAAAAGCATCAATTCTTCAGTGGTCAGCCTTCTTTATGGTCCAGCTCTCATTTCCATATATCACTAATGGAGAAACCATACCTTTGACTATGAGGACCTTTGCAGGCAAGGTGAGGTCTCTGCTTTTTAAGATGCTGTTTAGGTTTGTCATGGCTTTCTGCCCAAGAAGCAGGCGTCTTTTAATTCTGTGGCTGCTGTCACCATCTGCAGTGATCACGGAGCCCAAGAAAGTAAAATCTGTCACTACCTCCATATCTTCCCCTTCTATTTGCCAGGAGATGATGAGGCCAATGGCCATGATATCAGTTTTTTTGATGTTGAGCTTCAGACCATTTTTTTTTGCACTCTCCTCTGTCACCCTCATTAAGAGGTTCTTTAATTCCTCCGCACTTTCTGCCATCAGAATGGTATCATCTGCATATCTGAGATTGTTGATATTTCTTCCAACAATCTTAATTCCGGCTTGGGATTCCTTCAGTCCAGCCTTTCGCATGATGTATTCTGCATATAAGTTAAATAAACAACTAAAAACATTGATGTTCCGGCAGGCCTTCCCCTTAATCAACTCCTGACCTTTTTTCCTTTCCTCACCTTTTGCCTTCATTGTTGAAACCCTCTCTTAACATAGAATTGTTTTATATATGCTGTTTTATATGTTTTGTAAGCCGCCTAGAGTGGTCTCAATCAGACCAGATAGGCGGGATATAAATAAAATAAAATAAAATAAAATAAAATAAAATAAAATAAAATAAAATAAATAAATAAATAAATAAATAAATAAATAAATAAATAAATAAATAAATAAATAAATAAGATGGAGTACAATATATAGCCTTGTCGTACTCCTTTCCCAATTCTGAACCAATCAGTTATTCCATATCCAGTTCTAACTGTTGCTTCCTGTCCCACGTATAGATTTCTCAGGAGATAGATAAGGTGGTCAGGCACTCACATTTTTTAAGGACTTGCCATAGTTTGCTGTGGTCCAAAAAATATATTGAAGTTGAAAACAGTCTCATGGTGAAACATCAAATCAGCAAAAGTGAGAAGCACTGGAACAATTGGCAAATTCCTTGTAAGAAGATATTCATCCCTTAACATCAAATTATATTTCTTCCAGCAACAGGATGGTTTGTTCTCACAAATTTTTACAATGAATCTCTAGCTGCTTTGGAATAAAGAAACACCAGCGATGCTACAAGGTATTCATTTGGAGAGCAGAGAAATATTTCTAAGATTTCATGTTCAGCTCCTTGAGAATTAGATAGGTATAAAAATGCAGAATCCAGTCAGTGAAGTAATTTGCATCAAACCACACTTGCATACAGCAAGTTTTTCATTCATTTCTTTTCCGAAAGGTGTTACCTTGAGTAATCAGCTATAGGAGTCTCTTCCTTGCCTTTCTCAGGACCAAAGTATTCTAGCTTTCTACATCGTAAGTGTTTTATGATTTCATCGGTTACTCTCTTGATCCAAGAAAGTTTTAGCATACTATAATAAATCAGCCTTTCAAATGCATCTTTTTTTAAAAAAAAAAAGTTAACGCAGTAACCTTTGTTAAAGTCCAAAATTTTATGTCAAACTAAATTAAGAATTCATAGTTCTTTCTCAAAGCTAATATTTTTGTTGTGCATGTCATTCTTCATCTTAAGAAAGCTTTTCCATGCTCTATTCTGATTTTCATTGCATGGCTATGATCCCATCATCCACTCATCCAAATTTATGTGATTCTATTATAGAATTTCACATAAGAAAGCTATTCTAAACCTCTACAATTCTCTGAATTTATTTTTAAAAGGCAGCAATTTCAGAAGTTGTAGGGGTTAAAAAGCAATAATTAAAGGGTCTGAGAGCCAGCATTGACCAAATTCATGTGGATGAAGAAAATGAGGTTAAAACCAATGTTTTTCTCCTCTCAGGTATGCAGTTTTGTCCTATCTCCGTTCTTCATCTCTTTTCTTTTAGGTGACCAAATGGTTACTTGGTTCTGTACAGGGTAAAACAGTGCTACTATTTTAAAAATCATGATTTGAAAACCTTTTGCCCAAACATCCCAAAATTTGGCACAGAGCAAGAGCAGACCTTTTGCTACATGTGCCAAATTTGGTGCTGATCTGAGGTCCAGTTTCATAGTTGTAATTTTTTGTTTGCCCCACCATCTTTTGATTTTGCTTGTAAAATCCTGTTTACTGTGCTTAAGCAAAATGTAGGGATTGGCAGTGGTCATGCCATGCTTTTGCAGCTCCTCATCCTCTCATATGAGGACGGGCTGAACCTACTTTCAACACCTCAATGTACTTTTTAGGTCAAATCAGAATAAACCAAACTGGCATTTTTTTAAAAAGTAGAATAACAACCTAAAACTAGAATAGAATTAACTGTATTGTAGCACTGCTTGACCTCCCTTTTCCCAAATGAAGTTGAGATGTTGGGACTGGCACAGAGGAGGCAGTCACCCCTCCAACTTTAGTGCGGACCACTGAAGTTTAGCAGCAAACCAACCAACCAGCCTTGTCTTGCTGGTAGACAAACAGAACCTGCCACAAGACTTTGCCCCTCTTGAATGTTCACAAAGCACTGCATATCCTCCTGGTGAAATGATGATTACTACCATCACTAGAAAAATCAGATTAGTTTGAGAATTCTTTATCTATTCCATAATGGTGTCTCCAATTATGTTTCAGTTGTATGCATTTGAGAATTTCACAAATTGAGCTTTCTGGAATATGCCATCATTTATTTTGGCTCTCGTATTTGGTAACTAATTATATCTTGTCTTTGAATATGGACACTCTGTGACTGTCACACTATTTTATGATAACCTCGTGAGCTATAAGGGCTGTAGCTCAGTGGCTTAGGAGGCTGACTGCAGAGCCAGAGGTTGGGAGTTCAATTCCCCATGGTGCCTCCTTGAGAGGAGCTGGACTTGATGATCCATAGGGTCCCTTGCAGTTCAAAGAATAAATGGGAACAGAACTTGATAATTCTGAAATCAATACCAGAGGTCTCCTTAAAAATTCAAATCAAATTTGCATTAGAACCTTCTTCCTTTTGAGGGGGAAGCATTTTAGCTCATATGATAGGGAATCACATGTGCATTTTATTTTACACTCCCAAAATCACAGAAGAAAATATTACCAGTATTCCTTCAGTTATAGGGGTAAATTTTGTTTATTAGATTGGAATTGTCCTGCCTTCTATATCCCTAGACTCTAGAAACATGTAAACACATTTCTATGTCATTGATGAATATTTTTAAACTTTATTTTCAAAGGAGGTAGCCTTTGTTAGTTTCTTGGAGCAAATGCAACAAAGAGTCTTTAAGAAAAATTCAAGGGCAATTGATTTTACCTAGCAGATCTTACTATTCCCAGGATGTTTATGCTAACCAGCCCTTTGAAAGTTTCTGACCACTATTAATAACACAGTTGCCATTTTCTGCATCCCATTTCATTCTGTCACATACCCCGAATTGGAGTCAGTGTGCATTTAAGCCTGTGTCTTAAATATTATTTTCCATTCACCTGAAGAAGTAGGCAATGCCCAAGAATGCTCTTACCAAGTGAATCTTGATGCTCTTAAAGGGACCTGAAGACCTTTTGGATGTTTCTATGTAAACCAATAGATTCAAGGAGGAGACATAAAAGAAAGCCAGTCTTTACAACACACTTTGCTTCCCCTAAGAAGTGGTAATGGTGTGCATTGTTTTGATTATTTAACAGTGATTGTCGTTAAGTGCTGTCAAGTCACCTCTGACGTATGGGGACCCTATCAATGAGCAATCTCCAAAATGTCCTGACCTCAACCGCTCTGCTCAGCTCTTGTTGACTCAAGCCCGTGGCTTCCTTTAGGGAGTCAGGCTTTCTCATATTCGGCTTTCCTCTTTTCCTGCTGTCTTCAACCTTTTCCAGCACTATTGTCTTTTCCATAGAATCCTGCATGTACTGTATGCTCTCAAAAGGGCAGAAACAGCCAGGATTAGCCCTAACTCTCATTATGGCCTACCTCGGGGATGGGGAGATGGCAGCATCTCTCCTAGGCAAGCGTGCTAATGCTAGGTGCAGTAGAGGACACTGTGCCATTACCAATATTGAAGAAACTGCCAGGTGGATTTTCTGCATGGGATGAGGGAGGAGTGCCATCTTGTTTGCCATATAAAGCAGCAAAATGCCTTGGCATAATCAAAATTAAATCCTTTCTCCCCATTTGATCACACCCTAAGAGTGTTTAGGACTGTGGTTTTTTTTTTAAAAAAAATGTCCTGATTTCTTTGCAGCCCCTCCGGCTCATCGGTTAAAAGCAAGTGTTGGTTTTAAAACAGTAAACAAACCTCTTTGATAGGGCAACCCCCCCCCCAGCCTGCATGAATCAATCATCTTCACATAACCCACACAAGCTCTAAGGCACAAGGCAGCCTTAGTATCAAGGGGCCAAACTAGTGTGGCCATTTACAGTGGAAAAGGCCAATTTAGAATGAATGCTAAATGGGAGCTGAAGCCTCATTTGTAATCCAAGCCTATTAAACTAAGCTCCCATGAAGACAATTTCATTAGTTAAACACACATAATGCAATGAAGAGATCTCAAGGTTCAAATCATGATTTAACCATAATTCACAAGGAAAACGTGTCTGGCAAGTTTCCTCTGAGCACAGAGGACAGCCCTTCAGAAGATGCACTCTGCCAGCTCTCCTCTCTAAACAAGAACATGGGGCCACACTAAGACCTGTATACGGTTACTGCTCCACCAGCTAGTCTACCATAGGTGCTGCCTGAGTTTTTAAGAAGGATGGGGTATGGCTGCCATCCGGATGAGACTTTTCCTTTTCAGTAGGTTTTCTTTAACAGTTTGTTGATGGGCTGAGCCACAAGCATGTGATCAGTCTCTCTTATTAGAATTAGTTAATGGCATAAAGACTATTACAGAAGAAAGACATATAGGAATAAATGGAATTTTAATACTCCTCTGTTTAGCTTTAGGGAATGAAGTATGCAAATTAATGATAGGGGCTTAAGAAACTCCAAATGTCCCTCCTGCGGGTTGGAATATTTAATTGCAACCCATCTCCTTGAGAAGCTCATTCTTTTTAGTGAGAAATGTGGCCTGCTTGGGATAGGGAGGAAGAAGCGGGGAGGAATTAACAGCTCCAGACACCTTTTTGCTTTTAATCATAAGACATATGTGGCTGCTTCCATTAGCACCAAACTCACAACCTCTGCTCGCTTCACTGCACTTCATTATCATCAGCAGAAAACAACACTTGTGTACTGGAACACATAGAGAAGGGTGCATGGCAAAGATGATTTGCAGAGCGCATGCTGCTTCTCCAGAAAGAGCAATCACATGAATTTTGTCAAAAAGTGAAGAAAGCAGGAGAGGGGGAAAAAAGCAAAGGTCATCCAGCCACTTATGCTAATATTTGGTCATAATTCTCTTCCGGCTGACACTAAGTAGCTAAGCAGTAAATTTTAATCGCAAAGTTAAGTCTTCCAGACAAGCACAATATGGGGCTGGAATAAAAAGGATAAAACCATAGTTACTTAACCTTTTCTAATTCTTTCAAAAAAGAGGGGGGGGATCCCATAATCTAAAATTTAGACACTGCTCTAGAATACATTGTTAAGGCATTATTGCATTGTGTTTTCATCAGATAGAACAAAACTAGTATTCTGTGCTGAGGATAAAAGAAGCTTATAGACACTTGTAGTACTAAATCACTTTAGAAGGATTTTCTGGTACCAACTAAAATGTGGCTTTGCAGAGGCTTAATACAAGCCATTCTCAGGACATCAAGCCTGTGTATTGGTACTACATTCAGCCATAGCATACAGAACAGCAATACCCCACCTAAGTATTTTTCTTGATTGGTATTTTTAGTCTTGCTTGCCTCCTCCTTCCTCTGAATTCATTTCCTCCTTACAAAAGAGATGCAGATTCATATAGATTGCTCATAATGCCTGCCAGCAGTAGATCTTACAAATAGAGATGGGGGTATTTACTCCACACATCTAGAGTTAATGAGGGTCTGGCCCCCTGGGGCTGGAACGTCCACTCACGCATCCCCTGCCATTACCAGCCCTACTCTTCCTTCCAATTGCTCTGGAGTGCCCAGTTGGCTAGCCACTCCTGGCAGAAGGAGGGAAGACAAGTCTCCCTGCTAGGCTGATGAATGGCTAGCTGACTGGGTGCTCCAGAGCGATTGGAAGGAAGAGTGGGCCGTAGGGCCACCGCCACCCATGGACACATGAGTAGACGGTCCGGCCCCAGGGGCCAGACCTTCATTGACTCCAGATGTGTATCTCTACTTACAAGCATAAAAGCCAGCTTTAGGGGTGTCTTTAAATATGTTTCAGAAAGCCCTTTTCTCTGTCACGATACATAAATGGATGTCTTAAACATTTCTTTGCTTTTGACTTATACCAATTTTCTAGGTGGTTATTCCTGTTCCTTAATCACAGCTCAGCACTGGGCTGCTGCGCTCAGCCAGTATAAATAACCATAAAACTTAACATGATTGAAACTCACACTGTCAGTGTTTAAACTGCTTTCATTGCTCCCATTCATATTCATCACTTCCTTCCATGACATGTACTATTCTTCTGTTTCTTTAAACCTTTTGGTGCTTTCTGAAACACATATTATGCCATCAGTGTAAAAGTTTGCAGCTGACATGCATTTGGCCCAGGCTTAGTTCAGTTAAACCAAAAGTGTGCCTCAGCAACTGCCAGGATACCGAGAAGAATGGTTTCATGTGTGGTTTCCATCTGCCTGATTCAAAAAATGTCAACTCCAAAGGATGCAGAGAAAAATTTTCTGCAGCACCTAATCCTAGTAAGCCTCAGAATCCAATCATAATATTCCTACACCAAGCAAAATTTCCAAAGCCCCTTGAGGAGCTGTGCATATCTACCTCAATCCCAGATTTGTCATTCGAACCAGCAAACAATACGTTACACGAGCGCAAAGCAGGCTGTCTCAAACCAGGCACACAATGTGAGGGAATCCACTAAGTTGAGACATCTGAAGCAAGAATGCAGAGATGATAACAAGGAAGTGCAGAAGCATAAATGACATTCCAAAGGGCCCAAAGAAAAGAAGACCAGTATAATGGAGTTCTAATCTTGACAACAGAGGCTGCTAAGATGAAAGGAAAGGGGGATTTTATGTGTGTTGTAGTTTCTTCTGTTTGGTCTCAGCTGCAATGGCATCTCCCTGCAGAAGGTCAGTAAGTTTGAAAGAAAATCAAAAGGAGCATCTCTGATCTGAGATGGGTGCTTTTTTCCCCTCCTCACAGAAGATGACTTGAAGAGGTAAAATACAACCATTAGGCCATCTGGGTAATAAAGGAAAGGAGATGAAAAAGACACAGGAGGAATTACAGCATGCGCAGCCTTAGAGCGAAAAAAGGCTGATGGAAGAGATGTGTCCATTTCATTACTAAGTACGGTTCAACCATTTATATAAGAACTCGCTGGATTGCTGCTTTTGTTCCTCTTCATTTTATTTTCCAAAGAAGGAGGTGATATACCACATTTCACAGCAACAACCACAGAAGCCTATATACTGAGACTATATTCAGACACTTTGATCTTGCACAGTTAAAAGCTGGACTTCGTACACAGAAATACTCAGGACTGGCAACCATTTTAGTATCACAGGAGATGGCCATCTGTTCTGCACATGGGATGCCCACCAAATTCCTACCATGTTTTCCCAAAAATAAGACAGAGTCTTATATTAATTTTTGCTCCAAAAAAGCAGTAGGGTTTATGTTCTGGGGATGTTTTATTTTTTTCATATACAACAACATATATATTCAAATACAGTCATGTGATCTTCTGTTTGCTGCACAGTGGTGACGGGCGTGCTTTCCCTTAACTAGGGCATATTTTTGGGGTAGGGCTTATATTACGAGCATCCTGAAAAATCATACTAGGTCTTATTTTCAGGGAAACAAGGTAGTAATGTTGTTGTTTGTCTGTTTCTAATTTGTGTCCATGTTACTGCATTTCTTATAGTATTACACATACACCCCACCTTTCCTCCAATTGTTCTCAGGTACATCAGATCTCTGAAGATCCTAAGATGACCATTTGTATTTTTTACTAGGAGGAATAAAATACCAGGGGAAGGAGGTGCTTGCACACAAGGCTTTTATTATGCAATCAAGGAATGTCAGAGAGGTAATAAAGGTGATGGGGTCTTTAGATATTCCACTGCTTCCAAAAAGAGGAACTGTAATCAGAACAAAATACATTAAGGATAAAAATATGGAATGCATGCACAATACATCTTGATTATTAGCACTAGGGATTCTTTATCTAAACAAGTCCTTTGTGATTGCCTAGAAACAACTCATCTGGCACTTTCTGCTCTGCTTCCTGAACCCTGAGACATGCCACAGACCAATGGCCAGGGTATCAAACAGGAATCCCACCACACCATCTCCAGAGTTCTCCCTTCCAGGTAAGATGGAAGCCGCTGTAAAACAGGGCCTCCAAGACTCATCCCATGGGACACCATGGTCACTGAAAGGTGCAGCAGAAACAACAGGGACACTCCTCCTCCTGTCCATTTCCCAGCATAGGTCATCGATCCAATTGC
Organism: Pogona vitticeps; assembly: GCF_051106095.1. Lineage (NCBI taxonomy): Eukaryota > Metazoa > Chordata > Lepidosauria > Squamata > Agamidae > Pogona > Pogona vitticeps. The sequence continues at coordinate 325,119,800 of NC_135783.1, read as the reverse complement.
CAGGCCTAAAGCCAGATTGAAATGGCTCTAGATAATCCATCTCATTCACGAATCCTTAGAACTGAGAAACCACCACACACTCCAGCATCTTGCCCCCAAAAATGGTATATTGGAGACTGGCTAATAGTTGCCCAGTACAGGAGGGTTTTTCAACAAGGAAGCATTCACCACTCCCCTTACCCATTCAGCTAATTTCCCTTTGGCTGCATTTATAAGCCAGGAAGGGCAAGGGTCCAGCACAATTGCTGTAGCTTTCACTTCTCTAAGAATCATGTCCACATTCTGAGGCTCCACTAGCTGAAACATATCCATGACAACTGGACAAAGTGGTTTTGAGCAAATTTCTTAGCAAAGTGTTGTGCAAATTCCTCTCAGCAGGAAAGGCTGGTTAATGAAAGAGAATGGCTGATTTGGGGCTGGAGCTCTCAGTACAGAGGTGTTTGGGGAGAGACTTCTAGTCTAAATGATTGAGGATGGTAGAAGAAACTGCAAGGCAAAGAAGGTTAATTGCCCTTTGAAATATTAAGAAAATAGGATTCTACCTACCACTTCACTCCCGGTGGGAAATCAGAAATAGTATAGCAGTGGAAGAGTCCAGAGCTCATTCTCTGACTTTAATTAAAAGCTTAAAAAATGATTATCATGCTGTGCTAGTTTATTCTTGTGGGTAGCATCCAAACTGCTTTAAAAAAGGTTCTGAATGCTGCTTGTAAGAAACAGGTCTTCATGTATGTGAATATGGTCTTGATGAGGTTTTTTATTGTTATTATTAAGTAAACACCTTGGCCATGAACCAAGAAATAATTTAAAATCAATATCATATCCACTTCTTTCATGTAAATGAGGAATCCAGCATGCAAGAAATGTGCCTCTCGCATATCATTGAGGTTGGGTATAATTCACCTCTGCATAATACTGGACTTTTCAGATCACATAGAGAACTTTGATTCATAGTAAACACCTTTTTTCTGATTCCAGGATACATGCATATTTTCACAAGACCACTTTAAATGTATAGGAGGGGAATGGAGAGGTGACTGGACAGTTAATTGGTTTGGTAGCCAGAAACGAACAGTTCAGTTCCCCACTGTATCTCCTGCGAGTAGAACCATCTTGTCTGAGAAGAAGGGAATGGTAAACCACTTCTGAGTATTCTATACAAATTGACTTGACAGCACCTGATAATTACTATAGGGGGACAGAAGTAGAGTACTGTAGTTCCCACTATCAAGAAAAAAAGAAATCCATTTATACACCAAGCCACCCCCCCCAAAAAAAAGATAAGGTGATAAGCTAATGTTTTAATATCTGAAAGAAATTGACCAAATGGGGTCAGGATATAATCCATTCCCTTTAACACACACTGCCAGAGGGGGAGATATTATGGTAATTTTTGTAGATCAAGCAGAACTTAACCAAAGGTAAAGCCAACACCTAGCTTTGTAGTTCATGAAGTTCCACATAGCCCTATTCAGTTGTCCAAGAGGAACCCATGGACGGGGAAGTCAAGTCCTATCCCTAATGTATCAGGTGTTTCAATGCCACTTCCTGCTTCCAAACTAAACGAAAGTCCTGCTCTCCACGAACATGTAGAGCTATGATATTTGAAGATGGTTAGCAGTTAACAAAAGCACAGTGAGAAAGTAATGAGTTTTAAATCAAAGGAAGTGTTTTGTGCATTTCTGTAACTCATCAGTTAGTTTAGTGCTTGGTCTTCTGAAAGCAAGCGATGCATGTCCAGAATCTTATAATCATATTTTATATTCTGAAGTTGAATGGGAGGGGATATTTGGTGGAGAGATGGTGCTCAGTTTGTAATTTAGGCAAATCTTGCACAAATTTGTCCTGAAAACAAAGTAATTGCAAATTTTGACAACATCACTGAGTCGGACATTGACTGTATATGTCTGTGATAGCTGGACATTTGCTTCATATTCATTAGAGATGATTCAGTTCTCATAGGAAGGATCTTAATGAGAGGAGGGTACCCTTCATGTACTGACTAACATAAATGTAAGCATAATGAATCATGACTTACCTATCTGTGCCTTTATTTCTCTACTGAAATAAAAATATCAGTTTTTCATCCAAGTTTAAATTTGAAATACATCTATTTCAAACTAACTAGTTTTGGAAAGCATGTTAATGAATTCTAGAGGGTTTTTTTTCACATAAAATGAAATGAGAAATTTATTTTATTTTATTTAGCTATTTTCTTTTCTCTAGCAGTAGTTATTTATCCCAAGGAAGGGCTTGAGGAATTGGAAAGCATAAATAATGATATGAAATAAGTAAATGACACTGCACTTCCTGGGTGAAAATAAAACATATAGAACAAACCGTGAAATCCTGTTCCCTCTCTAAAGCAGGTTTTGTAGTATTTTATGGACCCTGCTGTGTCTTATGCATGTTACTTCTGGGGAAGGAGGATAGTACTTGAGGAAGTTATATTTTCATACTGCAACTCCCAGAATCCCCTCACCAGGATAACCATTGTCCAAAATGTAACTTTTACAATCGCTGCTTTTTCTCCATCTTAAAGGTTCCCAACTACAGAGGCAGCAGTTTGTTTACATCTGCAGCTTGTTGTTTTAAAACATAAGGGGTGACTCACAGTGTTGCAGTAAAGAAAATCTTTCTTTATTCGATTCAGAGCGTCGCACAATTGAAAATTATGGACATATATCAAGTATAGGTAAAATTTAAAAACAATTAAAATATTAAGATAATTAGACAATTTTTGACCAGACACGGGCTACTTCAATAACGTTATTTTGGCCATTTGCTAGATCTTCTTTTGTACATGTGATGGGGCATAAATTGCATGCATGTAATAGAAAAGTTGCTCTGCATACAAATAGCCCCATTTCATGGTTGTTGTGGTTTTTTCAGGCTCTTTGGCCGTGTTCTGAAGGTTGTTCTTCCTGATGTTTCGCCAGTCTCTGTGGCCGGCATCTTCAAAGGACTGGAGTAGGAACTCTGTCCCATTTTACTTGACATAGAAGGACTCTCCCCAAAGAGTGGGAAAGCATTTTGAGTACACTCAAGCATCCCCTGGGCAATGGCAAGCAGCTGGCTAATCCTTCACTTCCAGTGAAGTTACACTGTAAACTTGGTGAGAAGCAACATAAAGAAAAATCATTTAGCACATGAAGAGTTGAGCCACGATAGTTGTATGTTAGCAAAAGAAATAGAGCTGGAACAATCAAGTACTTAATTTCTATGTGTAGGAAGATCTTTGAATTCTTGGTCAAGAAATATGGGTGAGACAGCACAATAAACAATATGAACAAAATTCATCTGTTTGCCCCATCTCATAGAATCAAATGTTTTAATGGATCTATTCTAGTTTGGATTTAGGATTTGAATTCCCACATTCTGTGAGGGAAATACATATTTTAACACCCAGGATAGCACTTTAGCAACATCTCTATTGCTCAGGAAAAATCAGGAAAAGGCCACGTGGTCATCAAAACAATACAAATGCAGGAACAGGTGATACCTTTATGTGACTATTAAATAAATTAATGGTCTAATAAAGGTATTACCTATTTCTGCATTTCATTGTTTCAATAACCATGCAGCCTTTTCCTGACTTTTCCTGAACTATGTAAGATATCATAGAACGGTCAGTCAAGTCACAAACTGAAGACCAATGTGAGTTCGAGAACATCATGGACTAGTAACACCAAACAAGCAGTACTGCATGCTAAAGAAAGCATCCACCAGGTAAAACTATTTATTAGGCTTTAACCTGGCTAAAATTGACTGTTCCTGGTGGTTTAATCCTAATCCCAACTCTGCTAAATGTAACACCATGCTTCTGGACCTCCTCTCCTTCTCTAGCTAAAAATAAATTCTTGGAGTTTCAAAAAGGCAGAAAGGGGAAAGAAGGCTGAAAAGGGGCTCAGACTGTCTGACTGTCCTTTGTTTTAGAGTTCCCACATTTGGGCCATACATTCCAAACTGCTAGCTGAGAAGGAGCTTGAAACCAACTTGCATACTGCAGCCTTTAACAATTAAGAAGCTAACCTGGCATTAATATCAGCCATGTGGATTTGGGACATTAATAACAGCATATAATTTTTACCCACAAGAACCTGATACACAGCCTTAAAGAAGATGATTTATCATCAAAATTTCACTGTTTATTTTTTGTTGTTTTAACCATTAAGAATATATATATATATTCTTAATGGTTGAATAAAGGTATCATCTGTTCCCGCATCTCTATTGCTGTTTTGATGTATATTTCAACTCTAAAGTCAAAAATATAAATGTAATAAAAACTTTTTTTTTCTTAATTGCAGTGCATTTTATGGCACTTGATCCCATCCAGGTACTGTTATGACTCATGTCACTAGTATTAATCATGCTCACTTCATTTCAATTCAACTGTTTGTTCATCCAGTTGGTTTAACAATATAATGAGGCTGTCGGCAGCTTGGGGGTTTCTTGCCACATTTCTTCTTAAGTTTATATCTAGCATCATTAGGTTTTAAGATTTCTAGCAGTTCTACACAGCAGAACCTTCACCCTGATATTATTCCATGCAATTGGCACAACCACTAATTAAAGCCAGCTCTGAAAATGGCCACAAATACACTGTATGAGATTTATTTAATGAGAACATGTTTTCCCCCAGTTGACCTTTCCATCCTATTATTGTCTACTAAAGGGAAAATAAATGTTTCTTTTCTTTAGTTTCACAACCTTGGCTCAGGGGGGTATATACATATACAACGCACACAGAAGCAAGATAATTAAATGACACCCTTGCCTCCAGCATTCCTCTTTTTCCTTTGTGAATTCCAAAAATAAATAACAGTGCAATCCTAAACGGATCTACTCAGAAGTACATCCCACAGAATTCAATGAGACTTACTCCCTAGGAAGAGTATTTATGATTCGGTCCTGAATCTTGTGTTGTATAAAGTGTTTATGAATGAATTGGATGGAGAGGGTGGGAGATGATACCAAATTTCACCAGAATGGAGTTTAGTGGCTCCTCACCTTTGGAATAACCTCCCTTCTGAGATTCGTAGGGCATTTTCAAAGGCCAATTGAAAACCTGGCTGTTAAGGCAAGCCTTCCCTCCAGCCACTACTTGATTTACTTTTTTCTTCCATCTTGAGTACTGTCTATTGATGTGTTACTTTGTTCTTATATTTCAAATTGTTTATATTATATGCTGTTAGCCGCCCAGAGTAGTCAGTTGACTAGATGGGCGGGGTGATAGATAGATAGATAGATAGATAGATAGATAGATAGATAGATAGATAGATAGATAGATAGATAGATAGATAGATAGATAGATAGATAGATAGATAGATAGATAGATAGATAGATAGATAGATAGATAGATAGATAGATAGATAGATAGATAGATAGATAGATAAGGGGCACCGGTGGACCTTAAGCCAATCCCCCCTAATTTTTTTTAAATTTGGGTTATGAGGGTGTTTTGAGTGTGCATTCAGGCCTCTAGGAAACTGCATACAGACTGTGATTCAGTTATTGACCACGCTTGCCAGAAGAGAATACTTTCTTTTGGACACTAATTTGCTGCTTCCGAAAACAGCCAAATTTATCTTGGGTGGAAGATTTCTTCCACTCAGGTCCTGAATTCAAGTTATGCTTAAGCTGGAGGTTGGTGCCTCCTCGGGCACTCTCATCTCTTTAGGCAAAGCTGCCAGCTCAGTTGGTAAAGCACTGGGAGTGATGAACATGCTGCTTGTGTTCATCATGCTCAGATAATGATGATGAAGATGATAATCCATAAAGTCCTAGGCCTGAAGTGACGGGAGCAGCAGTGGGATCACCACCGATCCAAGACAAGGATGAAAAAAAAAGCTTGAGAAAGCAGCGTATTTTGTAGAAGGGAGGGGAAAGTTTTGTAGCCGTGGTTGAACCAGTGACAAACAATAGCGGGCAGTGGCCAAAGCTACCAAGATGGAGCATCTACTCCAGTTACCAGAGAACAAGATAGCAACCAAATGGGGCAGGCAATTTTCCTGACCACTCCCGGTATCATTGCTTGGCTCCCTCAGAGCCCGGCACCAAAGAAATGGCTGATGGAGGCATGCATCCTCCTCCTGGTCCCTGGCAGCAGGAATAGGTGATGTGCATCAATGGACCTGGCCACTGCCTGTCATCACCCATCATCTTCTGTTTGGTTTGCATCTCATTTGGTGTGTTTGTTCTTGAAACAGTCCCTGCAGCCTAGAATATCTGAAATGTGTGAGGATTTAAACGTGTAGAAGATCATCAGAAAGGAAAGGCCACAATCATGTTTTTATGCCAGCATAGCACAGTGGGCATACTTCTTAGCAGCAAATTGTCACGAGCTAAAAATTTGCTGTAGCTACTTGCTGTTGTATGCAAAGCTGGGCAACTCAGTGAACAGCAGCAGACGCCTACGCTGACTTCTTAACGTACAGCAAATCACTGCTAGGATTTATATCAATTGTGTTATGCCAAGGTAAAAATGTAACAGGATTTTCACCATGTATTTATTTAGGACATTTATAGACCAATACAGTGGGGTCTTGACTTGAGAACCTAATCCGTATTGGAAGGCGGTTCTCAAGTCAAAAAGTTCTTAGGTCAAATCTGCATTTCCCATAGGAATGCATTGAAAACCATTTGATCCGTATCTGCTCTTTTCTGTCCATAGAAACTAATGGGAAGCTGCTATTCTGCCTTCGACCACTAGAGGAGGATATTTTGTTTCTTTTTTTCTTAGGTCAAGAAAGGTTCAGGGAAGGCAGGGAAAATACAGTCCAGGCAGTACCAGGCAGTCTGAAGACTGTCCCCCAATCCACTCTCTAAACGCTGGGAGGAGTGAGGAAGCAGACAGGCACCCTTTTCACTGGCCAACAGTTAACTGAAAGTTCAAATTTTGCACTTTCCCTGCCTCCCACGTGGGTTTTTTTCAGTTCTTAACTCAAATCTAAATATGTAAGTCAAGTCAATATTTTCCTAAGAGAGTGGTTCTTAAGTCAAAATGTTCTTAACTCAAGCCGTTCTTAAGTCAAGACTCCACTGTAGTGCTAAGAAGTACTATAAGCAGTTTACAAAACAGAATAACCCATAAACATCCACAAATAAGACACACATCACATTAATCCCAAATAACAGATGAAACAGGGAACACAAATAGAAATTAACTTAAATGAGGATGTCCTTAAATGCTTCTCAAAAGAAAACGACCTTTAACATCTTCTTAAAGGACAGGGATCCTTTTAAACAGTGAGGATTTGGGCCAATGAGTATAAGGTTGTCTACAATGAAGTCATTCCAATCTATAGTTCTCCTTTGTCTTACATACCAATTCTGATTGTATTCAAAGAGTTAACTTAAAATGGGCCAGATGTAAAATATAACTTGGTTCTTGTTTGCTGCTGTTTTAAACTGCCCAAATGTGTTAATTTATCTCTCTCTTATTTCTCATAAATGATTATATAAACTGCACTGTAAAACCCCAGGAGAGAAATACAGATTTTTACAGAGAAAATACACAGCACTACTGCTCCCACTTTGCGGGGCAAACATTGCTCATATCCTTTTAAAAATTCTCACAGCTGTGTTTCCATTTGTTTTAATTACACTGGGGTTTTTTTTCCGTTGGGGGACAAATGGTTTTGTATATTATATAAACAAAACATAATAAAGTTCTTTTTTCCCTTCTGTTGGAGCCATTCTCTGAATACTCACCGGAGTGCCTTTCAAAAGATTGTTTTTTCAAGGCCCTATAGTAAACAGTAAAAAGCCTCCTCCATTTATATGAATCTCATAGTTGTTGGAAATTTTCATATGCTTCATTTCTGATTCTGTCTTTTTTCCCCACCTATAACAAATTCATTCATGGTGTCAAAGGTATTTCCATGAAAGCTGTGGACATACTGTGATAATCACAATCATCTTTATTCATTGTATTAATGAATATTATCTTCAACTGTTCTCACTATCATTTTTAGTAGAAAAGTGAGGAATAAAGCCAATAAATAAATGAATAAACACATATATTGAGCTGTTCTGCTGGAGTGGAGAGAACCTTAACTATTTCAAATCAGCTCCCTTGAAAAGTGATGTTCTTTTACATATATTGTTTGCTTGTTTGTTTTATTTATAGATCACCTTTCTCCTGATAAGGTGACCCAAGCATGTTCTTACCAAGGGTGAACGGATGTATACTTGAATCATATCTTTATTTAACTAGACCCACTGACTAAGAGACTCTGGGAGTTGTCATTCCAGCCAGCAACACATTCTTTTTAAAAAACTGCTCGTGGTCATATGCAGAACGTTTGAACTCACACAACATCCAACAACATGGATTCCCAAGTGCCAATAGCATGACTGGAAAAAATGGGAGAGTTTGCTTCCTGGCCCCCAGTCAATTTAAACAAACACACCTGGATACATCAGTATATATACCTGGAACATCCAAAATAAGGGACACTTGGAAACCCAGAATCTTTCTGGGAAGATTATGAAGCTGTCTTATATTGACTCAAATCCATGGGCCGTTTAGCCCAGTATTATCAACAGCAATGAGTAGCTGCACTCCAGGTTGTGAGGAAGGGTTTTTCAGACCTGTCTGGAGTTGTTCTTTGAACCTTCAGCATACAAATGTATATGCTCTACCACATATACTACTAGATTTCAGCTTATGAGTACGTAACAAGAATGGGAGGGAGTTGTAGTAATAATCTACCATAGAACACAAGAACAAGAGTAGGTATTTCCAACGCCAGGATATACCTGTGCCATGGCATGACAATTAGCATTAGCGTCAGTGCAGCTGACTGGGTAGCTCAGCAAGTTAGGAATATGGCTGTGATTTCCATTCTCCCTGTGCCTTCTGGGAGATGAAACAGTCTGCATAGCCTTGGGCAAGCTGCACAGAGCCAGAGTGCCCCCCAGAAGAAGAGAATGGCAAAACATTTCTCAGTGCTCAATATCTTGAACATTTCTGAGTGTTCTCTACCTAGAAAACTCTGAAAATGGTCATCATACAATAAGTTGAAGCACATATTAATAGTAGTAGCAGCAGCAGCAACCCCCCTCCCCAATTCCTCTGCAGATTTGGAAAATTAAACTCCCTTACACATTGAAAGCACTTCTATTCTTACAGTTAAATCTTACACTTAAAGAGTTATTATGAGGCAACTAAGCCATGTTAAGGGATTGTGAGTAGTGTATGTATAGGTGTATGTATGTAGAATAGACCAGGAAACTGCTGAAGTAAAAGGAGGCTAATTTTCAAACTGAATTGCAGTGGTACCTCGCTAGACGACAACCTCGCAAAACGATGAATCCACATCATGATGAGGTTTTGCGATCGCTATAGCGATTCGCAAAACAATGATTCCAATGGGTGATTTTCGCTTGACGATGATTTGGTCCGTGCTTCAAGGACTGTTTTTTCACAAGACAAAGATTTTTACAGCTGATCGGCGCTTCACAAAATGGCTGCCCTATGGGCGATCTTCGCAAAACAATGATGATTTTTCCCCATTGGAATGCATTAAATAGGTTTCGTTGCATTCCAGTGGGGAAATGGTTTTCGCATGACAATGATTTCGCTAAACAGCTATTTTCATGGAACGAATTATCGTCGTCATGTGGGGCACCACTGTATGGCAAGAGTTGTGGCATCATGGAAACTGGAGTGGAAAATATTTTAAGCTGTAACAGTCAGCCTTGCTGTAGGGTGAATATTTTCCAGGTGGCATAATAAAGAAGTGGGTACTTTATTACCATTTTTTTCTGTGTATAACATGATACTTTTTCCTTAAATAATTTGTGGGGGGAAATGAGGGCCGTTTTATACATAGAAGGCAGCTCTTTACCACTGCCTTTTGCGAAGGCATGGGGCTTTAGCAAAAAGGAAGGGGAGGTGTCTATGGCTCCAGCGTGCCCTCACCTTTTGAGAAGGCACGGAGTTTAGCAAAAAGGACAGGGAGCAACACCTCCCCTTCCTTTTTGCTAAACTCCCGTGCCTTCTCAAAAGGCGAGGAAAAGTGGCAGTCACTTTGACAGCTGATTTCCTTGCCTTTTGCCAAGGTGCTTAGCAAAAAGGTAACCCTTTGATCCCTGCTTTTTCTAATTTGGGGTTAGAAAAAGGGGAGTCATCTTATACTTTGGGCAGTCTTATACACAGAAAAATATGGTACTTGATATTTTTTTATTAGTTTAAAAAATCTCATTAGTGAGAAACCAAGAAGAAACTCTCCACAAGTTTAGGAGCACCTTTCCAACATCCCTTCATGTGGCATTGACCCAGGTTCTGTTCGAAGATTTGAAACCAACTTAATTCAACTTAAGCTCCCTGTGGGAGACCAATCTACTTCTGAGAATGAAGGAACATGACAGGAGCAGCAGGAGGAGACTTCCTACAATTTAACCTTTTTTTGTTTGGGACTTTTCAACAAAAGAGCTGAATAGAAAAGACTGTACAGCCTGACTTAACTCTTCACAACTATGTTATGGTTTCTCATCAAAGAAAATGCAAATAGCACAGAGCAAAGAAATGAAATAGCATTATGTTTTAGAGCCTAATGCTTTAGAAGTACGTTTCTAAAACAGACTCTGTTTTTATGGTTACAAAAAATTCTAATCATGCATTTCTACTGTATATGTGTCTACTCAGAAGTAAGTCTGACGATATCCATTGGGGTTTTACTACTTCTACTTCTAATCACAGCCTCCACACAAAATACATCTATGCATACTGAAAAATAAATATTTGGTGAAAAAAAAAACAGACCGTCAGTGTAACTAATAAACAATCAAATATATAAAGCTATACATAAGAGGAAGAACAGCAGTGGTAAGAATTGAAGGTAGCAGGAAAAGAAGAGGAACAAATATGAGATGGATTGACTCCATAAAAGAAGCAACAACAGACTAGAGTTTACAAGAGTTGAGTGGAGCTGTGAATGGCAGGACATTCTGGAGGTCACTCATTCATAGGGTACACGAGAAACAATCTGACAACACATGGTAACAACAACAACAACAACAACAACAACAACAACAACAACAACAACAACAACAACAACAACAACAACAACAACAACAACAACAGTAGGATCAACTTGCAAGTGAAGCTCAGTTTGTTTGCACTGTAAGGCAAATCAATCCTTTGGGCACTTTTTCCTGGAGTAAGCCTCACTGAATCTTACAGGGCATGCCTTGGTGTATGTGCAGCATGCACAACTTAAACTGATGCAAATTGAGTACAGTGGGATCCCCATATCCACAGGTTCAGTATCTGTGGTTTCACTTATCCAAGGCCTGAAAATATTTAAAAGATTTAAAGGGAAAAAAAACCAAATATGTTTTTCCATAATGTAATTACCAGAATTGGGGACTAGAGGGAACTAGAAACAATGGATGGATGGATGGATGGATGGATGGATGGATGGAGGGAGGGAGGGAGGGAGGGAGGGAGAGAGAGAGAGAGAGAGAGAGAGAGAGAGAGAGAGAGAGAGAGAGAGAGAGAGAGAGAGAGAGAGAGAGAGATTTGGTATAATCCATGATTTTTTGCTTGGAACTGATCACCTACAGATACCACAGTCCTGCTGTATAGTTGTTTCTTTCTCTCTAAAGCTCAAACAGGTATGAGAGAAGAATGATACAATAATATCTGGGATTTTCGTTTATTTTCTTTTTTCTTACTAAGGCTTAATTTTAGTCATCTAGCTGAAAGTGAAATGGCAACTTGCAGATCAATAAAATTGTTATTAAAAATTTCCTCTCCGACTTAAAACAAAACTGAAATAGATTTGGGGGTTCACTAGTAGTTAATAAAATTGTTAACTTTTTTTCCTATTCTCTTTTCCACTTCTGCTCACTCATTCACCTGCAGCCCTAATCTCCAAAGTAGCAGTAACTGAGAGGGAGCACAGAAGATTGAAGAGTTTTCTGGAATGAAGCCATTGCTCGTCTGAACACAACCCATATGAAAATCACCCATTTTGGCAGCTGAAGCTCATTTTGTAACAGGATTACCTTTTCTGCAGAGTTAGCTGAGCGCCAAAGCCATGTTCTCTTACACTAGTGGTTCCCAAACTTCTTTGAATTGCGACCCCTTTTATAATAGCCAAATAACCTGCAACACACACACCCCAGCATATTTACATAAAAAGGCACTTTTATTAGGGTAACGTCAGTGTGGTGTAGTGCACTGGTTCTTAACCTTGGGTTACTCAGGAGTTTTGGACTGCAACTCCCAGAAGCCTTCGCCACCAACTGTGCTGGCTGGGGTTTCTGGGAGTTGCAGTTCAAAAACATCCGAGTAACAAAGGTTAAGAACGACTGGTGTAGTGTATAGAGTGATGGACTAGGACTCTGAAGACCAGGATTCAAATCCCCATTCAGCCATGGAAAGTCACTGGGGGGAGTAGAACTGTAGAAACCACTCCTTAAACATCTCACTTACCTTGAAGGCCCCACAAGTTTCACTATACGTTGGTTCAAACTGACAGCATGTAACAACAACAACAAAGTCACACCTTTTCAGAAAATAAAGGCTTTTTTCTCTGCCCAAAGGACGTGTTTCTCATAGATACACATGAATACTAACTTTAATATCCCGCTGAGAAAGGCCAAGGAAGAAATTAGCTAACACAGGTTACAACACATGTGAGGTGACCAGTGATATCCCCTCAAAACACTTTGCTACTCCCTTGGGGGGTCAAAATCCGCAGGCTGGGAAACACAGCCTTAAATGAATGCCTTGATGATACTAATGACGCCTTCCGTGGCAAATTGTTGCCTTCCAAATTCTGCCAATAGCTTTACTGCTTAATCAACTGTGTACTGTCAAGGTGATTCTAATTTATGGAGACCCTTGCAAGGGTTTCCTAGGTAAAATAATACATAGAAATGATTTACCAGACCCTTTCCTCTGATGGTGTTCTCAAGGCCACATACGCTGGCTTTTCTCTCTAGATCCAGGAGCACGAGTGTCTATGGAGGGTAGAGGACACTTCTTTTCCAAATCCGAAATGTCTTTATCATTTTAATATCTGCCTAAGTATTTTAATATACATAGGCAGATGTAATGTGTTGTAACACATTGCATCTGCCTACGTGTTACATAGGCACTATGCATCCCAATTATACCAATATACTACTGTGCAACTTGCCTGTCCTGCTCCTCCACAAAATAAAAATGCTGTTGATGCCCTTCTCTGAAGGGCTGCACTTTCTCCACTGCGGATCTACTAGGTGCTAGTTTGCACCGAGGTGAGAAACGTATCACTTCCCAGATGTTGCACTACATCTTCCATCAAGTCAAGCTAAGATAGTTAAAAGTGAGACTAATGGATATTGTGACCCATCAACATCCGGAGAGCCACACATTCCCCATCCCTGGTTTACAGAATGTTGGGACAAGAAAATATTTAATGGCTGATTCCTTCAATGTTGAAAATTAAAAATCTGCTTGTTCTTCAGTAATAAAAAATAATTTTATTTATTTTATTTATTTATTTCATTTATACCCCGCCTATCTGGTCAATTGTGACCACTCTAGGCGGCTATAGCAGCTTGATTACCCCTCCTGGAAATAAATTTTGGGTGGCGCAGTGTACTAGGGATATAAAATGTAATTGACTGACATAACCTCAGGGTTAAAAAGAATGTAAGAAAAAGCCCATTGTTAGTTTAAGACACTTATTGTCCATTGACATTTATCTTCCTTCCAACCACCTGTGAAAGCTACGTCTATTAAAGTTTTTACCTCATGCACCACTACAAGCAATCTCCAGCTTCACTATTATTTTAAAAGTCTTATAAAAATAGGAATAGAGAAAGAAATTGTTAATGAGAAAAAGGTAGTATGGGGAACAATCATCACCACTTGAGTACACCTCTTCTTGCTGCAGCAATTATTGTGGTTCTAGACTTCTTGAAGGAAAACAAAGCCATTCAGTTTCCTCATGACTCCTCTTGAGGAGATCATCTCTGTAAATATTGACTCAACACTGGCAGCTTAATGTTTAGCTGGAACATTGTTCACACACAATAAACCCAGTGTAATGACGCAGTTCATAAGGTCACTATAAGTCGCAAGTGATTAGACGGTACATAACAATAACAGTGACACACAGTCAGTATGACTGTGCATTCAGAATACAATCCAGTGAAGTGCTTTTGCTCTTGTTACACTGAGATAATCTTTCTAACACCATTGTGTGCACCACCTCATTATATCTCAACAGTTTCTCTATGCAGTAGAAGCCTCTATACCAATGGCCCCCAACCTCAGGTCCCCAGATGTTCTTGAACTACAATTTCCAGAAATCTTGGCCAGCTCAGCTAGTGGTGAAGGCTTCTGGGAGCTGTAGTCCAAGAACATCTGGGGACCCAAGGTTGGAAACCATAATTCCATACATTTCAGCATACAAGTGCATGATATCTCCAAATCTTAAGGAAGTTTTCCTTAAGGACCCAAAGTAGCTTACATTAAAAGACAATATTTAAAGCTAAAAACAATAAGCATACAAATATTTTAAAGGATCAAACAAATGTGACACTAAAAGATAGTTAACAGAAGCAAAATAAAACACATTCAAAGCTGTAAACCACAACAATCCATTTAAGAAAACCCTCTCAGGCAGCCAGTTATTGGAGGAAAGCTTGCTTGAAGAGAAAAGTCTTTGCCGGCTTGCAGAAGGATAGCAAAGATGGGGTCAGACTGCCATCCTGTAGGAAACAGTTCCAAAGTTTGGGGGAAGCAACAGAGAAGGCCCTCTCTTGTGTCCTCATCAAATGCACCTGTGAAAGTGATGGACTGAGACAAAGGCCTCTTCTGATGATCTTAACATCTGGACAGGCCTGTAAAGAGAGAAGTGATCCATGAGATCATTTGGACTCAAGCTGTTTAGGGCTTTTGGACTCACCAAAGTTTCTGAACACATTCCAGAGTCACAAATTTGGTGCTCCACAAACATGTCTTCTTTTCTTTTCTTTTCCAGAAGAGTTCATTTCAGATAGAGTTCTCCATGTACCAAGCTGGTGAAAATTCTGTTCGTTTCAATGTACTTGGCACTGTATGCCCGTCAACATTACATTTATTGCATCACTACTGCAACTTGCAGGGACTGTTTTTTGTTTCCAAATGCAGTGAACAAAGTGTGAGGAAAGAAGTGTAAATAGATTATAGTTTTGACCTTTGAAAGCTTGAAGAGCTAAATTAGGAAAGTCAGAAGCAGCTTTGGAATCTATTCATTCATTCATTCATTTGGCCGGCTGGCCGGTTGGCCGGCTGGTTGGCTGGTTGGTTGGTTGGTTGGTTGGTTTTCTATACCACCCATCTGGCTATCAAGGCCACTCTGGGCAGTTCACAACATAATAAAAGAACACATATCATAATAACAATACAAGGAATTAAATTAAATGTATCAGTCAACTTAAACTAAGAAAACTAAGAAAAAGACAACATTAAAACAATTAAGAAAAACAAGGTGGCGGAGCAGATAACAAGCATTAAAAGCACCCCTGTGCTATGTGGATGTAATATGTAATATCCAGGAAAGCCAGCCTAAGCAGCGATGTTTTCAAAGATCTCTTAAATATTCCCATTGAAGGGGCTAGGAGTATTTCAGGTCAGAGCTTATTCCAAAGTTGGGGAGAGACTGTCAAGAAGGTCTGGTTTCTGGTCTTCTCTTTCCAGGCCTCTCTCCGGGTCAGTGTTCTCAACTGCTCAGCCTGGGAAGATTGAGTAGGTCAGGTAGATCTCACTGGAAGGTATCAAGATCCCAAACCATTTAGGGCCTTGTATGTCAACATCATCACCTTGAAGCTGCCACTGAAACGAACAGGTAACCAGTCAGGGTGGCCAGAATAGGAGAGGTGATGGTATTTATTTACTCACTCAATAAATTGGCTGCCATATTCTGGACCTCCTGAAGTTCCTATAGCAGCCTCATGGGCATCCCCACATAGAGAACATTTCAGTAGTCTAATCTTGTGACTATCACTGCATGGACCAGCATGGTGAGGGAGTCAGTGTCAAGATAGGGACGTAGGTGAGCAATCTGCCTCAGGTGGAAAGAGGTGAAATAGACCACAGATGCTACCTGGGATTCCATTGGTAGCACTGGTTCCAAAAGTATGCCCAGACTGTGAACTTCATCCCTAGTGGTGAGAATAGCTCCCTCCCCAAGGGGAGGGGGCCCTCCAAACCACAGAGACTAGGGGCAAACTCACACAGGATTTTGTCTTGTCAGGGTTCCACCTCAATCTATTGTCCCTCATCCTAGCACAACATCCAAGCAACACTCAAGGAACAGGACAGCATCCTCTGCAGAAGGATGGATGGAGTGATAGAGTTGGGTGTCATCTACATATTGGTGACACGAAGCTCCAAAACCCCTGATGATACAAAGCTCCAGAATTCCTGATGAGAAAGAGTTATGGAGTTATTTCAAATAACAAAGTGAAGCTGATGTGTTTAAATTGCTTCAATATATACACTGAAGGGTCTCAGTGTTGTAATTGTATAGTGCCCTACATCATAATAACTCAGTACTGCTGCTGCTTTAGATGATGATAATGATCATCATCAATATAACTAACATCAGTATTACTAACAAGCCATAGATTTTTGTTGAGAATTTGACTGACTTTTCTCTGGTGGAAAGGTTTTCTCATCCCACTTTTTGATGTCCTCAGAAACAGTTCATCACATTCACTAGCAGATGCATGTGGAGCTCCAGGCAAGAAGGGATTCTGACCCAAATAAAGTTTCAACTCATAGGGGAAAAGTCTGCATGAATCAGTGATGTGGTGCAGAAAATCATACAAGACAAACTTTCCAGTGATTAAGTTTTCTGTGGGAAATGTTCCTTTTTTAAAAAGTTTTATCATAAAATTCATTAATATCAATGAATGATTATCAATGTGTGTTTAGTCGTTTAGTCGTGTCCGACTCTTCGTGACCCCATGGACCAGAGCACGCCAGGCCCTCCTGTCTTCTACTGCCTCCCGGAGTTGTGTCAGGTTCATGTTGGTTGCTTCGCAGACACTGTCCAGCCATCTCATCCTCGGTCGTCCCCTTCTCCTCTTGCCGTCACACTTTCCCAACATCAGGGTCTTTTCCAGGGAGTCTTTTCTTCTCATTAGATGGCCAAAGTACTGGAGCCTCAGCTTCAGGATCTGTCCTTCCAGTGAGCACTCAGGGTTGATTTCCTTTAGAACTGATAGGTTTGTTCTCCTTGCAGTCCAGGGGATTCTCAAGAGCCTCCTCCAGCACCACAATTCAAAGGCATCAATTCTTCGGTGGTCTGCTTTCTTTATGGTCCAGCTCTCACTTCCATACATCACGACAGGAAAAACCATAGCTTTGACTATTCGGACTTTTGTTGGCAAGGTGATGTCTCTGCTTTTCAAGATGCTGTCCAGATTTGTCATCGCTTTCCTCCCAAGAAGAAGGCGCCTTTTAATTTCAGGGCTGCTGTCTCCATCTGCAGTGATCATGGAGCCCAGGAAGATAAAATTTGACACTGCCACCATATCTTCCCCTTCTATTTCCCAGGAGGTGATGGGACCAGTGGCCATGATCTTAGTTTTTTTGATGTTGAGTTTCAGACCGTTTTTTGCACTCTCCTCTTTCACTCTCATTACAAGGTTCTTTAATTCCTCCTCACTTTCTGCCATCAGAGTGGTATCATCTGCATATCGGAGGTTGTTGATATTTCTTCCGGCAATCTTAATTCCGGCTTGGGTTTCTTCCAGTCCAGCCTTCCGCATGATGTATTCTGCATATAAGTTAAATAAGCTGGGGGACAATATACAGCCTTGCCGTACTCCTTTCCCAATTTTGAACCACTCAGTTGTTCCATGACCAGTTCTAACTGTTGCTTCCTGTCCCACATATAGGTTTCTCAGGAGACAGATAAAGTGGTCCGGCACTCCCATTTCTTTAAGAACTTGCCATAGTTTGCTGTGGTCCACACAGTCAAAGGCTTTCGCATAGTCAATGAAGCAGAAGTAGATATTTTTCTGGAACTCTCTGGCTTTCTCCATAATCCAGCGCAAGTTAGCAATTTGGTCTCGAGTTCCTCTGCCTCTTCGGAATCCAGCTTGTACTTCTGGGAGTTCTCGGTCCACATACTGCTGAAGCCTACCTTGGAGGATTTTGAGCATAACCTTGCTAGCGTGTGAAATGAGTGCAATTGTACGGTAGTTGGAGCATTCTTTGGCACTGCCTTTCTTTGGGATTGGGATGTAGACTGATCTTTTCCAATCCTCTGGCCACTGTTGAGTTTTCCAAACTTGCTGGCATATTGAATGTAGCACCTTAACAGCATCATCTTTCAAGATTTTAAATAGTTCAACTGGAATGCCATCACCTCCACTGGCCTTGTTGTTAGCCAGGCTTTCTAAGGCCCACTTGACTTCGCTCTCCAGGATGTCTGGCTCAAGGTCAGCAACTACATTGTCTGGGTTGTCCGGGATATCCAAAACTTTCTGATATAATTCCTCCGTGTATTCTTGCCACCTCTTCTTGACGTCTTCTGCTTCTGTTAGGTCCCTCCCATTTTTGTCTTTTATCATGTTCATCTTTGCGCAAAATGTTCCTCTAATATGTCCAATTTTCCTGAACAGATCTCTGGTCTTTCCTTTTCTGTTATCTTCCTCTATTTCTTTGCATTGTTCATTTAAGAAGGCCCTCTTGTCTCTCCTTGCTATTCTTTGGAAGTCTGCATTCAAGTTTCTGTAACTTTCCCTATCTCCCTTGCATTTTGCTTCCCTTCTCCTCTCTGCTATTTCTAAGGCCTCGTTGGACAGCCACTTTGCTTTCTTGCATTTCCTTTTCTTTGGGATGGTTTTCGTTGCTGCCTCCTGGACAATGTTACGAGCCTCTATCCAAAGTTCTTCAGGCACTCTGTCCACCAAATCTAGTTCCTTAAATCTGTTCTTTACTTCCACTGTGTATTCATAAGGGATTTGGTTTAGATTATACCTGAGTGGCCCAGTGGTTTTTCCTAATCTCTTCAGTCTAAGCTTGAATTTTGCTATGAGAAGCTGATGATCAGAACCGCAGTCAGCTCCAGGTCTTGTTTTTGCTGACTGTATAGAGCTTCTCCATCTTTGGCTGCAGAGAATATAATCAATCTGATTTCGATATTGCCCATCTGGTGATTTCCATGTATAGAGTCGCCTCTTGTGTTGTTGGAAAAGAGTGTTTGTGATGACCAGCTTATTCTCTTGACAAAACTCTATTAGCCTTTGTCCTGCTTCGTTCTGAACTCCAAGGCCAAACTTCCCTGTTGTTCCTTTTATCTCTTGGCTCCCTACTTTAGCATTCCAGTCCCCTAGAATGAGAAGAACATCTTTCTTTGGTGTCAGTTCTAGAAGGTGTTGTAGATCTTCATAGAATTGTTCAGTTTCAGTCTCCTCAGCAATGCTGGTTGGTGCATAAACTTGGATTATTGTGATGTTGAATGGTCTGCCTTGGATTCGTATTGACATCATTCTATCATTTTTGAGATTGTATCCCATTACAGCTTTTCCCACTCTTTTGTTGACTATGACGGCTACTCCATTCCTTCTACGGGATTCTTGTCCACAATAGTAGATATGATAATCATCTGAGCTGAATTCGCCCATTCCTGTCCATTTTAGTTCACTGATGCCCAGGATGTCGATGTTTATTCTTGCCATCTCCTGTTTGACCACCTCCAGCTTCCCAGTGTTCATAGATCTTACATTCCAGGTTCCTATGCAGTATTTTTCTTTGCAGCATTGGATTTTCTTTTCACTTCCAGGCACGTCCACAGCTGAGCGTCCTTTCGGCTTTGGCCCAACCACTTCATTAGCTCTGGAGCTACTTGTACTTGTCCTCCGCTCTTCCTCAGTAGCATGTTGGACGCCTTCCGACCTGAGGGGCCCATCTTCCAGCGTCATATCTTTTAGCCTTTTGTTTCTGATCATGGGGCGTTCTTGGCAAAGATACTGGAGTGGCTTGCCATTTCCTACTCTAGGTGGATTGCGTTTAGTCGGAACTCTCCACTATGTCCTGTCCGTCTTGGGTGTCCCTGCACGGCATAACCCATAGTTTCTCTGAGTTACTCAAGCCCCTTCGCCACGACAAGGCAGCAATCCATGAAGAAGATGATTATCAATACAATGGCCAAAATCATATTGGTATTTCCAGAATATTTCTATAACTTGCCCCAGCAAACTGTGGGTAATCAAGGTGCTTGGATGTATGTCAGTCACATGCCTGGTCAGACACCAGTTTGTGTAACTAAGTTGTGTCTTGGCAACTTATCAGTTAGCCACAATTAGCTACAGTAAGTTACAGTCCCAGAGCACCCCCAGAATAAGGGAATGGTGTGGAATATTTTGGATTCCAGCCAGTATTTGGCAACTCTGCCATTTCAAAGTTGTCTTAGCCTGTAATCATTCTTATATTCAGTATTGGTTATGATGTAGCTATTATGACAATAATGTTTTTTTAGATAATTAAGATAGGACACTATGTCACAAAATTTATACATTTTATGGGCCAAAATCCTGTTGCACAGTTATGCCTACGTAATTCAGATTTGTGCAATCAACTGCTGCAGCAGCTGGCTAGATCAGTGGTTTAGGTATCTGGCTGCCGAGACAGAGGTTGGAAGCTTGATTCCCCACTTTACCTCCCAGGAAAACAGCCAGCCTATGTGGCCTTGGTCAAGCCACAGGGTCCTAGGGCACCCCTAGAAGAAGAAGAAAATGTTATACTACTTCTAAGTATTCTCTGCCAAGAAAACCAGGAAAATGGTTGCTGTAAGTCAATATTAACAATAACAATCATGCACCATCAAGTCAATTCTGACGGTTGATTTCACAACAGAGCTTTTTGTAGTCAGGGGAAAAGACAGAAAAAGGCTGTGTGCTCCCCCCCACCCACAACAAAAAGGCCCAATACAAATGCAGGAGCAGGAGATACCTTTTACTGGGCAACAAAAAATCAGTTTGATTAGAATTCATCTTCCTCAGACTGCATAAAGGAGAAGTATATTTCCTGCTTTTACAACTTATCCATTCAGGTATGCAGTTTCTCTAAAGCACAATCAAATTTGCACATGAAGCCTGTGTTTATCTTCCAATAACCAATCACAAACCAAAGAAAGATCATCTGCAAAATGTAGAGTGATCCTTGAGCTAGGATACTAAGATATTTTCTTACTTAAGCTTTTAATGATATCCTATCATTCAACTTGACCCAGCACCAGGAAAAGTAACTTGAGAGCAGCACAATTTGGGGCAAAAATGGCAACCAAACCAACCACCGACCAAATGAAATGTTTAAGCCTCTTCCACTTGCATTCCACCAGCATTCTTATCAAAATAACTTCCTCCCATTGTCTATTTTCCCCTTTAAAATGATGAAGTGGCTGTGTGTAGCGTGTGGTTTGCCGCTGTTAATATAAAAGAAAAGGGTCTGTGGACCTCAGCTCTCTAATAAGGTCAGTGACTTGGCAAATTCCAGTGCCACAATCTGTTTTTGTTCCTAAATCATAACTTTAGTGAAGGTGGTTTTTTTTTCGCAAAGACATACCTAGGTCACTTTATGCCATAAATATTTCATGACAAACAACCCGTTCATTCAAGAGAGCTCTCCATACCACTGAGCAATTGGAGTAGGCTTTGAATTTTTCATGCTGGAGTCAAGTTCAGCATGTTTCCAGTTTTATTCTTGGCACTGCAAACAGCAAAAGCTGTTAACCTGGGAGCCATCTTGGCACTTTGTTCTAATTAGCAGGTTTTTAAGCCCAGATTCAGAACACCCTCAGCACTTCCACCCAAAGCACTACTATGCAAAAGAAAACAAGGGGGAAAATCTGTTTTCCTGCATCTGAAAACCACAAGAGCGCAATGCCTCTTTTGTCACTTAATGTCTCGGCTATTCTAGTAGGAAATGTTCACAGCTTTCGAAATGAACCTGCTCTCGTTTCTTTGCTAGTTCAGAAGATTGTATCCTTGAGTAACTGTTCCACTGAGATCAGATTTGAAACACAGGAAATGAGTTTCCGGGCTCTTGCCAGTCACATGACTGCAGAGGTGGGAAGCTTGATATGGATACTGT
The DNA here is from genome assembly GCF_051106095.1 of Pogona vitticeps. Classification (NCBI taxonomy): domain Eukaryota; kingdom Metazoa; phylum Chordata; class Lepidosauria; order Squamata; family Agamidae; genus Pogona; species Pogona vitticeps. Next base: position 325,097,701 of record NC_135783.1, on the reverse strand, counting down.
AAACAGTAAAAAAATTAAAAATTGCTTCCATTTCCTCAAATGCAAAATATTATTGGATTTGTGAGGGCTCTTTCCATGAAAGTCTCTTTGGAGAGGGTGTGGGCCGCTGGATTCATGTATCATATTTTGTTACGACAACAGATTTAGAAACTTGTGTATATTTGCAGTCAGAAGAAAGAATGGAACCAGAGAGAAATGAAGTAGGAATCTGAGGAACGAAAGCTACGACTGGGTCAAGTAATTGATGCAATCACATAGAAGCCCTGGTTCTGTTTTATTTAAAACTAATTAACAGGGAAGAGAGTCTGATATTTATAATTCAGTTTCATTAAGTCTGATGTCTATAATTTAGTTTAATTAAGTTCATATTTAAATTTTTTCAATGCATGGATGCAAAATCTGGCAATTTCATATTATCCTTTGAAAATCTTGAAAATAAATATTATTGATTTGTGGTTTGTTTGTTTTTTTAAAAAGCACTTATCACTTCCCGAGTGTAGGATACATGATAGTGGGCACAAGTTAGAGGAAGCCAGATTTTGGCGGAGTGCTAGGAAAAACTTCCTAACTGTTACAGCAGTACAACAATGGGACCCACTTACCTCAGGGGTAAGTGAGGCATTCAAGCAAAAAATGCTGGAGGCATTCAAGAGGGGAGGCATTACAACAGGGGTCCCCCAACCTGCGCTGTCCTGTGGCTACCCGGGACCCATTCAGGAGCAAAGCAGACGCTTCTCTTTGTTGTTCCCAGAGCTGGTGGTGGGTGGTGCTGCTGCTCCTCTTCTGACTCTAGCTCCAGCTCTTTAGCACACCTTTGCCTCTATGGCCGCCCCTCACCCATCATCACTCCTCCTGCTCTGCCAACACTGCCAACGCTCAGTGGACCTGTAAGTCCAAAAAGTTTGGCAACCACTGCTTTAAAGCCAACTTTCAGATATGCTTTAAGTTGGACTAATACATAGAGCAGCAAGTCAGACTCAATAATGGTGGCAGCATGACAGGAGAAGATAGCCCCCTCCCTCAGTGGCCACAAACTGAAAACTGAACTAATTTATGGGTCCGCTATCTGGTTGGTTTTTGGTGGTTCATGATTTGCGGCCAACCTCATACCTTGATGAACCACCATTTTTCAGATTCATGCCCATCTCTAACACCAATTAACATGTTGACTTGGGCCCTGCCTATATGAGGCACCAGATGTCTCATTAAGAACCTCACCATGTGTTAAGATCTTCAGAAAAGGTTTCCCTTAACAATAGGAACCATTGTAGAAGTCCATCTAAGAGGAGCACATATGAGAACTTTCTCCTGTGTAGCTACAAGACTGGAATGCATGCTTTTCAGTTTGCACTCTCACTGCTTATTAAGAAGGAAGTGAAAACAGATCTTTTAAAATTGGCATTTAATGTTCAATCCCACGGAATAGCTACCTGTCCCACCCACTCATTGTAGTCCTTGATATTAAGAATTGTAGTGCCAAAAAATCCAACACAGGAACTGTGTTTTCACTGTCATGCCCCATCACTTTGAAATAACCTTCCTACCAAGGTTAATCAGGCAGCATCCCTCACTGTTTTCAGGAAGCTAATTAAGAGAAAATTGTATAAAGCTGCCTTCTAATAGTGTGACTATTGACCCGAGGTGTTCAAAAAGGGTTAACATGTGTATTTCCATTTAAAGGTAGGTTCGTTGTTTTAGAGAGCAACAGGGTTTATTGTATTTTTATTGTATTTCTTACCTGGTATTTGTATTGTATGATTTTAATGTTGTTTTGTGAAATGCTTAGAGAGTGATAACACTAATGGAGCAGTACAGAAGCATAAATAAATAAATAAATAAATAAATAAATAAATAAATAAATAAATAAATAAATAAATAAATAAATAAATAAATAAATAAATAAATAAATAAATATTGTTTTTAACTGTGCATCCAATTGATTTTAAAAGTTTTCATGATGGAGTTGGTTCCAATTGATTTTAATTATGATGTGGTTAAATTTTATTTTACTTATTTTCATTGTTTTACGAAGATTTGAAGAGATCTTTAATCTTAAATTTGCAATTTTTGCACAAATTCCACAATTCACATAATTGCCCAAATTTAGGGTGACTCTTACTTAACTTATTTGAAATAAACCTATTGAGATAGGTTGCTTCTAGGCCTATGAGATGGATTAGGCCAAATCCCAAATAGAAGTCAACTGATTCAGGCCCAACTGACAACATGTCCAGTGCAGATTGGATTGGAATAGATTGGTTCCAATCCAATCTGCATTAATTCAAGTTCCTGGTGGGGGGGGAACCTATTCCCCAGTCCTAAATTAAAGAAGTAATTTTCCGTCATGTGTGCTAAATAAGGAGAAGGGAATTTGCCTCTGCTAAGGTGTAAAACATACAGCAATCCAGCTTTACCACAAAAGTACAAAAATGCTTCTGCTTTAGAATTTAATGCAACTTACACTTCCTAACTCTTTGTGATGCAGAGTCCTGTTTGTACCATTCAGGCCCGCCACAGGAAACTCAGACAGGCAGAAAGAATTAGATTTTCCATCACTCTGCCAATGCTGTCAAGCCATGCTGAGCTTTTTGTAAGGCTACAACTTGTAGAAATCTTTTCGGCCATGAGGGAGTACAGTTAAGACAGGTCTCCATATTTTCCCAGAAGGCCCCACAGTGTTAAGATGGGCATAAAAATCATAAAATGTACTTGCTTTGAGTACAATTTTTATCACTTCTGTTATTCAACCTTTCTGAGCATAAGCCTTCTTTGTTACGTGATCTTTCTCTCTTGTGGCATTATTCCAACAATGCAGTAATGGATTTGTTCTATTTATCTTTCTTTCTGTGCATCCCACGTGTAGTATACCTTTCCTCTGAGGAGTCGCAGGCATCATACATGGTGTAAAGCAGTGGTTCTTAACCTTGGGTTACTCAAGTATTTTTTTACTGCAACTCCCAGAAGCCTTCACCAACAGCTGTGCTGGCTGGAGTTTCTGGGAATTGCAGTTCAAAAACACCTGAGTAACCCAAGGTTAAGAACCACTGTGTAAAGTGGTCTTCGCTTCTTTCTTTCTTTCCTTCTTTCTTTCTTTTTTTCTTTCTTTCTACCAGCAGCATCTGAAAACATACCTCTTTAGAGTGGCTTTGGGGGTGGGGCTAAGCAGCCAACTGATACACGGATAGTCTTTAAAATCTGATTTATACTTTTAAATAATGTTTGTAAATATTAAATTATTACAGTTTTAAGTTTTAATTGGTTTATTTTTAATTCATTTTTGATTTCAAATATTTTTGTATGCCATCTTGCGTCCCCACTGGGGAGAAAGCATACACATATAGATAGCTACTCTATAAAGGATGCTATCTTGAAATATAGAGATTGTCCAAAGTTCATCTACCAGGGTTTACAACCATGCTGCGATTTTCATTTACTTTCATATATTTAAACATATCCAAAAAGGATCAGGACAAAAATCTTTCCCTTTCTAAGAGCAGACCTGGACAAGGGCTCAAACCCTGTTGAGTAGCTATGCTTCTCCCTCCCCCTCCATAACCCCTGAGGCAAGCTCTTCTAACTAGCTGTTACTGTGCTTTAAAAGGGAAGTAGAAAGAGCTGAGAAGAGCCTAGGATAGACAGATTCAATCAGATACCATCACTGTTGTCAGGCAACTTTGGGAAAGATGTTGCTTCAGCTCTTCAGTGTACCTCAGATCAGTCTATTAAGTGTAGGAGGGTTTAATTTAGAAAGTTGCTGACCAGCTCCCAGTCTGCACTCTCTCTCTCTCTCTCACACACACACACACACACACACACACACTCACTCACTCACTCACTCACTCACTCACTCTCCACACTGTATTCCCCTTCACCTTCATATAGGTCCTTGCAAGTGATTAAACATAAAACTACATGAAGAAAGTCAGAGACAGCCAGCAGAATATTTTCCCCTCTTCAATATAAGGTACCCACATTGTTTCTAATACAGTGGTGCCTCGACTTACAAACGTTCTGACCATTTCGAGTTACAGCCAGCTCTGGCCACAACATTTTGCTTCAACTTGCAGCCAGGGCTTCCAGTTACGAACAGAAAAAGGCAGGGGGAAAAGGCGAGGAATTCAAATTGCTAACCATTGGTAAGCGAAGAGGCTGCTTCTTTGTAGCTCTTTCGCCCGAACGGTTAGAGTGAGTGCGATCAGAGGAGGCTTTGAACTGCCTGGTAAGGTAAGGTGCTGCTTTCTGCTTCTTAAAAACTGTTCTGGGTGGGTTTTGCGGAGTGGTTTTGGGCTGGGTGGTGAGATTATGTTTCTATGCTGTGATGGGTCTTGCAGGGTTTGTTTGTTTTTGGGGTTTTTTTCCATTTCTGATGAGTCTTGGAGGGTTTGCTTTTTGCTTTGCTTTTTTGCATTTCTGAAGGGTCTTGCATGGTTTGCTTGCTTTTCTTTTCCCTTCAGCCAGAACAGATTAATCACGTTTCCAATGAGCCTTGGAGTGTTTTTTGTTTGTTTTTTGTGATTTTGTTCCCTTTGGCCCGAACAGATTAATTACATTTCCATGCATTCTTATGGGAAATGGTGCTTCGATTTATGACCATTTCGAGTTACAACCAGATTTCCGGAACCAATTAAGTTCATAAGTCAAGGCACCACTGTACATATAAGTATGTATTATTCAAGTGTAGCTTCATGGAAATGGTTTCGTTAATGTCTTCCTCACAAACTAATGTAAAAGAGCTTAGAGAATTTTTGTCCTGCCTGACCATGTTGGCTGTGGGTATTTGGGACTTGTATTCCTAAAAAATAACTTTCTCAAGTGCTGATGAAATTAGAAGACGTTTCTCTAATGTGTAAGTGCCTGATTTTTGAAGAAAAACTAGATAGTCAGATATGGGCACGTGGTATTTCTTAAACAGTTGAAAAACGATGGGCTTTTGATGGCCAAACTACAAATGTTGTGTAATGTGCAGCATGTGGTTTCATCAGGGCCAGCCCATGACATTTTGCTGCCTGAGACAGAAGAGTAAATCACATCCTGCAACCCAGGTCAAAGTGCATAATATTCAAAGTCATTATGCCCTTTTAGAGCATAATACAGAACCTCTTGCAAGCTCCTCTCCAGATCACTAGCAGTAAAATTACAACCATAATGAAATTAAAAGCAGGCATTTTTGTCCTTTTATGACACCCAAATCTACTACCTGAGACAGCCACCTCACTATGCATAGGAATAGGACCAGCCCTGTTCACTCTTATCTCTCAAGGAAGGATGCTTAGTGGGAAAACAACCCAATGTGATAGAATTGGCTTTGAAGGTCTTAAACATTTCGTAAGCTAAGATTCTGCTTAACACCAGTGAAGTAGAAAGTTCCACCAGCATATTTATGCAGGAATACAGGCTTGAAAATACATAATTAAAAAGTAAAATGCATTATATCTTTCAGAAATTTTTAGCTTTTAAGCATATCTAGACACACATGAGCAATGTTCTAAGTGCTCACCCAGCCAAACTGCTTTGACTCTATGAAGGAAAATCCATGCTGTCATCATATCTTCTGAGGTGCTGATGCAAGCTGTGCTGCTACATGTTGCTGCTCTTTGATGTATGGTGCCCAGTATTTGTTTTATTGGCACCCACTGTGTGGTATGTGGCATTTCTTGCTTCTCCGTATAGATGCTTTTATTTTGACTAACTGGGTCTTTGTAACTGTGAGATACTTAAAATGCTGTCAGTGTAAATTAACAGTTAGGAACAGTCCAGCAATTTGCTGCATCTGCAAATTCCACCTACTGGCCAGGTTAACATATTTCAATAGTTCATGGTCTAGGAGTTTTTTCTCAATGTTTTGTATTTCTTATCAGTTGTTTAGACACTCAACTGTCAGCTATGAAAGAGATTCTTTTCCAGAGTAAGTTATTTTACATTGACTTTGTTTTCCCAAAGATGGCTTGGGACAGAGAGCTTTGTGGGTGTTTTACACTGACTTTTAACATACAGTTGTTCAAACCTCATTTTTAAAGTTGAATGTATATTTTCAGTGTTGCTTTTTGTCTCCTTAGTTATTTTAGCATTCTATATATTTGAAATTTCAAATTTTGACACCTTCCTCCCACTTTTTCCTGGTTTTACTGTCCTTCCCTTTTTCTCTGCCAGATGTTTATCCAGCCTTTTCCTCTTCTCACTCCTTTATACCTAATTTGAAACATTTCCTTTTAATAACATTTTCTTTCCATCCCTTTGTGTCTCCTTGATCTTGATGTACATATTCTTTGAAAAGGGCCAGCCCTACCTGTTGGTTATAGTGGTAACTAATTTTTTTTCAATTAATTATGATTGGAAAAAATAACTATTTTGATTAACTCAACTGGAAAACTTGACTCTTTCCTTTTAATTTGTGACCTCCATCCCAAGTACCCTCCTGTGTTGTAATTAGCTAATTCTATATCAAGTTGACTCTGACTTATGGTGACTGTCGCTTCCACCCAGTGTCCTTTGTTTATTTTCTCTAAACCCAAGTCCACCCTCTGGATGCATTCCCTCACTTCACGCTGCCACCAGGTATTATTCACTCAATACCAAATAGATATATCTTAGACATGTGCTGCCAATACAACAGATTTATTGATATTATAGTTGTTATGCAAATCACAGATTTAAATCACAGATGTTTAGAATCATTCATTGAATAACATTTAATTTCACGTTGGTTTGTATGTGTTTTTATTCACGTTAACAATACTCTTTGACTATCTATTTATTCTCTATATATTTTAACTCTTTCCTATTCTCTCTAGCATTCCAACTTTCGAATCTCTGTCTTAACTTTCTCAATTCAATCTCCTAACTCTCCCTCTTCAATTCCCTATCTCACAACCTCTTTTCTCTAACTCTCTCTCTAACTGCCTAACTAACTGTCTAACTATTCTTTTGGTTCTGCCCCTCCTGTCCTATCATAGGCTCCTGCCCTTGAGCTCCCCATGATGGGCAGGCGTGACGTGGGCATTCTGCCACAGTGTCCCTTGCCAGAGTTTTCTAAGTATAAAGTCCTCAATTCTGGCAGCATTCTCGAACCTGTACAGCTTGCCCAAGACCTCCCGCATTCTCATGGGAGGCACAGTGGGAAAACAAACTCCCAATCCCATACTCCACAACCAGGTATTCCAAACCACTGAGCTATCCCTGGGGGAAAGCCTGCCATTGCCTTGAATGGAAAAGTTCAGGTGGGGTGTTTTGTTTTTTGTTTGTTTCTGTAGTTTCTGTTTTGTTTTGTTTTGTTTTTTGGAAGCCTACTCTTAGGGGTTCACAGAGCCAAGGAAGGAGTCCAGGAGCTTGTCATATAGTTCACATGGCCAGTGACCTGCTATTCTTTGTTTGCTTTCTGGCTGCCGAACCTTTTTAAAATAATCAGTCCCTGGATGCAGACTTTGGGGAGCTGCTTTTTTTTAAAAGCACATTTTATATAAGATATTGCAAGGCCCTCAAAACTAAGCTGCTATCATGAATGTCACACACTGTTTTTATAATTTATTCTTTGCTTGTTGCATCGTTTGTTACATTTTCAGCCATTTTTCTTTGCTTTTGATCCTTCCAAAAAGGTAAGAAAATGGCCTACATTTGGAAAAGGACAATTCTGACCTCGCCCAGCCACGAGGAAAGCAAAAAAAGTTGCAAGGTGATGTTCCTCATTACATGAATGATACCAAAATGTTATCAGTCGCTACTCCTTTTTCTTGAAAAAGTAATACTATTATGTTCTCATTACCCAAAAAGTAATATGCTTCAAATAACGTCATTACTTGCTTAACACATTACTTCCAAGCTCTAGCTGAATGAAACATCGATCCTTCTAGTTTTATGAGAAAGATAATAACCATGAGTAAAATGATGCTCATGCTGATATACCACAAGATTTTTTTAGCCAAAAAGGAAAATGACAAGGACATTTCCTAAACCATATTTTTCCCTAATATTTCTCTCTCACACTCTTTCTCACATATACATTCCTCTACCAAATATTTAGTTTAACATGACTCTTGAGCAAAGGCTCAAAAAAAAAAAAGAGAGAATTATAGTGTATGTACATGCACACACACCAGTGCTCATTAAAAGTTAAACAGTAATTCTAATCAGCGGGTTCTCCCTGCAGAAACAAATTTCACCAGAAGTACAATAGGATTGAAGTATGCTGCTTGGCAAAAAAAAAAAAAAAAGAGCCCTGAAAATAAATTATGACTACAGGAGAGAGAAAGAAGCATGGAAAATCACGGAAAATGTCACTGTACTAACCAAGACGAGGGGAGTGCCATATGGATAGCAAGGAAAACAGCCATAATGTCAATTAGAAAGCGGATACATTACGGGGAATAAATGCTGTGCTTGAAAAAGCCCTTAGGCTAAGTGATAATTACTGGTCCAAAGTGAATTTCACAGCTGAAAAGAATTTGAACTCAAATTTCACCAGTCCTCATTTGACAATGTCAAGGCTCAAAAAGACTGGCTGTAAAAGTATGTTTGAAAAGATCCCTTTGATTTGAAATAGGAAATTAACTCTAGAAATGTGTGTGTGTCCATGCATGTGCACATGTGCATGTATGTGTGTGTGAGCATGGTGTGTAATGCTAACTTATTACTGTCTGTAGTTATAGAAGGAGTAGCTATGTTAGTCTGTATTAGCATTATAGGTGAAAACAAAATCAGAATAAAAAGTTTTTAAAAAGACAAAAACATGGTAGCACTAACGTTTATATTTTCTATTGTGAGCTTTCATGGACAAGTCCACCTCATCAGGCATAAGAGAAGGAGATATAACATGGCAAATATTCATATATAGCATCAATGTATAGACATCAAAATACAAAGATCATAGTTGGTTGGTAAGAAAGTCAGTGGGTGTTAAACATTGTGATGATATTGTCTTTGATTTGCAGAATCTTTAGTAGAATCCCAAATTGAGTATGGCTTATTAAGAAGATGATGGCATAAACCAAGATCCAGGTCTATAGAGCCTGCGTCCTGAGTACATGCCTGTACTGCAGTGAGTCCTGAACCCTTTGTTCACAGCATTAGAGGAAGCTGAACACCTTCCATATGTGTTGTTTCTGATGCATTTTTTGGTATCACCTGGCAGGACAAAATTCCAAATAGAGTAGTCCTAGAACGAGCTTGAATTTTTAGCTTGTATACATCACTGAAACAGCAATGTCTACGTTGGCTGAGGCATGTCATGAGAATGGCCGATGGTCGGATTCAAAAGATCTCCTGTATGGAGAATTAGTGCAGGGAAATCGTCCCAGAGGGAGACCACAGCTGCGATACAAGAATATCTGCAAGCAGAATCTGAAAGCCTTAGGAATGGACCTCAACAGATGGGAAACCTTGAAATCTGAGCATTCAGCCTGGAGGCAGGGGGTCATCACGACCTCTCCCATTTTGAAGAGATATTTGTTCAGTAGGCTGAGACAAAGAGGCAGTCCCAGAAGCAGCAAAATCAGGGAGCTGGACAGGGGACAGATTGGATTTGTCTTCAGTGTGGAAGGGATTGTCATTCTCAAATTGGCCTTCTCAGCCACACTAGACACTGTTTCAAGACCTCTATTCAGAGCACCTTACCATAGTCTCTCAAGACTAAAGGATGCCTAATCTAAAAGTAGAATGGTTGTTCTGGGTTTTTCGGGCTCTTTGGCTGTGTTCTGAGATTCTAAAGGTTCTAAAAGTAGAATCTTTGTGCTGTAAAGAACCTGAGAACCTCTGTCATAAATTAACAATGGTATAGTAATAAGAATGGTAGAGTAACGTGAATGGGCAATTTACAGTCGTTGACAAACTTTTCTACAAGATTTTCTTTGTAATCAGTTGCAATTGTGTGAATTACCCGGATAATGGATGACCACAAGGGCCGATTAGAATTTGTTTACCTTAGAAATGTCTAAGGAGGATCTGTTAAGGGGAGGGGAAATATATCTGGGTGATTCAGTACAGTACAATATTTATGGTGTTTATATCTAGTACTGCCCCACAAAGCCTTGGTTTATAATCTTAGCTCTTTCTCTCTGGCTTATTGTCCTATAGTTTCTTTTTTCTTGAATGGCCACTTTCAAGTCATCCATGGAGTGTCCTAGTAAAATAAAATGATGTGAAATGAGTTTCTGTGTGTTGCCATTCCTGATGTCTGATTGTCATTGACTTTGCGTAGAGATTGTCCTGTTTTTCTTATGTGGAATGCAGATGGGCACTGTTGGTTAAATATAACATTGGTAGAAGAACAAGTAAAAGTGCTTTTGACATTATGTGTGATATTGTTAGGTCCAGGAACAGTGTTGCACAAATAAATGTGATGACAGAGCCGGTATCTGGGTTTGATCTCTGTATCAGTCTTGGATAGTCCACTGTGTATCTGTAGCTGTTTGAGGTTTTGAGGGTTGTCTATAAACCAGTATAGGTCTGCCACTAAGGGCTTGAGAGAGTGAAGTGTTCTTGTCAAGGATGCATTGAAGATCACTTATGCAAGTGAGTGAATTTCATTGTTCTAATTTTACATAGATTTATGCAATACAGTACTAAGAAATACTAAATTTAGATCAAGAATAGACAATATCTCAGCTGACGAATGTCAGTTCTAAGAATCACAGTCCTTTTTGAAAACATTATTTTAGCAATCAACAATAAAACAAAAAATAAGACAAAAAAGAAAATATATCTAACAACAAAAACAAACTCAAATTTAAATCAGAATTCAAAATAAATAATATATCCAGTGTTCTCCACCACACTTGGGATTTTTTTTCCTTTTTAATTTGCATGCCCCCTCTCTCTCCAAAATATGATTCTTGTCCTGGGGTATGATCTTTACCTTTCTCAAATACATGTACTAAAAATGTGATATTTCCTTAAAACAATACTTTCAATATTCCTAATTATTGCTGATTTGACATTTCAAGGGGAGAAGAAGAAGTGCATAAATAGGTGGTGGGATTTCCAGTGACATGGAGAAAATATAAATAGAAGATGAAATGGTCTAGGAGAGCCAAGGAAGGGTGAAAGTTTGGAAGCTGTATTGGGGGGGGGGGTTACATTCTCAAAAGACTGCTCACCTGAAGTACCATCTTTCATAGAAATTTCCAGGGTGTTATTTGTCATCATCAGCCCCATCAGACACAGACCAACCATATTCTACAGACTGTGAGGTCATGAGATGCCACCAAGCCTGAGCACCACATTTATCACCATGGGAAACCAACATCTAGTCATTGGCATTATGAAATATGGAAAGTCAGAGACCACATTTATCTTCGTTAGAACTGACAGAACCCCCCCCCCCCATAGTTCCAACTGAGTCCATGCTGACATATGTACACAATGTATTATAATCCATCATTTCTATATCCTTTGAAATGCTTTTTGGGGTTGTTGTTTTTTTCAGCCAGGACTTTTGTATCTGTGCATGATTTGTTGCTGATGGATTTAAAATATTTCAAAGCTATAGAGCTAAAAATTACTGTTTTGAAATGCCAAACAGAGGTGTTGCTGCTCAGCCTTCATACAAATTATCTGCACCCCAGGCTAGTAACTGTCGTTGCCTCTCTTTTGGGTTCTTTCTTTCTTTCAATGAATCTTTGATTCATATTTACGGGGATGAAAAGTCCCCATTTGGTAAATTGTAAAACAACGTACATATTGGACTGTGCAAACATCTGAGTCTATAATTTCTAGACTGGTCTGTTCCTCACAAGGACTTATTTAATGAATTCTCTTTGATTCTCCTAATGGTTCTGGCACTTCCTTTTGCTCTGCATAATAAAGGGTACCTATGTGTTGGTTCTGGACTGGATTTCAGGCCAAGACAAAATGGCAGCTGGCACATTTTCCACCAGCCTAGATCCTAAAATACATCAACTCAGGGGGCAACACATTACCAAAACTTGTAAAAAAAATGCTGTTGGTTCGGTGTGGGCTTATTTGCATTATTTCCACTGATCAGATGCTGCAACAGGAAATGCAACTAAGCCCAGAGTGCCTCCTCTCCAATCCATAGCTTTTCCTCTTCACCAGGGGACCTCCTAATTTTAAAAAATTCAAAACATTTTGGATTTATTCAAACATGTGATCACTTGTAGTGATGAAGAAAGGGAAGGCAAGGTGTGTGCACACACACTTCAAACACCTTGCCTCTTACCTCATTAAGATATGAACACGTACGCACGCACGCACACACACACACACACAGAGAGAGAGAGAGAGAGAGAGAGAGAGAGAGAGAGAGAGAACAGTTCTTTAAACAGTGCCACCTGAAGGTGGTAAATGGAAGTGCAAGCACATGTGGCCACTTAAATCAAACAGACCTGAATTTCCCGATGCATTTCCCTCACTATGTAGTGACACCCTTAATGGGATTTACAGATGGAAAATCATCACTCTTTCCCTTGCAATCTACAATCCAAAGTTTGTCCAGACATCCCCTTCTGAATAATATGGGTGTGGAGCTGCTGTTCAGTTTGCTTATTCTTTTTCTTTTGTTGCAAAGATTTATTTTGTGTAAATGTTGGGGTTCTCCTTAGGCGTCCTCTCCTGTTCCTTTTTCAGTGGCACTGTTTTTGCTCTGGACATGTTGGCACCAGCAACTTGAGTTCACTCTTAGAAAGACTAGGCATTAGTATTTCAGGCAAAGTCATATAATGGATGTAGGCATTATTGGTGCAGAATTCATGGCTCCTGAATGTAGATATTCTTGTCCTAATAGTAGCTTCTCATCCACAATACAGCTTATATATCAGACAATCGAGTGCTGAGGCACACCAATTTCTTTCAGAACAACCCATAATTTCTCATGATCCGCACAGTCAAAGGCTTTGCTGTAGTCTATAAAGCATAGACTGGCCTTCTGAAACGATTTGGTGTGCTCCAGTAGATATCTGAATGATAAAACAGTAGTGTTAAATAGCACATTCAGGTCAACAATCTACAGGCAAAATGACCTTGCTCAATCCCCAGAATTATTTCAACTGACACACTTGACTGGAGGTAGGATATTCGTATGCATGGGGACATGAATGTGAACATCGGTTGTTGTGGGTTCAGAACACGGCCAAGAAGCCCGGAAAACCCACAACAACCATTAGATCCCGGCCGTGAAAGCCTTCGCGAATACAATGTGAACATCATCAGCACAGGTGCCTGGGAAAACCAACCATTCCCCCAGAACCGTTTGCCACACAGCACACACAGCCGTCATCATTCATGTCATGCCAATCACAGAAGAAGCCTGGCCAGTGCTTCCCCATCTCCCTGCACAGCCAACCATTCTGGATCCATTTCAATCGGGTTTCAGGCTGGGTTTTGGTACAGAGACTGCCTTGGTCACCCTGTACGATGACCTTTGCCGGGAGAGAGACAGGGGGAGAGTGACCCTGTTGATACTCCTGGACCTCTCGGCGGCTTTCAACACCATCGACCATGGTGTCCTTCTGGATAGGCTGGCTTGGTTGGGAGTTGGGGGCACCGTTTTACGGTGGTTCTGCTCCTTCCTGGCTGACCGTGTCCAGAGGGTGGTGCTGGGGGACAGTTGCTCTGCCCCATGGCTGTTATGTCATGGGGTTCCTCAGGGCTCAATGCTGTCCCCCATGCTGTTCAACATCTACATGAAACCGCTGGGAGAGGTCATCAGGAGGTTTGGGCTGAGGAGTCAGCAATATGCTGACGATAGTCAGCGGTACCTCTCGTTTTCCACCAATCCAGGTGAGGCATTTTCTGTGCTGAACTCGTGTCTGGACCTGATAATGGACTGGATGAGGGTTAATAAATTGAAACTCAATCCAGACAAGATGGAAGTGCTGTTAGTGGGTGCTTCACCGGACAGGCTGGAGGGCCATTTCCCCACCCTGAATGGGGTTACACTCCCCCTAAGGGACAGGGTCCGCAGGGGGTGCTCTTGGACCCCAGTCTAACACTGGAAGCCCAGGTGGACTCGGTGGCCAGGGGCGCCTTTCTTCAGCTGCGGAAATTATACCAGCTACGGCCCTACCTGGATGAGCGGAGTCTCATGATAGTCACACATGCACTGGTAACATCCTGCATAGATTACCGGGCCTTCTCGGCGGTGGCTCCTCGGCTGTGGAACGCCCTTCCAACAGAAATTCGGCTGGCACCCTCGCTGGGTGTTTTTAAAAGCCAGTTAAAAACTTGGTTATTCAAGCAGGCCTTCCCTCTAGTCAATTAAGTCTTTCTCTTTTTCTTATTCTTTGCTATTCCATCTTGGTAATCCTCTCTTTAAATTAATTGTTTTAAATTGAAACTGTATTTGTAATTTTTATGATTTTATATATTTTTATACTGTTTTGTTTTATTTTGTAAGCCGCCCCGAGTAGACATGGTCTAGAGGGGCGGGGTAAAAATCAAATAAATAAATAAATAAATAAAATAAATTACTGCAATGTGCTTTACATGGGGCTGCCTTTGAAGACGGTCCGGCGACTACAACTGGTCCAGAATCGAGCTGCGCGGCTGGTGAGTGGTGCAGCCGCCAGGGAACATATCAAGCCGATTCTGTATAAGTTACATTGTCTACCAGTTGCTGCCCGGGCCCAATTCAAAGTGCTTGTTTTGACATATAAAGCCCTAAACGGCTTGGGCCCTGGATACCTGAAGGACCACCTCCTTCCATATGAAACTACCCGGCAGTTAAGATCTAGCCAGGAGGCCCTTTTGAAAGAGCCGTCCCTTAAGGAGGTAAGAGGGATGGCTTGTAGACAAAGGGCCTTTTCGGCAGCTGCCCCCAGACTATGGAATGCCCTCCCGACTGAGATTCGTCTGGCGCCGACGCTGATGACATTTCGGCGCCAGGTCAAAACCTTCCTGTTCTAGAAGGCTTTTAATTGAAATAATATTAGCTGTGGGTCTGATGGCAATTTTAATTGTATCTTAATTGTATTTTAATTATTTTATCTTTTACTGTATTGAATTTAAATATTGTAAGCCGCCCAGAGACCTCTGGGTAGTGTGGGCGGCATATAAATTGAATTAAATAAATAAATAAATAAATAAGTCTCCCCACTCAGCTGCTGAGCCTTTGGCTGTGTGGGGAGTGGGGAAGGGCCAGCCAGGCAACTTCCACAACTGATGCAATGTGAATGATGACCACACACACTGCGCAGCAAGCAGTAGGTTCTGGGGGAGGGTCCAGTTTTCCAAGGTACATGTGGTGCCAATGTTAATATTTATATCCCCAGAGATACGAATATTCCATATCTACATGAAAAAACAAAGCATCAGGTGCTTGCCATGAAATAGCAGGAAGGAAACCAGTTTTTCAGAATGAATGATTGGAGTGCAACTTATTACAGATGATAAATGCTGAGGTTAGTGTTTATCAAATAATGCAAGAGAAATCGTATACCCTGTGTTAAGAATATGGTGCTGTCATCCCAGATCCAGCTTAACACCTTCTGCTGGATGAAAAGGACAAATAAGAAGATGCAGAGCCACATCCATTCCTAGGTCTGTGGAGATGGAGAAGGACAATCGGATCTATATTCCTTTGTGATTTGTTGCTTTGCAATGACTTGACAAATCTTCAACC
Source organism: Pogona vitticeps (assembly GCF_051106095.1). Classification (NCBI taxonomy): domain Eukaryota; kingdom Metazoa; phylum Chordata; class Lepidosauria; order Squamata; family Agamidae; genus Pogona; species Pogona vitticeps. The sequence goes on along the minus strand of NC_135783.1, from coordinate 325,082,133 downwards.
TTCATTTTAGGACTTCATGACACTCTGGCCTTAACCAGGAGACCTTGGCCAGGAGGATTTTTGGACTTGTTTTTCTCAATACACACACAAACCAAGCTCTGAAATGACAAGGAATCCTACTTGACACAAAAGCTAAGCTCTTTTTGAGATTGTAGCAGTCTAACAACGGTATTGCCCATCCCTGTTCTCAGCTTTCTTTTTTTTCTCTCTCTCTCTGTCCTGGAATTATTTATTTGCTTATAGAACTGACTTTATTCACCACCTTTCTGCTAATGTTTTTTTCCCTTTTTATATATTTATTTAGGAACAGGGATAAAGGGTACAAAAAGAAAGAGGGGATAGAGAAGGAAAAATGGTTTTGGGGGATAGGAGAGCATAAAGTATAACATCATCCAATCAATTCATATTACTAATACATATCAACTTTTTGCTTTTTCACAGTTTGATTATCCTCCTGCTTTTATCTTATCATTTAATTTTAATTTATTCTATGTTATTCCAACATTGTCTGGTAGCTGCTGCCAGTTATACAATACATCCCATCGTTCAGTTTCTTTTTGAATTGAACAGTCTTTCAGCCCATCTGACAGAATATCCATTTTTTTCACTAACCATATTTTCACCATAAGATTGCCTGGTTTCAGTATCTGTGCCTCCTTAAGATTTTTGTCATAATGTTTTTTAATTTTGGAAGCTGCATGGGTCACTGGATAACTCTCTACTGCATTCATATTACCTGGTGTCATGTCTAATACAGACTATTCTAAAGTCTGTACAACTTCATTTAAGTTTTGTTTGGCATCTACTGTCCCCTCTTTCGTCCCTTTCATCAAATCTTCTATTTTGCTAAGACCTGCATTCACTCGCTGAAACCCTGTTAATATTAGCCTTTGTATATTAATCTGCCATTCCTTTTCTATTTCTTGCACCACTATTCCAGAACTTTGGGATTGAACAGACCAAGTCTCCATTTGTTCTTTTGAATTTTTGGGGTCCATCTCAGGCTTTGGGGTTTGTATAAATACCACAATAATCACCCCCTAGAAATCCTTCCACAGTTTCCACAATTTTATCAACGATTCAAACCCCTCATCATAAACCTCCCCTTAGATCTCCCTCCAATCTTTATCCAAATATTGTAATATAAAAAACAACTTTTAGCCCAGCAAATACAATATCAAATAGAACCGTGACGCAGTTATTTCTTCTTTTCCTGGGTTCAGCAAGCTTCTGTTATTAGACACACATGGTCTGCAGTCCAACAAACAAAACAACAATCATAAAGTCTCAAACTGTCCAGTAGATTGTCCTTGGAGCTCATCTTGTGATCTTCATTAACCCCTTAATGCTCCTTAGTCCAGTCGGCCACGTCAGCTCCTTCTCCCGAAAACCACCAGATTCTATTATTTATAGTTCACAAAATCCAGAGAAGGCAAAGAGTAACGTATCCCAGCCACACTGCATCCACCGAAGTCTCTTAAATCCAGTCAGACGGTGTTGCTGTCTGGGATTCTTTTCCAGAAACATAAGATTTATTTTTCCATCTCAGACTCTCGGCTTTAGAATCAGCCTGGTGTTTTAAGAGTTCACTTGGAGAAGCTTAGTTTCGCTTTTGAGTCAGACTGATAAGATAAACCCGCCACTGCATTTATTCTTTCAGCCAAATATTTTCATTCTTATTTCATCTTAATGAGGCTGTTTCATAAATCAGAGGCTTCGGCTTACTTACTTATTATATATTATTAGTTTATATTGATTGCTCTCCTCTCCCCCGGTAAAGGGTTCCTCGCGGCTCAGTGCCAAAAATGGCGCCCGCTCCAGTCCGTGCACAGTGATTTCTTCAGAAGAAAAAAGTCCGGGTCTGCCTCCCTTTCTTCTCCTTCTGCTGCTCACCATCTGCTTCAGAGAGACTTCTTCTAGACTCTCCTTTGATCCCCATTTCAAAAGGGGGATCCCGGACCGGAGGGTTCCAGTTTTTTCCAGAGAGCTCTTCTCTGGAGTTGCTGGCAGCACCACAACAAAGCCCCGCCTCCCCTGTTCTCAGCTTTCTAATTACCTTCACTGCCAGTGATGAAATTGCTTCTAAAATAGATGAAGAAGGTTAGGAATAAAGCCAGGAAATCCTTTAGTCCAAGTTCATCAACATCTAGGTAAAGCTAGTAAGTTTATGGACCTAGCCTTACAATATATCAGGTTTCTCTAGGTTGCAGCTCTGTGAAATGTCAGTTTAACCTAGGGGCAAGTTTATACTTTGAGACTATGTGTTGTAATTAAAAGCATTCTCCTCAAAGGGGTAGCAGAGTGTCAACATATGTGTAGCCAGTGGATTTCAGAAAGTCCCAACAGCTGCAAAATAAATGCTGTTTCCAGCATAGTTGAGTGGAGGTTATAAAAATGGGAATCAAGTGAGAACAGTTTAGAATTTCCTTCCTATGTGCATTTATAAGATCTTTTGTCTTTGATTCTACCTTTGCCAGGGCCACTTTGGATCCCCAAATAAGAAATTTATCAGAGAAGCATACTGATTAAACAAGCAACATGAAACAAAACAAGCTTTATTCTGCAGCAGAAATAAATGCTCAGGAGGAGGTCAGTGTGATTAATTAAAGTATCAAAGACAAGTAATGAGGAATGGCAGAGGCTTTTAAAAGAAAGGGTGGGGAAAGCCTAATGATCAAGCTGAGAAGGTATACTATAATGATGTAGGTATTTCACTTGACACCATACATTATAGATCAGAATTGAAAGGCCTGTGGTTAAGTACACACACACAAACACACACACACACACACACACAAAGAACACCACTGGCTAGGAACAAAAATGGAGCTGTGAAGGAGTAGTAGCTGTGACGGCAGAACATTGTAGTAATCTGCTTCAGGGAATTGTGACGGGTACCCTACAGTATTCCTCTCTCATAAAATAGGTTATATTTGAAAGGGTGTAGTTTGTTGGATTAATCTCTCTAGATTGAGAGCAAAGACCAAAGTCTAGCTGAAATGCACGCAGGACTTCATCTTTGCCAGTGATGCAGCTGTTGTTCCCATTCTGCTGAAGAGCCCCAAAAACTCATGAATCATTTTAGCAAGACATGCCAGGATTTTGGATTAATAATCAGCCTGAAGTTATGGGCCAGGGCACGGACTTGCCTCCCTCTATCATCATCTCCACACAAGAATTGGAGGTCGTTCATGACTTTGTGTACCGTGGGTCAACGATCTTTGACACTTTCTCCCTAGATGTCGAGCTGGATAAACACATTGGCAAAGCAGCTACCATGTTCTCTAGATTCACAAAGAGTATGGCTTAATAAGTTGTTGACGGCATACCAAGATCCAGGTCTATAGAGCCTGTGTCCTGAGTACACTCCTATACTGTAGTGAGTCCTGGACCCTTTGTGCATGGCATGAGAGGAGGTTGAACACATTCCATACACATTGTCTCGGATGCATTTTTGGTATCACCTGGCAGGACAAAGTACCAAATAGAGTAGTCTTAAAATGAGCTGGAATTTTTAGCATGTTGTCATGAGTTCAGCCAAAGACGATCTGGAATCTGAGGGGTTAAATTACACCTGAGGAGATTGCTGGGCAATCAGAATCACAGGCAGCTGAATCACCACCAGATTCTCCTCCCCCAGTAGCCAGAGTGACGGAGAAGCTTTGGCAAGGACTCATGACACAAAGATCTGAAGCATGCATGAATGCTTCCCATAGGAACATCAGGTTGAGCAGCCCTGAGTTTTAGCAGGATGAGGTGTTTAGATGACTGCTCTTGCTATAAAATCTGCATCCAGATGCTTGCAAGCTTGTTGACGCAACAAGTCAATTCCTTGGCTTGCATCCATGCTCCTGCTCATCTTGGACCTTGTTTTCTGGACCCTTGGCTTTGGACTCTGACTTCTGACTACAGTTTGTATTTTGGCTCTGGCATTTTGGTATCTGTTTTGCATCTAGTGGACTTCTAATATTGGACTGGTTTATTGGACTTTTGCCTGTTAAAACCCCCGGAAAGGTGACACATGTATGCATTACTGAGTGATGTCTACGTTGGCTCAGGCATGTCGTCAGAATGGCTGATGGTTGGATTCCTAAATATCTCCTATATAGAGAATTAATGGAGGGAAATCATCCCATCATGGCCTTTCCCAATTTGAAGAGACATTTGTCTAGCAGGCTGAGGCAAAGATGCAGTTCCAATCCAGCCCGCTCTGAAATAGGCATGTAGACGAGCCCTGTCTTTTGTGTTTTAGACCTTGATTCTGATTTTTTCTGGCTGCCTTTCTTGACTGACTATAAACATTTCGCTTTTCAACTTGTGTGTTTTGCAAACTGCAAGTGGCCTTGAGCAAGCACTGCTAACCCTCTGCCTGACTGAACATAACAGGGCCCAACTGAATGTCCCATCCCACATCATGAAAAGTCAACTGGGAATGAAAAGAGTTTGTGTCATTTTTGTAAAAACCAACCTACAAAGAAGTCCTCCCATACCTCTCCACACCACTTTCCCTCATCACTGCACTGTAATTAACCCCAGGACTCTGCAATTAATCAGAGTTTACCATTATCTCCAAATCCAGAAACCATGCTAATCAAGCTCAGATTAGCTTCATTTCCTTTCAAAGAGTAGTTTAAATAATCAGAGTCTTGTAACACTTTATAGACTAACATGTGCTATGTTGCTTTTTTTGTCTCTGTGTGCTGACCAGGAGTTGTTGTCCAAAAACATCTGGGGACCCAAGGTTGGAACCATTGGTCTAAACTGTATTCCACATCTTCAGATGCAGATCCTGGTTTGTTCTGAATATAGGAATTGTGGTTTCTAGGGTGCAGCATATGGCTAATTCAAGGCCTCTTGATTTATCACACAACACTAAAAGATGGGGGAAAGGGTTGAATGTGAATGGAGTATGGAGAAATAGAAACAGAAATGTAGCTAGCATTTTCCTGAAGCTTCATTGCCCTATTAGGGAAGTTTGGTTCTGTGAGATTGGCACATGTGGGAAGAAAATGGAGAAATGAGATGGAACTTCTTAGTCTAAGACCAGTGTGGCCACATTGGTTCAATATTAAGTTTGCTTGTTTTGTTTTTCCTTCAGCCCAGTAAAGATTGAAATGAGAGAGCGTACATGCTAGGAACAGGGGGGGTTCATATTCTTCCAGCAGCAAATTAAAAGGTAGAGTCTCCCAGCAACAAATCTGAGATGTTGGTCAAAGCCCCACAAATACCATAATTCTCAATTCTGGGAGTTCTGCCTGCCTTGTGGACACCTTACAATGACCATAATGTCATATACCTGTGAAAAAGACCAAAGTTAGTAGGCTGAAGGCTTAGATAGGCCTAGAAAAGTGAAGTTGGAAGGGGACTACAAGGCCATCAAGTCCAAAGTTCCATTCAGGCTTCTTGTTCCTGCTCCAGTGCTAGGTGGGAGCTTTTTTTTCTTTTTTCTGAGAAGGAAGCTTGGGCAAAGCTTGGCTTACCTAAGCCTCAAAGCCTTCTAATTCAGACCTCTCTCCCAGGTGTATGGCATTTTTGTCATTGTAAGTTATCTAAAACTAAGATCATGGCCACCGAACCCATCACCTCCTGGCAAATAGAAGGGGAAGAAAGTGAGGCAGTGACAGATTTTACTTTCTTGAGCTCCATGATCACTGCAGATGGTGACAGCAGCGACAAAATTAAAAGATTTCTGCTTCTTGGAAGGAAAGCGATGACAAACCTAGACAGCATCTTAAAAAGCAGAGACATCACCTTGCTGACCAAGGTCCGCATAGTCAAAACTATGGCTTTTCCAGTAGTGATGTATGGAAGTGAGAGCTGGACCATAAAGAAGGCTGACTGCCGAAGAATTGATGCTTTTGTATTGTGGTGCTGGAGGAGACTCTTGAGAGTCCCCTGGACTGCAAGGAAACGAACCTATCAATTCTGAAGAAAATCAACCCTGAGTGCTCACTGGAAGGACAGATCCTGAAGCTGAGACTCCAATACTTCGGCCATCTCATGAGAAGAGAAGACTCCCTGGAAAAGACCCTGATGTTGGGAAAGTGTGAAGGCAAGAGGAGAAGGGGACGACAGAGGACGAAATGGTTGGACAGTGTCATCGAAGCTACCAACATGAATTTGACCCAACTCTGGGAGGCAGTGGAAGACAGGAGGGCCTGGCGTGCTGTGGTCCATGCGGTCACAAAGAGCTGGACACGACTTAATGACTAAACAACAACAACAAGTTATCTGCAAGTTTGAATGGCTGCCTCAGTGTCATAGGACCACCCAATATGATACACAAATGAAAGAGGCACAAAGTCTTAAAAACAAAATTTTCCACTGGCAAGAACTGGATTTCTGAAACCAAAGAAAGACAGGAAAGAGGAGAGAGAGAATACCTGCCGTTTTAGTCAAGCAACAAGAACAATCCTATTTTGCATGCAAATGGAAGGAGATGCCCAGAAACCAAGCTGTACAAAATAATTACCATTTGGATGGAGGAAACCTAGATGAGATTCCCCTCAAGCTGTTCAGGGCCACCTGAAGTGATGAGCATCCATAGTTCTTTCGAGGTACTGCTGGGACACTGGGTCTATGTATAATTTAAATCTTAAATTCTCTAATGTCATCTGCAGCATCACTGATTCCTGGGAAAGCAATTTTAACCTCAGGCTTGCAGAGAGAAAGTGACATGCATGCCTGTGCATCTTTTAAGTCGTAACCAATAGAGGCGCAGAACACTTCCAACAATTCTCTGACCGCATCCATCACAGGAGGCACAAACAAGCCTCCTTTTATCTATCCAAATTCCTGAGTTTTTAAAAATTGCATCCCACACAAAGTAGCATAGCAATGCCGTGAATCACCCTGTAGAACTTAACATTTTAAATTATACATAAACACAGCCTTCCAGCTGTTCCTTGAAATAAATGGAGGTAATGTAAATACAGATACTAATGGGGATTAATGATCTAGAATCTTCCTCAGGTAAAAAAATAATAATAATTCACTGGTGCTCTGTACTTTTGGGCTGGACTTTGTTCTGTCCCCTTTTTCCTCCCTCAGCCCTCTGTCCCACCTCATTCTGTCTTGTTATCTTACTCTCTCTTAGCAATAAATAAATATGTGGAAATTAATTCACTCTGGCATTTTCTATTTTGTCTCCAGAGGCTGAGGCCCCTTCACAGAACCCTTGTGTCTACCAATCTGGTGAACTTTTTGTTTTTCATCTCTTCCATACACAGAATGGGCAGAGTACAGCATATGTTGTTGTACTGCTATCCAGTATAGAGAATGATGGGAATTGTAGTCTAACAACATCTGGAAGGTCGCACTTTATTTACCTGCTCCTTTGGTGGCGGTACCTTAGTGTTATTTTTAATTTTTCCTTTCCTCAGGTCAAATTACTGGTAGTTGTTTGGGACCATGTAGTTTATTTAAGACTGGAGGGGTGACAAGGCAGAAACCGTGGGCAATCTCAGCTGACCACTCTTTCAGGAAGCACAGTGAGGTTTTGAAGTCCTGACCCCTGGCTCCTAATCTAGTCGACAGATGGACAGACGGAAAGATGGACAGACAGACAGACAGACAGACAGACAGACAGACAGACAGACAGACAAAACTTTATTACGGTCAAAGACCAGCTATTGAGCTACAACAGTTCTAGTATGCGGAAAACAACAGATGATTTAGTTATTTATCCTGTGGCACAAAGGTGAGTTCTCTTCCTCTAAACTCTTTTCCTAGACCACATCCTTCAGGAGCTTCTCCTACTTACATGTAGGCCGTTTCCCCCTTCCTTACAGTTCCTGGCCTTCAGAGCCACTTCTCCTGCTAGTTAGGCATTTAAAAATCCATTAGGTACACACTGACCTGAGGTTACTACACCCAGTGAAAGTTATAAAGCATGATTCCGTTTGCAAATGTGTGTTTTTTAAATAGTGGCATTAAACATAAGTCATCAAACTCAACAATATTAAGTTCAAAAATTCCAATGAGTAATGTATAGGATATGTTAACATAATTTTAAAATAAAATAAAAAATATTGTCCCATTGACATACATAAAGCTATTATTATTATTATTATTATTATTATTATTATTATTATTATTATTATTATTATTATTATTATTATTATTATTATTATTATTATTATTATTATTATTATTATTATTATTATTATTATTATAAATACCAGATACAGCCAATCAAAATTATTAAAACATTGACTGGGATTATATAACAGATACAAGTTTTAACCAAAAACCTAAGTATCTGATAAATATTGGCACAGTATGTATACTGTCCCCTTCATGGACTGCTGCCTTGTCATGGTGAAGGGGCTTGAGTAACTCAGTGAAGCTATGGGCTCTGCCGTGCAGGGACACCCAAGACGGACAGGACATAGTGGAGAGTTCCGACTAAACGCAATCCACCTGGAGTAGGAAATGGCAAGCCACTCCAGTATCTTTGCCAAGAACGCCCCATGATCACAAACAAAAGGCTAAAAGATATGACGCTGGAAGATGGGCCCCTCAGGTCGGAAGGCGTCCAACATGCTACTGAGGAAGAGCGGAGGACAAGTACAAGTAGCTCCAGAGCTAATGAAGTGGTTGGGCCAAAGCCGAAAGGACGCTCAGCTGTGGACGTGCCTGGAAGTGAAAGGAAAGTCCAATGCTGTAAAGAAAAATACTGCATAGCAACCTGGAATGTAAGATCTATGAACCTCGAGAAGCTAGATGTGGTCAAACAGGAGATGGCAAGAATAAACATTGACATCCTGGGAGTCAGTGAACTAAAATGGACAGGAATGGGCGAATTCAATTCAGATGAGTATCATATCTACTATTGTGGACAAGAATCCCGTAGAAGGAATGGAGTAGCCCTAAGAGTCAACAAAAGAGTGGGAAAAGCTGTAATGGGATATAATCTCAAAAATGACAGAATGATGTCGATACGAATTTAAGGCAGACCTTTCAACATCATAATAATCCAAGTTCATGCACCAACCATCAGTGCTGAGGAGACTGAAACTGACCAATTCTATGAAGACTTACAACAATTTCTAAAACTGACACCAAAGAAAGATGTTCTTCTCATTCTAGAGGATTGGAATGCTAAAGTAGGGAGTCAAGAGATAAAAGGAACAACAGGGAAATTTGGCCTTGGAGTTCAGAACGAAGCAGGGCAAAGGCTAATAGCGTTTTGTCGAGAACAAGTTGGTCATCACAAACACTCTTTTCCAGGAGGCGACTCTACACATGGAAATCACCAGATGGGCAATACCATCCAATGAGTCCTTACAAATAGCAGAGAAGAGAAGGGAAACAAAATGAAAGGGAGATAAGGAAAGTTACAGAAAACTGAATGCAGACTTCCAAAGAATAGCAAGGAGAGACAAGAGGGCCTTCTTAAATAAACAATGCAAAGAAATAGAGGAAAATAATAGAAAAGGAAAAACCAGAGATCTGTTCAGGAAAATCGGAGATATTAAAGGAACATTTTGTGCAAAGATGAACATGATAAAGGACAAAAATGGTAGGGACCTCACAGAAGCAGAAGACATCAAGAAGAGGTGGCAAGAATACACAGAGGAAGTATACCAGAAAGATTTGGATATCCCTGACAACCCAGATAATGTGGTTGCTGACCTTGAGCCAGACATCCTGGAGAGTGAAATCAAGTGGGCCTTAGAAAGCTTGTCTAACAACAAGGCCAATGGAGGTGATGGCATTCCAGTGGAACTATTTAAAATCTTAGAAGATAACGCTGTTAAAGTGCTACATTCAATATGCCAGCAAGTTTAGAAAACTCAACAGTGGCCAGAGGACTGGAAAAGATCAGTCTACATCCCAATCCCAAAGGAAGGGCAGTGCCAAAGACTGCTCCAACTACCGTACAATTGCACTCATTTCACACGCTAGCATGGTTATGCTCAAAATCCTCCAAGGTAGGCTTCAGCAGTATGTGAACCAAGAACTCCCAGAAGTACAAGCTAGATTTCGAAGGGGCAGAGGACCTAGAGACCAGATTGCTAACAGATTGCTCTGGATTGTGGAGAAAGCCAGAGAGTTCTAGAAAAACATCTACTACTGCTTCATTGACTATGCAAAAGCTTTAGACTTTGTGGACCACAGCAAACTATGACAAGCCCTTAAAGAAATGGGAGTGCCTGACCACCTTATCTATCTCCTGAGAAATATATATGTGGGACAGGAAACAAAAGTTAGAACTGGATATGGAACAACTGATTGGTTTAAAATTGGGAAAGGAGTACGACAAGGCTGTATATTGTCCCCCTGCTTATTTAACTTATATGCAGAATACACCATGCGAAAGACTGTACTGCTGTATTTCCAAGCCGGAATTAAGATTGCCAGAAGAAATATCAACAACCTCCAATATGCAGATGATACCACTCTGATGGCAGAAAATGAGGAGGAATTAAGGAACCTTGTAATGAGGGTGAAAGAGGAGAATGTAAAAAACGGTCTGAAGCTCAACATCAAAAAAACTAAGATCATAGCCACCGGACCCATCACCTCCTGGCAAATAGAAGGATAAGATATGGAGGCAGTGACAGATGTTACTTTCTTGGGCTCCATGATCACTGCAGATGGTGACAGTAACCCCGAAATTAAAAGACGCCTGCTTCTTGGGAGGAAAGCAATGACAAACCTCGACAGCATGTTAAAAAGCAGAGACATCACCTTGCCAACAAAAGTCCGAATAGTCAAAGCTATGGTTTTTCCTGTTGTGATGTTCGGAAAGGAGAGCTGGACCATAAAGAAAGCTGACCGCCGAAGAATTGATGCTTTTGAATTGTGGTGTTGGAGGAGGCTCCTGAGATTAAGGGAAGTGATAGTACCACTCTATACCATGCTGGCGAGACCACATTTGGAGTGCTGTGCCCATTTCTGGTCACCACAATACAAAAAAGATACTGAGGCCCTCAAAGGGATGCAGAGAAGAGCAACAAAGATGATAAGGGGACTGGAGCCTAAATCCTATGAAGAACAACTAAAAGAACTAGGTATGTTTAGCTTAACGAAGAGAAGACTGAGAGGAGACATAAGAGCAGTCTTCCAATATCTGAAGGGCTGCCACAGGGAAGAGGGCATTGATGTATTCTCCATTGCGCATGAGAGTAGGACAAGAACCAATGGGTGGAAATTCGTCAGAGGGAGATCCAACCTGGAAATAAATAGGAATTTCCTGACGGTGAGAACCATTAAGCAGTGGAACAGCTTGCCTCCTGATGTTATAGGTGCCCCTTCACTGGGGGTTTTCAAGAAAAGATTGGATAGCCATCTGTCCGGGATGGAAGGAGGTCTCTTGCCCTCAGCAGGGAGTTGGACTAGAAGATCTCCAAGGTCCCTTCCAGCCTTACGATGATTCTGTGATTGAGGTTGTGAGCGAAGTCTTGACTGCAGTATTGCAGTTTAACCACTGTGCTACAAGACTCCGTCAAATAATCTTCATAGCCTCGTAGACTAACAGTCATCCAAATATTCTTGAGTAATATTGAAGAGCATGCAATGTGGCTCTAGGGTAGCCATGTATCCTCTTACATAAATGACTATTCTCTACTTGAAGGGCTGTGTCAAGATTGCCCTGTTTTTGCAGATGACCTCTATCTGAAGGTCTGTGCATTCAGACATAAAGGACCATAAGGACCCAAGACTGTAAAGTTGCCCATTCATAGTGGGCAGCACCTGGGCAGAAGACTTAAGAGGCACACAGGTCACCTGTGCATAGTCTGCCTCTCTTAGATGAAACATGCTGGTTGCATTTAAAGTCTCAACATTATTTATAAATTTGCATTTGTACACATGAATTAGCGTATGCAATTTTATACAATCCAGCATCCTCTGTTATTCTCTGTTGACCTCTTTTTCAGTGACACCTGGGGTCAAAGTGGCCCGCTTATGGGAATGGGGAAGTCCCCTGTTCAAATGTGAGGTCAAGAATGAAATTGCTGGAGAGCTTTAAGCAAGCCACTCTCGGATTCAGCTCCCACACATGCATACTTCGTAGGAAGATAAGCAGGACTTTGCTTGCAGTTTTATGGACAAAATTAAGGCACCCTATCTCCATCACTTTGAATAGTTAAAGGTTTATAGAACAGTATAAAAATGTATGATTGTGCAAAGGAAACCAAAAGCACTCACCACCTTACATGGGGTAGGGAATTATAGCACTCACTGCAATTAACTCTGCAAACAATAGCCCAGAAGTGGCTGTGACATTTGTGTAACAACATTCCGCAAAGCAATTACAATAGTGATAAATATGCTACCTGGGGATGGAGGAGGGGGGGATATTGCATTACAAACAGACTACCATTTGAGTGGAAGGAAGTGGTCCTATCGGTCAACATTTGCTTCTGGAGGTCGTTGTGCAATAAAACGATTGGAAGCCAAGCCATGTTTTTATTTTTCGAGAACTGATAGTGTGGATGATATTTTGCTGTCCTCAGGAAATGCTGGAATACCAACTGGGTACTGCCAATGTACCTGGATCCCAGTATAGAGGTTTATGGAGAATCAATCTTTTAATTACCCCTTTTGGGAAAACTGATATAATTAACTTGAGCAGAGCCATATTCGAGATTTTGTGGCAGGGCTCTAATTTGACGCTGCCTGCCAAGGGATACGATAGAAAATTAGGTTGTTTGGAGGGTTGCCTGGATAGACCCATACTCCATCCTATGCTGCTTCACTATCTGAGGAAATTTTTAATAGCAAAGGGAAAATCTATCAGTTTCATTTTATTCAACATTAAAAAAACTATGTCTCCAATTCTTTCTGTCTCACCATATGATTTGAGCTTATCAGTAAAAGGAGGACACAATCATCAGATTGAAGTAAAGTTCAGTTGCCAGTTTGATTTGCTTTTGTACGTAGACTAGAGAGGGAAACAATAGCTTGCCTTTACCTCAGACAGCTCAATGCATTCATCTGGCCCGGTTCCTGCAATGAGACCACTAGTATTTATAAGACCACTCAATAGCTAGTCCAGGTCAATCACCATGTAGTACGAGCCAAGGTTCAATGTGAGTGCAAAGGCACTATTACAGCCAAGAACCAATAGTCAGGTTTTTAACAAGGGATATATGGTAAAGGTTCCCCTTGACAATTTTTGTCCAGTCGTGTCCGACTCTAGGGGGTGGTGCTCATCCCCGTTTCCAAGCCATAGAGCCAGCTTTTGTCCAAAGACAATCTTCCATGGTCACATGGCCAGTGCGACTTAGACCCGGAACGCTGTTACCTTCCCACCGAGGTGGTCCCTATTTATCTACTTGCATTTGCATGCTTTCGAACTGCTAGGTTGGCGGGAGCTGGGACAAGTGACAGGCACTCACTCCGTCGCGTGGATTCGATCTTACGACTGCTTGGTCTTCTGACCCTGCAGCACAGGCTTCTGCGGTTTAGCCCACAGTGCCACCACGTCCCTAGGGATATATGAAGAAAGAGCAAACAGGAATGAGTCTACAACCGTTCAAATCAACAGTCCAGGGTTCTGCATTATCAAGCTCTCTTAAATCTCCTGCAGGGATGAGTTCTCCCTAGCAGAGCCAAGCACCTCCCCAATCTCCTGTACTTCTGGAGAAGTCCTGCCAGCTGGGACCTTGAGATCTCCTTCAGCCGTGGTTCCCACCTGGTGGGCAGGCCATCCTCTCCTTCAGCCTCTGAAGAGGATTCTAGCCAAGTAGGCCATCAGATTAATACTATCACAGCAGATGTCATTGAATAATTATTATTAAGCATGGGTGCATCATGGAATTTATATTATATGATGTGCAATATAGATATGGCAAATCTATATTATATAGATACACAATAAAATATTTAGCATGTATAGAATTTTTAGCATGTACACATTATTGAAACAGCAACGTCTACGTTGGCTCGGGCATGTTGTGGGAATGGCTGACGGTCGGATTCAAGAATATCTCCTATATGGAGAATTAGTGCAGGGGAAGTGCCCCAGAGGGAGACCACAGCTACAATACAAGGATGTCTGCAAGCGGGATCTGAAGGCCTTAGGAATGGACCTCAACAGATGGGAAACATTGATATCTGAGCATTCAGCCTGGAGTCAGGCACTGCAGCATGGCCTCTCCCATTTTGAAGAGAAACTTGTCCAGCAGGCCAAGACAAAGAGGCAGTCCTGAAACCAGCAAAATCAGGGAGCTGGACAAGGGACAGGTTATATTTGTCTTCAGTGTGGAAGGGATTGTCACTCTCGAATTGGCCTTCTCAGCCACATTAGATGCTGTTCCAAATCCTCTATTCAGAGCACGTTACCATAGTCTCTCAAGACTGAAGGATGCCTAATCTAATCTATCTACAATATAATATAGATATAAATTCAATTTCTGCTATCTCACACTGTACAATATGAACTAGTTTATTTCCACTAGTTAAAAATCCCATTATATTTCCCCCCACTGAATAATAGGTTTAATAATTTAAAAATCCAGTTTATCAATGCGCAAAATTCTCCTTCTGTACCCAAGATTCAAAAAGCCAGGAAATGGCCCAGTGTTGCTACACAATATTGTGCCCATATTACCAGCAGGAATACGGATGGTGAGCTTTACATAGCAAAGGGCAGCCTAAATGTTGGAAACACCAGTGGCAGCAGCCAAGACAGTCTACAGGATTCCCTCTTGTTCTCACTACCATTCACCAAATGACACCAAGTAAGAGAAAATCCCGGATGCTTACTCCTTTTTTCATCAGTTATCGACACGTCGCTTAGTTCTGGGATATACGCAAATTGCGTCCTTCCCAGCATAGTATCAGAGGACTGGCAAACGGCCACAGTCCTCTCCTCAGCATTGAGCAGAAGGGAGTGAGCAATGCACCTCCTTAGAGAAAGGCTAGGCTGTCTAATCTGTTTTCTTAATCCCTTTTAAATTTTAAATGAGCCATTCCAGACCCATCATAATCGGCATCTTTCTTGTTCATTCAAAATAAAAGGATATTCTCCCCCTCTTCCTTTCTCATGGCTGAAATCTGCATGACCCCAGGGAAGCAAGTGGGCGGGATTTTCCAGTCAAGAGTTAGAGTGGAAGTATTAGATCCCTTCTGGTCATGCTTTGATGTGCCCTCTGATAAGCAATAAACATGGAGGTATCGATTCCATCTTAGTCCTCCTTTGAAGTATTCATTAACAGGAGGTCAATTGAAGGTGTTAGCTGTCCTTTTGTTCTGGACATCAGCCGGGTCACACCTTTATAGCCAACTTTCTCAAGCACTCATAGAGAAGCCTCAAAACCAGATTTTAGGATCCATGCTCCCCAATGACTCTGTTTCTTCATAGGGCTTAATATTCTTTCCTCACCAAGAATAATAGAAGATAGCCCTCAAGAAGTTGTATTTATCACTTTTAGTAAAAGGTGTCCTTAGTGCTCTTGAGCCAATAGTTTCTTCCTAGGAGTTGGGAAAACTCCAAAGAGTGGATGGTTTAGAAGAGGGTTGGGCAAGAAAAAAGGTGCTGACAATCCAAGTGTACTGTCATAGCTGCCAAAACCAAAGCTGAACTAATTGAGACTAGTAGAGAAGACATATCTAGTTCGCCTCTGGCTGTTTGCAAGAAAACTACTTTGTAGACTTCAATATAGTGAGAAAGATTTTTTTCTCTAAGTCAAGAAATGGAATTTCCTTCTCACATTCCCTTTTATATCACTCTAACCACCCACTGCCTACTCTCATGAACCAATTTTATTTTTGTTGTGTACAAGGTAGGGAACATTGTGCTACTTTTGCCAAAGGCTGGATATACTAGAAAGTCTAATATTATTTATTAGTGTTTCTCCTTTTTTAAAAAAAAACTCCTTGGTCTGAGCTCCTTTTAACAGCAGCTGTAAACCAATAAACTAGTGGTCCTTAAGCAACCTTATAAGCAAAGAGAGTTTCTTGTGTTTGAATTCAGAAAGAAACTGAACACTTGGCTACCATAGATTTTAAGTGTGTGTTCAGGTTATATTTAGACACATGGCAATTAGTTTAACTCATATGAAGAGTGGGTCAGCCCACGATGTTCAGCTGCCTGGAGCAGAGGATAAAAGTACCTCAATTCCCATTGTACATGCTACTGTTGAGACAGTGCACTTCAACATGCCAAAGGATAACAAGGCTGCCTAGGACATGCTTCATAGATTGCTTAACATGCACAATTCTGTCCTTCAAAAATATTAATTCCCTCACCTCCAGTATCTGAGAACACGGTATCAATTTACCTAATGGTAGAGCCAGAGCTTGGAAATTGTACTCTTTTTTTTTTACTATGGCTTCCTAATATATGCACTGGCTGTGATGCTAGGAGACTCTAAGAGTTGCAGTGACCACTCTGAGAGCTGTTGTCAGAAAAAGAAAATTTCTCAACAGCTGTTTAGGGCATGCTTTAGGACTCAGCTGGGCCTAACAGGCCAGCTTTTCACAAAAGATTACTGGGGGTGCACCATCTACAGTTAAAAATTTGAATTTCCCACCTTTTTCCCCCTGCCTTTTTCTGTTCGTAATTGGAAGCTCCGGTCGCAAGTAGAAGCAAAATTATGTGGCTGGAGCTGGTCGCAACTCGAAATGGTCATAAGTAGGGATGCTCATAAGTCA
This sequence comes from Pogona vitticeps, assembly GCF_051106095.1. Lineage (NCBI taxonomy): Eukaryota > Metazoa > Chordata > Lepidosauria > Squamata > Agamidae > Pogona > Pogona vitticeps. Next base: position 325,065,525 of record NC_135783.1, on the reverse strand, counting down.
AGGCACCACGTACTTATTTATTTAAAATATTTTACCCCACTTTTCTTCTTAAAAGGATGCAAATATTTGACAGGTGTGGGATGCTAGAACGGTGCGGATAGATGTGTGTGACCTGCAAACATCTGGAGGTTACTGAAACCCAGTTTAAAGGTGTCATGTAATTTAGTCTTAAGCAAAAAAAGGAGACATTATTATCTTAAATACTGGGGGAAATGCTGACATGTATTTATTAACTATCTGAGGTAAGGTGAGGATGAGTGGAAAAAGCTTTGAATTCCTTTTCCCAGTGTTAATGTGCAAAAGGAGCAGTAGTTTCAGAAGTGCTGAACAGCATTGCCCCCCCAACCCGGAATAAGGAGGCGAGACAAGTATTATGGGAAACACATGGGCCATACTTCATTAAATAACCATTATAGCCAACCATAAAAGGAGAGGGCCTGCAGTAGTGCAGAATCAGGTTTTGCATTTGGGGTTTCACCAGACCCCTTACCAAACAAATGGGAAAGTCCCAAGCCCTGGGGTCTCACGGTCCTGCAGACAGAGAGAGCCCAGCTGGCCCAAATTTGACCATCCCCGGACCTTGAGCCACCTTCCTGCCAATGAGGGGGAATGCACTCCTTCCCCCTCCCAGGTTGCGCTAGTAAGACTCCCATGTCTCGCGATATCCCAGAAGGGAGGCAATGGAGCTCCGCACTGCCGAATCACACTCGGCAGCGGAGATGGCATTTTCGGAAGTATTATGGGGCTTATTTCCTCTGAAAACATCTAGGACAGTGGTTCCCAACCTTTTTAACTCCACGGACAGTTGGGGAAGGCAAGGCAACCCCCTGCGCTCATGCACATGCGCAAAGGAGTGCATTCACACTCATGCATGTGCGCAAAGGGTGGGGCACTCGCACTCGCAAATGGGTGGGGGACGCTCTCATGCGCATGTACAAAGGAGCTGTGCAGGGGGCAGGAGTGCGTGCAGGAGGGTGGGAGATCCCAAGCCATGGACCAGCACCGGGACATGGACCGGGGCTTGGGGACCCCTGGTCTAGGAGATGTCTTTGCCACTCTGCTTTTCCTGGGAATACTCAGCTGCTGATACTCATGCCTTTTGGCTGAAACCTAAGGGGCAGAATGCCTGGATTTTTAAGGATTTAACATTATAACTGTCTTTATTATTTCTATTTTCTTTATTAAATCTACAGCTTCACTGTGCTCAAGACCAACCCAAGACCTTTTGCTGCCTGAGGTAGAACCCAAAGCCAAGTACAGTCAATTTATTTTGACTCCTGAGGTAAAAAAAAAAATACCCACAGGCCCGCCTCACTGGCAGTGACAATAGAGTAATAATAAATTTGCTACTCTTCTTTGACATCACAATTTTTGCTGTCTGTAGGATGTGTCTTACTCTGCTAAGAGTGGTGCAGCTAAGACTGTAACTGCTAAAGATAACCAGCAGTTCCAAAGGAGAAAATTCACTGCTAGATCCCTGATAAGGAGTTGGATAATCAACATTCTCTCCAATTTATGTATTCTTTAACTTCTTCCACATTCAAAACTACTGTACTCCTTTCCCCCCTTGAGTTGCTTGGGATTTTTTTCCCTCCTTGTGCAGAGTTTCCATGTGAAAAAGTCTTCAAGTGCCTTATTTCCCATTGGCATTTTGGATGTAAAAGTTTGACAGATGTTTGTAACTTTGTCAGCAATAACTAATATAAGGCCTAAGGAAATAAGTGAAAATATATGAAGCCTAGGAAGCAACTCAAATTTGAAATAAATGATAACCTTTTCCTTAGGTATGGTATTTGAAAACCACTAATGGAATGAGCCTTTGCTATAATAATATAATATATGTGGCTCAAATCTGCAGGAGCTTATAGGCAAAATGGCTTAAATCTGTAGATACAAGTACTGTATCTACAAGTAACAGTTAAAATCAGTATCCTGGGATTCTGACACATACAGTTGTGATCCACCCTGAGTATTTCATCTTGGTGATCTTAGCTGAGTGATGACAGCTGAGGTAAAAGCCAGGCCATGTTGATTCCTAACTGTGAATCCACTCATCCAGCTCTATAGAATTCAGCTTTCAGCACATCAGTTATTCATTAAGATCTAATGAATACTGATTAAAGAAAAGGGATAGCAAGACCTTAAAGCCAGGTTGCCACTAGGCAAAGGGATAAAGTTACCTCAGGCAGTAGATTCCAGCTGTTTTAAAAAAGGAAGAATGCAGTGTATTTAATTTCTAATTATTTTATTTTTAGGTCTAAGGAGAAGTGCCTGCAATTTTCTGCTTTATACCCATATCCCTTGAAATAGATGAGCAGGAATACAATTTTCTGTTTTGCCTTAGACATAAATACTTTTGGGCCACCCCTGATGAAAACTGCCTAATCAATTAACACGTGAGACCCATAGTTGAACAGGTGCATGAATTGCCAGGTCATAGTAATCTCCATTATGGTGAGGTTGCTACTACTATTTAAAACATAATAGCAATTAATTTTTTTCAGTAGTGTAAACCATTTTTATATATATATTTGTTTTATATTTGTTTTGTAAGCTACCTAGAGTGGTCGTAATGACCAGACAGGCGGGGTATAAATGAAATAAATAAATGAAATACTGTAATTAAATAAATAAAATAAATTTGCACCTATACAACCGAAGTGCCACATGCAAATGTTATGGAAAAGTGTGTCAATTTTTGTCTTCCATTTTTTGATAATGAATTTTATGTATGTATGTATGTATGTATGTATGTATGTATGTATGTATGTATGTATGTACAGTATGTATGTATGTATGTATGTATGTATGTATGTATTTATTTATTTATTTATTTATTTATTTATTTATTTATTTATTTATTTGCTGCCTCCCCATAGAGGATCCAACACATAAAACAATAAAACAGCTTTAAAATACCATATAAATATCACACTAAAAATAATTAAACATATAATAACTATTTCTCGGATAGCACTAAATATGAGATCGTCTCTTGGACCCATGGTAATTGGTATGTCACCAAAGAAAGCAATTTAAGAAGGCAACTAAAGAAATGGGTTCAATCCTTGATAGCCTATGCCAAATAAAACAATAAAACTCTTTTCCATCAACATGCCACCTTACCCTTTTCATGGGCTTTTGTGTTGTATGCCAGTAATTGAGGTTAAAAACAGTTTGCCATTTATTTAGGCTAGAAACACATATTATGGATAGCTGGTAACTGAAAGAGACACATTCTTAGTTAAAGATCAACATTACAACCTTACGTAATCTCCAGGATTATGCAGATCAGCTTGCTTTGTTTGGTGATTGGTTTTCAAGGCTAAATCATAGGATTCCTCTGATGTCTGGTTTCACAAACATGGAAGGACTGCCTCAGTCAGCTCTCTGCAACATTGATCTGCTTTCTGCAATGTCTCTGACATCTGTTTATGGCCTGAGATCAACTTAAGCCAGCTTCATTGCTACCATTTAAAAACATCCAAAAAACCAATTGATTTTTAAGGTGCATTAAACTATTCCTGGGATATTCCCGGACTATTTCTGGAGGCAAAAACGTTGAAACTGAGACAGTCCTCCTTTGAGTACATCATGAGAATACAGCTTTCTCTGAAAATGACAGTAATGCTTGTAAAGGTTGAAGGCAGCAGGAAAAGAGGAAGACCAAATATTAAGGAACACACAGGGATGAGTTTCCAAGAGATGAGCAGGACTGTTGAGGACAGGGAATTTTGGAGATCATGCATTCATGGAGTCACCATGAATTGGAGGCAGTTTGATGGTACGTAACAACAACAATTCCTGGGATAGCAATAAGTTTGATGCCCTTTCTTGGACCTATAGTAACTGCTGTGTTATCTAAGAAAGCAGTTTAGGAGGACATCTGAAGAAGTGTGTTCAATCCATGATAGCCTATGCAAAATAAAATATTTTGTTTTACCGTGGCACAAGATCCCTAGTTAACACAGCTATAACTAGTTAACAAAGCTACCCCTCTGGACAGTTCTGGATGTGTCAACAATAACCAACTGCAACAAGTCTCTTCTTAAGAATGTCATAGAACTTTTTGTATGTAGAAGCTTGCAAGTTTGAATGCCACGAGATCATGGCCATTGAGGAGAACCCTGCCTGACTGCAAATTGAGTAATATATTGTTATCTTCACCTCCCAGCCTGGCCTGCTGATTCAAGCAGTGGTATGTGATGTTAAATCTATTTTGCCTGCAAGATCACAGTGTTGTCATATCTCTGTGACAGGAAGTACTCTGGGTAGGAATCTGTTTTTAGAGATGTGTTCAATGATGTTTGCCTTGATCCATAACTTGTTACAGAACCTCCAGAAATATCTCATATAGCACAGTGAATATGAAAGGTGTCAAAACTGGCTTTCTCGGTTTCCTTCAGTTGTCAGATCTGAGTGCTGTTGTGGGATGTAGCTGTGATGTCCCCATGGTAACTAAAAGACTTCATTAAATGAAGGACACCATGCCACTGACTCTGCTTCCGAATGACCTACAGAATGCCAGGCCCATTTCAAACACCTTCAAATCCCCAGTGTGTATCAGGGGCTCTATTAAACTGTCTTATTTGTTTCTAATTGTGTATTTTTAGCAGGCTGTTTAGCTCACATATCACAAAGAACAGCCAGGGCACTCTGTGTGGTTCAAAGACATTTCAGCACTAATAGCCATGACCAAAGAGACCCTGCCCTCAGGCAAGGAATGCTAGACATGTAGCCATTTATTCACACTCGGTTCCTTGTGGGAAAAGTTAAGACTTAACTAACTCACAGTGAGAAGAGGATTTATAAATGCTAAAATGATGAAAAATTAATCAGCCAGTGTCAAACTGTGCTCTGTGGCCGCCGTATCAGCCAGCTCCTTCTAGACGATGACAGCTCTCTCCCACCCTGTCAGAATTAGCAGTAATAAGATGGATGGAGAGAAGGAAAACCTGCTCTGTGCTGTGCACTACTCATCAGCTCCCTTCTGTTTAGCTGGCAGGTGGTGTAGATGAATATAGAAAAGAGGAAGGAAAGATAAGTCATTGCAGGGTAACATCCCTAGGAAGGTAGAATTTCCATGCTTGGATACAGTAGGAAAGCTGAAAGATGCAGAGAAAGAATGAGAAATTGCCAGTCACTTTCAGAAGCATAGGGACTGTCCATTGTTGGAAACACAGTGCTGGGACAGACAGACTCTTTGGCTTTGTTCACAAGGCATATCTTAAAGTGTATAAATAGTCTCATATTGGCCCAAACACTATTTCCCCTGTTATCTAAAAGATGCAAAAAGGCCATCTATAATTTAATAAGCTGTCTCTGATTTATATGTTTTTTTCATATGACTTGTACTGCACAGGATCAGCAACATGTCATGTTGTGTGTGTGGTGTAGCAGACAGAGTATAAGACTGGGAGTAGATGCAGATCCCTTCTCAGCCATGAAAACTCACCAGGGAGTGGCAAAGATATATTATTATTTTAACATTCCCATATCTTGGAAAGCCTATTAGGGTCACCAAAAGTTAACAAGAAATTTGACAGAAGAATAATTTAGTAGATAGGTAGCTATCTTAGAGTTGGAAATGTTAATTATTTGGACTACCACTCCCAGAATAAACCCTCTAGTATGGCTGCTGTTGTGTTGTTGTGCACAATGCTTTTCTAGGCATAGCATACTCAACAGTAGTTTACCGTTTCCTTCTGCTGGAGGCACCCTGGGACTGGTGCAGCTTGCCCTAGGCTGCACGGACTGGCTCTTCTCGAGAGACACATAGTGGTGAACGGAGCTCCCAATCGCTGGCTCTGCAGCCAGACATCTAACTCACTCAGCTATCCAGCCAGCTTGCATATAAGAAGGATCTACGTTATAAGCCTCTGTAGCAGAGAGAAATTGTATTTACAAGGATCCTTCCCAAATATAGCATTTAGGGGTCCTGGACTTTGAACAACCCTAGACAACTAGACAACTTGCTGAGACAAAATTTATCAGAAGACATTTTTCTGAGGAACATTCTGAGATTTTTGTCTTACTGCTATAAAAATAGATCTTCTTCCCCCCCCCAAAGTTTTTCCACTGTATTTGGTGGCTACAGTAGCCTAGACTGGGATTAAAGAGAGGGCATTATGGAGGAAGCAAAAAGGTGCTCAGGCTGTCAGTACAGCTGCTGTTGTGGTCACTTCCCATGACCACTATTTTGTATACAACCTTTTTGTTCAATTTACATGCTCATCATTGTGAGCGCCAGCCATAACCCCTTCCATGATAATGCTAAGTAGTTGCTGAAACGGGCTCCTGTACTGAGCAACATAACTTTTAAAGAGCTAACAGGGCCATTAATGTAAAACTAGTAACACAGGGTGCCAGGGAGTTGACTTCACTCTCTCAGTCTTTGGGGCATTGCTGGGAGAAATTGAGTCCTGCCTCCTTTATCAGGTTAAGGTCTCCTCACAGGTGGCCCAGGCATGGGGTTCTGCAATAAGCAAAGCGTGTTGCTTGCTGCAATAAGGGTGTAGTTGGATACAAGCTGTGAAGTGCTCCTGGAGGCGGGTGGCAAAGGATCCCTCCCCAGCCACTCCTCTGCAATTCCCACTGTGTCATGAGTTCAGCCAAAGAAGATCTGGAATCTGAGGGGTTAATTACAGCTGAGGAGAATGCTAGGCAATCAGAATCACAGGCAGCTGAATCACCACCAGATTCTCCTCCCCCAGTAGCCAGAGTGAGGGAGAAGCTTCGGCAAGGAGTCATGACACGAAGATCCGAAGCCCGCATGAATGCTTCCCATAGGAACATCGGGTCAACCAGCCCTGAGTATTAGCAGGATGAGGTGTTTAGATCGCTGCCGCTGCTATAAAATCTGCATCCAGATGCTTGCAAGCTTCTGATATTGCACCGGCTTATTGGACTTTTGTTAAAACCCCCGAAAACATGACACACTGGTAGCCACCAGCCTGCATTGGCGTCTTGTCCTTGATGCTTCTTCTTTTGATGGTTAGCCCACTGCTGGTTCTTGAGCCTGCAAACCTCTCAGTGCCTTGTCTGGTCCCAATGGAATTCAGTGGCCTCCTCCAGTGGCACAAGCAACTTGAACCAGTAGCCGGTCTCAGGATTACATCTGCAGATTGTCTCATCCAGCCCTTGACTTCTCTGGCAGTGGGAACACATACTGGGCCTCACACACCTCCCAATCCACAGCATCCACCCGATAGTCTTCCTCTCCTATGTCCCATTCCTCCTTAAGGTCAAGTCCCACTATGTCCATCCACACCTGGAGCCCTGAGGGCACCATCCACTTCCCCCTCACCAACATCCCAGTCCACAGATGAGCTGTGAGCAGGTGGAGAACCTACACTTGTGGCTGGGGTGAGGAGGACTCTTTGCTTGTTTCCTACAGCAAAGCTATCTAAAATTATAGTAAGAACAACAATCTTGGGGCAGGCGGGTTTTGTGCTACAATCATTATTGGTGAATCCTACCTTTCAGAAACTTGTGGAGAATTTACTCCTTCCCCTGGAGAATATTTGGTTAAATCCCTCCCCCCCCCCCCAATTTCTCTGTCCAAGCTTCAACATCACCATTCCAAAGGGCAAAGGTGATTTAATCTCATTAGAGCATGGTTGAAAATTGTACAGGACACTGACTGTTTACAGCTTTGAAAGACCTCTGAGGTCCTAGAGTCCCTGCTGCCATAGGAAAAATCGTCATCAAAAATGGAGAACTGCTCCTCCAAAATCCTACAGTGAGTATAGTTCTCTTAGTAAATGCTAGCATCTGTATCTAATAACATTTCCAAAAAACTAGAAGTGACCTATAATATGTAACAGGGATTATGAAAGCAGGACAGCCTTGTGAGGAAGCCCAGTTCACCAAACATAAGGAGGGATCATAGTGATCAGGCATTGAGTAAAGCGGAATTAAGAAAAGACAGAGGTTAAGCATCCATCTGAGTTTAGCAACAAGGTAAGTTCAAGGCACTCATCCCTTCTCTAGGGTCTGCTGGTAATTAACTCAGCTGTTCCAGGTTTCAGAATGCACACTTAAGCAAGTCCTGTACTTATCTATTCAGAAGTTTCAGAGTTCAATGGTACTTTCCAGATAGATGTGTATAGGTTGCAGCCTTTGTAGCACCTTTTCTTTCATAGGAAAAATGTCAGTGCACTTCACTGTGAAATCAAAAAAGCCAGTCTCAAAAATTGCTCATCTGCTCAAGCCTCCTGATTCTTTGAGACCATCCAAAGAAGCTCTTTATTTTTTCCAAATGCTCACCCTGTAGGATTTATGAAGGGGGTGAACTATACATTTACATGTTTCATCATTACAGCCGACAAAAAAACAACAATACAACAACGTTGTGTGGTACATACAGGAAGAGCGGGTCATATATCTATTAAACTATCAATCACAAACATAAGCTAGCTTTTGACCTTGCACAGGTCTTCATCAAGCGGGATACTAGAGAGCAGAGGGTGGCAGAGAAGAAACATAAACATCCCCAAAATAATGGTGTGAGGAAAACTTCTTTGTTGAATCTAAGGGTGCAAATTACACTACTGAATTAAGTCATTGGTTTGGATTTTAATGTGTACATCAATTTAATGACACATGGCTTTTGTGTTTTGTGACTATGTGTGCATTCATGGACTAATTTTGTAAGCTGCTCTTAAGAACCCTTCCTTTTTGCTTGCTCATCCACCCACTTCCATATCCCCAAGAACTACAGTACTATAGCCTTCTGTATAGCAGTCTTGGGAGGCAATGCAAATGAGGGTGGTGGGAGCCCTGCTCAAGCTGAGGAGGAAAAGGTGATAGCAACTATTGTGTTTGCAAGTGGAAAGACATGGCTGCCATCTCATGTTGTTCTGCTGCAACAACCACTACCTAAACCTGCTTCCTTATCTACTTCCTGCTCAGCAGGATGTTGGCGATGGCATCAGAAGTTCTGCTCAAGCTGAGGAGGGCAAGGTGACAGCAATGATCATAACTGCAAGTGGAAAGAAAACAGGATGAGAGGGAGCTGGTTTTGTGTGTGTGTGTGTCTGTCTGTCTGTCTGTCTGTCTGTCTCACCCCCTCCATCTTCCCCCCTACTCCAGCCTAGGGGAAGGGGAAAAGGGATGAACTTCATATTGTTTCCCTAGCAAGGAACTTCTCTAGGGATCGATGCCTTTGTTCCTCACATTTTTTTATATTTAAAATTTTTATATTTAATTTTTTTATATGTTTAGAAGTGGAATACCAATAGATCAAGATAGCACTAAAACTAGAAACAGAGGAGGAGACCAATCCTAGACCAGAGACTGAATTGGCTCAAAAAATTTAACAGGTTTGGCTTCCAAGTAAAAACTTTAATAAAACAATAAAGATCAAGTTTTTGACAAAGAAAAATGTCCTGTCAACTTCAGGATTACAAACGGCACCGTTTAACGACGAATCCGCATAGCAATGTCGCAATTGCCACCACAAAAGCAATCGCATTGCGATGTTTAGATAGGGAAAAACTCGCATTGCGATGATCAGTAAGCGAAACGCATTGCGATGTTTTTACAGCAGCTGATTGGCGGTTCCAAAATGGCCGCCGGATGCCCAAAATGGCCACTGCAAGTGTTTTCGCACCCTGCCCTCGCTTACCAAGGGCGCGAAAATGGTGGCGCTATGGAGGAACATCGCTGAACGGTGAGTTTAGGGCCCCATAGGGGTTTTTCGATCCATTTAGCGATGTTTCCGCATAGCGATGATTAATCCGGAATGGATTAACGTCGCTATGCGGGGCACCACTGTATACTAATTGTTCGATCAACTTTCTGCTGTTCTAATGAGATCAATTACAGGAAGTCACAAGTCACTAAGCCATTGCCCTTCCTCCCATTTAACCAACTTTTTCTTCTTCAAGAAGCAGAGTTCAGGCTGGAGGGTATCCTGGAGTCCAAAAACCTTTGTACTTGGTACCCACCTTGGCAAACCCCACAGACAGTTTACTCTAAGACAGGCGTTCACATAGGCCAAAATGATTCAAAATAAATCACATTCATAATCAAGTTAAAATAAACAACTTTCTCATGGCAGTTTTAAAAAAATCTCACTTTCCGACTTTAAAAAAAAACACATCCTTGGCTGTACATGATGCAGGTGGATATTTTTTAAATTGATTTCAAGCCTGCTAAACCCAACACAAAATCAATAGTATTATGACAAGTAATTGATCCCCAAGTTTCAAAATGGGATCTGCAGACTTTGGTCAGAGGTTTCATGTTTCGCTTCTCGTGTTGCGGATTCAAATGTTTCTCCCACTTTTATCAACCAAAGGGTTGCAAGTTTATTCAGCCCTCATCACCCGTATTGAAAAACATGGTTCTTTTTTTGGCTGACAATAGAGGAATAGAGGCAGACAGAAATGTTGCAAATCCAATATGAGGAAAAACTAGGATAAAATTGAGTTTATACACAACACCAGTTGCAGCTAAATTAAAAGTATTGCCTAGTGGTTGAAGGAAAATCTTGTCCTCAGTTTGTATTCCCCCCCCCACACACACACACCCTTGGTTAAATGTCCTTGTTTTAACTGTAAATGTTTTTACTTTTCCTGACTGTTTTTATTTCTACCACTTTATTCATATACTGCTTTGTTGTTTTATGCTATCTACTGCCTCTGTTTGAAATTGGTATCTCTGGTTTCATCGGTGTTTTAACTTTAAGACCGCACTGAAAATATTTAATTGAAAGGTTTGATCACAAAACTGTTTTAGATTAATATCTGCAAATATTCTCCTCCAGACAAAGTCTCTAAACACAATCCGGGGGGAAAGTGGGAGAGAAGATAGAAATTGATGGTAATAGTCGTCTTCCTTTCAGAATGCAGGCAGGATGTTTTATGGCAAAAGGAAAAAGAATCTGAAAGTCAAAATGTTACTTTGATCGAGAAGAAGGCAGCACAATGCCGTGTCAGTGTGAAAAATCACCACCATCAAGGACAGACTCTGGCATTGCTTTGAAGTGAAGGGTATTAGGTGTATTGATGAGGCTCACTAAGATACTCATTTGAATCCAGACTGCAAGTCCTTGGGTGTAAATGCAAAGTCAAAGCAATGTTACTCCCACAACTCCGTGTTCCAATAAGGGCAGAATCCGCCTTATTTATTAATCATTCCTTTACAGGAAGGAGATAGAAGAATGTCTGTGCTCAGGATTTCTATCCCAGCCCTTTTCTGACTCCACCATTAAACTAGCTTGATGCAGTTTGCATTGTTTGTTGTGGTGCTGCGCTTCATGGAAAGAATACAACACAGAAATGAAATGGAAGTTTGGTTATTCACTGCATAAGGCGGAAATATTGTTTTCCCCTAGAGCTCCATCCCTGGGCATATGCAACAGTACAGAGTCAACACCTGAAGATCCCAAAGGATGTTACAGATGATCTTTTATTGTGTCATGCTGTTTTAATGCTTTGCTGTTGTAAATTGTTCACAACACTGTGTTGACCAATGGGAATAAATGCATCGGTTAGCCCTGAATGGTTTTAAGACACTTCCTGTTGCTCACCCCAAGGACAGTGATCAAAAACTCCCCAAAACCTACATTAGCAAATATTTTCAGATGTTTTTACTGAATCTCACCCTCCTAGAGTCAATTTCCTGGTAGTTATATTACACTCCAGTGAACTCTCCTATTTGCAGTCTTATTTCTTCTGTGGCTAAGTTTACTAGCTTGAGTTTAGTTTCTCATTTCTACCCTATTTACACTCTGGTCTCTGCAGTATTTTTAGACACCTGCTGTCCGGCATCCTCTTCTGTCTTCTTGTTACCTTAGTGATTCTGTTTCTTGATCAATTTAATTTTAAATGCTTTCCTTGAGCCAGGTATGAGTTGGTGTCACCAGAGCACTTTAGAATATAATGTTTAGTCTCTGGTTTCAAAGTCACAGCACCTGATCACAGAGAAGCTGGGAGGGCCAATAGGAGTCAGTCCAGATGCCTAAACTTACTGCACATTTATAGATTGCATAGAGGTAACAGGTAAGCAGCTAACATAGATTGTAGAAGGATAAGATTAGACTTTGGTGATGGGTATATCATCCATATAACAATGACACAGGAACAGAATCCCTGGAAATAGGTTGGATGATCAGATGATAATAACGACAATACTAGCCAAATTCTCATACAAGTCTACTCTTTTTTCTCTCTGAGGTTATCTTTTAAAATAAATATTGAAAACAGTTCACTTTGCAAGGATTTCACATTTTAAATTAGGTAACAAAAGGAACAATAACACACTCAACACTCAGGATGGATATTCATAGCTACATATCCCTGGGTTTAATGTGCCAGAGCATGCTGCTTGCAGAAAAATCCTGCAATGTCTCTTTAATCCCTAGGGTCAAGACATGAATTTCAAAATCCCGCATCTCTCAGCATCTCCTTTTGTGCAATTACCCAAGGTACAAAGACAAGTAGTTCCAAAGGTGCAATCTTAAAGCCTAAATCAAAGTGATCAAAGGGCCTAATTGTTGCTTTCAGGGCAATTGAAGCCCCTTCTCTTCCTAAAGGGACATTTTAGACCAGCTCTTTACCCATCCGTTAAATCAGATAGTCCAGTGGGGATACTCTAGCACAAAAGACTTCAAAATTCCAATTAGAAAAATAGAAGCTAGGTACTACATTTCTGGCAGACCACTTCTAAAACTTGTTCTTCCATACCTCTGTGTTTTCAGCACTCTGGCAATCAGAAAGTATTAAATGTTGTTATAGAATCATTGACGTGGAAGGGGCTTATAAGGCCATTGAGTCCAACCCTCTGCTCAATGCAGGGATCCAAAGCAAAGCAAATTTATGTGTCTTATGCATGAGTGGAAGCCGACATCAAAGAAAGTAGGAGCAGAAATGACACTGTGCAGAAACAATATTGCACGATGTCAGGACTCCTGGCATGATGCATCTTCCATTCCTTTCTGGGGCTAAAAGATCTGGCCACTGCTAATCCATTCTGGAAATGAATTGCTCTCATTCCTCACCTCCAACTATGCCTTCTGTACCTGACGTCTGTGCCAGCTAGCACCTGTCGTCAATCTGTTATCTGTTAATGGAAGTGACTATCCAACTGTCTGTGAAATGTTTTATTTTTGGCTAAGCTCTCTGTCTAAACAGTTAGCTTTTTGATCAATCCCTTTTTTTAAAAAAATCTTAAATGTCATAAGGATGGCGGCGATAGTGATGTGAAGACGATGATAAAAGGTAGTGGCTGAGATATCCTCCTTCTTATCTTCTCTGTTTCCACTAATGTGCACCACAAGGAACAATCTAAAGATGTGCGAGCCAACAGTGTATGACAGTCATTGCTTTGTAATGGTATGGTGGCTCTAGCAACCATATATTTGTGGCTGATGGCAGATTTCCATGGAATGTCCTTTACAAAAACAAATTATAGGGGACTTGTTATTGATTTTTTTATTTTTGTTTTTTGGCAACCTTTTTTATAATGACTGTTATCCACTGACCCTACAGTTCTACTTCTCAGCCCTCTCATCTTTGGAAAGCTTGAGATCTGTAGTAGTGTTTTTTTTAAATCCAAGTGGAAATCTAGGGTGGAAACTCTCGGCAGCTGATAGATGGTCCTCAAGTGCCGTGATGAAATCTCTGCTTTTTTTGTGGGGGGGGGCATAATTGACAAGGGCTTACACGTCCAAATAATGAGTCACACTGATGAGTTAACTAGCCCTTGAACTGATTGCAGATGTGTGCAGAGAGAGGTGCCTTTGACTTCACATTTCAGATTCTGCAGAGGTTTCATCACAGCATTTGATGATAATCCACATTTTCCAAGCAATAGATACCTACAGACATTGTTGAAAACAGCCCTGACAATTGTTTTACGCTTGAGTGAGAAGTGGTGAACTGATGAAAAAAAGGAGTCAAGTTCTGAGATTTTCCCCTATTTGGTGGCGCTTTGTGAATGGTAGTGAGCACAAGAGGTTAGCCTCTAGACCAGCCGTTTACAACTCTGAGGCCCCAGATGTTCTTGAGCTAAAACTCCCAGAAGCCTTCACCACTAGCTGTGCTGGCCAAGATTTCTGGGACTTGTAATCCAAGAACATCTGGGGACCCAAGACTGGGAATCACGGCTGTAGACCATCTTGACTGCTGACATGGGTGCTATTAATATTCAGGCTGTCCTTTGCTATCTGAAGTTTCTTCTTTTTCTGGCAATGCAGGCACGATATGTTGCACCAATATCAGGTCATTTCCTGGCACCTTGAATCATGGATACAGAAGCACAGTATCCCACTGGAGGGCTTTTGAAAATTTTCATTTTAAATAAAATTATGTGAGCAAAGTGCTAAAATCTGATCTGCTAGCATTTTCTTTCTCCTTTTTTGCGTCATTTATAGGGTTGAAACAACGGGCTTGTTTCAGGTAAAAAGGTTAAAAATTGCTGGGAATTCTACAAAAAAAAAGAGCTAGTTAACACAACGGGACCACTTAAACTGTTTCAGAAGATATCATTACACACAAGAAGTCAGTTCAGTGGGACTTACTTCTGACTAGTTATGAATAAGGATTGTGCTGTGTAACACATCATTGCTGGCCATTTCTCCAATAGGCAGGACAATTTATTTCATACTTTTCACTAACATTTGTGTTTTGTTTACATTTTTCCTTCATATCCCCATGGTCATACATATTATTTCAATTGGAAACCAGAATTCTAGAAACAGTAATATTTTGGCAAGTGTAGATTTGGGTCTAAGAGTACATTTCAGCTCACTTGTAAAGATCAGCCAGTCTGAATTAGGCAAGTTCATACAGGAATTCAAATCTGGAAAATTTATTCTGCATCCCTAATCCAAGTTAATCTGAAGAGAATGGATGAGAGCTAAATTAGGTCACACACTGATATTATTACTCCATCAGTACAGCATGTACAGTAGCTAGTCAGAGAAGTCTGGCATAAGCAGACAGCAGCACTTACTTCATTTAGATGTGATACAGACCAACTCCTGTTGGTCTCACAGCTATTGAACTCTTGAATGTGATGCTCCATCTTCCTTTCATCAATTCTGAATTTAGCTCACCATAACTTTCTTATTGCTGCACAAAAAAGGAAAAAAAGAAAAACTAATTTAAGAGACTGAAAAAAATCCATACAGACTCCATGAATCTCATGAAAATCCACTCAACTCAAACCATAAGTTTATGATTCATTCTAACACCCCAGAGAAGTTTATAAGCATAAAACCCTCAGCTGTTGGGTGACTTTTGTGTTCCAATGTAATTAGAAACTTTCCCTTAGCCTCATCCACCTGTTTTTTCTTCCTCCCAAACAGTTAATATTTCCAGATGTTAATTTACTTCTGTGGATTGATTGGGCTCCAGAAGCACAGCCAGCAAAGTGTTTCTCCATTAGCTGAGGGATCGTTGAAATACATTTGTTGAGAGCAACAGTTTCTGGACAGACCCAGCCCAGATGGCTTCCTGGAAGCAGCCTTCTTGATGTAAGTGAAAGAACCATGCGAACTATGTACATCAAATCCCCAAGTGATCCAGCGTTTGCCTGCTTTCATGTTTAACGTAAGACCTCAACACTCAACCTATCATTGGCAGAAGATCACAGGGCTGGACTCAATTCAAAAGGAATGTAGTTTTTGTGCTGCTGTTGCCCTTATTGAAAACCTTTTGGACACAAAAGTTTACTTACTACTAGACATAGTGCAGAGAACAGAGCGAAGGAGGTCTGTGGTTGCTGAGCTTATGCACTAAGGCACAATCTTGTCCAACTTTTAGCCCTCTTGAGTACCTTGATGAAACCCAAAGGAAACCTGTGGCTTTCCAACGCACGTGCAATTTCAAACACCGCCGCAGTTAAAAATGACAGAGTTAATGAAGACAAATCGAAAACTAAGCAATATATTATCTGGAAGGTGAGTCGTGGCAACTGGATTTCTTTCTTTTTGGATTGAAATGTTTTGCTATTAATCCAGGTAGCTACCTCATCAGACTGAAGAAGCTACTCGGATGAGTATTAAAGCATTTCAACCCAACAAGAAAGAAGTCCAGTTGCCATGGCTCAACTTCAAGGTAAGCATACCTGGATGACTGAGAATCTTCACAGATAAGCAATATATTGTGGCAAAGAGAAATCTTCAAGATGCTAGAAAACTCTGATTCTGCTGCAACATGACCAACATGGCTGATACTTTAGAACATCCTTGTCTATATGCCAAAGACCCATTGATATGTTCAACATAACTTTTTTTTAAAAAAATGTGCTCTACCCATATGTTTACATGCTACAAAATATTTCCTTAATGTAGCAAAGAGCAATCATCCAGATATTACTGAACTGTAACTCCCCGCATGCTGCATCATTAGCTATGATGATAAGGGCTGTTGAGAGCAGAAGACAAACAATATTGGGGAGGGGCTCACTCTGCTCACCTCTGCTCTAATGGTTCTCTGATACCAGTCCTGTAGAAAGCGTAAATCCTTTTCTCCCAGCAATGTGAGAGTTCTTCATCTGATCTCATGCAATGGAGCCCTGGATCTAAACAGAGGGTGTGACTACACAGTGTGTGTGTGGGAGGGGATGCTTTGGCCCAATTTTTTTCAAATTGGGTCCCTGCTTTCCATGGGTGAAATCGCTATAACTGTCTAAATGAATACAAACAATGAATGTGTTGCAGGAGTCAGCAACGGCAAAGAGATAAGTGAATGTGTTTGCCACCTCTTGCCTTTCCATCATAACTATGTTGTCACATCCTAATAAGCTTTCTAAGGGAAATGCTGCCAGAAGAATCTCTATTAGTAGAGAGTCATTGGTCCTGTTAAAAAAAAATCCAGCCGGTATTGTATTCGGCATTTACTTGCACATGGAGCTACAAGATCAGAAATTGCCTCAGTGATCTGACAAGGTGCTGATTCACAATTTCTACTGCGACCACCCCTTCCCATTGTCTTTTAAACATTCATTCATTCATTCATTCATTCATTCATTCATTTATCCAAAGTGACTTAGCACTAACCTGCAGCAGCACTAACTTTGGATAACATTTTTTTAAAATTATTGTTTAGAGGCAATGGGCATTTGGTTGAGGAGAACTGCCACCACCCACAAGCATTGCTTTGTAACCACACAGGGCAGAAAGCAGAGAAAAGCAATGCCAGTGAGCTGGAGCAAAATCAACACATATTCCAGGTAAACACAAAATAGATGATTTCCCCAATGAGAAGAAGAAGAAGAAATCCCCACTGGATGTCCTCACACTTAGATTTACATTGTGTCATTGCTGGTTTTTAATTTGCTGTAGCCACTCCCCTTCATGGATTGCTGCCTTGTCGTGGCGAGGGGGCTTGAGTAACTCAGAGAAGCTATGGGCTATGCCGTGCAGGGCCACCCAAGACGGACAGGTCATAGTGGAGAGTTCTGACTAAACGCAATCCACCTGGGGTAGGAACCGGCAATTCCACTCCAGTATCTTTGCCAAGAATGCCCCATGATCAGAAACAAAAGGCTAAAAGATATGATGCTGGAAGATGGGACCCTCAGGTCAAAAGGCGTCCAACATGCTACTGAGGAAGAGCGGAGGACAAGTACAAGTAGCTCCAGAGCTGATGAAGTGGATGGGCCAAAGCCGAAAGGACGCTCAGCTGTGGACGTGCCTGGAAGTGAAAGGAAAGTCCGATGCTGGAAAGAAAAATACTGCATAGGAACCTGGAATGTAAGATCTATGAACCTTGGGAAGCTGGAGGTGGTCAAACAGGAGATGGCAAGAATAAACATCGACATTCTGGGCATCAGTGAACTAAAATGGATGGGAATGGGTGATTTCAACTCAGATGATTATCATGTCTACTATTGTGGGCAAGAATCCCGTAGAAGGAATGGAGTGGGAAAAGCTGTAATGGGATATAATCTCAAAAATGATAGAATGATGTCAATACGTATCCAAGGCAGACCTTTCAACATCACAATAATCCAAGTTTATGCACCAACCTCCATTGCTGAGGAGACTGAAATTGAACAATTTTATGAAGATTTACAACACCTTCTAGAACTGACACCGAAGAAGGATGTTCTTCTCATTCTGGGGGACTGGAATGCTAAGGTAGGGAGTCAAGAGATAAAAGGAACAACAGGGAAGTTTGGCCTTGGAGTTCCAAACGAAGCAGGGCAAAGGCTAATAGAGTTTTGTCAAGAGAACAAGCTGGTCATCACAAACACCCTTTTCCAACAACACAAGAGGTGACTCTACACATGGAAATCACCAGATGGGCAACATCGAAATCAGATTGACTATATTCTCTGCAGCCAAAGATGGAGAAGCTCTATACAGTCAGCAAAAACAAGACCTGGAGCTGATTGTGGCTCTGATCATCAGCTTCTCATAGCAAAATTCAAGCTTAAACTGAAGAGAGTAGGAAAAACCACTGGGCCACTCAGGTATAATCTAAACCAAACCCCTTACGAATACACAGTAGAAGTGAAGAACAGATTTAAGGAACTAGATTTGGTGGACAGAGTGCCTGAAGAACTTTGGATAGAGGCTCGTAACATTGTACAGGAGGCAGCAACAAAAACCATCCCAAAGAAAAGGAAATGCAAGAAAGCAAAGTGGCTGTCCAACGAGGCCTTACAAATAGCAGAAAAGAGAAGGGAAACAAAATGCAGGGGAGATAGGGAAAGTTACAGAAAATTGAATGCAGACTTCCAAAGAATAGCAAGGAGAGACAAGAGGGCCTTCTTAAACGAACAATGCAAAGAAATAGAGGAAAATAACAGAAAAGGAAAAACCAGAGATCTGTTCAGGAAAATTGGAGATATTAGAGGAAAATTTTGTGCAAAGATGGACATGATAAAAGACAAAAATGGAAGGGACCTCACAGAAGCAGAAGACATCAAGAAGAGGTGGCAAGAATACACAGAGGAATTATATCAGAAAGTTTTGGATATCCCGGACAACCCAGACAATATAGTTGCTGACCTAGAGCCAGACATCCTGGAGAGTGAGGTCAAGTGGGCCTTAGGAAGCCTGGCTAACAACAAGGCCAGTGGAGGTGATGGCATTCCAGTTGAACTATTTAAAATCTTAAAGGATGATGCTGTTAAGGTGTTACATTCAATATGCCAACAAGTTTGGAAAACTCAACAGTGGCCAGAGGACTGGAAAAGATCAGTCTACATCCCAATACCAAAGAAGGGCAGTGCCAAAGAATGCTCCAACTACCGGACAATTGCACTCATCTCACACGCCAGCAAGGTTATGCTCAAAATCCTACAAGGTAGGCTTCAGCAATATGTGGACCGAGAACTCCCAGAAGTACAAGCGGGATTCCGAAGGGGCAGAGGAACTCGAGACCAAATTGCCAACATGCGCTGGATTATGGAGAAAGCCAGAGAGTTCCAGAAAAACATCTACTTCTGCTTCATTGACTATGCAAAAGCCTTTGACTGTGTGGACCACAGCAAACTATGGCAAGTCCTTAAAGAAATGGGCGTGCCTGACCACCTTATCTATCTCCGGAGAAACCTATATGCAGGATAGGAAGCAACAGTTATAACTGGATATGGAACAACGGATTGGTTCAAAATTGGGAAAGGAGTACGACAAGGCTGTATATTGTCACCCTGCTTATTTAACTTATATGCAGAATACATCATGTGGAAGGCTGGACTGGAGGAATCCCAAAATGGAATTAAGATTGCAGGAAGAAATATCAACAACCTCCGATATGCGGATGATACCACTCTGATGGCGGAAAGTGAGGAGGAACTAAAGAACCTTGTAATGAGGATGAAAGACGAGAATGCAAAAAATGGTCTGAAACTCAACATCAAAAAAACTAAGATCATGGCCACTGGTCCCATCACCTCCTGGGAAATAGAAGGGGAAGATATGGAGGCAGTGACCGATTTTACTTTCTTGGGCTCCATGATCACTGCAGATGGAGACAGCAGCCCCGAAATTAAAAGACGTCTGCTTCTTGGGAGGAAAGCAATGACAAACCTTGACAGCATCTTAAAAAGCAGAGACATCACCTTGCCAACAAAAGTCCAAATAGTCAAAGCTATGGTTTTTCCTGTAGTGTTGTATGGAAGTGAGAGCTGGACTATAAAGAAAGCTGACCGCCGAAGAATTGATGCCTTTGAATTGTGGTGCTGGAGGAGACTCTTGAGAGTTCCCTGGACTGCAAAGAGAACAAACCTATCAATTCTAAAGGAAATCAACCCCGAGTGCTCATTGGAAGGACAGATCCTGAAGCTGAGGCTCCAGTACTTTGGCCATCTCATGAGAAGAGAAGACTCCTTGGAAAAGACTTTGATGTTGGGAAAGTGTGAAGGCAAGAGGAGAAGGGGACAACCGAGGATGAGATGGTTGGACAGTGTCATCGAAGCAACCAACATGAATTTGACACAACTCCGGGAGGCAGTGGAAGACAGGAGGGCCTGGCGTGCTCTGGTCCATGGGGTCACGAAGAGTCGGACACGACTAAACGACTGAACAAACAAACAAGCCACTCCCCAGAGCTTTGAAAAGTCGTATCTTTTTAAAACAAATGTCATTCGCACTAGAGCAAATTCTTAGAGTTGCAGTCCAACTAACTTTCTGATCTCCAAATCTAAATAACTTCAGTTCCTGATCTGTAGGCATCCTTCAGTCTCGAGAGACTATTGTAACATGCTCTGAATAGAGGTCTTGGAACAGCGTCTAGTGTGGCTGAGAAGGCCTCAGTTCCTAGGTAGGGCTGATTAGTCCTATCTTGCATAGAAGTGGGTAACCTTGCATTTAAAGAAGGCAGAATTTGGGACTCCAAGGAAAAGCATATAGTCACACCTAACTATACATGCAGCCAGCTTTCTATTTCAATATTTAGCTGCATATATTAGCTGCTGACAACAACCGTCTCATATTCCTTCTCAGTCTAAATCCCCTTTTAGAATAACAAAAAGTGGTATCTCGTTACCAGCTTCTTTCGAACTCAAAGGACCTCCTATTCACTTGTTCCTCTTAGCAAATAAACTACATTCTCAACATGCTTATAAACATGGCGCAGCTGGATATTTCAGTTTCTTCATCTTCACAGAAATATCTCTCCAATAAACCATTCTGACAAATTCCAGGCTTCCCTCTGCTCATGTGATCCGAAAGAATTGGCTGCGTAGCAAGTGAACAGAAAATAAAATGCCTCCTGTTAAGACAAGAGGGAGAGAGATCAGTGCAAAGAAAACTGTAGTACATTATGTTCATTTCTGGCTAGCAAAAACTATGCATGAAGTAGAAGGCAAATAGATTACTCTCACTGGAGGGAGAACGAAAAAGACCCACAAAGCACAGCCTCAGCCTCTCTCCCTAGTCCATCCATTTCTTGATAACAATAACATGAACATACTTGGGGGTGGGGGAGAGACAGTACTGGAAGCATGAATGTGAATTATTGACTAAACTCTGAGCTAAATTCTTCTCCTCTTCATACTAATACAGTAGAAACCCATCGCCTAGTCCCTGAGCTACAATGGGATTGTATCCAGGATTATTTTATCCCTTGCTGACCTCCCCAAGTCAAGTATGGAAAGAGGCACATAGTTTTTGTGCAAAGTCAGTTCTATAGGCCATTGTCTTGCTCACAGTTGTCTGTTTTTTCAGTTCAATATCTCACCTTTCCGTTGGCTCAAGGAGGCTAACAAAGCTGCAACTGCACAATAGATATACAGCGATGCCCCGGAAAGTCACAGAAAACAAACGCATCCTAATGTAGAATCTGCCTCCTAATGGTGATGTGGAGATATAAAACTCACCGATTCAAAACTCCAAAGGAATCCAGGCATGCAAATATCTGGTGGTGAGAAAAGGCCCAGAAATACAGTTCAATATCTGCCCCACCTCCTGAACGGCAAACTGTTCTTGAGACACCTCAGGTTATGAACGTTATTTGTTTATAAAAGAAAGGAGGTTGTAGTAGCCACACTCCTCTTTGGATCACAGCCAGGTGAATAGGACAGAGGAACATAGGCAGCTGTCTTATACGGAATCAAACCATTGGTCCATCTACTTAGCTTCCAAAATCAGGGAGGATGTGTTCAATATGATATGGTGGCCTTCCATATTCCCTGAACTGGGTCTCAGTATAACTGCTGGATAACTCAGAGGCGTAGGCATCTGGCTGTGGAGCCAGAGGTAAGGTGTTGGAGTTCTCTTAATGGGCCTCCTCAATGGGGCTGGACTCAATGATACATAGGGTCCCTTCCAGCTCTGCAGCTACAAGATGATGATGGTGGTGGTGGTGATGATGATATTACTTTTAACCACCTGTGCCAATTTCTGTGATAATCCAATAGAATATTATTCTTCCCCTCCCAGAATTGTTCCAGTGGCATACCCAAGCATTTTGAAGTATAGATTCTCGCATATCTAAGCTGGTTCTGCTCTGAATTGTCATAAAATTCAGGTTTCACCATGCAAGTTACCAGAGGGTGAAAACTCTTTTGAACATTTTAATGCCTATTTTCAGGTGTTGCTCCACCCATTTTCTATTGCTTTGAATATGTGATGCGTCCTCATCATTCACAGTGTGTTAATAATAAGCGTGTCACCAAAAAAAACCATTCAAGTGGCACTCAATATGAGCTGACCTAATTAGCACCTCCAAACTGATACACCAAGCAGAACACAACTTCCCTTTGGTTTTCACACATCTTTGAATTTTGCAATGCAGCTCTCCAATCCAAAATGGCATGCAGAGATGTTTACAGTACAGAGGATAGTGCAGCATATAAAACAGCACATATAAGGAAGTGTGCTCTGTAAGGATGCATACAGTGGGGGATTTGCTTACAAAAATCTGTATGATTTTTCATCTACATGAAAATGCATATACCTGTTCTTGCACATGTTTTTAAAAAATGCAAAAAGGCACTGCTTTCTAGTTCAAAAATGTGAGTGCTTTGGATGATAAAACAACAGATTGGTCTACCCATAGTTGACATTAGCTGCTTTGCCATCCTCTACTACCAGTTTTCCAGCGCCCTCTCCCTGCAGTTGGTCATTATTATGCTGCTTCCACCATACGCTGATTTCTTTCCTTTGTGAGTCCCACCACAACCCATCAAATTGCCATTGCACGTTAATCTTACTCTTCCGCCTCCTTGCTTCTTTGGTCTTACTTTGGCTAGGCATTGTTATGATATCTGCCAGTTCTATGTAGACAAGTTGAAGGAGTACCATATACCTGCAACCATGATACCCATCCTGCCCCCACCACTCTCACTCACTTTCCAGGCCAATGCTGACCAAGGAAGGAGTGAGAGGGTTGTG
Source organism: Pogona vitticeps (assembly GCF_051106095.1). Taxonomy (NCBI): domain Eukaryota; kingdom Metazoa; phylum Chordata; class Lepidosauria; order Squamata; family Agamidae; genus Pogona; species Pogona vitticeps. The sequence goes on along the minus strand of NC_135783.1, from coordinate 325,042,226 downwards.
ATACTTCATAATAATGCCACATCCTCTATCCATCACATGGTCAATCCTCTATCCATCACATTGGACGGCATGCAGGAAGTCAAACACTTCATGACGCCAGAGCATGGTATCAAGGTTTCAAGCTGTGCACCCAAAGTTGAAATATTTTTCACATTGTTTTACAAACATGCTGTTGTTGCCATGGAAAGACCAAGTGAGTGCTTCTACTGGAATATGGTGGACGTTATGTGCTTTCATAAGGAAGGTACTTCAAAATGGCATATGCAGGAGAGGGGTATCAGGAGACAGGTATCTAGTTGTGTCATGTGCTGCCAGAGGCATCTGGTGGGGCCACTGTGAGATACAGGAAGCAGGATTAGATGGGCCCTTGGCCTGATCCAGCAGGACTCTTCTTATGTTCATAACAAAAACCCAAACCAAAAGCCCAGGCTAAATGGTAATGATTCCATGCACACATCTGCTTTCTTCCATGTGACCTTCATCCTCCACCAGCTCCATCCATTCAGACACAGCACCATGTGGCTCTTCAGGATAGCAAAACACCTAAAAATACACAGCTCATTGAAAATGCTAGCAGTAGAAATGGCTATGATGGGGAATCAGGCCATCTTAATATAACCATTCAATTCCCTGCCTCAGTTTACTTCTTTCCCTCAGTGTATAATTTGTCTTTTGCACACAGAGAAAAGGTGCTTTTCTTTGTTTTCCCTAAAGAAATATTTCTAGCAATAGACATCCTTCAATCAGCAGAACTGTGTGCTACAGGTGCACAAATGCAGACCTCAACGTTCTGAAAGACTTCCATAGGACTGAGAAACTTGAGTGGAGTTTGAGGTTAATGACCCTTGACAGAGACCAAAGGGATAGAAAACCTATGTTCTGTCTCGGTTCATGGATAAGTGGAGTCTGCAGGGCAGCAGATGAAGCAAGAGCAGTATAGAGAGAATGAAAAACATGGTATAGCCACAGAGGCTAAGGAAATAGCATTTCATATTGACCCTTGGAGACTCTGAGAGAGAAGCATTTTAAAAATACTGGACACAAATGGAGTCTCTGACTGTTCTATCATGATACTTTCACTGTGCTGCCTTTGTTGATGGTCTCAGCTTGGGTCATATCTAGGTAGGTTTGAGAGGTGTCAGTGATGAGGATCACCAGGATCAGGAAAGGTAGGGCAATGATCAGAAAACAAAGATAAGAGAACAAAGTCTTCCATGCTGATTTAAGTTTCCCACTTACCTGAGCAGTGAGCAGTCCTATGGTCAGCACTATTCTCTTCTTTAATTAGAGAAAACCAAAGATTTTGTTATGTTTACTTACAAATACTCTATACAGGCAGAGCATAAGTGTAGCACCATTGAGAGTGTCCTAACCTATGGCATTCTGGCAAGGTTTGGGAGTAGCTCTGTAGCGGACAAAAAAGCTCTACAGAGAACCATTAAAATTGCCCAGAATATCATCGGGCTCCAGCTACCAACCCCGGATGACATCTTCACATCCCAGTGTCTGAGGAAGTCACACAGCATCCTGAGAGACTCTTCCCATCCTGCTTATAACTTCTTTGAACTGTTGCCATCTGGCTGAAGATATAGAACAATTAAGACTTGGACCACACGTTTTCTGAATAGTTTTTATCCCAGAGCTTTAATTGCACTTAATAATGAGCTTAAAGACCACCAGTAGTGAATAGTTAGTTGGACTGTGTTACTTGGCCTGCGGTGTAGATGTTTGTATTTTTAGTGGGGACTTTTAGTGGGTGGGGAGTGTTTGGGGATTTTTTTAGTGGGTGGGGAGTGTTTGGGGAATTTTATGTGTGTGCATGTGCCTGGTCTCTGGGTGTCTGTGAATTTCATTGTATGGGTATACTGTGTATATACTTACAATAAATAAATAAATAAATAAATAAATAAATAAATAAATAAATAAATAAATAAATAAATAAATAAATAAATAAAAAATAAATAAATAAATAAATAAATAAATAAATAAATAAATAAATAAAAATGTTTACTTACAAATACTCTATACAGGCAGAGCATAAGTGGCTCCAGACACTCCCGCACAGCAGCAGATCTGCTGCCCTCAAAGCTGGCCTTACATACCAAATTTACCTTCAGCCAGTTCACAGCTTGCTCTCTCAATAGCCTTGATCAGCTGTTATATAAATGTGTTGAAGAAACACACAAGGGAGGATAGCATTCTAGCACCACCACCTTCCACCATCATTTCCATCCTTCTTCAATCTGTGGAGGACAACATTCTGAACTGGAGGGCCTCTGCTCACCATGGAGGCTGTCCACATAAGCTAGAACTCTGATTTTCCTAGGGATTCAACTCACATGGAAAGCCCCCACAGAGATGTAAAAGGTTCTGAAGCTTTGCTCTTCAGAACTGATACTGCAACAAGGGCAATAAAACTTATACGTTTGTTCAACATAGTTCAATAACAACAGTTCAATAATAACATATTTCACCCCCATGCAGATTCAGAATCAACACTGACATTTTTCATGCACACCACATTGTTCAGGAATTAATCTCTGTCTCTTGTCACTACAACTTCTCAAATGCCTAAATGAAAGAAACCCTAATTCGAACGAAATCAGCTGGAGATGCAGGCAATAATAGCTAGTCCATGTTCCTTTTGGACTGAAGGTAATATGCCTCCAAGGCAGTCAAGAGAAAATGTAAGGAGAAGAAGTAAGTGCCATTAGTTGTCCTAAAGGTATTAGTCTAGCTTGAAATAACCTTAGTTTAGGTCAGAGCAGGTCAAGGACAGTCAAGGAAACCGGAGGTTAACTCTCTTTTTATTCCTTCCCATACAAACACATGCATCTTCACTGTAAGCTAAGTGGTGTCCCATCACCTTTTAACATGAACATCAAGACCAGTGAGCTCATTACCAAGAGCCAGTGGCTTAAGGAAGCTTCTTAGTCTCAATAATCATCAAGGTTAATTTTGCTACAGCTCATTCTCATGACTGTCTCTGGCCTAGAAGACATTGATTCTAATCTCTGCTTAATACACAAAAGAGCCATGGAGGAGCCACTGTCTTTCCACATAGCCTCAGGCTAACTTTCATGTAATGGAATTACAATTTTTTAATGTTTTATAATGTAACAAATGAAGAAGGACAGCATGGTCTACTGTGAGAATTGCAGGCCGAGAAAGCAACTTTCCCCCTTTCTGATCACACACTTCCTCAAACAAGTTTAGGGCCATATAGGTTGTTCTCCCCCCAACATGAATTTATCTTCACAAACACAGCAAGTGATAGACTGAGGAGCCTTGTGGTGCAGTGGTTAAACTTCAGTAGTGCAGCCAAAACTCTGCTCACCACCTGGGTTCAATCCCAGGTAGCCAGCTTAAGGTTTTGAGGGATTTTTGTTTGTTTGTTCGTTCGTTCATTTGTTTTGAGGTTGGCCACCGTGAGAAATGGATCCTAAATGAGATAGGCTTTTGGTCTGGCAAAGCAGAAATGATTTTATGTTCCTAAAGGTGAACAGGCTGAAGTTACTGGATAGTGACAGGCTTAAGTCAACATCATCAACATCCTGGCTAAAAGGGGTTTGAACTCAAGTCCAACTCAGACACAGAGTAAACTGGCTGTTAGGTAGTTATGAGATAATACAAATGACATAAGAATGCAACACTGCAATTTTATGCATATTGGAATGGAAGTCTCATGCCTGCGAGATTTTGTTCCAGTGCTGGGACAAGGGAACGGAGCATATCAGTCCTATCCAAGTGTATGCATCTTGCGGCCAGCATCACTGAGTGCACTTGCCTCTGTCAGGTAAGTTGCAAGTATGGGAAACAATATTAGTGCTAAACTGCATCTTTCTACAGTGGACCCTTGACTTACAGACGGCTTGACTTACAGACTTTTTGAGTTACAGACTTCTCTGGCCGCAAAATTTAGGTTTGATTTGCAGCCTGAGATTTGACTTACAGACCAGAAAAAAACCAAAATGGAACAAAAACGGCCTGTTACGGGATTAATCGGTTTTCAATGCACTGTAGGTCAATGGAGACTTGACTTACAGACTTTTTGACTTGAGAACCACCTTCCAATACAGATTAAGTTCTCAAGTCAAGCCCCCACTGTATTATTTCCTCCCATAACTGCTATGTGTAGATATCCACCTATTGCATTGTATATAGAAATAGTGTTCTCACAAAGAGTGAAAGGCATATATTTATTAGAGCATGTTCTTTTCCTCATCTCCATTTTCCTCCCCTCCCCCCCACACACACATTTAGCATTATTTTGCTTTTCAATTGGTCTTTGGAAGGTAAACACAAGCCTACCTTGCAGGTTTAACTGCTGAAGCATGCATCTCTGAGAAAATTCCATCATTGGAGGGAAAACATTATAATAGGAAGGAATACACATTTCCCCGAACATTTATCTTAGAGGATCATGTGCACAGCATCCATAGACACTGATTTTCCATTCAACATACAGGAGCTCAATATTGACTCTAGATTGCCCTCCGTTTTCTCATTTATATTAATTCACACATTGTGGTACCTTACCAAGACCCAGATCCCAATGTACATGAAATCCTAACAGAAAAATCAGCCATTCAAGTAGTCCACCAACAAACCACCTTGACACTATTTTTTAACAGAGTGTATAATTTTTTTCCATTCCCCAATACTGCAGCATACTTCAGCTAGAACGTTGTTAATTGTGAAGTATAACTTTCTTTCCCCAATTTGGAAGAATTTGGGGGCACACCTTTCTTTCTTAAAGATCCTTGTTTGTTGTACAGAGGTGTGATTGCTACAAAATCAGCCAAAGAGCCAAAAGGTTGGATATAGTTCAGTCCAAGTTAAACAGGATGAAGCTGTTACAGGGGATCCCAGGAGCAAGTCTACAAGGTAGAAAATTATGCTCCTGTGTATGTTGTTTAAGTTGGCTGTGTTATTGTGAATAAGTAGTTACCATAATTAATGCATTTTTCACTAGGGTTGTGAATAGCTTGCCTCTTATTGCTGTAGAGTGGCCAGTTTTCCACCGGTGTTGCTACACTGCCACCTAGCGATGAAGAGATTTTATTTCCCCAGCCGCCAACAAATACAACTGAGATGAATTTTTTAAAATTTTTCATAGTGCCGTTTGCGTATTTCAACTAGTGATGCAGCTGAATGATCACTTCGTTCTGAATTAAAATTAAATTAAAACTGGAAGAAAGTCTTGGTGGAGCCTAAAGGGATGCACAGCCGAGCACGGCGTAAGCGCTGTCACCTCAGCCAAAGCTAATCACGTATTAGTTTTGTGTGGAGCATTGGGAAGAGGCAATGGGTTTGAATCTGGCAGATGTGGAATTATTTTTCTTCCTCTGCATATTTTTATTAATGGATGAAACACCAGGACCACAAGCAGAAATCTGTCTTACTACTTTGAGACTTGATTAAGGGGCCACTGCTGCGTGAGAAAGCATATGCTTGGGAAAGAGAAGGTCCTAAGTTCATTCCCCAACACATCCAATTATATTATTTCAGATGAGAGAATCGAGAACAAGACTGGCTAAAAAGACCATAGAGACCAACTGTCTACTGGAGTAGCTAGTGCCTCAGGCAAAAGCAACAGAAAAATAAGAAATAAGAAAGACAAAACATTGTGACACTTCAAGACTAACTACCACGTTGTAACGTGAGCTTTCATGGACAAGTCCACTTCCTCAGACATAAAAGGAAGTAGCTAGTGTTGAACTGGATGGACCCACATTCTTATTAGAGATGTGAATAGGAAATGAAGTGGGGGTATGACTACCTTTTTCTGGGCATTTTTCATCTCTAGTTTAAGCTCAGCATAAGAAACCTATATGAAAGAACAACTACAATTCAAGAATTTTTGCTCAATAACTTCTGGCTAGCTCAAAACACTCTCATTCAAGGTCAGCCTACACAACTCTCTGTTCTGCATTTAGAAGCCATGCTCTCTTAAATGAAAAATAGATCTTGTCTTATCCTAGCACAAATTTCCCTCAACTCTGCTTTTTGCAATTTAGATTGCTTTGTTTCACAACTAGTCATGGAGCTCCTTTGCAACAAGAAATTGTCCAGGCACAATACTTTTTCAGAGACGCCCAATGCTGGATGGCCCATGTGCCCCTGGTTTCTAAAGGCAAGCTTTGTTGGGGCATAATTTCAAGTCAAGCATTGAATCCACCCCCTGCAGGTTTGGTGAGCTTGAGGATGGAAGTGAGTGCAACTAGACCCCTGATGTCATCAAGACTATGGACAAGGCACCAAATGGCACTTTCCTGTCTGGTTATTGGGGAGGCATATACGCAGCCTCCATGAAGAATGGGAAGTAATCTGAGTGCTCTTGGCCATCTTCTGGCCTATGGCATGAAGCTGGCCAATCCTTCACTTCCAGAAGCACTGCACTAGAAGAGCACTGAACCCCCCCTCTTCATGGATGCTAGTCTGCTGAACATCTGAAATTGAGGAAAAGTTTCTGCACACATTTCAGGCTCTGATTACTTCTAGTCAAAAATAGTTTGATTGTCTTTATATTTTAATTGGTTTTTGATTTTGCCTATATTTGATGCGCATTCATGATTTTGAATTCTTCAATGCTCTGACACGAATAATGAAAGAAACATCTGGTTATTCATCCCAGGACTTCACATTGTTTCCCCCATTTCTCTCTTGCATTACTGCCTCAAAAGTGGCCTTAGGGTTCCTGCTTCAGCTCTCCCTGCCCCTTCCACACATAAAGAGTATGTAGGAGAAACAAATGTACTCAGTTGTGCTTCCTCAAACTCCTAAAAGTGCTGTCTGAGAGCCACACATCTCTGCTCCTTCTGCCCCTTCCTCTTTACCCTATCTCCGCAGAAAGCAAATAAACAATCAGTTCCACGAAAACACAAGCCCAGATTGAAGGAAGAGAAAATGCGGCTGCCCAGCAGGTTTAGCTATCATTTTTGGAGCCACACGTTCTCCACATTGCAGATTTCATCCCAGTCACCTCCAAGCTACAGACTGAGCCCTAGGCACAGACAGTGCGATACACAGAGTGTGAGGTTTTGAGCTAACAAAGCCAAGAGCTGCCAACTTTGGCAGCGATGCTATTCTGGCTGGTTATCCTAAAATGCAATGCCTCTCTGAACAGCAAGAGGCTTCCATCACTTCCTGTCCACATTTCAGCTGCAAAAGCTGGAAGATGGTGATGATATTACTGCTGATAGTAATTTCCAAAGCAATTAGTATGTAGTGAACCAAAAACTGATAAGAGGTTAAATCTCTTTGCTACAATTTATGGCTCCATAGATCAGACGCAATCCCTGCCCAGCTTTAACACCAGCAAAACAGTGCTTGCAACTGCCACATATGATAAGATATGACTTCGAGCAGGCAGCACACGCACCCTGTTGCTACCTAGAAAAATGACTGTGTGGTTTTGTTTTAAAAAATAGCAATTTCCACAACACCACCCTGGTCTGCCCCTGTCTGATTCCTTAAATAGCCATAGGGGTGCTGTGTGCTCCCACAGTTTCAAGAATTTCTGCAATAGATAAAAGGTCTGGATTTGGTCCAGTGGAGTGGAAATCCATCTCTCATGCAATTCTGGGCTCTGTATTGTATGAGGAAGAGGGCTGTAATTTGCAAAAGCTCACACTGAAAGAAACCTGTTGATCTTAAAGGTTCTACAGTATTTTTGTTTCTGTTGTATATAGGTTATAAAAGTGGAGGAATTTGCACAAGCGCTTGAGGAAACCCTTCCAGGCCCAGTTGATGCAAATGCACCTGAACGATGGGAACATTTCAAGAATGCTGTTTATAACACCGCACTGTCCACATTTGACAAGAAGACCAAAAAAACGGCAGACAGGTTTGAAGCCCATTCGGAGGAGTTGATGCCAGCCATCGAGGATAAGAAGAGAGCTCTAGCAGCATACAAAGCCTGTCCTAGCGAGTACAACCTGCAAGCTCTTCGAGCCGCTCGTAGCCAAGTCCAGCAGGCTGCCAGGAGATGTTCCAACGATTATTGGCTTCAGCTCTGCTCTCAGATACAGATAGCAGCGGACACAGGTAACATCAAGGGAATGTATGATGGTATTAAGCAGGCTTTAGGTCAAATACAGAAGAAATCTGCTCCCTTGAAGTCTGCTACAGGTGTGATCATCCAGGACCAAGCACAGCAGATGAAATACTGGGTGCAGCACTACTTTGGGCTATATTCCAGAGAGAATGTAGTAACCGAAGAGGTACTAAATAACACTGAGTGCCTACCTGTCTTGGAAGAGTTGGAGAGTGAACCAAATTTAGCAGAAATAAAAGCGGCCTTGGATTCCCTTGCCTCCAGCAAGGCACCTGGGGAAGATAACATCCCTGTTGAAGTGCTGAAGTGCTGTAAAGAGATCATCACCACTGAGCATGGAGGACATGAAGGAGACTGCAATGACTACCGTGGCATCTCTCTTCTCAGCATTGTAGGGAAGCTGCTTGCCCGTGCTGAAGATACTCCAGGTGCTTGCAGTCAAGAGACTATCCAGAATCACAGTGTGGATTTCAAGCAAATATTTCCACCATTGACATGGTATTCTTCCTCCGACAGCTGCAGGAAAAATGTAGGGAACAACAACAGCCACTCTTTTTGGCCTTCACATGTCTTACAAAGGCCTTTGATTTGGTTAGCAGGGAGGGCCTTTTTAAAATACTTCCCATGACTAGATGTCCACCTCGACTCTTTAACATCATCAGGTCTTTTCATGAGGAAATGAAGGGCACTGTGGTTTTTGATGGCTCAACATCAGATCCCTTTGACATCCAAAGCGGAGTGAAACAGGGCTGTGTCCTCGCACCAACACTTTTTGGGATCTTTTTTGCTGTCATGCTGAAGCATGTCTTTGGAACTGCAACAGAAGGTGTCTATCTCCGGACTAGATCAGATGGAAAGCTCTTTAATCTCTCTAGATTGAGAGCGAAGACCAAAGTCCAGCTGAAATGCATGAGGGTGATGTTGCAGCTGTTGTTGCTGAAGACCTCCAACAAGACATGAATCATTTTAACAAGGCCTGCCAAGACTTTGGATTAACAATCAGCCTGAAGAAAACACAAGTCACAGGCCAGGGCGTGAACTCACCTCCCTCTATTACCATCTCCACACAAGAATTGGAGGTTGTTCATGACTTTGTGTACCTTGGCTCAAACATCTCTGACCCTAGTGCTTCCAGAGTCAAAGGATGAAGCCAACAGGGCACTGTTGTTCCCAGGGGATACCTGCATGTGTTCACAATCCTCAGATACTTCAGGGAGACTCCTGTGTCACCCACCTTGGCCCAAATGATTCAGTCATTCATTACTGCAACCAGACTGCTGACTGGCACGAGTTACAGGGAGCATGTAACTCCCTTATTATACGTATCATCTTCACTGACTGCCAGGCTGTTCCCAGGCTCAATTCAAAGTAATGATTACCTACAATACAGTCCTATATGGCTTGAGTACAGGCTATTTGAAGGATCATATCACCCCCTATGAGCCTTCTCAGCTTTTAAAATTTTCTGGGGAGTTCCGCTACCCTCCTGAGCTCATTGGATAAGGACAAAAGAGAGGGCCTTCTCAGTGGCTGCTCCCAAACTCTGGAATGCACTCCCCCCCAAAAAAAAAAACAGGTTGGTCAACCCCCCCCCCTCTTGCCCTTCCATTGCCAGGCAAAGACCTTCCTCACAGATAGGCTTTTAAGCAGTAAGTATTTCTGGAAAGCTTGTTTATTAACTTACAGATTTTAAAATATTTTTAAATAATTTTAATCTTGGTTTTCAATCTTAATATATGTTTAATTGTTTATAATAAGATGTTTATATAATATTTTAAAGATGTTGTTTGTTTAGTTGTTGTGAGCTACCTTGGGTCCCCTATGGGGAGAAAGGCAGCAAATCAATCAATCAATCAATCAATCAATCAATCAATCAATCAATCAATCAATCAATCAATCAATCAATCAATCAATCAATCAATCAATCAATCAATCAAATATTTCTTTCCTTTCCAGATTGGGACTCAATATACTTACTACTGTATCTCTCCTTTCCATCTAAATCTGAGGAAGCTGTTTTAGTGTCTGATGTCAGTAATGGACTGGAGGATGGAGAATAAACATGCAAATGCTTTTCACCCTCTCTCTATCTCTTGTTGCTGCTGCTGTTGCTGCTGCTGTAAATTAGCTTCTCAGGAAACAAGTCATATCAATTATTACCATCTTCTCTTCCCTCTCACACCCTTCCCACCCCACCACATCTCAGTGCCTATGATGTACAAGCATTCATAATAAGAGCAAAGGAACATCTATCACCCCTGTCTTTTTGTTGTCTGTTCAGAAAAATAAAAATATTATCTGTTGTCGAATGGCTTTCTGTTGGTATACAACTCTATAATCTTCAATGAAGGAAATATTCATACTGTATTGCCAAGGACAATGAAGCAGGGTGGAGAAGAAATCTTAATAGGATTTCTTGGGAGGTTGTTAAGTGAGGCAAACAAAAGAGGAGGAGATATCCTGTCTTCTCCATCCTTACTATTAGGAGAGCTAATATAAATCCTCTTGACTGTAGGGGTTCACAAGACCTCATGCAGCTAGAAATTAGGAAATTGGGGCTATCTGCTAACCCAGCATAAAGATGCCAGAAGAAATTGATCTTTGCAAATTCCAGTACAAACTAACCTGAATGGCCCTTCTGAGCTGTGTAGCACTTCATCATCCACTGGTGTTTGCAATTCCTGGATTTTCTGACATAGCTGTTACATAAGTTGCAAATGAAAAACTTCATACAGTTTTTTTTTAAATTCCAGATTAATGCAGGAGCTGGTGGATGAGACAAGGAAAAGTGCATGTGAAAGAGAACAGAAACATACCAGTTCTCCCACCTCTAACTCCAGTTCCAGTCCTTCATTACTCTTGCTGATACTAAACACTTCCAGGAAGGTTTACCCTTAGGTGTTACATCTCTGCCAAAAGTCATCATGGGAGTGTGCAATAAATAAAAAGCAATGAAAGCAACATCTAGAACATCTTTAAAGACATCATTAAAAGACCACTATTAAAAAACAATGCAGAAGGCATATATTTTGACATATTTTCAGAAAGCACGGAGTTGGGAACTGGTTGTCAATGATACACACTTTCCATAAGCTGGGCCAACATGAGAGAAAAATGTCTCACACATACCTGTAAAGCTGTCCTTCGCAGGTGATGATATCCTCACAAGGATGTCTGTTCCAGATCTAAATAACTAGACTGATTCACAAGGAGACAGGTTCCATATAGATCGTTATGTTTTGTCAAGAGGCTTCCAACTTATGGCAACTCTAATAAAGATTTTGAGGTACATGGTTATTCAAAGAGTCATTTACCATTGCCATTCTACAGTAAGCCTCTATCACCAGACAAGGATTTGAACTCGCTATACTAAACTAACTAACTAACTAACTAACTAACTAACTAACTAACTAACTAACTAACTAACTAACTAACTAACTAACTAACTAACTAACTAACTAACACTCTCTCTTTCTTTCTCTCTCTCAATGCATATATTGGGGTGGAACTTTCAGATAACTTGAAGACAAAGAAATACAAAAGAAAAAAAGAGGTTCTAAGTTTCATTTTGGGGTTCTTTTGTTGATTCTCGATAGAGCACGTCTTAAACCAGAATTCTTCATTTTAATGAAGGAGAGAGACATGTAAACTTCATGTTTATCTCTTTCATTTGCCCTCTCCTTCACCCCTCGTCCGTAAATATCATCAGCCAAATTTTCTATCAAATGGGGACAGGGGGCAGGCTGATATTAGCAACCAATCAGAACATTCAGGAAAGTTGAAATTTTGAAGGTGTAAAAAGGCTCTGGATTAGTTGTTGGAACCCACTGGGAATTGTCTATATCTCAGATGCCTCCTCATCCCTTAACCCTATGGCAAAACTTTTCTTTCCCTCTTGCCCCTCTGGCTGAACTTTTTGTGGTGTGAAGGCCTGAGATCTTTCTTTACTTTTTTCCACCAAGAAGGTTATGGAGAGAAATCAGGGGGAGATGAAATAGAACAACCAGACAGAGGCTGCCCCTTTCAGATTTATTGAAAGTACTGGTGCATGCAAGACTTGGGGACAAAAGAAGGATGCCCTGAAAGCACCCTAAACAAAACAAATCAAAAATTATAAGCTTTCATTGTGCACATCCCTAAATATATATTTCTCACATATCTTAGCAAAGTTCTCCTCCAAGTGGTAAGTAAATGATTTCTGGTTGTCACATATGATTTTCCTCAGAAAACCTGCATTAAGAATGCTTGCTTTTGTGATTGGTCATTGGAAGATAAACATGGGCTTAATTTTAAGTCTAATTGCTGAAGCACATCTCTTTGGAAAAAAAAATCCTGTTCTGCAGGATGCTTGCAGAATAAAAGAATTGTAAACCATGTCGGAATCCTCAGTATTTAGGAAACCCTGTAACGGGTTGCCATAACTCAGAATCAATTTGACAGCACACGTATAAATTAATATTAAGCAATACCATGCATCAATTAGAAGCCTGCACCAACAGATGCTTCCAGACTCCCTTCGAGATTAGTCTGGAGTAGAGCATAGTGTTCTATTGGCCTAAATGTGATATGAGCCAGATATGATTAACAGCAGTTGCCAATGAGACCTCCTGTTGTTCTATCTTAATTCCCTGTTCCTTGCACACACACCCTACTCTCCCTTTCACATCTGCAACAACACGTAACTACCACCAGTACATTCACTACCACAACATTAACCAATTGATTGTAAGCAGTAAGTAAAAACCTACCCATATGTCCTTAGACAACTTTACGTAAGCATAAATATATGCATTCTGGAGTACAAAGAAGAAAATGAAACAGAGATGCGACAATACCAGAGCAGACAAAACATTGCACAAGTGCTATAGATGAGCCCCTTCTTAAACAGCATCCCATTTAACTGGGAAAATCTGCAGTGCAGACATACTCTAAAGATCAACATTTCCATGCCTGTTTTTTGATATTACAAGAGTGCTCAACAGAGATAAAATGCATCAACCTTTCAACCATACTGCAAAATTCAAACAGACACTTAAAACCAAGCCAAAATGACTCCCAGCTATTTTGTGCCATTTTAACTACAAATCTTTCAGTCTTTTATGCTGTGTACAAGAAAGACTACTCCCTAAAAGTGAAACAGAATCGTTTAATCTCATTCTCAAATTTGCTGCTCAACAGGCAAATGTTATAATAAGACATAAGACATAAGACATAAGAAATTTATTTGTCATTGCGCTCACGAGTGGGTGCAACGAAATGAGGTGCTCTTCCCCAAGGTAAAACTGGACAACACTACAAAAAAAAAGTTAAAATATACACAACTTTCACCATCCAAATATAGATACCCCGTTTTCTCTCAGCAATTAAAAAGTCCACCAAAAACTTATGGCCCCGCATTTAAACTCAATACTGCACTTGGGTAAAAACTGTTCTTGAATCTGCTTGTCCTTGCTTTCAATACCCTGAATCTCCTTCCTGATGGTAATAGTTTAAAGAGCTGATATCCCGGATGAGAGGAGTCTTTCAGTATGTTAGATATCTTCCTCTTACATCTGTTCTTATACAATTCTTCCAAAGAGGGGAGTGAACAGCCAATGATGTTTTGGGCCGTCTTGATCACCCCTTGAATTGCCTTTTTCTCTGCCACTGTGCAGCTCGTGAACCATACACAGAGACAGTAGGATAATATGCTCTCAATCGAACTACGATAGAAGGTGATTAACAAACTCTCAGTCAATTGTTGCTTTCTAAGAATCCTTAGAAAATACAACCGTTGTTGTGCCTTCCTGATTAACGCAGCGGTGTTTGCACTCCAAGTCAGGTCATTTGTTATGATAGTCCCAAGAAACTTACATTCAACCACCTGTTCCACACAAACTCCATCTATATACAGTGGCTGAATGTCTGCTCTTTTTTTCCTATAGTCCACTATGAATTCCTTGGTTTTTTGGATGTTAAATAAAAGATTATTTTTTTTGCACCAGCGGGATAGCTGTAATACCTCGTCCCGATACGCAGACTCATCATCCCCAGAGATAAGTCCTACTAGTGTAGTATCATCTGCAAATTTGATAATCCTGGTGTGTCAAGAATGTTTCCTTCCTCACTCAGCTTTTTTCTTTATAATTTTCATTGTGGATGATATGTGCAGTATCCTAAATCAGAGATAAATGCTTATGTGCAGCCAGTAGGTTGTTTCTAACACACACAGGAAAAGTTACCTTTTTTGTATTGTAACTCCAGAACAACCAGTTAGTATCATTAGGCAGCCTGGGGAGGTTTTTTTGGAGCTGTAGTTTTAAAAAGTAACTTTTCCAAGCTCTGATCTCTGAGTCTGGGACAGTTTAGACCCGTATCCAGATGCCTACAGTAAACAGGTGTTACACCACATTAGATAAAAAGCATGAGTATGACAAAAAAAAAAACACCACAGAGCAGGTTTGCTACAGAGACTGAAATTCTATTACACTTGGCACAATGAATAGCTATCTCTGGAGAAGTTTGTAGGGAGTTATGCTCAGGTAATCCACATGGCAAGCCTGCTTGTTCATTTGATTGCAACTGTATGTGCAATCGGTTGCACAATGTGCCTGTGGAACTGCTTGCTGGATCCAACCTCCCCACTGCACAAATTTGCCAACCTCTTGTGCAACTTTGATTTAGCAGGTGTAGCTCTGTAACAGATATTTTTTTTTGACCAGTGATGTTCGTATGTTTGCATTGAACAGACACCACCCACATCGTCAGAGGTAGGAGAGATAAGAACACCTAGGCCAGTGGTTCTCAACATTCGGTAACCCAGATGTCCCTGGACTGTAACTCTCAGAAGTCTTTACGACTAGCTCTGCTGGCTGGGGTTTCTCTGAGCCGCGGTCCAAGAACATCTGGGTTATCCAAGGTTGGGAACCACTGACCTAGCCCCATCTCAGTCTTTCTCCTAACAGGAGATATGTGCTGCTAACAAGTATGTAGGTATTTCATTTGCTTGTTGCCAGTACTTCAACCTTTGGCCAGCCAGCTGTCCATATTGTGTTCTGGCATTCAGGTATATGGATATAACCAGGACCCAGAAAAGGTTTCCCCAAAATGTATTCTGCTTTTGCTTAAAGATCTAAAGAGGATAAACAAGGATTCAGAAGATATCCATAGAAAGAAAAGCTAATTTTAAAACAGCTTAGACAGGTAATTGTATAAGCAAATGAAAATAAACCATGGTAAGTGCATCTTAATGGCGAAAATCATTAAGTTTCCCTAACCCAGCCAATATTTAGTACTTCCAGCTCTCTGTGTTCAGCTTTTGCTGTTCACATCCACCCTGGCTCCTTTCTGCAAAAAGGTTATAATGTAGTTCTGGCTCCCTAAAATTCTCTTGTCTTCGAATCCTGTATTGTAATTTGATATGTTCCTAAATATCTATTTTAATGATGTTTCCAGTTTTGTTTACATACAGCATTTTCACTGCCCCCCCTGTTTTTGCCAAGCATAAGAAGAATAGAGTCCTAGTTAAGTTTCTATTTCTACAATTTCTATATTAAAATGTCTAGAAATGTCTAATTGGCGAGTCCACAGGTTAAACTGTGATGTTTCTTTTTATCTACTGTAACTTAGATGTTACTACTGTTTCCCCGAATATTTAGACAGGGTCTTATGTTAAATTCTGCTCCAAAAATGCATTAGGGCTTATTTGCAGGGGATGTTTTATTTTATAGTCATGTCATCTTCTGCTTGCTGCACAATGGTGGAGGGCAGGTGTTTCACTTAACTAGAGCTTATTTTGGGGGTAGGGCTTATATTACAAGCATCCTGAAAAATCATACTAGGTCTTATTTTCAGGGTAGGCCTTATTTTCGGTTAGGTCTTATTAGGGTATATTTTCGGTTAGGTCTTATTAGGGTATATTTTCAGGTTAGGTCTTATTAGGGTATATTTCTGGTCAAAGGCCATTTCAAACAACCCACAAGCTGATCACAGGATTCTGGAAATTATAGTCCTGAAAACTTTTCATACCTCTGCTCTGGCATTGTTGCACACTGAAGAGAAAACTTTGCACTGATGCCAAATTTCACTACCCATGATGGCAGCAATGAGAAAAACAGCAGCCACTAGTGAATTTTGGCAGCAGTGTTGATTTCACATGGTCCAGCACAACCCCTTGATCTCTCAAAGGTTGTTTGCTGCTCTTTGAAAGCCCCAATCCCTTTTCCTCAGCTCAGAACCCTAGTTATGTTCCATTGCAGTTAGTAATGCTAATTTTGCTCTCATTTTATGCTGAGCTGTACATGAATTATACAAGGTACTCAACCTTTTGCATAGATAGAGTTCAGCATCTCAAATAGTTCTGGCTCAGTGCAAACCAAAGCTTGGAGTGGATTCACAATCCCCTCCAAAACTGGTGTCACCAGCTACTACTGGTTATACCTATTATAACAGGTATAACTGCCGTAATGGCTTTTCTGGTAGCATTTTAATTCATTTCATTAAATCTACACAAATTGTTTCTCCTGACATTTTGTTAATGTTGCCACTTTACAGATTTTAGGTGGTCTGCATTTCCATACCCCTCATGGCTTTTCACAAAGACTACATTGAGCACTTATATGTGAATGAGCCTCATGAACAAAATAAATCTTATATATTTTTCATTCCTTTTTAGAGCACATACAGTTTTTTAAAATCCTTTATTTCTCCCAAAAAAAAGCCATCTTTGCACCTGATGTTTCCAAGATATTCACCTGGAATGTAATGTGAGAAAGCAACAGAAATATATATATATTATGCAGGTCTTCTTGCCCAGAAGTTGAGGAGCAGCACAACAGATATTATAAGGCTATGAACGCATGATATAATGAGAAGTATTGCTGCCTGGAAAAAAAGACACACATCAACGGATAGCTCTCTTTCACTCTGAGGTGGAACGGAGAATAAGCAGGCTTTCCCCTACGGCTACGTGAAAAGAGAAGCAAATCCCGCCAAGAGTTTCTGTGGCTTTGCCAACAATTCGACATACTGCTTCGTTATGAATAGTCAGGTTTTCCCTTGATAACCACAACTGGATCTGCCTGAATCAGAAAGATTAAATTACAGCAGAAGCTTGAGTTTTAGGAGCACCTGTCCATGACGGATCCAAAAGACTCGTACTGCTCCAGAGGATAACAGTCACTGAAATTTACAGACTGGGCAAAAGCCACGAAGGGCTGTCATCAACTGGCCTTAACTTTCCAACTGACCTCATCCAGAAGAACTACACGCAATGCAGAGACATCACTGGAATGGAGTGAAGCCACTCTGGGGCCACACCATATTGCCTGAGGACAATGTGTTGTTGCAATTATTTCCATCTTCTTTGATTCAGACCCACTGTAGTCTCCATCATGGGTCCTCACCTGAGTCCCGTGGCAGAGCTGTATTCCCAGTTTGTATACAATAAGTCATCTGCCTGTTGAAGCTCACTGACAATCTGTCGGACAAGAGCCCACACATTCTGGAACCAGATTGATTGATTGATTGATTGATTGATTGATTGATTGATTGATTGATTGATTGATTGATTGACTGACTGACTGACTGATTGAGTGAGTGAGTGAGCAAGCAAGCGAGCAAGCGAGCAAGCGAGCAAGCGAGCAAGCGAGCAAGCGAGCGATTGGCTTTACAGTTGAGAGCCATCTATAAATATGTGCATACTGCCGAACGGTGACTAAGCATTTTTAAAATAATCTTTGAAAATTGTTTTTAAACTACAAGCTTGTACCCTATGTTGTACCTGCTTGTCATATATGTATCAAGGATGAGAAACCTTTGAGAATAAAGAGGTGACAAACTTAATTCAGCACTTCATTAAATCTAAACTATACAAAAATTAAGCATTCAATAATTTCGGCTTAAAAATAGACAAATCTGTCAGTTTTGGTTTTTCCCACTTTTGCATTTTCCAGATCTCAAGCTCTTCCCAATATGGGGGTGAATATTGGTGAACTGAAATCCTCTTCCATTCACAGCAAGAGGAACATGCACACAAGAGGAGTCCAGCACATAATAAGCAGGCTGAAAATGGTGTATAGACAGTATGGTACCAAAGTCTGAGTTTTAGGTGGCTACACCAGAACATTTCCAGTAGCACTATCCAGGAGAGAAAGTGTGGGGCTGAATTAAATACCTATACACTTGTTTTTGATCAGACCAGTTACAGATATTATGGCCAACTGTTCTACTTGTTGCTGAGTTACGAATGTCTAGTAATATTCCCTTTTGCTACACTGTACTACAGAAATCCATAGAGGATAATATAGTACCTCATTTTATTAAATTAATGCATTCTATGGGACATTATGTAAAGCGAAAAATTTGTAAATTGGAATGCGGATTGCCATAGAAATGGGGGCGGCACTATAAACCTCTAGGCACAATGCATCCTAGGGAAACTTTCCTTGTAAACCGAAACAAACAAACAAAATGTAAACTGAGGCATTATTTTCAATGGATTTCCGTTTGTAAACCAAAAATTAGGTTAACCGAGACATTTGTAAACCGAGGTACTACTGTAGCTAAGAGTTCCCCAGAATCCACCCTGTTCTCATTAACTGGCACTTAAAGTCTCAATAACTCACTCTGAGAAATTTGTAAGAGAAAGAATAGAAAACATATCTTTACTTCATTTAAATGATGAAACAACATATGGTGCTTGCTCATTGTTTCCTAAGAAATCCCAGTTTCTGAATGCCAGAAGTTTTAACTTGGCAACAGAGGCAAACAAGGAAAGGAAAGGAAAGGAAAGGAAAGGAAAGGAAAGGAAAGGAAAGGAAAAGGAAAGAAAAAATAAATGTCACCATTAATGCTGCAGTGCCATCTAGTGGTTAAATATGCTTTCAACCTTTGGTTTTAATGCGGCTGAGAAATTCTAAGGGACTCCATTAGTTTAATAGATTGACGCATTAGATCCACATTTCGAAATCTGATAAAAGAGTATCAACAGTTGTATCACACAGATTGCAAACAATTAGCTGTACTGTGTAGGAATTCATTCATTAGGCATCCATCAGTCTCGAGAGACTAAGGTAACGTGCTCTGCATGGAGGACTTGGAACAGCGTCTAGGGTGGCTGAGAAGGCCAATTTGAGAGTGGCAGTCCCTTCCACACTGAAGACAAATACAATCTGTCCCCTGTCCAGCTCCCTGATTTTGCTGCTTTCGGGACTGCCTCTTTGCCTCGGCCTGCTCCCTAGCTGCAACAACTAGTTTAATTCACTTATTGCACATTGGAGGAAGAAGATTCAGGAAACAATACATTGGAACAACATTAGGATTCCGTGGAAATTATGTATCATGTATCAGTTGAAATCCTTTTGCTTAGCATAGGAAGTTGCACTAGAATAGGCCCATTGAATCAGTGGGGATTTGGCGAGTCAGCTCTTCCATACAGTAAGTTCCATTGATTCAAACGAGCCTACTCCGGTTGCAACTTATTATGCTAACCAACAGGATTTTAGCCATTGTAATTTATTGTACTGATGTTTTAAAAAATAATAATACAGTGGTGCCTCGCTTAACGATGATAATCCGTTCCAGGAAAATCACCGTTAAGTGAAAACATCATAAAGCGAAATTAAAAAAACCACTGAAATGCACTTAAACCCGTTCAGTGCGTTCCAATGGGGTAAAAACTCATTGTCCAGCGAAGATCCCCCATACGGCGGCCATTTTCGCTTCCTGTATAGCGAGGAATCCGTCCCTAAACACAGCGGGGAGCCATTTTAATTACCCGGCAGCCATTTTGAAACCACAGATCAGCTGTTCTAAAAACATCGTTTTGTGAAGAATCGGTTCCCGAAGCAGGGAACCGATCATCACAAAGCGAAATTCCCCCATTTAGACCATTGTTTTGCTATCACAATTGTGATCAAAAAAGATCGTCGTAAAGCAGATTTGTCGTAATGCAGATTTGTCGTAATGCAGGGCAATCGTAAAGCGAGGCACCACTGTAATGTAAGCTACTTTGGATCCCTCTACTGGGAGAAAAGTGTTTTAAATAGATTGATTACTAATAAAGTTGTAATCCGAACAAGGGAACTTTTCCAGGCTCTGAAATATGTGGGTGAGTCACCATGGCACAAACAAAAGTGGATTTTTCCACCTCAAACCAGTAAGGACTTTAATTGGACAGAATGGAAGTCAACAAGGCAACAGCTGGAGTCCTGGATTCCCCCCAGTTGTGCCTGTCCCAGTTATTTCCTGCCCAACTGTTGTACTGTGTAATCTTTCCACAAACTCTGAAGACCACCGAGCAGCCCTACTTAAACCCGCCACTCAGCCATGGTTATGCAGCCAGCTGAAATCACGAGGGAGCTCCTTTGCATCTTTGAAAATGTACTTGAAAGAAGCGGGTACTGCCTGCCCTCCTGCACTGGGAAAAATTCCCTGACCCATGCTTGGCCTTTGGTTTTACCATGACCTCTCATGTCCTCCTGTATCCCTTGTCAACTTAACCATCCACAACGATTTAGTAATCCATCAGCAGTCCTGACCCTTGACGTCTGACTGAAAAAGATTGTTGAGCTTGACTCTCAGTGGCACTAGGCTTATTAAAGCATAGTTTGATATATATGCCAATCATATGTCCTCCAAGAGAGCCACAGTTGTTTTTTCCAGTCCATGAAGAAATGCAAATCATGGATCTATTGAAATGGAGCTCTAACACAGGTAGCAAGTAACCTGGACAGGTTAGATAAATAACTGGGGTGATGACTGGGTAAATAACCAGTCAAATCCTCTTGTCTTTTCTAAATCAGTACCCACGTTATTGCACTTTCTTCTCTGACGTTACTTCAGCTTCCTCTTGTTCTTCCCCTTCTTTTCCTTAGTGTACTGTTGAGTCCTGGGATGTGGTGGCGCTGTGGGGGATGTGGTGGCGCTGTGGGCTAAACTGCAGAAGCCTGTGCTGCAGGGTCAGAAGACCAGCAGTCGTAAGATCAAATCCACACGACAGAGTGAGCGCCCGTCGCTTGTCTCAGCTCCTGCCACCCTAGCGGTTCGAAAGCATGCAAATGCAAGTAGATAAATAGGGACCACCTCGGTGGGAAGGTAACAGCGTTCCGTGTCTAAGTCGCACTGGCCATGTGACCACGGAAGATTGTCTTTGGACAAAACGCTGGCTCTGTGGCTTGGAAACAGGGATGAGCACCGCCCCCTAGAGTCGAACATGACTGGACAAAAATTGCCAAGGGGAACCTTTACCTTTACCTTACTGTTGAGTCCGGGCTAGCCCCCTAGACTTTCCAAGTCAAAATTAATTGCCAATAAATCTTGACTTGAGAGAGAGAGTTAAAATGGTTGCTGTTTTATTTAGCTAGATAAAAAGTGTGACGAAAGTCATATCTCCAAGTGTAGGCACGAACAACCATGTATTGCACCGGAATACTAGGACTTTTATAGCATTGGTTACACAAGGGAATGGAGGAGAAATGGGTGGTGCGCGGTACAAAGAACTGGGAGGAGAAATAGAGAAATGAGCGGTTCATGACCTATTGGCAGAAGGGATGGGGTTACAAAGGAATCCAAAACTTTACCGGAGTGAGAATCACGGAAAGGATGGAATTTTATAACAGGGTGGGTCAACAGGGTGGGTCTATAGACAGGAATTAGGGAAATACATAGTTACATTGTTGTGTTGTGTCAACAGGAAAACAATTTATTATCTTGCAAAAAGGTTACAAGGTTGGAGGCTTCCAAGGGGATAGGAAATAATGTTTGTATAGGAAAAGGTACTGTGCAATGACTGTCCAGGTGCCAGAGTTCAGTTTACATAAGATTGGTCCTGGTATTTGCCAGGGGGGGGGAGTGACAAAACCCATCTGTGTCTGTTTGCCTCTCAAATCTAGATTGGAAAGTGAGATAATCTGCCCTGGCGAAGGAAAACCTGGCCAGCATTATTCCTTTAAAGAAACTCTTTGAGGGAACAAAAAACATGTACATACAGTGGTGCCTTGCACAACGAGTGCACCGTAGAAAGACGAATCCGCACAACGGGGCCGTTCTAGCGATCGCAAATGCGATCGCACACCAACGGCCCCTATGGCTCAAAATCGCAGAGCGAAGGTCGGTAAGCGGTTCGCTTACTGACCTTCACTTTGCAACCCGCCGATCAGCTGTTCGGCGGCTTCAAAATGGCCCCTGGAAGCCCCAAAATGGCCGCGCGCAGTGTTTTCGCGCCCTTGTTAAGCGAGGGGAGGGCGCAAAAATGGCTGCCGGCCATTGGAGAAACATTGCTGTACGGTGAGTAAAGCTGCTATTGGAACGCATTAAACTAAGTTTAATGCGTTCCAATGGCTTTTTTTGATCCGTACAGTGATGTTTTCACACAGCGAGGGTTAATCCGGAACAGATTAACCTCACTGTGCGAGGCACCACTGTATATATATTAATCTGGCTGTGTTTTACCTTTCCAAACTGGATTGTGTGTGATCTGATTAGAGGTGTGTTCCTCTTGCGTGTTTCATGTAGTGCCATGGTCCCTTCAGTACTGTTTGATTGGACTTGAAGGGTAATTGGAGGCTAACATGAAAGATTTCTGTAACCAAATTTAAGAATTTACCTGCCCGCACTATCCCAAATGATTTTCCTAAAGTGTCTAGAATCCTAACAGTTATGCCTGGCATTTGATTCATTTGGGATGAATCTCAGCAGTGAATTGCCATAAGTTAAAAAGTAAGTGTAGGCATTTGCTGTGATATAACCTGATGCAAACCAGCAAATTCCTGGCACCAACATCTTAATGGGAGACATTCTATCATGAGAATTTGATTGTTCCGTTTTTTGTTTTGTTCTTTAGTTAGCAAAGTAAAAAGCAAAACTTCTGACGCAGCAACTGTGAGAGAGAAGTAGCATCCATCCCCCTCACAGTAACAAGCACTTTGTATGTTAAAAGTCACACTGAAAGCATGTTAAGTAGAAAAAAGTATATCAGCAACCAATTCTGCCTCCCCAACAAATGTTCCTGTGTGATATGTGTATGTGTGAACGTTGCATCAAAGTGTATTTCTAGATGAAGCAGAATACCTAACAATGTAATTTGTGGGTTCCAAGGAATGACTTTGGAGCAATCCCAAGATTTGTTAAAAACTCCCTATAGGAATGAAATGCACCACCTCTGAGATCTATTAATTATACTCTGTCTAGCCTTTTGCCTAGGAGTCAACTGCTTTCTTGTTATAAATACATACACTGACAGCAATGCTACAGCACTTTTAACCTATTTCTGTAAGTATATGTTCATATCTGAATGAAATTATAGTTGAAAGACTTTGCTAGAGGTGGGGAAAGTTATTAAGAGAGGAAATAGCCGTACTGTGCTCCATCTTTTTGAGTTAATGAGATGACAGGAAATATGGCCTCTCGCTGTCTGTAAGAAAAAGACCTGGTTTGTGCTTTTAATGGATTAATCCAATCACAAGAATCAATTCCTCTAGTCTACATGAACATAACATTTACCTTTAACCCCTATGCTAGCCAACTTGGTAGGATGGACCCTTTCTTTTTAGATTCTAAAGCGAAGATGCTAAACGTTTTTCAGGCACAAGAATCTAAGGGGATTCTTGACTAATGTGCCTGCACCAGGGTGGATAAAAATCAATTATTATTATTTTTTAAAAAATCAAATTGATTTAAATCATGATTAAATTTTTTTAAAAAAAATAGCTGTTTTATTTAAATAATCAGGAAAAAAGCACCTGATTTTCTTTTCTTTTCAATTTAAATTGTCATTTAAATCAATTTGATTTGAATCAAACCCATGCTGGTCTGCACTAACAGGAATGTGGGCATGAACTCCTTCTTTGAGCTACAGCATCAAGAGTTAACAAAACAAACAATAAAATAAAATAACCCTTTCGAAGTTTTAAGTCCCAGTGAGCTATCTGAACAGGGTTAATGGCTCCCAAAGGGGGAGGATTCAAGGAGGGTGGCTATGGCCCAAAAGCCTAATTTATGTGTTTAATCTGTGATTATTACTATATAAAGGTTACAACAAGGGATTTTCGTTAACTGAAAAAAATGGCTTTAACCTTTATCTGAAAAAGTCCCTTTTTTCCCTCTAGTGGCAAAAACTGTAAACAAAAGAAAAAGAACGGAGAGCATAGGGGAACCCAGGGCTTCTGAGGAACACTCAAAACATGACAACATTGACTCCGACCACCTACACAAAGTTCTAGAGGGCACAAAAGGGCTTTCAAGTTTAAACAAATGCAGGGAGAGAAGATAAGTTCGTGTCCAATAACAAGAGCTAACAAAAGAGTGGTTTTCATTTTCTTCCACGCTGAGAAAGAGTAAAAGTCCAGTACTGTCACCATCACCAACATGACAGTATTGGTCTTCCGGGAGTAGGGTGACGTCTCCGACTCGGGTTGCAAAACGGAAAGAGGGTGAAGAGCACATGTGGACAAACTGATGCGCGCACACATAAGCACGCACACACAGAGACATATCAGGGAGGGTCTCTGACACCTCCTCAGTAAGATAATGTGGTGCATGGTTTGCAAACTCTGCCAGCCCTGCTTTTCTTTTGCAGCAAGTGCTGCAACAGTAGGGAAACCAGTGGGTCACTGGAGAAATTGCCACCTGCGTGATCGTTTGTCTGGAAGGGACACCTGTCCCATCAACAGGACAAAGTAATCCATATAGCCCCTGAAGAGTGTAGGCATCCTTCAGTCTCGAGAGACTATGGTAACGTGCTCTGTATGAAGGTTTGCAGACCTTCTGCAGGCACTAATTTAAAACCAAAGCCCCGCCCCCTCAAACCATGCGGTCAAAGGGTCAGCCTACCAGGAAAGAGCTCACCAATTAAAATGTCCCCCAAGTACAGCTCCCTCCTGCCTCTGCTTCCTCTTCAGGAAAGGGGGCCCCTGAAGAATCCCTTAAACATAAGTGTTGGCCACCTAGGTGTGGAGGACCTCTCTACAGCCCCACTGTTGAGGACAGCCCATTATCTAGTGGGACTTAAGAGTCACAGCAACTCAGAGCCTTTGCAGGGAAACAGACAAAGATGACCGGCTCCAGAGTGCTGATGGATTTGGCTGCTCTTGGGGAGCTTCCTATCACCATAGCAGGTGATTCTGTTGAAGCCCTGGTTGATCTCTGGCATAGGGCAAAAGCCGTTGTTCCCAAATGTCTCCTCCCAAAAGGTAGAGCCAGAATGGGCCCCTGGTTCACCGGACCATGGAGCTGGTGGTGATGAAAAGTGAAGGGCGTAGACTGGAAGGACAATGGCGGAAAACTCTTGAGTGAATGTAACCAAACACAAGCTAGGGCCCATTGGAAGGGCTCTTCCATTGCAGTGGTAGTGGTGAAGAAGTCATTCTTCTCTGCCACCCTTGCAACTCCACAGAGCCGTCCAGCAGAGCTTTTTCTAGTGGTCAAGGGCCTATTACATCAGGGCCTGAAGGAAGAGGATGCAGACCACAATGTCATTCACTGTGAAGAGCTGGCACAGCACTCTGCAGGGGAAAAAATGCTTAGACGTGTTCTGACTTGGATGCTGCAGTGCATACAGCTTGATGTTGTGCACAGGAGCCTTTGGAGAGGTGTAGGCTACCACATGTTCTGCTGGCCCTTCTTGGCTTATAAGAGCTGCCAGAAAGGGACTGGTTGAGTAGGTACGAGGAGTGGTAAATGCCTCCTTGCAATCCATCTCTGGAAGAGATGGATTATCTAGATCCATTTCAATCTGGAATCAGGCCTGCTTACAGAAACTGCTTTGATTACCTTGGTGGATGACCAAGGCCAGGAACTGGACAGCAGGAGTCCCTGTTGTTTATGCTGGACCTCTCAGCAGCTTTCAATACCATCAACCATAATATCTTTCTGTTCTGTCTCTTTGGGATAGGATTTGGAGGCACTGTCTTATGATAGCTGCTATCCTTCCTGGAGGTGAGAACTCAGAAAATGGTACGGGGAGGGGAACTCCTATTTGGCACATTGCTGCTGGCCCATGGGGGCCCTCAGGGTTCTGTTTTGTCTCCTATATTATATAACATCTACATGAAACCACAGAGAGAGATTGTCCGGAGATTCAGGATTCAGTGTCACCTGTATGCGGATGACATCCAACTCCATCCCTCCTTGCCATCTAAATCTGAGAAAGCTGTTTCAGCTCCTAGTGTCTGATGTCAGCAATAGACTGGATAAGGGTAAATAAACCAAAGCTTACTCCAGGCAAGACTGAGGTGCTCCTGGTGAGTCAAAAGGCAGAGCATTGAGTAAGGATGCAGCCTGTGCTGGATGGGTTACTGTAGCGAGCCACTCTCAAGCCTCTACCAATACAGGCCTCCAAGAGTGCTCACTACTATTCTTCACTTGCTGCCACCAACCTATCCTTAGTACTCACAAAGGACAAGTTTTTCTTTCAAACAAATAAAGTGTTTTTTGATTTGTACAAAATAAAAAAAGGTTGAATCACAGGTAATAAATCAAGTTGTTAATCACATTTCTCAATTTCTAAATCACACAGACTTTTCCTTCACTGACTATCTCTCTCAAATCTCTCTCACTCTCTCAATCAACTTCTCTCATCTTTTCAAACTTTCCAAAACTCCCCCTTTCACACATCACACACACCTTATATAATCCAGCTCCTCCCCCTTCTGCATCACCCTCTGTCCTCTCATTGGCTGAGATTCCCCTGCCCAGCTGTGACGGACAGGTGAGAGCAGAGCTTACTCCAGGCAAGACTGAGGTGCTCCTGGTGAGTCAAAAGGCAGAGCATTGAGTAAGGATGCAGCCTGTGCTGGATGGGTTACCCTCCTTCTAAAAACACAGGTGTGCAGCTTGTTTTTATCTCTGAGTCTGGATGCCAAGGTTTCAGCAATAGATAAGAGTGCCTTTGCAACATTAAAACTAGTGTGCCAGCTGTGTCCGTTCCTGGAGAGGTCTGATCTGGCCGCGGTGACACCTGCCTTAGATATATCCTGACTGGGTTGCTGTAACACACTCTATGAGGGGCTGCCTGTGGAAAGTGTTCAGAAACTTCACGGGTCCAAAACACAGCAGCTGGATTACTGACTTGGTCTGATCATAGGGATCACATAACCTTCCTGTTAGAGTAGCCCACTGGCTGCTGATTCATTTCCAGGCACAATTCATAGTGCAAAGGACTTATAAAGCCCTTAACAACTTGGGTCCAAGCTATCTCAAGGATCACATCTCTCTTTATGAGCTGGCTTGAGGGTTAAGATCATCCATAGAGGCCTTTCTCTAGGTCCCACCACTGTCACATATGTGTTTGATGGGTACATGGGAGAGGGCCTTCTCTGTTGCTGCTCACAGACTTTAGAACTCCCTCCCATGGGAGGCCAGACTGGCCCCACCTTTGCTGTCCTTCCACAAGCAGACAAAGACCTTCCTCCTGAGACAAGTTGTCCCTCAGTGGCTAGCTGGCTGGCGAAGTGGGATTTTTAAATGGATGGCTATATCTCGCTGCTTTGAATGAGCTTTTTGGTGTTGCATTCGTTTATTCTCTTTTAGTGTGGTACCTGTTTGATCTTGTTTAGTATCTGTATAGTTACTGGGTTTAGCTTTCAGTTTTGTCTGTTAACGATGTAAGCCGCCTTGGATTATGTTAAGGAGAAAGATGGGGCAAAAATATTTTAAATAAATACAGTGGTGCCCCGCATAGCGAGGTTAATCCATTCCGGATTAACCTTTGCTATGGGGAAACATCGCTAAATGGAACGGAAAAGCCCATTAAACTAAGCCCATTAAACTAAGTTTAATGCGTTCCAAATGGCCCCAAAACTCACCGTTCTGCGATGTTTCCCCATCCGGCCGCGGCCATTTTGGGTGTTCCGGCGGCCATTTTGGGTGTTCCGGCGGCCATTTTGGAACCGCTGAACAGCTGTTCCCCCATCACAATGCGAAGAAACATCAGTATGCAATCGCATTAGCGATCGCAAAATCCGCATTGCTATGCAGATTCATCGTTAAAGGGTGTGCTCGTTATGCGAGGCACCACTGTAAATAATAAATATAATTGGTCTTCAGACCAATTAAAATTTTCCGGTCCTACTTAGAGATGGAAAGGCCTAGAAAAAAAAACTGGAAATTTTTTTTCCATTTTTTTCCCCAAACCTTTTTTTGTGGGGTTTGTTTTGTTTTGTTTTGTTTTTTGGAAAAAATGAAAAAAAATGGAGTGCGGAATATGTTCTTTTACAATGATAAATAATATGTCTATGACATGGTACTCAAACTATATAACATGAAGACCTTAATTAAAGACTTCTGAGACTTTATGTATTTAAGTTCTTTGAAACTCCTGCTCTGTTGTCATTGCCAAGAAACAGAATGCTGAATTCTTGATCTAACACTCCATGGTGGATGTGCCATTTATATTTATGCAATTCTATTACGCAGTAACAGACACTCAATTCTTTTAGAAGAGATAAAGTAAAGATAGTCCTGAACCCTACGGAAGTTGTCCAAACTAAATAGTTAGTGAATAGTTGTAAATTGAGCTATAAGCCAGCTAGCTGCCAAGCCACGGTAAGGCCTCTCCAGGGTAGTAATTTACTGAACATTACTAATAATTTATTAGGCTTATATAATGGCACATTGAAAAGTTAATGAACTTGTCAGAATCATGGGAATTGCTTGACCTGGCTTGCGAAGTGCCACAGGTTTTGCATTCCAGCTATTCCAATATTCAAAAAGAAGCAATATATTGAAAATGGCCTTGAATACTTTTTTTCCCCATGAATAGGAGCATGGACATAAACTAGACATAAGATGCTTCCTTTGAGAGCATACTGGGCATGATAAATTCCTATGTTGTGACAGAGTCAGACCCAAAATGGAGCTGGTGACCAAAAAAAGGAGACATACGTAGAATCACATTTTTACAAAATAATCAGTAGTTTGATGGGTACATGGAAGAGGGCCTTCTCTGTTGTTGCTCACAGACTTTAGAACGTTTGGGTCTAAGGAGTTGGGAAACAGGGTGTTACAAATCCCCTCAATATACCAGATGTGGACAGCTGTGTTGACCAGGTGGTTTTGGTCAGCAACTTTGACACTCCCTCAACATTGGTTATTATTGTTGCAGAGTGTTGAATTTCTGGTAATATTCCTTTTTCCTACTCAGTACAAGTACAGAGATTCACAGAGGGGTAATAGCTGCAAATTCCCAAGAGTCCACGCCTTTCTCATTAACTGGCACT
Organism: Pogona vitticeps; assembly: GCF_051106095.1. Lineage (NCBI taxonomy): Eukaryota > Metazoa > Chordata > Lepidosauria > Squamata > Agamidae > Pogona > Pogona vitticeps. The sequence goes on along the minus strand of NC_135783.1, from coordinate 325,012,973 downwards.
TAAAGTCCAATAACTCACTTTGAGACATGTGTAGACATGTTTACTTACAGTTGTTTGAAGTTACAGGTTTTGTGTTGTTTGAAGCTACAGGTTTTGTGTATGCCGTTTTCTTTATTGTATTCATACTGGCAACCAACCAAATAGTTCAATGACAAACAATACAACTGCTACCAGCCCATGAAAGAGAGGGAAAGAGAGGCAGAGCTCTCTTTGAATTCAAAGGCTGGAAGGAATGATTGATTAGTGCTGGATAGGCAATCACTCCAGTCCAGAAAAGTTGCTTCCAGCGACATAAACTACAGATAACATGCAAGACTAGAAAGAAATCTCCAGCAATTATGACTAGGCCTCATAGATGTTGTAGGCAAAAACACCTGGTTACTTACTGCTCAGCATCCTACTGAGCTTCTATGGCACACAAAGTCTTCCCCTGTAGTAACATGGGACCATACTAATTACACAGGTGGTCATTAGGCAAATTGTGATCTTCATGAACAAAACCCATCTTCTACTGGTGCAACAACAGCACTTACCCGTATTTTTCGCTCCATAAGACGCACCTTTCCATAAGACGCACCAATTTTTTAGGAGAAGAAAACAGGAAAATATAATCTGTTTTCTTCGCTCCATAAGACGCACAGACTTTCCACCCCCCTGTTTTGTGGGAAAAAAGTGCGTCTTATGGTGCGAAAAATATGGTACATCTTAGAAGCAACAGACATGCTTTGTATGAATAAGGACATCTCAGATCTCCACAATAGGGTGTCTTTGCATCTCCAGATGCTTTGGCTTATATGGTGCCTGTATCTAGTAGGTACATAGTTCCAACCAGAGTACACCCATTTAATCAATAGGATTTAGGTATGTTTTAGTTGATTCAGTGGATCCAGTCAAGCTGGAATCCGCAAGTGGAATTAGGTTTAGGTTTCAATCAGTCTTCTCCCCTTTGTTGTTGCAACATGTCATGAAATAACTTCTGATTTATAGTGACTTTGGTAGGTTTTTCAAGGCATGTGAGACATTTAAGGAACAGTTTACTATTACCGCACTCCAGTGAGTTTTTATGGCTGAGCTGGGATTTGAACCCAGGTCTCCTGAGTTCTAGTATGACATTCTATCCACTAAAGCACACTAGCTCTCTTCTCTACCTTACTTGTCCAGGGGAAAAGGCTACCAGGATAGGAAATTCAGTATAAATTCAATATCAAATACACTCTTTTTGATATTGTACCTTTTTAATAATAGTTCCCGAGGCTCATTAACTTCACTCAATTTAGCATCCAGACTTCCACAGTATTACATTTCAGTGCGTTCGTTTAGTCGTTTCCGACTCTTCGTGACCCCATGGACCAGAGCACGCCAGGCCCTCCTATCTTCCACTGCTTCCCGGAGTTGAGTCAAATTCATGTTGGTTACTTCGCAGACACTGTTCAGCCACAGTTCAGTGCACAGACAGAAAAACACTACAGTAATCTAGGTACCAGATATAATATTTTTTCCTCCTTACAAATTTGACATTTTATTCCAGTAAGCTAAATACATTCTTGGGGACGTGGTGGCGCTGCGGGTTAAACCGCAGAAGCCTCTGTGCTGCAAGGTCAGAAGACCAGCCGTCATAAGATCGAATCCACACAATAGAGTGAGCTCCCATCGCTTATCCCAGCTCCTGCCAACCTAGCATGCAAATGTGAGTAATGACTATGGAAACTGTCTTCAGACAAACACTGGCTCTATGGCTTGGAGACAGGGATGAGTACTGCCCCCTAGAGTCGGACATGACTGGACCAAATGTCAAGGGGAACCTTTACGTAAATACATTCTAGTTTGTTTTTTTCCCCCCTTTGATACTTTCCTATTCAGTAATTATTTCCATAATGTATAATTTGCCTCCCACTGGCAATAGCTGAAGAAATATAGGCCAGAAGACACAGTTCTACTTAATTTCAACCAAACAAAGGAGGAACAATACTCATATAAAAGTCAGTATAATTATTAGCAATTAGGTGGCAACATTAAACAAGAGAAACTAAGCCAAGCCTCAGGCAATGAATCTCCTAGCCACAATTCCTTACTTAGGAATAATCCCTATTTAACACAACTTTTTCAGATGGGGAGAAAATTCCCAACTCTTCTCTCTCCTTGCTGGGTGTGGTGGCAGATTCTGGCAGTAGCAGAAGGTTGGACTCACTGACCACCAGGAGACTGTCCAGCTCCACAGTTCAGTGGTTTTAAGATTGAAAGCTTTCTTCATAGGATCCAGCATTTGTACCTTTCTAGTTCTTCATGAAAGGGACGTGGTGGCGCTGTGGGCTAAACCGCAGAAGCCTGTGCTGCAGGGTCAGAAGACCAAGCAGTCGTAAGATCGAATCCACGCAACGGAGTGAGCGCCCGTCACTTGTCCCAGCTTCCGCCAACCTAGCGGTTCGAATGCATGCAAATGCAAGTAGATAAATAGGGACCACCTTGGTGGGAAGGTAACAGCGTTCCGTGTCTAAGTCACACTGGCCATGTGACCACGGAAGATTGTCTTCGGACAAAACGCTGGCTCTACAGCTTGGAAACGGGAATGAGCACCGCCCCCTAGAGTCGAACACGACTGGACAACAATTGTCAAGGGGAACCTTTACCTTTACCTAGTTCTTCATGAATATCTTATTCCTGAAATTGAGGCAAAGCAAACAGCGAGGCCAGGTCATACACTGAATGATGCAAGTGGGATAGAAGGAAAGCAGCATCCCCCCCTTCCCTTTTGCCGACAGCCATGAAAAGGTCCTAATCTAGTTCTTAAGAGATGCATCAAGAAGAGAGCAAGTGAGGGCATAAAATTGACGGGGACTTTCAGTCTGTTCTCTTTCCCACCACACTTTATGTTTCCTGGATTTGAAATTCATGGTACTTTACTTTGTCCAAGCATCACAATGGTCAGACTGGCCCCAGCCGGATTGTTCAACCTAGCTAGAGAAGACTAACTGAATAACTAGGATTTACATTAGTGTGGACTAACAATTCTGAAATTGATTCAGAATTTTGGCTACTGTGCAAGACTGTCATACTATATTATAAAAAAGGTGTATCTTATTCTTTTTTTTCTAATTAAATTTTATCATGGTTTAGCATCTTCTGTTCCAAGAAATACTATGTTTTAGGAAAATCTTGTGACACAGGACAAAACATACAAGAGGTCTTATATACGCATGTGTTGCAACTGAGGCATTTTATTCTTTTTAAAATTCAGTTTTAAATTCCAGAGAGCAATGGGCCTTCTCTATGAGAGGCCCATGTTTTTAGCCAGTTAGTGCTTCCAAGATTGCTTTCTGGGCTGGCATTTCCAGAGAGGGAGATAAAACTATGCTAATTAATTCCTTCATGAGTTCTCGACTTGAACTGTGTCTGTTTGAATAACTCTTTAATGAATCACATAGTCAAGTCATGAGACCAATCAAGCTGAATAGACTTTTTCATTAAAATATGCCTTTCTCCAAATAGTTGAGACAATGAAAGAAAATGTGTTGAGGTCTTATTTTGTTGCCCGCACCAAATTTCACATGTACTATACGAAACACAGTGGAGCTTCTTGTTGCTGTTGATACAGAATTAAAAAGAAAGAAGCATGCATGTATCAAGTTTTTTAACTTATCAGTGGCGATGCAGAACTATGGATTTCCAATCTTTTGTTATTGTTGTTATGTTAAGCTTCTTTAGTATTCCCCACACAAAGTGTTCCTCAAGTAATTACGTTGCAAACCGCCCAGACAGTGCTCTAGCACTATGGGGCAGTATGTAAGTCAAAATAACAATACTGTTACCTGCCAAATCTGGGTTCTAAAATTTTCTGGCAAGGAATCAGGCCTAGACGCAACAGCTGAACCGAAGGCCCAATTTTATTTGAATAGCAGCAAAGAAATGGTCAGCTGGGACTTCTCTTAAAAGCAGAGAAAGATCCTGAAAATACAGTGTACACATGTTTTATAACTATACAAAGAGTCATAAAAATACTACAATTCTATTGGTTATTTGTACTCCAACTTTGGATCCAGTCCCTCATTGGATAATTAATGGTAACTAGCTAATCTATTGGTTAAATGTAAGAAAATATATTATGCCCCATCTTTCCTTGACATGGTGGCGCTGCGGGCTAAACCGCAGAAGCCTGTGCTGCAGGGTCAGAAGACCAAGCAGTCGTAAGATCGAATCCATGGGACGGAGTGAGCGCCCGTTGCTTGTCCCAGCTCCCGCCAACCTAGCGGTTCGAAAGCATGCAAATGCGAGTAGATAAATAGGTACCATCTCAGTGGGAAGGTAAACAGCGTTCCGTGTCTAAATCACACTGGCCATGTGACCACGGAAAGATTGTCTTCGGACAAAACGCTGGCTCTATGGCTTGAAGAGCGGGATGAGCGCCACCCCCTAGAGTCGGACATGACTGGACAAAAATTGTCAAGGGGAACCTTTACCTTTATCTTCCTTGACCTATGTCCATGATGCACCAGGGATGTGCCTAAAAGTCTGGGGCATAGAGTATCTATTTCCCTTTATCTGTTGCTACGTCTACAGTATGTATTGTATCGTCTTCCTGGGCCTAGTTTCTCTGAGGCTTGTGGTTTTCTCTGCTAAGGATTATCTGTGAATGTTTATCTAGTTACCTGAACATGTGTAAATGTTTCCGGGTCAAATTCTCCCGAGGCCTGGTTTCCCTCTGAATGTACTGTCAGATACTAATTCACTGATCAATCTTAAAATATAGTTTCAGCTTTCCTCAGTATCAATATCCCCACTATCACCGCTATATAGCTGTAAAATAACAATAATCGTGTACTGTCAAGTCAATTCTGACTTATGGTGACCCTTTTCAGGATATTCCAAGTAGGGGAATGTGACATTCCACCCAGTGTTCCCTGTTTGTTTCCCCCAAACACAGGTTCACTCTCTGGATATGTTTACTCTTTCTTCCGCTACCACCAGTGGATCTCTCATCGACACTGCACCATGTATGCATCAGACATGTGCTGCCAATATAACTGGTTTATTTATCTTTTGGTTTTTAAATCACAGATGTTATTTTATTATTGTTTAGGATCACTCATTCAACTTCTTATATTTGAGTACACATTTGCTTATTCAGGTGTTGTATTTACTTATTCACATTAATCAACTCATTAATATTCTGTGACTATCTATTTACCTTTACTATTCCATTTATCTCATTCTCTCTAACTCTCCAATTCTCTCCTCTTCCCTCCCTAAATCTCCTCTCTAACTGCCTCCCTCTCTCTGTCTCTTTTACTCCACCCCTCCTATCTTCTCATAGGCTCCTGCACTTGAGCTTCAGCTATTTTATTGATGTGGAAATTCCACCACAGGGAATACTCAGAAGTGATTTACCATTCCCTTCTTCTGGTGGTGCTCTGGGACTCTGCAGCTTGCCCAAGACCACACAGGCTGGCTGTACTTGCAGGAGGGACACTAGGGAATCAAACTCCCAACCTCTAGCTCTGCAGCCAAATACCTAAACCATCGAGCTATCCAACTAGCTCAACACATTTGGAAATCACTATTTTTACCTATCTCCTTTATGGAAAGACGTTTCCTAATATTATTAAGAGGCGCTAGTCCCTCATCGAATGGTCGGATTCCAAAAGATCTCCTATACGGAGAATTAGTGCAGGGAAATCGCCCGAGAGGGAGACTAAAGCTGCGATACAAGGATATCTGCAAGCGGGATCTGAAGACCTTAGGAATGGACCCCAACAGATTGGAAATCCTGACATCTGAGCATTCAGCCTGGAGGCAGGCAGTGCAGCACAGCCTCTCCCAATTTGAAGAGACCCTTGTCCAGCAGGCCAAGGCAAAGAGGCAGTCCCGAAACCAGCAAAATCAGGGAGCTGGACAAGGAACAGATTGTATTTGTCTTCAGTGTGGAAGAGATTGTCACTCTCGAATTGGCCTTCTCAGTCACACTAGACGCTGTTCCAAGACCTCTATTCAGAGCACGTTACCATAGTCTCTTGAGATCGAAGGATGCCTATTGAGTCTCTCATTTAATTTCTTGGCACCTTTCCTGTCCAGAGGGTAGGCAGCAGGGTTTTATCCTGCACCACTGAAGTCTTCAGTATAACTATCAAGGTAATTGGAAAAGTCTTTTCAATTTCACTATCAGGAATTTTTTTTTCTGCTGAAGATCATAGCACACTACTAGCACACAGGTGCATATGTAGACACTTTTTTTTCAAAAATTGACAAGCATTTTCCTGAAGCTATGCCTCATTGAAAGCCTTCGAGAATACATATGCCTCATTGATTCATTTGTATTATTGTGATCAGCTACAGTATATATGGAACTCCATTAGAAAATGGCCCTGAAATTGCAGTCATTATAAACTATATCTGGTATTATTAAAAGGGTGGGACCAATGTTCTATTTGTCATCCCTATTGTGTAGGAGCCCCCCCCCCCCGCATGCGGTGTGTGTGTGTATGGGGGTGGTTTTGCATCCCAAACTTGGAAGTAAACATGCATTGACCCCGGGTGACGCTGCATGATGTCAATGGAGCTCTGAGCGTGCACACCTTAGAGGGAACATTGGATGGGTGTGAGGTTATGCCAAGCCCGCTCCCTCTTTTGAACCCTCATTTTCCTTCATATCATCAGACATAAACTCCATTTGAACTTTTAATGATTTATTCTTTTCCACTTGTATTAACTCCTTTTCCTCTTTAATAAAAAAAAAAACTTAAAACTTCACTCTCCTTTAAAAACAGTGTCCATAGAAGCATCTCCAGTCTTAACTAAGCTATTAACAACCAATGTCAAACCCTCTACAAACGGTGTAGAAGTAACATTAACATTCATCAGCGGGTTCATTTGTGAAAAAAACCAACCCAGGTTGGGCTCCAAACCCTGTGGCCTGGATCTTTGGGAAATTTGACTGGCAATTGTATCTTCCCATGACTGGTCCTAGGGGAATTTGAATGTGATTGGGTTAATAATAATAATATTTAATACAGAGCAAAGTAGATGGTGAATTCTCAATCTGTGTCTATTGAAAGACCACAGGGTGCTAGGATGTGTGTGTCGGGGGGGGGAGGATAGTGTCGTTTGCTGGGGCACAGAAATTGCTTCTCAGTTCCCTCCATCTGCAATTAAGCTACTGCAAAACTAAGGTACTGTCAGAAGTCGTTCATGGCTGACTAGGGATTCGAACCCTCGGCTCCAGAATCCTGGTCCGTCGCTCTATCCACTACACACCACTCTGGGAATTCTGGTTAATGTAGTCCTTTCGTATTACGTCGTGCACTTTTTAACAGCTTGGTCAGCGCGAGCAGGAGCGAGAATCTTTTGCGACTGCCAAGAGGAATGGTTTCGATTTGGTTGATTTATACTTCCGGGTTAAGAATGATGTCTATTGAGTCCTTCATGTGCGGGGGGAGGAAAGATAAGATAAAAACGGATGAAAAAAAATAGAAGACTAGATCGAAAAAGAGACTTTAGAAAAATACTTCAAAAAGTGAATAATTTGTTAAAAGTTAAATTGAAAATTGATTGATTACTGTTCCTGGGCAAAATTCACGTCCTTATCGTATTGACAGGAGAAGGGGAAAGCCCCACGAACTGCGAACGGAACCGGAAATGATATCTACTCCTGTTTTACACCAAAGAGTTCAGATTAAAAAAGAAGCCGCTTACTTTCCTGTCCCGCGATCTGATTGGCCAGGACCTAAGTCCTGACGCGGTCTCCCGGCATTGGAATCCGAGCTTGCTGTCCAATCCGGAGAGGCCATGTCGGAGAACGTCAGAGGCGCCGAGAGTCCCGCCTCTCTCACACCGAGCGGCCATTGGCGGCCTCGGCGGCTCCTGAGGCGCGGCCTCCTGATTGGCCGCCGCGCTGCCTGTTCCTTGGCTGACGGGCTGGGTGGGCGGGGCGGAAGGGAGGGAGGAAGGACGGAAGGAAGGAAGGAGTCGCGCGCCCGGGCTTCTTACCCCTCACAGCTGAGGAAGAAGCTGAGGGGAAAAGCGGCGTCTTCGGGGAAACGACATGGAGCTGCCCAACAGCCGGGTCGCGCCGCGGTGGTTGCTAGTCAGGGCCGTAGCGACGACGGCCTCGGTCTTCTTGCTGGCCATGGCTGTCTGCCTGGCAGTGGCCGGTCAGTCAGAGCGCTTCGCGCGGGCCGCGCCTTTCTTTCGGCCGGGTTTGTGAAGGGAAGCATGGTGGGGCGACCTAGGAGAGGCCGTTGAGGGGGTGGGTTCAGGGCCCCACAGGGTGCTAGGATGTGTGTGTTTCGGAGGAGGAGAGGATAGTGTCGTTTGCTGAGGCACAGAACATTAGATGGCGGGCTAGGCTCCTCTTCACTTTTTGCCTATCAGAAAAAAAAATGGAATGCATTTCTCGGGATTGTGCTGGAAATGTTTTCTTGCTTTCCAGTGTTCTCATCCTTTTCAGCTCTCCTCCTCCACCCTAGGGCCTTATTCTGTGCGACGTGGCCACGTCTGACTTGACATTCAAGAGTTGACTGTGATACCGTGGTGCCTCGCTAGACAGTTACCCCCGCATGACAGCTTTTTCGCTAGACATTGACTTTTTGCCATCGCTATAGCGATTCGCAAAACAATGATTCCCAGGGGGGAATTTCACTGGGCAATGTTTGGTCCCTGCTTCACAAACCGATTTTCGCTAGACGACGATTTGCTTTTCGCTAGACAATGATTTCGCTAGACAGCAATTTCAGTGGAACGGATTATCATCGTCTAGTGAGGCACCACTTCTTTCTTTCCGTTCATAAGAAGATTGGGTAGGGTGGCTGGCTCTCCCTCCCACTATTGGGGAACTTTTTGTCATCATCATTTTAGAACCACAGAGCTGGAAGGGACCATATAGATCATTAAGTCCAGCCCCTGTCAAGGAGGCACAGTGGAGGATTGAACGCTCAATCTCCGGCTCAGCAGCCGGATGGAGACCTAAGCCACTGAGCTAACACCCATCAGTTGTCACAAACATAGAAACCAGAGACAATAAGAGTTGCCCTTCAACAAGCACTGGAAGGTTGGCCACATCTTCCCCATTCCTAATTTATAATCTTTTCCTTCTCCCCAAATTTATGCAGGGTATGATGAAAGTTCTGGCCCATATAAATCTTCTATGACAGAACACGTAGTATCATAGAATAATGGAGTTGGAATGGGCCTCCAAGACCATCAGAACCGGCTCAGTGCAGGAATTGTGAGATTTAGATGTGTTTGTTAGTTGTGCTGGGGCATTTGTATGTTACATTAGCATGTTCATGATCAAGACAAGTTCTTACATTTGAATTGTAAGGTGGGGAGTAAAAAGGGCCTGGCCACCTTACTTTTTTGTCATAATGAGCTGCTCATGCCACAAATGTAATTTTTAATATATATTCAGAATACAGATGCTTTGCAACTTGTACATACCCAGAAAGTGTACATTGGGAGGGGTTTGCATCCTATATAAATGATGTTTATGCCTGTGATGATAGGTGGAGGGTTAGAAAGCCCTGAGCCATGTCTTTCCTGCAAAGTAAGTTGTTTCATAAAGTTGGCAAGCTAGTAAGGTGTTGTTTTGTCTTGCTGTGGGAAACGGAAGTGGTTCTTTCTTTTGGACATTTATATAACTAAAGCTGGTGCTCCTAAAATGTTTACATTCTAGATAGTTGGAAGACTTGTCGTATTTAAGACTAGCAGATTTGTTTTGGAATGAATTTTCCTGTGTTATTTACTTTTTTAGATAGATGTTGTTATGTGCTGTTGAGTTGCATCCTGCCCCCCCATGAATGAGCCATATCCAAAATGTTGTATCGTCAACAGCCCTGCTCAGCATTTGCAAGCTCGAGTCTGTGGCTGCCTTTAGGAAATAAATCCATACTCTACAGTATTTGGTCTTTTTCTCACTGCCTTCACCTTTTCTCAGCATTGTTATCTCTTCCAGCAAATTTTATCTTCTCATGATAGAGTGAAGGATTTAAACCACAGATTTATATACATAGTGAATATGGTTTTAAAGGTGAGGACACCTTAGTTTGATAGGAAATTAACTTTCAGAATGACTGTGTAACACTGGGAGTGGACTTTGAGAGTGTTGGTTACATAAACATCCTGGCTGTAGTTAGGGTAGTTAGATAATTTAAGTTGAATAATTTATTATTTCCTCTCAGGAATGTCAGGAGGCTGGACAAATCAGTGGATCCCAGCTGGTGATCTTGCCCATTGCTTATGTGTGATACGTGATAAATCTTGTCTGAAGTTAGGAGTTAGAAGTGTGCTGAGGGATGAAAGGAGTAGATTTAGGATAGTTGCACCAACAGGCTTGGATTAACTGGGCAGCCATGACAGGTGGTACTTGGGTTCATGGCATTAGTGAAGAAGGTGCTAATTCAAATTGTGCCAAGAGTATATGTTAGTGAATAAGCAGCCACATAGCCAGGGAAGAGAAATGCATTGGAAGGTCCCAATTTACCAGGTAACTTCAAAACGCTGGTTGATGGAATTGCTAAACTTTGTATGACAGACTGTGCCAGGTAATGTTTCTTTTAAAAGCCAGAAATAACCCACAAAGAATTCAAATATAGTATACAACTAAGTGAATAGACAAGAGGTAATCTTACATATTATGTGAACACAAGACTCACTGGAATAGTACTAGGAAGAGTGGGAGGCAGTAGAAACCCTATCATTGATTTGATAAAGAATGTCGTAGCTGTTAATGATAGGGCCACTTAATTCATAAAGTCATCATAATTTAGAGGTTACTTAATGGAACATAACAACAGCTAAACTAAAACCTTAATGTTTGCTAATCTACCTCTCACATTCTCTTCAGTTGAATTCTAGTTGTTCCAACTCCGTAATTTGATCTCAGTCTTGTTCTTGTATGCTTGCAGAACCAATTAGCTGTTACATAACACTTCTATAACTGAAGTGACAATATGTCTGCTTTTCCTTGTGTATAATGATACTAATTTATTTGTAAGAGTGCTCTTCCATACTTTAGGAAGAAGCTTGTTCTGTACTTGAGGTTCTGTGAACATGTTCTCTATTGAGAGAAAAACCCACAGAACTCTTGTCTTACGAGGAAACCTGCAATTAAATCAGTGCTCTTCAGAGACCCTTTTGATTGCAATCTCTTATGAACGTTTTGCCTCATATTAATTTATATCCCAGTCATCTATTTATTGATTGATTGATTTAACTTATATGCTGCCCACTCTACCCAAAGCTTTCTGGGCGGCTTACAACAATTAAAATACAATAGAAATACAATAAAAAGATAAAACAATTACTATATAATTAAAATAGATACTCTAAAAATTGCCATTAGGGCCCACAGTTAATATTATTTCAATTAAAAGCCTTCTGGAACAGGAAGGTTTTGACCTGGCACCGAAATGTCATCAGCGTCTGCGCCAGACGAATCTCAGTCAGGAGGGCATTCTGTAGTCTGGGGGCAGTTGCTATGCTGGTTTTGCAGAAGGGTCCATGTCATTAGTTCAAAATATAAAACACCTTTAATGCATTATTGTACATTGTGTAGAAATGTAATAAGTTACTATGTTTTGCTTTCTTGAAAACACTTTATGTTGTTGTTGTTGTTGTTGTTGTTGTTGTTATTTTGGAATATGGTAGCTTTAAAAGCTTTGTAAGTAAATGGCCCAGTGTAGAAGAATATATTTACATCTGTTTCCTAAGACTTACATCAGACTAGTAGTATTTTGGGGCTCTTGTTGATCTTTACTACAACAGCCGCCCAGAGTGGTAGAATATACCAGATGGCAGGATATAAAACAAACAAACAAACAAACAAACAAACATCTTCATGTTAATTCAAGAATATGCCAACAAGTAGGAGACAGAAATCAGCCTTCCAATTTTCCTACCATTAGGGGCCTTTTCACCAAATTTGGTCATCTTGTGATATCTCCAAAGATTGATTCAGGGTTTATTTGATCTAAAACCGGTTGATTTATTTTTCTGGTAGTACAGTACGTGGTATGGTCATGTTCTCACTATTAGACAGCCTTCATGGGACATCTTACCAGTCATCGGCTATTCAGCAAATTGGTTTTTCATGGAAAGACTGAACATAGCAATACCAGTGGTAAACCTATATGCTGAGCATGTTAAAATATGACTGAAAACATGCAGGAGCTGGTTGAGTCTTCAGTTGGTAGTATGCACCTGATCCTGCAAGCAGCTTTCCCAATACATAAGCTGATAAGCTGTGTGTTTAACACACAGCTAATCATGTACAGTATGTGGATGAGATAATCATATCTCCAGCCATCTGTATTTTTCTCAGTGTGTTTTTTTAAAGAATACTCAGGCTTGTGATGCAAAAGAAAGGAACAGATAAAGTTGCTATTTGTTTTCCATGCATTTCCTTACAGATTACCAAGACTCTGAAAGCCCTATTTTTTACAGTTAACACTTCTACATAGCATAGGCATCCTTCAGTCTCGAGAGACTATGGTAACATGCTCTGAATCGAGGAGTGTCCTCTCCAGAGCATGAAGCCCGGGTAAGGTAATATGGAGGATAGGCTGTTACCCAAGCAGCAGATCCCCCCTCTCCACATTGCTGAAATGGTCCAATGGAAAGGCAAGAGCTAATACAACTGGTTCCAGCAATGTCACAGGAGTTGGCAGAACTCAGATTCTGCAGCACAAATTTGTTAACACATACCAGGGATTTGGTTTAAAGAATAACTGTCAGTTTAAAAAGTAGTGGCCAATTTAGGCATAAGTATTATTTTTGTTTGATGTCATCTATTTAAATTGTAATGTTCAGAAGGGTTTTTGGGTCAGTTATTCCCCAGAAAATATCACACACAAATATAAGGGTAATTATATGTAGATTTATGAAGTTGTCTCTGTGTTTTCTGATTCACAAGTTAAACATAGAGTATATTAGTTGAAGAATATGCACCAAAAATTAAGCAAAAATGCAGAATTACCTCTAGCTGTTTGGGAGAATTACTTGAAGGTGCAGTTCTAAATGTACATTACTGGGGCAAATACAGAGAAAGATTGTTAAACATAAATTAGTTCAGCTGAAGTTGTACAGTAGGGCTATACATGGGTGAATTAGAAGCTTGAATGGGACTGTCATTTCCATGCAGAAGTGTTCAAGTTTGTGTCGTAGACAGCTGTCTACACCTGTTGTAGCCACTTCCTGGCTCTCCACATAGCCAAGAAGAATTGTTAATTTCTCAGAGCTCCTCCATTGTAATCTGTGCACTCAGTTTGGGTTGTTGCAGGTGGAACTTCATAACATTGGCCAGTATTCTGTAGATTCAACTGAGTAAAAAAATCCCACCAGTAGAGATGGACCTTTCATGTTTAAGCAAAAGACCGAATCAGAAAAAAGGATCTTTTCATGTGATTGGTGTTCAGCAACTACTGAAAAGAGAGTCTCTAACATACACATACAAATGACTTGTGTTTACAAAAGAGGAATACTGTACATGAAAGTTCATTATTGTGCTCTTAGCTCTGATGTCCTGTTGGCCTGCCTGCTGAGTCTGTACTCCCATTTTTGATGCCCATTTCTTTGGATTATTTTTGCTCCTGCCAGGCAGCTTGCTTGTGGCAGCATGCTTCCTTGGGGCAATTTTTATTTTTCATCCTGAATTCTTTGGAGATATTTCCCCCTTAGGTTTTTTTTTTTGGGGGGGGGGGAACTGGTCCTTTCTTGGATTATTGCTGCTGTTACCTTCTTGATTCAAAGAAGAAAAGAGAAGTCATTAGGTGACAGGAGTTCCTTCCCATATTCCGGTAGGGTTTTGTGTGTGTCTGTATGTGGTTATATTTTTGCCTTTATTTGCTTGTTTGCTTTTATTTATTTTGTGGAGAGTGAGCTGTGATGGCTTTTGTGGCTTTCTTGTTCCTTTTGTTGCTTTTCCCTCTTTGTCTGGGTGCTTCCTGTTTAATTTTTTTAAAAAAAAAACACTGTTATTTGGTTGATTTAGTGTATATAATTGGGGGGGGGGGGGGTTGGCACTGCTTTGTTTGCTTCTGTAGCAGTGTATGTACCAGGAGTGGATTTTATGGCTATGTCAGTGTGCCACTAGGCTGCTTGGTTGTTTTTGCTTTAGTTAGGCTCCCTGTCAGTCATTTCTCTCTTGTTATTGGTTGCTTTAATGAGTGGGTATCTCTGAGTGCCTGGCAGCTAGTGTCTGTCTTCTTCCAGTTAGTTAGTTAGTTAGTTAGTTAATGCTGCCCATGTCTATAGGGTCTTAGTGGGTTTATGCTGCTGAACTTACTCTGTTTTTTCTTTTATTTTCTTTCTAATCTTTTGGTGTTCTGCCATTTTTTGAACTGGTTGGTAGATGAGTTGCTCTATGAATGTTATAATAAAGACCAGTGCCTTCATTGATCAGATGATTTTCCCTCTCATGTCCTGTTGCCTGCTTTTGGAGTCAATTGATTTTCTGTTGCCTTGCTTCTGTTCTTTTGGAGTAGTTTTAAACAACAACAAAATTGCCTTTGAAGTGCCAGAAAACATGAATTGGAAAACACAAATCAATGACCAAAAGTAGTTTTAGTTTTCACTTTTATGTACCTTGTTTCCCCAAAAATAAGACCTAACCTGAAAATAAGCCCTAGTATGATTTTTCAGGATGCTTGTAATATAAGCCCTACCCCAAAAATGAGCCCCAGTTAAGTGAAACCCTGTCCTCCACCATTGTGCAGCAACCAGAAGAAGATGATATGACTGTATTTGAATGAATGTAGATTGTTGTACATGAAACAGTAAACATCCCCTGAAAATAAGTTCTAATGTGTTTTTGGAACAAAAATTAATATAAGACCCTGTCTTATTTTCTGGGGAACATGGTATGTATAAAAATGCCAGTAGGTGAAAAAAAACATGCAAAAATGAAAGAGGCACCCCCAAAAGAAGCCAAACAAAAAAAGAAAATGTTCACTATGGTCATCAGTATTCCCAGCTCAATAATTCACCATTTTTTTCCCTTGCATGGCCTTATCTTTGCACAAATTATGACTTCGAGAAGAAAATCTACCCATCTAATTCATATTTCTGCAGAGCAATCAAATGTCATTAGATTTTTTTGTTACAGTATTTGGAATGCTGTAGTGCTGGAATACCAGTTGAGATACAAGAACCTGTAAAGAAAGTTGACTGCTTCTATTTGGGTTTTTTATTAGTAGCTTTCTTTATTGCAGTAGCTGAGAATTCATTGGAATTTGGTTTGAAATGTTATAGGGCTTATGCTATACCAACAAACTTTTCAATGTTTTACAATCTGGAATCTCTTACTAAGCTTCGATTTTCCTCTGAACGATTAATGAAAATAGATGCCATTCATTAATAATACTTTTTTTAAAGAAATGAATAATTAATACATATCTTTGTGTTTGTTTCTGGATGAATACAGTAAATTTCCAAGTGGCCATGAATCAGTAATAGTTAGTAGGCATTACTTTTGTTATTTTATGGTTTTTACTGTTGTAAACCGCCCAGAGTGGCCCTGGCTGCCAGATGGGCAGTATATCAATCGATCGATCAATCAATCAATCAATTAATAACAAGAACTTCAAGTAGTTATTCTGGAACAGCCAGAATAACTGTCTGTTTAAGGGTTCTTTATCAAACAGAATAAAGACAAACTGTCTAAATGCTAACAAGCAACTAGATAAGCATTACATTTCCACTCGCTCCTGATATTTGAGGGGTTTTTTTGTATGTGCAACATAACACAGATCTTGTTACTTTAGAGAGATGTTGACATGATGCAATGAGAGTGAAATATACTGTTTGCTTCAGTATAAAGATACAGTAAAAATACATTCATTGTCTGAGGTGTCGTGCTAGGTTCATCTTAAAATAATGTTTTCTCATCCTTTTTTTTTTTTCAAACCACAGTGCTAATTTATCAGTGGATACTTTTTCTGTGATTTATTTTTCTGTTGGTCACTTTTTATAAATCTTTTTAATTTTTACTTATGAAATTCCGTTTAGTGACACTTAGCACTCTACTTTCATAATTGAAGAAAACAGCTGTTTTTGTTGTTGCAAACCACAGGCAGCTTTTTTATTAGTATACTGTAGACCTACCCTTTAAAATCTGGATACTTCTAATTGTGTTGTGTTTGGTGCACATCATAACATACAGTAGCAGTTTTTTTTTAAACTGAGATATTGCTTCTTCAAAGATGAATCATGACTGATATCACTTCTAAAAACCAATCCTTTCTTTTGTTAACCACTCTTTATCATTGCCCTCTCAATTGCCAGTTTCCTTTCCTTGTAGCTATTTGCAAGTAAAAGGTAAAGGTTCCCCTTGACAATTTGTCCAGTCATGTCTGACTCTAGGCGGCAGTGCTTATCTCCGTTTCCAACCCATAGAGCTAGCGTTTGTCCGCAGACAATCTTCCATGGTCATGTGGCCATCTACTCTTCTTTTTTATAGAGTTTGTTTTGCATCGCCTTATATTCCTACTCCCATCACAAAATTAGAATATATATGTATGCAACTATTGATGTTTCTCTTAAGATTCTTTGAAAAGGTAATACATTCACAGAATAACATTTTTCAAAAAGAAATACAGAATGTATGAATGAATGCAGGAACAAACACTCTTCTATTGATAATTTGTTTTATTTATTGAACTTGTATCTCGCCCATCTAGACAATATCTACTCTGGGCGGCTCACATCAAATAGAATAAAAACAGTTAACATATAACAACAATTTCACAACAATGAACAATCATTCAAGATGGAGATAAAAGATAAACTAAGTGGTGCCTAGAGGGAAGGCCTGCCTAAATAGCCAGGTTTTGAGTTGGCTTTTGAAAATACCCAGCGAAGGGGCCAAGCGGATGTCGGAGGGGAGATTATTCCAAAGATGGGGAGCCACTGCTTGTTTTTTCCCTGCGGGCCTCCCTCGGCGTTAGGCTTCTCAATTGCCCCTCCTGGCTAGAACAAGTGATACGAGTAGATCTAGGTGGGAGGAGGCGTTCCGCCAGGTATTTAGGTCCTAAACCATTTAGGGCTTTATATGTAATCATTTATATGTAAGGGACGTGGTGGCGCTGCGGGCTAAACCGCAGAAGCCTGTGCTGCAGGGTCAGAAGACCAAACAGTCGTAAGATCGAATGCACGCAACGGAGTGAACGCCCGTTGCTTGTCCCAGCTCCCGCCAACCTAGCGGTTCGAAAGCATGCAAATGCAAGTAGATAAATAGGGACCACCTCAGTGGGAAGGTAACAGCGTTCCGTGTCTAAGTCGCACTGGCCATGTGACCACGGAAGATTGTCTTCGGACAAACGCTAGCTCTATGGCTTGGAAACGGGGATGAGAACCGCCCCCTAGAGTCGAATACGACTGGACAAAAATTGTCAAGGGGAACCTTTACCTTTATGTAATCATTAAGACTTCAAAATCAGTGCAGAAGTGAACAGGCAGCCAATGCAAGGTGGCCAGGGTGGGAGAGATATGTTGATGTTTTCTCACCCCACTGAGATGTCTGGCCCGCTGCATTCTGCACCATTTGAAGCTTCCGCACCAATCTCAAAGGTAGCCCCACGTAGAGCGCATTACAGTGGTCAACCTCTATAATCAACCTCTATAGCATATACTGTACAGTACATTTTAAGTTACTTCATAAAAATTGAATTCCTCATCTTAAACCTGTGCTGTCATTTGCTAATTTGAGTAGATCTAAAGCATCTGTGCTATAAACAGAAGAGTTCCTTCTGCTCACAGAATTGGTTATACCCACTGGAGGCTTCCATTGAGAAAATAGGAGGAGATCTCCACAGTTTCTTTACGACTGTTGAGGGCTTCCTCCTACATTGCTGCAGAATATCCCCTAGTCCTCCAAAGCATCTTTTCAGTGGTATGTGGAGGAAGGAATGAAACAAGCATTCTCCCTATAAAAGTATCCTTTGAACAATGTTGTATTCACATGAACTGTAGATCTAGGTCCTTATTCCCTTTCATAATTTGAAATATTGATAATCTGGGGCAGTACAGAAGCACTAACATTGTGTGGTGCAGGTTGTGCTTAATATTTAGATTGAGATAATGCCTTCTGAAGTGTTTTCTCCTGAGATCTGCCACATGAGAAGGCTGAACTCCACATTTTTAGATATGTGTGCAAAGGCTAGTACAGCAAGTATGATCATGAGACAACTGCAGACCTGGGAAAATAAAGTTAACAGTTATTGATGTTCCCAAAAGTCCTTAAATACCAGAAATGTATTTGAGGTGAAAGAATTAATCTCTATAGGATTTGTTTGTTTTTGCTGTATACTGCGACTGAGTCACTTGTTTTAATGTGTTAATGTCACATAGGTGATTTTTTTCTTGTCAACAGCTTTAAAAAGTATTATTTCATTTTTCAGATGATGAAGGAACTCAGGAGGAGTCTTTTGAATCAAAGGTAAGCATTGTCTCCTCATGTGTGATTCTCTTTTCATAGAAAAGAAACACTATGAAACATTTAATTCCCACATTAATGTTCATGTACTTCCCATATGAATTTTGTCTCATGTAGCATGAATGTTTATAGGAACACCACAGTTGCTGAGGGACAGGATTTGAATGGTGATCTGAACTTCTTTAAATATAAGAAGGACTAATTTATCTTAGAGTAAAATACACTGAAAATTAGAGTAGTTTAATGTAATGAGAGGAGACTGAGCTACAGTAAGCAAAGAACACTTTACATTTTAAGCTAAATCATTGGATAGTTGAAGTGAATCTGGAGAGGGAGAAACAAAAGAGTTAATATAGAGTACGCTTTTAAAAGTGGAATCACTTGCAAATCTCAAATACTTTTCTCACTCTGTGGTGCTACCTTTTGACCTTTTGCACATTCCATTCGCAAATGAATACTCCAGCTATGCTGCATTTTATGTTTTAAAAATTCTTTGCATGTGAAAAGTGATCAACAGCTTTATCTGTTTAATTTCCCTGTCATTTATTCTGTAGACAACATTGCCTTCTGATGAACAGGTGAAGGATCATTCAAGAGGAGCCCATGTTGTAGCAGGTCAGATCTTCATTGACTCTGAGGAACCTGAAGCTCATGCTGAAGATGAACAGAGTTTCAGGACCCAAGAGGAAGAAAAAGAAAGAAATGTGAAGGAATTAGATTCTCTAGAACTGTCAAATCTACTAAATAAGGACCTGGAAGAGGTAGAAGCACAGAAACCAGGTGATCCTGAGTACCATCTCTGATCTAGCCTAAGAACTGCAAAAGTGTGTGTAGCTGGTTGAGCCTGGTACTGTACAGAGTTTCTCCTGTCCTTTAGTTACTTTGCATGCAATCATCTGTCTCTCTGTCAATCTAGCTAATGTTTTGTTGGATGGGATATGTGTCAGTAATAAATAAATAACCCTAATTTGGGACTGTAATATGCAGGGAAAAGACAGTCAGTATCACCCTAAGCATCATCTTTAGCCCTGTATTGCAGCATACTCTGGTCATGTATTGATGAGAACTTTCTACACATGAATCATTGATGGCAAATTGGTTGTATGTCTTCCCCAGTACAGGCAGATATCTATGCAAAATATGTGTTTGGTATAAGCGAAGGTGATGTACTTCAGAAAATGTACTGGATTTGAAAAAAACCCTGAGTTGCTTGATAAGGGGAATGCTTCATATCATTATGAAACTACAGCAAGGAAGAACCTTAGTCACTAAACCATGAAGTAGCCTAATATGTCTAGAGAAGTCTTCTTTTATTGCATGCATCGTAGACACAGCAGGTGCAGCCAGATTTTCACTTCTGTCCGATTGCCACGTCGAGCTTTATGTAACTTTCAGAGTAGCCTTGCATCTGAAAACAGTATAGCAATAAGCTTGTCAAGACCCTAGGTTGTTTCCCCCTCGGATTAAGGAGCATAACTTGAATTGTTCACAGGGAAAAAAACACTGATGAATTAAAGCAGGCAAGGGGGTCTTTACCTGTATCATCAAATTTCAGCACAGAGCAGCTCAAAAAAGTAACTATATCAGAAAATTTCTATTTGCAGTGTTTATTCAGTTCATGTATTAAATGACATCATAAAATTAATGTTAGTAATTGGAAGTATGCATGCTATGCATGCATCTGCAAGTACACAAATGAATTTGAGTTCAGAGATGTCTGGTTTCAGTAGATCATTATTCAATGGAAACTAAATGTAGTATAAACAACTTTGCACACATGTATTCTTCTGGCAAGATTATGATTGCTAACACTCAGACTGATCATACATAATTGTGTGAATTGTGTAATTTTCTGGACTTTCTGGATTTTGTTGATTTTTAATGAGGTAAAATTAGTTTATAAATATAAATTTAAGAAGGAAAAGGTTTATTTTTACAGGTTCTACTTAAGAAAACAGAAAAAAGAAAATTTTAGTAAGAGTAGACAGTTTTCAGTGTGTGTTAAATCCTGCATGTTCAGTTTGTTGGTTTTTATTTTCTTTTGGGGGTCTTTGTAGTTTTGACAGCCATTGGAGGAACTGCAGATGGAGAGCCATGCCACTTCCCCTTTCTTTTTCTGGAGAAGGAATACTTTGAATGTACTGTAGATGGAAGGGAAGACAGCAGACTCTGGTGTGCAACAACCTATGATTACAAAAGTGACCAAAAGTGGGGCTTCTGTGAAAGTAAGTATGAAGCTGACCTGAGATGTTGTATTCTTGGGTTGCATGATAAGTTGTGTTTGTAGAAACATTTGAATGGGTGTCCTGAAATTGATAGTCATATGTAGTTTGGCCTTAACTGTTTGGCCTAACCTGAGATGTAGAAGTGTTCCTGTCCTCTATATATAACAATTAAACTCAAAATGCCTTATTCCACATTTAATTTATTTACACGTCGCTTTGTAAAATGTGTAGCTTCCACTTCCCACACTCAGATCTTAGTTCTTACTGGTAATCAATGTTACTTTGCTGAGAAAAAAAGAAACATATTTGTTAAAGCATAGGAAAGTGAGTTTTACTGAGAAGTACAACCACCAGACTCTGAGCAGCATAAAGTTTTCACTGTTTCTAGTTTGTAGTTGGTTTTATTTGTTTAGTGCAAAAGAAGAAATGCAAGACACCGTTTGTTAAAGCAGTGTGAAATGTGTAGTGTTATGACATGCTGTAGTAACCAAAATATTTCATCTGAGAACAATCTGAGTGTTACCTTGGTCTTTGAAATATTAATTGCATTCCTCTATTTTTATTTTACTAGCTGAAGAACAGTCTAATAAGAGAAGGCAAATGCAAGAGGCAGAGGATGTTTACCAAACTGGGATGAAAATCCTTAATGAGAGCAGTAAAAAAGCCCAAAAGAAAGAGTGAGTTTGTGCCATTTTTCAGACATTCTGTCAAAGCTTCATGGAATAAAAGGCTATTACCTCTAGTATTAATAACCGTTAGTCATAATAGCTTGTTGCTACCTCCAGAACTGAATGCAGCAGATTTGGAGTCCTGATATCTAGATGCTATATACAGAATAAATGATGAAAGATAATTCCAAATTTCACCTAGCTACTTTACATAATATTTCCTTTTTAGGGAAATATTGATTATGTGTCAGAATTCAGTACTCAAGGATTTTGATAATCATTTCCAAACTTGATGTGCAGTTTGTGAAACTTCAACCCAGAGATCATATGGAGCTCTATGCCAGTAGGCTGTTATACGCTGCATTTCTTCTGCAGGATCCTACCCATTTTGTTTGAGAGACATAGAACTAAATAGTTTAGTATCTTTCCCTGAATATTATAATAATAATAATAATAATAATAATAATAATAATAATAATAATAATAATAATAATAATAATAATAATAATAATAATAATAATAATAATAATAATAATAATAATAATTTATTGTCATTGTAAGTATATACACAGTATACCATACAACGAAATTCACAGACACCCAGAGACCAGACACATGCACACACATAACATTCCCCAAACACTCCCCACCCACTAGAAGTCCCCCACTAAAAATACAAACATGTACACCTCAGGCCAAGTAACACAGTCCAACTAATTATTCACTACTGGTGGTCTTTAAGCTCATTATTAATTGCAATTATAGCTCTAGGATAAAAACTATTTAGAAAACGTGTGGTCCGAGTCTTAATTGTTCTATATCTTCTGCCAGACGGTAACAGTTCAAAAAAGTTATAAGCAGGATGGGAAGAGTCTCTCAATATGAAGGGAATTGTCTTAGTTTTGCTCAAGAAACATTTTCTGTTTGCTCAAAATAATAACTGAGTGTATATATGCATTTTTCTCTTTTCTTTAAGAGCCTATCAATATCTCCTGAGAGCAGCTGATATGAATCATACAAAGGCAATGGAGAAAGTATCTTATGCTATGTTGTTTGGGGACTACCTGAAGCAAAACATTCAGTCAGCTAAAGAGCTCTTTGAGAGACTGACTGAAGAAGGTTCTCCTAAAGGGCAGACAGTATGTATATCTTAAATGACTCTTCTGTGCCAGTAGTATATAACTTGTGTAATATTTGTGTTTGCAATGTTTAATTTGTTTCAGCCTGGGTGGGCAGTGTGGCTCTTTTTTAGACTACAGTCACCAGAATCCCTCCCAGTTGGCTACACTGGCCAGAACTGATGGGCAGTGTAGGCCAAAAACTTCATTGTGTACAGTAGTAACTGGCAGCCATCACAAAGCACAATTTAAGCCTTTTTATAGGGCAGCAAATAATCACCTTATCTATAGTCTCCCTATCTGTACAGCGGATTAATTATTTGATTTCCAGCTATAGAAATTAACTTTCTTTGTATGATTTTGAACCATGATTTTCCAACATCTAAAATAGTATGGACAGCCTCTGAATAGAGGAGACTGCGCCTTTCTGAAAGTTGCTTAGCGATACAGTAATCTTGTTAAAGCAGGTTGTGATTGTAATTAAACTTGTCTCGAAATTTATGCATGCAAACGTGTCTGTTTCTATTTCAGGCTCTTGGATTTCTCTATGCCTCTGGCCTTGGTGTTGGTTCCAGTCAGGCTAAGGTAGATCAGTTTTACTGATTTTCCCATCTGTGTATTTCTGTTTCACATGGCAGTGAAAAATGGTGGAATTAACAACATATATCTTCCTGTTGTAGGCACTAGTTTATTACACTTTTGGAGCTCTTGGAGGAAATCTCATAGCACACATGGTTTTAGTAAGTATTGTTTTGCAGCAATATATTTCATTACCTACAGATAATTATATTGCTATGCTTAAAAGTACTGAGATTCTATTTTGTGTTGTTTTTATGGCTCTTAGACTTGTACCCATTTACTCACCTTAGAATACCTAGCATCAGTGGAGCTCCTGAAAAAAAATTGTGTGCTTTTAAGATACAGTAATTAGATTTTTAATAAGAACATGTACACATCCGGTTTGTGGAACACGACTCTCCTTATTTCTGTCATTCTTTAAATCAAGTCTTAGAACATAAGAAGAGCCTTGCTGGATCAGGCCAAGGGCCCATCTAGTCCAGCTTCCTGTATCTCACAGTGGCCCCACCAGATGCCCCTGGGAGCACACGAAACAACTAGATACCTATCTCCTGATACCCAACCCCTGTATCTGGCATTTTGAGGTACCTTCCTTTTAAGCCTGGAGATTATACATCCTCATCATGGCTTGTAATCTGTGATGGACTTTTCCTCCAGGAATCAGGCCAATCCTCTTTTAACGACATCTAGGGCAGATGCCATCACCACATTCTGTGGCAAGGAGTTCCACAGACTAAGAACATGCTAGGTCAGGAAATATTTTCTTTTGTCTGTTCTCACTCTCCTAACATTCAAATGGAGTGGATGTCCCCTGGTTCTGGTATTACATGAAAGGGAAAAGAGCTTCCCTCTATTTACTTTATCCATCCTCTGCATAAATTTATACGTCTCAATCGGGTCCCCCCACAGGTGCCTTTTCTCTAGACTAAAGAGGCCCAAACGCTGTAGCCTTTCCTCATAAGGGAGGTACCCCAGCCCAGGAATCATTTTAGTTGCTCCCTTCCACACCTTTTCCAGTTCCACGATTTCTTTTTTTAGGTGCGGCAACCAGAACTCTACGCAATACTCTGTCGTTGTCGTTTAGTCGTATCCGACTCTTCATGACCCCATGGACCAGAGCACGCCAGGCCTTCTATCTTCCACTGCCTCCCGGAGTTGGGTCAAATTCATGTTGGTTGCTTCAATGACACTGTCCAACCATCTCATCCTCTGTCGTCCCCTTCTCCTCTTGCCTTCACACTTTCCCAAAATCAAGGTCTTTTCCAAGGAGTCTTCTCTTCTCATGAGATGGCCATTCGGACTTTTGTTGGCTACGTGATGTCTTTGCTTTTTAAGATGCTGTCAAGGTTTGTCATCGCTTTCCTCCCAAGAAGCAGGCGTCTTTTAATTTCATGGCTGCTGTCTCCATCTGCAGTGATCATGGAGCCCAAGAAAATAAAATCTGTCACTGCCTCCATATCTTCCCCTTCTATTTCCCAGGAGGTGATGGGACCAGTGGCCATGATCTTAGTTTTTTTGATGTTGAGTTTCAGACCTTTTTTTTTTTTTTGCACTCTCCTCTTTCATCCTCATTACAAGGTTCTTTAATTCCTCCTCACTTTCTGCCATCAGAGTGGTATCGTCAGCATATTGGAGGTTGTTGATATTTCTTCCATCAATCTTAATTCCGGCTTGGGATTCCTCCAGTCCAGCCTTCCGCATGATGTATTCTGCATATAAGTTAAATAAGCTGGGGGACAATATACAGCCTTGTCGTACTGCTTTCCCAATTTTGAACCAGTCAGTTGTTCCATATCCAGTTCTAACTGTTGCTTCCTGTCCCACATATAGGTTTCTCAGGAGATAGATAAGGTGGTCAGGCACTCCCATTTCTTTAAGGACTTGCCATAGTTTGCTGTGATCCACACAGTCAAAGGCTTTTGCATAGTCAATGAAGCAGAAGTAGATGTTTTTCTGGAACTCTCTGGCTTTCTCCATAATCCAGCGCATGTTAGCAATTTGGTCTCTAGTTCCTCTGCCTCTTCGGAATCCATCTTGTGCTTCTGGGAGTTCTCGGTCCACGTACTGCTGAAGCCTACCTTGTAGGATTTTGAGCATAACCTTGCTAGCGTGTGAAATGAGTGCAATTGTATGATAGTTGGAGCATTCTTTAGCAGTGCCTTTCTTTGGGATTGGGATGTAGACTGATCTTTTCCAATCCTCTGGCCACTGTTGAGTATTCCAAACTTGCTGGCAAATTGAATGTAGCACCTTAACAGCATCATCTTTTAAGGTTTTTAATAGTTCAACTGGAATGCCATCACCTCCACTGGCCTTGTTGTTAGCCAGGCTTTCTAAGGCCCACTTGACTTCACTCTCCAGGATGTCTGGCTCAAGGTCAGCAACTACATTGTCTGGGTTGTCCGGGATATCCAAATCTTTCTGATATAATTCTTCTGTGTATTCTTGCCACCTATTCTTGATGTATTCTGCTTCTGTTAGGTCCCTCCCATTTTTGTCCTTTATCATGTCCACCTTTGCACAAAATGTTCCTCTAATATCTCCAATTTTCCTGAACAGATCTCTGGTTTTTCCTTTTCTGTTATTTTCCTCTATTTCTTTGCATTGTTCATTTAAGAAGGCCCTCTTGTCTCTCCTTGCTATTCTTTGGAAGTCTGCATTCCATTTTCTGTAACTTTCCCTATCTCCTTTGCATTTTGTTTCCCTTCTCCTCACTGCTATTTCTAAGGCCTCATTGGACAGCCACTTTACTTTCTTGCATTTCGTTTTCTTTGGGATGGTTTTTGTTGTTGCCTCCTGTACAATGTTACGAGCCTCTATCCAAAGTTCTTCAGGCACTCTGTCCACCAAATCTAGTTCCTTAAATCTGTTCTTCACTTCCACTGTGTATTCATAAGGGATTGGGTTTAGATTATACCCGAGTAGCCCAGTGGTTTTTCCTACTATCTTCAGTTTAAGCTTGAATTTTGCTATGAGAAACTGATGATTAGAGCCACAGCCAGCTCCAGGTCTTGTTTTTGCTGACTGTATAGAGCTTCTCCATCTTTGGCTGCAGAGAATATAATCAATCTGATTTCGATATTGCCCATCTGGTGATTTCCATGTATAGTCACCACAAAAGAGTGTTTGTGATGACCAGCTTGTTTTCTTGACAAAACTATTAGCCTTTGCCCTGATTCATTCTGAAATAAATAAATAAATAAATAAATAAATAAATAAATAAATAAATAAATAAATAAATAAATAAATAAATAAATAAATAAATAAATAAATAAATAAATAAATTCCTTCTACAGGATTCTTGCCCACAGTAGTAGATATGATAATCATCTGAGCTGAATTTGCCCATTCCTGTCCATTTTAGTTCACTGATGCCCAGGATGTCGATGTTTATTCTTGCATCTCCTGTTTGACCACCTCCAGCTTCCCAAGGTCATAGATCTTACATTCCAGGTTCCTGTGCAGTTTTTTTTTTTTTCAGCATTGGACTTTTCTTTCACTTCCAGGCACATTGGACTTTCCTTTCACTTCCAGAACTGTACGCAATACTCCAGGTGCAGCCTTACCAGCGTTTTATGCAGTGACATTATAATGTTGGCTGTTTTATTTTCAATCCCCCTTTTAATGATACCTAGCATGGAATTGACCGCCTTCACTGCTGCCGCACACTAGGTTGACACTTTTATCAAGCTGTCCACCAGCACACAAAGTTCTCTTTCCTGATCCGTCGCGGACAGCTCAGAACCCATTAGCTGATAAATAAAGTTTTGATTTTTTTTGCCCCAATGTGCATTACTTAACATTTTCTTATATTCAAATGCTCTTGCTAATTTGACTTCCATGCTCCCAGTTTGGAGAGATCCTTCTAGAGCTCTTCACAATCCCTTCTGGTCTTTGCCACCCGGAAAAGTTCCATGTCATCTACAAACTTGGCCACCTCACTGCTAATCCTGGTCTCCAGGTCATTTATGAACAGGTTGAAAAGCACTGGTCCCAGGACAGATTCCCTTTTTAAAGATTAGCGTGACATTTGCTGTCCTCCAGTCCTCTGGCACTGTGGCCATTTTAAGGAACAAATTGTATATTTTAGTTAGGAGATCAGCAACTTCATTCCTCAGTTCCTTAGTAACCCTTGGATGGATGCCATCTGGGCCCAGTGACTTATTGATCTTCAGTTTATCAATTAGGTATAAAACATCATCTCTTTTGACCTCTATCTGATTTAATTCATTAGTCAGGAGGGGCCCTTCGGGCAGCAGAATCTGCCCAAGGTCTTCTGTCATGAAGACAGATGCGAAGAACTCACTTAATTTCTCTGCAATCATCAAGTCCCCCTTTACCTCTCCTTTACCTCCCTCATCATCCATAAGGCCAGCTGCTTCTCTGGCAGGTTTCCTGCTTCTAACATTTAAAGAAGCTTTTATTATTCCCCTTTATATTGCTGGCCATATGTTTCTCAAAGTCTTTCTTTGTCTTCCATATCATCTTCTTACATTTCTTTTGCCAGACTTTGTGTTCCTTTTTATTTTCCTCATTTGGGAAGGATTTCCATTTATGGAAGAACCCCTCCTTGACCTTCAAAGCCTCTCTAACTCTGCTCATTAACCATGCTGGCACCCTCTTGGACTTAGTTGAGCTGTTCTTCAAGTCTTCCTTGAGTTAGTTCCTATCCCGATGTAACAACAGCACAGTTGTTTCCTAACTTTATTCTGAGAGCTTGAAGAAATCCTTAACACAATACATGCTTGTGGTGCAGCCTAGTTAGACTGTCTATGCTTTCATTTTCAGATCTTAGATGCGGTATCCTTGAATACTGCTACAGTACTAGCTAGCAGGAGATAGTGATTGTATTCAATAAGCACTTGGCCTCACAGATGCTGTAGTTCTCTTTAAAAATGCAAAACGTCTCATTGCTGCGTATGCTAGATTTCAGTTACATGTGCAACATTTATTTTATTTATTTATTTATTTATTTTATTTCTATCCCGCCTATCTGGTCATACTAGACCACTCTAGGCGGCTTACAATCGGAGCAACAATAAAAATTTTAAAAACATTACAAATAGACAAAAATAGAAATCAAAGAATATAAAGGAAAAATCGTCAGGGATTATCTGTTGGGAAAGCCTGCCTATACATCATTTAAAACTGATATGCTCAGAGCTACTTCTAAGCTACACCTGTGAATTGATAAGCTTGAGAAATGTGTTGCACATATTTTAAGGAAATCCCCTGTATTTAAAATAATGGGCTCAACTCCAAACAGCAGCAGGGAGAAAGAAGTTTTGTCTATTTTCTTCTCCTCACTTCTGCAGCTTTTTCAGCCTCTGAAAATTTTGCTTAGGATGGATTTAGAACTGTAGTGGGGGGATGGCAGAGGGAGAGTTAAAATAGGAACAATTATTTTTATTCTCCTGCCAGCAGATCAAAAGCTTTCTGTGAATAGAAGCATCCTTTTGTTCGTGGAAAATGAAGTTTTAATTCACACTTTTAACTTGAAATATAAAAATGATCAATTTTTAAACAACCTCTTTAAAGAGGCAAACTTAACATAAGAACTTGAGTATGATTATATATTTCAGCTTTAACAGCATGGCAGAGCTCTTTTTTAATATTTTGTCTGAATGTGAGTTATAATGACACATTACTTCTTTCCAGGGCTACCGATACTGGGCTGGGATAGGAGTCCTTCAGAGCTGTGAATCTGCGCTCACTCACTATCGGCTAGTAGCAAACCATGGTGTGTGTGTGTGTGTGTGTGTGTGTGTGTGTGTGTGTATTTACTTTTATATTAGCCATGTGTATTTATTTTTATATTAGCCAAGATACACACTGTGAGTTTCCAGGATTATGTCAGTGTATCGAACTGTGAATGTTTGAGTCTGTTAATTTGATTTGAAAAGAAATGAGGATGATCTTTTCTAAGTATAATAAGTTTTGTAGGATTGCTGTTACGCTTTCTTAAGCTAGATTTCCCATCTAGTTGCTGTGACAGGTAAACAACTAATATTAAATGCATAGAATATTTTGCATAGAAATATTCTATGTATTTATATACAGTGGAGTCTCGACTTGTGTGCGGCTCCACTTACAAACTTTTCGACTTACAGACTTCTTCGGCCGCAAAGTTTCACTTCGACTTGCAGCCAGAGAATCGACCTACGGACCAGAAGGGGGAGGCAGGGAAAGCGCCAAATTCCCTCTTCCAGTCCGTAGGCTGCAGGTCGTGCCCGCTGTCAGCTTTGAGCTTTCTAAGCCCCGAAAGCCCAACATTGACAGCAGGCGCAGAACGGCTTTCAGCTTTCCAGCTGCCAAAGCTGCAAGGCAAAAGCCGCTCTGCACCCACTGTCAGCTTCAGGGCTTAGAAAGGTACACCCACTAGCCTCTTGTCTCCTGTCCCCGGTGTCTTCTGCCTCCTGTCCCCGCGGGGATGGGAGGCAGAGGACAGTAGGGACAGGCAGAGGGCAGCGGGTGCAGCTTTGGCAGCCCCGGATTTTTTTTTCCTTTGGCTGGAACGAATTAAATGGTTTTCAATGCATTCCTATGGGAAATGGATCCTCGACCTATGGAATTTTTGACCTGCGGCCACAGTTCCAATACGGATTAATTCCGTAAGTCGAGGGTCCACTGTATATGCAATAATTTTTTTATTTAAGCAGGTCTTTAGTGTTTATGTTGGGTTGCTGTTGAAGGGGTCCTAGATGTCTGAAATATTCATTTATTTTTATTGTGAGCTGTTATTAAGTATATATTATTGTTTGTGACCTCTCTTAAGTAAACTTTTAAAGAAGTGCATCATAAACTTGATAGATAAAAATATAGAGTATATTCTCAGAATAAGTTAGAAAAAAATAGCTTGGCATTTTGCCAGTATCACAAACTACTGTGCCTGTTATAACCTCTTCAGAAGCACTGGAATTAATGTTTTCATGTTTTCTATAAAAATCTGGACTCTTCTATGTATATTTTCCCTCCTCAGAGGAAGTCTCCCAACATCAACCACCCTCTAGTTTTCTATTTTTTTAATTTCAGCCCCAGGACAGTCTACTCTAGATATATCTGTGGGTCTAAAGTGGGAGAACCAATCCCCAACTGCGAAAGCAGAGCTCCCCCTCCTCTCTCTTGGAGGGAGGAAATCCTCCACAGCCTCTTATTCCTGAGCCACTATCTTAGAACTAAACCATTGTATTTTTAAGTTATTAGAATATGAAATTATACATGATTCAGATACAGCAATCAGTGTGCATGGATTGGCTGCAGCTTCATTTTGGTTATATAGTTGGTAGCAAGTTTGCTATTGTGTATTGTGCAAAACACTCCTAAATAATCAGAAATGGGTTCCTTTCAAAAATATTTGGCTATTCCTTTTGATAAGTCTATATGAAAAAACTGATCTTCTTACCATCTTCTTTCTTTCTAGTGGCTAGTGACATTTCTCTAACAGGAGGAACAGTGGTGCAGAGGATTCGTCTGCCAGATGAAGTAGAAAATCCAGGAATGGCAAGTGGGATGCTGGAGGAAGATTTGATACAGTATTATCAGTTCCTAGCTGAAAAGGGAGATGTTCAAGCACAGGTATGGGCCAAACTGTTGCCAATTATGCTGCAGTTTTAAAATTCCAGGAAGCTGGCAGGAAAAAAAATAATTTGAGGAGAGCTTTACAGATACAATGGACAGCTATAAAGACAAATCAGTGGGTGCTAGATCAACTCAGACCTGAACAGTCATGTTAGAAGTTAGTTAAAATGATTACATTGAGGCTATTGTACTTTTGACATATCATGAGAAGACTCACTGAAAAAGATAGTAACACTGGGAAAAGTGGAAAGCAGCAAGAGAAGAAGAAGACTGAACATGAGAAGGATGTATTCAGTAAAAGAAATCACAGCCTTCAATTTGCATAACCTGAGGACAACTAATGCATAGGGTTGCCGTAAGCTAGAAACAAGATTTGTAACAAAAAGTTACAGTACATATAGGAGGAGCATGTTGGGAACTGATAGGTAAGCTTTTAGAATACCAACTGGATGGTTTTGATTTAGACTTGCTAGTGCTCAAAGGAGGGTTTGCCAGTGGTGATAAACAGCCCAATGGTTGGGCAATGGAACAGAGATAAACTCTGCTGTGTATATATCTACTATGTGTCTTGCTTGCTTGCCCCTCAAGGTGTTCCCTCATTTCCACTAGCTAACTCAACTATAGATTATCTCTATAGGGAGACCCTCTGAAACAGTAAGGGGGAAACAGAAGCAATGCAAGAAAGGGAAGGTACCCTGTTCCCCCAAAAATAAGCCCCCTGAAAATAAGCCCTACTGCATTTTTTGGAGTAATTTTTGGAGCAAAAATTAATATAAGACCTGGTCTAATTTTCGGGAAAACACGGTAGGAGAGAATAAAAAGAGGGAAGAGTGCATGGGAGGAAAGTAACGTGGAAAGGAAAAGGGATGAATGGGGAAATAAACAAGCCCATATTGATGAGAAGCAGGAGGGGTTGGAAGGTGGTTGGTTGTTGCCCAACCTGCTTTAAAGGGGCAGCTGTCTCTTAAGATGAGCACTGTTTCAGGAGAAATAGATGCACCACCTCTAGAAGGGTATCACTGTGTCAGTTTGTTCTAAGCAGCACCAAGAACAGAGTCTTTGTTTTGCTTTTTGCTTTATCACTAATATATGGGTAGCTGCTGGTGCCAAGTTGGTGGGTTTTTTTGAAGCAGAACTGTTTTTCTTCTCACCGTATTTTTTTGATTTCTTTGTATGCAGCGCTTCATTGCATGTTTTGATGACCTTCCTCTGTTTCTTTTGGGTGGATTAACTTTGCAGGAAAAAGTGATATGTTTCAATTAATCTTCCAGGTTGGACTTGGACAGTTGCATCTGCATGGAGGGAGAGGAGTGGAGCAGAATCACCAGGTATCCATTGCTTGCTGTTTTTGTAGCACCATATGGACATTTCAGGAAAAGAAAATGCCAGGGCAGATGAAGTCATTTAGCTGAAACTAAAATATAAATAAATAAAGTAGGTCAATATAGATAATTTCATTTTCACCATAACCTTGAGATTAGGATAATTAAAACAAAATGAGCCAGTTTTTAGTTAATGCACAACAAACACTTCAGATTGTAGGTTTCTCTGAAACTGGAATTTGGTATACATTATTTCATTGAAAACATAACAGCTTCACTTGGCTAACAAGTAGCAATGCTGATCATTGAAACTGTCTGATATTCTTGAAGTATTTGAGTATAAGATAGATTTATACATGCAAAAAGAACGGGGTTGCTCAATGAGTCAGGTAACTGACTGCAGAGCTAAAGCTTGGAAATTTGATCCCCCACTGTCTGTTGTGAGAGAATGGCTAGCCTGTGTAGCCTTGGGCAGGTTGCAAGTCCCAGAGTACCCCCATGAGAAGTGAGTGGTAAATCACTTCTGAGTATTCATTGCCTTAAAAAAATCCTCTAAAAGGGTCACCATAACCTGTAATTATTTTATTATTAGAATGGGATTGTGTTTATATGAAATATTTATATTGCCCATCATTTAAAGAATAATTCTGGAAGACTGAGTCAACCTTGAGGTGACTTCCTGAATCTATCAAGATCAAACTCGGGTCATGAGCAGACACTTGACTGCAGCACTGCAATTTAGCCAAACAGAATTGAGATACTGAAGCTGACTGCAGTCAGGGGGAAATTAGAATTCTCATTGGGTTTAGATGTCCAAGATGTGTAAATGTAGAAGACTTTATCCTGAAAGTGTTCCTAAAATCAGTACATTTTTGAGTTCCCGTAGGATCAGAAAATACACCAGACTTCACTCAGTGAAAGTTTACCCATGTGAATATATAGTAGGTTAATCTATTTTGTTTTGTTCATGTTTGTTTTTATTTGAATGTTACTGTTAACGCCCTTGGCAGGAAAGTAGTGTTGTATATAATTCATGATTTAGTTTAAAAAATGAGAGGAGTAACAATGGACAGATATTCTGTTTAAATAACTGATCTTTTTCTTCATCTTTTCCTTTCTAGAGAGCTTTTGAATATTTTAGTCAAGCAGCTGGTGCTGGTAACTCTCATGCAATGGCATTTTTGGGGAAGGTAAAGTACATTTGCATTGGAATGAGCATATTTAGAAAATAAGATGGTTGAAATTCAGATCTATTTTATGTGTTTTTGGAAGTACATTAGGCAGAAATGTAAACTTTTAAAATGCTGTTTTACTACTACATGTTGACTAAAGGCCTGTTTAGTTGCTAGCTAAGCATATAGAAGCCACCTCTTTCATGTAGCTTACTCATACAAGCCAGAAGTGGTTCAGGCTGACATGGGAAGAATATGCAGGCACAGCAACCTTACCTCTTCACACTTTCACTTCTGCTTTTTGAAAGCCAGAGTAGAAGGGAGCAAGGCTAATGTGCTTCCCTCATTGTGTGTGGGCTCTACATATGTAGCTAATGATTGAATGACTGAAATCCTATTGTTATAACTATGCTTGTGGGCAGGTGATGACATGACCATCAGGAAGAGATTTTCAGTAAACCAAAACTAAAACTACTTCTGTCTTGTGGCTTTTCCAACTCCTTTGTAATCCTTTTCATTGTGTCAAAGCTATGGGGACCGTCTTTAATTACCAAATGTCACTGCAGCTAGTTGATGCTGCTAGTTGGGGGAGATTTCCAATTATTAAAGCCTTCCTTCTTCTGTCCTCGTAGCACCTATGGCTTCCACACAATGAAAAGCCTATGCAGGAGTCAGAAAAGCTGTAGGGCAGAAGTAGGAAGCTTTTAATTACAGTAATAGACCTCCTGCTTGTGACATAATCATGCTTTCACAGGCATAAATAACACAACAGGATTTCAGCCAGTAGATTTCAGATTACACTAGACTTTAGATTTTTGTTCTCTTTTCTGTAAACAATAGATAACTTGCAATACTTTTTCAAAAGCAACGAAGGTAACCTGGAAAATGTGTTTAAAAGCTTTTCATTTCTAATGCACCACTGTAAGTATTTTCAAATACTGCATATGAAGAGCAAGCTCTTTAAAAGTGGGATTTTCCCTGTTTTCTCTTAAAAGACAAATGCTTCTTGTAAGACACCTTTTGTGATAGGGATATACCGTATTTTTTGCACCATAAGACACACTTTTTCTCCCAAAACAAGTGGGGGGAGAAGTGTATGCGTCTTATGGAGCAAATGCTGTCCCCTCCACACCACCATCGCTGGCTTCTGAGGCCTCCGGAGGCCTCAGCAGGCCCCGTGGGGGCCTCCCCCAGGCACCATCGCTGGCTTCAGAGGCCTCCGGAGGCCTCAGCAGGCCCCGTGGGGGTCCCCCACCACCACCATCACTGGCTTCTGAGGACCTTCAGGAGGCTTTCCACTGGTAAGGTGCTGCTTTTTACTTTTTTAAAAAATGTTCTGGGTGGGTTTTGTAGGGTAGATTTGGGCTGGGGGTATGTTTCTATGTTGCTTTGTGTTTTGGTAATTTTTTTGCAGTCCCAGCATGGGACTTGCTCTGTTTATTTGTTTTTACTTTATTTTTTGGTATTTAAAAATTAGTTGCTGCTTTTTACTTTTAAAAAATTTCTGTGTGGGTTTTGGAGGGTAGGTTTGGGCTGGGGGGTATGTTTCTGTGTTGCTTTGTGTTTTGGTAAATTTTTTGCAGTCCCAGCATGGGACTTGCTCTGTTTATTTATTTTTACTTTATTTTTTGGTATTTAAAAATTAGTTGCTGCTTTTTACTTTTAAAAAATTTCTGTGTGGGTTTTGGAGGGTAGGTTTGGGCTGGGGGGTATGTTTCTATGTTGCTTTGTGTTTTGGTAAATTTTTTGCAGTCCCAGCATGGGACTTGCTCTGTTTATTTATTTTTACTTTATTTTTTGGTATTTAAAAATTAGTTGCTGCTTTTTACTTTTTAAAAATGTTCTGGGTGGGTTTTGGAGGGTAAGTTTGGGCTGGGGGTATGTTTCTATGTTGCTTTGTTTTTTGGTGATTTTTTTTGGCAGTCCCAGTGTGGGACTTGCTCTGTTTATATATTTTTATTTTATTTTAATTTTCGGTATTTAAAAATTAAGTGCGTCTTAACATCCGGTGCGTCTTATGGAGCGAAAAATACGATACTTTATCTGGAGGCAAAATAAATTTCCCACTTCAGAATTGTTGTTTTACACATATATATATATTTTCTCAGTATATAAAACTCATAATCATACAGCAGCATTAAAAGAAATATTTCATAGCAAATTTTGTGCTAAAAGGTAAAAGGGATTAGTTACACATGGAAAATTAATCAAACTCATATTTGAACATATACTCCTCTGCCTTTATCTCTCTCTATATTTTCTCCTTTAAATAACATGATATTGCATTTTGTTTATCCAGATGTATTCAGAAGGAAGTGATATTGTACCTCAGAACAATGAGACAGCTCTTCAGTACTTCAAGAAAGCTGCTGATATGGTATAGTTCTATGGAAAGAATATTTTAAGGCTCAATGTGAAAATGTGACATATGCAGTCAATAGAGCATATGAGGCTATGTGCAGTGGGGTGGTAAGGGAAGTGGTATATAGATCCTTCTCATGAGAAGAGAAGACTCCTTGGAAAAGACCTTGATGTTAGGAAGGTGTGAAGGCAAGAGGAGAAGGGGACGACAGGATGAGATGGCTGGACAGTGTCTGCGAAGCAACCAACATGAATTTGGCCCAACTCCGGGAGGCAGTGGAAGATAGGAGGGCCTGGCGTGCTCTGGTCCATGGGGTCACGAAGAGTCGGACACGACTAAACAACGACGACGATATAGATCCTAGTGGTAGTTTGAGAGAAGAGAATAGTTCATTCCTTTCTACCGAGATAGGAAACCATATTGTGCCTAAACACTGTTATAGCAATGATCAGAAATTTGCCTTCTGTTTCCTACCATGCAATTTATAACAGTAGCAGTGCGTTTTATATAAAAACCTATAATGTTAATTTCATTGGGTGGTAAACTAGCGTATGCCATGCTTTTTTGCTGCACTTCTCCATGGTAATAAGATAGATGGGGCCACCCTGTGAGAAACAAGCCATCTGTAGAGAATTCTAGTTATGAGAAATAACAAAAGAGTAACATCTGTGATTTATGCTATTACTGCTTTCTGTTAACATGCAGCAAAATTTCTGTTTGCAGCCTTGTCTGATATTGACATGTAAGTTGAGCCTTAGATTCTTGTTGTTCCTTTGTATTTTAGGGGAATCCAGTAGGACAGAGTGGCTTAGGAATGGCTTATCTGTATGGAAGAGGTGTTCCTGTGGTAAGTCTGCCTAGCGTGGTGACGTTACTAAGCATCTAATAATAAAAAGGTGGTTTTTGGCAACAGAAGTGGCACACCTACTCTGAAAGATATTTTATCATTTATATAGTTCTTGTCACTGCTTGATAGTATATAAAATATGAACTATTTGCTCAGAGGTCTTACAACATAGAACTAAATGGGAATAGAATATGCATTAGTCCAGTTAACTAATTAAGCATAGTTACAATAGAGTATGGGGATTAAAGAGTTGTGCCAAACAGTCTGGAGAATGAGCAAGTGTTCTACTAGCATTGCTCAAGGATCACAGGAGAACTTTGGACAGCTGGTGACAGAGTGGGAAAAAATAGAATGAAGGGTGTTCCTGGATTATAGTATAATGTACTTGGAAGAGGCCTATAAGGCCCTCTGCTCATTGTAGGAATCCAAATCAGGATATATTTGACAGATGATTCCTAGGTTTTTCTTGAATGCCTCCAGCTTTGGAGTGCTTACCACCTCCTGAGGTACAATGGTGCCTCGCATAACGATGTTAATTGGTTCCATTAAAAACATCGTTATGTGAAAACATCGTTAAGCGAAACACCATTTCCCATAGGAATGCATTGAAAACTGGTTAATCCGTTCCAATAGGAGCCTATTCAATACATTTCAATGGTGAAAAAAAATCACCAAAAATTAAAAAAGACTCAGAACGAAGCCAAATTACTTTAACGAAGGTTTTATTAGGTGCACTAATGATTCCAAGCATTTTAAACATTTTTTAAACATTTTAGAATATTTTTAAAATAGCGAAAACAGGGCTGTCAAAAAAAACGTTAAGCGAAACAGGGGACCTAAAACTGTCATCATTAAGTGAAGCAAGGTCCCAAACATCGTTATGCGAAAATCCCCCATAGGAAACATCGTTAAGTGAGGCGGCAAAATTTCCAGCAAAGGCCATCGTTATGCGAATTCATCATTGAGTGAGGCACTCGTTGAGCGAGGTACCACTGTAATTGGTTCCATTGATGTAGTGCTCTAACAGTTAGAAATTTTTTCCTGATATTCAACCAGAATCTGCTACTTGTAACTTTCTGTATATTCTTTACTCTGGGAAGCTCGAGCACAGATCGTGCCTCTGTATGATAATCTGTGAAGTATTTGAAGAGTACTATCATATCTTCCATCAGTCTTCTTTTCTTAAGGCTAAACATGCCCAGTTCTTTCACTCTTTTTCTCATAAGATTTGGTATCTAGTTCCCTGATCATCCTTGTTGCCGTTCTCTGAACTTGTTCCAGTTTGTTGACATCCTTAAAGTCAAGTGTCTAAAACTGGACACAGTACTCAAGATGAGGCCTAACCAGTTCCAAATAGAGAGGAACTAGCACTTAACAGGACTTGGAGACTATATTTCTGATAAGCCAAGAAGCCTCTGGGGCCAATCCCTGTATTTCAGGAAAGCTGAACTAGGGAAATCTCTGCCACAAAGAAAAAGAGACTACCATGGCAAATTTAGTAGTTTACGAAGGGGGTAAGATATCAATAGAAAATGCTTATGTAGGTAATTAACAGTTGATTAGGCCCATCTACTGATGTATCTGAAAATTATTATGTGTCTTCACCCATGCACATACATTTTGTGATTAGTTCTCAAAAATTGTCAGCCTTTTCTAGGGAACTCCAGTAGTAGAAAGCTTGATAACTTCTAGTAGCAAAGCCTATTGGCATAAGTTACAAAAGTGTGTTTTTGTAGCCTATGAAAGTGACTGTGACATTGTGATGTTAAACTCTAATAATACTGACTGAAAGTCACCTATATCTTCCTGTAGAATTATGAACTGGCACTGAAATATTTCCAGAAAGCAGCAGAACAAGGATGGGTGGATGGACAGCTTCAGCTAGGCTCTATGTACTACAGTAAGTGGTTTCAACCAGATGTCCAGTAACTAGCCTGGGGCCTGCTGTGGGAATCTGTGTCCAGTGGGAGACAGTGGCAACTTATCAGTATGTTGGGTCCTCCCCACCTTTTTAACAGTAAAGCGCTTGCCTTGTAACTACAAACATCATGAAGTATAAGCCAAACAATGGACAATACTTGTAAAGTGTTTGAGGCAGAATCTAGTCACTGTTTCTATTATTGCAGAAGGATCCCTCCAGGGCTTCCTTGTATCAATATAAGCCTGTTTTTTGAAAAAAGGTGATCTCCAGCTTGTACAACAGCAAACCAGGGGTGGCACAAGTGAAGCGTAATGATCTGCCTGTGTTGGAGCTGGTTCTTTTTCACAGTGGCAAGGAATATCCTAGTTACATCAGAATATTCTTTTTTGTCACATTTTATTGGTGGCATATATAACAAATTCTTGCTAAAGTCATTTTAGGTAACAAACCCAAGTGAGTTCTTTTTCAGTAATTAATTAGATTGGAAGTAAATCCAATGTTTTTGACAAAAATGAGGGTTAGTTCATATTTTTCACAGTTTAGTAGCCTATTGCACGCTGTATATATGTTGGCAGTGGCCTCTGATTTTTTTTAAAACTGGTTTTAAAGTTGTAGTTTTGCTAGGTCTTGTTAAAACTGATAGAATTCCAAAATATACTGTATATGGTTACGGTTGGGCTATATGTAAGTGTGTGTTAATTTAACATATCAAATGAAAAGCACAATAAAAGGTCTGTAGCTGCCTTGTATCTGAGTTTTAGGATGAAAGAAGAATACATACGTACTCAGCTGAGTATAGAATTCATGTGGAGTGCAAAAAAGTTCATTTTTTACATCCAAGAGACAGGTCTAATAGTTTTTCTTAAAATTACTATGTCCTCATAATCAGATGTATTAGGTTTTCCATAAAAACTGAACTGGCTAGTCTTGAATACACAATTATCATTTCCCACTCCCAAGTAGTACTAGTTCAGTCATTCCAAATAATACTAATCCTCTCCTGTCACTTTTTATTTGTAGATGGCATTGGAGTCAAAAGAGACTATAAGCAGGCATATAAATATTTCAATCTGGCTTCTCAAGGAGGCCACATTCTTGCCTTCTATAACTTGGCACAGATGCATGCCACTGGCACTGGAGTAATGCGTTCATGTCATACTGCTGTTGAGGTAAGAATCTGTTTTTTTAAAGGGCTGCATGTAAGCAAGGGTGAGCAAAATAATTTGCTTATTAATTTATTTTATTTGCTTTATTTATATGCCGCCCCATTAGTGCTAGAGCACTATTCTAGGTGGTTTAACAGTAGTTAAAACTATATCAAAACTACCAAACACTTAAAAACACTCACAGAATAAAAAGCTCAATGGCATCAAAAGAATTTACCAAAGCAGCAGGACAGGGGATGAGCAAAATATCAACCTGGGTCAGTATGAAAAGCCTCCCTAAAAAGAAAAGTCTTCAGTTTTCTTCTAAATATCAAAAGGAAAGGAGCCAGATGTAGCTTCTCCAGGAGCTGGTTCCATAGGTTTGGGGCCATCACGGAGAAGGCCCTGCCTTGGATGGAAGACTTTTGGGCTTCTCTCAGGGTACACATACAAAGCGGCCCAGTCTGGGAGGATCTAGTGGGTCAAGCAGATGACATTGGGGTCTGATGCTGTGACAAGTAATATAGTCAAGCTGTGGAGTGCTTTATATGTCAGAGTCAAAACCTTGAACCTGATCCAGGACACAATGGGTAACCTGTGCAGGCAGGCCAGAACTGGAGTAATGTGCTCAAATTTGTTCACACCAGTCACCAGTTTGGCCAGTGTGAGGAATTGTCAAGCAGACAAGGTGTAGAACCTTCTTGAACAAAGTTCTGACTGCTGTACTTTAAGATTGTTTTTTCAAACATGTGCAGTTTAAAGCCTTCTTATTAATGTTAGATATATACATTTTTTAAATGGTTTGAGTGGACAGAAGGATGTTAATGTTAGTACACTCAATTAAATGTATTTGAAAGAAATTATTCTGACAAATCTGAGCATTGATGAAGGCAACACAGCTGCTTGGGGAGTGTGGTATGAAATTTCTCTGGTTTGTATGACGTGAAAGATCCCAAGTTAAGCACTTTCCACTAGAGCAAGGGACTCCAAAGTTTTGAATGTGAGAGCCACATCGTATATTTTCCACATTTTTGAGGGCCTAATCTTTTCATTTAGTGCCTGTACACTGTCATTTCAATTGTATATCCTGATTGCATGTGTGATACTTGGTGTGTTTTTTTCCCTCTCTGCAGCTGTTTAAAAATGTCTGTGAACGAGGCCGATGGTCTGAGAGGCTGATGACTGCCTTTAACAGCTATAAAGATGGTGATACCAATTCTGCGGTTGTTCAATATCTTTTGTTGGCAGAACAAGGCTATGAGGTTGCTCAAAGTAATGCTGCCTTCATTCTTGATCAAAGTAAGGGATTAGGCAACTACTGGTACTGACTTGGTGTGGATTAGCTATAATCATTGTTTTAGCACCCAAGCATCTTCAGAGGAGTTGAGTATGCTCAGAGTAGAAAAGATGACATGAAATAACAAAATTATTGACAAGCCGCTTTATGTAACTTTATTGCAGAGTAATCTTTATTGTAGAAGCCAAAGGGCAAGACAAGACAAATACATTCAGAAACAAATCAGTGCAGTAATGCAGAGCTCAGTTTTTAAATCCTGCATGAAAATACTACAGGGAGAGAATTCCATAATGGGAAGTCTGATGAAGTGGACTTGTCCACAAAAGCCACGTTAAAATATAGCATTAAAATATAACAGTTACTCTCCAAGATGCCAAACTGTTTTTTGTCTTTATTTTTTGCTTTTTCTTTTGTTTTTGCCTTATATTCTAGCACAAACTAACACAGTTACCTCTTCCAAAACTACAACCTTGGGAAATAGTTTTATTTATACAGTACTTTTAATCATCCTCTTCCTCTATCTCAGACTGCTCAGCGCAGGGGACTAGCAATCTTGCGTAGGTTATATGGTGAACTGGGCATTTGAACATTTTAAAAGAGGCAGAAAAACACTTTGGTGAAAGACAGAAAAACGCAGTTCACTGTGCTGCATCCCAAATTGCCTGGTGTCTTAGGGACCTAGTACAACTATCTGGCTTGGCTGTGTATAGTCTTCCGCCATGATCTCTTATCTGACAGGTTCATTTGCAGGCAAGACTGGTGTTGGTGAAGTGAATGAGAGGCTGGCCTGGTTTCTGTGATCCACTGGGTAGAGCAGAGTTGGGTGGTTTTGCCTGTCCCCCTTCTCAGTGTTACTTGACAGAATAACATTTGAATAAGTTGAAAGACAGTTTCAGTTTTAGGGATCTAAATTGGTGTCTGAATTGTAAATTAAACTTTTTTTGTTAATTGCAGAAGAGGCCAGCATAATAGAAGAGAATGAGACATATCCCAGAGCCTTACTGCACTGGAATCGAGCAGCCTCTCAAGGTTAGTCATTGTTGAAATTTTTCTGATTTCTAGGCAGTGGCATCTATGAGGCTCTGTAGCAGGCGTTGCCTGAACGGACTGGTGAAGGGAGGAGGGAAATGCATTGTTGCTATACAGATTCATTTATTAGAAGCTGAGGATTGTATTAGCATACGTGGCTCTTCACAGAGAAGTACATGTCTTGTATTGTACCATTTGAAACCTCTTTGCTTCTTACTCATACTTCTTCAGTAGCTTGAGCAGAGTATAAGCAGATCTGCGAAATATGTACTAGCGAGATGAACAGTTGTGTCTATCATTGTTTCTTTGTCTAATTTATCGAAAATGCAATTGCTAGTGTGGTAATTTATGCTGAGACATTGGACAAAATTCTGTTGGTGTAGATACACCAGCGTAAACAGCATTCGGTTGCTAGGGAAAAAATGTGATTCAGATGCTTCCTGTCCTACTGTTTCAGGTTCTGATCCTCTCTAGATCTCCCTTTTGCCCTGTGGAAACCTTTGATAGCCTCAGGACAGTGGAGGAGGGGAAGCTTTTAATAGACAAAAATCACTGCTACATTGCCACCATCAGAATCAGGACTGCTGTTGGCACAATGGGGAGTAGAGCACAAACATTCAGCACGATGCTGAAAATTCAAATTCTTTCTGCAGCAAAAATAAACCTTATGCTGAAATGAAATACATATGCACTTTAACCTACTGTGTCTTCATAGAGCTTGTTATTTTGCTGGTAGGTTATACCGTTGCCAGACTGAAACTTGGTGATTACCATTTTTATGGTTTTG
Organism: Pogona vitticeps; assembly: GCF_051106095.1. Lineage (NCBI taxonomy): Eukaryota > Metazoa > Chordata > Lepidosauria > Squamata > Agamidae > Pogona > Pogona vitticeps. The sequence goes on along the minus strand of NC_135783.1, from coordinate 324,970,508 downwards.
GCACTGAAGTTGATTATGAAACTGCCTTTATTCACTATCGCCTGGCAACAGAGCAACAGCACAGTGCCCAGGCTATGTTCAACCTGGGATACATGCATGAGAAAGGGCTTGGCATCAAGCAGGTAAGCAGAGCTTGAAACATAACTTGTGATTATTGTACATTTCCAGCAGTGCAACCTTCATCCCAGAAAGCTATAGGAATCTTCCACTTTCTACACTCTGGCACTTAAGACAGGAATGGGTATTATGTGACTTTGGATTACATGCAAGACCTGCCAAAAAATACTACCTTTTTTAAAAAGAACTGTAGCCATACTGCTCATTGGCTCTAAGACACAGCAGCCCAGTTCCCAAGCACTTTTCCAATTTATTTCCAGCTATTTTGTACTTCAATCCCCTTGTTTACACTTAGTCAGTACTTGCTGATTTTTCCAGCATTTCTTTTTATCCAGAATTATATTTTACCTTAATTGATCTAGGAAGTCTTCAGTCAGACTGACTACCTCCATGTTATTTCTCCCTGCAAATGAATCCAGAGCTACTCAGGCCAATAGAAGACTTCCTAAGTCATTCAGGTCTATTAAGGTAAAGAGTTCAGATTTTTCATGTAAATTACCACTATACTGAACAACTGAGTATAAAAGAAGTGCATCAGGTATTTTTTAAAACTTCCATATAAGTGGAAAATGTAGACAGAAGATGCAGCACTTTTTTTCAGCAGCAGATCATACCGCATGTGTCTGTGCTATTTATATGAAGAGGAGAATTTTTCTTCGTGGCCTCTGTGAATCACACCCTGGGTGATCCGCGCCTGCGCTGGAGTCTCATTGGAAGTTTCTAGAGTTTCTGGAATAGCAAAAAACAGATTAGAATAAGGCCCCTCCCCCATCGTATAAGTACCTTGGCTCCAAGGCTCCCCTTTCAGTTTCTTTCAACTACCACATTGAGAGCCTCATACTTCTGCTTCTGTGAGTAAAAGAGAGAGTTTATTCTTGATTCCTTCCTGTTATCAATCTTTTTTCCTTTAAACTTTTAGATCAAATTCATTATCCTCTTTTCTACTTTGCTCAGCCTCCCGCCGCAGTCCCCCCCCCATCATCATTTTTTTCTCCTCAAATTATTTTCTCCTATTCATGGCCCCTTTGAGCCCATTTAAACACTGCATGGTCTGTGATAACAAAACACTACTCTCCGACGGCCACGCCAAGTGTCTTTTTTGCTTGGGAGAGGCACACCAAATGTCCTCCTGCCATTATTGTAAGAACTTCAAGTGCAGAGCCCTCCGTTCTCGCTTATCCAGATTAAAACTCCGTCTTTGGGAACAATCCCTTCAACTTGACCAAAATGGCCCAACCTCCTTGTAAGGCCTCCTCACAAACCAAAGCAATGAAGAAGGCTCTTTCTGAAGCCTCAAAACAACATCTATCGACCACACCATTCCACTCCAACGATCCATCCCATTAGTCTAAAACTTCAAAACCCCAATATCGACGCCTTCCACTAAACGTCAGATGTCCACTGAAGCCTCTTCGGTTCTGGAGCCTTCTCTGCCTAAAAGACCTCAACAGTATAAATCTAAAGCTACAGTCATTTCTCAGCAGCCTCAACAAACCACTGAATCAGTCTCTATTGGTTCACCTTCTGACGATGAGAGAATCCCCTCTCATCAACCCTGCTCCCAATCACCGGAATGGGATGACAGAGTCTATCAATTAACATCTTCTCCTCCCAGTCCTCAACACTCTGTTCTTTCGAGCAACCCTTCTGTATTTGCTTCACCTGATAGGATTGACTCCAAACAACTAGAGATCATACCTTATTCAGTAATATCTGATTGTCCACCATGACCGTCTCAGAGGCATTGGCCCCAACAGTCCATGGAGCTGTCTATTTCATCACACATGGCTCAGACCCGCATTCAGCACTCTGACCGGATTGCCATTTGCCCCACCAGTGCTCAACGGGACAAACCGCAACCGCCAATCAGCCAGTTGCTCTCTCGGCCATACCCTTCTCATGGCAGGCCTCGATCTCGACAGCCATTGGTGTTGAAACAGCCATATCACCGTGACCCACATCAACTCCAACTTGCTCCCTGCCTGACACCTAAAAGACCCAGGACAGTCGAGCAATTTTCTTCTACATGCGAGGCTTTAACAGCTCCAGCCTCCCGATATTTTCCCGCTAATCCAGACAAGGGAAAGCTTTCCTCTCACTCGGCATCTCCAGCATCTATAGACTCCACTGCTTTACCATCTCATCAACGACCTCCGTTTCGACATCACTAAGACATAGGCTTTGATATTAATGATCCTTGATATCCATCCTGATCCATGGACACTCGTTCTGTTCTTCTATCTATCTATTTATTTATTTATTTTATTTGTATCCCGCCTATCTGGTCAATCGAGGACCACTCTAGGTGGCTTAGAGTGTTCTTCTATCGACACACAATTTCCATCACCCGATAGAACCAAGCCATCACTATGACCCCGAGTTCAACACTGACGTTCAGCCATATCAAACGACGTCCATGGACACTTGGATGACATCTCTTGATATCTAAAATCCTTGACACCGACAAATGCCCATGGACATACCACCTCCATTGACATTGTGCCCCAAACGTCAATACTATGACACTCAACCTATTGACACCGAAGTCGATCGACAATCCATTGACTCCCAACGCGATCCCAATTATTCCGATCATGGACCCAGACCTCAGAGGCCGTCGGTATTACTTACCTCCCCAGAATCTGACCTTGTCGATGACAACCCGCCATCACCAGCAGAAGACTTCCAAACTTACGCCCAACTTATGGTCTGTATGGCTAAGTCTCTCAATCTCCAAATCCACTGTCCTTTGACAGAACCAGCCAATCATCTATATGATCCAATCTCTAAAGATACAACTACTCCAGTACACATCTCTATGCTTCCGTCTCTACTCAGCACCACTCAACGATCCTGGACAAAAGCAGCCTCTTCCCATACTATGTCTAAATGAATCGATAACCTCTACTGAGTCCATGATCCTGGAGCTCTGTTTCTTCAAAAACAACCAGCTCCAAACTCTATTTTTGTCAAAGCCTCAAAGTCCAGATCTCAACGTCAACAAACCCTCATAACACCAAATAAAGACAGTAGAAGGATTGACTCAATAGAAAGATGGTTTTATTCATCAACAGCGTTCACCATGCATATCACTAACTACCAGGGAGCCATGGGTGTGTATCAATGTTTCCTTTGGGACAATATGTCAACCTTTGTTGAATCTTTAGGTAAAGGTTCCCCTTGACATTTATTCCAGTCGTGTCCGATTCTAGGGTGCGGTGCTCATCCCTGTTTCCAAGCCATAGAGCCAGTGTTTGTCCGAAGACAGTTTCCGTGTTCACGTGGCCAGTGCGACTAGGCATGGAACACCTTTACCTTCCCACCAAGGTGGTACTTATTTATCTATTCACATTTTACATGCTTTCGAACGGTTAGGTTGGTAGGAGCTGAGGCAAGCGACAGGAGCTCACTCCATCATGTGGATTCGATCTTACGACTGCTGGTCTTCTGACCTTGCAGCACAGAGGCTTCTGTGGTTTAACCCGCAGTGCAACCACGTCCCTAATTGTCGAATCTTTACCAGAAGATAAAAAAGCACTTGCCCAAACCTTTCAACAAGAAGGACTTTCCATTGCCGAAAAAAAGATGCTTTTTGCTAGGCACCTGATAGATGACACAGCAAAGTCAATGGCCACTTCAGTAGCCTTACGACGTTTCTCTTGGCTAAGGACAGCTGGCCTTGCTGAGGATGCCCACGCATGTATCGAATTCCTTCCATTCAACGGGGCAGGCCTCTTTAATGCTGAAACTGATGGTATTTTGGAAAATGTGCAAAAGAAAAGATCAGCAGCTAGACATTGGGGAGTTTATCCATCTTACCAACAACGCCCCCAACAAAATCAGTGGCGATGACCATACAACTCATATCAAAAATTCCAATATGATCCTCCAAAACAAACATCTTATACATCCTCTTTCAGAAATCAAAGAAATAAACTCCGCCAACAACCCATTACTAGGCGCAACGACCACAAGCCCAAACATCACATTTGATGTTCCCATGACTGAGATTGCACATCACTCCACCCATCCTGCCCTCTGGAAACACTTACCTGTCTGGGAATCCATCACTACAGATGCCTGGGTACTGTCCATCATCTGCAACAGCTATGGCATCCATTTCTTCCAACTTCCTCCAGCAACACGTGTCATCACTCCACCAACTCCAGTCCTACAAGAGGAAATAAAAAATTTATTCCTCAGAGATGCCATACAACCCGTCTCACAACACAACAAAGGGTTTTTCTCTCGCTATTTCACTATACCCAAAAGGATGGAGGTCTTCGCCCTATCTTAGACCTATGTGAGTTAAACAAATACATCATTACCACAAAATTTCATATGGTTACCCTCGAATCAGTTCTCCCTTTACTCTGCAAAAACAACTGGTTCACTGTCATAGATCTCAAAGATGCATACTTCCATATTTCCATACAGATACCCACCCGCCTTCCCCGCAATGGTCACTAACACTAGTACTGCAACAACTTACTAAAGCTCCTTTGAAACCTTTAGCTTCAACTGATTTACAGCTACTTACCTTTAAAACAGTTTTCCTCGTCACCATCACTTCACGAGCTAGTGATTTAGTGGCCTTACATCACGACTATCCTTATTTACAGTTTTTCCCGACAAAGTCAAACTATCCATGGATATTTCTTTCCTCCCCAAAGTCGTATCTCAATTCCATCTCTCTCAGCCATTCACTTCACGTATCAGCCAGCACGCAAACCAGTCCCAAAGGTGATTCACCCTCACTCCACCAGAGCAGTGACGACCTCTACGACATTCCTACACGGCATACCCCTTCGAGACATCTTCGCCTCTGCCACCTGGGCATAGCCATCCACTTTCATTATACACTTGATCCCCGGCAGAAGTCTGATGTGGCCTTTGGACATGCTGTTCTATCCTCTACCTTGGTGTGACACCCAGCCTCCGGGTAAGATAGCTTTTTAGTCACCCAGGGTGTGATTCACAGTGGCCACAAAGAAGAATGACAGGTTACCCACCTGTAATTGTAGTTCTTCGAATGGATCTCTGTGATTCACACATCCTGCCCATCCTTCTCACTGTCACGCCATTCTGCTTAATGTAGCAGAGGTTGACACAACTGAAAGGAGAGCCTTGGCGCCATATGAGGGGGAAAGGGCCTTATTCTAATGTGTTTTTAGCTACCTCAGAAGCTCTAGAACTTTCCAATGAGGCTCTGTGAAGGTGCGGATCATGCAGGGTATGAATCACAGAGGTCCACTCGAAGAACTAAATTACAGGTGGGTAACCTGTCGTTCTTCTTACAAGTTTGTGTTGTATACTTATCTTTCAGGCTGCTGGCTAGACTGGAATTCAGCCTTTGGCCTGGCTGAGATCACATTCCCCTGATTTAAGTTGTTCTTCTGAAATAAATACATTGACAAAGGATAAAATGCATACACTTTTATTGTTAAAGTTGACACCAACAGGTTCGTGTTAACTCCTTTCTTCTTTTCTGAATAGTGCTTTGAATATTTGTGTGTATCTGTTGCAGGACATTCATCTTGCAAAACGCTTCTATGACATGGCAGCAGATGCCAGCCCAGATGCTCAAGTTCCTGTTTTTCTTGCACTCTGTAAACTAGGAATCATTTATGCCTTGCAATATGTGCAAGAAACCAATGTAAGTAATGCAGAGAGAAAGACCACAAATGGGCATTTATCATATCAAATAGAGATAATTGAGCAGGTGTTGCTGGTGCTTTGTTCCTATATATCTTGGCCAAAGGTGGATGAGTTTTGAGTTGTCATACACACTGAGAGTGCTTGATCTGAATTGCTACAGGACCAACTTTTATGAATTTTTAGAGAAACAATTAGGAAGATTTTAGAAAGCTGCTTAGATTTAAATTTGAGATACAGGTTCCATGTAATATCTGTCTGGGAGTGGGGCAGTATATACATGCAAAAAGAACTTTCCAGGGTTCTTGCACAGGTACCAGACTAGAGTCTAATGAATAATCTAGAACAGGACACCAGGGTAGCCTGGGTTGTTCTCCTGCAAGACTGCTAAAGGTAGGATTACCTATCAAACATGCTTGAAATGACCTTAATTTGTTCATATAAAGGACCAAATCCAAGGCAACTTCTTAATTGTCATGGTTGTGCTACTACTATTACTATTTTTCCCAAAGTAAAAAGCAAAATGTCTGTTTCTGTTTAGATCAAAGAGGTGTTCTCTCATCTTGACATGGACCAGCTCTTGGGACCTGAGTGGGACCTTTACCTGATGACCATCATTGCTTTGCTTTTGGGTACAGTAATAGCTTACAGGCAGAGGCAGCATCAGGCAATCCCTAGGCCTGCAGGGCCACGGCCAGCCATGCCTCCCCAGGAGCCTCCCCCAGAACATCAGGCACCACAATAACAGAAGCACTGGGTCTTGATGAAATGAACTGGATATTCCAGCTGGGACTCTTTGTGTGATTTTATGACACCAGATCAGATGGCTACATCTGCGAGAGAAAGCTAAAGAAAACAAAACCATTGCATTCTGAAAGCTGTTTAGAGCTATGCCTTTTTTCAGGGATATGCCTCTTTCTTCAGGATGGAGTTGAACGTTATTTCAGTGCCAATGGAATAACAAAACAGCTTTTTTGTTAAACAGAAGTGCTCCACTTCAGAAATGATGCCTGCTGTATCCATATTGTTCATTGCCCTTTTCAGTTGTTCCTTGGTAGTTTAAATATCCTTTCGCTTACAACGTGGCCTACACAGAAAGGAAAATATAGTGAAGCTTGATACAAGAAGAGCATGTTTGTGTTCCTCCACTAAGTAAAAAAAGCAGCACTCCTCTTGAAGAGTGTTTGCTACTGTGAACCTGGTTAACTTTTTGGCTCTCCCAATATGTAACTCCTTTTAAGTAACTTCCACCTTTGACTGTCTATTTGAATGTTTTAATTGGAATATGCCAGTCATAAGAAGTAGAAAAAGACAATCAGTAAATATGGTAAATATATCTCTTATTCTCCAGGGGCTGTATTTAACCTTGCTCATTTGGATTGATTCTTTTCCTGTAAGTACAATTTAGAAGCGTGAATTGCATATTTAAAACAAAACTTTAATTTAATGAACTCCACATTGCGGAATTAAAATTTGCTTTAATAAGCCTATCTACAAATTGTAAGATTTCCCCATTTGAAGTACACAAGACAACTTCCTTTTCTCGGTTGTTTCACAAATGCACTATGGTTAGCCAAACAGTGGGCAGGAAAAAGAGCCCTCAAAAGGCTCCCTTTTGGCAGTTTCCCCTTTTCTGCTGCATTCTTAGTGAGGTAGTGCTGGTTACGCTTTCAGTTCATCATGACAGTTTTAACAAGACAGACTTGTCCAATCCTGTTTTCATAGTGGGACAGGATTGTACCATTATTGGTTATTCCATGTCATTGCAATCTTATGTGGCACAGTCTCAAATTTTTGTTGCATGCCATCTGGAGTGCAGACACTAAATTGGCATATTTTGGCCTGTTCCGTGGTATTAATTAATAAATGTCTCACCGTTTGGACTATACTAGTCTGGCTGTATAATATCCGGTGCCAGTCATTATTTAGTCAGAGAACCCATCATTTTTATGCTCTTTAAAGGTGACGGCAAGATCTTGAAAGAGTGGAGAGAATCTCTGAACCTTGATGTTGCAAAGCAGTAGTTGTCTGCTGAGTTGCACTGGAAAATGCATGTGGAAATTTCTGTTTGCCATGTCACTAAATCAGCCATAACAGCTACTAGACTGTGTGGCTTTTTGTGGGAGAGTTTCTTTTGTGTGACTACTCTGCATAGATAAGTTTTCTGACTGAATGCTAAGACAGAGATGCATTTGATTTTACTGTTGCACTAAAAAATTGCATCAAGATCCAGACCCCTTGTTTCTAGAGCATGGTTGAATAAGATTTTAATAGTTTTTAATGCAGTGTGGTTTTTCAGCACTCTTTAGACATTAGACCTCATTTGGTGCATTTGAGAGTGATGCAGTGGATCATCGTCGTGCACCCACAGTGTTTGTTAGTAGATCAATATTTAATTCATAGGTGGAAAAGGAAAAGTCTTCTATGAAAAGAGGAGACAAATGGTGTGGTTCTGAAATGCAAAGGTATTGTTAAGCAGGACTGTTTCCTCTTTGTCCTAAAATATGTGGGAAGGGCTTCTAGCAGAAGGACATTTTGTAGTCTAACGACAGTATTATGAAGGAGGACAACCTTGTAGGAAGTCTTAGAGCTCTTCAGAATGTATAGATAGGATGAAGATCTTTTAACTGAAATAAATGTACCCAAAAGAAAGGTAACCAAAAGAAAGAAACAGCTCTACTGAAATACTTCATAATACGCCACAGTTCAGAACAATGTGAGGGGACAGAGATTTCTTTGACTTTTCAATTGCTCCCAAAGTTCTAGGATAAATTTCATCTGTGAAAGTTGCAACTATGAAAACGACTTAAGACTCCAGAATCAAATAGTTCTCCTCCACTTTTCATGCATGTGTTATTTGTATAACCTGGTGTAGATGGAAATCTATAAATTATTCAAATTACCATGTGCAAAGGAAATAACGGAAGTGGTGTAGTTATATGATGAAGTATGGCCACATGCCTGATTGTGTGATCAGACCTCACTGCATCAACACAACTGCTTCCTTAGTTTTGCTTGTGGAACTACCTGGTAGAATAGTATACTGGGGTCATTTCAGTAACATCTAAGCAGTTGTACAGTTGTCCTTATTCCACTGAGATCGAACTTCACTGTCTCTAGTTGGCAGATATTAACTATGTAGTTCTTCAAACAAGTCATGCATTTCCAGAGTTTTTTCCCTCTGCCGTGACATTTATTTCCTACTAGGGCATGTTCAAGGATTACTGTTTGTATTCTTGCAATATGCTTCATCCATTTCAAAACCAAAATGGTTTATTTTCTGTTTTATTGCCAGCAGATGTAGCATGCCATCATCTGCACTAAAACACTTTGAGATATAGACAAACCCTCCTGATACCTTTCCCCCAACTTTTAAATAATTTCTCTCTTTAAAATTCAAAATAAATAAGTATTTCTTCTTGGGTTTTCTAATTATTTCAGTAGTATCCATTTGGACCCTATGTACTAGATTATGTCAGAAAACATCATGCTAACTCAGGGATTTAAAAATGAAGAGTGAGTTTTCTAGATTATCTGCCTAATGTTCTCTTCCATTCTGAACTTGGCTTCTAAAATTTCTTTAAAGCTAGTATTCATCAGTATAAAATTGTTTGTGCTTACTTAGTGCTAGGAAAATAGATTTTGATTTATAAGCTTTGGTATATGGCGTGATTTCAGCAACCATGTGTGGACTAAGGAAACACTTTATGAGAAGTAAGGGGGACAAGATTGGTCTAAATAATCTAATCAAAATAAATTGCTTGATTGAAATTCTAATTAAGATTAAAAATATTCCATGAATAGAGGCTATGTAATTTAAAATGGTATATTTTACTTTAAAAAGAGAGATGTTTGATATTTTTCCAAGAAGGATTAGAACTCATAAGTGACTTGGTTCAAGATGTGCTAAAACTATCCTAATCCATCTCTCTTCTAAAATTTTATTAATCCACCAAATATTGTGAACATGGACAGTAGCATCTTTCAGATAACAGTTGCATACTGTGTTGATGAGCTTTCCATACCTGAATATAAGTAGCATTTTCCATATATATGAAAACATTTGTCCTGAGATGTGCCCATTAAAAATGACTGTGTTTGTGTGAAGAGTTTGATTGAATCTTTGAAACTATTAAAGCAGGAACAAACTGGTCATTTTAAGTAACTGGATGTTTCACAGTGTACTAACATCTCTTAAGTCTTGTAGGTTCTGTCTTGGTAGCTATCACAGATGGTCTTAACTTTGTTAAAATCTGTTGATCTGTTGTCCATAATGTGGCTGTGCATATGAGAATATTTCACTGCTGTGATAAGAATTCCTGATGGAGCAAAGTAGGAGGGAGGGGAATTTGCCTTTAAGAGAGAATTCTGGTAAAGATGAGAACATTGAAGGGAAGTCCCCAGCACCACCACATCGGATTTACCAAATAAATGTACAGCACTCCAGCTAAAAGTAGCCCTCATTTTGGACTGAATTTCATTGTCTGCTACTCTAGTGGCTCCCATAGAAATGAATGGGAAAAAATAGCTGTGACTTGGTACGTGATTTAAGCATGAAACAGTGTGGTGTAAAATGGCATTTCAAGTGGTTGGTATTGTGTGTAACAGTCACGAGCACTTGCTTACACAGCACCAATGTCATGTACCTCCAGGCCAGAAATCTCTGGAACTTCTAACTAGTTACATTGAAACTTAAATGGCAGTTTTGTGTATATTCGCTTGGTTGTATGTCCCTTTGAACACAACAGTACTAAAGATGTGTATGTCACTCTGCAAGTAATGGTTGACTGAAGGTGGATTGCAGGCAGAACTTGCACCCTGTTTGCTGTGTCAGTAGAGGGTCAAATGTCTATATATAAAACCTAGGCTGTAAAAATGGAAATCTTATGTATATTAGGTCTTAACGTTCTAAAGAGGACACAATAAAATAGAATTGTTCCAGATTTTTTTTCAATAAGTAAATACAAATTGGGAGATGCAAATGAATAAAAAACAGTGGAGAAGGCTAGTAAAAAAGAACTTCTTCGGTCTCACATTGGCCTGAGTCACTAAGAGCATATGAGAAGTTTTGTGTATTTTATTTTGTATTTAAGATGATGCAGTATAGAGGCTGGAGAAGTGTAATATAACTGTAAACAAATCCTGTTAATAGAAAGATGTACAGATTCATTTTGTACTATATCTTGTTAAATAAAGATGCTACTTTTGTGATTGGCCAGTAAGGCTGTAAAAGAACTTGTGTCTTTTTCAAGCCTAAAAGGAGAACACTGGTATTTCTGACAAACTATGATCCATGTAACTAAACAGTAAGTTCACCCATCACCCTTTAACACACTTTTTTCCTGCCTAATGATATAATCCAGTGATTCTTTACTCAGAAGTAAATGCCACAGGGCTTCATCTTAGACTCCAGTCATCTGACTCTGGTCCCTCAGGGTTGATGGACTGCAACTGCCAACAACTCTAGTAGCAGTGATCAGAGCCAATGGGAATTGCAATCTATCATCCCACTTTTCTTATTTTATTCCACTCATGAAGTAGAGATAGTATATCTCAGTATGTTGGAATGCCTTCACACTTCAGGAGTTTGAATCCCCTCTGAGCAGCCAGCCATGATCCTGCCCACCTGTACATCCATGGCCAAGCTACAAGGCCCCAGAGCACCATTGGAAGGTAAACCACTTCTAAGTACACTACACTTAGAAAACCCTGGAAGGTTTGGAAGGACACAGTTGTAGTTGTACTTTGTTCATATATCTTGGCATACATCCCATCAACTGTGTGTGTGTTTAGTCGTTTAGTCGTGTCCGACTCTTCGTGACCCCATGGACCAGAGCACGCCAGGCCCTCCTGTCTTCTACTGCCTCCCGGAGTTGTGTCAGGTTCATGTTGGTTGCTTCGCAGACACTGTCCAGCCATCTCATTCTCGGTCGTCCCCTTCTCCTCTTGCCATCACACTTTCCCAGCATCAGGGTCTTTTCCAGGGAGTCTTTTCTTCTCATTAGATGGCCAAAGTACTGGAGCCTCAGCTTCAGGATCTGTCCTTCCAGTGAGCACTCAGGGTTGATTTCCTTTAGAACTGATAGGTTTGTTCTCCTTGCAGTCCAGGGGATTCTCAAGAGCCTCCTCCAGCACCACAATTCAAAGGCATCAATTCTTCGGCGGTCTGCTTTCTTTATGGTCCAGCTCTCACTTCCATACATCACGACAGGAAAAACCATAGCTTTGACTATTCGGACTTTTGTTGGCAAGGTGATGTCTCTGCTTTTCAAGATGCTGTCAAGATTTGTCATCGCTTTCCTCCCAAGAAGAAGGCGCCTTTTAATTTCAGGACTGCTGTCTCCATCTGCAGTGATCATGGAGCCCAGGAAGATAAAATTTGACACTGCCTCCATATCTTCCCCTTCTATTTCCCAGGAGGTGATGGGACCAGTGGCCATGATCTTAGTTTTTTTGATGTTGAGTTTCAGACCCTTTTTTGCACTCTCCTCTTTCACTCTCATTACAAGGTTCTTTAATTCCTCCTCACTTTCTGCCATCAGAGTGGTATCATCTGCATATCGGAGGTTGTTGATATTTCTTCCGGCAATCTTAATTCCGCCTTGGGTTTCTTCCAGTCCAGCCTTCCGCATGATGTATTCTGCATATAAGTTAAATAAGCTGGGGGACAATATACAGCCTTGCCGTACTCCTTTCCCAATTTTGAACCACTCAGTTGTTCCATGACCAGTTCTAACTGTTGCTTCCTGTCACACATATAGGTTTCTCAGGAGACAGATAAAGTGGCCAGGCACTCCCATTTCTTTAAGAACTTGCCATAGTTTGCTGTGGTCCACACAGTCAAAGGCTTTCGCATAGTCAATGAAGCAGAAGTAGATATTTTTCTGGAACTCTCTGGCTTTCTCCATAATCCAGCGCAAGTTAGCAATTTGGTCTCGAGTTCCTCTGCCTCTTCGGAATCCAGCTTGTACTTCTGGGAGTTCTCGGTCCACATACTGCTGAAGCCTACCTTGTAGGATTTTGAGCATAACCTTGCTAGCGTGCGAAATGAGTGCAATTGTACGGTAGTTGGAGCATTCTTTGGCACTGCCTTTCTTTGGGATTGGGATGTAGACTGATCTTTTCCAATCCTCTGGCCACTGTTGAGTTTTCCAAACTTGCTGGCATATTGAATGTAGCACCTTAACAGCATCATCTTTCAAGATTTTAAATAGTTCAACTGGAATGCCATCACCTCCACTGGCCTTGTTGTTAGCCAGGCTTTCTAAGGCCCACTTGACTTCGCTCTCCAGGATGTCTGGCTCAAGGTCAGCAACTACATTGTCTGGGTTGTCCGGGATATCCACATCTTTCTGATACAATTCCTCTGTGTATTCTTGCCACCTCTTCTTGACGTCTTCTGCTTCTGTTAGGTCCCTCCCATTTTTGTCTTTTATCATGTTCATCTTTGCGCAAAATGTTCCTCTAATATGTCCAATTTTCCTGAACAGATCTCTGGTCTTTCCTTTTCTGTTATCTTCCTCTATTTCTTTGCATTGTTCATTTAAGAAGGCCCTCTTGTCTCTCCTTGCTATTCTTTGGAAGTCTGAATTCAAGTTTCTGTAACTTTCCCTATCTCCCTTGCATTTTGCTTCCCTTCTCCTCTCTGCTATTTCTAAGGCCTCGTTGGACAGCCACTTTGCTTTCTTGCATTTCCTTTTCTTTGGGATGGTTTTCGTTGCTGCCTCCTGGACAATGTTACGAGCCTCTATCCAAAGTTCTTCAGGCACTCTGTCCACCAAATCTAGTTCCTTAAATCTGTTCTTTACTTCCACTGTGTATTCATAAGGGATTTGGTTTAGATTATACCTGAGTGGCCCAGTGGTTTTTCCTAATCTCTTCAGTCTAAGCTTGAATTTTGCTATGAGAAGCTGATGATCAGAACCGCAGTCAGCTCCAGGTCTTGTTTTTGCTGACTGTATAGAGCTTCTCCATCTTTGGCTGCAGAGAATATAATCAATCTGATTTCGATATTGCCCATCTGGTGATTTCCATGTATAGAGTCGCCTCTTGTGTTGTTGGAAAAGAGTGTTTGTGATGACCAGCTTATTCTCTTGACAAAACTCTATTAGCCTTTGTCCTGCTTCGTTCTGAACTCCAAGGCCAAACTTCCCTGTTGTTCCTTTTATCTCTTGGCTCCCTACTTTAGCATTCCAGTCCCCTAGAATGAGAAGAACATCTTTCTTTGGTGTCAGTTCTAGAAGGTGTTGTAAATCTTCATAGAATTGTTCAATTTCAGTCTCCTCAGCAATGCTGGTTGGTGCATAAACTTGGATTATTGTGATGTTGAATGGTCTGCCTTGGATTCGTATTGACATCATTCTATCATTTTTGAGATTGTATCCCATTACAGCTTTTCCCACTCTTTTGTTGACTATGAGGGCTACTCCATTCCTTCTACGGGATTCTTGTCCACAATAGTAGATATGATAATCATCTGAGCTGAATTCGCCCATTCCTGTCCATTTTAGTTCACTGATGCCCAGGATGTCGATGTTTATTCTTGCCATCTCCTGTTTGACCACCTCCAGCTTCCCAATGTTCATAGATCTTACATTCCAGGTTCCTATGCAGTATTTTTCTTTGCAGCATTGGATTTTCCTTTCACTTCCAGGCACGTCCACAGCTGAGCGTCCTTTCGGCTTTGGCCCAACCACTTCATTAGCTCTGGAGCTACTTGTACTTGTCCTTCGCTCTTCCTCAGTAGCATGTTGGACGCCTTCCGACCTGAGGGGCCCATCTTCCAGCGTCATATCTTTTAGCCTTTTGTTTCTGATCATGGGGCGTTCTTGGCAAAGATACTGGAGTGGCTTGCCATTTCCTACTCCAGGTGGATTGCGTTTAGTCGGAACTCTCCACTATGTCCTGTCCATCTTGGGTGTCCCTGCACGGCATAGCCCATAGTTTCTCTGAGTTACTCAAGCCCCTTCGCCACGACAAGGCAGCAATCCAACTGTAAAGAATATCTACTTTGGAATAGATGTCTTTAGGATTATATTTCAGCAATGTTTCTGTATGGATGGGAGATTCTTCTGATGGCACCTTCAGCATGGTTTATTCTCATGACTGCTGTTTATGTTTCCTGTGGTGAGTCCACCCTCCCCAATGAACAGACTGAAGCTGTGCTGAACATTGTAAGAGGTTAGTGCAGTGGTTCCCAACCTCAGCTTTCCAAATGTTCTTGGACTACAATTCCCAGAAATCCTGGCAAGCACAGCTAGTGGTGATGGTGTCTAGGAGTTTTAGTCCCAGAACATATGGTGACCTCAAGGTTGGGAACCACTGGGCTAGTGGCAGGAAGAACATGACAAGCAGCTACCACTATTTTTACCATGGTAGTCTATCTATAAGAGGGAATACATAGGCAGCTTGATACTTGATGAGAAGTAAAACTATTCATAGCTTCCAGCCAAATAATGGCAATCACAAAGCACTGCAGTATATTGCCTGGAATTGTGTTGTGCATTTACACAAATGGCCAGAAGGTTAAGAAATCTCTGTAGACATCTATTGTAAACCAGGTCATACAGCTCAGTATACAATAGCTACTATATGTGGAGATTTCTTAACTTCTGACAATTTGTTTGTTTAATACATTTGGATATTGTTAACTTAGTGCAAAGCATTAAGCATTTATGTCCAAAAATTACATAATTTGCATAACTGCACTACAGGATTTCAGCCACTGAGTGTTTTGATAAAAATCAAAAGCAGTATCAAATTAAGCTATCTCATACTTGCTCTTTTATAACTTTGACTTTTTACAATTGCTTATAGCATTTAGTCAAGTCACAATACTTGCCTGCAAAAGCAACCCAGGAGTTTTTTTAAGACGAAGTGGAATATTCTGCAGAGTCAATCTCCTGATCGCAGTCTGATCAAGCATGCATTTCACTTGCTGAAGACAAAACTTAAGGCAGAAAGACCTACAAACAAACAACTGAAGACAGATGTAGTAGAGGCCTGGCAAAGCATTTCAAAGGAGGAAACCCAGCATTTACTGGTGTCCATGCATTCCAGACTTCAACCTGCAAAGGATTCTCAACAAAGTATTAAAAAGGAACATTTTATTTATGATTATGTTAATTTGTACAAATACATATGAGCCCCTGAAATAAGGGAATT
This sequence comes from Pogona vitticeps, assembly GCF_051106095.1. Taxonomy (NCBI): domain Eukaryota; kingdom Metazoa; phylum Chordata; class Lepidosauria; order Squamata; family Agamidae; genus Pogona; species Pogona vitticeps. The sequence goes on along the minus strand of NC_135783.1, from coordinate 324,954,572 downwards.
GTGTATGAAAATGGTTGCAATTCCTAAACAATTCATTCAGTATTTTTGTTTAACCCCTTTAATTAAAGATGAAAGTCTGTTCTTCAATTGCTTCATTCAAATCCATTGTGGTGGCGTACAGAGTCAGAATTATGAAAATTGTGTCAGTGCCCAATTATTTCCAGACCTAACTGTACATTAGGCCTGTTCTGAAAGGGAGACATCATGATCCAGCTGCCAAACAAAAAAATTACTATGGAAAGAAAAACACACAAAATAACTTGCTGTTTTTGTACTAGAATAAATAAGAGACAAGTTCCAAAAAGTGATTTGTTAAAAAATTAATGTTAAACATGTGCGAAAATTGTCTTCAGATTTTAAAGGTCAGCCCTTCTCCAAACCTGCTTGACCTCTGGCCCCAATCATAATTTGCTTTTTTTGTTACACTGGTTTTAGGAATATGATTACTGCTTCACCATTACTAGGAAAATACCATTTAAAAAATGACTAGCATAGATACAACCACATATGTTTCATTTGGCATGCTGTGCAATTATATACTGTATAGCACTCTATAGCCTATATAGCACTCTACAGCTTATTTGCCTCTTTTTCTGAACAAATAAGGTTGCTGTCCAAATAAGTGTACAAAAGACTGTATTAAAGCACAAGACTTCATGTATATTTTCTTGTACCTTTGCAAAGGTTCTAGAAAACTATCAGTATTATCCCTGTACTGCAGATTCTGGGGCAGAGACTTTTAAAAGGACTGGCTTCTCTGTGATCTCCAGTGAGACCATCAAGCTAGAAAATATGAATGGACTACTTTTTGAAGCACCGCTATGTCTCTTCATCATCTCAGAATGAATAAATATGCTTGCATGTGCGGAACAAGTTGAAGGCCATGACACTTGAATCTAAGCGTTATTGTGTTAAAACACTTTCCAAGATTAGACTAAATTATTATTTTTTATTTCCATAGGATAATAATACAGTACTGTAGTTTTGGAACCTGCAAATAGCATCAATGTCTGCAAACCAGCAGAGGGTGCACTGATCCTGCTGCTGCAAAGATAACAGCCCTACTGATGCTCACTATTGACAGAGCACTTCCTTGAAAGTCCCAAGTACACTATGTTAGGATCCTATTTCTCAGTACTACCACTCACCCTCTGGAATAGGCATGCACCCTTCACCCTACCCTTAACTCCTCCCTCCTATTCTTTTGTTTCCCTAATAACTAACTGTGCCATCAAGTTAATTCCAGCTCATGGAGACCCTTTCCAGGGCTTTCTAGGTGTAGAATACTTTGTTTTCCTAGCTAAGCTATGAGCAGGTTCTGTGGCTCCTCCCTTTGACACTGAAAGCAGGACACCCTTTCTCTTGTGCCTCCCCCAAGGGGGGAAAACCCAGATTTTCCACCTATGCTGCTGCAATCTTCTCCCTGATCTTCTCATGTATCACCTTGAGTGCCTCTACCTACATAGCAGAACCCTGAACTGCCAAGGTTACTCACCCATTTCATGGCATATTTTTTTCTCCAAATAAATCACTTCCTGTCCTCTCCTGGGTCTTACCCAAGTTCCTTGTCCTTCCTTCAAGCCTTGTATGACCCCTCCCTTATTTTTTTTATTCCAGTGATTGCTACCTGCCTACCAGTGACCTTTGCTCCCAGTTCCACTACTCAGCCATTCTAAGCGTTCTTGCCTTCTCAGAAGACATGACCTTCTCTTTATCCTGCACTGCAATACCTGCATCGAAACTACCTTTCAAAGGACCTGTGTAATGCCTTCTCTCTCATTTCTTTGCTCTGAGCCCATTGACACAGTCCCTGACTTCTCATGCCCCATTAGGTCTGAGCACACATCATTGAAATAGCAGCACGTTGCTTTCCTTTTGTGATGGTGCCATATACGGTAATTGTCATGAGCCGTGCTTGTATGTACTTTGGCCAGGATCCAGCAGAGAGCATTGGCTGGCGGAACACCTTTGGTCCATGGCACCAAGAAAGGACAAGTTCAGTTACCAATTGTAGTTGTCTAATCACCTCCTGTCCCTCTCAAAAAAAATTATAAACCAAATCTGGAGGATGTGGAAACCACTGAGAACCAGGTGTTTGGATGGCATTGAGAATAGCACAGGAGAGGAGGGGAATGTTCTGTCATTGTGGTTGGGTTTAGATCATTTTTCAAAAGGAAACAAGATGGAGAAAGGAACACATTATCTCTGTTGTGATTTGTTGGTTTAATAACCCAAAATACACGCTCCTCTGTTCTGAGTGCTCAGTTATGCTGAGAACCGGTCACCATGGGAACCAAATGTATATATTTCTTCTTAAATTTTACTTCTCAGATTTTTATTACTTGTTAAATGTGTATCTTGCCTTTTCACTAAAATGAGTGTTCAAGGCAGCTAGAAGCAAAATGCAAATAAAGCAACAAGATATAATGGTTCTTTTTAAGAAGATAGGCGGGGTAAAAATATTTTAAATAAATCATTGAAATAAAATACTAAAATATCCCATCTGGGCTTACAACCTGTTCTCAGTCAAGTTACACTTCATCTGAAAGTTTGGAGGCACTTTGGGGACCAGTGTTGCTTCTGGAAGCCAATTGGCTGTTCCAGCTAGGAACACCCTTGCTCAGTTTTGGATGATGATGCAGCTACATCTTCTCCTAAGGAAGAGAGATCTGGAATTAAATCATAGGAATCTATGATTTAATTGTTTCTTATATACACTGTTGACATGTATTCTGCTCCTAGCTGTTGCTGGCCCTGCCATGAGGTTGGCTGAGACAGTCACCTCAAGTGTCAGAGTGCTGTGAGAGACAAACGCGTCGCTCCAACCACCAGCCCATCATTACTGCAAAGCTACAGACTTGAGGAGAAAGGAGCATTCCTTCAGCTGTCCTACAGCCCCTAGACAGGAATGAGAGATGTTGGAAAAGGCCAGCTGGTTCAAATGGGGATCCCTCCATCCTTGAATAGGAGACTAACCACTGAAAACACCACAGGATTTGTTAAACTTGGAAATGATTTAACAACATTTAGAATCCTGTCTTGTTTCACCTGGCCTGGTTGATACCATTGGCCTGAGGTCAGTTTCTAAACTCTCTGGTCCTCTGGTTCTATACACCGATAATGCGAAAGATGGGGTAGAAAGCCCAGTTCACACCACTGGACCCCTCTGCTCTGTAGACCGTAGAGTCCCACAACCAGGACACCCTGGTCTTCTGAATGCTCCTAATAGGGAGGGTTATATGCCTGCAGAGAGGGCAATCAGGGGACAAATGTCTTTTCTAGTAATCACATTGGTCCTGACTCCCCAGGGCTTCTTCCTTTGACTTCTTGCAACAATGATGCTTCTGAGATTTTTTTCTCTGCCAGTATCACCTCTGTGTTTTGTTAAGTTGTCCTGCCTTTCTAGTGGCCTTCCACCCATGTTCCTTCCACCCACCAGCAGAATGGGTAGTAAGGAAGCTTAGCGGGGTTGTGTTTTTCATACTCACCTTTGAAAATCTGTTGCTGCACCAGAACCCTCTGCCAAGGATCTTCTTTGTAAATATCATCCCATCCCCCTGCAGGTTCTGCCTTCTGTGAGTCCTCCATCCAACAGATCCCAACCCACTCTCCCTGTGTATCTTCCTTTGGGTCCTCCTTAGGTTCTTCCTTACCTCCACAACCCCCTTGCACCCCATCTCTGATCCTGGTTTCTCTGATCTTGGTTCCCAAATCTAGCTGTACGGGGCTCTGCTCCCCCTCCCCTTCTTTCCAGGATGCTCAGCTGCAGACGTGCATGGAAGTGAAAGGAAAGTCTGATGCTGCAAAGAAAAATACTGCATAGGAACCTGGAATGTAAGATCTATGAACCTTGGGAAGCTGGATGTGGTCAAACAGATGGCAAGAATAAACATTGACATCCTGGGTGTCAGTGAACTAAAATGGGCGGGAATGGACAAATTCAATTCAGATGATTATCATATCTACTATTATGGGCACAAATCCTGTAGAAGAAATGGAGTAGCCCCTCATAGTCAACAAAAGAGTGGGAAAAGCTGTACTGGGATATAATTTTAAAAATGATAGAATGATTTCAATACGAAGGCAGACCTTTCAACATCACAGTAATCCATGTTTATGCACCAACCACCGATGCTGAAGAGGCTGAAATTGACCAATTCTATGAAGACTTACAACACCTTCTTTAACAGATACCAAAGAAAGATGTTTTTGTCATGATAGGGGATTGGAATGCTAATGTAGGGAGTCAAGAGATAAAAGGAACAACAGGTAAGTTTTGCCTTGGAGTTCAAAATGAAGCAGGGCAAAGGCTAATACAATTTGTCAAGAGAACAAGCTGGTAATCACACTCTTTTCCAACAACACAAGAGGTGACTCTACACATGGACATCACCAGATGGCAATACCGAAATCATATTGATTATGTTCTCTGCAGCCAAAGATGGAGTCAGCAAAAGCAAGACCTGGAGCTGATTGTGCCTCTGATCACCAGCTTCTTATAGCAAAATTCAAGCTTAAACTGAAAAGAGTAGGAAAAACCATTGGGCTAGTCAGGTATACATCTAAACCAAATCCCTTATGAATACACAGTGGAAGTGAAGAACAGATTTAAGGAACTAGATTTGGTGGACAGAGTGCCTGAAGAACTATGGATGGCGTCCCGTAACATTGTACAGGAGGCAGCCACAAAAACCATCCCAAAGAAAAGGAAATGCAAGAAAGTGGCTGTCCAACAAGGCCTTACAAATAGCAGAGAAGAAAAGGGAAACAAAATGTAAGGGAGAAAGGAAAAGTTACAGAAAACGGAATGTAGACTTCCAAAGAATAGCAAGGAGAGATATCTTAAATGAATATTGCAAAGAAATAGAGGAAAATAATAAAAAGGGGAGAACCAGAAATCTGTTCGAGAAAATTGGAAATATTAAAGCAACGTTTTGTGCAGAGATGTACATGATAAAGGATAAAAATGGGAGGGACCTCACAGAAGCAGAAGACATCAAGAAGAGGTGGCAAGAATACACAGAGGAATTATACCAGAAAGATCTGGATGTCATGGACAACCCAGATAGTATGGTTGCTGACCTTGAGCCAGACATCCTGCAGAGTGAAGTCAAGTGGGCCTTAGAAAGCATGGCTAACAACAAGGCCAGTGGAAGTGATGGCATTCCAGTTGAACTATTTAAAATCTTAAAAGATGATGCTGTTAAGTTGGTACACTCAATATGCCAGCAAGTTTGGAAAACTGAGCAGTGGCCAGAGGATTGGAAAAGATCAGTCTACATCCCAATCCCACAGAACGGCATTGCCAAAAATGCTCCAATTACCGTACAGTTGCACTCATTTCACACACTAGAAGGGGAAGAAATGGAGGCAGTGACAGATTTTATTTTCTTGGGGTTCATGATCACTGCAGATGGTGACAGCAGCCATATAATTAAAAGACACTTGCTTCTTGGGAGGAAAGTAAACCTAGACATCATCTTAAAAAGCAGAGACATCACCTTGCCGACAAAGGACCACATAGTCAAAGCTATGGTTTTTCCAGGAGTGACATATGGAAGTGAGAGCTGACTAAAGAAGGCTGACTGCCAAAGAATTGATGCTTTTGAATTGTGGTGCTGGAGGAGACTCTTGAGAGTCCCCTGGACTGCAAAGAGAACAAACCTATCCATTCTAAAGGAAATCAACCCTGAGTGCTCACTGGAAGGACAGATCCTGAAGCTGAGGCTCCAGTACTTTAACCATCTCATGAGAAGAGAAGACTCCCTGGAAAATACCATGATGTTGGGAAAGTGTGAAGGGAAGAGGAGAAGGGGAAGACAGAGGACGAGATGGTTGGACAGTGTCATTGAAGCTACCAACATTAATTTGACCCAACTCCGGGAAGCAGTGGAAGACAGGAGGGCCTGATGTGCTCTGGTCCATTGGGTCACGAAGAGTCGGATATGACTTAACGACTAAACAACAATTCACAACAAAAGTAGTGGGACTGATAGTGTTTAATTTTACTTTGTACCACATATTTTATTTACTCTTTATATTGAGTATGACTTATGTTTGCTTCAGCTTGAAACAAAAATACACTGAAGGGAGTGGAACAACATGAGAGAATTGTGAATAAAATGACATAATATGATCTCAATCCACAGCTGTCTGCTGTTTCCACCCTTTCTGTAAAAACTCCCTGTTGACGTTCTTTGTCAAGTATTCAAGGATGCTTTCAAGCAATCATAAGGAATTTCAAGAGGAAAAGTTAAGTGTACCTGTTTGCTTTTTAAAGTTTTTTTAAAATCTTATGAAATGCTTGGAAATAACTCATTTCAAATGATGAGCTACTTGTATTTCATTCCTTTCTTCTAATAACAGTTGTAATTTGATGAGGGATGGTGTCCTTCAAAAAGTAACTTTCCAAGAAGTTTTTTTTCCAGAATTAGCAGATCATCAGTCTCAAAATATTGCTTGTTGTTCCATCTCTCAGCATGAACAAACCTGAACAGCTAGTGAGCTAATGCTTTAATTGTGTTTGGCTGAGATGCAATGGAGAAAACACATATTTTTTTTAAAAAAAGCTTAATGGAGCCCTTGCTCAAGCTGAATTGAAAGTTCACAGTGTTAGAATGCAAACAAGGAGAATTTAAAAGCCATGGAAATGTATACACAAGAAAGTGAAATCAGCTTTATTCTATTTCACTAACTGTGAAGTAGCAGATTATAAACTACTCTGATTCACAAAGGGAAGATCTGGTTAATCAGTGGTTTTTACTTGACATAAAGTATCATGCTCCATACGAGGGTCAGGTGACTTTTCAGGCAGCTGTCAGCCTAGGAATCTTTCTTGGGCTGCACAGGCTACGCCCCAAAAAACTGAACTCCAAATTCAAAATAACCACAGGCCCACTTCCAATTTTGAAAAACTGGTATATTTGGGTGTTAAATATGCTTTTAAAAAAGGAGAATTGCGGTTTCTAGAGATTTCTAGGAGCAATAACAATGTTTCTCCACTGGGTGGTTGGGAAGGGCAAAAAACAAGCAGGCAACCTTTCTTGTGTGTGTGTGTGTGTGTGTAGGCTCCCTCCAATGACAACGCAGAGCAAGCCAGTTGGATTCACCAATGTTATGCTCCTGTATGAATCATCAGAGCAGGTCTAGCCTAGCAGTATTACTCATATTCATAACAATCAAGTGAGAAATTTAATATGCTGAAGTGGGACGAAGGTACAAACTGGTGTTCTAAACTACATACTGTCGCTAGCAGGTAGATCCTATACTGAAGCAAAGAGGTAGCTCTGGTGCACCCTCACTGAAGACTAGATCCTATTTCCTCCCAATGTTGACCGTAACGTCTCCTTTTAAACAAAAGAAATGCTCCCAGTTTGGTTTTGCGCTCTTCTTGTTCTCCTCTAGCAACATAGACAAAGTTGCCTTACAGTGAGTGAGTCAGTCTATTTACCTAACATTGGCCTTACTGACAGTGACCTTCCAGAGTTTCAGCCCAGATCCTCCCCCAGCCCTTTCTAGAGGTGTCAGGAATTGAACTTTCAACTTCCTGCATTAAAAGCATCTGCCTTAACACTGAGCTATAACTCTTGAAATTCTACACAAGGTATGAAAATGGTTGTGGTGAGAAGCAGGATCTTTATGTCAGTTGACTCAAGGTTGTGATGAATCCTACTCTGAGGTTAGTAACTCAACAAACCGAAGGTACCAACGTGTACAAAATTTCCACTGCTCCTCCCTGGAGGATGTAAATGCCTTCTTTTACAGTGGTACCTCGCTAGCCAGTTACCCCGCATGACAGTTTTTTCGCTAAACGTTGACTTTTTGCGATTGCTATAGCGATTAGCAAAATAGTGGTTCCTATGCGGGAATTTCGCTGGACAATGTTTGGTCCCTGCTTCGCAAACCAATTTTCACTAGACAACGATTTTGACAGCTCCCTCCGCGCTCGCAAAACGGGTGTTTTCGGGATCTAAGCTTTGCAAGACAGCTATTTAAACAACTGATCAGCGGTTCGCAAATCGGCTTTCCTATGGCCGATCTCCGCTAGACAACGACGATTCTTCCCCATTGGAACACATTAAACAGGTCTCAATGCATTCCAATAGGGAAATGCTTTTCACTAGACAATGATTTCGCTAAACAGCGATTTCAGTGGAATGGATTATCATTGTCTAGCAAGGCACCACTGTATTTGTCTTTCAAATCACTAGTTGGCTTGTTCACTGCTGCTTATTGTTGGTGTGTTTTTGGGTGAGGCGAGGGAGATAATTGTTTTGTTTGATACGGTTCTTGGTGAAATACAAGGTATAGGTAAGATGGCTGACAATACTTATTAATTCATTCATTGGTCACATTTATAGACTGCCATTCATAATATGCATAATACGTACATAGCTGTGCTCATCTTGACTTTATCTTCACAACCATCCTTTGAGATAAGTCAGGCTGAGAGTGTGACTGGCCCAAGGTACTGTTGCAAGGTTTGTATTTCTGGTAAAATTATTTTTTCTACGCAGTAGAAGCACAGAGACATACAACAGAGAATAGCTAAAGTTCTTCAGAGTCCATCTTTTCTCATTAACTTAAAGTCTCAATAACTCGCTCAGACACTTGTACAACAAAATATTAAAAACATTTATTAGGTGCTGGAAATTGGAGACTTGTGTGTGCTGTTTCCTTTCTGCACACATACTTTGCAACAAACTGATCAACAGCAAACAAACAACTGTCACCAAATGAAGAAAGAGACACTCTATTAGAATTCAAAGGCTGGAAGGCATAACTGTTTGGTGTTGGATAAATAGACAGTCAAGCTAGCCCAGAAAAGTCCTTCCCAGTCACACAAATTAGAGACAGCATGCAAGGTTGCAAATAAAACTTCCAACGGTACACCACTTAATGTACTGTAATAGCTCAAACAGTGCAAGAAGCTGGCGCTCACAAATTCTCCAACACTGGGTTTCAACACTACATTGACTCCCACCAAATACTCTTAATGATGAATATACCAATCAAAACATTACACAGTTGCAATATATTAACAGTTAAAAGTTCATTAACATAATATGATTGCTAATGACAGTATGGCAATACAATATATTTTGTTAGCATAATAGGAATAAAAACTAGCTGATGCACCACCTTGTCAAAACAGATGCCTGTCATTCATACACACACATTTTTGAGAAAGAGATAGACCGTAGCATGTGTGTATATGTACAGACACAAGTACTATTATTTAAACATTTAAGTATGTATACATAGAAAGTTGCTGTGGTGTTGTGGTTAGAATGATGAACTAAGAAGCCTTGGGTTTAGCTCCTCATTTGGCCATGGTGATAAAACCACTCCCCAATATTTCACATGCTTGAAAATCATATTAGAGTCACTAGGACTCAGATGCAACTTGAGAGCATGCAACCCCTATACTACTAACACACACATATATACCTAACACAGGACATATGTTGTTGTGGTGTGCTGTCAGGTTGCCCCAACTCATAGGGACCCCATGAATGAGCGATCTCCAAAATGTCCTCAACAGCCCGGTTCAGCTCTTGCAGACTCAAGCCTGTAATTACTTTAGAGTCAATCCATCTCACATTTGTTCTTCCTCTTTCCCTGCTGCCTTCCAACTTTCTCAAGAATTATTGTCTTTTCCAGAGAATCTTGTCTTCTCATGATATAGGACAACCTCAGTTTCAACATTTTTGCCTCCAGAGATAGCAAAGGCTTAATTTGAACTAGGATCCACTTGTTCATCTTTCTCGCATTCCAGGGTATTCACCGAGCTCTCCTCCAGCACCACATTTTAAACAAACCATTTTTCCCCTGACAGTTTTCTTAACTGTCCAGCTTTCACATCCATAAAAGGGTGATAGGAAATACATGAATGTGAATGATCTTGGTCTTGATCCCCACATCCTTACGCTTGATGATTTTTTTTCCTAATGCCATCATTGCTGCTCTTCTTCCAAGTTTCAGTTGTCTTCTGATTTCTCCCCTGCAGTCTCCATTTGGGTGGATGATTGACCCAAAGTACACAAAATCTCTATTGACAGGCTTATTGTGCTTTGAAGTGTTGTGTACCTTGAGGATCTGGTACATGGAGGGCGATGGGTTGTGCCTGCCTATTTTAAAGAACTCTGAGGGGGGGGGGCGACCCTTAGAAGTCAAGCCCACAATCCCAGCCCCAATGATATCAATTATTAGGTCAGCCCTTCCAGCATCCCACAGAATATATAGGAGCGGCAGGGTGGGCGGGAACAAGGGAGGAGCCACCCTCCTCTTCTCTGCCACACCCTCTTTCCTTTCCAGCCAATCCCGATTTCCTTCAGCTCTCCTCCGGCACAGGCCACCGCCCAACAGAGATGCGCGTGAAGAGGCTGGAGGGCGAGTGGCTCCTTCGGATGCTTCTGCCTCGGCTGCTCAAATTTCCTGCCGTTCCTAACGGAGTTTCAGGGCTTGCTTCCTTCCTTGCCACTACTGGCCGCGCCCGCTTGCTTTGAGGTCGCGCGCGCGAGAGGCTCAGGTGGTCCTTCCCAGGTAAACGGATCTCTGCTCACCCACGTTTCTAGTCCACACGCCGAACGAAGCAGGTGCAAAGCGAGGGAGGCAGCCGTGGAACGGTGGTTGGGGGTGGTGGGGTAACGCCGTTTTCGTTCCTTCCTGCAAATCCGTTCAGGAGGTGTGCTGTTGTAGGTGTATATATGTATATATACACACAACAACAGCATCTCTATATATGTGTGTGTGTGTGTTCTCTTACGGGGTTAAGCTGGCTGGAAGTGCTACACAAGTGATCGGAGAAATGGACCGTGGTTTGCCCCGTCTGGGGCAAAAAGCATGGAGGAAAGCCGCCTTTCCGCGGAACAAAGACCAGATCCTACCAGCCCTTCCACCAACTTGGCTTGCCGCCGGCTAGGCAAAGGGTAGGGGTGAAGAAAGGGGCATCGGGGTACAGAGATCGTGCTCTTTGGCCCAGTTCGCACGTTACACAGGCACAGAGAGCGAGAGAGAAATACACACAAGCTTGCTTTGTTTTTAAAGCATGTTTTCCTAGTAATCTGAATATTGGTCGAAGGGGGTAAACTAGGGCGAGTGGAAGGAGATCAGCGGTCGCCTTCCCCTCCCCCCAGCCAGCACAAGAAGAGTGCTTTTGTGTAGAGTATGCGAGTGTTGACTGGGCTGAGTGTGTGTACTGTGTGTGGTTTTCAAGTGCTATCCCTGAAAACCGGGCTCACCCGTCTGGTGATCGCATGTTTTTATCCCCCACCCAGATTTTTCTTACTTCCCTGTACCATCCTCCCCATCTCTGTCCAGCAATAAATGCCTCGATTGATTTGCGCAAAGCTAAGTGCTTGTAAGGTGCAAGCTTTACATTACATTCCAAAATAAGCTACTGTCAAGCACTCTTTCCCCGGAACTGTACTGAGCATGTTCAAACACCTTCTTAAAGGGGAAATTGTAATTTCTACCAAACGTTCTGGCAGGCACTCCCCCATGCCTTCAGTCCTTGGGCGTCTTCCTTTTTCTTCAATTTGCTATCTTCTTAGAAAACAATTAAATGCAAAAGAAGGGGTTCAGCTCAAATCAATAATGTGTTGAAATTGCTACCCTCTGCTTCTCAGTACACCTGCTGCTTTTTACTTCTGTATTTAACCCGACAGGGCAAGGCCACATGCATATTCATATTTTAAGTTGTGCTCTTGAGGTTAGAAAACAACAAAGCAATTTCTAATTTGTCTCAGTTGTGTTTGGCTGTGAGCTTCAGAAACAAAGCTGGTAGGCAGACTGTGGAGCTGTGGTGCAAACAAACTGTGTGCATGAGATGCAGTGTGTATAAGGAAAAAGAATGAAAATAGTTGATGCCTGGACTGATGTAGAGGTGCCTTTAAGAAAAGCTAGAGACAGATTTGCTTAATAACATTTGTCTGTTCCCATCAGGAAAAGTCAAGGTGCACCATTTTCAAAACCCATCTTCAGATACATATTTTTTGTACAAGCACCTTTTTCCCCCTCTTCCTTGCAGCAAAAATTCAGTACAATTAATTTAAATAACCAATCCTCTCACTGTCTAATGGTAGGGCAATCCAGTGCCATTCAGTCTGTTGCATATCTCTTAATCATAAGGTTTCACAAAGAGTCCTTTGATGAGATGGACAGGTACTGTGCCCTATATTAATGAGAAGAAGTGTGATATATGGGTTGTTTGTTTCTGGAAACAACATATCATGGACCATTTCTCATGTTACCTCTTACAACCGAAAGGAACACACGTCTGCTTGTGAAGATGAATGCAAACCTGGTATTGAAAAAGTAACAAGCATGCCTGTGTGAAAAGTAGTTCAATGTGCCTTCAGTTTCTGTTAATTTAAGAGTAGTTCTCATGCTTGAGAGCTGAGATGTTCTTGGACTACAACTCCCAGAAGGCCTAGTCAGTACAGCCAGTGGTCAGGGCTTTTGGAAATTGTAGTCTGAAAACATCTGGGGCCCCAAGTTTGGGGAACCATTTATTTAGATCTTCCACTTAGTTGACTTGTAACTATATTGCTGGCCCTTTAAGGAAAGCTGGGTGGAAGGAATTCAGGGGAAACAGGGAAAGACAAATTCCGTGGCATTTGAGGGCCTATCCACAGCTGTGTGTGTGCGTCCGTCCGTCCGTCCGTCCAACCCACCCACAGAGCTAGCGTTTGGCCAAAGACAATCCTCTGTGGTCATGTGGCCAGCGCGACTAGACACGGAACGCCGTTTACCTTCCCACCGAGGTGGTACCTATTTATCTACTCGCATTTTTGCATTTTGCATGCTTTCGAAATGCTAGGTTGGCAGGAACTGGGACAAGCGATGGGGGCTCACTCCATCGCGTGGAGTCAATCTTACAACTGCTGGTCTTCTGACCTTGCAGCACAGGCTTCTGCGGTTTAGCCCGCAGCGCCACCATGTCCCTGCTAGGGTGCAGTTCTCCTTTTACAGGTGTCCTCAGTTAGACAGGCTGTCCAGTTCATGTCTGACTTAAAGAGAAAGGAGAACCATTGAAAGGGTTTCTTGTCCATACTTAGCAGTATCTAGACAGCAAACTCAGCAGGTACCAAGGTTGTGTGGTTATCATCTTCCAAACTTGAGTGGGAGGCAATTCAGTTCTGTTCAGGTTACAAAATTCATTTCTGATGTTGCATCTGTGCACCTAAATTATTCACACGCCCTATTTACTCTTTCTTGGGAATGCCCGTTCTCCTCCTCCTTGATGTGCAGGTTGGCTCCTTGCTCTCCTAGCTCCCCCTCCCCACCCAAAGACAGCCTGCCTGCCGGCCCTCCCTTTCTTGTTGCTAGGCGACACCTTCCCCTAGACTCTCAATGCAGCTCTCCTTAGCCCACCCCAGATGGCAGCCTTCTTGGGCCGATCAGTTCCTGGAAGCTTATGCACAAGACAGGCAGATGCACAAAAATCACTTTCAAACATGAAAGTCCTCGAGGAAAAAAAGGCACATGGAAAGAGTAGCGACTGCACCATCATCAAGCGTGTGGAGCCCAAACAAGATAGAGACATCACTGTATTTAATGTGGTGGTTCTGTATGTACGTAATGCATTCAATTTTGGTTGTAGTCCTCAATCAAAATGGCAATATTGAAAAAAATGCAGTTCTTCCCCCACCTCCAGAAGCTGCCTTGTTGGCTGCAAGTGTTAGTAGTTTTCCAAGTAATTTTCCTGCTGTGTTAGCTTGGTCATTTGTGTCAGCACGCCAAGGAACAGAGAGGCTATTTTGCTGCATATCAGGTGAAGGTATGTGGTAATCTGTTACCACCTGAGAGTTTTGGATTGCCATAAACAGGAGCCACTGCCTTTGCTTGTTTTTCCATTCCTACCTAGTTGAGAGAGAACTCTAGACTAACATCGGGTAGAAACCTATTGATTATATCACTGTGAGCTAGTTTTTCCTCTTAACAGACTCAAAGACTCTCTCTCCTCCTCCTCCTCCGCCTGTGGACAGGTCGTGCCATGTGAGGTGCTCCTTTCAGCGAAAATGCAGCCTTTGTGGAATAGAGTTTTGCTTGTATCTATGTATAAAGTAGCACCAGTCACCCAAGCTGCCATCAGTGGGTGTGCTGTGTTACATTGCAGACAGTCATTGAGTGTGGGACGACTTAATTTCTCTTTCCTGTTTACTACTCCATCTCCGTTTTCTGGCTTGTGAAATAAAAGATGCTGGGGCCATATGTTAAGAAAGTAGTTCTGCCTGAGTTGAAGTTAAATGAAAGAGCGACTCATTAGGAGAACACCAAGAACATTGCTATTTGAAAGGAGAAAGCCAAATCATTAGTGTAGGTGGCTTCTAGTGCAACCACACATTTTGAATTTATGACATCTATCCCCCCCCCCCGCTGGCTTCCTAATATCGCTGGTTTAGAATTTAATGGCAGCTTGCGGCTTTTAACCTTTCTATCTGAATATGTGTAGTCCTTGATGTCACCAGCTAAGCATATGGAGTTCCTTGTATGGTAAATAGAGCTTATATCACAACCTAGCATATTCTCTTGCTGAGCAAGGTAACAAGCAACAGTTTTCTCCAAGGGGGTGGTTATGTGTTGATCTGCCAAGATCATGAATGAATTAGGGGTAGAAAACGTCTCATTCCTGGGCCTGTGACCCACTTCTGTTTTGTAGCATGCATCTAATGTCTGTGCTGTGTTGTTCAGCACTAGGTTTAAAGCACACTAGCAAGCACATATCTCCACTAGTGGAGGCATTATGCCTTGCGCAGTTGCTGAGCAACATGGGTGGGGAGTGCTGTTGCATTCAAGGCCAGCTGGTGGGGTTCATGTAAGCGTTCAGCTGGCCAATGCAGGAGGAGACTGCTGGGTTAGTTTGATCTGATCCAGCATGCTTTTTTTTATGTTTTGAAGACTTTGCATAATTATGCCTATTCTAATAAAATATACTTGTGTGTACGTTTGTGTACACACATGCATTCAGCATGGAAAGGTAACTTTTAAAAAACCTCAGCAAACCAGCTATAAATTTGCAAAATGTAGACAGCTACAAAAAACACGTACACCTTTTTTGCATTTGCCATGATTATGTAAGAGGAAAACACTTAGCACACTTCAGTAATGAAACATTAGTGTTAACCATAGAGACTCAAGTGGTAGTAATGTCCAAGTTCAGTCCCTGGGTAACTGAGTATTATTTGAAATGGTCCAGTCAGTAGAATTTACTGCTGCATCTCAGATGGGACTGTTTTGCAGGGGAATGTAGTTTGCCATTATGTAATCCATTTTCAGTCCTCTCATTTGCTTTGTGCTTTTCAAACCCTTTGGAGTGGTTCCAACTACAGTTCCCAGATGCCTTCACCACCAGCTGTTCTGGGAACTGCAGTTCAAGAGTACATGGGTTACCCAAGGTTGGGAACCACTGCTCTACAATAGTTCTAAACACAGTGAACTGTCAGTAAACATGCACAGAATAGTGCTACAGAAGTCAAGAAACTGTTAGTCAATGCTGGTAGCCAGGGACTCCCATGGCAACACAACAAGGAGCCATATTGCCAATGCATACAATGTACCCAAGCTTTTTCAGACCAGAGTGTGCGTATCATTAGGGACATCTGCCTTTCAGTCTCCTCTTTCTCATTCTAGTGCTGCTGTTATGACAGCGAGCCCTGAGCTGTCAGCAGCTTCTTGTACTGCCTACAAAAATATGATCTAGTTAATGTTTCATTATTTTAAACCTGAATAAAGGTGGGAAAACGCTTTAAGTAGCAAGCATGTGGCTGTTCTTCAGTTATCAGTGCGATGTTGCAGTTACATTATTGGCCTTTGTAAACTACATGGGTGCTGTGAGATTTGGTTTCTCAGCCAACAAAGGAAAATTAGATTGTAAGAAATCTAAACAGATTCCATGGCATTGTGAGAAATAGCAGCAAACAAATACTGTATGAAGTTGCACAAAGTCAGCAGACGTGCCCTTAAATCATTGCTCCAAGTGGCCACCTGGGAGTATTTCTTGGGGGTACCACTACTCCTTTATTGTAGGCTCCATATTGGCAAAGCAGGCAATGAATTCTTCTTAATTCTTAATTCTGCTTTGATTTGGATTTCTGCATTGAGCAGGAGGTTGGACTCAGTGGCCTTATAAGCCCTTTCCAACTCAATTATCCTATTGTTAATATATTTCTCCCCTCTGTCTTTTTGTCTGTGCTTGTGTTTGTTTTTTTGCTGGGTGTGTGTGGAAATTCAATTTCCTTTTTTTTTCCCCTTTCCACTTGTGGGCCAAATTAAATAAGCATATGCAGATGAAAATAATCAGGATCATTATCCAACTGTGTGACAAAATATTATCATTAAAAATGGGCAAACAGAACAGATTACTGGTTAAGATTCTCCCTCCCTCCCTCTCTCAAGATCTACAGTGGGGTCTCTACTTAAGAACTTAATCCGTATTGGAAGGTGGTTCTCAAGTTGAAAAGTTCTTATGTTGAATCTGCATTTCCCATAGGAATGCATTGAAAACCATTTAATCCGTATCTGCTCTTTTCCGTCCATAGAAACTACAGTGGAACCTCTACTTAAGAACTTAATCCGTTTTGGAATGGTGTT
Source organism: Pogona vitticeps (assembly GCF_051106095.1). Classification (NCBI taxonomy): domain Eukaryota; kingdom Metazoa; phylum Chordata; class Lepidosauria; order Squamata; family Agamidae; genus Pogona; species Pogona vitticeps. The sequence continues at coordinate 324,937,976 of NC_135783.1, read as the reverse complement.
CTTAAGTTGAAACATTCTTAAGTTGAAGCAAAATTTCCCATAGGAATGGACTGAAAACCAATTAATTCGTTCTGGCTGTTTTTTTGTTATGTAGAGTTGCGTTCGTACATTGAAGCATTAGTTCCCATAGGATTAATACGTACTCTACCACTAGGGGGAGAAATTTTTTTTAACCTAAGATGACCTAAGGTTAAAAAAAGAGCAGGAAAGGTTTTTTTTTTCTGTTCTTATCTTGGATTTCTGTTCTCAAGTAGAAGCAAAATTTAGCAAATGGAGCTGTTCTTAAGTTGAATTGTTCTTAAGTAGGGACGTTCTTAAGTGGAGACCCCACTGTATATGATCTATATCTTCAATTGGTACCAATAGGGATGGCATTCTAGAACTTTAGCAGTGGCACCGGAGACAAAAATGCAGGTCTGTTTTGAAGAACTGAAACAGAACTTCCGGTATTAAATAAATTCTACAGGAAGATCCATACAAGAGATGTCCAAGGGCAGGATGTGAGCAACATTGCATTATGAGCTTTGTGGAAAATAATCTTGGAACTGCACATGTGGAAAAAAATGGTTTTGAAACAGATTTAGCAGGTCTGAAATCAGCTTTAAAAATTCTGGCTACATGATGCACAGGGAAAGTGTGGATTTCAGTTGGAAAGTGAGACATTTTATTTGGCTGCCGGAGGGTAATTTATTTTAAATCATTAATTTGGAATCATTTGGGCATATGTGAATGCCTCTGTTGGCATAAATTCTGTCTGTGGGGTTTGTTAAGTAATGGATGCCAGGTTCACAGGTTTCAGGCTGCAGGAAAACCTTGCAGTCCAGTTTGAAAAGAGAGCCAGCAGAGAGGTGAGGGAAAGCACAGGCTCCTTCACAAGTCTAGAAGCTACCCAATTTTGTCAGTTTCTAGGGTTCATTTATCTTTACCACTCGCTGGTGTGCCTTTCCTCAGGCCAGCCCTGACTGCCAGTTCTGTGGCTCCCTTTTCTTCTCTAACACCCCCCCCCCGTGCGCACACGTCTGTCTGTCTGTCTTTCCATGCATGAGTGTTGGGCTTCAAGGAAAGCTTGCAGTCTGATCTGTTTTAATTTTTTTTTCTATCAGTAATACTGAACAAGTGGCTGCACTCGCACTGGCAACCTTACAGGCATCAGCCGCTGCTGCTGTGGTGTTATTTTAAAATATTTTTTTAACATAAAGATTTATTGTAATCTGCTATTTAAAAAGCATGCTGTGGCCACCACCTGTGCTACCTGTGGAATTTTCAGAGCTGTAATTCAAAACATAGTTTCCCAAGGTCTAGGGAGAACACAATTTGAACTTTCTACATCATGCATCAAAACGTCTTTCTATCTTTGTAAAAGCTTAAAGGTAGTATTCTTCCTCTTGTAAAGAGCCCTGGACTAGGTTGAATCCCAGCATTTGCAAAAGAAGAACTATCCTTTAAGAAGAAGTTAATCTGTCACCCTCTGCTGTGTGCGCTACTCTCTTGGTCGGGTGATTCACAGGGTCATTATGGGTTTGGCTCATATGAGTCAGTTTTGTGGTTAGGTGCTGCTCCATTAAACTATTTCAGGAACAAAGAGCTTTTTTTATTGTGTAGAATGAAGTAGCTAGTTCTTATTGAGGCATTAAGTCATACATATCTACCAGTCAAAATTATAGCTAGCTTCAAGATGAAAGTAGTGTGGAATAAGGTGCCAGTTCCAAAAATATTTGCTCTTATACCTATAATATCGAAAGTAACTTTTTCTATTCTTGTTATTCAAAAGTAACAAAAAGTGGCTTTCGTTACTTTTCTTTAAAATGTCGGAATGTTACAAGCTGCAGACATATAATATAAAACACATCTCAAGTTGTGTGGCCAGATATTTCTTAAAAATAAAACTAACTATAGCAGTTACGAGAGCCAGTATAGTAGAGTAGATAGAGTATGGGACTATAACTCAGGAAACTAGGGTTCAAATCTCAGTTCAGCCAGATAAACTAATGCAATGGTAGAACCACTCCCTAGATCCCTAATATGCCTTGGAAAGCCCTATTAGAGTTGTCATAAGTTGGAATTGACTTGACAGCACTTAATACATACCCAGAAGTTATTGTTACACTGCAAAGGGCTAAAAGTGGTTGGTTGTTATGTTACAATCATAATGTATATTAATTATTGAAAAAAGGAATTGATTACAAGAAACATAATTAAAATGAATTACTTAGATACTCTGAGAAGAATTCAGCAGTAAAAAAAATAAACTTGCTTAATTGTGCATCAGTTTTTCACAAAACTTTACAGCACTGATTAAATGTGTTGGTTGGGAGAGGTTTCTGTATACAGTGAATGTTTTATGGTTGTGAAAGGGGAGGGGGCAAGGTTGCCCGTCTCCAGTAGCCCATCTTCCTGTCTTCCTTTGGGGGTTTTCCAAGACATGAAAAGAAAAGGAGGTGGTGAGGAGCTTTCTTCTGGGCCAAGTGTGTCAAACCCTAGATAATGTGTTTTGCTTCTTCAAGTCCTTTCTCTCTTTAGAGTTCCTCCTGGACTGTCTCACTTGGGTTTGGTGGAGATCAAGCAGTGTTCTGTTCGAAAATTACTCATGTTACAGCTATTTAAGTAAAGCAGAATAACAGTCCAAATTGGTCAGGTGGGAAAGAAACAGCAAAACATTAAGGTCAAGCTATTCCTCCCTGTCTCAAGGGCAGAAGGAAAAAAAAATACACACCATTCATGACCTCAGATGTCTTGTATGGCGGTCACTATAACTAGCCTGTTTATTTAAAGCATTGTATTTTGACAGAGTTGTGGACCTTTTTTTTATACGTACTTACATTTTACAGCAGTGTGAAGCTTTAATGGCAGGATAGAGTAACGCTGGCTTACTCAGGCTTGACAGTGGTGAATAAAACTTGCCAAATTCTTTGCTGCTGAAAACAAGGAATTTGTATAAAGATAAAGAACATCGTGGGGTAGAACTGACACAGTGGAACATTGCCAGGATGACTTCCTTTTAGCCCAAGGTTCATTGTATCTCAGTCCCATAAGCTGTTTTCAATGCCATGGCTCATGTTCAAGAAATCTCCTTGCTCATAATGGTTGCTGACTTTCTATGTCAAAAGCAGGATAAGGGTCCCTGTACAGATACAGTGGTGCCTCGACTTACGAACTTAATCCTTATTGGAATGGTGTTCGTAAATTGAATCAGCATTTCCCATAGGGATGCATTGAAAACCGATTAATCCATTCTGGCTCTTTTTTGTTCTTATGTTGAGGCACCATTCTTAAATCGAAGCATTTGTTCCCAATGGAACGAATGCAAAGCCAGTTAATCTGTCCCCTACTACTAGGGGGAGAATTTTTTTAAAACTAAACTCAGGTTTTAAAAAAGGGAGGAAAGGAGGGAGGGAGGGAGGGAACAATGGGGAAAAGAGGAAAGAAAGAAGGTCATCACTGGGGCACACACACCCCTCAGGCAAAGTTTTGTGCTTTTAAGACAGACAGAGAGAAGACAATTGGGGGGTGGAGACTTGAGTTTAAACTCCATTTTAGAGCCCAGCAGCTAGCACAGACCTTTGCAAAATGTTTTCTGATTTTAAATCCAAAAGACTAAAATGCCACAGTACACAAACCCTAGGAGCCACAGAATCCAGCAACTATTGTTCCAGCAAACAGACTCAGCACATAAAGAAAAAGGGTCTGCAAGACCCATTAGAGCACAGAAACATAACCGCCCCATCTATCCCAAACCCAACCTGTAAAACCCCTGTACAGTAAATACAGTGTACTCACCCAGAACAGGCAGTCTCTCTGTTTTAAAAAAGAAACTCAAAAAAAAGCAAAAAACAAAAAAATACAGTCTGTACCAGGCAGTAGGCAGTCTGAAATCTCTCTCAGTATCCTCTCTAACCGCTGGAGCGAGTGAGGTAGGAGACAAGCAGTCTCTTCACTGGCCAACGGTTAACTGATAGTTTAAATTTTGCGCTTTCCTTGCTTTCCCTGCATTTTTTTCATTCGTAAGTCAAAGCTCCATTCGCAAGTCAAAGCAAAATTTTGCAAACGGAGCTGTTCGTAAGTCAAAATGTTTGTAAGTAGGGGTGTTTGTAAGTCGAGGCACCACTGTATCAAGGATACGTGTGGATTTCTTACACCAATAGAGAGGTTTGAACAAGCTGGAATATTTCTCCACGGGTATGTTTTAGGCTTGGGGCAATGGCACCTGTTGAATTTTTGCCTCTATACATCTATTAAATGGCAGCCTTATTTCTGTCATTTACCATACTGTATCTGGAGAGCTTTCTCTTTTCTAAAGAAAGAAATATACTGTATTTACAATGTGTCCTAATGTACTATGCAAGAGATGCTGGCTGAAATCCAGTAGTAACTTGCCATTATAGTAGACCCATTGAATTAATTGAACTTATACAGGAGCTGATTCACCAAATCTCCAGTGATTCAGTGGGCCTATTCTAGATGTGACTTAATACTGAATTTGAACCTTTGACAGAGCAGAAGATGAGGTGACCACTGATTTGATGGTGGTATCTGGACATCAGTTTGAATTCTAGGTACATGCTTGCTAGATGAATATTTTGAAACTGATTGTGAGACGGCCAAACAAGAACTTCTTTCGGTATGTGCCGAGTTTCTCCAGCAACCTGCACAACAGTGGAATTAGAATTGGAATTTAACAGCAGGAGGTTTGAACAAGCAGGATGAGCTCTTTCCTTTTTGCAAGTGAAGTGGTGGTTGTTAGGCAATATTTAAGAAGTGAGACAACAGAGCTGTGCCATTTATTTCCTGATAACAATTACCTTCTTCTCAAGCATCCCTTAGTATGAAAAATATTCAGCAACTTATTTCTTTAATATTAGCTCTATTCCCTTATCGCCTGTACAGTGGGCCCTTGACTTACAAACTGAATCCATTCTGGAAGGACGTTCGTACCTCAAAAAGTTCGTATGTCGAAGTGCCATTTCCCATTGAAATGCTTGGGAATGGAATTAATCCGTTCCAGCATTTCAAAAATATACCAAAATAAAAATAAACAGAGCAAGTCCTGCGTTGGGACAAAAAAAAAACCCACAGAAACATAACCCACCCAGTCCAAACCCACCCTCCAAAACCCACCCAGAACAAGTTTTTTAAAAAGGACTTACCAGTCCGAAGCCTGCCAGTGTTCTGCTGCCTCCACGCGGCCGGGGGCGAGCGGCCAAGCACCCGGCCAGCTCTAGCCTCCCAGCGCTGGGTGAGCTTCGGTGGCTCCGAAGCCAAAAAGGCAGGGAGAAAGGGCGGGAAGTTCAAATTTCTTGCCCTTCCTCCCTGCCTATGGAGCTTTCAAAAGGCTTCCTCTGATGTTGGGGGAAAGCCCTTTGAAACCTCTGAAGGCATGGATCGCAGTGGCCGGGACCCCCAGGGAGGTCTCCCAGGGCTTGCATGCAAGCCCTGGGAGACCTCCCTGGGGGTCCCTGCCGCCGCAATCGGTGCCTTTAGAGGTTTCAAAGGACTTTCCCCCAACATCAGAGGAAGCCTTTTGAAAGCTCCATAGGCAGGGAGGAAGGGCAAGAAATTCGAACTTCCCGCCCTTTCTCCCTGCCTTTTTGGCTTCAGAGGTTTCAAAGGGCTTCCTCCGATGTCGGAAAGCTCCAAAGGCAGGGAGGAAAGGCAGGAAATTTGAATTTCCCGCCCTTTCTCCCTGACTTTTTGGTTCGTAACCGATCTGCGTTCACAAGTAGGGTCTGCTACTTGCGATGAGATCGGGTTCGTAACCCGAAACGTTCACAACTTGGGCCGTTCGTAAGTTGAGGGCTGCTTCTGCTCAGCATTCGAAACCTTTTTATATTTCTGTCTGGACAGAATATAATATCTGAGTCGTAGTTCTGAATTTTGTAAATGGAATCTGCCAACCACAAAAGAGCCTTTTTGTTTAACCTCTGCTATGGGGAATCACACGTTCTCTGCCATTTTCAGAATATCAAATGGTGGTGAAGAATCTGGCATTGAACATGCAGCAGATGCCCTAAATCCCATAATCTCTAGTCTGACCACCATAGGATCATGAGCTGTGTTAAGACACAGAAGGTGGCCTCTGGCTCTCTAGCTGTTGTTGGACTATAGTTTCCCCTGATCAGTGGCCATGGAGGCTGAACTCCTAGTAATATCTGGAGACTTCTTCCTAGCGTCAGCAGTTTGTTTTTCCACTATGACCTTTTTGGGCTAAATTAGCTTTGTGGAATTCTATACAATGAGTGGAATTAGCTGTTTGCAGGTTCTAGCTTTTCCAGTGGAAACTCTTAAAATACAAATAGAGGTAAACATTCTTTTAGCTTCAGAAGACTTTAAAACCCTGAAGAAACAGAGAATAACATTCCATATCTTTGTATCTTTTCTACTTAGATATGTCCAGTCTATGAAGATACAGTGCAGAAAATACCATTACTTGGAAAGTTGCTTTTAAAAGTAAACAGTTACCGCTACGCTACATGAAATTGCTGGGAGAGATTGTCTGGATTTTTGAGGTTCGGTGTCACCAGTACATGGATGACACGGAACGGTCTCTCTCTCCTTTCCATGTAAATCCGAGGAAGCTATTTCATCTCTATATCCGTGTCTGATGTCAGTAATGGACTGGAATACTGTAAATGAGAGTACTGTAAATAAACTGAAACTTAATCTAGACAAGTGTTCCTGGTCAATCGAAAGGCAGATCAAGGAATAGGAATGCAGTCTGTGTTGGACAGAGTTACACTCCCTCTGAAAATGCAGATGTGCAGCTTGGGGATGCTCCTGGATTCGTCTGTGATCCTGGATGCCCAGGTTTTGGCAATAGACAGGAGTGCCTTTGCACAGTTAAAATTAGTGTGCCAGCCACACCTGTTCCTAGAGAGATCCGATCTGGTCATACCTTAGTTGCACCCTGATTGTATTACTGTAACACACTGTATGTTGGGCTGCCTTTGGAAATGTTTGGAAACTTCAGCGGGTCTAAAACATGTCAGCCAGATTGCTGGTTACAGGGATCACATAACCCCCATGTTACAGCAGCTCCACTGGCTGCTCCATATCCAGGCACAGTTCAAAGTGCTGGTTTTAACCTATAAAACTCTAAATGACTTGAGCCCGAGGCTATCTCAGGGACTGTGCCTCCCTTTCTGAGCCTGTCTCCTTGTTTCTTCTGTGAAACCGTTCATGTACACCATATCTATCAGGTTTTATGTGCTCATAATTGCCTTTGCATAGGCTGTGAAGTCATCTTAGTAATAGCCATATTTTCTACACAGTGTTGCTGAAAGAATATGATTTTTAAAATTTTAGATACCAGGCTTATTTCGCAAACACACCCAGTATGGCTCGTCAAAGGCCTGAGTTCTAAACGTTGTATTGTTAAATGTATTCTCGAAGGCTTTCACGGCTGGGATCCAATGGTTGCTGTGAGTTTTCCGGGCTGTTTGGCCGTGTTCTTAAGGTTTTTCTTCCTAACGTTTCGCCAGTCTCTGTGGCCGGCATCTTCAGAGGACGGGAGTCAGAACAGGCCGAGACTGGTGAAACGCTAGGAAGAAAAACCTTAAGAACACGGCCAAACAGCCTGGAAAACCCACAACGACCATCGCTGTATCGTTACTCTGCTGTATAGTCCTTTCAATAAGTTTCCCACATAAATGTCATCTTAAACATACTTGGGATCATAGTGTAAGCCTGCAATCCATATTTGTGGGTTACAGTGCTAATAGCAGCCTCCCTCTTAAAGCAAGCAATAGAAGTCGAGGAAAGTTCTCATTAAAACCACAGACTGAGGAGAGAGTTTATCTTCATTCTGTAGTCACACCATGGCCCTGATTTGGATCAAGGGATCTTACTGTTGCTGTTTAAAACACATGGGAAAAAGGAGGGTAGAATATATCTTTATTAGGCCACTGAAATGTTTACAGACAGGTGCTAGTTTGAAGTTCTGCAGGACTTTTCATCAGGCTGGACATTACAAAGTTAGGGAGTGTCCATGGGAAACAGATCATTTTTATGCATAAACAGCTCACCGGTTTCCAGTTGTGTCATTTCATGTTTACTGTTTAAATAGTCCAAGCTGTCGATGGCAATATCCTACACCATCTTTGTCAGGGAAGGTAAAATATCAACTAAAACAAAGCTAGTTGATATCTTGCCTTCCCTGATGAAGATGGCACAAGATATTGCCATCGAAAGCTTGGACTATTTAAAAAATAAATATGTATTGACACGACTGGAACCCCCTGAGCTGTTTATGCAAAGCTTTCATTGTGAAAGACTAAGATTTCTAATTACATCATTTTTAGTTTTTTAGTTGATAGTTTCTAATGGTTGTTGTAGGTTGTTCGGACTGTTTGGCTGTGTTCTGAAGGTTTTTCTTCTTAACATTTCACCAGTCTCTGTGGCCGGCATCTTCAGAGAATAGGAATTAGAATTCTGTCTGTGTTCTGGTGTAGTGTGTGGGATAGTTGAGTGTAGCTGTGGGATCAAGTTTTTGTCCTTTTCAGGATATTGGGTGATTATGGTGATCAGGGTGTTTTTTGTTATGGGTGTATTGTTGTGATAAGGGGGGGGAGATGATCTTTCACTGTGATGGATGGGTATCATTAGCTAGTCGTTTGTGTGCAGTGATCACTGGTCCTTGTAGCTGGGTAGAGTTTGTTGACCTATCTCACAAAGTTAATTTGAGGAGGAGAGGTGCGTACACTGCCTTAAGCTCATAGAGCAGGAGTGAGCAATGCATGGCTGTAGCTTCCATCAATCCAAGGCAGCATAGGAAGTGGTAAAGAATCCTAGGAGTTGCAGCCAAGCACTGGGAACAAGCCACAGTTTGTCTATCCCATCATAGGGGGGAAAAGCTGATATCTAAATCATCATCCACCCACCTTGCAATGTATTAAATGAAATCACTTTAGCCTTCATTGGAAGAATGGGAGAAGGGAAGAGGGAATGACAAGATACTTTTATATACTGTACATCATTAATAGCAAGCAACATCTGTATAAGGTCTAAAGAGGAGGCCGTTGGTAGAATAATGTAAGTGGCAAAGAATTAATTAATAGACAACACAAAATATAATCTGGGCATAGATTTAGGTGATTGTGTCATTCAAAGCAGTGGGTGAAAACATAGGTCAATGGGCTCTAACCAAATTCGGGATCCTAATTTGTTTTGCTTATTGTTGTCATAACCTCCAGCTGGCATGATCAGTGTTGGGTTACAATTGTCATTACCCCCCCCCCCAAAGGCCAAGGCCAATGCTGCATATGGAAGGTAAGCACTGTGACTCAACTGATCTGAAGGATGCCACGTTGCGGAGGACTGGATTAATGTATTATGATTGCTTTATAGAATAGTTTTGTGTGATCAAATTATATGTCTCTGAACTTCTGTTGTTGTTTTTTCTGATAGATTCAGATGACCGCAAGAATTTTGCAGCCCATTGAGCTGCCTGCCCATTGCTGATCTCACTGTCTGTTGGGGGTTTGAAGATGAATGATTGTCAACAGCAAGCATGACCTCGCTGGCCAATTTCATTACTTCCCAGCAGTCCGAGTGGGTGTCGTTTGATGATGGGCTGCATTTATCTACCATCTCCCAAGGTCAATAAATTCCTTTGCTCTATTGAAAAAGTCTGATATTTGTGTATTAGTAAGCACCCCTTTGCCCTATCCAGAGCCTGCAAAAGGCTGCAAGATTTCACATTTTAAATCCTACTCTATTCATTCTCATAGAAAAGCTTTCTGGTTTCTTAATGAGCTCAGCTGCAGTTCTCACAGTGGAAAGGGCCAAGGGGGGCATGACTTTTCTTAAGCAACAATGCAGTATTAGGTGTGGCATGACCTGGAATGAGCGGTTAAGACCCATTAGATTTACAAAACGACCAGTCCTGATGGAGATAAACATAGTGGAAACTGGTTTCCTCATATGGATCGGAATATTTGGTGTCTTTGTAAAGGAGCAAATTTTGGTGTCTTTTTAAAGGAGCAATGTTATGGGAACTATTGTGATGAGCACCTGCTCTTCGCAGTGTGGCACTACACAACATTACGTACTCTATGTCAGTGATTGATGTGTATGAGGAAAATGCTCAGTGTACAGTAGTGAAAGCTCTGTAAACTGCACAGAGTAAGTTGTTATCTGCGTTACAAAACATCTGAGAGTGAGGGAGATGAACACCTTTTCATGAAATAATCTCATTTTTTACAAAACAAATTGTTCCAATCAAGTAAGGTCACACAGTGGCTTAGCAGATTTAACGGTTAACAAAGGACGAAAAAGCGGTTTTGGGGTTGCTTTTTTGTTATTTTTTTTTAAATCAAATTATGAGAGTGATGGTACTCGACTCCTTCTTATATTGTCCTCACTTCAGACCATCCTGGGGAACCACTTGAGAGATTTCTTTCCTCTTCTGAAACCTCCTCTGAAGGCCTGCAGAACCTGGATGCAGAATTTCAGACGTCTGAGCAAGCCGGTGTGGGAGATGCTATGGACAAAGCAGCTACAGAACCTGCACCTGTGACTTTGCTTGAAAACCATCTGTCTCCAAAGTCTGATTTATCTTCACCCTTCAGCACATGGGTCCAGTTTGAAGATACCCCGTGGACCAGCACTTCACCTGAGCACACACTGGCAGGTTGGAATATTATCCTTTGCTAAGTTTTATTGCAGTGAGTTGGGAGGATGCAGCACACTGAAAGAAAGTCTGTAATGAAACACATGCCCAGTTTCATTGTCTTCAAGGGAAAATGGAAGGGAAATTATTGCCTTATCTCTCCTTCAGTGGCAGAGTTTAGGGACTTTTGTGGTCATTGATCTAGTATTGGGCATACTAGGCTTTCTGTAGTTTTCTGCAGTAGGATAGCGAACCTTTGTTGACGATTTAGAAGACGTGGCCATGTTAATCTATGCTAGCATATCAGACAAAATATAGAAGACAAAAATGTTGTGGCACCTTAAGGGCTAGCTCACATTTTAATGTGAGCTTTTGTGGATAAGTCCACTTCCTCAGACCTAAGAGTGGTATTAGATGGCAAATATTTATACATTATACATGGCCCCAAACCAGAGGTTGTAATTGGGTACAAGTTGTTGACCTGGCAATGGCCTTTAAAACCCTTGTTGATATTCCCAGGAAACATCATTCTGTAAGCAAGGAGAATGGTTGGTATTTAAATTAATCTTGCTTGTTATAGATAACAAGCAACAACAAGATGGTAATGAGTATCTCTAATCAACAATAGGGCTTGTGAGGTGGCTTTAGTAGATAGTAAGATAGTAAGGAAATGTAGTTTACAGCAGCAAATACAATACAATATTTTGTATTTTATAATGACCTAAGAAACCTTGGCTTATACTAAGTCCATTGAGAAGGGTTTTAAACATGTGTATATATTTTATCTCAGCAGTGTCTCTTTGGATTCTTGTCCTGTAATTTTTCTTCTCTAGAATGGCAGCTTTCAGGTCATGTGCAGAGTGTCCAGGTAAATTAAAATGATTTGAAACAAGTTTGAGTGTATTGCCACCAGTCTACTTTTTGTTTTTGTTTTCTCAGCTGATGGACCAGATGCCTGGTCACTACTTCCCCATCCAAAATTCTCTACTATTTTCTGTCTCTCTTCACCCTGCCAGTCCTTAATTAATGACACTGCTGCTAAAATTAAATTTATTTTCTCCATTTCTTCACCACTCTGCCTTTCCCACAAGCCATGCTGGTGGGGTATTCTGGAAATTGAAGGGCAAGTTTTGACCTGAATCACATATCTAACTTTTTTTAAAAAAACTGTTTATGGTTTTGTGACTATAAAATAGGTAAAACAAATCTTCAGATCCTCAATTCAGATTGAGGATTTAATGTTAGTAGTTTGCTTTTTTAAACTTTCTGAAGTTTCCTGTGTTTGCCTAAAATCAAGGGACATCCCCTTTTAAATAAGGTCATAGAAAAAATTAAAACCAAGCCAAACTGTATCTCATTAATCAGGTATTGACAACTCAAAGTTTTAAATAACGACAACCACCTCTCCTGGGAGAGGCATGGGAAATAGCTATGTTAGTCAAACAGAGCATGTGTTACTCTAATTACATGTTACCAGCATGGCATGGATAAGGATCACATGAAAACATGTTATACTAAAGTTTTCACTTAAGAACTGGGCCTTAAACCGCCCGTTTAGGTTGATGCTTCTGCTAAGGTCATAAGTCAGTAGGTTGCCAATTAGATATACAGTTGGCTTTGACTGCATCTGGAACACAGCGAGGCATAAAAATGAGAGTTCAGAAAGGACTATTGTGATTTGTGACATCTAGCCCACAGTTATCTCAAGGGCTTTGTCTGATTCTAAATTGTTCAAATAGCTTCTACTTTTATCTTGCACCCTTGGGGATGCATGTTCACAATAGAGCAAGTCTTGTGTGGTGCTCATTTTGCTTTCAAAATGTAAAAAAGTATTATTGAGCAAGAGAATAATACAGTTGAGGAAGAAGGAAAGCAGAAAATGATAATGAAAAGAGCTTGAAGTGATCCTACACTCAGAAGAAATTGGAACTACTGTCATGAGCTAGAGATAAGCTGCACACCAACACCCACTCATCTGGGAGCTCCAGTGAGCACACTGGAGCTATTTCTATGGTTGCTCAGTAAGGCTGTGGTATGATCAAAACAGATTTGGAAAGAAATGTCTTGAGCAAGTTAAGAGGTGGCTAGATGGGATTTAGCACACTGTTTGATGCACTGCAGGGATGGGCTGATTTGCTTCTAAAGACAGTGATCAAATGATGACTGTGCTGAAGTGAAGCCAACCGCCCCTAGAGTGGTCTTACCTGCACCTTTCTAGCCCCTCTCAGGGACTTATACTTCTTTGGTACAGGTAGGATAACTCTGCTTTGGTTTGTTTCCAGGATGTGTGATTGCTGGAAACAAACCAAAGGTGAGCCTTAAAGCCGTCAAGACTTCTTCTAGTGGGAATTTCCAGTATCATGAAGTTGCTTCATAAGAGAGCCACTGCAGGATATTGACAAATTAAATACTTCCTCTGCTTCTTGGTGGAAGGGCAGAAGAAGTGGGGGGGGGTTACACTTTATTAGGACAGTGAAAATGTAATGCTAATATTTTGTGCCATCTGATTCCTCTCCTTTGTACAAACTGTTTCCACATCTTCCTCCCTCCGTCCTTCCTTTCCTTCATGAAGCCTCTTCTCCAAGAAAATTTTGTTGGACCTGTCCCTCCTTTGGATCTTCTGAGAAACGGCCACTCACCTCAGACAGCAGTTGGACAACGACTTCAGAGAACACCAGCAGCCCAAGTATCACCCCTTCCTATACTGACCTTCGGTCCATAAATACTGAAGACCTGACCAGTGGAAGAGCATCTGTAGCAGACTCAACTGGTGAGCAATTTCTATGATTTTCTATTTTCACTGGTCATGTTTCGTTGTTAATCCCAGAATCTCAGTGTGTGATGAATCTGAGATTAACCTGTTAAAATTGCAGTATCCTGAGGTAGATCTTAGAAGGAGAGGAAGGAAGAGAACTTGGAAGTTCTCTTACTTCTTGCTCCAGTTATTAAAGAATGAAATAATTCCATGCATGAGTAGGGTTGCCAGATGTCAGGCAAAAGGAGGACATGTCCTCCTTTTTAACCTAATGTCCTCCGTCAGGCAGGCAAAGATAAAAACCCTTAAAATGTCAGGCTTTTGTATATTTTATATTATAATTTTGGATGGGAGGGGGAGAGGTGGAAGGACCCCCTTCCCCCTGGCTTTCCCTGCCCCCACCTGCCCGCCCATCCCTGGTATTTTGAAAAAAAGCCTCCATTGAATTTTTTTCTAATTTTTAACATGACTGTTTCTTGGTCGGTTCACTAAGAGACATTTATTGGCAGCTATTGTAATAAAATTGTATTGATTGTGGGTTTAATCTGGAATGATTCAAATGAAACATTCAATATGTCCTCCTTTGTCCTCCTTTTTGTCTTTCTATGTCCTCCTTTTAGTACCCGTGTATCTGGCAACCCTATGCATGAGGCTATATGTATTTTGATGAGAGATGGTGAAAATAGTTTTTTGACTAGTAGTCATGCTTGGTAAGGGAGTTCTAGTCTCCAAAAGTAACTTTTTCCCTTCGTCTATTTTTGACATATGCTCTACAAAGCACTTACAAATGCACCTGCAACATCCCTGCTGCTCCAGCATGTTTGCATTGCTTTCATTCCCAAATGAAAATCTCCCTTACTTTAAGCTGTGCAGATGTTCCAGTTGATACTCAGCCCAGGAATGTATTTTTTTAAAGATTGGACTAAGCTTTATTGCAGCATTAAAAATAAATATTTCAGCATATGAGTGGGCAAATGTTGTGATGTAGAACTAAAGTGGAGTCCTTGGTTTGAATGGGGGGATACAGAGCATGAAAGTTCATGCTAAAACGTAAGAAAGCAGCTCTCTTTTACTGTTTTGACTAAATTATAAGCTATAGGACTAGGTACTCATCAATGGATTTCAGGGACAGTCCCATTGCTGTGTGGCAAATGTGTATGCAGTAGCTGGGCACTGAGATGATATTTAAGAAGTTTCAAAGACATTTTCCCTTCTGCTTTGCTGGATGAACCACATAAAGCAGGTTGTTTGAATGGCTACTGAGGTGTTCTGTAAATAAATGGATGTTTTTACACAGGATTTCAGAGGGATAGTTATTATAGCCTGTTTCAGCAGCAGCAGGAGCAAACAAAACCTAATGTATTGTGGCAGGTTTAAAATTGATTGATTGTATCTGAATGTGAACTTTTGTGAAATTATAGTCCACTTCATCAGATACACATGTTGACGAAATAGATTGTAAACCATGAGAGTTTATACAGAAACAGATTTGTTCATCTTAAAGCTGCCACAGTACTTTTGGTTTGGGGTTTGTGTTTTTTGTTTTTGATTGTTTACAGGCTTTGGCATGTTATCCTTGACTCTTGACTCTCTGTCAGGCAGGGTGAAAAATCAAAAATCTTTGTGAAGGGCAGCAGCTCAGTCATTGAGTCTGCACCAGGACTCAGTTAGGTCAGGCTTCTTTGTAAAAATGTTGAAGGGCATTCATAGTCTTCTACTTCAAATGGAGGGATCTAAATGTTGGCTTGAGAACAAGAACATTTGACCAAACGACTGCAAGCTATACAATATTCATTTAAGCCCTTAGACAATGTAAAAATAACCTATTTGTATGTTGAAGTGTTTGTCTTCTCAGTAATGGCCCCACATATTTGGAACAGCTTCCCTGTGGAGATCTGTGAGGCCCCTTCCTTCCCAGCCTCGGTGAAGTTAAGGGTCTGGGATATAGAATTACAGGACCATATTGGTCAGCTGAGGAAATCTAACTTTCTTAAGAAATCTGCTTTTATCACCTCCTCGTATTTAGCCAGTACTATCTCATCTAAAGCCACAAGGGCTTTTACGCTAGCTAGGCTCAATGTTATTACGTTCTGGAGGAAGATTTCGAGGTTTACCTCCATCAGATTGTCTCTGCGCTTGTAATAGCGACAAAGTCGATTCAGTTGGTCATGTTCTCCTGTATTGTACTTGCTATTGGGATGTACGTATGGAGCTTTTACTTCCTATTATCTGTAAATCTCCCGGGAGATCAGAGGAGATGTACAGTTGCTACTCTCTGACAATACCTCTTATATTACAAGACAAGTGGCCAAATCCTGTGCTGCAGCCATAGTTGTTCGTGACCAGATGTTTGGATTGCGATTTTAGATGGATAATATAATGTTTAATATAACACCAGCTGAGGTTTTATTTATTTTAATGATATATAATGTTATTACCTGGAAAGAAGGGGTTGTTTTATCACATTTTTAATGGAAAATTTATAATTCTGCTTACTTTTACGAAACTACAATTGTATGTATTTATTTTATATTGTTCTGGACTTACAGTCTTTGACTGTAATAAAGTTGCCTGCCTTTTTTCCCATCCTTCCGTAAGCTGTTAAAGACCTGTCTCTTCAAAGAAGCATTTAGAGAAGTTCTTTCCACACCCCTGGAGTACTTGCGAGCCTGGTTTACCAGTCAGCCATCAATGTGTCTGCCTGTTTGACTGGATTAGGTTCCTTGGGGATTTGATTGATGGAGGAGATGTATTGGGTTTAGTATATTGTTGTCAACTGCACTGAGTAGTGCTTTGCACTAATTTGAGTGGTATTCAAATAACTTGCATACATACATACATACATACATACATACATACATACATACATACATACATACATACATACATACATACATACATACATACATACATACATACATACATACATACATACATACATACATACATACAGTGGTGCCTCACTTAACGGCGATAATCCGTTCCAGGAAAATTGCCATTAAGTGAAAACATCGTAAAGTGGGGAAAAAAACCATTGAAACACATTGAAACCCCTTCAATGCATTCCAGTGGGGTCAAAACTCATCGTCTAGCGAAGATCCTCCATAGGGAAGACGTTTTCGCTGCCTGTCTTGCGAGGAATCCGTCCCAGAAAACAGCGGGGAGCCATTTTGTTTACCCGACGGCCATTTTGAAACCGCCGATCAGCTGTTTTAAAATTGTAGTTTTGTGAAGAATCGGTTCCCGAAGCAGGGAACCGATCATTGCAAAGCGAAAATAAACACATTTAGACCATCGTTTTGCGATCGCAATTGTGATCACAAAAAGATCGTCGTAATGTGGTTTCGTCGTAATGCGGGGCAATCATAAAGCGAGGCACGACTGTACAGACAGACAGACAGACAGACAGACAGACAGACAGACAGACAGACAATTGGGGGGTGTAGGTAGAACATGTGAGCACGTACAGTGAAAGGGTGTTCTATATTTCTGACCCTATACTGGTTAAAAGCCGTGTTTCAGAGCAAACTAGGACTGGATTAAACTGCACTACTCCGAGCGCAAAGAATCTCAGAATATCTTTTAGAGTTTATTCCTAAATGAGCATCACGGTGGACTATCTTGTAGTAAAGTAAATCCATGGCTGTAAAGCTTTTTTTCTCTTCTGATGTGGTTTTTCAGGTGGCTGGAGATCAAATTGGTGAGGTTTCAGCAGAGGCACAGGCTGCTATTACTTGTTGCTTTCCCATGTGTTCTCGCTGTTGGAAGGATGTGTGTTGCCAATTGTGCAGGCACACACTGACACAGAGGTGGTAATTCCAGTCATCATAATCAAGCAGCGATCCTGCCCTTTCCTCAAGAACTGGCAGGACCACACAGAGAGTCGGGAGGGGCACTCGCACTGAACAAGAGGCTCCCCTTCTTCATAGCTGAATGCGGTTGTATCAAAAGCATGGGAACGGATGAGGAGCTTATACCACTAAGAAGCAGAAGAATGTGGCTCAGAGATGATGATGAGAGGTTTACAAGATCAATTTTAGGCCTAACTATTCCTAAACACAGGGAACTAATTGGATGTAGATTCTGTATAAAAAGAGAGGAGATAGCTAGAGAAAACCTAAATTGACAGTTTCTCTTTAAGCAGTTTGTTCCTAGATGGCCATTAAAAGACTGCTTATTCTCTTTCTCTCCCCAAAACATTGCTCCTCAGGTTGAGTTCATTGTAGGAGCCCAGAATCCACATTACTCAATTCATGATGTAGAGAAGAATGCATTGGGCTTGTCCAATTTAAAAGTGTGTTCTTCGGCACTGCTAAGTATGTAATGTATGTGTCTAATATGGGTTAGGCTTGCACCTGCTAGTTTATCCACTATGAGAGAAGGAAGCCCTCTTACAGTAGTGTCAGCAAAATGTTGCTGATGGTACTCAAATTATGAGTACCTTTTTTAAAAAAAATTCTGATTTAAAAAAAAAGAGGTTGGTTTTTAAGTCTTTAAAAATCCCTTAAGCCACCATATTTTATTCAGTCGTAATCATGTCTACCCCACCTTGTCCTGCTTTTGGGGATTGTACCTTCTTGAAGGTGGTCCTTTTCTAATGTGGCTCATAGATTATATCTTCACAGGCATGAAAAGAGCAGAGTTGGTTTTGCTCTCTGAGGCTGACTGTTGGGCGGCCATTTATTTAAAATTTAGATGAATGTTCCCCAACAGGCAAGCCTCTTGTAAAACAAACTCTGTTTTAAATTTTAAATTAAACATGTGGATACCTGTTTTAGCTAGAAGGCGACCCAAGATTAATTCCTTGCAGGTCAGTCATGCAGACGGTAACTCCTTAAGTATAGGGTGCTTCTATAATTTATGTTGTGGTCTAGGTATATCAGATCCAGGCTGCATGCTGACATAGTAAGGGAAGTGTTTATGCTGTGTAACCAACAGAGGCAGGAAACCAAATATTTGTGAGCCAATGTCAACCAGCTAAAGTTACTTCGATACAACTGGAACATTAAACTGACTTCACAATCTGGAAAGGTACCAGGGTCACTAGCAAAACCAGAGCTGTTGTCAAAGGAACTCCCCTTTGGCAAGACCAAAATGGGCAGGAGAAAACAGGAGCTAAGGAACAGGGCAAGGCATTGGAAGTCTTTCTCACTGTAAATGACAGCTTGTCTGAACAGATCACTGTTCCTTTGGAAGGACCTGCTCTAGCACTTGCTGTTTAGATATTTTTCCTGCTGTCCAGATGACACAAGACTGGGTCCGATATGATTCATGCCTTCTTCCTTTCCATGCTGCTGCTGCTGGAGTTCCTAAGAGAGTGGCTTCTTCCCCTCCCCTGAGATTTGGAGATGGGGGGTGAGCACTTGCTATGAAGAATTCATTTCTGCATCAGAAACTCCCAGTCAGAAGCCCTTAATTAGCTCTTAGTTAGTTCTAAAGAAAAAAGAAAGAACCCACCTCCACAGACAAAGCTGTAGTGAAATACAGTGGTACCTCACTAAATGATGACCCTGCTAAATGACGAATCCGCATAACGATGACTTTTTGCGATTGCTATAGCGATTCGCAAAACAGTCATTCCAATGGGGGATTTTCGCTGGACGTTGATTAGGTAAATGCTTCGCGAACCGTTTGTTTGCAAGATGACAATTTTTTCGGCTTCGCAAAATGGCTGCCCTGTATTTTCCGGACCCATGCTTTGCAGGGCAGCCATTTTTACAGCTGACCGGCGCTCGCAAAATGGCTTCTCTATGGGCAATCTTTGCTGGATGATGAGGTATTTTCCCCATTGGAATGCATTAAATTGGGTTTCAGTGCATTCCAATGGGGAAAGGGTCTTCGCATGACGACAATTTCGCTAAACTGCGATTTTCACGGGACGGATTATCATCATGCAGGGCACCACTGTAGTGGATGTCTATAGATTTCTTTCATAGTGAAATGATTTTTAAAGACTTGGCTGTGCAGTGCAATGCAGGTGCGAATAGCGGTAAATTCTGGTCTCCTTCCTGGGAACCCACAACTATCCATGCTCATTTGAGGTGGAAGTCTTGCTCATCTGGTCACATACTCTAGTTAATAATGGCCCAGGTATGAAGGAGGTATGTCCCAGAAGACTTTGTCCAATCTTCCCAACTGTACTGGCAGTTGATGGGGAATTTGTTAGAATCAAGAAAGATGAGAAAGTTCTAGCTCTTGCCATATCTTCTACTCCCACTGAATGGTTAAAGCCACTGCCTCCAAACCAGGGCTGAAATATTGATTCAGTGTTGATTAGTGCTATGCACAGAAAACTTGTTTGTCTCAGAAACCATCTTTTTTTGATAAGGTTAGCGTGGTGCCTCACAATGACATTTGCTTCAGCTCCTTTTTAAGGTAGAGCATCACTGCCTAATTTTTCTGAAGCCTCAACTGTCTTCCCCATTGATTACAATATGAACTTCGACCAAAGCTTTTAGCTTTGTTATTTTTCAGTAGAAGTCGATGACATTGTTAAGCCTGGCAACCCCTTCTGTGGGAACAATGCACGCTGACATTCAGAATGTGTGTGTGTGTTTGTCCATGTCCTTCCTGGTGTAACATTGCACACAAGGTGTTGCAGTGCATCCTGTGGTGTAGTTTTTTGATGTAAAGTGGGGGGTGGTCCAGTTGGTTTTCCCTGTTTTTGAAGCACCTGGAGGGTTTCTGAGAGAGTCGGAAGTATAAAGAGAAGGAAAATATAAAAGAGAAAGCTCATATGTGTTCTTACTGAGACTGAGTTCATTAGGCATCCTTCGGTCTTGAGAGTCTATGGTAATGTGCTCTGTATCGAGGACTTGGAACAGCGTCTAGTGTGGCTGAGAAGGCCAATTCAAGAGTGACAATTCCTTCCACACTGAAGACAAATACAATCTGTCCCCTGTCCAGCTCCCTGATTTTGCTGCTTCCGGGACTGCCTCTTTGCCTCGGCCTGCTGGATAAGGGTCTCTTCAAATTGGGAGAGGCCGTGATGCACCGCCTGCCTCCAGGCTGAACGCTCTGATGTCAAGGTTTCTTATCTGTTGAGGTCCCTTCCTAAGGCCTTCAGATCCCGCTTGCAGATGTCCTTGTATCACAGCTGTGGTCTCTGTCTGGGGTGATTTCCCTGCACTAATTCTCCATACAGGAGATCTTTTGGAATCTGACCATCAGCCATTCTCACGACGTGCCCAAGCCAACGTAGATGTCGCTGTTTCAGTAATATATGCATGCTGAAAATTCCAGCTCGTTCTAGGACTACTCTATTTGTAACTTTGTCCTGCCAGGTGATACCAAAAATGCGTCAGACACAACGCATATGGAAGGTGTTCAGCTTCCTCTCCTGCCGTGCACAAAGGGTCCAGGACTCACTGCAGTACAGGTTCATTAACAATTGAATTCATTAACAATTAGCTAAATTGTTTTTTTCTTACTACTGTTCCCACCTCTGGAAACATATCAGATGGAAGAAGGGAGCAGTCTAAGGTGAGTCCAAAGCCTCAGGAGAATCTGCCTCACCTATGGCCATGACTCCTCCAAACATCAGCTTCTTCTGCGTGGACTTCTGTGAATGCACACAATAAGGGGTTAAGTCAGCGCCTGCGCTGGTCTTCTCGGAATATTCCAGAGCTCTGCAAAGAGAAACATTGTCAATACTATCTATACTGCGCATGCTCCGCCCGCCCAATCCTCAGTTCCATTTCTCCGCCGTGTGGAATGGTTCTTCTCGGTAGAGCTCCTCTGCTTTTGCCCCTTTGGTATCGTTATTTCGGCCAGGATTGCTCGGTTTTTTTTACTCTTGCACGTTTACGACTTCTCTTTTGCCTTTCGGACTTTGTTACCTTCAGCGGCCGCCTTTATTGCCGCTATTGAGTCTCGCCGGTTTTTCCCGCCCTTTCCAACGGCCATTGCGAGCACTCTTTTTCCTATGCCCCCTCCACCCTCGGGCCCTTTCAGCCGCTGTGTCGTTTGCTCGGGTAAGATCCCTTTTCAGGACGGGCACGACACTTGTCTTTTTTGCTTGGGGGAATCCCATTCAGCTCAGAACTGCGAGCATTGCCAAGCCTTTACCAAGGCCGCTTTAAAAGCTCGACAACAGAGACTGAAACTACACCTTTGGAACTCAGCCCTGGCTGCCTCTCAGCCTTCACCTATGGAGCTTCCCTCTACCTCTTCGACCTCCCATTCCGAGGGCGCCCCGAGCCTTGCGGTAGCCAGCAAACCGTCAGACATACCTGCAAAATCTAAGAAGCCTTCAAAGAAATCTTCTGCTTCCAAAGCTGCGGTTCCCGCAAAACCTGTAAAACAGATAAAAACGAAGGCAGCGGTGAAGGCTAAGGACGCTATATCCCAAGCTTTGCCGGGATCGGTCGACCTTCTCTCTCCATTATTGGAGGATTTGTCGAAGGACAAGGATTCGACGTCGGGGGTGGCTACCCCCCTTCCTCCTCGTCAGCCTGAGCCGGCTATACCCCTTGGCGCTCCCTCTCCGACGCCAAGTCAGCTTGTTTGAGCAACAACAAGCTTGGGTTCGGCCCCGGTTAGCCCTGTGTCTTCTGGGCGGGCTTCACCGACTCCATCGATATCACCTCTGCCTCCCCACCCTCCCTCGCCACCGAGGAAGAAGCAGGCGAAGAGAAAGCATTGCTCTAGGGATCGCTCTGCCTCACCTCGTAGAGACAACAGAGACGGGCGCAAACATTCCCGACGTCATCATAGATCGACGTCGAGTGACTCCTCCTCCTCCAACTCTCGTCGTCGTCAGCACAAGCGTCGATCCAGACGCCGCTCTTATTCTCCTTCACCGTCGACGTCGCCCGACCGTCGTCATCGACGTCGGAGGATCAAATACATTTACCTCTCCTCCTCTTCCTCTTCTTCGCCATCGACCCCACCTAGGAAACATCGACGTCGACATAAGAAAAGAGTAGCAGACACCGCTCAACCTACTCCGCTACCAGTTCCACCTACTGCTCCACTCCCTGCGGTCCCGTCGACGTCGACTGCACCTCCCCCTCCTCTTCCCCCGCAACCTGTTCCTACAGTCGTACCACCAGCTCCACCTCCACATCGACCGAGAGGCCATGAGCTGTCATCTGATGATGATGTTTCTTTCTCATCACAAGAATCTGAATCGGAGGAAGAGCCACCTCCTCCGCCTACACCACACGAGTTACCGGTCGGGGAGACAGTAGAATCGGACACAGGCAACCCTCACGATTCCTCACCCTCAGAGGATTTTTCCTCATATGCACAAATGCTATCAAGGCTCGCAAAAACACTCAAGCTACGCGTTGACGAACCTGCACCTCCAGAAGAGGACCTCATTTTTGGTGATATTAATAAAGAGCGTTCACCACCTCCTAGCCTTTGCTTTCTACCTGCCCTACTGAAGATCATCCAGGAGTTCTGGGAGCATCCTTCGACATCGGTGCCCTTACCCAAGAGAACTGAGAATATGTATAAGATTGTTGGGGAGGAAGCTAAATTCCTCTTAAAACATCCTATCCCTAATTCCCTCATAGTGGAGACGAGCTGCACTAAACCATCAGGAAGGGCACATGTGATCCCCACAAATAAGGAAGGGAAGAAGCTTGAGTTAATCGGTAGAAGACTTTATTCCTTAATTGCTTTTATACTCAGAGTTGCTAGTTATCAGACTGCTCTAGGAGCATATCAAAAGCAGCTGTGGATCAAAACGTTGCCAGCCTTGCACATGTTGCCCGCTGATGCACGCCAAGCTTTTCTGAACACCTATGAGGAAGCGCAAACCGTTTCCAAGCACCAAAGAATTGCAACCAGACATTCAGTGGAAGCAGCAGCCAGAATCCTTGTTACTGCTGTCAACCTGCGTAGACATGCTTGGTTACGTGCTGCAAACATCCTTGAGGACGTGAAGGCTAAAGTTGAGGATTTACCCTTCGATTCTTCTGGTCTCTTTAGTGAGAAAACGGATAACCATCTTGAGGACTTACATAAAGCAAAGAAAACTGCTAAGTCCTATTATATTCAGCCACAACCTAAGTTCAACAGGTACCAATGGAAACGGTCCTCTAGCCAATACAACCAACCCTCCCAACAGTTCAGGCAGTTCAAAGAAACCTCCCGTTCTGCCCTACCTCAAACTTCTTCTACTCCATCTACTTACCGTGCTCACCAGGCATCGCAGCGTTGTCAGACCTACAAGCCACCTGCAAAGAAACACAAGCAATATCTTTGACTGGATAGCATACCCTTCATCCATCGTCACCGACATAAGACTCCAGCCATATTTTCAAAACTGGTCCACTATCACAAGTGATTCCTGGGTTCTAAGAATTGTTTCGTCTGGCTATCGCCTAGAGTTTTTAGAATATCCTCCTTTAGGAAGGGTGCAGTATACTACGTCAAACCCTATTCTAGAGGAGGAGGTTCAAACTTTACTTTCAAAGGGAGCCATTCAAGCTGTGCCAGGAACAGACATGCCCAACGGTTTCTATTCAAGATACTTTGCCGTCACCAAAAAGGACGGCGGCATGAGACCCATCCTCGACTTAAGAGACTTAAATACTTACCTGCATCCTCGTCGGTTTCTCATGGTGACGTTGGAATCCATCACACACCTCCTGAAAAAGAAACATTGGTTCGTCCTCATAGATCTCAGGGACGCTTACTTTCACATCACCATCCATCCAGATCATCGAAAGTTTCTCAGATTCATCTTCCAGGACACAATCTACCAGTATTTGGCTCTTCCATTTGGCCTCGCCACAGCGCCTCGCACATTCACAAAATGCATGGCCCCTGTGGCGGCTTACCTCAGACTCAACGGCATTCACGTATTCCCATACATCGACGACTGGTTGGTCGTCTCTCCATCCAGACACAGGGCCCTCAAAGATACCAGATTCATCCTTTGCCTCCTCAAGGGCCTGGGACTTACAATAAATTACAAGAAATCACATCTTTGTCCATCCAAGATAGTACACTACATTGGTGCCAGGATAGATGCGTGCAAGGGACGCATATTTCTTCCACGTCAAAGAATAAAAAAGATTCGCAATGCCATTCAAAAGTTCCACCTGGGTCGCTCAGTCTCAGCAAGACATGCTCAACATCTTCTAGGGCTCATGTCCTCTACGACCCCCACAGTTGCTCATGCTCGACTAAAGCTCAGATCCCTACAAATCTGGCTGTTATCCCTTTTCAGTCCTCTCCAGGATCACCAGGGCAAGAGACTTCTAGTGTCACCGGAGTTAGTTCAGCAACTCCAATGGTGGGTCTTCCCGCCACATCTGCAAGTGGGTCGCCCATTTCGGCCCCTGCGGCTTACGGCCCAAGTTACTACAGATGCGAGCCCCACAGGCTGGGGAGCGCACTGCGGACGCCATCGTTTACATGCCCTGTGGTCTCGTCAAGAGAGGTCCTTTCACATCAACCACCTCGAGATTCTAGCCGTGTTGAAGGCGCTCAGGGCCTTTTTTCCCCTAGTACGTGGCCGTGGTGTTCAAATAGTCACCGACAACACCACGGCCATGTACTATATAAACAAACAAGGGGGAACACATTCTCCATCCCTGCTTTTTCTTACAGTAACTCTCTGGGAATGGTGCTACCAGAACCACATATTCCCAGTAGCTGTTCACCTATCCACGGAGGACAATTTTCTGGCAGACCAACTCAGTCGCCGCCTCAATCAGATGCACGAATGGGAGTTGAATCTGAATGTGTTCCATCAACTATGTCGGCGCTGGGGCAGACCTCTTGTAGATCTTTTTGCCACACAACAGAATGCGAAGTGTCCACAATATGCATCCAGGGCGGGCCTAGGCCGCAACTCGCTGGGAGATGCCTTCATGCTATCTTGGAGGAACGGCCTGCTTTACGCCTTCCCACCGTTCCCGTTAATACAGAAAACGTTAGTACAGCTCCACCATCAGTCAGCAGAAGCCATACTAGTAACCCCCTTCTGGCCTCGCCAGCCTTGGTTCCCAACATTAGTGGAAATGGCAGTGGACTCAGTGCGCCTTCCCAACTTTCCTGCGCTCATCCACACAGCGTGGAGGATATCCCGCAGATCAAAGAAATCCTAGATAAATCCAAGAAAGCATCTACCTCTACTTTATATGCCTATAAATGGAAGAGTTTCATAAAATTCACTGAATCCAAAGGTTTATCGGCTGTCCCAGCTTCCCCCTCTACAACACTTCAGTTCCTTCGTTACTTGTTTGACCTCAGATTGTCTGTTGCCACCCTAAAGGTTTATTTAGCTGCAATTGTATCTTTTCAACCCTTCTTCACGCTTTTTCTCTCACCCTACAGTCAAAGCTTTCCTCAAAGGACTCATTCATCTTAGACCACCTCTCAAACCACTGATGCCCCAGTGGTCTTTGAATCTAGTTTTAAATGCACTCATGCGTCCTCCCTTTGAACCACTCGCTACATGTTCTCTAAAGTTGCTGTCGTTGAAGGTGTTATTTCTCGTAGCAATTACTTCTGCTCGTCGTGCTAGTGAACTAGCCGCCTTGAGGGCCGATCAACCTTTTTTACAATTCTTCAATGACAAGGTTATTCTTCACACCGATGTGTCTTTCCTCCCGAAAGTTGTTTCAGAGTTTCATTTGAATCAACCACTGATTCTACCCACCTTCTTCTCACAGCCCGCCAATGAAACAGAGCGCATGCTCCATTCTTTGGATGTCAGGAGGGCACTCTCCTTTTATGTTGCACGTACTAAAGAGTTCAGATTGTCTCCTAAGCTTTTCTTATGTTACTTTGGGCACAAGAAGGGTTTACCAGCCTCCTCCTCATCTATCTCCCGTTGGCTTGTTTCAGCAATATCGTTGGCATATGAATTACAACACAAACCTCCTCCTGAAGGCCTGCGTGCCCACTCCACCAAGGCAGTGGCCTCCTCTACGGCACTTCTGCGTGGAGTTGACCTTCCGGATATATGCAGAACTGCTACCTGGTCAAATGCCTCCACCTTCATCTCCCACTATAGGTTAGACATGAGAGCCAAGAGGGAGACAAGGTTTGGGAGAGCTGTCCTCGCATCTGCCCTGCAGTGACGACCCACCAACCGGTAAGCCAGCTTGTTAATCACCCCTTATTGTGTGCATTCACAGAAGACCACGCAGAAGAAAGACGGGTTACTTACCTGTAACCATGGTTCTTCCAGTGGTCATTCTGTGAATTCACACAAACCCGCCCATCCTCCCCACTATCCGTCACTGTATATCTGCAGATCAAATTGCATAGGCCTGTGGCGGATAAATGGAACTGAGGATTGGGCGGGCGGAGCATGCGCAGTATAGATAGTATTGACAATGTTTCTCTTTGCAGAGCTCTGGAATATTCCGAGAAGACCAGCGCAGGCGCTGACTTAACCCCTTATTGTGTGAATTCACAGAATGACCACTGGAAGAACCATGGTTACAGGTAAGTAACCCGTCTTTATACTTTAATGCAAGGTATGTCTGCTTGCTATTGCACTGTCAGAGATGGCCATGGAAACCTGGCCTTACACGCCAAAATACGAGTTAGCATTCCTGAAAACTGTCATGGCAACTTAACATAAAAAGAAATAGTATAAAACAGTATTGCTTGCCCTTTTAGCAATAGATCTAAATTCTATGTCTGTTGCTAGAACTCTAATGAATTAAGAACAGTCATGATGTGCCATCAAGTCAATTCTGACTAATGGTAACCCCTTTCAGGGTTTTCCAGGTAGAAGGTACTCAGAAGTTATTTTACCATTCCCTTTTTCTGGAGGTGTCCTGGGAGGGTACCGCTTGCCCAAGGCCACACAGTTTGGCTCTGCTTGCAGGAGACACGGTGGGGAATTGAACTTCTAACCTCTGGCTCTGCAGCCAGGTACCTAAACCACTTGAGTTATCCAACCAGCTCTAATGAATTAGAGTAACATTGATTTTGCTACATTAATTTCAAGCTCTCTTTACAATAATGAACAAGTTCACTGATTTATTAGATGTTACCTTTTGACTTGGTCTCTATGAAGAAACTTGTATTTATAGCTGAATCACTCAGTGTATTGTGATTAGCTCAGGGAGATTTTTTTTCTTCAGCGTAAGACATCTTTATAGCATTTCTGCTTCCTTTTTCATGAAGCAGCTCACACACCTAGGAGAAGAATAAAGTATTGTGTTTAGATAGTGGGATTGTGTCTTCTTTTGCTGGAATCACCAACTGGACTGAAATTGGAGCTCTAGGTTGCTTTAGAGTAGATAGGCGCCTGCACAGACTACCGCTGGCTCCAGCCTTGAAGTTCGCTGATTGTTATCACAGAAGCTTAGAAATGGGGATGGAAATTAAAAAGTAGGCTACTACTGTAATTTCCTGAAATGTCCTGTAGCTGATGTTCGGAGGAAAGCTATAATTTAATAGATTTGCATGAGTGGTATAAAAACATGCAATTTAACCCATGACTGTCTTCAGAGAGGAAACTGGAAAGAGTAGAAAGATGCTGATCCTATCATGGAAATATGGGTCATAGAGCAAAAGAAAAAGAAAATCCTTGGGAACTTAAGTGGAATCTTAAGCAATTTTTACTTACAAACTTGCAACATAGACCTGTTGATTTCAGAGGGCTCTTAAAAATAAAGGCCAAAATCTTACTGCATGTTTACACCGTTGTCGTTGTTTAGTCGCGTCCGACTCTTTGTGACCCCATGGACCAGAGCACGCCAGGCCCTCCTATCTTCCACTGCCTCCCGGAGTTGTGTCAAATTCATGCTGGTAGCTTCGATGACACTGTCCAACCAGTGTAACCCAAATGATGCAAATATGGGCAGTACCATATTTTCCATGTATAAAACAATACATTTTCCTTAAATAATTTGAGGGGAAAAATGAGGGTCATTTTATACACGGAAGGCTGTTCTTTACCACTGCCTTTTGCAAAGGTATGGTGCTTAGCAAAAAGGAAGGGGAGGTGTTGCTCCCTTCCTTTTTGCTAAGTTCCATGCCTTCTCAAAAGGCAAGGAAAAGCAGCAGCCACTTTGACAGCCGCTTTCCTTGCCTTTTGCCAAGGCACAGGGCTTAGCAAAAAGGGAACCCTTTGATCCCTGCTTTTTCTAATTTGGGGTTAGAAAAGGGGGGTGTCTCCTTATACTTTGGGTTGTCTTATAAACTGAAAAATATGGTAAATTGCCACAAGTAATGACCATAGGTGTTTGCTGTTGCACACTGAGCTGTGTGACTTGGCACACAGCATGGAACAGCTATGTTGACTTATTAAGTTGCAACAGTTTGCAAGGTTTACTCCAATAAAGTTATGCCAGCAGACATAACTCATAGGATTTGGACCATTTTTTTTCAGATTGCAGCATCAGATTCTGAGAACACAGGCAGATGTATGCATACAAAGTAGGATTCAGTTATTGCCAGAGATTGAAACTTGCTTTCAGTGAGTAATGAATTACAGTGGTGCCTTGATTTATGAACTTAATCCATATGGGAATGGCGTTCATAAGTCAAAATGTTCGTAAATCAAAGCACCATTTCCCATTGAAATGCATGAGAACGGGATTAATCCGTTCCAGCATTTCAAAACAAATACCAAAATAAAAATAAACAGAGCAAGTCCCACACTGGGACTACAAAAAAAGTCCAAAAACAAAACAACACTGACTCTCAATCCCCCCTACCAACAAAACAAAAAACTTTTTAAAAAAGCAGCACCTTACCGGTCTGAAGCCTTCTCAGCCTCCTGGGCTTCCATCGCTGTTGCGACTGCCACAGCCAGGAGGATTGGCGCTCCTTGCCGTGCAGGTTGATGCCGGGAAATTCAAAGGGGGAGGCCTCTCAGGTTCTGCCACCACGAGGCCTCCACCGCCAGATCACAGATGGTGATCACGGAGCCCAGCCAATGCAGAGCCAGGCTGCTCTTCGGGGCTCTTTGCTCGATGCTGCCACTCCTGCTGGGTCCCGTTCCCGCTGGGCCAAGGACTGACCGCTGCTGGCGAGCGACATCGGGCAAAGAGCCCCGAAGAGAAGCACCATCCAGCAACGTTCAGTCTCTGGCCTGGAGGGAACGGGACCCACCAGCGGCATCGGGCAGAGAGCAGCCCGGCTTTGCATTGGCCAGGCTCCGTAATCACCATCCATGATGCAGAGCTGGGCTGCTCTTTCAAATAAACAAACAAACAAATAAATAAAATTAAAAATAAAACATTGCAGGTCCCTGGAGTAAAAAAAATTCCCTGACCCCCTGCTCTAACCGTTGGGGCGAAAGAGCTATGAAGAAGCAGCCTCTTCGCCACCAACAGTTAGTATACAGTATTTGAATTTCCCACTCCTTTTCCCTGCCCTTTTCCGTTCGTAAGTCAAAGCTCTGGCCGCAAGTCAAAGCAAAATTTTGCGGCCGGAGCTGTTCATAAGTCAAATTGTTCGTAGGTCAGGGTGTTCGTAAGTCAGGGCACCACTGTACATTGACCAGAACCCAATTTAGGACCTCGTATTTCTGTTCCAAGGCTCTCATAGCTCCAGGAACCATGAGATGGGAAGAGGATACCTTTATCTACCTAAAAGTTCTAAAGTCAGAATGGTGGCAGTGGTTTTTGATAATTAGAAATGTCTTCCTCTTATCCTGCGGCTTCCACAGGATAGGACATTAAAGAGTTCCTGTTTCCTGTTTCTGCACAGGAACATATTTAAAACTAGTTGAACAACTTCAGATGGAAAACTCTTTAATCTCTCTAGATTGAGAGCAAGGACCAAAGTCCAGCTGAAATGCATGCGGGAGTTCCTCTTTGCTGATGATGCAGCTGTTGTTGCCCATTCTGCTGAAGAGCTCCAACAACTCATGAATCGTTTTAGCAAGGCCTGCCAAGACTTTGGACTAACAATCAGCCTGAAGAAAACACAAGTCATGGGCCAGGGCGTGGAATCACCTCGCTCTATTACCATCTCTACACAAGAATTGGAGGTTGTTCATGATTTCATGTACTGTGGCTCAACGATCTCTGACACCCTGTCTCTAGATGTCGAGCTGGATAAATGCATTAGCAAAGCAGCTACCATGTTCTCTAGATTCATAAAGAGAGTATGGTTCAGTAAGATGCTGCCGACATATACCAAGATCCAGGTATATAGAGCCTGTGTCTTGAGTACACACCTGAGTACTGCAGCGAGTCCTGGGCCCTTTGGGAAGAGGAAGTTGAACACGTTCTATATGCATTGCGTCCAACGCATTTTTGGTATCACCTGGCA
The DNA here is from genome assembly GCF_051106095.1 of Pogona vitticeps. Taxonomy (NCBI): domain Eukaryota; kingdom Metazoa; phylum Chordata; class Lepidosauria; order Squamata; family Agamidae; genus Pogona; species Pogona vitticeps. The sequence goes on along the minus strand of NC_135783.1, from coordinate 324,907,410 downwards.
GGACAAAGTTCCAAATAGAGCAGTTCTAGAATGAGCTGGATTTTTTAGCATGTATACATTACTGAAATAGTGACGTCTACGTTGGCTCAGGCATGTCGTGAGAATGGCTGATTGTCTGATTCCAAAAGATGTCTTATAGGGAGAACTAGTACAGGGAAAGCGCCCCAGGGAAACCACAGTTGTGATACAAAGATATCTGCAAGTGGGATCTGAAGGCCTTAGGAATGGACTTCAACAGATGGGAAACCTTGACATCTGAGTGTTCAGCCTGGAAGCAGGCGGTGCATCATGGCCTCTCCCATTTTGAAGAGACCCTTGTCCAGCAGGCCAAGGCAAAGAGGCAGTCCCAAAACCAGCAAAATCATGGAGCTGGACAGGGGACAGATTGTACAGTATTTGTCTTCAGCCTGGAAAGGATTGTCACTCTCGATCTGGCCTTCTCAGCCACACTAGACGCTGTTCCAAGACCTCTATTCAGAGCACGTTACCATAGACTCTCGAGACTGAAGGATGCCTACACTTTAGTTGAACAATTGTTGAAACAATCGAGTCATAGGTATGGAATGATCTTTTTGTATGGAGGCAAACAATTGTCCATCTCACTCTGAATTATCTAGAGTAACTCTCCACAAGCTGTCAGTGATTCTCAGGGTTTCAGTGGGTCTTTCCTAGACCTACCTAGAGCCATCAGTGCTGAACCTTGAAATTCCTGCACAAAAAGCATGTGCACCTTCATTGAGCTGAAATTAGCAACGTTTATCTAAGATTGTGTGACATTTGAGAAATGTTGACATTTATGATAAGGTGAACACTCTCTGTTTTTCCTCCCCTGCCATGGTCAGGAAAATGTAGTGTGCAAACTGCATTTCCATATCTGTGTTTAAGCAAATGATATATACCATATTTTTCACTTCATAAGACGCACCAATTTTTTAGGAGAAGAAAACAGGAAAATATAATCTGTTTTCTTCGCTCCATAAGATGCACATACTTTCAACCCCCCTGTTTTGTGGAGGAAAAGTGCGTCTTATGGTGCGAAAAATACGGTACCTAGCTTAACATGCAGATTCAAAGGGTGTGTGTGTGTGTGTCAGATAGCTCCATTTTAAATGTCCCTTTGGCCAAGCCCTTGATATATAAAATCTGAATGTTCATACTACAGAACGCACAGGGCTTCCAAAAAGGCAGAGCTTAATATATCTCCAGTTAATAGCGGTGCACTTCCCTGTCCTTTTTCAGCATTTGAGCTTAGACTAAATGGGAAAGTCAATGCTGCCTGCCTGCTCATTCAGGACCCTGTGTCGAGAGTGAGGTGGGCGGATGCAAGGTGTTTTTCAAGCTCAGTGATTTCAGAGTTCTGCATAGCAGACCTTTCCCATACTGTACAGAGCCTTGGCTCTGAAACTGGGGCAGTTAGATTTTTCCCAGCTTGCTTTGCGAGGCCTCCTTTGTCGCAGGGTGTGCTCCAGCTATGCAATATTAGGATCTGGTTGGGAAGGTTTGCACAAAGGAGCTTGGAGGGGCTCTAGAGGCTTTGATTTCATGAATGCTTTTCTTTTCTTGCTCCTCCTGGGCTGATTTGTTTGCAGAGGCTCTGTTGCCTCAAGCAACACAATATCAATGTGAACTATGGGGTATCCCTGGAGATATGCAGGATTCCTTGTACAGTAAACCTATTCAGCTCTTAGTCTCTTTGGTGAGTGAAATGGTTGACATTTTCTTCTGCCAAATCTATTGCTTAGTCCCTCCACCTCAACCCCCCCCCAGCATTGCCCTTTTGTGCATTTTGCAAACAGATACTCTGAAGGCGATGCCTGAAGCACTGCAGTCGTTTTTTTTTGAAACTCTTAATGCTTCTGCACCAACATTTAGTTCTGGAGAGGAACAACAACTCACAACTCTTGTTATAGTCAATTGTGGGAGAGGAAATGTGAGGAATAGATATATCTATTGAATTTGGCTAATGTAAGTCAAACAGAGTATCTTGTATGTATTTGGCTTCTTCTTTTTTTTTAATGGATATGCCAAAATTCACAAATTTTGTAATAACTGATTGGAGAGAGCTTGGACTTTTAAAAAATCTGAATGCAAAAAACTAGCTAGTTGCCAGATTAATGTCTCCCTACTTGTGATGTGGCTGTACCTGACCATGTCTCCTTTTCTTGCTTATATTCCCTTTCCAGGAAGACAGTCTGCCTGTTGCCTCTCCTGCTTAACGCATCATAGGTGATGGAAGCATGACAACAACAGTGTAGTAGTAGTTTGCCTCCCCGGAGTAATAGTTATCACCCAGAAACCTACCTCTTGAGGATTTGTAATCCTTTGCTTGTGGTTTGAATGTTTTGGGGTGATTGTGGCTGAGTGCTCATATGTGGAGGGTATGGGCATGTTAGGATATTATCTCTAGGTGGTACGAGGGAGTGGTGACTGGGTGTAGGAAAAAGTAATAGAATCATAGAATAATTGAGTTAGAAGGGATCTATAAGGCTATCAAGTCAAGCCACCCGCTCAATGCAGGAATCCAAATCAAAGTGTATCTGACAGATAGTTGTTCAATTTTCCCTTGAATGCCTTCAGCGTTGGAACGCTCACCACCTGCCAAGGTAATTGGTAAACAAAAGCAATATCAAAAATAAATTCAAGGCAACAAGCCACAATGCTTCATTAAAAAAAACACCCTCTCAGATAGGAATACCAAAAATGCATTCAAAACAGTAAGCTACAACAATCCATTTAAAAATCTCACTCAGCCAGTCACTGAGAGAAAAGCTTGCCCAAAGAGAAAGAACTTTGCCTGCTTGCAGAAGGACAACAAAGAAGGAGGGCCGCTTAGCCTCCTGTGGGAGGGAGTTCCAAAGTCTGGGAGCAGTAATACAGAAGGCTCTCTTGTGGGTCCCTACCAAACACACTTATGAAAGTGGTTAGGCTGATAGAAAGGCCTCTCCTGATTATTTTAACACCCAAGCAGGCTCTTTAAAGGGAGACATAGTCCTTGAGATAGCTTGGACCCAGGCTGTTTAGGACTTTATAGTTTAGAACCAGCACTTTGAATTGTGCCCAGAAACAGGTCTGCAGCCAGTGTAGCTGCTGTAATAGAGGGATTATGTGATCCCTGTAACCACTCCAGTTAGTAATCTGACTGCCCATTTTAGACCTGCTGAAATTTCTGAACACTATCCATAGGCAGCTCCATGTAGAATGCATTACAGTAATCCAGCTGTGATGTAACCAAAGTGTGTGTCACTATGCCCAGATCAGACCTTTCCTGGGAAGATGCCCCCTCAACAGACTCATTGCTGACTGCTTACAGCAGACCACTGCAGGCTACATTCAGACATAGCTGCACTAATAGAATAAAAGTATTCAGACTAAAAATGAGAGGGGAAAAGACACTTGTAGCAGAGAGGCATGCCTCTCTTTGAAATCAGAAGTAGTGAGGGAACAATTGGTTATCCCTGGATTGATTGATTGATTGATTAATTGACAGTCAGCCTAGCCCAGAAATATCCCTCCCAGCCAAACCTACTAGAGTCAGTATACCAGGTGGAGATAACTTCCAAGAACTATTGCTTACTTTGTAAGGCTGCAGCCATTACTTCAATCATTATATTAAACAGTTTTGAAATCTGGAAAAAATAATAAGCCTCAAAAATTAAATCAGGAGACACATGTGGGTGTGGTTGTAATTTTCAAAATTAAGGGCCCTCTCCCAACATGATCCCTATTGCGATTCATGTATTTATTGCATTCTCTAAACAGAAAATAGCAGTTTATTTATTTATTTATTTATTGGACTTATATACCGCCCCATAGCGCTACAAGCACTCTCCGGGCGGTTTACATTTTTAATTATACAGGCTACACATTGCCCCCCCAGCAAGCTGGGTACTCATTTTACCGACCTCGGAAGGATGGAAGGCTGAGTCAACCTTGAGCTGGCTACCTGGGATTTGAACCCCAGGTCGTGAGCACAGTTTTGGCTGCAGTACAGCGTTTTAACCACTGCGCCACGAGGCTCTTCTGTTCCAAAGGCTCTTCAGTTCCAAAGGGTGCTGGGAAGAGTACATCTCCTTCTCTCCAAGTCTTCCAACATTCAGTGAATAACATTTGATGTGATTGATGGACTGAAACTTACTCTTTGTGTTACATTATTAAGAATTCTCTGAAGGACTGACCCAAAGAGGATTTTGCTGCTCGAAGTAATGCATCAAATTATTTGTATGCATGTGCATGCATGCATGTTGAGTCACACTCCACCCAAGTCTTAATTATCGGTAAATTATTCCAGCACCTGAAAGGGGGGGGGAATTCCACAATGTATCTCTGTCTTAGTAGTAAGCAAATAATAAAGGAAATTAAATAACTAGCCACTTGCTCTCCAAATGTACTTCCTGAGGTGGCCGCCTTACCTTGTCTGTTGGTACAGCCAGTTCTAGCATTGTGTGAAGGAGATAAGAATTGTATGATGAGCCCTCCCGGGAAACTGATAGTGGCTGAGCCAACTACAGTTGTGGAGCCTTGTCTTCCCTTTAAAAAAAAAACCTGTATCTTCCTCTTTCATATGCTTTGGTTACTTTCCTGCTCTTCTTTTTGTTGGAAGTTTAGGAAACATTGCATTTGGCATTGAAACGGGCATTTCTTTAGCAACCTGTTGCCCAGATAAATGCCATTGTAGTCCCCTAGCTTTCCCCAGCAAAGACTGCAGCTAGCAAACAAGATTGCAGGTGAGATTTCTTAAAAGACAAAGGCTTCCCCCCACCCTTCCCCCAACCTTCCTATTTGAATCTGTCTCTTAACCCACCGGTGAACTCTGTAGCACACAGTTATGAATTCTAAAGAGTGTTGAGAAAGACGGTTGCTTTGAAATTAGCTTCCATTGTGTTTGGATTGAAAAAGCACCTCGTAATCTCTGTTAACAAGGGTGACTGAGCACATCTTCATTAAACGGTTGGTGTTGCTGTGATGGGAGATTTATTTGGCCCCAGCCTTCTTTCAGATAATGACCTTGATGAATCAGCAGTAATGCTTGTGCTGGGGAAAACCTTTTGTTGGGTTGTGGTGGCTCTCAGAGCAATTAGTAGAGCAGCACCACAGATATGGGGATTGAGGAAAGCCTTAGCACTTTTCCTCTTCTTAATGAGGGAGTCTAGCTGTCAGATACCTCAGACTTCTTTTGACTGATTATGGGTAGCATATTCACCTTCTCACCCTAATCCATGGAATACCAGGAGAACATGTAACTCTGCCTGTCTCCTGTTCTGAATCTTTCTGTTCCCCACAGACTGGTTGCACATTTAGATGTGTATAGTAAGTTTCCTTCTCTAAAAATAAATAAATTGTTGTTGTTTAGTCATTAAGTCGTGTCCGACTCTTCGTGACCACATTGACCAGAGCACGCCAGGCCCTCCTGTCTTCCACTGTTTCCTGGAGTTGGGTCAAATTCATATCGGTAGCTTCGGTGACACTGTCCAACCATCTCATCCTCTGTCGTCCCCTTCTCCTCTTGCCTTCATACTTTATATATAGTGTATGTTATATATAAAAATAAATGTATGTTATTCACAGTGTAGACCAAGGAACACTGACTGACAAAATACTCATAAAATTTTATAAGGTAGAATTTATCCAAATGTGAATCATGTTGTTCCTACATCCTAGCATTAATCACTTCAAGTTTCAAGCTCAGATTTGTTTTATCTTGCCTTTACAGAAAATTGCTTGAGACTCTTTTACTGTATTCAATTTTAGGTGCACTTGCTGATTGTTTTTGTTGTTAACATGGATTCAGCACTGTACAGTGGGGTCTCTACTTAAGAACTTAATCCGTATTGGAAGGTGGTCCTCAAGTTGAAAAGTTCTTATGTTGAATCTGCATTTCCCATAGGAATGCATTGAAAACCATTTAATCTGTATCTGCTCTTTTCCGTCCATAGAAACTACAGTGGAACCTCTACTTAAGAACGTAATTGGTTTTGGAATGGTGTTCTTAAGTTGAAACGTTCTTAAGTTGAAGCAAAATTTCCCATAGGAATGGACTGAAAACCAATTAATCCGTTCTGGCTGTTTTTTTGTTATGTAGAGGTGCGTTCGTACATTGAAGCATTAGTTCCCATAGGAACTAATGCAAAGCTGGTTAATACGTACTCTACCACTAGGGGGAGAATTTTTTTAACCTAAGATGACCTAAGGTTAAAAAAAGAGCAGGAAGGTTTTTTTTCCTGTTCTTATCTTGGATTTCTGTTCTCAAGTAGAAGCAAAATTTAGCAAATGGAGCTGTTCTTAAGTTGGAGTGTTCTTAAGTAGGGACGTTCTTAAGTAGAGACCTCACTGTATAACATTATATATATTCAGATACCCGTCTGCTACTTGTTTATTTTTGTTTCTCCAAAGATTAAAGATGTGCACATTGCCAATATAGTGACTGATATGCAGAGAGATACATACATATAGCATGAATAGGTGTTTCCCCCCCACATACACACATGCTTTTGTTGGCTGCTTTTTTAATACATCCTAGATTTCCTTCTCAAGTAGCCTATAGAAGGGTAGGGGGGAAACTCTAATTCATGTTGTATATAATTAATATTTAATTACTGCATGCCATCAGGTCAATTCTGACTTATGATGACGCTTTTCAGGGTTCTCTCAGCAGATAGTACTCAAATGTAGTTTACCAATCCCTTCTTCTGGGTGTATCCTGGGAGTATGCAGCTTGCCCAAGGCCACACAGGCTGGCTTTCTCCCTAGGACACACAGTGGGGAATCAAATTCTCAGCCTTCAGCTCCACAGCCAGGTACTTGATTCACTAAGGCATACAGCCAGCAATATATGTCTCTATTAATTGTTATATTGGTGATGCAACGTGCATTCTCCAATTTCCTGCACACAAAAAATTAAATGAAGATGAATTGTATTCAAATAAACAAAAGAACAGGTGTTTTTAGGCTGTCTGTTGCTGGATGATTTGTAAAAATGCCTCAATAACAATCACTCTGTTATCATTGCATATCGAGAGGTTATGAAGACATCTGCCATTAGCATACATAATTATGTAGATCCATGTGCTTGTTTAGAATAATCTGTGTGCTTAGCATACAGAACCTGTGAGATGATCTGAAATGGCTCATATGATTTGAAATGCCAGCAAGAAGCATGGCAACTGTTTCCCCAAATTTTCATCCTTGCACAGTTGACCATGACCTGAATTAGATGATTTTTCTGGTAAATTCCAAATTCCAGATTGCTGTATCCTCATGTGGCCACAAAGTGGTGCTGTGGAATATACCAGGTTCGTTGATTTTTTTGCTGCCTTCTACCTCATCCACCATTGGCATATCTAGCTAAAGTGAGTTTGCAAATCAAGTATTTGTTGCTCATTATTTTGTTATGGTTACATGTTGGCTCCCTTTGAATGAGTGTTTCCATGGTACCATAAATCCTGGTTTATGAAACTATAACTGTATGTTGTTCCTTTATCTCTTTTTCTCTCTCTTGTGTGCTGATTTTGTATATGAACTAGGAAGCTTTGTCTAGATGTTGATATCACCCATGTTAATTGTTCCATGATTTTTATAAAAAATTGCATTGTGTCAGTTATGATCCCAGTGAGAATTCCATTGCATTGACAATTAGGGTGCAGTGTAGAGCTTAGGGTTAGGTCCCCAATGAGAATTCCAGTGTGCTCCTTTCACCATGAGGGAAAAATCAGTTTTCCCTAAATGGTGCCAGCCTACTAACAGCCAGGGCATTTCACTTTTGATAAAGGTGGAAGTGACTGCTAAATAAGATCATGTGCAAAGTGAGTGAAAATATATTTACCTGATAGTTATGCCTAAATTTCTTTGTACTGTGCTCTTGCATAATCTTTTTCTCATACACATATACATATTGGTCCTGATAATGTTTCACAGTACAAATCATTGCCAATTCACGATTGTCCCTTCTTCTGTTTTGGCAAATACATAACCATGGCTTCTACATCCTCTTGAGCCCTATCTGTGTGGCATGGCATTTATTCTTAGTAGAAGGGATGCTAGTGTGATGGGGATGCAGTTGACGTATCTATGCAGTTTTCCCAAATGGAATAACCTGGAGTTATAATCTAAAAGCTCAGTTTTCCTCTGTAGGATTGATGGAAAGCTGTGTTCCTCCAGTTCTGTGCAGAAGGTGAGATCAGTCAGACACTGCTTAAAACAAAACAGTTCTCTAGACCTGTGGTTCCCAACCTTGGGTCCCCGGACGATCTACAGCTCCCAGAAACCTCCACCACTAGCTGTACTGGCCAGGATTTCTGGCAGATGTAGTCGAAGAATATCTGGGAACTCAAGGTTGGGGAAGGACTAGTCTAGACAACATGATACAGATTAAAAAGTGGTGAAACTTAGTTTCATTTTAGCTCCCCAAATGTAACTTTTCCTAACTCTGGGCTTGAGAGTCAGCAGGTGGTTCTTCTTCAAAAAAGATGTATGAAAGTTTGAAATGGAGACTTTGGGAGGATAAGCTAATATCTCCCTTAACAGATTTTTTTTGTTGGTTGCAGAGAGATAGCACAGACTTTAAATCTTGAGTTTAATCATTCTCCTGGGGAAAGGGCTGGTTGCTTCTGATGGCATTATTCCAAACAAAGCTGATTTACAATGTTACTCCAAATGATTAGCAGCCTGTCTGCCTTGTTTTCCATGAAAGTAATGGTTATCCTTCTTCAAATATCATTATCAAAATGTCACCTCCCACTGACGTATTTCTTGCTGATGAGCTGAACTAGATTTATATTCGTTTCATGTATTTAGAAGACAAATGTGTGTTTAAAGTTCCCTAAAATATCATTTAAAACCGCTTAGTGTGGTGTAGTGAGTGGACTGAAAACAGACTAGGACTCAGGAGGCCTGGGTATGAATCCTCATTCAGTCATAGAAATGGTATGTGTGTTTGTGTGGAACTAGTAAAACTACTGTTCTAATTTCATAAGTCAGTTCCAATTCAATGGCACATAACAGGAAGTAGATAAGACTATTTTTTAAAGGGTTCCAAAATGCTAGAAACTCAAATAGTTCTGAAAATCTAACTTTCTGTGTTGTTCATGGCAGTGCTATGAGGAAGTCTCTGAGCCCATGCAGAGTGTATTTTTCTGCTGTCAGTTAACCACTCTCTGCTATGTCTGACATTAAAATACAGCCAGAAAAACAAAAGGGAAGTGTTGTGGGATTTCAAATACTAACATGTTTGTTTGATATAAGCTTCTAACTCATTTCTAGAGCTGCATTCACCTAACATAGCTCTCTGGAAATGAAAGCAGAGATTTCCTTTTCAGAAAATATACAGTAACTTCTCAGCAGTCTTTAAAAACTACTAACAACTGTCTCCTTTTTTTCCTCTCCTCCCACCTTGTACAGTAATTGATTTAAAAAGATTAAAGGTTATCCCTCTGTGAGCATTTGGAGGTTTTTATCGTTATGTTTATTATGCTGCCCATTTCTTTCTGGCCTCCCTCCCTCTCCCTCGGTCTCTCTGGCTGGGACTGGTTTGATTTGAAAGTAACCTGCTGCATATTTCGGCCCGTCCGGTTCCCTCCCCCGCCCCACCTTGTGCCCTGCCCACACCGACCCAGCAGAGCAGAGCAGAGCAGAGCAGACTGACTGACAGGCAGGCAAACAGCCATGGGTCCTGCTCAAGCATGCATAATGCATACCTCCCCACACCACTCCCACACGGCAAACCCTGGCGACGCAAAAGGGAGCCCAGGCTTGGCAGTCGTTCTAAAAGGAACTGGCTCAACCGAGCGACACACGGCAGCACCTTCTCCTGGGGTAAGTTAGCACCACAAGGTCACCTGGCTTGCTTTCAGTGGGTTTTATTATTTATTTATTTAAAAAGCAGGAGAGGGAGGAGGGCACTGGGAAGCCAAAACCAGAAGCAGATGTTGGGGCAGAGCGGTGGGAGGAAGAAGAAGAAGAAGACTGTGTTGAGAAGTGTGTTGCACTTTGCCGGCCCTGTGTTTGGAGCTGTCGTGCTGAATGTCTTCACTGGATTTGTAACCTGAGAGCTCTGAGATGGGAGCGATGGCCATTGGCTTTTAACTGGGGATTGGAGCCGGTTAGCCTAAGACGATGAGGCAGTGTTGTCCTTTGGGCAAGCACACAAACACACACACACACATGTCCTTACACAGCTATTCCTTTCTGATCCAGAATTTTGTGAAAGGGGGCTCCTAAAGGCAGGGACGTGTGGTGTGAACTCACCATAGGGGTGGTCTTGACTTTTCTACCCACCTCATGGAGAAAAGACAGAGGCCGTTTGTACACACGTGGAACTGGAGGGGAAGCTTGGAGAGGCTTGTTGGATTTCTTGGGAGGAGGTTTAACTTTGCTGAAGTAAACAAAAACAAAGCACACGCCGGGGTGTTTTGCAGCCTAGGGCAGAAAAGCATTTGCTAAATAAAACTTTATTAGCCTTCAGATATGCCTCAGAACTTTGGAGTCCTCCCCCACTCCCCACCATTTTTCTTTTAAAATAGTTCACATTTTTATATTTAATTTTTTTTAAAGGAATGTTATTTTCACAAGCTTTTGCTTACTGTTCTCCACATCTGTGATTCAAATGTAAAAGATTGCCCATGATGTACAATTTTCATTTTTATTTACAGAGGGATTGATTCCAGCTTCTGCAACACCTTATTCCTCATGGCATGTTACAGACTGAAAAATGTGCTTGTTATAACTTGTGAAAACATCTTTCTGCTGGATCAAAGGGCAGATTGACAAAAGGTAGATAGGGGCCTGCCAATGGATAAGCTTATGGCCCATTTAGAATTGATTAGCAGTAGCTTTTGTTTAACATCCTCAACAATCATGATCCCCACCCCCACTCTTAAATTTTGCCATGGGATAAAGGAAGTTTGGTGTGGTTGTATGAAAGGGCTGTGAACTCACTTCAGTCCTGGAAGTGAAAAAAGAGTCATAACCCTTCCTACCATATCCTGAGGAGAGATACCCCTTTCCTGAATTCCAGTTTTATGTCTTCTGTCTCAGCTCTAGTTAGCAAATCTTGGAGTCATTCTTTTAAAACTACTTTTAAAAGTCATCTGAGGATGCTGTATAGACTTTCTTAGGGAGGAACAGGTTTTCTAAGGATGTATTGCACGTCCTTAGAAAGAACCTTTTGAATCCATGCTCCATTAGGCTGAACAGATATAATCCCAAATTATTCTAGTTATTAATGTCTGAGATAATGTAAAAAAAAAAATGAAATCTACATTCTGTCCAAAGTAAATTTGCCTTCAGATCTGTGATAGGTATATAGACATACAAAAGAAGCAACTTCGTTTTAATAATCAGTTTTGATGGTGTGGAACCTAACAAAATCTTTGCTATGATCTTAACTCCCAAAGATTAGATTTTCCAAGTAGGCAAGTGAATAATTTATGTTTATCAAGTGGCTGTATTGTTGGGAGACCTAATGGCTGGACTGACTTCTAGCATTTGTTAAGCTTTTATTTCCTTCATGTATCAAAGAATAAATCGCTTCATATGTAAATTGTTTTAATTTTAGAAAACATATCATGAACAAAGGAAGCAAAGATCTTTTGACTGAAGCTGTGAAAATCTCTAGGGGATATAATTTAATACTGGTTTCCTTTTTCTTAAAAGCCCCCCTCCCCTTTTTTTGAAAACACAGATCTAGCTTGACTATCATTAACAGTATGGAACTACTAATGAAGCATTTCTAGAAATTCTGAGGAAAAAAATGCAGTAAATTATACTGTTTAATTTTTTTTAAAACTGAATTTTCAGAGCACAATTTTATACCACACAAAAAAGAATAAATGTGAGTAGGTGCAATGCTTTTATTTCTCCTTTTATTAGCTGATAACTTTCTCTTCAGCATATTGCTTTCTCTTTTGCCAGAGCAGTCCTGCTACCTGTTTGATAAATTGGGGCCATGCATTTATGCAGTTCTATCCCAAAGCAATCAGGGATGTCTTTTGTTTTCATATACAATCTGAAGTTATTCTGGGAACCTCGTTCTTGTTACTTATTGTCACGTTGCCTCTGATTTATGGCAACCTTATGAACAGAGCAATTTCCAAAATGTACTGTTCTCAACAGACCTGTTCTTGAAAACCCAAGCCTGTGGGTTCGTTTAAGGAGTCAATCCATTTCACATTTGTTCTTCCTCTTTTCCTGCTGCCTTCTACCTTTCCCAGCATTATTGTCTTTTCCAGGGAATCTTCTCATGATGTAGGACAGTCTCAATTTCAGCATCTTTGCCTCCAGAGGTAGGTTTGGCATGATTTGATCTAGGGCCCACTTGTGTATCTTTCTGGCAGTCCAGGGTATCCACAAAGCTCTCCTTCAGCACTATATTTCAAACAAATATTTTTTTGCATTCGCGAAGGCGAATTTTTTCCCATCAGTTTTCTTTAAATATTTTTTTCCTATCAGTTTTCTTTACTGTCCAGCTTTCACACTACATGGTGATCAGAAATGCAAGAGTGTGAATGATCTTGGTCTTTGTCTCCAGTGACACATCCTTACACACTTGATGATCTGTTCTAGTTCGTTCATTCCTTCCCTCCTGAGTCTCAGTCTCTTTCTGATTTCTTGGCTACAGTCTCCATTAGGATTGATAATTGAAGCAAGGTATAAAAAAATCTGAAACTACTTCAATTTCTTCATTGTCACTGTTAAAGTTGTGCAGTTCTTCTGTAGTCATGATTGCCTAGAGAGCTTTATAGCTCAGTGGAGCTAGATCCTGGATCTCCCAAATCCAGCACTGCCAGCAACTCAACCACAATATATATGTTACACGAGCACAAACAGCATGATCCGTGTCACTAGGATTTTGAGGTTTTCTATTCAGCAAAAGCTCAAAAGAATACTGGTCATCGAATACTGTTAATTTACTATAGCCTAAATTGTCATATACAAGATTTGACAGATGCACCTCGCAAAACTAACTTTTATCTTAAAAAATTTAAGCTACAGTAATCCTTTTAATTAGTCATTAAGTTAGCATTTAGATCATAGTTTTACTGTTCTCCACCCTCCTTAGTCTTTGTGACTAAGTCTGTTTCAAAACAAACAAGTCATATAATTATTATGGTTCCATAAAACTTGATATCCCTCCCAAATAAATACATAAGTAAATAAAACAGAAATCAAATATCTTTAGATTACCATCTGTCTACCATGAGTTCTGATTTACAGCTATATTTATTTGGAAACATGACAAATTCACCAACGTTTAGTCGTTTAGTTGTGTCCGACTCTTCGTGACCCCATGGACCAGAGCACACCAGGCCCTCCTATCTTCCACTGCCTCCCAGATTTGTGTCAGATTCATGTTGGTAGCTTCGGTGACACTGTCCAACCATCTCATCCTCTGTCGTCCCCTTCTCCACTTGCCTTCACACTTTCTCAACATTAAGGTCTTTTCCAGGGAGTCCTCTCTTCTCATGAGATGGCCAAAGTATTGGAGCCTCAGCTTCAGGATCTGTCCTTCCAGTGAGCACTCAGGGTTGATTTCCTTTAGAATTGATAGGTTTGTTCTCCTTGCAGTCCAGGGGACTCTCAAGAGTCTCCACCAGCACCACAATTCAAAGGCATCAATTCTTCGGCGGTCAGCTTTCTTTATGGTCCAGCTCTCACTTCCATACATCACTACAGGAAAAACCATAGCTTTGACTATTCGGACTTTTGTTGGCAAGGTGATATCTCTGCTTTTTAAGATGCTGTCAAGGTTTGTCATCACTTTCCTCCCAAGAAGCAGGCGTCTTTTAATTTCGTGGCTGCTGTCTCCATCTGCAGTGATTATGGAGCCCAAGAAGGTAAAATCTGTCACTGCCTCCATATCTTCCCCTTCTATTTGCCAGGATGAGATGGGACCAGTGGCCATGATCTTAGTTTTTTTGATGTTGAGTTTCAGACCGTTTTTTGCACTCTCCTCTTTCACCCTCATTACAAGGTTGTTTAGTTCCTCCTTCAACTGTACTTTTAATCATTAGGAAAATGGGGAAGCACTGAAGGCAGCCTTCATGTTGTTTTACAAGTGTATTTTTAATTGCCAGTGTCCTAAGAAGCCAGACAGCAATCTTGGTGAAACTTTGGCAAGGGAACATAGCTTAGTGGCAGTGTATAAGATTTGCATGCAAGGGATCCTAGGTTTGGTCCCCACAGTCTCTCCACTAGTAGCAAGTAATGGGAGAGAACTCTGCTTCAGACATGGGAGAGCCATTGCCAATTAGAATAGACAACAGTAGTGGCTGGATAGGCTTTTGTCAGGCAGCTTATTGTCTTCCTTCACAGTCCAACTCACCCTATCGCTTTGGGACAGTTCCTATTTTTATATAACCTTTGATCGCCCCTCTTTTTTGTTTTTGAGGGATGGCTCTGTTGGATGCTTCTTTAAGATGATGCCACAATGTGCAGTCCCCATCCTGATAATCTTAGTAAATGCAGTGGGTGGGTAATAGGATAGATGTAATTTGAATGTAGTTTGCATAATCATGGAATGTGGTTTTCCTATCCAAGCAGTATCACTGCACTGCTTCTGTCCCATCTCTTCTGTTATTATCTCTCAGGTAGTTAATGTGAACTGCCTGAAAAGGAACTATCCATAGTTCCTTTTGCCAAGCACACACTCCTCCTGCATGAGAAGACCCAGTTGTCCGTCTTCACATTTTTAGCAGGAGGGTTGGATCATCTTTGAGTTCACATGATGCTCAGAGGCACTCTGAAAGCTTTGGAAGCTCAGTGCAGCATCATAGTTAAGACCTATGCCCTGGAGGCAGCAAATAGACTGCTGAGAAAGGGGCTTTTAACTAGAAATGGGGAGAATTCTCATTCCTGATCTCATTCCTGTTGAGACAAGCTTTCTTAAAACATTTAGATGCCCTGCTGTAAATTCCTTAATGCCGGTGATATTTCCCAGCTTTAGGGCATGGACAAGAGATTATGTTCTTTTTTTTAATGAACTTTCCACAGTTCCTGGAAATGTCTGTGTGGAAAACAAGAATATTCTTTCTGTGAAACTAAGGATGCACACGTTTGTGTACATGTGCGTATGCAACACATACACATACACACAGAGGGAAGGGCTGGTTCAGTAAAAAGATGGGGAAAAATGCATCCATCTTTGAAGTCTGCACAACAAGGCCAACAACTGCCATAGTTTTGCATAATCCCAATTTTCCACAGTGTGGACAAACATTAGTTTAATATGTATTTGATTAATGTTCCATTTTTATGCTGCTGAGATGTTAGGCAGAACATGGAATCAGCTGTGACAGTAAATTCTCAGACTTTGTCTCCTTTTTCCCACTGCATTCCTACCCCACCAAAAATTATTACCATGAAAAAGAAAAAGAAAAGCTTTGAGCTTTTGTAATTTTTTGAATACAATATTCTTACTTACTCCCTCTGTGTTCATACATTTTCTAATTCAGGCCTCATTTTGAATTTTTCTCATCCTCTAACACTGATGAAAAATCTTACTCACTTCAAGGCAGGGTTTGCCTCCTGATTTTTTTGAGAGATAAATATGAACGCACAGTGCAAGTACAAGGACTTCCATTAGTTAATGTTATTTATCAATTGGTTATCAGTAAATCACACATGGAGAATTTTTTTAAAAAAATGTACATGAATAAATAAAGCTCATAAGTGACAATGTGAGTACAGTGCAAAACATTATCAACAAATCGAAACTTTTTGTTTGGCCCTAACAAGGAGATGTTTTATAGAGGGTGTGGCAGTAGCAACATGATCAAATCAGAACTTGTAGGTCCGGATATTTAGATGGCTTCAAGCTGAGTATGTATTAATGATTTCCAAAAAGCATGGAAGACTTTCAGAAATTCTACAGTATCCAAGAAGGAGACATAAGCCCTCACCTGTCTTTCATTTTTTGGTGTCACTAATTTTGGAAATATGGTGTATTTTCAGGAAATACTGGTTCTTACACACTGAGCAGTTGCTGGCCAATATGAATACAGGACGAGGGCAACTGTACTTGAGCCATGGAAGATCCACTAGTCTACCTTGAAAGCACAGTCACGTGCATTTTTTAAAATGAATAATTCTAAGATGCTCCATTCAATTACAACCTTTTTGTTCAGTTTGCTCTTAAATATTTTGAGGATTCCAGAAGTCTGGAAGGCTCAGGAAAGCTTTGCGGTAAGAGTTTCATCACTTCAAGTCAGAACAGAAAAGCTCTTTGATCAGTATTCCTGAGAATATTTCAGTCTTTATGTGTCTGGTCACAACCGGGCCCTGTAGCTATGGGATTGCTGGAAAAAAGACAAGTGGGTGGAGGCAAAGCACACTCTTTCCTGTTTCTAAGAGACCATCCACACTGTTTATATGTTTAGCTTTCCTTGCATCCATGATACAGATGCTGTATCCAGGTGTCTGCACAATGCAAGTCTTGAAAAAAGTGTCAATATAGTCTGAACAGGACAAGAAAACCTTTTGCTTTCTGGGGGGTTTTCACACCACCGCAGGGTGGTAGTATATTCTTCTGCTGCTTTGAAACACTTGCTGATATGGCATAACAGAATGGCATAATAGTATGGCCATAACAGTTTTTTGACTTTCTTGTGTATTTTACTGAGACATAAGTAATTGTACAAAAAGGAAACATCAACAATACAGTGGTGCCCCGCATAACGAGCGATTCGTTTAACGATGAATCCGCATAGCGATGCGTTTTTAGCGATCGCAAAAGCGATCGCATAACGATGTTTTAGATGGCCAAAAATCACTTTGCAATGATCGGTAAGCGTTTCGCTTACCGATTTTTGCATAGCGATGTTTTTTCTAACAGCTGATCGGCAGTTCCAAAATGGCCACCGGGTAAAGAAAATGGCCGCCCGCAGTGTTTTCACGCCCTTTCCTTGCTTACCGGGCAGCGAAAATGGTAGCCGCATGGAGGATTTCCGGATAACGGTGAGTTTTTTGCCCATAGGAACGTATTAAACGTGTTTTAATGCGTTCCTATGGGCTTTTTTGCTGCTTGTCCTGTTCAGACTGCTGTTTTCTGGAGGAACAGTAAAAAGCAGGAAAGTACAGAAATCTAACTTAAGCATAGCTATGCAGGACTGGATCCTGAGAGCGTTTGAGTGATAAACAAATTAGGAGATTGTTCAAAATCCACCTCTTTGCATGTAGTACCAGCGGTAAAAACACTCTTTTGCAGGAACCTTCTTCTGTATCTTCTCAATATTAATAGCCATCTCTTGTCAAATTATAGTCACAAAGTATCCTGCAATTATTGGCTAAAATCCAGTACCAAGTTGCAACTAAAATACAATGAGGGGAATGTACATAGGTGTTGATTCACCAAATCCCCACTGATAAAATGGGCCACTTCTAATTATGACTTACTACTGGATTTCAGCCATTGTTATATGACTATTAGGATTAGAAACTAACTACAGGAAAATGATTACCTCCAATTAGTTACTTCTAACTTTAGTGGAAATAAGTGGTCAACAGATGAGCCATTGTGCATTATATGGATACTCTTACTTGTCTGTGAATTTCAAGTTCATTTTGTGTATTACTAAAGATACAACAACAAAATCAGCACAGTGCTTTGCAAACAGCAATCTTCCTTAGTTATCTACATTTAATTATTCTGGATTCATTAACACGTATGTGAGCATGCACACATTCATCTTGTACCTCATACAAGTCCAGCAGGGGCCTCTGCTCAATGGGGGTTTTCTCTGCATGTGATCATTAAACATTCCCCCATCTGTGCAGGACCTGTGTTTGTATGAGCACTTCTCACGTGACTTAAGTAATATCCTGGCAGAGTTCCAGTTCTGTGACTAGGTTCTGCATGATCAACACATCCCACGGGGCTGGATCATTGCATTGTTACTTCAGTTAAATTAGAACAACTGCCAGAATTGTTTTCATACCCATTTAGACTTTTGTAGTGATACTGGGAAGCCAGTGGCCAACATGTTGTTAAACAAAGCCTTGCAAAATTCGCTAACTTGGCTTAAGACTACAGCTAACTCCTCTGGTTCAGCCTACATTTTGAAATCTTCAACCTGCAGGAATTAATTTTAGTAGCTAATTTATAGTTGTATCAGTAGCTGAATTTGTGAATGGGCATTGCTAGACAGAGGTCAGTTCTTCCAGTGGCACCTCATGTATAGCTGCAAGGAAAGTCTTATTTATTTATTTATTTATTTATTTATTTATTTATTTATTTATTTATTTATTTATTTATTATACATACCTTTCCCTTGTAGTGGCAAGCCACCACTATGAACAGCCACAAAAACATAAATAGACAAAATAAAACAATAAATGTACAAAAAACAAGGAAACCCCCCTCCAAAAAAATCTTCTGTGTAACAGGCATCATTAGATCTCAAGATGCCAAAATCAAGACAACTGAACCAGTCCTTAGATGATAAACCAACACCATAGGGCCAATATAATATTACCACATAATTAAAATTAACTTTTGGAGGAGTTTATTCACTACATCACCATCAATTCAAATGGGTCTCATCTAGAGTCACCAACTAAGCTGATTAACAGGATTTAGGCCAGTAATTCACAGTATGCTCTTCCCTCAAAGAACATTTTCCTTCTTTCTGACCAGTTCATCTTCTGTTTCTGGTGATCTTCATCCAAGCTCCATTTTTTCAGCTGTCTTGCTTCATCCGGCTCCTGTGCAGCACTTCCTGAAAGGGTTAATAGCAATACGCTGCTGCTGCTTCATTAAGAGAAGATATTCACTGTAAGCTGGACAGGGATTTGGAATTGATGGGCTTATACTGTAGAACAAGCAACAAATTCTGCCATTGAATCCTGATTGCCCTGCTACTATAGCAACAGGTTCAGAATTCTCCACCCCCTTTAGACTTGTCCAGAAAAGCCTGTTTTGTAGCTGGCTGTGTTATCCGCAATGTGATTGTTTTTCAATTAAGCATCTCCTTGGTCCTGGAGATAAAGGGGCTAATGCATAAAAGAGAAAGGAGAATATATCGCATGAAAGGGATGTGACAGAAGGGGCTTCTCTAATGTATTTTGTAACTGTAGGGGAGTGGCTATCGTGGAGGAAATGGAGATAAAGGCAATTACAGTACTTCTCTGATTTAGTTTGTGCCAAATTAAATGAGGCCCGTGCCCAAGTAAAGCTACCAAAGCCATGAAATCTGCTTAGGAGGCTGTATGCTGTGGCCAGTGAAGGTTAGATTCATGGATATATGATGCGATGGCATCACAGCTGTGGAATTCTCTTTGCTTCCCTAGCAATGCCTTTGGGCTCCCTTTCCATTTGGCATGGAGCTGCCATCTTATTTCTGTAAGGCCCCTTTGGATTAATTTTATGTTGACGCGGAACATTTTATTGCTGCAGTTTTACAAGGAGGGGTATGCTTTCAAGTTTTTAATTACATTCTCTGTGAGTTGATTTGGAAGAATTTCTGTTCTAAAAAGTAGCGTACGGATAAACAAAGTTTCCAGAGTGGTGTCGAAAGCAAGTTTGGCCATGAAAAGACTCATCGTTTCAGATTAAAATGCTTGACAGCTGAAATATATGACCTAAATTCAGTTATGAATCTCAATCAGAGCAAATCGTATTTATGTACATGTTGACTTGCCTTGTTGGTTTTGAGCTTGTAGGTTGCCTCTGAACTGGGACTAACTGTTTGATTTCAACAATGTCAATGGATTTGTGGTAGAATGGTAATAAAAGCCACATCTGGATGGTATTCATTATTTGGACTCATTCCAGTAGGGTTTGGGGCCAGGATTGGGTATGAGATTCCTTTGGTGACTTGGTAAATGTTTTGTGCTTAGAACCAAATCTGGAAGCGCATATCTGTTAATTATCCTGACTCTCCTATTGGCTTCCAATACTATCAGCCATGGTGTCTCTAGTTTTGGTCTCTGTAGTTCAGTGGTACCCTGAGTGCAGCATTTGCAGAGTCTCCAGTCCTTTTGCCTACACTGTGTTTAAGAAATGTTGCTGTTTCTTAACTATTTGATCCCAAGGCCCTTGACGTATGATGTCCATACTTCTCTCTTCTGTCTCCTATGTTATTGATATTTACACGAAACCAAGAAAACATTCAGAACTTGGGAGTAAGTCGCTACCAATATGTTCATGACATTTTGCAATATGGCTTTTTCTTTTTCACCTAGTGCTGAGGAAGCAGTTGATAGCTTGGAAGTTGCAGATTAGATAGTGGATCAATTGAGGGTGGATAAGAAGAGTAAGAAAGTAAGCCTGATTTTGGACTGGGATTCAATTTGCTCTCAAAGGGGTTTGTACTCCCCCTGAAGAGTCAGGTCCATCACTTGGGAGTGTTCCTCAATCCTACATTGTTTGTGGACTTTTGGCTGGTAATAGTAGCAAGTTGTATGCCTGCGAAACTGAGTTTAGTACTACGGCTGAATCTTTTCCAAGTCAGACTCAGTCTAATTGCTAAGAGTTATCCATGGTTTTTATGTTCCTTTCAGATTACAGTAGTGTTTTCTTTAGAGACCCTTCAGTATCCAGAAGTTTGAATTGGCGCAAAGTGCAACAGATATGCTGCTGTCTAACTGTATGGTACTGAAATTATTCAGTCTTGCTTTTGAAAGTTCTATACTGCCTGTTAGTGCTTTCCAGACTCAGTTCAAGGGATTGATTTTTATTTTTAAAGCTCTCAGAGCTTTCAGTTTCACCGTCTAAGGGACTGTTTCGTTGTGCTGTTGATCCATTTGACTATTACAAAATGGATGAGAGGCCCTTCTAAGAATACTACCACTTACATAGGCCCACTTGATACATAGACATGAGAGAGCTTTCTCCTGTATTGCTCCCGACTTGTGAAATGTACTTTTTCTTAGGGCTGCAAATTGTGCCCCATCTCTGCTTTGCCTGCCTTCCTCTTAAGTCAAGACAAACATTTTTAAACATGGCGTTAAAATTTTTTTAAGTAGAATTGTTTGTTGATTTTCATGATTTATATTGATTTTTACAGTGTTTTCAATATTTTATTAGTTGTTTTATTTTCTCTTTGATACTTTGGTGGTTTTGGAAGAAAGACTATGTACAAATATTCCAGGTTTAAAATATGGCAGATAAATCATCTGGTTCTTGGTTGGCCAGCCCCCAGCTTTTGTTATAAGATGTGGCTGACATATGCATTGGAATACCTAACTTTTGAAAGCACCAACACAAAGAATAAGTGATCTGCACTTCTGGTGGTGGAGTGCTATAGACCAGTGGTCCCCAACCTTGATGTTCTTGGACTACAACTCCCAGAAGTCTTCACCACCACCTCTGCTGGCCAGGATTTCTGGGAGTTGAAGTCTAAGAACATCTGGAGGCCCAAGGTTGGGGACCACTGCTATAGACAGATGATAGTCCAGGTGTTTTCTTTCCTGTTGTTTCTAGATCTGCATGTTTGTAGGTATTCCTAGGCTTCCTTCCTTTCTTCTTTCTCTCTTTAAGTTACTTCTTGTTGCAGCTTCATCTCTTCAGTTAGAGTAATGGCTGCCTAATCAGACCTGCATATATGGCTCACACAAACTTTTACCATGTGAAGCTGTCTCCATATTGTGCACCAGATCAGAGCTGGTTGAAGGTGATGTTCACTGGAACACTCAGTTTCAGCATTTCAGCACTTTGATCATTTCATTTTTAAAAGTTTTATGGTTACTACAAGAAGATTCTACTACAGCGCATGAGATCAGAGGTAATTTGAAGACTCAAAACAATGTTAAAAACATGACTGCATAACAGTTTCTTTCATATGCAGAGAGTAGTGATCTATAGCCAGGATGTAACTTAAGAAGCAACAACTCTACAGTGCCTAAAGGAAATGAGATGTTTTTGTTTATGGTGTGAAATGGGGAAAGAAATATAGATTTCCTGTCCACCTCTTACCACATAGTTGCAAGATAAGTATCAAATCTTAGTATCAAGAATTATCATGAATTGGCCATTGTTCTGCTTTGCTCATTGTTGACCATGTGATTCTTGGTCAGCTTTTATTCAGAAATTGTAAACTCCGTGCCTAACTTCCTTTGTAGCAAACTTCCTTTCCTCCTTATGCTTCCATATAGACTGTAGGAGAAGATGAGTGTGAAATGTTGTGGGAGAGGAAATGATGGCCTCTTGGCTAGTTCCGTTTCGAGGTTTTCTGTGATGTGACCCTTAGCAACCCCATGAACCTGGATGATTCTGTGTGCTCACAAATAAAGAGGAACCAACAAAATGCAAGTGACAGCTCCAAGATAACAGCTCAATATTGGCTTCTGTTAATTTCCTGCAATTGTTGAGTCGTTGCAGTAGCGGCTGAAACTTTATTATGAAGGTTTGTTTATCTGATTGGGAGTAGCTGTCATAGTGAGTCCCAAACTGAAGCAAGGCCTCTCTCTCTTTCTCACTTACTCTCTCTCTCTCTCTTTTCTCCAGAAGTAAAGGTCAGCAGATGAATGGCTCTGTTGTTATGTGCGTTATGAACATACATATTCTTTGCTGCTTTTTAGAGCTGTGAACCCATTGCACAAGCAAATCTACCTTGTCAGCAGGCTATCCATCACAGTCCCCCCTCATTAACTGGTACAGCAAATGAAAATCCACCTGGTTAAACAGCAGATGGCAGATTAAAGGGCAAGCAGTGTGCATGATTGCCCTTATGCACAATGTTTCTCTCCCACATAATTCTGATCGAAGTGTCTGGCCTAAAAATATTTCAGCGAATAGTAAGCTTTCGGAATCCTGAGTGTGTCAGTTTCCCAAGTAGAGAAAATGCAGGCCACACTCAAGCAGTATGTTCCAAGGCTGGATTGCATCATTATCATGTTTATATACAAATGGGATGCCGCTATGTGCTTCTTCTTGAGTAGTTGGGGGGAAGAAAAATAGAGTGTGCAACTTATTGTTGCCCCTTGCCCCTACTGCTCCCAGGTGGCTAGAGTAGTTTGTTAGGCCTCAGAGTTAGTTCTGTGGTCCTTAGATCATAGCCCACCTCTGAAGACATTAGGTAAAGGTAAAGGTTCCCCTTGACATTTTAGTCAGTCGTGTTCGACTCTAGGGGGCGGTGCTCATCCCCGTTTCCAAGCCATAGAGCCAGCGTTTGTCCGAAGACAGTTTCCGTTGTCACATGGCCAGCGCGGCTATACACGGAACACTGTTTACCTTCCCATAAAGGTGGCACCTATTTATCTACTTGCATTTTTACATGCTTTCAAACTGCTAGGTTGACAAGGAGCTGGGACAAAGCGATGGGAGCTCACTCTGTTACGTGGATTCGATCTTACGACTGCTGGTCTTCTGACCCTGCAGCACACAAAGGCTTCTGCGGTTTAGCCCGCAGCGCCACCACGTCCCTCCTGAAGACATTAGGTAGTCTCTTTAGACCACTCTGTGTGTCTCAGCCTTCTGCTTTCCAGGCATAGATTAAAGCATTCTTTTTTTTAAAGCAACAATCACAATTATAATCGTACCCAGAGAGAAGGAAATATCCCACAGGAAAAGAGGATCCAGGTCATCAGATAGAGAACATCTTCAAATAGAGGATCTTTCTTGTAGAGTAAGATACAAAGTCGCACTAATCACATCTTTGAAAGGGGTTACTTGGGAAATTTGGATGAAACCTCTGCTGAACCATGTTGGATGTTCCATTATAAGATGATGCTCTCTTGTTACCTAATTGTTAGGTTCCCTAATTATGTCCACATCGTATGCTGAAATCCCTTAGAGAATTGGGTTTTAGAACTGTTCAATCATTTTTGTCATATCCATTTTACTTTCAGAATTGTACGCCCACCATTATCATTCTGTCTCGTAATGATGTAAACTTTACAAAGCTTTTTCTTGTGTGGTGTTTCATTTATTTTTTTAACTCTCAGGGTGGAGTTGCATGACACAAGCCAGGAAACAACAGTAGGAGGAGCCTGCTAATGTATCCTGCTCAGTAGAGATGGGCACGAACCACCGGTTTGGTGTTCGAGCTGGTTTGTTTATCAGCCAAATAGGTGTTCAGCGTTTCCCAGGTCTACCTCACCCATCAGGTGCCCACTCAGGGGCAGTGCCTCTGAGTGGGCACCCAACAGAGGAAACAAGCCTGTGAAGCAACTAACAGCTGTTCAGCCAATAAACAAACCAGCATGAAGTGCCGAACCAGTGGTTCATGCCCATCTCTACTGCTCGGTCACTCCTGCTTACAATTTGCCAGAAATTCCCTCAGCCAGAGTTTGGGGAACTTCAGCCAAAAAAAAATCAAAGTCTCACAGCTGTTTTCGGTACTAGCACATGGGCTTCCATAGATCTCTCATTGCCTCTGAAAAATAAGGAAATGGTTGGAAATGGCACAGCTCCATAAGAGCTTCAAGAGATTATGGGATGGGTGGTCTCTCTACCAATTAGAATCTATAAATGATGCTTCTTTTTTAAAAAAATTACCAGTCCCAAAATCCCTTGCAGCTTCTATGTAGCTGGTTTGGATGTAGATCTCTATTTCTGTCCCCTCATGCAGGTCAGCCTAATGTTGCTGCTTTTCCTTGCTTTGGGACAACAGAGCAGCTATTGAAAGTGCATCAGTCTTCCTACTCATTGGTTAGTAGCTCCCCTAGACTAAGACTAGACTAGGCATC
Source organism: Pogona vitticeps (assembly GCF_051106095.1). Classification (NCBI taxonomy): domain Eukaryota; kingdom Metazoa; phylum Chordata; class Lepidosauria; order Squamata; family Agamidae; genus Pogona; species Pogona vitticeps. The sequence continues at coordinate 324,882,795 of NC_135783.1, read as the reverse complement.
CTTCAGTCTCAAGAGTCTATGGTAACATGCTCTGTATGGACGACTTGGAACAGCATCTATTGTGGCTGAGAAGGCCAAATCGAGAGTGGTAGCTCCCCAACCTTGAGCCTTAATCCTCAGAGAAAGAGCTGGAGAAATGTAAAAGGCAGAGAATGTAGCTATATTATTTTTGATATGATGCCTAGTTGTAGAGTGGTTCCCTATGCAACAGGCTGAACAAGAAATAGTAATAATAATTACATGCCATCAAGTTAATTCTGCTTTATGGTGACTCTTTTCAGGGTTTTCTAGGTATTGAATACTCAGAAGGGGCTTACTGTTCCCTTCTTCTGGGGTGCTCTGGGACTGTACTGCTTGCCCAAGGCTACACAGGTTGGCTGTTCTCCCTGGAGACACTGTGGGGAATCAAACTCCCAAACAGATACCTATCTCACTGAGCTATCCAGCAACTCCAAGAAATGATATCCTTATTCAGATTATGTTCAACCATCTGTTGCAGGTATTTTGTTTATCACATTCAGTGAACAAGAAGGTACAGTGAGGATAAGATAGGCTAAAGAGAATTATATTACTGAGTGATGTAATATCTGGTCCCCGGGAAATACTCTGGGCACAAAAAGCAGGAAGCTAGTGTTACTATTTTTGAGTTTGAACAGAAAATCAATGTGCACAGGTCTGGGCAATGTTGTGAAAGCTTTAGTTTTGAAAATAGAAATTACCACTATTTCTCCATCTTGCCCAGGAGGCCAGTTTATAAATCTGTTCATACATCCTATATTTTTAATAATGATTGCATGTTGTCTAGTCAGTTCTGATTTAAGGTGATCCTTTTCAGGGCTTTCTAGATAGAGAGCATTCAGCAGTGGTTTATTATTCCCTTCATCGGGGGCGTCCTGGGATTGTGTAGGTTGCCCATGGCTATACAGGCTACACTACCACTGAGCTTTTTATTCTCAGACAGAGCTAAATCATATCTTTCAGGATTGTTCACAACCCATGAAATTAGTCCCCCTGCCAGGTTTTGCACTAAAACTTTATTAAACATACTGAACACTTTCTTAAGCTGCAAATCCCAATTTTGGAATACAGCCAATTTATCAGCAGAATAGATGAATGAAGGAGGGACAAGACAGGTTTCCTTACAATATTCCCCAAAAGAGAAGCTCAGCATCTTTGACCTCCCTTCATATGGCCTGCAGAAATGTCCATGCTGATTGCTTGAACCAGAACTCTCTATTTATTATTTTAGCCACCAGACTGTCATAGTAAAAAAAAAATATGAATCCCTGCACGAACATGCTATGCATGGAGACCTAGAAATGAATATCGTTTGTCTGATACACGAGGTGATGTTGGTTTTTTTGCACACACACACACACACACACACACACACGCGTGTGTGTGTGTGTGTGTGTGTGTGTGTGTGTGAGAGAGAGAGAGAGAGAGAGAGATTTTAAGGCAAACATGCTACTGTGTTGGTCAGAAAAAGAGCAAAAAAGAAGCCCCAGATGAATGGAACTTGCCTGAGCTTGCTGCTGTTTTGATCCTTTTAATGCCCATTGAGTCTTTTTTTTCTTGTATGCTTTTTCTTTGCTTCTGGAAGGTTTGCATCTGTAGAATGAGTGGGATTACTACTGATGGATCACAGATACGTAAACTCCAGCATACCATGAACCCCAGGAAGGGGGATGTGGATGGGCTAGATCTTCCCTAAAGGCTAGTGTTTGTGTGTCAGCCCTCCCCACCCCCAATGATCAAGCTACATAAATAGACCAAGACTTAAATGTAGTTGAGGCCCTGCCCCAACTACCCATCAGACGTATATTAAAAAGAGTTTAAAAGGTTAAAATTGCTCATGCAGTTGACCTCTCTCAGAAATGACTAAGGTTGCAATCAAAACTATGCACAATTACTTTAAATTAAGCCAACTGAACACAGTCAAAAGTGATTTCTCGCATTGTGCTTATTAAAAGGTGCTTTCTGTTCCCTCTGAGTTTGTTCCACAGCACTATGATAACTCTTGTGCTTATGGTAGGATGAGCCTGCCCTGCCATCAATTACTGTAGCACACACTACATTCTTTAAGAGTAGTTTTTCATTGAGCTATAGGAGAGTCTGCTTCCTGGAGCTGGGAGAGATGCAGAAATGTGGGCTTGCATCAGCTATTTTACTCTGTGTATTGGGACCCAGCTGAAGAGCAGAGACGCACAAAATTGAGAAACGGTCGTGCTGGAGTGAGTAGCATCTACAAACATATTCCTTTATTTTCGGTAATTTTTGTTTGGACTCTAGTGTACCTTAGTATATGCTAGCTTTTCTCGATATTTTTAATGGTGATGGTGCATATTCAAGGGACCTTCTGTACCTGTAGGCTGAAAAACACAGTATTTCTATACTAATATACACTTTTAAAGTGTATTTTTTTCTTCTGAAGTCATACTGACAGTATAATTATCATATTTTTCCATGTACAGTACTGTATTAGATGATACTTTTGTAGACAAAAAAAATTGAGGGTTGTCTTATATGTGGAAGTAAGCTGGGGATGAATAAAAACAAATGAAGGGGGAAAGGGATCAAAGTGATCCTGCTGCGCTTTGATCACTGCTTTCCTCTCTACTTGCTAAGCCCCACCAGGCTTAGCAAGTGGAGAGGGAAAGTAGGGTTTAAGAGGCTGCAGGATCGCTTTGATCCCTGCTTTCCCCTCCACTTGCTAAGCCCCATGGGAAAGCAGGGATCAAAAGGCTGTAGTATCACTTCCTACAGGAGGGGGAAAGGGATCAAAGGAATCCCGTGGCTGGACAAGGGAGAAAGGGATCAAAGCGATTGTGCAGCTGTGGGATTGCTTTGATTCATTTCCCCCTCCACTTACTAAGCCCTGCTTAGAGTTTTTACTTTGGGGTTAGAAAAGGGGGGCATCTTATGCATCAGGGGGTCTTATATATGGAAAAATACAGTAAGTAACACAAACTGGACCTTTAATTGAGAGGAATTCCTAAAAGGAGGAGTGAGGGGGAAAATGGAACAGAGATAAACCTTATACGACATTAAAAATTATATTAAAGAAGAATCCAAATATAGTGGTATATTTCTTCTTTCTTTCATTTGTCTGCAGGCAGATTTTCTTTTAATGTGAAGATATGCTGGGGGGTTTTCCTGGAAAGGAGAAAGAAGACATAATTTTGCTGCTCCTTGCCCAGACTGAAAGGTCTTTACTTTCCCCAAAGTTCTACATAAGCTGCATTTTTCTATCTTCTTGATTTTTGTCGAGTTCTGTATTGTTGAGTTTTCTTTTGGAAACTCATAGAAATGTTCTTGATTCATTTATGGTTGGGTGAGTTTAAGAATATGAGAGGTGTCATGCTGAATCAAATTGAGGGCCTATATATTCCAGTGTCTTGTTTCCATACTCACCCAACCAATTGCTTTTAAGAAGCCCACCAGTAGGGCATGATAACAACTACCCCCTCCCTTTGGTGTCATCCAGAAAGCAGTATAAAGAGGCAATACTACCTGTTGATAGATCTAACATCCCTGAATTTATCCATTTCCCTTTTAGTGTCATTACAATTTGGCAGCCATCAGTACATCTGTTTGGCAGTACATATAGTACTATGTGCTGTGTGAGGGAAGACTCTTCTCCCTGCAATAATATTGGGGTTAGAGGCACCAAGCCCCTGAGTTGTTCACAGTCTGACAAATCCTGTGACCCCAGAAATGCAGCCACAGAGCATAAACAGTTAATTCACACATACATACACACATGCACACAGACCTTTTCCACCCCATACCTCAGCACCCTCCACAGCCATCACATGGAGCCACCATGCCAGGAGAGGTGGCTGGTCAGGTTACCCTGATCAAACCAGGGGCTGCCACACCAACCATGAAAGGGGTCTTGGGAAATTTGAGACCCACCTTTTCAAATTTCTCAGGCCACCTCCTAGAGACGAATAGCAACACTGTATTTATTGAATATTTATTTATTGAAATACTTATTGATTGATTGGGGAAAAATCCATATATAAACAAAAGCTTGCTGCTCAGATTCATGTAATCCAAGGCCGAAGTGTACTTCTTTTATCTGTTCTTAATCTCCTACTGGTTGGTTCCAGTGGATGATCCCTTTGCATGCTACTATTATGAGACAAAAAGAAAAGCTAGTCCTTCTCTACTTTCTCCGTGTCACATGTAACTTTAGACCACATGATGTATTTTGTTCGCTTTTTTCTATGCATCCTCTGAAATTGTGGTCTTTCCTAATGAGGGAGTTGGCTCCAGTCCTTTGATCATTTCGGTTGCCCTTTTCCAAATCAATACGGCACTTCTTTAGGGGCACTAAATAATTTTCCAGATATGATCCACAATGGATTCATAGAAGTCTGATACCAACAGTTTTACTTCTGAATCCTTTCAAAATCATTCAGTAATTTAAATTTTGATCACTTACTATATTTTGAAATATGGGGTTCTTAAAAATCCATCTGATTTAAATTCTTGATACAAACTTTAAAAGTATTGAGTATAACATGGCAGATTTACTAATAATTTAGTCACTGAAAGAAGCAGATGTAAAAATACAGCAGGAGTAGGGAAAATTTATAGTGACCTGCCTGCCAGTTTTTAGGCCCTCCCTAAAAAACACACACATACATAAACATAAATTAAGGTTCCCAAAATATACCTTGAAACTTATTATTATCTCAAAACTTTGCAGAAGTCCAACATCAATACTCTGATGTAGTCTTTTGGGGAGTGGTGGGCTTCTTCCAAATATTTATCTCTGACAGGAGTCTAGAAGGAGGCACCCATTAATCTCTGTATGTGCACAGAAATAAACCAGGTCCAAAGTCCTAAGAGGCTGGTAGCCCATCTCTTTAGCGTACCTATATTTGCTGCTTGAAATGAGATTTTCAGTCTCAAGAGGTCATTCTGATAAAGTCAGCTTTAGTCCTTGAAAGCCTATGTGCCAATAAATCTGTTATTCTTTAACATACGGGATGATTTTTAATGGCTTGTCTTCTTTCCTAATGCACTGACTTAAATGCTTTTTTAAAAGGATTACATCAGGGTAAGGTAAACCTAAGTGCATAGTAAGGAATCAGACTGTTTGTCCATCCAAACCAGTATTTCTCTGGCAGGATGGGCAGTGGCTTTCCTGGATTTAAAATACTGTAGGATTCTTTCCTAGTCCTGCCGAGTTCCCTGGTGATCTCCCATACAAATACTAAACAGGCCTGACCCTGCTTAGCTTCCAAAAATAGTTGAAATCCAATGCATTTGGGAAGACTTGGTCTTCCAGTTCTAGATGGGCTAGAGCTTTCATCACTCCAGCTGGCTGTGACTAATGGATGGTTGCAGGTTCATTGGATTATGCAAATTCATGGAGTCTTATGAATGGTGTTGGAATCATGTTTGCCGCCTCAAAAGCAATTTATCTCTGGGTTCCAGGTTCAAGCGCTATAATTAGCATGTCATCAGAAGAAGGAAACACATTACTGTTTCAGCTGGGCTTTGTGTCTGAATAATTAGAATGCAAAGACCCTATTTAACCTGTATAATTTCCATACTGCAGGTGATCCAGAATGTTCATAGATTAATGACCAGATAGCTTTTAATACTACATGGACTGCCTGTCTGCCTATGAGCTATCTGTAACGTCTAGTTCAGCTCTGAGATGTTGAGAGCTACATGAGGAGAGGGATCTTCATGTTTCACTGATAGCTTCTGTGTGCATCTCCATTGCCACAGAAGATGCTCCAGCAGATGGACCTCTGATATAGTCCAATGGCACAATTTCTATATTCTTTATGAGTAATTTGAGCTTCATTCTCTCCCCCGTGCTTTTGAAAAGAATTTGTAGCTGAATTCTAGAATGCAGTGTATATAGAGTATTTCTGCTCTGTTCTTTTTTAGGAATCTAAAACGAGGCAGATTACTGAGTGAGACCCATACTTTTATTTTCATCATTATGTGCCACCAAGTCAGAACTGGTATATCACAACCCTGATAGAGCCACCAAGGTATATAAGATACATAAGGAGTGGGTTTACCATTTCCAGACACACCCCAGAGAGTTTTCATGGCCAAGTGGGTTTGACCTCAAGTCTCTCAAATCCTAGTCCATCATTCTATCCAATTCACCAATTGATCTCTAATCCAGTAAGCATGCATATGTATAATCTGACACCTTCACACCTAAGCAGTAACTTTGCAGTCTCTTATCCTGACACTAAGTTTAACTGCATGTTTCTCTTCCTCTCCTCTTCACTTTTTGTACTTCTTAGTCAGATGAGGACTTTTGGGCAACTCAAAAGCTAGCACAATCTTATGGAATGGTAATTAGTACTTATAAAGGTACTGCCTGTAAGTGTATGTTGGATTTTGTTTTGTTTTTGTTGACCAGTGGTTGCTCTTCTCTTTTTTAATTACAACTCTGTGATGTTGAGGCTCTTACATGTTGGGCGTGTCCATGGGGAAGCTTATTGTCATGTTGCTCTTCACCATAAAGCTCAATTGGTGGCCTTGAACAAATTGTTATCTATTGACATCATCTCTACCTTGTGAGGGTTCGGTGTTGGGGGGGGGTGTCAGTCACAGTCAATAAAGCACGAGATTTGTTTAACGGTTCAACTTTGTCTTCATTTATTAACAAATCAACATTAACTGGAACATCTCCTGGAACAGTTTCTAAATTCTCTTGGGGTCTAAACTTCACAAGGGAGTCCAAACATTACTAACAATTGGGTTAGTTTCGCCCAATATCCACGGTCCAAGATAATACCTTCTCTGGGACCGGTTCTTCGCCGTCATCCATCTCTGGTTCTAATAGTGGAAGGGTCTCCTCATCCCCACTCCAACCCCAGAATGGGGAGCCCTCTCCCGGGCTGGCCAACCACGGTCCAGGTAGACCCCCATCTTCTGTAGCTCTGCGAGATGCCATGCCTTCTTTGCCTCCAACTCTCTCGCCACCGCTTCTCTCTCTTCTCTCAGGCGTCGTCGCCACTCTTTAGCCTCAGTCTCCCCCCAATAAGATGGACGGGGTTGTTGTCCCTGGTGTCTTCTTCTCTCTGCTTCCTCATGGGGAACCTTTACTTGTTCCCATTTTCCTGTCCACGGGTCTTGGACCCATATCATTTCCCAACCGCCCGGGATGTCCTCCCGCTTTTCCCTTATATCTCCTACCCCCTTTTCTCACCAAATCTTCACCGGTTTGTACCGCCACGTTTAACCCCTTTATTCTCAAGACCAAGTGCCGGGTATCCACCCCTCGATGTCTCCGCCCTTCTTTTCCTGTCATCTCTTCCAGCTCTTTAGTATCCACCTGTTTACTCTCTTTCCTAGGTGGAGAAGGTGGAAGGGAAGTCTGAGTCGCATTAGCATGGGACGGGAGCGACGGCACTCCCACATAAGCCTCCTGGCTCTGGCTTGGGGTTTTACATACCTCCAAAGCTGTAATGAGAATGCACTGTCTGCCTAAGTTATTTAGATGCAAGCATGGCATGAAATTCTGTCTTCATACAACTTTGAAATTCAAATCCAAACTTGCTAGCAAAGCAAGTTACCAGACAATGGAAGAAGAACTTAAAACTATTAGAAAGATCCACATAAAATAATCTGAACTGATAGCTCTCCCATAAGAGAATTATGCTACAGGTATTATAAATACAATCCTCTATGCCAGTTTAAGAGCCTAGCCTTATTCTGAACTCAGTTTATTGTGTGGCACACAGTTATCTCTGCCATTGTTTTGCTCCCTCTGATTCCTGGATTGAAAGATGGGACCAAACTCAGAGTGTAGGACTATGGACTAAGAGTCGTAAACTATTGCTAACTGGATAACTAAATGTCAGTTCAACAACAAACTTTGGTCACCATGCTAATACTCAGGAATGTGCAATTTCCAATGGCTTCAAAAAAGAAAAATGAAAAGTGTTGGCATTGTCTTGGTGGTCATAAGGACAGATACACATCAGCCTGAAAGTGCAAATTTAACATACAAGACCATGCCTTCATAGTTGCCGGTTTGCAAATATGAACCAATACTAGGTGCAGTAATAATTGTGTATTTTCATATCAGCGTATGTCTTTGTACACACAGAAACTTTTTTACCTTGCTAGTGCTGTTATTGTAATCTTCAACACAGAGTTTGGAAACATTACATTCTGGGGAGATTTCTGCAGGTTGAGGTACGAAAAGTTGTTTCCACTTCAGCTCTGCTCATTTTAAGAGGTAGAACAAGGAACTGATAAGTCTTCTGGTTGAAGGAGAAATGCTAAGGGGGTATGTACTTTGCCTCTATCTTCTCCGAAAAAGAAAACAGTGCCCAATCTAGTGCAAATACAATAAAGGAGGCACGAAGGGGGCTGCTAGCCAAGATGAGCAAAGAGATGGTATGGCTAGTTTAGATGAATTCAAGTCTGCAGGGCCAGTTAAACTGCATCCAAGAGTACTACAGCAACCCGAAGATGTAATCTCAGAGACTCTGTCTGTAACCTTTGAGAATTCTTGGAGAAGAGGTGAGATCTCTCAAGACTAGAGGCAGGCAAATCTATTTTCATCTTCAGAAAGGGCAAAAGAGAGAGAGAGAATCCAGGCTACTACTGCCTGGTCAACTTGAGATTTGTACACAGTTGGTCTATGAGCATTTAGAAGAGAACATGATGCTTGCTAAGGTTTTGTCAAAAACCAGCTATGACAGACAAATCTTTCCTCTTTCTTTGATAGAGGCACAACTGTACTAGATGAGGGATATGCTGTGCATGTAGTGTATCTTGATTTCAGCAAGGCTTTTAAGAAGAATCTTTATGATATTCTTGTGGTCAGACTGATAACGTGGGCTAGACAATGCTACTACTATATGTGTTTTTCATCCCAAAAGGGGCTCACCAACAGTTCCCTGTCATCCTAGAAATTCGATTTTTGGACTACAAATTCCATAATTCCCCATTCTGGGAGCTGTGTTCCAGAGAGGGATTATTTTTTTTTTACTGAAGAGGGATCTAGGCAGAGAGAGGCTTAGATAAGCCTCAAAAGCCTTCCAGTTGAGACCTTTTGTCCCAGATGACCCACATTTAGGTGTCTGAAAGGTGTGTAGAACTCCCAAAATGGAGAAGTATGGCATTTGTAGTCCAATAAATCAAAAAAATCCTGTTCCTGTGGATTCCTTTGGAAGATAGTAGATTCTCCCTCACTGAAGGATTTTAAGACCTCTGTCATGGTGCTTGAGCAGTGGATTCTCTGCTTTGGCAGGAGGTTGGACTCAATAACCCTTGGGATCCCTTTTGTCTCTGCAATTCATTGCTACTTCTGATGCTGTGAACTTTTCCAAGTTCTGCCTTTGCTTTGTAGGAATGGTTAAAAGCTGTCTTTCTCCCGCCTGTTCTCTGAAGACTGAGTGGGAGGTCATTCAGACACTACTTAAAATAATCAGTTCTCAAGTCACCACAGTGTAGATAAAGAGGGTGGGAAAGTTGTTTTCTATTTGCCTTTATTCCTCTTACAAATCTCCTCCCTTCCTCCCCTCTACAAACATGCTAATGCAGTTTTCCACCCACGCTGCAGGCAGTATCTATGAAAATGCTTCTGCTCTGATAAGCTGCAAAACATGTATCAAATGGAGGTCCTTCTGTGGCTGGGAGATGTATTCTTTCCCAGAGAAATTTTTTAAAATTCCTCACAGCATGCAGTATAAAGTCACCTGTAGATATGCCCCTATAGATAATACACAAGAAATGCTCAGTTGTGGCTTCCATTATATGATGCCTCATGTAGTTGCAAAGGAAGGGGGATATTCTGAGAAACAAGCAAATGGGTGACATTTTGAACCAAAACAGGGATTGTTGATAAGTGTTGGCAGTGGACTCAAAGACCATATTCTGGCCAACTCCTTGGAATTGCTATTTCTGTTGATGAGAAGGTCGGTGTCTAATTTCCATCTGTCCAATATAGCCACGTAGAAGTGAACTTCTGTCAGTAAGGATCAAGGACAGGTCTGACCGAAGACATTTTGCTACTTGTGGCACTTAATTCAAGTTATATCTAAAGCCACCCTTATTTTGGAACAGGAAGTGAAATATCCTATAAGCTCTGCTTCTCATCCCTGGCGATAAAAATAAAATAATTACAAATTACAGAATTTACCTTTTGCCGCTGTTTCTTAGCAACTAAAATCTAGCCTTGGATGGCTTCCCTAATTGTAGGGCTGTCTCTGTAAGGAAAGCTCCTGGACCAACATTTTGGACTGCTGGAGAGGCATGCGATCACGGGCAGATCTTCTCCTCTGATTTTGCTAAGAAGTATTGAGTTCTCTGCTTTGTATACAGTGCTAGAATAGGGATGTAAACTTCATAAATAGTACTAGGGTAGAAACTGCTATGTTCTTTTCTTTATCAAGGACCATGAGGGATTTGCAGGAGCTCTCCATACTGTTATTGCAACAATAAGAACACTTACTGTCTTGTGTAAATTGCCCCATTTTCGCTTAAATTGTTCAGTTTGTATAAATTCTACGGGTTTGTGTAGACTAGGATGAGTTCTGTTTTGTTTCCTAGACAATGAAGAATCTGACACTTTGGGTGGGTTGTTTGTGTCTTTCTTAACAGTCAGCCTGTTCTTTTGCGATTGCTGTTGTGGAAGGCTTTGCTCATGGGGGAGGGGAAAGGCATGAACTTGTGCAAATGTGATTTGTATGGGGATAAAGTTGGTGGAGAAATGCAGGTGACTTCATTGTCAAAAGTCATCCAGTTGGGGAAGTGAGATGTGGTTTCTTTTTTAATCTGCTTTGTGCCCTCCAAGCAGTTCTCATTCCTTCCTCGTCTCCATCTTCCTCTTCCTCTTTCACACACTGTGTGTGTGTGTGTGTGTGTGTTTTCAATACACGGTGCAAAAGGAGAGGGTCCCTTGCTTTCATTTCCACTGGTAAGATGGAGGAGAGTGCGAAATTGCACGCTCTCCTTCTCTGCATGCCCCACTCCTTTTTCTATGTTTCCTCCCTCCCTCCCTCCCCCTCTCCAAAGTCGGTGAAGCCTAATGGGAGTGCAAAGGACAGATGGATCTGTCTGCTTTTCATTGGCTGCTTTTCTTCCCCTTGCACCACCACGCTCTCTCTTTTTGTCATTTGGATTCAAGGATCACAACAAATTACATATCACTCCTCCCCCCCCCCCCGACCACAACTGACCCTATTTGGATCACACCGACCCGAAAGTGTCAGTCTGGACATGCCCTTATAGTTATGGTGTGTAAAAGACATCATCTAGTAGGTTGGTTTTATAGCACCACCTTCTGGTCATACTCTTAAATTACTTTGATTGAACAAAATTCATGTTTGTGGGTTTCTAGATGAGGAAGGAGTATGACAGACAGCAAAGGCCTTGATTTACACAGTAGGAGGAAACAGAATTGCTACTTGGAAAATGGCTTCCACAAGGTCTGGGTCAGAGCGGCAACATATGCAGATTGCATGTCTGGTGCAAATAGCTCCTTCTACCAACAAACACCACACCTCCACGAGGTCTAGATGGCACAGGCGTGGGAATGAACCACATGGTCCAGCCTCTGCCATATGTTGCCTGCTTACTTCTTGCATATATTTTAGCTACACTGTATCATTAACCAAGTGGACTTTGTTTCTCCCCGTTTTCCATTTTTGGCTGCAACTATTATTCTCTAGGGTAAAGTTTGAATAAAGTCCAGGGTCACAGAGATGGGCCTCAATGTATTTTTCTAGAACAAATGTATTTAATTCTTCATCCAGTGGCTTCCAGGGCACTTAAAACACTTACAGAAAAGACAGATTTTTTAAAAATAGTAGCCTTTTCTATAACATCCTTTTAACTGAGGGAACAATTGATTGCCCAGATTTTTGGGACTTCCGTTCCCATAAATAAGCCTTGGCCACTATGATAAGGAATTGTGGGAACTGGAGTGCAAAGCCTGCTGAGAGCCCAAAGGTTTCTCATCCATGTTTGAGGAAGGGTTACAATAGCACTTTGGGAATTCATTTGTTGGGCTGCTCACCCAGAAAGCAAATGAAACTGGCGGACGCTGAAACTTGAGCAGGTTTTGCAGGGAGACCCATTTTTGCTTCCTGAAAATGAATGAATTTCCTTCGCAAGGCATCAGCAATTTTCTTCAAGCATTAGAACTATTCAGCATATCATTTGGGAACCCCTTGAAGGTTTCATAAGAAATGCTAGGGTGGGGGTGAAATGAGGGCTTTTCCTGCTGACCTGCTTGTGTAGTTGCAGCTGAAGCAGAGTCGCATAAAGTACTTTAAGCAAGTGGAGATTCTAGTTTTGTGACATCCTCTGCTGACTGGCCTTGTCTGTTTTGGGCACTGTCCATAGTCAAGAGTGCTGTAGTTCCTAATCTTGGGTCCCCAGATGTTCTTGAACTACAAGTCCCAGATATTCTGGCAAGCACAGCTAGTGGTGAAGGCTTCTTGGTATTTTTGTCCAAAAACATCTGGGTTACCCAATGTGGGGAGCCAATAAGCTAGAGTACTGCTGTTTCCATCACTATGTCTTATCTGCTGTCAAGTTGGAACAACCCTAAAACAGCTTCTAAGCCAAGCGAGATATCTAAGGAATGGCTTGATCATTCCTTTAGAATGGATAGGTTTGTTCTCCTTGCAGCCCAGGGGACTCTCAAGAGCCTCCTCCAGCACCACAATTCAAAAGTATCAGTTCTTCGGCGGTCAGCTTTCTTTATGGTCCAGCTCTCACTTCTATACATCACGACAGGAAAAACCATAGCTTTGACTATACGGACTTTTGTTGGCAAGGTGATGTCTCTGCTTTTTAAGATGCTGTCGGGGTTTGTCATCACTTTCCTCCCAAGAAGCAGGCATCTTTTAATTTCGGGGCTGCTGTCCCCATCTGCAGTGATCATGGAGCCCAAGAAAGTAAAATCTGTCACTGCCTCCATATCTTTCCCTTCTATTTGCCAGGAGGTGATGGGACCAGTGGCCATGATCTTGGTTTTTCTGATATTGAGCTTCAGACCGTTTTTTGCACTCTCCTCTTTCACCCTCGTTAAGAGGTTCTTTAATTGCTCCTCACTTTCTGCCATCAGAGTGGTATCATCTGCATATTGGAGGTTGTTGATATTTCTTCCGGCAATCTTAATTCTGGCTTGGGATTCCTCCAGTCCAGCCTTCTGCATGATGTATTCTGCATATAAGTTAAATAAGCTGGGGGACAATATACAGCCTTGTCTTACTCCTTTCCCAATTTTGAACCACTCAGTTGTTCCATGACCAGTTCTGACTGTTGCTTCCTGTCCCACATATAGGTTTCTCAGGAAAAAGATAAGGTGGTCAGGCACTCTCATTTCTTTAAGGACTTGCCATAGTTTGCTGTGGTCCACACAGTCAAAGGCTTTTGCATAGTCAATAAAACAGAAGTAGATGTTTTTCTGGAACTCTCTGGCTTTCTCCATACTCCAGCGCATGTTAGCAATTTGGTCTCCAGTACATGGTGCCTCTCAAAACTACTTGTCTTCTAGTTCCTAGCCACGCCCATCCATTTCTTTTGTCTTTTTCCCAGGAATATAATGGCTGATCTTTTTTTCTTGTCAGTTGTAGTCATCCCATCCATATATCTGTCCCATTGTTCTTGCTTTGCAATTAAAATAGGACCACTGTATCTGCAGGGGTTCAGTTCCTGTTCCCACACCCACAATGCCAAAAAAGCAGAAGTATCAAATGTTACACATTGCATGGTTTCTGGTTCTCTAGTTGCCAGTTCAGGCAGTGGATAAGTGAATCAGTGGATTCTAATCTCACAGATAAGGGGTCCTACTAAAGCACATTCGACATTTTGATGCTGATACACCTGGTTTGGAGAGATCAACCTGGAACTGTTAAAAATTTCCCCATGACATATCTTTTATCACAATGAATAATGTGGTGTCATCAGCAAACCTGATTGCTCTAGTGCTCATTTTGAAGTATAGATCATTTATTTTATTTTAAAAAAACTTTAAAAGGACCAATCCCTGAAGTGCATTGGTGAATCCCAGAACTTGCACTCTTTCGTTCTGAGAAGAGTCTCTTTATCACTATGCTCTCCTTCCTGTTCTTCAGCCACTGTCTGTGCTCCAGCAAGATACCATGCTGAATACATGAGTTTCAGAGTGCATGTGCCCCCCCTCAGGCAGTGGCAGCTGGTGCTCATCGTGGTTGATGTGGTGGAAGACATCGCAGGTGGTGGTGGGCAAAGCCAAAGTGCTAGCGTGCTGCTGCTTTCATCTTCTCTCCTCCTCCTCTATCTCTCATTCAGTCTCATCTTATGGATACAGTGGTGCCCCGCATGACTATGATAATCCGTCCCATAGAAATTGCTGTTTAGCGAAATCATCACCATGCAAAAACCATTTCCCCATTGGAATGCATTGAAACTCGTTTAATGCATTCCAATGGGGAAAATACCTCGTTGTTTTGCGAAGATCGCCCACAGGGCAGCCATTTTGTGAAGCACCAATCAGCTGTAAAAATGGCTGTCCTGCAAAGCATGGGTCCGGAAAACACAGGACAGCCATTTGCGAAGCCGCCAGTCAGCTGTGGAAATCATCATCTTGCGAATAAACAGTCCGCGAAGCACAGACCAAATTGTCGTCAAGCGAAAATCGCCCATTGGAATGACTGTTTTGCAAATCACTATAGCAGTCGCAAAAATTCATCATTATGCAGATTTGTCATTTAGTGGAGTCGGCGTCTAGCGAGGTACCACTGTATATCTAACATGGAGATACTTAGAAATCAAGAACATGATTGTGTCACAGAATATATTTCTGTAAGTCAAAGCCAATTAAAGTTTGCTAAATTGTAATGAGTCTGCTTTGTGAGTTACTTTCTAAGTATTTGGGTTGCTTGTCACTTATACTTTTCTGAGGCAAAAAAACTGACAAGCAATTAAATATTGCTGACAGAGTAGACAGTTTTATAAGGATGACAGAAACATTCACAAATGCAGATTAGGAGATAGTGCTGTCTCCTCTCTCTTTTTCTCTGAGATTGTGTGTGTTTCAGTTGTCTGTGCAGTAGAATCATATATTCTGCTTCCAAGAATCTGAATACAGTATATCTTACCAGACACCAGCATTAGATATCAAAGCTAAATAGAAAGGAAATCAGAATGCCAGTAAGAGCTCTTGGAAAGGAACTTCTTTTATTTCCATATGAATCCTACCAATTGTTCCTCTAACATGAAAGAGATAAAAGAGAGTTAGTATGTCTTTTCCCCCTACAGAAACCTTCTGAAAGTTCTCACATCTTTTCATACTTGCCTTATATTGTAATCATTATGTACCTAGTTAAAATGATGGCGGTGATTGTGATTATGTAGATTGTGTATTATGGTAATGATGCCCTCTTTCCCTCCTTTTTCTTTAGACAACTCCTCATCTCTTCTGGAAGATGAAGAGCTAGGTATGGAGGCCACCAGCTGGCAGCCAAAGAGCCCATCAATTAATGGCCACAGTGAAACTCCAACAACATCTCGTTTCCCCAGATGGGTGACTTTTGATGACAATGAAGTCAGTTGTATTTCTCCACTAGCTTTATCCCCTGTGAAACCAGACCCCCCAACACACATAACAACTCCTCCTCCACCACCACCACCCACAACAACAGCAGCACAGATAATCGATGTAAACTCTAGTACTCTCTCTTCATCCTTTAAAAAAAGGGATCGCCCCAAAAGCACACTGAGTGACCTCTCTAAGGTTCAGAAACTAGACCTTTCCTCAATAACCAGGCTGCCTTCTGCGAGCGGGACACCCCCTTGGAGTGCTACAAATCCTTTCCTTGATGAATCTCTGAGAGATGTTCAACCTTCCCCTATTAATCCATTCAGTTCTTTCTTTGAAGAACGAGACAGACGCTCCCAAACCTCCTCTGCCTCTGGTGCCCCTGGGAGAAAGCAGCGAGATTCTCTCATTATTCTCCATCAGGAGTGTGACAGCATCAGTTTCTTTGAGGCAAATAAACATCTCAGGCACAGAGATGCAGTAGAGCAACTCAAGCAGCTGCAGATTGGAGACCCAGATCATTTGAGCACCCCCGCCCTACCCGATGATGACCCCACCATGCCAACTGAATTGGACAGTACCTTCTCCAGTCTGGGACCACATCAGCGAAAAGATGGCTGGCTGATGATGCTGAGGATACCAGAAAAAAAGAATATAATGTCCTCTAGACACTGGGGCCCTATATATGTTAAACTGACTGAGAGCGGGAACTTGCAGCTCTTTTACGAGAAGGGACTGGAGAAGCCTTTCAGGGAATTCAAGCTTGAAATCAACCATGAGATATCAGAGCCCAAGCTTCAGAACTATGATGAGAATGGAAGGATACACAGTGTGAGGATAGACCGCACCACCTACAAGGAGAAAAAGAAGTACCAGCCAAAGCCAGCTGTCTCTCACACAGCAGAGAGGGAACAGGTAATTAAACTAGGCACCACTAATTATGAAGACTTCCTCAGCTTCATCAAGGCAGTCCAGGATGCACTGATGGATTTGCACGCTTCTTCTACAGACCTGAGCATGGTGGGGTTAAATTACCAAGAGGAAGAAATCACTGTGGACGTAAAAGATGAGTTCTATGGCATCTTGGCCAAAGGGGATAACAGGATTTTGCAGCAAAATGTGTTGACGCATGTGCATGTTCTCACTTTCCTTTCTGGCTTGGCAGAATGCAGGCTGGGCCTCAATGACATCCTGGTCAAAGGGAATGAAATTGTCTCACGGCAGGACATCATACCCACCACCACCACCAAGTGGATTAAACTGCACAATTGCCATTTCCATTCATGTGTGGATGAGGAGGCATTTGCCACTGGCCGCATCATTCTCTTTAACCCCTTGGATGCCTGCCGGTTCGAACTGATGCGTTTTAGTACTGTGTTTTCCGAAAAGACATTGCCCTTTACTTTGAGGGTGGCAGCTAACATCAATGGTGCTGAGGTGGAACTTCAGAGCTGGCTCATGATGTCACAAGGGTTCTCCTCCAACAGAGATCCTTTAACTCAGGTCCCCTGTGAAAATGTGATGATCCGCTACCCAGTGCCTCAGGAATGGGTGAAAAATTTCCGCCGGGATAGTGTTCTCGGGGAAAAATCCTTGAAAGCAAAGGTGAACAGAAGTGCTAGCTTTGGATCCACCAGCATTTCTGGTTCTGAGCCAGTAATGAGAGTAACACTAGGAACGGCCAAATACGAACATGCCTTCAATTCCATTGTATGGAGGATAAATCGACTGCCTGATAAAAACTCTGGTGGGTACTGCTGCTTAAATGGAGTAATCTAGAAAAAATGTTGAATTTATTAGAGTACCTTGCAATAATGCTTAACCTGGTGACTAAAAATGTCAGAAACAACATTCCCTCTAATTTTCCACCAGCACTGAGCAAAACCCTCACAATGTTTTGGAGGCAATCAGAACCAAATGAGCAGCAAAACTATCTGCTGGTGCATTACACCAATACAGCACTGTGCAGCTGTGCAGTTAGAGGGAATGTTGGTCAGAAGGCAGAGTTCAGGGGTTGTTTTTTTTTTAAAGGAAATACATCTGACAGATGAAAGGCCCAAAGGAAGAGTTTACTCAGGGGAGTTGAGGGAGCAAAGACTGATCTTTGTCCCCTTGCTTTTAGGAGGAAAACGCTAAGGTGTAGTATTACCATTCTCCAGCATTAAGACAATAATGACATAATTAGCAATAAGACATAATGAGATTTTCTAATATTGTAAAACAGGCTTTATAGATGCCACCATAGTAGTGCTTAGTTCTCACTGAAGTAGTAGACAAATGTGTTGGCTAAATTACTCGAGACCACAGGTGGAAATTCATATTTTTGGAAGCTCACATGAGTGAAGGCTCTAGAGACAAAACAAATGAAAACCTCCAAATGTAGAAAACTAGAGGGAGAAGAAAAATATTGGGTTAACTTTAAATCCTTTGCCTTGATATCTTGTTTTCTAAATAGAGGTAGGGTGGATTTTGTTGGTGGAAGCAGTGGTTGTTTTTGTTTTACTTTCTTTCTTTGTATGGGGAAGTATTTAATTATACAAACCTCCACCGACACTTTGAAGGAGCTCAGCTCAGGCATAGATATAGTGCCCAAGTGAGAAAATAGACCTAAATTAATACCACTTACTTTGAATACATTATTTGTCTACTTTGCTATACAATTTGAAAAGACCCCCCTAAAAATGAAGTACTGTTCTGTTTAATGAGACTTGACTACAGTATGCAAAAGATTGGTACCCTTGCACTAATTAATGTGAATTTCTGGCTTCTCATAAAATTTGGTCTAGCTCGGATCTCACTAGTCTTGATTTTATGATAATCCGTGAAAGTACAAGTTGCCCTTTGCTAAAACAAGGCGAGTGTTGTAATTGTGCAGCTGTCTTTTGTTGTGCTTGAGGAGCAGCTGTTTTTGTGTGTCACAAAAGTGGTCACACATGCACTCTATGCCAAGCTGGTCTGGTGCAGTAAGATCAAGACTGTAAAATTGGATTCCGCTGAGAGCAGTGCTGTGGTTGTTTCAAGAACAGCTTGGTAACTTCTCTTGCATTTCCCTGATTCATAAGCAACATGTTGTTGCTGGCTGACAAAATAACCCTTGTTTTCACGCTGTGAGGAGCCTCAGTCCCAACTGGGTATGATTCAGTGCTTCTGTGCAAGAGTGTGCTTTGAAACCAGCCAATAGGCAAGCAGAACAAAGAGTGTTAAGAAAACAGTGATTCATCGAATATATTTTTGCCTTGACTGTGAGAAAGGCAACACAAACTGAGTGAGAACAGGACTTAAATTGTAACTTTGGGTCTGAATTTTGTAGAAATCTGGCACTTGAATGACATCAGACAAAATCAAGTGTCCCTTTCTCTGAAATGGGTGTTGCACGTTGAGTATGAGAATCTGAAAGTCAGCTGTAAAGCACATCCCCTACAAATTTTATTAAAGTGCTTTTGTTTTGCTTTAAATAAAAATATATAGGAAAAATTACAGAAGGCTAATGAAGTGTCCTAGTGGTTAGGGGAGCAATTACTTGATCAGTCAGTTCATTCATTTAGTCCAGTGGAGGCAAACCTTTTTCAGCTCCAGTGCCCAAAATGAGGGGGTGGGGAAGAAACCAGTGGCTGCTGTGCCGCCCGGAAGATCAGAACCGGAACAGGAAGTGGCAGTTTCAGGGGGAATCATGGGGATGGACAGGAAGTTAAAGGGGGAATCATGGGGACGGACAGGAACAGAAAGGGGGAATCCCAACTGCAGCCACTTCAAAAGGTTTGTCGCATGCCGGAAGAAAAAGCTTCACGTGCCAGCTGTGGCACGCATGCCATAGGTTCACCATCACTGAATAACAATCCTACATTTACAAAAAGGAAGAAAAGGCTATATAAAACCCCTCTTTTCCCTCTCCTTCAGTTTTCCTATCCTGTTTAATATCTCTGTCATGAAAAATTGTTTTTATGTGTATATCTATTGTATGATTTTTAATGTTGTTAGCCGCCTAGAATGGTCCTGACACGACCAGATAGGTGGGATATAAATAAAATAAATAAATAAATAAATAAATAAATAAATAAATAAATAAATAAATAAATAAATAAATAAATAAATAAATATAGCTATTTAGAGGATGACTGGCTGGATAGCTCAGTGGTTTAGATGTCTGGTTGTAGAGCCAGAGGTTTAGGAGAAGGGAATGGTAAACCACTTCTGAGTACTGTCTATTGAAAAAACCTGAAAGGGATCACCCTAAGTCAGAACTGACCTGACGGCATGGTGCTGTTGTTGTCACTGTAGGGCATATTCTGATTCCCGCTCCTGGTCCTGACAGAGTAATAGCTTTTCTTACCCTCTCCATCTTGAAGGAGTGGGTGCACTGAGCTTTGTGACTCTAGAGAAACAATTTAAATTTTGTCCCTGAATTGTCCATGTTGAAACAGTACTTTGCTCAAACAGTACAACCAGTGCATACTAGATAAATGGCTTGTAGTGCTGCAGGTTAAAAAGCACTGGTTTTCCTTTCCTTAATGGATTTTTTTTCCTGGCAAAAAAAAAAAAAAAGATGGAAGCAGCAGTCAGAGAATACGGAATAGTTGCAAGTGATAGATGGTGATATCTGAACACACATATGTGCATAATATTCTGTGGGTGAGATACTTAATTGAACAGTAAAAGGGCAATCCAGAAAGCCCTCTTAAATCTCAGTCCAATTTTTGTTCTTCCAGTTGTACCAATTGAGTCAATTGCTAAAAGTTAACTCATCAATTATGTAAATTCTATTGATGTGGTGGATCTATTCTATTTGGGACTAGAAGTTGGATTTAGGCCATAGTCTCTGAAATATAGTCCCCTATATTTTTATTTTATACACTATATTTTCAAGACAGCTCTCAGTCAATTAAAGCAATTAAATAAACAAAGTAAACACCTTAAAACACTGTAAAACATGGCATAAATCAATTAAACAGAAAAAAAACTACTGGCACTCAGAAATATACCCCACCAAAAGAATGGTCCCCTTGCATAAGTCAGTGACACAAGAGATAAAAGATATAAACAGGATTTGAACTTTTCTGTCATTTAGAACGGCGGTTCCCAACCTTGGGTAATTCGCATGTTCTTGGACTGCAGTTCCCAGAAGCCTTTACCACCAGGTGTGCAGGCCAAGGTTTCTGGGAGGTGCAGTCCAAAAACACCTAGGTTATTCAAGGTTAGGAACCAGGGAGTTAGAAGAATCACATTTATACCTGTGCCATCCTTCAGGTGGGCAGAGTGTCCTGTCTCCCAAGGCCAAATATCGCCACTAGCATCCATGCACAAAATTA
The DNA here is from genome assembly GCF_051106095.1 of Pogona vitticeps. NCBI lineage: Eukaryota > Metazoa > Chordata > Lepidosauria > Squamata > Agamidae > Pogona > Pogona vitticeps. Next base: position 324,861,954 of record NC_135783.1, on the reverse strand, counting down.
AAAAGCTTTTCTTCTCTCTTCAAAAATGTCTTCAGTGAGATGTTGTAGGCAATTTTGTCATGTCCTCAGGGTTCCTTGCACACCTGCACACTTTTAAAAAAAAGTTCTCTGCCTTGAATGTTAATCAGTTTCAGAAGTCTTTATTCAGTTGAACTTTACTTCTGGAAGTCTCCTTTTCTTCACTCTCTTTCGCCACATGCCTCAACCATTAATGGGGCTGTATTAGTAGCAGAGAATTAGAAAGCTATGATCCTCTGTTGGTGCTGCTGGCTGTTGCTGCTGCTCTGTGCTGCCATACTAAATGAAGTACCAATGTTCTGACATATGGAAATAAAATTTAAAATTAATGAGTTGGTTTTATTGAATGAATGGATTTTGCTTAATGAATTGGTCTGAAAGAATAAGTGCCACATTTAGCGAATGTATAGCACTTCATGAACTAAAACAGCCCTTTAAAAATTAAAAGCTGGAATTTATTATGGCAATTAAGTATGTGTGCCTATATTTGAGATGAGGCGTTCTTGATTTTTATTTTATTTTTAACTGTTAGAAGAATAACATTTCTCTTTATTGCTGTGGAATCTCTTCTTTCATAATAGGGATGGGTAAACTGTCCCTAATTAATTTCATTATTCAATAAATAAATACTCAGTGATACTCTTTTCTAAATAAATAAGCAATGCAACCTTCCCATTTTGGCCACACACCTTGGGACAATGGCCCCTGAGCTACTGGCCAATCTGAAAAACAGCCCTGTCAGAAGTGCCCTTTGTATTTGGTAAAGTGGTCTTGGTAGCCAGATAAGTGGTGTAAAACGGATGGATGGATGGATGGATGGATGGATGGATGGATGGATGGATGGATGGATGGATGGATGGATGGATGGATGGATGGAGAGAGAGGCAGAGGCAGAGGCAGAGGCAGAGGCAGAGGCAGAGGCAGAGGCAGGAACAGCAGAAGTGGGCAGAATCAGGGCTGACAGGCAGAGCCAGGAACAAATCACATATTCATACACATAAATGCAGGCAGACAAGAATTTCATATATATTTAGAATAGCAGGGAAATTCAGGTGGGTCCTGACCTCTGACAAATAATCCACATGTGCTAGAAAATCAAACAAGAACTTCCAAGCCATCAGCTTAATGTTAGCTGACCAATTTTCTAGGTACCTTTTCCAATCCAACATGACTTTGTTTCTAAATCCATGAAACAAAAAATGTTTTGTTTGTTTGTTTTTCAATACTGCCCCATTAATGTTGCCACTCTCTGGCCAGTTTGTAATATGCAATAAAAATATACCAACACAACATAATAAATACCAAAAAATGCAATTAATACAATTAATTAATTAATACAGTTTTTTAAAATCTGATATGATTCTTAAAAGAGGCTTAGTGTTACTTTATAAGAAACTCTCAAGGGTTCTGCATTTACCATCTAGATGTCACTCTGTTGTAATACATGGAAATCTCATGTTGTATGCATGTTTCTCCATAGAAGATTTGATATACTAAATGTACATGGTTATTAGTATAATATCAAATTGTTTTTGAGTGATGCTTTGCTGAGAGGTTGTTTGTGATCATTTTCTCAGTTGGAGATTTTAATTTCCACATTTTTGCTGTCTCGCACCTCCTCCACATAGCTTCAGGTCATCCTCACTGCTTCTTCTGCCATCTGGAGCTTGGGTCAGACCGGGAAGTGCCTTCCAGTTTTGTCCACTATGTGGATGTGGAGTTTGACATGCCAACCACCTCAGCTTCCAAAGCCACCGTTCGGTCTATTTCTGTGGAAGGCAAGACAGATGTCAGGAAGTGGGTCAACTATTCAGCACACTACAGTTACAAGGTACAACTGAGCAGTTGATAAAGAGATATGTAGACATTTTGTAGGGCAGGAGAAAAGGAGGAAACTCTTAATGCCTTTTGAAAACCCTTGATTTCACACTGCCCAGCCAGAGCTAATCAAGGGAGTATTCCCTGGCCATATTGAACGGTTGATTCTGGGAGCTATGCTCCGGAAAGATAACTTTTCCAAGTATCTCCTTCTAGAAGATCACTATGAGCAATCCAGTGGACAGTCTAATGGGGACTTGTGACTGTTTTCACTGGGATGGTAAATCTGTTCCCTTTTTTGTTAGAACTTATAAGAACCTAACCATGGTAGTGAACCTTATTTCCAAAATAACTTCAGCACTTACAAAGGTTCCTGTAAAATTCAGACTGCAGTCTAAAGTGGAGTCATCAACCTCATTCACCATGTTATCTCATTAAGGTCTGCTATTTTAAATTGTGCAAGAGCAGCATATGTCTTGCATGAAAAAGGTCTCCATGTCCAACTTCAGTAATTAGAAATGCTCAATATGGTTCATGACAGAGACCATGGAGAGCCATAGCATATCCTAGCATGCAGTATTGAGTTAGAAGTTACAAAAATGGGAAAAGTTACTTTGGGGGAATGACAATTAAGACTCAGGGGATTATGGGAGTTGTAGTCCAAACATAACTTTGCCCATAGTTAGATGGATCTACAGTCATACTCAGTATAAGTTATATTTATGTGTTCATAAACTTGGCAAGGAAAGGAGAAATGCATCCACTACTCCAGACGTTTTTGGCTATGGGGATATTTTAATGAAGAAGGGCAGCAACTGCTGCATTCAGGGACTCATTAGCTGAGCTGCCTCTTGCTCTGTATTATATCCACTGTGTTTGAGGGATCTTTTCCGTTAGATGGAATATCCCAGGACAAGTTGTTTGTTTCCCCTCTTTCGCTGTTTTAGTTAAATTGCTAGGAATGGAAGGGGTTATATTTGGCTGGAGTCCACTTTGATTTAACAAATGAGATTATTAGGTGTTGGCCATTTGACAAATGGGATGATTAGATGTTGGTCCTTCTTTCTTTAGAGCAAGGGTGGGTAAGATCTGGGGAGCCATTTTTCCAGCCACAGGATCCTCTGCACCTCCAAATAAAACAGGAAGTAATCTGAGGGCCATATGTTTTTTTAAAAAACTCACTTCCTGTTTTAAAAACACAGAGATGTCTTGCCTAAAACAATGTCCATTGTTTTAGACAAGCCTTGAAGGTGTGATCTTCCTGACTACTTGCAATAGAAATTGCCCCAAATGTGGGATGTCTTCTGGGGGGGCACAAAAGCAGCCTGAGGGTGTTACATGCAGCTTTACAGACCACATGGTTCTTAACCTGGCTTCAGAGCAAGCTGCAGTTGTCTAAGGACACTAGCAAACAGAAGTCAGATAGTGTTTCAATAATCTTGCACAACTCTCACTTTTCTTTCTTTATCAGGTGGAAATAGAGAAGAAAAAGAGTTTGAATCGAGATATGATGGAAGGCGACACTGATAACCCCGAGGACTGTGCTGTGCAGTGAAGGAGAAGTCTACCTGCAATTGGAACAATAAACACACCAGGAATTGTAGAAGCAGAAATACAGCATCTTGCTCCTATGTTTAGAGGAGCCATAAAGTCTGGAGGGCCATACAGTTTCCTTGCCCTCTATGACCTTATATAGAGAGGAACCTCATCTGAGATTTGTTTACAACAGCCTGGAAGAGCATTACATACATAGGTTTATAATGTGTTCGACCCTGCCTTCGTTCTTAATTTTGATTTTCTTGCAGTGAAATAATGGCATTTTGATAGCTACAGCTTAAAAAAACATGTAGCCAATTTTGTCAACATGTGTTCCTTCTTTGCACTCGACACTTCCTAAAAACTGGGAATTCAGTCTTCAGAAGAGCTTTTCTAAGTCATCTAGACAATGGTGATGGAGATGGAGGTAGCGTAGAATCTCTTTCTTGTTGTATTTGCATCCTGCAGGTAAAGGCAGAAACGGCCTTTCCCTCTCAACCCATGTAAACGTAGAGTGGTTTAGGTTCTGTCTATGGAGCCAGAGGTTAGGAGTTTGATTCCCACTGTGCCTCCTTGACAGGGGCTGGACCTGATGATACAGAGGGTCTTTTCCAGCTCTGCAGTTCTAAGATAATGATGATGCAATCACTGGAAATTCCAGTAGGTGAAGGGCAAATAGTTTGACATTTCTGTCTGCTGTTATTAAGAAAGAACATTTAAATATTGCACTTCTTCCTTGCGTTTTAGTCACCAGAAGAGTTCCTTTGTTCATTTAGTCTGAGGCTGGGTCCAGGGTAATTCTTTAAACTTGATGCATTCATAGCTGCCAGTAGAAGGGCAAGGACTTCTGCCTTGTGATTCCTGCTTGGGAAAATACCTGGAAGAAATAGAATTAATTCAGACTTTTGCATGACCCTTAAGAGCATTGGATACAGTTGGTTAACCAGTCAGTGTTTAATTAGCCAGTCAATGCTTCTTTAACAGACTACAGCTTATGTAGATGGGCATGATGGAAAGAAGACATACCACTGAATTTCTTAGATGGTGACAGTGGTGCTTTCATGTTTTGTCCCAGTACTATATCTTCATTTACAAAATCAGCAGTGTAACATATGTATGAGCTAGCAGTAGCAGGTGTTATTACTTTATAATATGCAAGCATAATATACTGGCTTTGCTGTCAGGCCTCTTGGATTTATGTTTCCATAATATGTTTCACACAGGTGCAGAAATTAACATCCAAAGACTCTTGGCTTTGGGGCATCAGAGTATTTAAAATCCAGAGTGTTCTAACTCATATGGTCTGAATACCTGAACAGGATGTGTAGTGCTCTGATTACCTTCCTATAGACGAAAGAAATGAAGTATTGTACTTTGCATAGTATATTCAGTCTATTCAGAACTTTGTCTACAATTATTTATCCTATCCCAACCAATCCCTGCTTCAGGTAAGTTATTAAAGCCAGTCTTCACTTACCTTGGCATGTTGTGGGATTTTTCCTAAATTAAAAAAAAACACCACTGTGCACTGTGGGAAGGTGGGCAGTGGGAAACGTGGATGGTAACCATAGTCCAGACAGGAGAGTTTAATCACATTTATACATGCATACCCCCACTGCATATTGTAATTCTTATGAGAATTGGCTCACCAAGCTGTTGTTTATGTCAGGTAGATGTCATTGATGTCATTGAGGTGAATAATGTGTGGATCAGAACTTCTAAGGGCAGCCATCTTTTATGACAACAGTGATTGTGGGAGGGGTGCTATATGTTATGACATAGTCTCATTTGGACATTCTGTAGGACAGAAGTACTTGATGGTTTGCTAGTAGGCTTTCTGTCCAGGATTTTCGTCTTCTGTATATAGAACAAGAATTGTAGGAAACACTCTGCCACTTTGTTGTATAGGCTTATCCCCATCCGACCCCGTAAAGATATTTAGTACCTTTTCAATGGCATTAAGAAAAATGAGGCAGCCTCCTCAGGTAGCAAATACTGGGTTACATGAAAGGGTAAGATTTGGTTGTTAAATTTGTTATTATATTTTTACTGCAAGGCATGAGAAGTTGTATTTATGGAATCTTGCCTCACATGCCAGATAACTTCACGTGCTTTGATATTATGCATCTTGGTATAGGTAAGTGCAGGAGTGCCATCTTCTGTTCTTCTACAAGGAGTCATAGTGTCATGGTCCATCTGTGTTCATCACCACCACCACAAAAATGTCAGAACTCTCCTTGCTTCTAGTGCACCACTTTTACCATGAAGCTGGAAAAGGGACATTTTGATATTTAAGTTAATATTTTTGCCTGTCTCTAGTATAACTCACTGAGCCATTGCACAAAGAATATTACAAACTTTTATATCACACCGTCCTTGCATAGAGTTTGGAAAAGTTGATGTTTTGGAAAGTCAGACTTGGCCTTGTAGTCCAAAAAGATATTTCCCAAGCTCTCCTCTTAACAGATAAGGTTCCAAATGAGTGCATGGAATGCTCCCTTAAGAAAAACTGACAATAGCTATCAACCTTGTGGTGAGGAAGCCAGTAATTGTTCCTCTCGGTGGTTCAGAAAGGGGCAGGAAGTATCAGTCTCCGTGCTCCTTCTGAACCACTGAGAGGAACAATCACCAGTTTTGAAGGGACATTTATATGTGCTGCTTGCTCAGAAGGAGGTGTTCCTTCTACAGCATCTGTTTGAGGACAAATGGGAAATACATTTGCATGTTGGTTCTGTCTAGATTGGTATGAAGCCTTTCCAGTGCAGTAACTTTGCACAGCTGGTGAACAGCCATCAAGTATTGCAGCAGCCATGGCTTCATTTAAAATCTTGACCCCCTAAAGGTCTTCAGAATTGAATGAATCACAGACTTTACTGTTGTACAGCAGTATTTGAAAACACTTTGCTGGATGCCCTGTTGCTTGGACTCAATAGATTTATAATATTTTCAGGTCATGTTTCAGCTGATCTTAAGATATTTTTATTGGATGGAGGGGATGGACATTTGAGAAAGTTACCTTTTAGTCATATGGGCCAGAAATTCTATTGTGAAATACTGCATTGTATGTAAGGGCAGTCATGCAAGCAGGTTGCACATTTTGCCAGCTACCTGTCAAGTGCCTAGGTGCTCAGCTAGTTGTGCAACCCAGGCATGATCAAGTATGCAATGGGCAGTTGGCTTGTGCAATTTATAGATAACTATCTGCTATACTAGCAAGATTCTGGCCACTTAGCCCAAGTTATTAGGGTCTCAAAAGTTAAAAAAAAAACAGCACTTTTTCAACTGTACCCAAATGGCTATTTTCATACACTAATGGTTCAGGTTCAATGTTTTTCAAGCAAACAGCCACATTCAGGAGATATTCTGCTATATAATGCACTGCCGTTCTTAAGATTTGAAGAGCTCAAGTGTTAGTTAGCAGGAAAAGATATAAACATTAGCATTGGTAGGCCAAGAAGCATCTTGTTTTGAATGAACAGACGACAAGCCTGTACTCTTGACAAAGAGAGTTTTAAAGGAGTATCAGTGTTGCAGAAGTGTACCACTTTGATACCATTTTAACTCTCGTGGCTTCATTCTAAAGGATCCTGTGATGTTTAATTTGGCAAGACACTGTTAGAGAGCTCGAGTACATCCCCATGCACTACAGCACTAAAGCTCTGTCTCACAGAGAATTCTAAAAGCTGCACCACAGTCCTAGATTCCTCTAGCAAACTGCAAGCTGGGTAGACTATGTACACATTCCTTCTGTGGACTAACCTTCAAGAGTCATGTTCACATCCAGTCCATGGAGTTACAGGCTGTTAAATAGGATGTTTTTTTCCCCTACTTGCAGACAAAAGCATTGAATGATTTTGCTAGCTGGGCAGGAATGGGTGGAATCCTCAATTTGTGGTGGGAATAACTCTTTGTCTTTATGCTCTTTCTCTTAAAGCAGCCTTAAAGGCCTTGTCGTGATAAATAAAAAGGGCTTCTGTTGCTTCCTGCCTGTTTTTCACTGCCTCCATAAAGAGAAATATTTCATATTCTGTTGCACTACTGTGACTGAGTGTTTTTTTTACCTATTTTGTAACAGGTTTCTATCTTTTGATGTTGTACTATGAAAGAGTCTGTACACTGGCTGATTCTTTATATATTTTATTGTGAACCCCTCCCCGGCTGCTGGCAAATTCTCAGAGATATGCCATTTTGCATTTAATTATGGGAGGAACTTTGAATAAATGCAGATGAAATCCTACATTCACAGAAGCCATCTCTTCGTTGTTGCATGACTTTATTTTTCTATTTATATCCGCCATACAAGGAAATCTTGGTCTGATCGTTTTCAGTTTATAAATCACTTGTGGCAGATAGTTTGCAAATCAAAGGGGCATCAGCCTCCATTTACTTCATTTTGGTCCAGGGTGGATAAAAATTGATGATTTTTGACAATCCAATTAATTTAAATGATTTTTAAACATTTAAACAATCAAAAATATAAATTTTAAATTTAAATCCTGATTTCAATCAATTAGATTTAAATCAAACCCACCCTGTTCTGATACAAAAGGGACTAAATTATCAGGCTGAATTGTTTGGTGTAGCTGGCACAGTAGGAGTCTTCTCCTTGCTGCATCCTTGCTATGGAGCTGCCTTCCCCAACCAGTACATCCCCGGTGAGCAACCTCACCAACATAGCCAATGGTAGACATTATGGAGTTGTATCCTGTTTTTAAAAGCCAGAAAATTCAATTATTCAAAAAGCCTCCTGTTTATGAATGTGGAATGTTATGCTTCTGTATCAGTGGTTCAAAAAACCAGAAAATGCCTTGATATTGCAGCAGAAATAAATGTGCCAAACTACGTAGCAAAGGTGTGAGGGGGTGCAGGCGTGCAACTCTGTTGAGCCACATGGTCCCAGCCCCAAAATAGGAAGCAGCTGGGAAGAAGGTGAATTGCCTCAGGATCAAGCTGGCTGGAAGGCGTCCCACTCTGCAGCTGCAGAAGATATACTGTCTTGATGAGAAAGCTTTAAGAGGCAGCTTTCTAAGGGAATAAAAGCAGAACTTGCAAGGCAAGGGGTCAATGCCTATCTTGGAAGAAGAGGATGTGTGGGAGGGTGCCAGAAGCTGTCTACCCTCACCAGGTTTATTGACTTGTGACAGGAGCCAAGCATCAGAGATGCCAGTTACACACTTGGACAAGGCTATGCTATCCTGAAAGGTGTGGGACTTGGTGGCGCTGTGGGCTAAACCGCAGAAGTCTCTGTGCTGTAAGGTTTGTAGATCCTCAGCTGTAAAATCGAATCCACGTGACGGCCCATCACTTGTCCCAGCTCCCGCCAACCTAGCGGTTTGAGAGCATGCAAATGCAAGTAGATAAATAGGGACCACCTTTGTGGGAAGGTAACAGCGTTCCATGTCTAAGTCGCACTGGCCATGTGACCACAGAAGATTGTAACTCTAATAAAACTGATATGAATCAAGCAGCTGAACTGGAGTTATTAACAGGAAACTCCTGGCGAGAGGAGTGGTGGGTCATGCACAAGGGCAGCCTGAATGTTGACCACACTTACGTTAGCAGACAAGGTGGTGTACAGAATACCCTCTTCAGCATACTACCATTTCTTCTAGGCATTTTAATTACTTTGTGACTCCACGTAATAGTTATCCAGAGAACTTGTTGAAAAATGGCCATAAGAATTGCTTTGTGTTTGGTTGAGAAGTGGTTCATCACAAAGGAGTCAGGTTCTGGGATTTTTTGCGACCTGCTATCTCTGTGAATGGTAGTGAGTGATGAGCACAAGAGGGTATCTTGTAGAACATATTGACTGCTCCTCTTGGTATTGTCAACATTCAGGCTGCCCTTTGCTATGTAAAATTTTATAACAATGTGGCTGTATTTCCCTTTTGAGGGTCCACATTTGAGGCCCTGGAACCTTGATTTCTTCAAAATAATTAAAAGTGTGTAGGACCAAACAACTTCTTTCAAGATAAGCAGGATAAGTATTTTCTATTTATGTGGCATATATTAAATCTGGGGACATTCAGGGTCACCTATTTCTGATCAGGAAGGCAAAACAGGTTTTTTTAAAATCCTTTTCCCAAACTTCCCCAAACATTTTTGCTTTTTAAAAAATTATTCATTTTTTCATTAGGTAACCTCCCCAAATTTGTTACAGAGCAAGAGCAGACTATCTACTACAACAGTGCCAAATTTGGTACTGATTTGTTGTTTAAATGTTAGAATATTTTGTTTGGGCCCCCTTTTATAGAGCTTCCTTATAGAATGTTGATTTGCTCTACCAATATAAAATCATTGCTGCAGTCTCATGGAGCAATAATATACCAAATATACCTTCTGGTTTCATTTCTTCTTTCTTGTACGTTTAATAAAGACACCTACAACAGTGCCATATGCTTCAGTGCTGTTGAGTACACAAGACATTTCAAATACGCCTAGAATTTTCAAAGTGCCTACAGGAATGAGACTGAAGATGTGAGATGAGGGGCAGGGCATGCCTGCCAACCGGATGGATCAGTAATTTGACTCAACAGAAGGCAGCTTCCAAGATTTGCTCTGCATCTCCATTTTTCTTTATCCTTTTAAAATACAATGCCAAACAGTGATGAAAAACACACTTCCATACTAAAGCAAAGAGGCTAACATTCTTCAAACGATAATTTGTAGAGGTACATAAGGAGGGAGGGTAGAATAATGGAGGTCTAAAAATGCACTGTACAGTATATAAAATACTTGGCCACTGTGAAATAAGAGGCAGTTTGAAACGTGATTGTGGAGCCACCTTCCCACATGGAAATCAATTCAGAAGCCACATTGCATAGAACAGCGCTGCTCTCTTTTACTTATATCTAGACATGGGGGCGAATATAAAAACAAATATCCCTGATTTGTCAGATATTCATTGCTTTGTATTCTTGGGGTCCAGAGACCCCGATGAATACAAAGTAACAAATATAACCCTTTTATATTCGTCCCTTCATTCCCCATCTGCTTAGGCCCCCAGCAGATCAGCTGTTCTTCAGGGTCATAAGCAGAGAGGGATTTTCCCTTAGGGTGGCTTGCTAAAGCCTGCCCAAAGGGAATCACACCCCCAGGGCTGGGGGATGGCTCAGTTCCCCTTTCCAGAAGAGGAGGGACGGGATCAAAGCAATCCTAAAGACAGCAGAGCTGGGGATTGCTTTTATCTGTTTCCTCCTCTTCTTACACCACACGGCATAGGAAGGCTGTGGGGGATGGGGCTTTATATATAGGGGCTGTCTGCAAGAAATGTCCCGACAAACCAACAAATTGATTCATGGTTCGTCGGGCCACTGGGAGGCAATTTCTGATTTGACTACTCATGAACCAAGATAGCGCTTCATCCTCATCTCTATTTATATCCACAAAGAGATGGGAAGAGGCGCGCACGTCAGATTGGTCATGGACATAAGAGTTGCAAGGGGCCTATAAGGCCATAAAGTTCAACCCCCTTCTCAATGTAGGAATCCAAATCAGAGCAGATCTGACAGATGGTTGTCCAATTTTCTCTTCAATGCCTCCAGTGTTAGAGCACTCACCACCTCCCGAGGTAATTGTTTCCATTGTCACACTACTCCATCAATTGGGAAGTGTTTCCTGATATTCAGCCTAAATCTGGCTTCCTGTAGGTTGAGTCCATTATTTTATGTCCTGCAATCTGGGATGATCAAGAACAGATCCTACCCTGCTTCTAAACGATTATCTTTCAAGTATCCGAAAAGTGCTTTCATATCTCTCCTCATTCTTTTTTTCTCAAGGGTAGACACAAAGATCCTTCATAATGATGTGGCACTCAAGATCTCCCTAATGGCCTTCGCGTTTGGGGGAGGGTCTATGTAGACCAAAAACATCCTTTGTTTTTGCACTTGTTTATGTAATTGATTTTTTAAATTTAAATAATCAAAACATCAGTTTAAAAAAATGTCATTTAAATCATGATTTCAATTGATTCCATCCTGCTCTGGTCCAAAAAAAACAAAATGATCAGACTGGGAGGAACAAAACAAAGAAAATGTGAACGATTAATAGCCTTAAATCCCAGTTGAAGAAAGCATGCAAGAACAGTTTGCCCCTATTTTAAGCTTGTTACCTTGTTTTATTTATTTATTTATTTATTTATTTATTTATTTATTTATTTATTTATTTATTTATTTATTGGACTGTCACATACAGCACTGATGGTACCTGTCTGTCATGGGTTTGGAGGGAAAGTTCCATCCTATGGGGAGTGGAAGGCGGGACATCAGGGGGGAGGAGCTGTACTGTATATATATTTGGAGGAAGTCCATCGTAGGTGAGCTGATGTGGAGAAGTGGAGTTGGAGTCTGTGGGTCAGACTGTGGGTCAGACTGGGTACAACTGTTCGTCAGATAGTACATACCTGATAGGTTCAGGTTTCTATCTAGGTAGCCAGAACTGATAGGTTCAGGGTCTGTGCGTTACCTTAAAGTGTTCCGTAGGAACCAATCTGTTGTATGTGTACGATTGGGACTATACCAAGTTCCAGTATCCTATTTACCTGATCCTTTTATTTACCCTGTTTGTTGTTTCAATAAACCTTGTTCTTTTGTTTATTAAAATCCATTCCTGGTCTGGGTGACTTGGTGGAGCGAATGGTTGGTGGCAGCATAACTACAGGGTGGGATACTCCAGTAGGTCTGGGGTTGCAACATGGACTTATATACCACCCCATAGCGCTACAAGCACTCTCTGGGCGGTTTACAATTTAATTATACAGGCTACACATTGTTTTACACTGAAATATGGATTAGAAAAACAACAAAACCTATACATTTTTCATTTCCATTAAAGAGGAACACTTCAGACACCTTGTGGTGTGATCTTTGCACTGCAACCCCTCTGATAAGCAAGCAGAAATTGTAGAAAGTTCACCATTGAAATAATTTTAAAGATATAAACAGAACTGGTATAGTAAAAACCAATTACTCAACATCTGTGTGTTACTGTATGCTTTCAGCATTGTTGTTGTTGTTGTTAATCATGTGTCATCAAGTCAATTCTGACTTATGGAGACCCTTTTCGGGATTTTCCAGGTAAAGAACACTCAGAAGCGGTTTCCCATTCCCTTCTTCTGGGGACACCGTACGATTGTGCAGCTTACCCAAGGCCACAGAGGCTGGCTCTTCTAGGATACACAATGGGAAATCAAACTCTCAGTCTCTGGATCTGCAACCAGAGACCTAACTACTCTTTTGCTTATAGCTCTTAAGGGATTTTATTGACACCCAGCCCTTCTGTGAAAGTAACCAGCTCAGGGCTCCTAAATGACATAAGAAAAAAAGAGGTTAAGACCAACACTAAGGCAAATGTTGGCTAGAAGGAGGAAGGAATTAGCAGTGGGCCAGTTGATAGCTCCCATAATCCCCTAGACTAGCAATGATGAACCTGTGGCATGCATGCCACAGCTGGCACGCAGAGTCCTCTTTGTGGGCATGCAAGCCATAAGTCGCTGGATCGCTATCTCCAGCCACCAAACCTGAGGGGGTGGCTGCAGCCGCGGTGCTAGCACCCCTGACAGGCGGCGGGCCAGGATCCGGAGCAGCTGGTGCTGGCAGCGGCAGACGGGCTGAGCTATAGGCAGTGGCAGAGTTGGTGTCTTCCCTGTGTGAAATCAGTTGTTTTGTTCTGTAAAAGGATAGGGCATATGACTATGGGTAGTGTTCTGGTACTAATCTGGGTGTGATGTTTTGGGACCCACTCCAGCGCTCTGTCTCTGAAATAGCAGGATCATTGCATCAGTACTTTCGTTTAGCATTAGATCAACTCTGCACAGACCAGAAAGAAAGAAAGAAAGAAAGAAAGAAAGAAAGAAAGAAAGAAAGAAAGAAAGAAAGAAAGAAGAGCTTAGGATTAGCCAGTAAATGGTATAAAAGGAGGGAGGGCTGTGCGGTCAGATCGAATCACACTGGCATGGAACAATCTGGGGTTTATGTGTGATCACCTGAACTGAATAAAAGCATAAAAGAAACTACAAATCAAACCACAGTGTATTCACAGTCCCAGTAGGCTTTTACAGGACGTAATAAGGGGTCAAGCAATACCAGAGCCAGGAGACATCCACTCAAATTGAGTGCTGGGAGAGTGAGAATAGACAAAAGAAAATATTTATTGACCCAGCGTGTTGTTAGTCTGTGGAACTCCTTGCCACACGATGTGGTGACATTATCTGGCTTAGATAAAGGGCGATTAGACAGATTCCTGGAGGAAAAGTCCATAGCAGGTTGGAAGCCATATCTAGTTGTCTCGTGTGCTCCCAGAGGCATCTCGTGGAGCCACTGTGAGATACAGGAAACTGGACTAGATGGGCCCTTGGCCTGATCCAGCAGGACTCTTATTATGTTCTTAATAAGCAACCACCAATTAATGTTGAAGAAACCTGATTCAAGACTTCCATACTTAATGAAGACCATTCAGATCCAGAACAATTCTAAGTAAAATTAAAATTGGTGGAAAATATTTAATCACTAACCTGACTGCCGGCTCAAGTCTCTCCCACTGAACCAACGAGACTTCAAATAAAGGTGCTTAAATTTAATTAGATCACACGTCTACGAAGATCTGTTTGTAAGCTTTGCATCCCATACAACATGCATGGGCCACATGTGGACAGTAGAGATGGGATTTTTTAATTTCCCCGGCTACAAAACTTGTTAATTCACCATTCTGGGGATTGTTTCTCCCACACAAACATTACAGACACCTAAATGTGGCTCACCTGGGATAAAAGGCCTAAACTGGAAGTCTTTAAGGCTCAGCTAGGTTTGGCTCTGCCTAGTGTCCTGTTTGGAAAGAAAGCTCACAGCTAGCACTGGAGCAGAAACAAGACGCTTCGGTGGAGCTAGCCCTTGCTAAGCCTTGAAGCCTTTTAGTCTAGGCTTCTTCTCCCAGGTGAGCCACATTTAAGTGTTTGTAGGGTGTGTAGAGGGAAGGTAGAACTCCCAGAATGGAGAAGAGCAGGAGTCCAAGAAATCCCATCTCTACATGCAGCCCATTTATGTTGTATGGGATGCAATACTTGCAAACAGATTTCCACAGCAGTGTGATCTAATTAAATGTAAGCACTGTATTCGCGAAGGCTTTCACAGCCGGGATCTAATGGTTGTTGTGGGTTTTTTGGGCTCTTTGACCGTGTTCTGAAGGTTGTTCTTCCTAATGTTTCGCCAGTCTCTGTGGCCGGCATCTTCAGAGGACAGCACTCTATGCTCTGATGTAGTATGCTTGGGAGTGGAGTATTTATGGCTGTGAGATAGGCTTTTGTCCTTTTCTGGAGATGGTGTGTCTTGTTGTGGGTGTATTGTTGTGATAAGGAGCAGAAATGTAAGCATCTTTATCTGAAGTCTCTATGATTCCATGGGAGAGACTTGAGTTAACACTAGAATCCCTGCATGCTTGGCTACTTAAAGAAAGTGGTTGGCACCAATATATTGCCACTGACTTATGTTACATTGTGGAAAATGAACCCAATAACACACCTTACTTTGTAATTTGCATAATGTATTCTATCTGAAATCTGGACAAATGAATGCTTTATAAAATTTATTCTGGACTGTAATCACTTGTTTTAGAATGCTGATACTACAGGCATTGCTTTGAAATGAAAATGAAGGGGTGTTAGAGAGTTATGCATGTCGTTATGAACTCCTTATAGGAAAGACTGGGGAAAAAAAGATTAATAGATTAAAAATGCATGCAATTTCCAGCTTGAGATAGAATAATGATAATGGAGGAAGTAGATGGGCATTCATGCCAACTTGTTCTTGAGTGACCAGTTACCAAGGGTACCTTACTCAGAATGCCTGATTCTCTTTTGTTGCAAAGTATGGATTTTTTTGTTAAATTCCTCTAGCTGTGTAGCAGAAGTGCAGGGATTTGAAGAGTAGAATGGTTTCAAGCTCCCCAGAGTAGTCCAACTCTTTTCTCATTAACTAGCAGTCTCAACAGCTCTGAGATATTAGTAGCAGAAAGAATTTTAAAAAACCTCATTTTTTTACTTACATTTGTGATCAGCTAGCAAACTGCCAAACATGACTGCTTTCAACCACAGGCTTCAACAGACGAAAGAGAGGGAAAGAGCAAGCAGAAAGGCAGGACTCTCTTTGAATTCAAAGGCAGGAGGGAACAATTAGTTACTGCTGCGTAGAAGGAAAATGATAACTACTTATGGTCAATGCTGTGGTATGTTTTGAAGCATAGGTGCTCATCATGGTAATCCCCATAACTATCCCCCCCAAAGAGGACCCCAAAAATTCAGGCAATTTTGGTACCCTATATTTATAGCTATATCAGAAAACCAATTCTTATCTAAATCTTAACTTTCTTTACTTCTTTGTTGCTGTTGTATGCTGTTAGGTTGCCTACAAATTATGGTGGTATCTGGCTACCTCCTGTGAGTAGAGCTAGCCTGTGTGGCCTTGGGCAAGCTGCACAGTCCCAGCACACCCCCAAAAGAAGGGAATGGTAAACCACTTCTGCGTATTCTCCACCCGGAAAATCCTGAAAATGGTCACTATAAGTCAGAATTGACTTGACAGCACATGATTATTACTATGAACGAGTTACCTTCAAAATGCCCTATTATCAATAGCCCTGCTCAGTACTTATAAACTAATGCCTATGGCTTCCTTTATGGTATCAAATATTCAGTCTTCTTCTCTTGCTGTCCTCAATTTTCCCCAGCATTATTGTTTTCTCCAGTGACTCCTCTCTTCCTATGATATGCCCAAAGTATGGCAGCCTGAGTTTTGCCATAGTAGCCTCTAGAAAGAATTCAGGCTTGATTTGATCTAAGATTCACTTCTTTGTCTTTCTGGTGGTCCATGGTATTTGCAAAGCTCTCCTCCAGTACCATATTTTGAATTAATTCATCTTTTTTCATGTCAGCTTTCTTCATCATCTAACTTTCACATCCATACATAATAACTGAAAATATCGTAGTACTGATGATTTTGCTGGGTAGGTGGGACTCCTCAGCCTAGGAAGGCAAGCCCATCTAGGAGAAGGAACATTCCAGTTTTAAACCTCCACTGCTTTGTGGCTATATCCACTGATGGAAAAGGCTTCAGGAGTAAATCTTGAGGCAAAATCCGGAGCCGGAGTCCCAGAGGCAGTTCATGTCGTTCTGCCAACTCCTGCGATGTCGCTGGAACCAGTTGTATTGGCTCGTGCTTTTCCATTGGACTATTTCAGCGACATGGAGAGGGGCGGAATTTGCTGCTTGGGTAACAGCCTATCCTCCAAATTATTTTACCCAGGCTTTGTGCTCTCGAGAGGACACTCCAACTTCACATACAGCGTTGAAGTCCTCCATACAGAGCACGTTACCATAGTCTCTCAAGACTGAAGGATGCCTATGATACTGATGATTTTGGCCTTAGTCTCTAATGGATCATTCTCACATCGGATGATATTTTCTAGTTTTCTCACAGCTGCTCTCCCATGTGTCAACATTCTTGTTATTTCTGGATTGCAGTCTCCGCTTGGATTGATGCTTAAACCAAGGAATAAAAAATCTTTAACAATTTAACTTTCTTCGTTGTCCATCTTAAAGTTGTAGAGTTCTTCTGTAGTCATGATTTTTGTCTTCTTAATATTCAATTGCAGTCCTGCTTCTACTTTTTTTTCTTTCACCTTCATCAGACGTTGCTTCACATCATTCCTGCTTTCTGCCAGCAATACGGTGCTCTCTGTGTTTCTTAAATTTTTGATATACCTTCCACCAGTTTCCACTGTGCCTTCATCTGTACCTAATGCA
The DNA here is from genome assembly GCF_051106095.1 of Pogona vitticeps. NCBI lineage: Eukaryota > Metazoa > Chordata > Lepidosauria > Squamata > Agamidae > Pogona > Pogona vitticeps. The sequence continues at coordinate 324,844,790 of NC_135783.1, read as the reverse complement.
GCTTTCAGTAAGACATATTCTGCACAGCTTCTTCTCTACAATACAGGTTATGTATTAGGAAAATGAGGAACATCCATTTCTTCCTTAACATTTCATGATTCATATAGTCAAAGTCTTTGCTATAACCTATAAAACATAGATCTTCTTCTGAAATTCTTTGGTACACTGCAATTTGTTGTTATGTGCCCTCAAGTTGTCTGATTTATGGCGACCTTATGAATTTGTGATCTCCAAAATGTCCTGTCCTCAAGAGCCCTGCTCAACTCTCACAAACTCAAACCTGTGGCTTGAGGGAGTCAAACCTTCACATATTTGGTCTTCCTCTTTTCCTGCTGCCCTCAACCCTTCCCTGGCATCCCTGTCTTTTAAGAACTTGTTCATTCTTATTGATGTGTAGCAGCCTCCATTTCATCATTTTTGCTTCTAGAGATAGTTCAGGTTCGATTTGCTCTAGTACCCACTTGTTTATCTTTCTGGCAGTCCAGGGTATCCCCGAAACTCTTCTCCAGCACCGTATTTCAAATGGATAATTTTCTTTTTCCTATCAATCTTCTTCACTATCCAGCTTTCACATCTGTACATAGTGACCGGGATTATAAAAGTGTGGATTATCATTGGAAGCCATTCTGACTCTCCATATTCTGTCCTACCAGTAGCTTCTTGTCTATAACCAAAAGTGCTGTGGCATATCCATTTCTTTCAGGACAAACTCTAGTTTCTCATCATCCACACAGTGAAAGACTTTGCTGTAGTCTTTAAAGATTAGAATGATTTTCTTCTGAAATTCTTTGGTGTGCTCAAATAGCCAGTGGATATTTGAAATATGGTCTCAAGTGCTTCTTCCTTTTCTGCATCCAGCTTGAACGTCAGGCATTTCTCACTCCATATAAAGTCTTTATTTTAACACCTTGAGCATCACTTTACCTGCAGGTGAAATTAATGCCACAATCCTATAGCTACTGCACACTTTGGTGTCGCCTTTCTTTGGAACTGGAAAAATATAATGAATATTTCCAGTCTATGGGCCACTGTCTTGTTTTCCATATTTGTTGGCATAGTCTTGTACTACTTACCCCATTTAAAATGATATCTGCACAGTACATTTTCCCTGTTATGTCCTGCCTATGTCTAACAAACTGCAGGAAAAGTTCATATTTGAGTGCTTTCTTCTCACTGTATGACAGCTGAGGAAAGAGATACTCCCCTAACTTAAGTTTAACACTATGTCATATATTTTGTGGTTTGCCCCTGACATTTTAAGTTATTCATTCTGTCTTGTATTTTATTTTATTACTACACTTTATAATTATTATAATTATATATTATTATATTTTAGATTTGTATCATCATCATCAAAATATGGACCATCAACTCCAGCCCTGTAAAGGAGGCACAGTGGGGAATCAAACTCCCAACCTCTGGCTCTGCAGTCAGATACCTAAAATACTGAGCAATCCAGCAGTTCTATGTCTATTTTAGGGTAATATTTGTTACGGTTTTTTAAAAAATCAAATTGCAGCCAGAAGTGTGGAAACACTTACGGTTTCTAAGGTATGAATATGAGAGCAAAGGTTAATGGGAAACGTTGATGTGGCAATATTTACAGTCAGATGGTTGTACTGTCAAAATTCAGAAAGAAAAAAAATACTAACAAAATGTAACACGATTATTCTGGGTATCATCTCTAAGCTACTTTAGAAAACTGGGGAAAGACCTGCTAAATTAAATTCAATAAATCAGTAAACAACAAGTTATAATCTATCTCTACATGAAGGAAAACCAGACTGTTCATATACTTTATGTATGTCTGTGTAAACAGGCACATATTTATATTGACACCATTGTTTGTGTGTCACTTATTAAGCACTTCTGATAGCATAGAAAGCTGTGAGTAGGGTTCTTAGTGTGAGTTGCTATGCATCCTTGGGTTTTAATGGGAAGAAAGAAATCTCAGGATGAGCAGCGCTAGAGGAGAATGTCTGATTTTTTTACCTTTCAGAAGTTTTTAAACATCGGGTATCCATTTCCACCTGTTCCTAACCAACACCCATTTCATGTGCACAGTGTAAATGAATTAGGAAGCCAGATGTGAAAGGGTGGGAATTGGAGAGACAGTAGATGCATGCAATGGGGCCACATCATCAAATGAAAGAGCACATTCATATCAAGACTCATTAAATTTCTTGACGCACAAACCTTAGTAGTGGTGACCTTGGTCCCAGGGGGAAAATCCCCATGGGCTCATAATAAGCATTCCAGAAGTGTCAGTGTAAGGCCTGAAAAAGTTCCCCACATCTTGTAAATAAGGCCAGACAGCATACAAGCCTTACTACAGTAGAAATAATAGTAAGACTGCTAGGCACATTACACCATCTAACCTGAAGTCAAATAATGCCCCCATCACCACAGCTCTGGATTTCCATATTTCATTGTTACCTGGGCTTTACCTAAATTCTGGGACACCTTTCCTTTCTTTTTTTTCACAAACAGCTGGCCCAGATGCAGTTCCAGGATTTGCTTGTTACATGTGCAAGACACCACAAGATCCCACATTCTGGCCTCTTGTCACATCCCTGATATCTCAAGAAACAGAGTGCTGTTGATCTGGCAATCTGATCTGTGATATTTGGCCGCTACCTTCATTATCATAAGCAAGGGTGCCCCAACATTTCACTACTTAGAGCAGCAAATGGCCTTCTCTTGTCATGCAATTCACTCAAATAAAGGCACAGAGTACCTTTAAAACACAGCAAATAAGCAACCACTCTCTGTATTTTCATGATGTCCACTATGTGCTGCTAGATGTAGCTATTTCACTCTGTCTAATGGCAGGACTGTCCCTGATTTCACAGGAATATCCTGGGAAGGCTCCCTTCCGCACGAGTGGATAGCTATGCTCCTTGCTAGTGTAGCTTCCCATACTGCCTGGGTTAAATTTGGAAGCCAAAAATCACACGCAAAATCTCTCAAATTTGTTTGTTTCTGGAAATCTTTTAAGTCATTTTCATCTAAAGAGTGCAATGTGCTGTACCACAATAATGACTCACACAACATAAAACGATACATAAATATCAACATATAATGTATTGAAGGTAAAGGTAAAGGTTCCCCTTGACAATTTTTGTCCAGTCGTGTCCAACTCTAGGGCGCGGTGCTCATACCTGTTTCCAAGCCATAGAGCCAGCGTTTTGTCCGAAGACAATCTTCCGTGGTCACATGGTCAGCGCAACTAGACATGGAACGCTGTTACCTTCCCACCGAGGAACTGCTAGGTTGGCAGGAGCTGGGACAAGCAACGGGAGCTCACTCCGTCATGTGGATTCAATCTTACGACTGCTGGTCTTCTGACCTTGCAGCACAGAGGCTTCTGCAGTTTAACCCGCAGCACCACCAGGTCTTGAACATGAACCTTAAAATGAGAATTGTCAGAGGAACATTTAATAACAAATGTGTAAATACCACAGCAGCAGAGCAGACCTCGGGAACATGTAACACCACTAGGGATGGCCTTTGCACATGATCTGAAGTATCCAATGGGTCTATAACAATTTGTCCTAATTGAAATCTGTTGTGTAAGTCCTCCCTGAAGTTGCTCTTCTGGAAAGGCCAATAATAAAGTTGAAAGTAGTTTCACAGCAGCTGCAGTGTGCACATTATTTTGACTTCTGAGTAGTACTGAAACATAGTGAGAAGAACGAACAGGAAGGCAATGAAGCATTATGACAGATACAGAGTGGCCTGGTTTTATCTGGCTTAATGCTGATCTAATTTGCTGATCTGCTTATTCTTTGTATTTACGACCATATCCTCTTATTTTGTCTGTTATGTCTTGTCATATTTTACATTGTTAACCACCCAGAATAGTGCTGTGGCACTATTGGGGTGGTATATAAACTAAACTAAGCTAAATTAAACCTATTTCAGAGGCTGCCAGAAGACAATCTTCCTCTTGCAGGTGTTGCCTACTTTATGGCTGTCTATTCGAAGTCCTATTATTATTGTTGTTATTATTATTATTATTATTATTATTATTATTATTATTATTATTATTATTATTATTATTATTATTATTATTATTATTATTATTATTAAACATTTTAAAAATGATCAAAGAATCTATGTTCTGATTATGGTTCGAAGGACATGCTGTCATCCTCCACTGGAAGAGAGGAAAGAAAAAAGAAGTAATGTTGAGCCAAGGAAGAGGGGGCATGGCATTTCCCCCACCCCTGATCTGCTCTCAGGGCAACAAATCAAGAGGTGCACAAACAATGAGAAGGACCAGTCAGGAGAGGCTCTCCTCCCGGTGAACTGCACTTTCACCCCCTTTTCAGGGGAGTTGATAATCCCCTGCTATTTCTGTCTGGCAGCTAGCAACTGAAAACATTTCAGGCAGTGTGCTCACCTTCCTGGGATTTGAGTGGAGGCACATGACAAGCAGTTGTTGCTAATGCCGGAGACTCTTCTGACTTAGAACAGGAAAATGCCACAGTTTGCTGTAGCAAGGTAAAGAGCAAAAACAAACAAACAAACAACAGATTCTCCCATGCCATGAAGTCAGATTAATTTAAGGGCACAATCCTACACCCTTTTTTCTGTTTACAGTTATATCCTACTGTTCCTCCAAGGAGCATAATGTAACTTACATGGCTCTCCTTGTCCCTATTTTCTTCTCCCAATACAACTTTCAGGAAATATTAAGTAAAGTTTACTTACTAATAGTAAGAGTAAATTTTTGCCTGGCTCCAGCACTTTTGGCTTTTGGGCAACGGGCAAAGACTTTTCTGTTTAGCCAGCATTTTAATTAAATAGTATTCTATAGCTGGCCATATGAACAGCAGGATTTATTAATATTAATGGTTTAATGATTTTTAATATAGGATATTATTATAATATTGCCTATTTTTAATGGTTTTAATGTGTTTAAAGTTTTAATATTGTTGTACGCTGCTCAGAGACCACTGGTAATGGCGCGGCTAAAAAAAATCTTGCAAACAAATAAATAAATAAATAGGTTACTTTGGGTCAATGAATGGTGGCTCAACGCTTCTGCAAATTCTATAACAAAGTTGATAGAATTCAGTCAACTCAATGGTTGCTCTACTAAGAGGATTCTGGTTACTGTATTTAGTGGGGCATATATAGGATTGTGCTCTTTGGATAAATTTCTAGTACTACCTAAACCAAGACAAAGATAAATAGTCCAGTTGTCTATAGTAACTCAAAACAAATCTACCCATGGAAAATTTCATTATGACATTTTAAAAATATAATTGAAACGCTTATGAAAGCCAAATATGTTTGTTAATAAAAATATTTAATCTGAAACAAGCAAGCAAATAACAGGAACATTTTAGACAACTATACAAGTTAAGGCCAGCCTCTAAACCAAAACAAGGAGGCAGTTGTCTGCGTCATGTCCCTGCGCTGGAATGCAGCCATCATCCTCAGTCTATTGTTCTTTGGTCTCAGGTTGCTATTAGATTTAGGGTATTAGGTTGCAGCTCTCTCCTTCACTATCTCCCTTAGGAGAAAGAAGGGGTAAAAGTATTTTAAATAAACAAATAAATAAATTATTTGAAGTCTGGCATGATTACCAACCACATGGATGCAGTGTTTCAGATTATTGACTCTTTTTGTAAGTAACAGAATTTTGAGACTCAAATTGACAAACCTTTTTGTGATTCACCTTAAATAAATGATGTCCCAAAATGTGGCCAAGCCCTCTGAAAAAAAAACTTTTAAAAGTCAATATGAATATCAGAGTGATTTGACAGGTGTATTACTTTTCATACTTTTCATACTTAGGGGATGCACGCTATCACTACAAGATTGTTATGACAGATCAGATAACTCAGCATCCACTATTTTAATTCAGCTTCTTGTTTGTTTTCGGAATGGCAGACCAATCTTAAATTCTTGTGATAAATGTTTGTATCTGCTGCATATTTCTATGATGAAACAATGCATGCTACATTCACAACTAAATTACAGTTGGCCAAGAGTTAGCTTTCTGTATGCTTCAGCAAATATGAAACCAAGAATGTCTTCAGAACTTGAGCACAATTTATGAAACTCCAGAAATAGTATCTTAGAGGCGTATAAACATGATGAACTGAAAGCAACTCATATTAGCAACCAACTAAAATAAAACATGATTTGAAGTAGTGTTTTCACGCAGGATACATTTGCAGCTTGTGTTCAATAACACAGGTTTAGCTATGGTCCTAATAACAGGACTCTGCTACTGGCCCAAATCCTGGTGATTAGTGTAGTAAATCATATTGGAATAGGCCAATTGAATTAAAGGGGATTTGGTGAGTCAACTTTTCCAAAAATTCCATTGATTCAAATGGATCTATTCTAACTGTGACTAAGTGTAGTAAATGACGTTAAAATAGGCCCATTTCAATCAATGGAATTTACAGAGGAATTAAGTCAAATTCCCATGAATTAATCAGGCCTACTCTAATGTGATTTACTACACTAAGCAATAAGATTTTGGCCACTGACTACTAGATGAAGAAAAACCATAAGATTTAGTTGCCCTATCCCCAAACTGAAGAACATTAGAGGTATAACCCAGTGCTCTCAACCTTCACCATAAAGGGCTGGATCAAAACTTAGTCTGAAATAAATCAGTGAGTCAATTAAGTTTCTTGTCAGCATAGAGTAAATGGAATAATTTTTGATCCAATTTTTGCTGCAAGTTATGAAATCGATGTAGAAGATATTACGTGTGCTGTACTGAGTTGGACAACCTAGCACTCAACAAACAGTTTCTGCACTGACTTTGTAACTTGTGGCAATTTGCCACCGAAAGTTATGCCATTTACACCACACTAGCAATAGGACTATGGACACTGATTTCGGCAGGTTTGCCTCAAATATGGCTATATCCTGATTCAAATGCATGAAAGCACCTCAAAACACTCTATTCACAGATGGTATGGAACCTGGCCAACCTTGAAGAAATATGTAAAAATACTGGGCAAATACTTAGGAGTAAGTGTTACAATTAAAGAGATAGCAACAAATAGCCTGACTTCCAGGTGGTTTCCTCACTAGCCTGTGTGATTTCCCAGTTGCAGGAGGAGTGCAACTGTACTGAACTAAGTACAGCAATCCTGAGTTGATATACATAGGTCCAGGCTGTCAAGTCAACAAAAGCTGGGGGGGGGGGATATTTTTGCAGCTATTCAATTCATTGATAAGTCACCAAGATCAAAGTTTCCTAGCATATATTATTACTATTCTCCTAATAAAAGATGACTCATCCATCAATGCCATGACATTTTCTGGGGGGAAAACTTGTAAATTGCATGGAAAGCAGATGCAAAATAAAATATAGCCACAGTTTTCAAATCAGTTATTAATTGCCACATTGTTTGGAATGACAAGCATGTCGTCTAGCATTTACTGGCTTTCATTACAGGACACGTTTTACCGGTCTGACTAGTTAAATGTTCAAAATCCTGTAGGCAGAAACTTTTCAGGTATACGCAGAACAGGCAATCAGAAACCAGCACAGATATGGGTTTTGGGGATGTATTTTGTTTTCTGGTACAGCAAGAAAACGTGTCTTCTTTGGATACACCAAAGAAGACACATCCTTAAAGCAGATACCTTGAGAATTATACAATTGTGAGCAGAAGTGTTATTTTTTACACCAAACATTGCCCACAGTTCTGTGTAATAATATACATTCATGATCCTAATAATATACATTCCTGATCCTCTCTCCCAGACACTGAAATTCTTCAGTGCAAGAGAGAGGCAGTACTTAGAGTGGTTATTGTTAAGCAAGTAAGAGTCAAGAAATCCTTGTTGATCTATTACTGTATTACTACAAATCGGCCAGATTTACTAGTAGATGCCAGTCTACGTGCTGCTGATCCCCGCTATATTTTATTTCGGTGCAGAACCAGCAAGCTATTAGAAACCAGAGGCACCATGAGACTTCAGGAACATTTTAATTCCTAAAATAAGCAGTGTTCATACGACGAAGACCGGTAGATAGCGGGGTTTTTAGTGGTTTGCCTTCGCTTTGCCTTTGGATTCCAATTCTTATTTGAACATAACCAGCCACTTATACAGAAAAAAAGCAGAATCTTATATAAAGGTCGAGCATAGGAAATTCCCCAATTTTAATATTCTTTTCCCGCCCGCGGAAGAAGCCGCCCACATCAAAACCGGAAATTAAGTCGAGGGGCAACGTGTCTTTTTTTCTAGTTCTTTTTTTCTATCTGTGTCGTTGGCAGTAGCCATAGAGTTAGGAAAAATATTTGCATCTCTTTTCAATGATGCCGTTGGCAGCAAGCTCCCGGTGGCGCCGTTCTATCTCTTCGTTACTCTATGACCAAGCACCCAACCCTCAGATTCCTATACTGTATATATATTGAACAGGCGGCTCAGCGTTTATTAAAAGCACTATTAAGACTCTCGCACCTCTTTTAAAGGTGTGCCGATTTCGGGGTTTGGGACTACAGCTCCCAGAATTCCCTAGGCCGCTCGTCGGCCGAAGGAATTCTGGGAGTTGTAGTCCAAGAAACCCAAAATCTAAAAACGTCCCCCGGATTAGTTGTGTGTGTGTGGGCGGTCCTAGAGACCGGAAGACGGAAGTTAGGGGAAGAAGTGGAGCTAAAAAAATCTCGCTCACTCGCGCGGTGTTTCCTTCCCCTCCCTTCCTCGGCCTCCCCCTTTCTCTAGCCGCTCGCGCAGCTCCTCGGCACTAGCTATATAAAGGGCGAAGCAAGCGGAGCAGGCGGCTGGCGGCTGCAGCCCAAGGGCCGCCGTGTGAGGCCGGGCAGTGGGGGAAAAAGGGGGTGGTGGGGAAGAGGCGCTTCGTACGCGCTCTCCCCCGGCAGCGGCGGGCAAGTTCTGAAGGGGCTCAGGGGGGGACCCCTGAGACGAGACGGGGGGGCAGGCGGAGGAGGAGGGAAGAAATAAGGAGTTTACCTCAGCTTGTTCGTGTCTGAGGGGAGGGGGTACCGGGGGGTGCCTCAGCCGCCGCCCGCCCGCCTGCTCGCTTTGCCTCAGCCGCCGCTGCCGTTGGGACTCTTGTGTGTGTGTATATATATATGTGTGTCCTGCCCGGGGGTGGCGCGGGACATGGCGAGCTCGGCTAATACAAACCCCGTGGTAAGGACAAGGGATTGTCGCGCAAGGGAGTCTTTCCAGTGTGTGTGGGGGGAGGCGGGCGGCGAAGAAGGGGAGGGTCTCTCGGCTTGGGATGGAGGTGAGGACGGTGTTGGGGGAAAGAGGGGCAATCCCGGCGGGACGAGCCGGAGCGAAGCGGCCACCCTTTCCCCCGGCAGTCTCCGCCCGTCCTTGTGTGGGGAAGCGGCGGGAGAGGGGAGGGGGCGAGCGAGCCAGAAGCCGTCCCTTGACGGGCTGCTTCGGGGAAGCTGCCGCGGGGTGGTCTGTGGAGGGGAACCCAGGTTCCCGCGTAACCTCCGGAGCCGCCGCCTTCCTCGTCTCTCTCCCTCTCTCCTTGCGCTGGGGACTCGGGTGGCGGGGACTGGTTTTCCCGCTCTGGGGAGGAAGGGGTGTGTGTGTGTCCGTAGATGCCAATTTCCCCTTTCTGAAAAGGTTAAAATGTTGGTTGGAGCCAGCTTTTCCTTGAACTTAACAGGTTGGGGTTTCGGTGACGGATGGTTGAAAAGCACTTAGGACTCAGCCCGGCAGAAAAAAATGTGCCCCTTTCCCCCCTCCTCCTCTCTTAACCCCTTCTCTCGAAGATAGATATAATTGGGCAAAAGCCACTTTCTTCAAAAATATTTTATTGTTATTAATTGCCTCTTTTCTTTCTCTCCCCCCCCCCCGGTCTCGCCTCCTTTTCTCTGCTTTCCCCATCGACCACTACCGTAGACAACCTTTGTTGGTCTCTTGTTTCACATCGGTTTGCAATAAGCAGTTACACGGGGGGGAAAAAAAGAAAACCAATTCTGCCCCTCCCCGGCCCAGCTCATTAACGATCTTCCCATTCCGTATTTGAAAGCAATAAAAAATACCATCGAAACGGAAAAAGAGCCGACGCCACCCCCTTCCAAAATAAAAATAAAGAAAAAAAAAATAAACCGGTGCTAACGAACCGGGAGTCCAAGCGGCTCCGTTGCCGATTTGGAGGCTCTCATTTTGTGCTCTGAGATCCATCATGGCTTCCCCCTGCTTTTTCTCTCTTCCCTTCTCCTTGTGTTCCTCCTCCCTGTGGCTGCCCTGTTTATATAGAGCCATTGCCGCTCTCTAATATAGACTCTGCCAGGATGGGAAGGTGCTTTCCAACCCCACGTCACCGCCTCTCCATTTAAACACCACATCAGCCTTTAAATAGGGAGAGAGCTGCGGAAAGCAGGCTGGGAGGTGCCTGCGCTGCACGGGCACAAGGCGGAAAGGCGCTCGCTTTTGTCACTCCGCAGCCGAGAGCGGCAAGTTGCAGCTTTTAAAGGCGAGGTCCTGGGGCTGCAGAATGGCAAAAAGCGGCGGGTCCTCCCTTGTTTGTTATTCGTGCTTCTTGCCCTTGTGGAGGAGGCATGTATTTTTACATAGGAGGCAAAACAAGATGCCACTTATCCTTCCTCTGTTGGAAACGGCTGTGTCGTTAGCTGCTGTTGTATGTTTCATGGCACTCTGGCTGAACTTAATGGGGCTTGCTACAAGAGCAGCTATGCATAGCAAATGAATAATACTTTTTATCTACATGAGCCTACGTAGATACATAATAGGAAACAAAATGTGATTGTATTTCCTATTTTCTTAATTACTTTTTGTGACAGGGAGTGCAGTGGAATAATTTTTTTTCATTTGTCAAGTCATTGATAACTCTGAACTGAAATATCTGAGTTTAAGCATTTTCATCCTCTGATTTGTAAGTTGGAGTGACTGAATGTACTCAGATAGTGTTGGGATCAATGTTACTATCCTGCTCTGAATTTTGTTGCTTAAATTTAAGTAGTTTATTAGTTGAGTCCCAGTGATATCAGTTGAACTGGACTGAATTAGAACAGAATACTTTGATTTTAGTTGTGTATCAAAGTTACTTTCATGCTAAAGAGCACTTCCAGTCGTGCAAAGTAGTTTGGAATACACCATAGTTATAAATAATAGTTACTTGGTATGGTGCAGAACTGCAGAATTTCCAAATAATTTCACACTAAAAACATAAAGAGCCTTGGAGGCAGTGGAAGACAGAAGGGCCTGGCATGCTCTGGTCCACAGGATCACAAAGACCTAACGACTAAACAACATGGTTTAATGACCATTATCATCTTAGAATAGCAGGACTGGAAGGGATCCTATGGATCATCAAGTCCAGCCCCTGTCAAGGAGGCACAGTGAGAAATCCAACTTCTGTCTGTGCAGCCATATGCCTAAACCACTGAGCTATCCAGAAGTTGTTTATAGTAGTTTAAAATAAACCTTTAAGAAGGAAATACAGATGTTCATGCATGTGGAAACAGTAGTTCAGTGAGCCAGCCTGGCTTCAGTTAAAATTACTTCTTTAATGTATTTGAAGTGTTGCTGGCATAGATTAAAAAAAAAAAAACCAAGTGATTCTCTCTTGTAATTTTTTTAAAGCCTAAACTATATAGGTCTGTGATTGAAGATGTGATTAATGATGTCCGAGAAGTCTTTCTGGATGCAAGTGTGGATGAGCAAGTTCTTGTGGAACTCAAAACAGTAAGTCATTGTAAATTATCCAGAACGTGTCATTTGTGACAACACATAATAGCTTCACTTTTATAAGGGGTATATGTTGCTGTTAATATTCATACAGTGGCTGAAATTCTGTTGTGCAGCTCCACCTATGCAGTAGGAATGTAACTGGTGGCACATTGCCATTGATTAAAGACTTCCTTTTATGATTTCTGGATGCATACAAATCTGGCACATTGCAAATGAGGTTTGTGCACCCTAAAGTTGCTAAAGGAAATATTTAATCAGAGGCAAGCTGTTGCTGCTGCTGTCATTCCCGTTGTGCAGGTGTATGACACCCAAGAACTTTGGTCAGTATGCCTAAATTAGTTCGTATCGCTTTTCAAAACCTGAATTCAAGGCTTAGGATAATGGAAGCTATAGTCATAGCACATCTAGGGGGTCCTTATTTGGGAGAAGCTTCCTTAGACTATCCCTGTAATGTAATTCTTCCTGCATTTTCAGCTGGTGTCATTTATCTAAAGCTATATCTTGTAGGTTATAGGGTGAGGTGAGGTGACACAGATTCTGAAGGTTAATCACCATGTTATATAAGCTTTCTGGAGTTATAAGTACAGTGGTACCTTGATTTACAAACTTAATCCGTATTGGAATGGCATTCGTAAGTCGAGGCAAGATTTCCTATAGGAATGCATTGAAATCCATTTAATCCGTTCAGGCTGTTTTTCGTTCATATGTTGAGGTGCTGTTCGTAGGTAGAGGCATTAGTTCCCATAGGAACTAATGCAAAGCCGGTTTATCCATACTCTATCACTAGGGGGAGATTTTTTCTTTCTTCTTTTGACCTACGATGAATTTAAGTCAAAAAAGGGCAGGAAAGGGTTTTTTTTCGTTTGTAAGTCGAGGCTCCACTTGCAAGTCGAAGCAACATTTTGCAAACGGAGCTGTTCATAACTCGAAACGTTCGCAAGTGGAGATGTTCATAAGTCGAGGTACCACTGTATAGCTCTGGTTTTTAAATAAACGCATGTGTAGTAATTTGATTTTTCAAAGTAATAGTACTTTTCTTTGAGTTAACACTATTGTAATCAAATAAACAAACAAATAAATAATGGTGACCGGTATTCTCTTCAGATTACTACTTATGGAATGAAATTTGTGGAATGGGTTGTGACTATTTGGAGGGAGTGGGTTGTGCATTCTGCACCTTTCCAAATAGCTTGTAGCCCCTTCTGCAACTTATATACCTGTTAATCTGAACAGGATACAAATTTATAGTAGTACCTTTGAAGCAAATATCTGTAGCATGACTATTCTATAGTGAAAGAGAACATTGTTAGCATACTTTTCCATCCTACTTGCTCTGATACTCTGTGTTTTTCAAGCTAATCATGTGGACCATAGATGTCCCATAGAAGAAAAAGACAACCCACAAACTTCCAGTCTGGTTTTTCCTTCCACTCTAATAGGACATAATTATCCTTTTTTTTCCACTGCTTTCTGTATCTCTAAACAAAAAAGTCTTCCTTTGGTTGTACCCTACACTACACTGTCCTTGATATAATGGTGCTATATAAGCATAAAGAGGATAGTCCCTGCCTCTCTCCATCAGACAGGCGACATAGGAAGTATTCCTTTTTCAAGCTGTTCAGCACCTATTAGATGTTGGTGCCATAGGGATACTTACAGCAAAGGCACTCAGAATGCTACTTGGTAACTGTCATTGCTCCCAAAGGGACTGGAGGGTGATAAAGGACTTGAAGAGAATTAGCTGCTTGGGAGGAGATGCAGATTTCAAATAGAGATGTTCATGGTGATTATGGAAGCTCAACAATGAGGAGCTTCTTAGCTTCCTTGGATCTCTTGAAAGCATGCCTACATATTTCAGTTCATTCTCTTTAAAGAAGGTATTAAAAGTTTGCTTATCGGAGAGTCATTTCTAAAACAAAGCTCTCAGGTCCAGACTCTCATTCTCCCCATGGTGTTCATAAAGGTGTTCTAGCTTCACTTGTTGTGCATCTCAGAATATGGAGGCTTCACATATTTCCATACCTGGAGTCTCTAAATAATGGAATGTATTGTAGAACAATGGGTCTTTGATCAACTTCAACAAGAACCACTGCCTAGGGGTTATCACCCTTACACAGCAGGGCATTGTTTTGTTACCTTAGGACAGGGTGGGAAAATTGCCCAAGATGATTTGTGAAGTACTTCAGACTTATGAAGTAGACCTGATGTCACTTACAGCCTTTCATGGGCTTGTGATAGCAACCATAGATTGGGTTCCTCGGGGAAAGATTTCCCACTTAGAGTGAATTCTTAAGAGTTGCAAACTAAAATAAACAAAAGTCACATACCTAGCTTTTGCCTCATCAGAAGGCGATTGAGTATCAACAAAATCTGTCATTCTGGGTTTCACATCAGGACTAACTGTAGTACTGGCTTACACTGGTACTGACTCAGAGCAAGGCCCTCCGAACAACATACAAAATTCAGCTCATTGCAGGTGCTAATCTGAGAACTTGGGGACCATTCACAGTGCCAACTGGGTAGAACTGTGTGTGGTCCAACTAGCTTGGGAACATTTGTTTGTGTTTAGAGGAAAGTGTTGTTGCTTCCTATCAAAAACATGACTGCAAAGGTATACAGAAGTTGTCAGGGAGGGACAAGGAAATGGCAATTTAGGCTGTTTCCTACTGGCAAAGAAGGGCATGTTTCCCAAACATACATAACACTACCAGTATACTCAGCCTGTTAAGTCACAGAATCATATCTTATACTCCCCTGGATGATTCCAGTGACATACACTGCTCTTGAGTGTGAGATGCTACCTAGCAAGGATTGCTCTAAGAAATTTATATCTGGCAGAGTTCCTCTCCCCCCCCCCCAGTTCTGCCAGAGTCACTTGTCCCAGCCAGGCCGGGCGGCTGAGGGGCCTAACACTGAGGGAGGTCCAGAAGGAAAGAACGAGGAACTGGGCCTTCTCAGCGGTGGCAACTAGCCTCTGGAACAACTTGCCCATGGAGATCCGCCTGACTCCCTCTCTGGGTGTCTTCAGAAGCAAACTCAAGACTTGGCTATTTGGGCAGGCTTTCCCTCCGGCTGTATCTTAAATTCACTCCTTACCATCTTGGATTTATAGTGCATGTTTATTGGTCTAACTGTTTTTAAATTTGTAATCCTGCCCAGAGTAGACCTTCAGTCTAGATGGGCGGGGTAGAAATCCAATAAAATAAAATAAAAATTAACATTCTGGCTTCACTAAGAGAATTTATCACAAGGGTCTCTGCAGAATCCTAGTGAGGCTTTCACATATGCTCTTTTTGAAATTGACACAGGACGTCTTTACCTGCAATAGTAGTGTTCCTTTAGGAAGAGGAGACCACTGTCTGTTTCCCAACAATGTGAAAAGACAGATGGCAGCACCGTTTGTCCCTTAGCACCGTTTGTCCCTTCTAGGGACAATGCTCCAAAAATGCATTAGGGCTTATTTTCAGGGAATGTTTTATTTTACAGCTATGTCATCTGGTTGCTGCACCATGGTGGAGGGCGGGGTTTCACTCAACAAGCTTATTTTTGCTGTAGGGCTTATATTCGAGAATCCTGAAAAATCATACTAGGTCTTATTTTCGAGGAAAGAGAGTAGACATAACTCAGTTTAATTAAAAAACTCCATAGCACTGAGAGTAGATCTGTCTTTCATTCAGAACATGTGTTCCATTCCATGAGTTTTACCATCTTGTCCGGTCTCCATGAGCTAGGAACAGCACACCTTGTATGTATGTAGAGCTCTAAGGATCTGTGTCAAAAAGACAGGGGTATCCAGGAAATCTGTCTTTGTCTCCTTCAGCATTTGGAATCTGGGCTGTTTATTTAGACATTTGCAGGCCCAGGCCATGGAGAGTTCCCCTTCATGAGACTCTAAAGTCTTTGTATCTGTGGAAGCCTTTTTCAGTCCAAGAGCATTAAATCAACTGGTGCAACAATAGATTGGGATGGGGTTCTCTGACTGCAAGATACCTGCCCCCCCTCCCCCAACTAGTTGGTTCTTTGTGATGTCCCATGCTAAGGAGGTCCTCTTCCACTGTAGGGAAAAAAGTAACAGAATTTACTATGACATGCTTATTTTCTTTGTACAATGAAAAAAGAACATTCTTCTTAACCCATCATGATTAATAAAAGAGCTGCTGGATGATTAGGCAGGTACTCCTTAGCAGGCATATACAAGACAGGACAGATACAGTGGTGCCTCACTTAGCGACGTTAATCCGTTCCAGGAAAAACGTCGCTAAGTGATTTAATTGCTAAGCGATTTTAAAAACCCATGGGAACACATTAAAACGCGTTTAATGTATTCCTAAGGGCTTTAAAACTCACCTTAAGCGAAAATCCGCCATTTTGGGTGCCTCTAAAGCGAGGCAAAACAGCGGGCAGCCATTTTGGAACCGCCAATCAGCTGTGCTTCGTCTCTCTCTCTCCACGTCTTTCTCGGCCAGGGTGGCGGTGGCGGCGCCTCAGTCTCCCTGCTGAGGATGGAGCTGCGAGGGGTGGAGAGAGAGAGAGAGATGAAGCACAGCTGATCGGCGGGGCGATTGCAAAGCCCCGCCGATCAGCTGTGCAAAAAGGGTCGCTTTGCTATGATCGCTTTCCTGCGATCATCGCAAAGTGAATTTTCCCCATAGGGGCACCGCAAAGCGATCGCTCTTGCGATGGCAAAAAGTCCATCGCAAAGCAATTTCATCGCTATACAGAGCGATCGCTATGCGAGGCACCACTGTATTTCCTGGCTTTGATTGCTTAAGTAGCTGCCTGGTTTCAGTGTTTTGAAATTCTTTTCCTCTGCTATCACTCTTGTATGTTAAATTTTATATATTTTCTTTCTGCTGATGTATATGATGCTGCAACTTGGATATGAGCCTGGAAGTTCTGGGGTTTTCCTCTCCCTCTAGAGGGCGCCTAGGGCCCACATGATTAGCTTGAAAATATCCTATGTATCAGAGCAAATGGAAAGTATAACACATATGAAAGAGGTCCTCTTTCCATTGTAGAGAATGAACATATTAGTCAGTAATGTATTTTTTGTTACTGCTTTTGCAAACATTGAATGTGAGAGAGATTGTTCTTGGATCTTCTGGAACATACTTTCATTCTCAAAATGCTTTCTGTGCATCCCTTATTCATATGCATATATCTATGAACTCTCACTTATGCATACATAATAGTACAGCAACAAAAAGAACTTCTCTAGATGTGTTGCAAGGAAAACGCAGATTCATAACACTGTTGAAGTGGGGAATAGGTCATCATCACACTCAAAACGATGGTCTTCGTAGAGTATTTTGTTGAACATCCACTAAATGAACATTCCTGTCAGTATAATAATGTGGGATTGCATTCATTGCACAAGCAGTGATCTCCATGAAGAAAATCACCTTATACTTGAGCAGCAGCAACATTTGCACATGTGGTGCGATCCTACATTATAGTGCTGGTGGGACTTCCTGCTTAGCAGAAGCTCAGTAGGATACTGATGTGACTGGCATAGGAATCAGTATCCTATTTTCTTAGGAGTGACAAAATCACATCTGTTAGTAAGCAAAACTCTCACAGTGCCACTGTGCTAATTCTGTTAAGTAACCAGAGATGGATGGCTTTTGGGTAAAACTAGTGTATGCCAAATAAGGCATGGAAAGATTTGTTTTGGAAATGGTAAGACAGAACTTGGAAATTATATATTTGAGGAAAACCTAATTGTTGATGACAGTGTTGGGATGCAGGTTTTGGAATGTACACATTAAGAACATATCTAATTATAATTATCTGACTCCAGATGTAGGGATCTAGAGTTGAAGGTTCTGGAGTTAGAAAAATATTATGGTTGTATGCTCAGGTTTAATAGCTTTTAGTTACAAATAGGATACTTTAGATAAATTCAGATAGTTCCACATGAGTCAAGACACTGATTTTCCAGTGTCCTAAATCACTCATAGATAGAGGAATCTCCTTTCTTCAGATTTGGCCACTCTATCGGCACCAAGTAAACATGATTTCTGGATGATTTCATAAGGCTTCTATCACTGTAAGTAGGGTGGAGTAAGAGTCAAATGCAAACCAAATTGATAGAAGGTAAATTATTGTTTTCCTAAGAATTTCTTTTTATTGGAAATTAATTAATGCTGCTTGGTCTGATGTGGGTTAGTAATGTAATGCAGAATGAATGCTACTATATATCAGTTTTTTTAAAAAATATGCTCAGAAAGATCTTTTAAAATAAATATAGCTGTGGGAAAACAAGCTGCTACAATCCAAGGCTGTAGATGGATTTCACTCAGAAGAACAGCAGCTTTTATTGCAAATACAACAGCAGCAGCAGCAACAACAACAGCAGCAGCAACAGCAGCAGCAGCAACAACAACAGCAGCAACAGCATACCCACCATCACCATCATCCACAGCCACAGCCAACAGTTCAGCCGTCCCAGCCGCAACAAGTTCTTATACCTGCAACACAGCAAGGTAAAGACCACTTTCCTTTCGGGATTTGTATGGCAGCAGCAGTGCTTCCTCTAAGGCAAGCAGGCACACAGTGCTTCATCATGTGCACGTAGCCAATCCAGTTCTGACCAGAATCCTGCCCACAGGGGGCAGAGCGACCGCACAATACTGTGGAGAATTAGAGGGAAGAGTGATCCTGACAGATAAGACCCAGTGCACAGTTCCTTTTTTCCCCTGTTTCCATTTCTTTTGCTTAGCTTGTTTCTCACAAGGGATGTTATCCAATCTTGAAAGTGTCAGTTGTTTACATACCAACAAATAACTGTAGCAGCAAAGTACTGTCCATATGTGGCACAATGAAAAATTACATATGAGGAAGCAAATGTTAGAGGAAAGCAATGTTTTAGTAATTACTATTTCTCATTAATAATTACTTTAAAGACAACTTTTGTAATTTTCTTAAACTATTAACTCAGGGGTGTTTGGTCTTGAGAGCTCCAGGGACTGTATGTGCCCATTGCTGGAGCTTGGAGGGCTACTTTTTTTACTCCATCCCCTAGCTTTCTTTCTTAGAAAAATGAGGGCTCTGCTACACTCCATGGCACAAAAAATCATACTTTTTTTGGAGGGAGGTGTGAATAGCCAGGGTTGCAAACATGTCAGAACTGGGGGGAGGGGCACATACCTTTGGGGAGTACTAGGGCAGTTTCTAAGTCAAATTTAGCTTTAAAAAAAATTAATTTGAGGGGGATGAAAAGTGCAGGGGTACTGCTTGTTGTCCACCTTCCATAAACAATGGAGTATCACAGAAATAAATGATACTCATAGTGTACACATTGGTTAGATGATGCCTGTGGTATGTGTGCACTTTTGTTTAGGTCTTGGGCACGCTTCGTTGTTCATTAAATATGTAAGTATTTAAAAAAACAGTTATATAAAGCAATGAAGGAAGACATCTTCAAAAAAATATAACAGAAGGTGAACATTGTTGGATCTTATTAATTCAAAGTATGAATGTGTCCAGATAGTAGCTGTTTAAAGCTTACCAGTGTCATCCCATGCATCTGACTTATATCCATACTGCTATCAAAAATTTGGACTTGAACCGCAGAAGTATTATTTTAAGGAAAGACATGCTATAAACGTTCTAGGAATGCTGTTAGTCTTCAGCTATCACATAATTTATTTTCTATGTTTTTGTCTACTCTTAAGTATTTTTGTGCAATTTAAATCACTCAACCCTTTCAGCAATTATGTGGCTGTTTTTTTAACTGTATCAGTTTCCTAATTATAGCCAGCAGATTAGTTGTATAATAGGGGATGGGCAATCCTAGACTCCAAAATTTAGTTAAACAAGATAGTTATGATTCTGAAGTCTGAGAGGTGAACAAATTCTAGCTTTCTCTAGAATTGAGCAGTCTAAGCATAGTCTCATACAAAGTGGAAACAAATGTTACATCCCTTTGATAAAAGTCATTCTAATGAAAGTACATGCTTGGAAAAAGCTGAATAACAAAGTAGAAAGAGGTTCATTTGTTTTGTGGATTCCTCTTATTGCTATTTTTTGTAGCTTTAATGAATAGCATTTTTAATTTGTAGCTCTTAATGTTCCCTTTAGTTTTTTTCTTGAGTCCATAATATTTACTGCTTATTTAATTGAATTATTTATACCCTGCCTTTCTTTTTAAGAGGACTCAAAGCAACTTACAGAATTAAAACCAAAAATATTTGGTGTTAAAAACCAATAAAACTACAATATTAAAAAAAGAATTAGAACAGATAATCAAGCCAAAAACTGGTGGATAAAATAATCATAACCATCATAAATGTAATCATAATAGCAGTATGCTGTCAAGGCATTCCAACTTATGGCAATTCTTTCTAGGTAAATAATACACAGAAGTGATTTGCCATTCTCTTCTTGTGGTTTACCATTTCCTTCCTCTGGGACAGCCCTGGGACTGTGCAGCTTGCCCAGGGCCACACATGCTGGTTTTTCTCAGATGCCAGAAAACTGGGAAATCAAACTCCCGACCTCTGTCTCCACAGCCAGATGCCTAAACTACTGAGTCATCCAGGTAGCTCTGGTGAATAAAAGAAGGTTAAAACTGTTCAAAAATGCATTTTAAAAAAGCAATAAATAAATGAAACACAGATTTGTTTTTAATAACTCCCTCTTAGGCACAGAGTTAATAAGAAACAATCTGCTTGAAGAGAAAGGTCTGCCTGCTTGTGGAAGAACAGCAATGGTTAGGGAGTTGCGTAGCCTGGAGAAAATTCCACAGCTTGGAAGCAACGGCACAGAAGGCCATCAGTTGTGTCTTCACCAAACACATCATTGAGCATAGTGGGACTGAGAGAAAGTCTGCTTCTTCATGATTTAAAAACCTGAACAGGCTAATAAAGGGAGAGGTGGTCTTTCAGATAGCTAATTCCTGCAAGTTCAATGTACTGGAGTATCTCCAGTTAGCCACCCTGTGTCTTCATGTAGGCAGAAGGTAGCAGGAATATGGGATGGGGTGATGTTTAAGAGACTTTATACCTTCTGACATGTTATTTTAAATTGTAAGACCTTCTGTTATAATTGCCAGAATAGACATGCAGCATTATTGGCCAAACATCTGGAGTTCATAAACTACACATCTGTCAGGAGAAAATGTATTCTTAGGGCCAAATATTATTTAGCCACATTGAATTGGTTTCCGGATAACAGCAGTAGAAATGTCAAGAAGGATCCAAATTTCCAAATCCTCTCCTGAAAACTGCTATTAATTCTACAGTGGAAAACCCAAGCATCTACATGTGCCTCCTCTGCTGCCTCCCCATTGCAGTTTATGGTGGGTAATATTGCTCAAAAGAACTGAAAAATTTCTCAGAGGGCCACTTCCTGGTAGTCCTTAAATGGAGAAACACAACCTGTGGTAGATCAAAATAAGAATCTTGTTCAAAACAGGCAGGTTAGGTCAGGAAGATGTAGCAAAACAGCCTGTGTAGCAAATGGAATAAAGGAGGTGTAACATCTATACTTCATTGAACAGATAGTTTGGGGCTTTGATGCAAAAGCCTTTCATGTAAATTGTCCTAACAGTAGTATCCATGCCTAATGTGGGCTCAGGTACCCCACTTAACCATTGTTCTTCTTTCACCTGTTTTGTTCTTAGGTCTTGTGCTTAAAAGGTTTAGCATATCATGGTGGATATGTTACTTTCCATATAAAATAAAGGTTTAAAATGTAAACTACAATCCTAATTCTATTAAACACAGAAGTAAATAATAGTTTGTTGTAATATAAGTAAGATAACTGTCATGCAGTCTTCCAAGATTTTAGGTTTATTTGGAGTTTATTTTACTTGATTAATGTTCACAAACATAGATTAAAGGGCCTGTTTCGAACAAGAAGCATAGTAGAGGCACGTTAATTTCCAGCACTGATTATTTTTGCTTTTGTGTTATAGCACCCCAACAGCAAGTTATAGTGCCAGATTCTAAGCTGATGCACATGAATACATCAGGCATGGTAAGACGTTATTTGATTTATAATGTCTTGGAGTCCACACATAAAGATCTGATTCATAAAGATTGTTTGAGTAAGCTTTTTTGTTTTGTATAAAAGAAAATTGTTAACTTATTTTGTTTGGCCCAACTTTATTTTGTGAAACAAACATACGTTATTTTCCCAGTGAAAGTTTTTAGCATTGACACCTTAGGTCTGACAAAATGTGGAGCCTACGGCATTGGCAGTGTAAATAATTCTCCTGTTTTGTACAGAAGAACATTTGCTAATTAATTGGTACTTCATGCTTTGTATTAAATCTGCTTTTTTCTAGTAAATGCGGGGATGGCAGGAAATGAAATTTCTCAAATTTGTTTTCATAAAATGTTTAGTACTATGACCAGCTGTGTGCTATGATCACATTATCAGCACTCTGGTAGATATAAATATTGGACTGCCATGTTCTGTGTGTTCTGTTTCACTGTCAGTGTGACATGTCATAGGATTTTCATGTTAAAACATCCCTTAATTTTTCAGAGTGCTGCCGCTACTGCAGCTACCTTGGCTTTGCCTGCTGGTGTTACTCCTGTGCAGCAGATTCTCACAAATTCAGGTAGTTTGGGATTTTTTGTCACTTTCCATTTACATTTCCTTGGTGTTGAAAAATGGAACACATAAAATATGTCAAAACATAAATGACTAAAATTTAAAACAAAATTATTGAATATTTATCAGTTCATGTATAAGTAAAATCTAATATGAAAATCTTCCAAAAAGTCCAACTTCTAAAGATATAATGTAGCTGGTAAGCTCTGGTGATAGAAGAAGCCAAAGCCAAATAGATGTTTTTATGGAAGGCATTCCATAGTTCTGGGAATATTACAGAAAAAGGATCCATTGTCTGAAATCCTTTTGCTTTTTTATGTGTGGGGGGAGACAAATGGTGTAAAATTCACTCACTTCTAGCTGGCAATCAACAAGTCCCTTGTGGGATTCTCAAAGATGTGCCCAAGAATTGCAGTGGTGATTCATTGCCAGGTGGAAGCAAGTGTTTGCCCTCCTTATGTGTAAAAGAAGAAGAAGAAACAGCCACTATGCACAAGGCAGTTTTTCCAAAAGGGTCTCATTAGCAGATCCAGAATCTCAGGTGGTGGGGGTATGATCTGGCTTGGTCCTTTCTGAGACAGATGGGAACAATGTTCTGGGTTGAGCCAGGAAACAAACTATCAGTATATATAAACAAATTAAATTTGTATTAGTTATTAGTTCAAGGCTACTGTATATAGGTTAAGACCAAAAAGCAATTGGCAACCAGTGCAGATCTTTGAGTATCAGAGTCATATACTTACAGTATTGTGTACTAGTTATGAGCCCTGTTACAGTGGGGTCTTGACTTAAGAACGGCTCGAGTTAAGAACATTTTGACTTAAGAACCGCTCTCATAGGAAAATATTGACTTGACTTAAGTACTTAGATTTGAGTTAAGAACTGAAAAAAACCCACGTGGGAGGCAGGGAAAGTGCAAAATGTGAACTTTCAGTTAACTGTTGGCCAGTGAAAAGGGTGCCTGTCTGCTTCCTCACTCCTCCCAGCGTTTAGAGAGTGGATTGGGAGACAGTCTTCGGACTGCCTGGTACTGCCTGGACTGTATTTTCCCTGCTTTCCCTGAACCTTTCTTGACCTAAGGAAAAAAGAAACAAAATATCCCCCTCTAGTGGTCGAAGGCGGAATAGCAGCTTCCCATTAGTTTCTATGGACGGAAAAGAGCAGATACGGATCAAATGGTTTTCAATGCATTCCTATGGGAAATGCAGATTTGACCTGAGAACTCTTTGACTTGAGAACCACCTTCCAATACGGATTAAGTTCTCAAGTCAAGACCCCACTGTATTTATTTATTTCAGTTTAATATACTGATTCCGTTAGTGCCACAGCACTATGCCGTTGCCATGTATTGCACCAATTGAAGATCCTGAACCCTCATCAAGGGAAGTTCCAAGTACAGTGCATTGTAGTACTCAAGGCATGATGTAACTAAGTCATAGGACACTGTTGCAGAGTCAGGTTGGGTCCCCCAGAGCAATGAGCCTTGGTTAATCCAGTACCCTAAAATTGTCCTGGATAGCCTTGGGAAAGAGATTGTTGGCAGCTGGGTGGATAGTACGCCAATAGAATCCAAACACTGTCCATGCTACCTAGCCAAAGCAGCCTACATTCAAAACAAGCTGATGGAGCATCTAGTTAGTGAGATGTAGTTTTTATAGATTGCAGCTACACCAAACTGACTGAAATTTACTCAGTAGCATTAGAGAGGAGGTGATAAGTTTCCACGGTCTTCTAGAGATTATGGGGACTAAGGGAGCTTTAGTAGTGGGGAAGAATTGCCAAAAGTGTCTTTGCCTGCTTTTTTCCTTAAGGATCATCTAGTCTGTGAAGTTCTGCTTGTCACAAATTTGTTTGGTTTAATTGTGTGATTTTTGCACTGTATTAAAACAACCTCAACTACTTCTTACGTCAAGTGGACATTAGTTGGTAGACCTTTAGACAACAGCACACATGTATTAAAAACCCAAATTGACTCGTTTCTTTACAGGCCAAATCCTACAGGTGGTTAGAACTGCCAATGGAGCTCAGTACATTATTCAGCCCCAGCAGCAAGTAGTCCTACAGCAACAGGTCATACCACAGATGCAGCCTGGCGGAGTACAGTCCCCTGTCATTCAGCAAGTAAGATCATTTTAAATGATGGCCACATATTCCTGTTTTGCAGGAAGCCCCTTCCACTTGCTTCAGCAGCAAATGACACTCAAGCTGGGAACCCCCATTGCAGTTGGGAACTCTCTGCAAGCCACTTTGTTTCAACAACTTGATTCTCTGTTTCCTCTTTATAACCGTATTTTCTCTACAGTGGTGCCTCGCATTACGATAATTCGTTCCAGCGAATTTCGTCGTAATGCAAAAATAGAAAGCCCATTGAAACACATTGAAACCCCTTCAATGCGTTCCAATGGGCTGGAAACTCACCGTCCAGCGAAGATCCTCCATAGGGAGGCCATTTTAGGTGCCTGTGCAGCGAGGAATCCGTCCCAGAAAACAGCGGGGAGCCATTTTATTTACCCCACGGCCATTTTGAAACCACCGATAAGCTGTCCAAAAATCATCGTTTTGTGAAGAATTGGTTCCCGAAGCAGGGAACCAATCATCGCAAAGCAAAAAAACCCTATTCAGACCATTGTTTTGCGATCGCAAAAATGTCATAATGCAGGGCAATCGTAAAGCAGGGCACAACTGTACTGTACAGTGGTGGTGCCTCGCACAACGGGTGCCTCACACAACGATGAATTCACACAACGATGCCTTTTTCTGTTAAATTTGCCGCCTCACACAGCGATGTTTCCTATGGGGGATTTTCACACAACGATCTCCCTTTTCGCTCCTGTAAAAGTGTCTTACAATGTTTGGAAGCTGTTTTAAATGATTGCAATGGTTAGCCCACCTCTTGAAACCTATGCAAACTGATTTTGGTGTTGTTCTGACACTTCGTTAATTTATGATGATTTTTTGAATTTTCTCCATTGGAAACCATTGGATGGTCTGTCTAATGGTTTCCAATGGAGAAAACAAAAAATACATTCCAATGAAGGAAACATTGTTTCACACAGCGATGTTTCCTATGGGGATTTTCACTCAGCGATGGCAATCTGTTCCAATTGGAACGGATTAACCGGTTTTCAATGCATTCCTATGGGAAATGGTGTTTCACAGAACGATGTTTCACACAACGTTGATTTTTTTGGAACCAATTAACATCGTTGTGTGAGGCACCACTGTATTTCTTACCCTTTCCCATCTTAATGTTAAACAAGAAGAGAGATTATTGGTAATTTTTCTTCAATCTCCTTTTCTCTTTCCCTTATCTTCCATTTTCTGAGGCAGAAATACAATGAAGTGGGCTTAACCTCTACCAGCCCTGAGCGGTCAGGCATATCACTGCCTCAGTTGCCAGAAGGAGCAAGGTTTTGATTCAGAAGTATGTCCTGTTTCATGGGCAGTGTCTTACCTTTTCTCTCCAGAGGTAGAGCACACCCATGGTGTTTTGTGTCCTGAGATAGATTAGCCCTTCCAATTCATGAAATGGGCATTAGAACTGTAAGATGTCTATTTTATGTATTAGGAGAAGAATTTTATATATTAGGAGAAGAACTGTCTCTGCAACCAATGATAGGTTCTTTCAGAGCGGTTGTGGGGGTGGCTTAAACTATTTTGGCATGATGTTGTTTATCACTTTCAGAGTTAGTTTTACAAGTGGTATGTAATAAAGCTGAAAGATGATGTTTATTTTCTTTCCTCTCTTCCTGTTCTCATCAGCTGATTGGAGATAGTGGTTATCAGAGGGTTGCCTTCTACATTAAGGGATTTCAATTCAAACTTTACTTGTTTTTCATGCCTGTTGAAGCAAGTTGGGGGGAATAGTGCAATATTTTTGTATGCCAGGATGTGTGAGTTTCTACTAATTTATTCTAATGTTATTCTAATACTGAAAATATTAGTAGAGGGGGGAATGCATGGGTGTATAAAGAAGCTATTAAATACAACATACAGTGGTGCCTCACTTAGCGATGTTAATCCGTGCAGAAAAAAAAGTTGCTAAGTGATTTCATCGCTAAGCGGAATTTAAAAGCCCATAGAAACGCATTAAAACACCATTAATGCATTCCTGTGGGCTTCAAAACTAACCTTAAAGCGAAGATCCTCCATAGGGGCGGCCATTTTTGGTGCCTCTAAAGCGAGGACACAGCGGGCGGCCATTTTGTTTACCCGGCGGCCATTTTGAAACCACCGATCAGCTGGCCGAAAATGGGGGCTTTGCGATGATCGCTTCATTAGCGAATTTTCCCCATAGGGACCATTTCTAAGCAATTACTTTTGCAATCGCTTAAACTCCGTCGCTAAGCGATTTCGTCACTCGACGGAGCAATTGCTAAGCGAGGCACCACTGTACTTTTTATTGTTGTAAAGACCACTGTAAATATCAAACGAGAAGGTTGCTTTGGTAGGAGGGGCCAGCTGAGATCTGAGGAGCAGAAATTTATTTATATTTATTTATTTATTTATTGGGCCTATATACCGCCCCATAGCGCTACAAGCACTCTCCGGGCAGTTTACAATTTTTAATTATACAAGCTGGGTACTCATTTTACCGACCTCGGAAGGATGGAAGGCTGAGTCAACCTTGAGCCGGATACCTGGGATTTGAACCCCAAGTCGTGAGCACAGTTTTAGCTTGCAGAAATGACCCAAAGACCATGTGGGCTGCCCACCCCAAACTTGTATCTAAGCTGCATAGATCTACTGTAGCTATTCCTTTTGAACTGCTCTGACCACATGAATACAAAGAAGGAAGGAAAGAATGTTTAACCCTCCTTACATTGCATTGCCATTTTCCAGCTGTTTCTTAGATTGGGCTGTATTTAGATAAGGACCAAGTAGCTAATAACATTCTTCATTGATCTTGGTATAGACATTAATTACATTGTTAGAAAAAACATAATTTCTGCCAGCTTCGTGAAACTGAAATAGAATTATCATGTCATGCTTCATTGTAGATGTAAATTCAGAAAGGAAAAAGTAGGAATTATGGCTAATAAATTGATACTGCTTTAATTTTTGTGCAGGTGTTGGCTCCCATTCCTGGAGGGATCTCACAGCAAACTGGAGTAATTATTCAGCCCCAACAGATCTTGTTTACAGGAAACAAAACCCAGGTAATACCTACTACAGTGGCAGCACCTACACCAGCACAAGCACAAATTTCTGCGACAGGGCAGCCGCCAGCCCAACAGCAGCCAGCCCAGTCACAGGCTCCTTTAGTGCTGCAAGTAGATGGAGCGGGTGACACATCATCTGAAGAAGAGGAGGAGGAAGAAGAAGACTATGATGATGATGAAGAGGAAGATAAAGAAAAGGATGGAGCTGAAGATGGCCAGGTTGAGGAGGTAAATATTTCTGTCCCTGCTTTATATACAGTAGACTTAACATATGTACAGTGGTGCCTCGCTTAGCGAGCGCTCCGTTTAGCGATGAAATCGCTTTGCAACGCATTCCCCATAGGGAACATCCTTTGCGATGTTCCCTATGGGGAATTTCCCTTTGCGATGATCGGTTCCCTGTTTCAGGAACCGAGCATCACAAAGCGACGATTTTAAAACAGCTGATCGGTGGTTTCAAAATGGCTTCCGGGTAAACAAAATGGCCGCCCGCTGTTTTCTGGGACATATTCCTTGCTTAAGAGGCACCAGAAATGGCCGCACTATGGAGGATCTTCGTTGAACAGTGAGTTTTAAGCCCATAGGAACGCATTAATCTCGTTTCAATGCATTTCTATGGGCTTTTTTATTTCGCATTGTGACATTTTCGTTCTGCAGCGATTTTTGCGTAACGAATTAACGTCACAATGCGAGGCACTACTGTATTTTGAATTAGCTGAAATGCAGGAGAAAGTCTTTTAGCTGGCCTTTTGAACTAATTATATATGCTAATATGACTCGAGTTTCTTCAGGAGGCAGTTATCATACAGCCAGAATGGCAATACCATATCCATATACAGAAGTGGGGAAATACCTGCACAGAAAACCTGAAGTTTTCTGATGTAGAAGCAGCTTACTGACTAGAGCAGAAAGGATAGTAGAAAAGGCATCGGAGAAAATCTTTTGTTATATATTCCACATCTCATTTTTTATTAGAGGAAAAGTCAAGATAAGCAGCGAAAAAAGGAAATGTGTTTTTTTTTCTACTCAAATGATACGCATGACTAAGTCTGTCTATAAAATAGTCACGTTGGTATTATGCACAACTTTAATCTCTTCTAGGAGCCTCTCAATAGTGAAGATGATGTAAGTGATGAAGAAGGACAGGAGCTATTTGATACTGAGAATGTTGTTGTGTGCCAGTATGACAAGGTAATAATTAGATCAATGCAATTCCAGGAAGCTTGCATGCTTCCAATTATTGGAAGGGGGGGCAGTTTAACAGGAAATGCACACATTTTCTAGTTTATAATATTGCCAGCAAAGAGATGCATTTCAGTATATTTTGCTGTCAGTTAGAGCCGAAGCTTTTAGTTAATATGTTTTTATATTCTTTATTAAAGTTTTATCATTTGAAAAGTTCATTGTAATTAATAACATACAGTGGGCCCTCGACTTACGAACGGCCCTAGTTGTGAACATTTCGGGTTATGAACCCGATCTCATAGCAAACGCGGAATCAAGTTATGAACCAAAAAAAGGGGGGGAGGGAGGAAAAAATCTGCCCCTAGTGGTAGGAACGGATTAAGCAGCTTCGCATTAGTTCCCATAGGAACTAATGAATCGACTTGCAAACCACCCCTCGACTTAAGAACCAAAAACAGCCAGAATGGATTAAATGGTTTTCAGTGCATTCCTATGTGAAATGCTGATTCGAGTTACAAACTTTTTGGGTTACGAACAGACTTCCGGAACGGATTAAGTTCGTAAGTCAAGGGCCAATGTATCTTACTTGTAGTCAGTCAAGCCTTTCTTGTATATACATGCTTATCTTTCCACATGTCTTCCAAAACCTGCTCACAAAGGGTCTCCTAAGCCTGCAGGACAGATTTGAGGGATGCAAGGGGGGGCACAGTGTGGAGGGGAGCTTGTTCTTCCAGCAGTTTTCCTGCAGATACACACTATCTTGGATGCAAGGTAGTACTTCTGTTGGAAATACTGTTGAAAGCTGCAGATGGCAATAGTCTTTTTGGAAGAACCAGAGAGAAATGGTCCCTGATATGTCAGAAACGAACACTTCCAAAACAAAATATGTCCTTTTCTTTAAACTGTTTTATACATTAACCCTGTTTCTGACATATTTTACATTATTTTGGCTAGTATGTATTTTTTGTATTTAATCTTTGACATTCCAAATGTAGCTATAGTGTCTCTATTGTAGTGCCACCTTCTTGAAGAGGGTGAGAAACTTCATTTGGTCCAAAATAATGTGGCCAAACTGTTGACTAGAGGTAGATTTTGGGAACATGTGACTTGATCTGTTCAGATCAAAGTACTGGTTATTAATTTAAAGACCTAAATGATGTTTGCCCTCGATTCTGTTGCCTGAACCTACCCATGTATTGAGGCATCTCGGAGAGGCTATCATCTGCATTCTGACAACATCAGATATATGGCTAGTAAAATACAGAATGGGGCTGTGTCAGTAGCTGCAGATAAGAACTCCCTTTGCAACAGGCCGTCTGCTAAATGAGAATAGTAGTAGTAGTACTTTATTACGGTCTAAGACCAGTAAAACCAAAACAATATAAAATAGAGGAATATATTCCATTTCCAGCAAACCATTGGTGCAGCAAGTTGATTATGACCATTTCTGTGCCTAATGTGTTTGTTTGTTTGTTTGTTTGTTTGCCTTATATACTGCCCACTCTACCCAAAGGTCTCTGGGCGGCTTATAAACTTGTGGTGTACAAAACTAACTTGCATAGGTGCTGCTTTAATTATGGTCCTCTATACAGTGGTGCCTCGCATAACAAGCGCACCGTTTAACGATGAATCCGCATACCGATGCGGATTTTGCAATCGCTAATGCATTGTGAGGGGGAACAGCTGTTCGGCGGTGGCCAGAACACCCAAAATGGCCGCCGGAACCACCCAAAATGGCTGCCTGAACACCCAAAATGGCCGCCGGAACATGGGGAAACATCGATGTTTAATGCGTTCCAATGGGTTTTTTTGATCCGTATAGCGAAGGTTAATCCGCTATGCGGGGCACCAATGTATTATTTTTGTAAACAGCTACTGTTCACCAGCTTGGGCACAGAGTATGGAAAGACTGGACAGTATTTTAAGATAAGAAAGTAACATCCATTAGTACCATGGAAATAATTTGTCCTATGTGGTGATCGTTCCCTTCTTTGAAAGTGAACTTTGAATATTTTTCAGAAGGAAGTCTCTTATTCATAAAATAGGCATGTCTTGTCCCTGTTTTTGGTGCAAAGAATATATATGCTATACAGTGGTGCCCCGCAAGATGATGTTAATTCATTCCATTGAAATAGCTGTCTTGTGAAAACATTGTCTTGCGAAATGTGATTCCCCATTGGAATGCATTGAAATCCATTTAATGCATTCCAATGGGGAAAAATCATAGTTGTTTTCCCAACATCGCCCATAGGGAATCCATTTTGCGAAGCGCCGATCAGCTGTTAAAATCGCTGTCTTGCAAAAAACAGTCTGCGAAGCACGGACCCAAACATTGTCCAGAGAAAATTGCCCATAGGAAACTGTTTTGCGAAGCGCTATAGCAATCGCAAAAACTCATCACCATGCAAATTCGTCATTTTGCGAAGTCATCGTCTAGCAGGACACCACTGTAATGGTATTGTATTCACAAAAAGTTCACATCTGGCTTTTTTTCCTTGTGCATAGCTGTCTATTTATTCAAACAGCATATAAATGTTGATCTTTGTATCAGAATATTTCTTTCTCACTTTGGCTCCCCACCTTCCACAGATTCATAGAAGTAAGAATAAGTGGAAGTTTCACCTCAAAGATGGAATCATGAATCTTAATGGAAGAGATTATGTATTTTCCAAAGCCATTGGAGATGCAGAATGGTGAGGTCCTATACACAAAACAAACTCTGAGCAAAAGCAGGAAAGATTGAGACTTGGTTAGAAACACTTCATCAGAAATTTATCTGCACACCTGAAAGGAACTAGGACAAGACTACCAGGCCGAAAGAATAGCATGACAATGTTGACACTACTTCAAATGGGAACGCTGGCATTTGTGCAGCTAGCTATGCTTCAAAGCTGGTTTTATATTAATACCTTAATTAACCACTTCTACCTATAGATAAAGGTAACTAGCATGTAATGCTTAATCTTCCCTTCCACTGATTTGAAGGAACTCTTCTTTTTTGGTAATAGTACTATGGAAAAAGTTTAGTGTGTCTTTCTTTATAAATTGTGCTGAACCATTCCCTGTGAGAATCTTGCTAAAATTGAATACAGGTCTAACTGATTGGAAGGACTGGACTGCCCAAGGTTCTAATGATCTTATATAAGTAAAATATTTTTTAAATCTCTTGCGCTGGGTCATGCATAATTTTATCTACAATTTTAGGCCTTTTGTATAAATTTTGATCCCGAACCAAATGTCTCATTTATATTTTAAATGTAATAAGTCTGATTTTTTTTCATTTAAAAGGATGTTGTGTTTTAAAGGGGCTAACAGATGGAAGCTGTGTGATTCTAATGTCTCAGTCTTACAGCGTACTTTAAAAAGGTCCATACAGAAACAATGAACAAAGTTTTTGTGCTGTTTATAAATAATTACTCGACCAAGTGAAAGAACATTGCTGGTGATGAGATCAGAAGTTGTTGGTAATGTGTATTTCATGAAAGGTTCCACAGCACTGACAGAGCATCCAATTTTCTTTTAATAATTTTTACACAAATTATAATATGGTAAGCAAATCCACGCCAACTCATTATTCAGTAGTACTAATTTCAATAGACAGGGAA
Organism: Pogona vitticeps; assembly: GCF_051106095.1. Classification (NCBI taxonomy): domain Eukaryota; kingdom Metazoa; phylum Chordata; class Lepidosauria; order Squamata; family Agamidae; genus Pogona; species Pogona vitticeps. The sequence goes on along the minus strand of NC_135783.1, from coordinate 324,812,590 downwards.
ATATCACTGCTGAAAGTAAATTTCTTTTGCTTTGTGATTATGGTAGGGGACTTTGGAAGTCAGGCTTTCAGGAATCTAGGTTCTTTCAGGATAGGACAGACCAAAATACAACCCTGTTACGGAAGACCTTCATTTCTGGAATGGTTTAACATTGCAAAATAAGCAACCTGTGTTGTGCACGCCACCCAAAACACAGTGTAGAGAAGACAGGAAAGGCTGATAGGGACTATGAGAATAGTACTTGTTTGTCCTATTTCTGACACCTTTGTTTTCAGGAAATTGAATATTTTTACAGAACAAAATTGTTAGTGCAGTTTAGTCAGCACTATTTCTTTTCTTCTCCCAAACTATTTCTATTGTATTTGAAATCACATGTACCTGTTTCTCTCATCAGAAATCCATAGTACACAGTAGGGAGCAGTTAGGCTTTCTGCACCCATTGTGTTTACTGAAGGTGGCCTACTTTGTTGGGGGTTTTTGTATAGTGACAGTCATAATGCATCTGAATTTTTGTACGTAAATGTTGTTGGGGTTTCAATTTCTAGGTAGGCATTTTGCTTGCTCACTCAGCATACAGTCTCTTTTGGCTGCAGTTTTGGCCTTGGACTTGAAGATGTGTGTATGTTGTCTATTCCCATTGTGTTAATTTTAGATTTGAAAGAAACATAGCACTAATTCATATACCAACTTTGTGACTATGTTGAGATCAAGTTATCAAGCCAGTAACAAGTAACAATTTCCCTTGCATTCTTCTGAATCTTGTGGCCTATTCACAGTCTATCCTGGCCTTGTAGTTTAATTTAATATAAGCTTAACACCAACTAATAGATACTGCACTGTGAAACCCAAATAGGCTGCAGGTTTCTGTTCAGTACTGGAACCCAGATACTGTACAAATGATTTAGCATTGTGTACATAATGGGCACTGAAAGCTGCTTATCTCTAGCCTTGTTATTTATTCTAAAGGAAACCACAGCTTTAAAAGTGACTTATGGTTAGGTCTGTATGGAACCAGGCATGGTAGCTTGTAACCCAAATACAGGAATGCTTTGGTTGGTGAGGGTGTTAATGAAAATACATGTGAAGTTTTTCTGAAAGCCAGTCACATACCAAACTTGTGCTCTTACTTGCTTCATCAAGTGTTCCTTTTTAAAATCAAAAAGCATGTTTTTAATTTCATTTTATTGTAGCAACTTGTTGTAAGAATATAGTGTGTGTACATTTATTATTGTACTTGAATTTTAATCATGGTTTTAACAATGTAATTGAACAGATGATTTTGTTAGGTTTCCATTGAAATCATCATTCCTTTTGGGATGGCAAAGAGTTCGCATGGTTAGTCCTTAGTTTTACGTACACTTGATTTTATTGTTTCTCAAATTTGGGATTAGTCTCCACTTAAATAGTTCAGTATCTCTACTTCTGAAGCAATTAACGGTTTACAAGAAGGGCTTATGTTTAGATTTGCACAAATAACAATGGAGCACCTTTTAACTTTTAGTGGAGAAAATTGACTCTAAAGTGAATGGAACATCTAAAGGAATAATTATACAAAGGTGAGAGTCTTGTGCCTTTGTAATCTTCAGATATTCCTACTTTATATCAACATGATATGTAGGACCATTGGATTCCTTTGGTAGATTTCTTACGGAGCTGCAGCTGTAGCCTAACATTTTGCGTGTAATCTTCCTGGTTTTTAGGATGTGCAATCATTTGAAAAATTTACATTAAACATTGTGTTTTAAGTATTCAGATACTGTCATGAAAAACTTCATATTTGATTATTTAAATTTAATTCGTAAGGTGCTCCCTCAAGCAATTGAGTGGCAATCCAGTTTTCCAGCTCCCTTGCTCCTTGTGTCAGAGACTTTTTTTTTTTTTGGCATTAGTTGTCTCCCCAAAAATGGATCATGATTTCACAGATACACATGCAAGTATAGTTCTAGCTATCTTCTGAAGAGGGTGAAATTTGGGACTGAAACACAGTTGCCAGCAAAAGCAAAGAACATGTAGCAATTAATATGACCAGAGTTATTTTAAAAATAATGTAAACACCATTTGGGGTTTTGTTTTTTGCTCTGTCCACAAAGAACAGCAGTAACGTCCCTTTCAAAATACTGCTTGTTAAAACTGTAGTTTCAGGAGAAAAATAGCATTTTCACAATGCACTTCTCTTCTGCTTGAAAAATATATTTTTTCCTAATTGTTAAAGAAAATGGCAAAAAGTAGCAGAAATGTTTGGTTCACTGTGGCAAATTGTGCTAGTCTGCTTTGAAACAGTTTGATCAGTGAGTTAAATTCCATTTTTAGAACACTAGGAATCCCTTGGGTATTTCTACATTGTCAAAGTGGGGCAGGATTATGGATAAATCGAACCTTTTACTTGCCTAAGATGAGACTACTTGCTGTTTTGCTCAGTTCTCCTTGATTTGGGTTTTAATAAAAGCTAAATAATTTTGAGTGGAGGAATAATTGTATGAGGCTAGCCACATGTGGAAAACATCACACATTCACTTCCTCCTGTCTGCTTAGGGTACCAAAACAATTTAGGGGAGTGGGAAATATCCTTAGTTGCTGTTCTGAGCTACTATTGTCAACTGCTGTTGTACATATACTGTTATGTGTAAGGGGGTAAATATATTTATTATGTTTGTAAAATTCAATCTGTACAATTGAAGATCAAGGATACTTTTCCTGGGATGTACACGATGTGTTTCAAAGGCCATTCTTGGAATACAATTAGAAAACTTAGTATTTTGATGTACTAAGACCTATTTTAAGTTTAATATTTTGCCTTTGCAAAAAATTTAATTAAAGATGTTATTTAAAATAAGCTTGCCACTTTTATTTACTATTTTGTGTATTAAAATACTTCTACATGTAATCCGGTTGTGTTCACTTTATTAGAAAACCATTATGCAGCTGATAAACACAGCAAATAAAGAAACCCAGTTATATACAATTACTATATTGTGCTAATATTTTTACATAAAGGTACTGTAAATTGTATATATGAAAACAAAAGCTATTATAAACTGCCACTTAGAGATAGCTTCCCTGTAGTCTGTTTCATGGATTAAAGATGTGTGTGATACTTTTATCACACACATCTGGAGGGGATACTCCTCAATTCAGAGCATGTTACCATAGTCTTTCGAGACTGAAGGATGCCTATGATGATACTTTTATGAGACCATTAAAAAAATCATAAGCATGAGCTAGCTTTTGACTCCACATCAATGTTCCCTCTAATTCCCTCTAATTTGTGTTAGTGTGCCCCCCCTTTACTCCCAATTGTTGCAGGGTTCCGGTGACAACTGGAAGTAAATGGGCAGCAACAGTGGCAAGGGGCCACTGCCAAGAAGGCCTGGTTTCTTGTTCTTTCTTTCCGGGCCTTCCTCGGTGTTAGGCCCCTCAGCTGCCCGTCCAGGTTAGAACGAGTGATTTGGGTAGATCCAGGTAGGAGGAGACGTTCCACTATATATCGAGATCCTAAACTGTTTAGGGCTTTATATGTCATAATTAACACTTTGAAATCAATGCGGAAACAAACGGGCAGCCAGTGCAATGCGTGGAGAGATATGTTGGGAGGGTGGGAGGTATATGTTGATCTTTTCTCACCCCACTGAGAAGTCTGGCTGCCGCATTCTGCACCATTTGAAGCTTCCATATCAACCTCAAAGATAGCCCCACGTAAAGTGCATTACACTAGTCTGATCTTGAGACTACAAGTGCATGGACCAGAGTGGTGGGCGCCCCAACATCAAGATTAGGACTCTGGAGAGCAAGATTCAAATCCCCACTTGGCCATGTAAGCTCATTGGGGGAGCAGAACTGGTTAAAAAAACTCCTTAAATACCTTGCTTACCTACCTCGTTAGGGTTGCTATAAGTCAGTTCTGACTTGACAGCACAGAACACACAGACACAATTATTAAATAGGCAGTGAGCATAAAAAGGTGCCCCACACACCATCATTGTGAGAAACAGATGGGGTAAACACAAGGTCTTGTTCTTAGTGTCAGCAAAATTATGTTCTAATAGAGAAAATAGATTAATCAAATACACCCAAGCTTAAGAGTCATAGCTTGATAGATGCCATCAATAAGCTTTGAATTATGGCTTCCTATGTTACACATTTATTTATATACCTTGCCTAGATGGCAGCAGAAGTGCAAAAACAGACTTGCATACAAATCCAAGCACAAGAGGAATCCACGAAAGTAAATTTCAACAACTGGTACCACCACCGTGAGGTGATGTACAAATTTAGAGGATAGAGCATTTGTGCTCCTTGTGTCTGCAGAAAGGGATTTGGATACACAAAACCTTATTCTGAAAAAAAATACTGTTCTTGAAAATGCCACAATATTTTGCCTTTGTTTTCCATTTCCCTCTTAAATTTTGCCAAGAAAAGAAGAAAAGAAATTGAACCTAAAAATGAGAAGATTCCCACGAAATACAGTTTACCAAAATAGCTAAATAGTGGTGTTGACATTCAAAGTTATAGCGAATGTTGCATTCAGCAAGAAAAACTAGATGTTGCTCTTTTTTTATGAGAGAAAAATTAAAATATGCTACTAGGGGTGGCAATTTGGGTGGGTGGGGATGAATTTCCCATCCCATAATTTGCCAGGAATACTCCCTCAGGCTGAATTAATTTGGAAACTGTCAAACCGGGAGCTGGAGCAGACATCCAACTTCCGTGGTGCTTTGCAGTCTGAAAAGTCCCAGCTGTGCCTTTGCAAATGTGGGGACCAGAAGTTTGTTTTTTTATGAACTATTTCTAAGTACTATTTTCACAATAGTGAAAATGTTTCATTTATTCATTTTTGAGCAGGGCTGCTACTATTACTACTGTACTACTTAAATTAACAACATTCTTGTTGAAGGATAGTTTTTTTCCCCACAGGTAGCCTAAACTTCATGGAAGAGCCTCTATTATATAATTCACCCGGCTGTTTTGCTGTCATTCCAGCAGCAAATGTGTATGTGATTTGCAAACAGTTCACTAACAGATTTATTTATTTATAAAACAACAACATTAATACAATTGAAGATGGCGAAATAAATTAGGTATTGACAGGAGGGAAGGCCTATCTTAAGAGCTACGTTTTGAGTTGGCTCTTAAAAACACCCAGCGAGGGTGTCCGACAAGTTCCTGAAGGGTGATTGTTCCAGAGGCGAGAGGCCACGGCCGAGAAGGCCCGCTTTCTTGTCCTTTCTCTCCGGGCCTCCCTTGGCATTTAGGCCCCTCAGCCACCCATCTTGACTAAAGCGAGTGATTCAGGTAGATCGAGGCAGGGGGAGGCGTTCCACCAGATATTGAGGTCCTAAACCGCTCCCATTAGTGCCACAGTGCTACTCCAGGAGGTTCACTTTAAAATACACAATCATTAATAAAATAATATAATAAAAACCATATAACGAACTAAGCACATGAAGACAGAAGGTGGCAGAACAAAGATGAAACCAAGTAAAAGAAAAATCATGAAAATAAAAGTAACAGTAACTGGACAGAGAGGTAAGATCAATCTGAGCTCATCTAAGGTCAGAGAGGAAAGCCTCCCTGAAAAGCTATGGCTTCAATTGCCCCTTGAATGTCAACAGGGAGGGGGCCAGGCGCAGCTCCTCCTGCAGTTGGTTCCACAGATATGGAGCCACCACAAAGAATGCCCTACCTCTCGGAGAAGACTTATGGGCCTCCCTCAGGGTGGCTATCCGGAGGACCCTTTCCTGCAATGATGTCATCTCTCTCTCTCTCTCTCTCTCTCTCCTCCCTTTCTTCTTGCTCTAGTCCACCTACATCATTTGACCTATAGGACCATTTTTATTAATTTTGTTTTATATACATTCAGCCCCATGTCGTGTAATGGACAAGATGGTATCTACTGTACACACTTGAGAGAATAAATTTTGCACTGTTTTTACACTGAATTTTGCACTGTTGAAACAAGTGTGAAGTATGATTTGTTCTACTCTGAAATCCAGCATTTTATTTCATAATGAGAAAGTTTGCTAATGGGAAAAACAAGACAAATTTGCATCAGACCACTGGGTCACCTTGTCCAGGAGTCTAGCTAGTTTCTTTGGCAATGTAGCAGATAAAATGGAAGGTAAGATATGGGTGAATTGAGAAGATCAGTCACTGAATATGAACATATCCAATTCCATTAGCTCCTAAATTCTCATTTTTGTGTATTTGTGCCATTTTGACTCCTCTTGCAACAGGATTATCACAGAAGGTAAGTGTATACCTTGGCTTTTTTAGGTCCCTGCTCAAAGCTGTTGCTGAGAAATTCAACCTTCCCACCTTTCATGTATACTCTTGACAGCGGAAAAATCCTATACAGTCCATATGATATAGTCGGACCCCTGTATCAGTGTGATCAGTGTCCACTGACTCACTTATTCGCATGTGAAAATATTTAAAATATTAAAAGAAAATTTCCTAGAAATATATATTTCTAATGACAAAGTTACCAGAACCCAGGGACCATGTCATCTATAATGCCTGCTAGATATATTTCCACAGTGTCATTACCAGAACTGGCCACTAGAGGGAATCAGAGACAAGGCTATATATAGCGTTCGCTATTACCATTTTATTACCTTTATTACTACAGTGTTCACTATAATTCACATTTTTCAGCATCTGCTGTGTGTGTGTGTGTGTGTGTGTGTGTGTGTGTGTGTGCATGCGTGTGTGTGTGTGTGTCTTGGAACAGATCCTCTGTGGATTCGGGGGACCTATTCTACATGAATATGTCAGGGCATAATGACTCAGCATACTTTGATTTGGCAATGTTTTCCAGCTGGTTGTCTTTTAGTAACTCTGGATTGCCCTCAGTTTATGAGGAACACACGAAAATGCCTGATGTAGCCTTTATGGCATACAACCTCCAACAGAGACAGAGTGAGGCACAAAACAGCCAAGGTCCAATGCCAAAAAGTCCCATGAAATCAGTAAACTTAAAGGCACCAGGGCCTCATGATCTGAGTGAGGACTGTTTCCTCTTGTCACTGCTTTGCTCCTGGGCTGCTAGTGTTTAAAGTGTTTCACTCTTTGGCTGGATTGGACCCGTGTTTTTTTTCCTGTCTAGATTTCAAATTAAAGAAACTGGGTGAAGATGATCACATTTACAGTTATTCTGATAACTTTAACCCCTGAATTTTTTTCTTCTAAATATATATAATCCTGGATTCAATAGACCCAATGAAAAAATATTTTGTTATCTATATCTTGACAGCTGCAAGAATTCTTCTTGATAAACATTGGAAGGACCTGGAGAATCAATCTCAAGATGATTTAATATCAAAAAAAACACATGGATACAGCAGAAATGGACAAACTATCAGACTGGCTAGACTTAACAAGAAAGACAAATCATGAAGATCGTTGGCATAAATTTTACGATTGGCTTAGAAATAGAATGAAAATTCATATTTGATAATTGAAAGCCTAAGATCAATTTAGAAATAGAATATGTACAGTATTATAAATTAGTTACACCGGAAGCTTATGTATCTTTGAAATGTAATAGATAAGAATGAATACTGTAAAATGTTCGTGTTGATGTACAACCCCTGTTCAGTCCCATGTGCCCTGTCCCCTATCCTTACACCTAACTTATAAAATAAATTTTAAAAAACGATGATCACATTTATTGGATGAATGTCCTTTCTTGAACCTGGAGAGCTCTTCTTCATCCCCCCCACATAACCTAACAGCTGAATGCCTGAAGAACACCAGATGTCAGTAAAGCGCCTGTTTTTTTTAAATCTCAGCCCCAAATTGCAAGTGGAATCCAGGAAACTATTCTGTGTCCTGATCATGCGTTTTAAAATTTCCCCTTGATAGCAACAGATTTTTAATAGCACAAGCCATTAAAGGATCTTCAGATTCTGAGCCTCTGATATAATTTAAACCTACCTTACTCCACCCATGCCAGCGGCGTGCATGTGGCATAACAGCTTCAATTCTTGAGTTGGTAATTTAAGAGGTCCCAGCTAACCCAGCGGCTTGCATGAAGTGTGGCTCTGAACAATCTTTTTCCAGTAAGACCTACAGCTCTAGCTTTGGGAAAGAAAGTGAAGCCTGGTTTTCATGCGAAAATTCTGATCGGATGATTGAATACTTAAATTGATATGGAATTATAAGAATATATATATACATATATATGTGTGTATATATATATATATATATATACACACACACATATATATACATATACATATATATCTCTATATATCTATATATATGTATACAGTATATATGTATATATATGTATAGGAACGTGGTGGCGCTGCGGGCTAAACCGCAGAAGCCTGTGCTGCAGGGTCAGAAGACCAAGCAGTCGTAAGATCAAATCCACGCGACGGAGTGAGCTCCCGTCGCTTTTCCCAGCTCCCGCCAACCTAGCGGTTCAAAAGCATGCAAATGCAAGTAGATCAATAGGGACCACCACGGTGGGAAGGTAACAGCGTTCTGTGTCTAAGTCGCACTGGCCATGTGACCACGGAAGATTGTCTTCGGACAAACGCTGGCTCTATGGCTTGGAAACGGGGATGAGCACCGCCTCCTAGAGTCGAACACGACTGGACAAAAATTGTCAAGGGGAACCTTTACCTTTACCTTATATATATGTATATGTGTGTGTGTGTGTGTGTGTGTGTGTGTGTGTGTGTGTGTGTGTGTGTGTGTGTGTGTGTGTGTGTGTGTGTGTGTGTGTGTGTGTGTGTGTGTGTGTGTGTGTGTGTGTGTGTGTGTGTGTATTGCAAATAATTCATATTTAGCCAGTTTCTTTGGGCTACTCGGGCAAGCACTGTGTTCCTCTTGTTCTGGTGGACATAACCCTGAAGCTTATTGCTTCTGATTCATGTCCGAGACCAGTGACAAGCTTTAGGAGACAACTGGTGGTCCTTTTGCATGTTTGCGTCTCTGGTTTCCCAGCATGCTGGCTGGCCGCTTGCTGGAAGCACAATGCTGTTCTAGCTGGCACCCTGGCCGTGACCCAGAGGAGCTCTTTGTATCTCAAGTGCACTTAGGCCTTGAATGTCTGGCTGTTCCCCACCCAGCCCTCTTCTCTTCGGCTTCCACATCAGCACCGGAGGTGTCCCCACCCCCATCTTTTCATTGCAGGGCTTGGAGCCAAATGGCAATCTTGGTCCTGTAGAGATTTCCTATGTACACTTCTAAGTTCTGACTCTGTGATTTGGAAAGCAGACCTTATTGTGTCACACTAACTGAAACCACTTAGCCACTTGCTGTTCCAGGATGATGATGAGGGCCCTTCAAAGGTACTGCCATCAGTGTCTGACAGGACAAATTTTGCATCAGAGCATGGGATATACTTTTCATTTAAAAAAACCCTGTGAGGTAGCTGCCTGAGTGTATATTATACTCAGCTGCCAGTCTCCAGGTATTGGGACCACTTGAATCTGAACAGCATCAAACAGCCTGTTTACTCTCTGCCCTTGAAAAAAATTGTCCAGTATTATATTATAATTAGCAGAGGAAGGCACACTAATAGAGACCCATTGAATTAGTAGGGATTTGATGAGTCAACTCCTTCATAGGTTCCAGTGATTCAAATAGGCCTACACTAGTTGCAACCTACTTTAACATTCTGATCGCATGAGCTTGCAGGTTTCCTGAATGATTTGTTAGGCCCCAGATCTCATGATTTTTAATCAATCATGTCTAATCTGGACCCATATTGTTTAGAGCTGAATGGATCACCCAATGTAGGAGTACCAGGTCAGGAGTTCAATTCCCCAGTGTGCCTCCCAGGAGAAGCTAGCTTGTGTATCTTTGGGCAAGCTGCACAGTCTTAGAGCACCACAAGAAGAAGGAACTAGTAAACCGATCTGAATACTGTATACCTTGGAAACCCCGGGAAGGATTCTCATGAGTCAGAATTGACTGGACTGTACAGAAGCATTTGTTCAATTTTTAAGGAAGTTGACAAAGATTGCTTTGATTTTTTAAAAAATCCTGATTATGTAAACATATCGGCTGAAATCCTGTTACCATAATTTATGCCACCTAAGGCTGAAGATGTCAGTAGCAGCAGTAATTTTTCAGAATTTAGAACATCCCTAATGTCTCTCTGGAGCAATTGGAAAGGAGCGCAGAGCCCATGACTGCAGCAGACGGATGAGTGGACAGTCTGGCCCCAGGGGGCCGGATCCTCATTATGTCCACCTGTGCAGGAGTATTCGTATACAAATGTGAATACCCCCATCTCTAATATCCATCCATGGGTTTTTAAGAAAACGTCCCATGAGAAACTTTATATTATCCAACAAAAATTTGTAACTTATCTGTAAGATTGCCCCGTGTACAAAATATGGAGTTGAGCTACATTCACTGATGATATTAAATTATTTAGGATGGTAAAAGAAAAATGAGATTACGAAGAACTCCAGAGAGATCTCTCTAAACCAAGGAAAGGGATTAAAAAGGTGAAGAGAGGCTCAATGTAAGCAACAATAAAATGATGTATGCAGGAGTGGGATGAGATATTTTTAAATCTCTGCTGCTGCAGTCTGATGTGTTGACGGACCATGAAATGGACTGCAGTTATGTTAGACATTCTCAGTGAGAGCAGCAGTCCGGTGTGCAAATGCTGCTGCTGGCAAAAAGGCTAATTCAGTGTTGGGGACCATTCTGAAAGAAATGGAAAACAGAAATGTTGATACAAATAATGACTTTATTGAAATCTGTGGTGTGATCCTAATACACACTGGAGCTACAGAAAACATAGAAAAAGATAACCAAAATGATCAAAGGGCTGGCGCAATTCTCCCTTAAGAACAATTATAACATTTGGAGTATTTAGCTAAAGAGGAAGGCAGGAAGGGAGGCAGAAAAGTTGGGCAGGAAGAGATGCGGCAAAAAAAATTATAAAACTGTACATAGTCTGAAGAGAGTAGGCAAGAGAACACGGGGTAAACCGATAAAAGTAAATTGTTTCTCAGGACAAAGAAAGTCTGTCTTCATACAACATATGGAATTCTTTCCTGTAAGATCTACTGATAGTCATCAGTAGGGATGGCTTAAAAAGGGAATTAGAGAAATTGACAAAGGATAAGACTAACAATGACTGTGAGTCCTTGAGGAACCTGAGCAGGAGTATGCTGTCATGCTCATGTTCCCCTTGTGGACTTCCTATAGGAATCTACCTCATCACCCTGGAAATTGAATGCTAGGCTAGATAGGACTCTGGTCTAATCTCACAAGAATCTCCTGATATTCTCACAGACAGATTAAAGGCTTATTAGGGTTAGATTAAAGGCTCATGAAAATCAGAACACATCTAAAAATGATTCTTTCTTTAGTGAGAGAAGTCTTATCCTTATGACATCATTACTGATAGGATTTCTAACTTAGCCTTTTATTGACCCAACCACAGTGTAAGCATTCAGGTGCTATAACACGGTCAGCTTACTCTCTTCCATGATTCCTTGAGTATGCAGGATGACTGCTGGGTAGTAGTCTCCAGATGAGTCATGAGGCTTGCTTTGAAGATTTGTAAGATTCTGACCCGTCCCTCGGCTGCTCTTCTGGCTGTAAGAACCACTGCTGTTCTTGGGGGAGACGGTTTGGCCCCTGTAGACCTGAGCCTGATGTTCACACAATCCAAACTTGCTGAGTAAGATGAAGACATCTCTTTGGAAAGCTTTCGTGAAGATAGCATAAAGGAAGGGGTTAGCACAAGAGTTGAGTGGGTAGAACAGGACAAGCAGGATTTTTGAGTTACTGACCGTTATCAATGGCTTGTTCATCACAGCAGACAAGGCATAAAACGAAATTGGTGCCATGCATAGGAAGTCAGTAAAGATCAGGACAGCCATCCTTTTGGCGATGATGGTGTCTTTGTCCCCTGACTTATACTGAGGGTTCCGCACAGTGACATAGATTTTTATATAACAGGCACAAATGACAATGAAAGCAATGATGTTCAATAATAAAACAGTTATAACATATGCTTGATCCAAAGGCGTTTCAGTATCCATGGGAAGACAAATGCTGACTTTTCCATAGCTGCTGATTCCAACCAATGGTAAAAAGGCAAGAAGAAAAGACACAAGCCAACCAACCAGCATGACAACAGAAGCATGCCAGAGACGGATTTTCTTGTCCAAGCGCATGGCGAAGGTAATAGCATACCAACGTTCCAGGGTGATTGCAGTCAAGGTGAAGACAGACAGTTCGCTAGCAAAGACAGTAAAAAAACCAGCTGTGTTACAACCAGGACCCGTCTGCCAATCAATGGCATGGTTGTAGTACTCTGCCCTGGTGTAAAGATCCACTGAAGCAATCAGGAGAAGGTATAATCCCATACAGAAGTCAGCAAAGGCTAAGTTACACATTAGAAAGCGTGGGACGGTCAGCTTGTAATGGCTGGTGAGCAGAATAAAAAGAACAAAAGCATTGCCCAGAATGGCAAGCAAGTTCACAAACCATACCACAATCCTTAGAAATTTGTATCCCATCACATCTTCACAAGGGTTGAACTCATCAGGTCCTGGAGTGCAACTGATATCATCAGTACCTGCACAGATTATGTAGTCATAATGACTGTCAAATGTTGTGATACTTTCCTCTTGTGGATTCTTGAGCTGTTGGCCAAACCCAACTTCTCTATTGTCATGCTCTTCAAAAAAGACATAATAATGAGGATTCTCATACACATCCTTAAATTTCGAGTTTTCATCATATACTGCATCAGTCCAATCTGAATACTCTTCCATATAATCTTGGTGAAAGGGACTCCTCAAGGCATCAGTAGACCTTCTCTTGCGGAAGTTGTAATTGTTAGTTTGGTTGCATAACAAGGATTCCAGAATTCTAAAGGAAGACACAGGAAGAATTTCCCATGAGATACATTTTGAGCAAAAGCAAAGGATCCAATGAGAAAATATTCATTACGTCCCCCACACATGGATGTCATTCTCTGAAATATGAAAAGTTGTGGCTCTGGAGCCAAGCTTAACCTCCAGATCAAGTGTTAAAATGTACAAGTGTTATATGTGCATTTTAATTAGATAGCTCTTCACATTAAAAATTCATCACATGACCTGATGCCAAAATGATAATAACGAGAATGCCAGCTGAGCCCTGTAGGGAACAAATTCTGCAGTTGGGGTGCCCCTACATGAAAGACCGTCCTGTACTTGTCATGTTTACAAAAGTGGAAATAGCTGAAGAAGGGCAACACAATATGAGATTAGTCGGTGGACAGGTACATGTGGAAGATACACAGGACCCAGAATGTTTAAACTGTAATTTAAAATGTATGACTCACCCCTTGGCTTTTTTCCAGTTCTTGAAAGCACAGCAGTGACTTGGGTATGAGAGCACCGCATGAGTTAGATACGGAAAAGTCTTAATTGGAGGGAATTTCTTCAGAGTCCATGTATTTTGAGCCATCAGTTCTTTAAGATTTTCCAGTCCTCTTGCTGGAAGGTTAGTGATACCTGTCTGAGATATGTCACTAAGGATATGTATAGAGAAAAACGGGGTAATTGAGTAGATCAAGTCTCCTGACAGTGCTTCCTGAATCAGAAGGGACACAGAACTAACACTCTCAAAGTCTACCATAATCAGTACCACCATCACCAGTCTTCAGATACCAATTTTAGTGTATAAAAAACTTCTGATAAGTTATTTTTCTATAATCCTTAAAATGTACCTGTAGAACAGTATTCTTATCCCAAAATTACAGATGGAAGAGGCAGGCTAAAAGTGCCCACTGCTAATTTCTTACACTTCCACGTCTCTTAAATCAAAGTTTGCCATAGCATCTGAACCAGCAAGTGGTGCTTCAAGTGATCTCTCCAACTAAGATCAGAAACCAAGACGAAAACAGAGTTTATAATCCTGATTTGGAGAGATTGTTTAACTGCTGTATCAATCTGGACATTGTCACTTAGCAAACCTGCGGAGTGTTTCACAAATAACTGCTAAATTATATGAAGGAGTGGATATCCATTTGTTGGGAAGGGTATGGGGGGGGGGTTCTGCTGTGATCTCACCTGGGACTGCAAACCAGGTCACCTCAGGCACTTACTGGGGCCCCAGTCTATGTTGGTTTTTTGTTATAATAAATAAATTATAATAACCTATAAATTAGCAGAATTAGCATACAGTGCAGTTGGAAACAATTAGATAAAAAAACCTACTACAGTGGGGTCTTGACTTGAGAACTTAATCCGTATTGGAAGGCGGTTCTCAAGTCAAAAAGTTCTCGGGTCAAATCTGCATTTCCCATAGGAATGCATTGAAAACCATTTGATCCGTATCTGCTCTTTTCCGTCCATAGAAACTAATGGGAAGCTGCTATTCCGCCTTCAACCACTAGAGGGGGATATTTTGTTTCTTTTTTTCTTAGGTCAAGAAAGGTTCAGGGAAGGCAGGGAAAATACATCCAGGCAGTCCAGTACCAGGCAGTCTGAAGACTGTCTCCCAATCCACTCTCTAAACGCTGGGAGGAGTGAGGAAGCAGACAGGCACCCTTTTCACTGGCCAACAGTTAACTGAAAGTTCAAATTTTGCACTTTCCCTGCCTCCCACGTGGTTTTTTTCAGTTTGTAACTCAAATCTAAGTACTTAAGTCAAGTCAATATTTTCCTATAAGAACGGTTCTTAAGTCAAAATGTTCTTAACTCGGGCCGTTCTTAAGTAAAGACCCCACTGTATTTATATAGAGTAAAATGATGTTCTCCCTTTTTGTGTGTGTTTGTACCAGCAATTGCATATTAAAATAATCACTAGTGAGTTGGTTAAAACAATAAATAACTTCTACTGATTTATAAACATATATAATCTACATAACATAACATTTAATGCTTAGATGTGCTTGGTTTGATTTGACAGACATTCGCTGGTAAATCATTATCTCTCTTTATTATTATATTTTTACATTTGTAATACCCAGTTTCCCTGAAAATAAGATCTAACCTGAAAATAAGCCCTAGTATGATTTTTCAGGATGCTCATAATATAAGCCCTACCCCCCCCCCAATAAGCCCCAGTTAAGTGAAACCCCGCCCTCCACCATTGTGCAGCATTGTGTAGCAACCAGAAGAAGATGACATGACTGTATTTGAATAAATGTAGATTGTTTTACTTGAAAAAAATAAAATATTCCCTAATGTGTTTTTGGAGCAAAAATTAACATAAGACACTGTCCTATTTTTGGGGAAACGTACTTAGCCCTTGTACATATTATAGTTCAGTTACACCTGTTCTTTGTTCTGTGTTTCTGTCTGCTTGTCTGAGGTACATTTTGTATGGGACCCTGTCAGCCCTATCTTAGTCTACATAGTTTAGCCCTGTCACTTATTGCATCATATCTTGTAATACTTTGTATCTGGTTATATCCCGGTCCCTGTCTAACAGACCTCTAACTGACACCTGCCTTTTACAGCCACCTGGGTGACTACAGATACATTCTGATTCTATGCTAAAACAACAATCTGGTTCTAGCAAGCACATTATGAACACTCAAATACACACATACTGTGCATTCTGTGGTACATATATAAGGTAAAGGTAAAGGTTCCCCTTGACAATTTTTGTCCAGTCGTGTTCAACTCTAGGGGGCGGTGCTCATCCCC
The DNA here is from genome assembly GCF_051106095.1 of Pogona vitticeps. Lineage (NCBI taxonomy): Eukaryota > Metazoa > Chordata > Lepidosauria > Squamata > Agamidae > Pogona > Pogona vitticeps. The sequence goes on along the minus strand of NC_135783.1, from coordinate 324,796,964 downwards.
GTTTCCAAGCCATAGAGCCAGCGTTTGTCCGAAGACAATCTTCCGTGGTCACATGGCCAGTGCGACTTAGACACGGAATGCTGTTACCTTCCCACCGAGGTGGTCCCTATTATCTACTTGCATTTGCATGCTTTCAAACCGCTAGGTTGGCAGGAGGTACATATATATGTGTACATATATGTGTGTGTTTTTTACACACACACATACATAGTACACACACACACACACAGAGTATATATATAAACAGTTTGTAGCTTGGGGAGATGGGGCATCTCCAGCTACTGCTATGCTGAACATCTTCTTCCTATGCACCCTTGCACAGCAAAGGACTTTATGGCTTAGGCTGAGGATTTAAACCTCCCCTCATCCAATCCTATCCAGCAATTGTCCACTTGGAGGTCTCCTACCTACCCATCCCTCTTTGTATGTGCATTATATGTTGGCTTATAAAATAGTTTATGATAGCTTGAATCCCATGACTTTACAGGATTGCATTATATGTTAGCTGCTGAAGTAGATCGATAACGACAGCCTAAGTTGCAAGGTCATCACTGCCTGGAGACAAGTACTTCCTAGATGTGAGCAGATCTGCAGAGAGGGAGGCAGGAAGTTTTCTAGACAGCAACGTGTGCAGCCCATCTGAGGCAACAGCAATGAGAAAACATCCTCTCCATCCTCCTGTCTTTCTATTCTCATGTCTAGGAGGTACTTGTCTCAGAAACTAGCCTTTCAGGCAAATTATCCGTTCAAGCCATCATAGGAAACAGTGGTGAGCAATATTTATTTTATTTACTTTATTTATTTAACTTATATGTCGACCACACTACCCTGGGTGGCTTACAACAATTTAAAGGCAATAAAAAGATAAAATTATTAAAATACAATTAAAAACACAGTACTCTAAAAATTGCCATTGGGACCCACAGTTGATATTATTTCAATTAAAAGCCTTTTGGAACAGGAAGGTTTTGACCTGGCGCCGAAACATCATCAATGTTCGCGCCAGACGAATCTCCCTCAGGATGGCGTTCCATAGTCTGAGGGCAGCTGCCAAAAAGGCCCTTTGTCTACCCGCCATCCCTCTTACCTCCTTGAGGGATGGCTCTTTCAGGAGGGCACCTGGCTAGATCATAATTGCTGGGTAGGTTCATATGGAAGGAGGCAGTCCTTCAGGTATCCAGGGCCCAAGCCGTTTAGGGCTTTATATGTCAAAACAAGCACTTTGAATTGAGCCCAGGTAGTGACTAGTAGCCAATGTAATTTGAACAGAATCGGCCTGATGTGTTCCCTAGCGGCCCCACCACTCACCAGCTGCGCAGCTCGATTCTAAACCAGCTGCAGTCACCAGACCATCTTCAAAGGCAACCCCACATACAGTGCATTGTAGTAATCTATACAGGATGTTACCAGTGCATGCGTAACTGATTGATTGATTGAGACAGCAGATAAGTGAAACTGTGGGCACTGATCCCACAGATGCGCCAGTCCAACTGTAAGCCCTGTCCTCAAATTTATTTATTTATTTATTTATTTATTTATTTATTTGTTTGTTTGTTTGTTTGTTTGTTTGTTTGTTTGTTTGTTTATTATTGCACTTCTATGCTGCCCATCTAGACATTGTCTACTCTGGGTGGCTCACAACAGACAAGATAAAAACAGTTAATATACAGTGGTGCCTCGCTTAGCGATTGCCTCGTTTAATGATGTATTCGCTTAGCCATGAGGTTTTTGGAGTGATTTTGCACTCCGTTTAGCGATGTTTCCTATGGGGAAATTTCACATAGTGATGTTCGGGACCTTGCCTTGCTTAGCGATGACAATTTAGGTCCCCCTGTTTCGCTTAGCAATGTCCGTTTTCGCTATTTTTAAAGTGTCTTAAAATGTTCAAAAACGGTTTTAAATGCTTGGAATCGTTAGTGCACCTTCTAAAACGTGTGCAAACTTAATTTGGCTGTGTTCTGACTCTTTGTTAATTTTTGGTGATTTCCCCCCCCCCATTGGAATGCATTGAACTGTAGGTTCGACAGCTTTCAAACCTACAGTTCAATGCATTCCAATGGGGAAAAAATTCACCAAAAATTAACTAAGACTCAGAACAAAGCCAGATTAAGTTTGCAAAGGTTTTACAGGGTGCACTAACGATTCCAAGCATTTAAAATAGTTTTTTGAACATTTTAAGACACTTTAAAAATAGCGAAAACGGACCTGTGAAAACCATTGAAATGCACTGAAACCTATTTAATGCATTCCAATGGGGCAACCACGTTTCGCTTAGCGATGTTTCCTATGGTGATTTTCGCTTAAGGACGGTAATCCGTTCCCATTGGAATGAATTATCCGATTTTCAATGCATTCCTATGGGAAATGGTGTTTCGCTTAGCGATGTTTTCCCATAGCGATGTTTTTTGGAACCAATTAACATCACTAAGCGAGGCACCACTGTATAACAGTTTTACAGCAATATACAATGATAGCAATAGTTCAAGTTGGGAAGAAGAATAAATTTAATAGTGCCTGGAGGGAAGGCCTGTCTGAATAACTAGGTCTTAAGTTGGTTTTTTAAGAGTGCCCAGCGAGGGGGCCAAATGGATCTCAGAAGGGAGTTTGTTCCAAAGAGAAGGAGCCGCTCCCAAGAAGGCCCGGTGTCTTGTTTTTTTCTTTCTGAACATCCCTTGATGTTAGGCTCCTCAGTCGCCCCTCCTGACTGGATTGAATGGTACGGGTAGATCTAGGTGGGAGGAGGTGTTCCGCCAAGTATCGAGATTTCCACCAATTGCCAACTAGAGTTTTTGCTTCAGAAACAAAGACCGAACAGGACAGAACAAATGTCCCAACATATGAATTGCTTTTTGCTACTGAGATATTTTTTTGACTCAGCCAATGTAATGTATTGGGACCCAAAAATGTCCAGTGGCTCCTCCTGCCCCCAGCAAACCATCATACAGAGAGGTTACATACTCTGGCTATCAACAGACTGTCCAGTTCAAGAGTGGGACAAGGAAAGTGTTAAATAGCCTTTCCTAGCAAGCAAATATATTTAGTAACTTGTGACTTCATAAAAATGTCCTTATCTTTCTCGACAACATTGTATGTAACGTGGTTTGACTGCAATGCTTTGGTCAGTAGAATTCCTCTTTTAGGATTATAATATCTTTATTTATTTGCTTTTGTTATTTTTTAGCAGTATTCTTAAAAGATAAATAAAATATATAAATTTAAAAAGGTCAATAAATCATTAAAAAGGATGTGTTCCTTCTGTGACGTCTTTAACTCATGATCTTAACAATGTTTCAAAATGTTCTTATCTTTGAAGAACTCATACAAATGTGCAGTTTTCTTCAAGCCACTCCTTTACTTCTAGTTCAGAGTTTTTCTTACTAAACAATTAAATGCTGAACAAGCAGGGAGGAGGGAAAGGATATGCTGCCACTGTCTTTAAAAACTGTGCATTGTATTACCATAATAGACGGTGAAATTTCATAGAATAGGTAGGGACTTGAAGAGCCCAGTTCTTTAGCTGTCACAAAAGAGGTGCACAGATCTCAATAGAGGAATGATCAGAATGAAAAAGTAAGCAGTCCAAAGATGGTACTGTTTATTCCAGTTTTCCAGCACTCCACACAAGTATCTCTAGAAGAAACTGAACTCAGCGGCTCAAAAGTTTCATTAAAAACAAGAATGCATTTTGTTGGAGTAAATTAATCAGGCAGGGCCACGTATCTGAGTTGTAGCTGCACACTCTACCAAACCACAAACCTTTCTAAAAGCTCTGCCATGGGGAAATGGTGTTTTTGACTTGGAGCACCAAGCATTCAGAGATAATACAAAGAGGCACAGCCCATTCACTTCCAGCTCTTTCAAACTCTTCAGAAATGCTCTTGATTACCATAATGCATTGTGAAAGGCAGGGACTGAAGAAGGCAGGCTTTCTCTGCCACAAAAGATGTGCACAAATCTCAATAGATAGATCATGAATGAAAAGAATGATGAACAATGAAAGCATACGATTCTCTACCTTTTCCTGTATCTTCCGACTACCATCGGACCCCTTGGATATCCAGGTTACTTAGCGGTTAAGCACAGCAAATATTGCTCTTATGCAAGACACAGATACATTTGTTGCCAGAGAAGGCAGTGGATGACAACTGGAATATCCAATTCTAATGTTATATTAGCTTCACAGGCTGCATATTTTTTTCCAGGGTCTATTTAAAGTGCAGCTTTGGTCTTTAAATCTCAAAAAGGTCTTAGGTCCTGTTACTTGAAGTCACATCTGTTTCCAACTTAGCTTGTCTGGGCTTTGAAATGTCCTTCAGAGGCTTTTCTCTCTACTACTATCCCAAGCGTTAGAAATGTTCCAGTGGTCCAACTCTTTAGAACACCCTCCCTGGGGAAATATGGGGGGGGGGGACACATCTTTTTGCTGCTTGTTAGAATCCACGCAACAGAGTGAGCACCCGTCACTTTGTCCCAGCTCCTCGCCAACCTAGCAGTTTGAAAGCATGCAAATGCGAGTAGATAAATAGGTACCACCTCGGTGGGAAGATAAAATGTTGTTCCCTAGTCACGCTGGCCATGTGGCAATTGAAACGGTCTTCGGACAAGCGCTGGCTCTACAGCTTGAAAACGGAGACAACTGGACTAAAAATCTCAAGGGGAACCTTTACCTTTTACCTTTAGAAAAAATAGTATTGTATAAGGATTGGGGAAATAGTGCATCACACAAATCATTTTCAGGTTGTGCAACTAAACTTTTCCAGTCTGTCTTCCCGCTTGCAGTTACTGGCACCTCCAAAACTTCTGCTCCAGAAGGTTATCAAACTTTTGGACACAGATTTTAAATATGCACGGAGGTCTGCAAAGGGAAGGGCTAATCATACTCTTTCCATTCCACTGACAGTCACAGATCCATTACCAAAACGGGATTAACTGGATCCTGTGTATGAACCACCAACCAGACATTTTGTAACAGACTTCACTGTAAGTAATACGACTGTGAAACTGAACAGGATTCATAAGGGTTAAAGGTTTCAATTTGTTTTTGTAAGATTCTTGGTATATGAGACAGTAAAGTAATAACCCTTCCAGAATTAATAGTCTGATGAATAAAACAGGCGATATACTATTAAAGGGCTGTATCTTTTCTAAAGGCTGCAAATTGACTCTAGGGAGGCCAGGTGTAACACAGAATTGAGAATGGAGATTCTAAAACAAGTCCATTATTGTTCTGAATTCTGTGATTTCATGAAGGTGGAATTTAAGGGAATGTAGCCTCCAGCAATTTAGCTTTCATTTAGAAATTATATTCATCCAGATGCTTACACTTTCTAATACAATGTAGGGTTTGAGCCACCAACACAGCCAGAATACAGATCTAGGCAGCAGTGATAAATCCCTTCTAACTATTGCTAATTCAGTAAGTTTTCTTTTTTAAAAAAATCAAAGTTAACAATATAAAACATCCTATTTTGTTTAGGTAGAGTGCCAAGGCTAGGGACACTAAGAGCCATACAGGAAAAGTAATTTATACTAAGATCGTACACATTACATCTGCAGACTGGAATTCATTATGACATTTTCGGAACTTGTGCAAGGAGGCATCCAGTATAAAGACCTGCTCTCTTTAACAGAGCAACTCTGCAATCTGCACTTGCTTGATAAAGGTCAGGAAAGAGCTACATTACCATCTCTCTCTATATGATAACAAGCCCGAGAGGAATTACAATATCACTCTTTAAAAATACCTTAAGGAATGCTGCATACTTTTAGATAAACCATTTGTTCTATGATGGTCTCCTGCACTCTGGGATGATCAAGAACAGATCCTGGCCCTCCTTTGTATGACTACCTTTCAAGTATATGAAAAGTGCTATCATATCTTCCCTCAGTCGTCTTTTCTCAAGGCTAAACATGTCCACTTCTTTTAGTTTTTTCTTGCAGGGTTTGGCTTTGTGTCCCTTGATCATCCTTTTTGCCCTCTTCTGAACTTGCTACTTACTACTGCATTGCTTTCAAGGTGCTTGCATAGTGACAGCTTAATAATTTGTTCCGGAATTTTGCCTGGGATTGATGTCAGGTTGACTGGCCTGTAGTTCCCAGGTTCCTCCCTTTTGCCTTTTTGAAGATAGGGACAATATTAGCCCTCCTCCAATCACCTCACCCATTTCCAAAGATTTCAAGAAAATACTGGACAGTGGTACTGAGAACCTTCAGCCAGTTCTTTCAGTATTCTTGGATGCAGTTCATCCGGCCCTGGAGATTTAAACCCGTTCAAGGTAGTAAGGTATTCCTTGACTATCTGTTTATCAGTCTCCACTTGCAGTCCTATCCCCTCCACTTGCATTTCACAGTTTTCTGGAGGGTCATAGTCTGAGCTAAAATAGGAATTGAGCACTTCTGACTTTTCTTTGTCTTCTGTTATCATTTTTCCATCTTCGTAGAGTAGCTGAGTCACTGTTTCTTTTCTTTGCCTTTTGCTATGCATGTACCTGAAGAATGCTTTTTTGTTGCTTTTAGAGTCTCTATAGCTAATCTCAGTTCATTCTCAACTTTTGCCCTGGTAATGCCATCCCTGCAATGCCTTGCTACTTATCTGTACTCATCCTTTGCAGCCTGGCCTTTTGTTTCCACTTCCTATATGTGTCCTTTTTTGTTTTCAGGTCCTTTTTGTGCTTTTTTGTGAAGCCACACTGGCCTTGTTTGTTGCATTGGCTCTTGCCTTTCCACTGGACTATTTCAGTGACGTGGAGAGGGGGGATTTGCTGCTTGAGTAACAGCCTTAAGCTGGGCAGGCCCCAGCCAGTAAGGTGCTACCTCGCCACAGTCTATTAACTTCTCGGGGTTTAGAGTGAAAGCCAACAAGCAGATTGATAACCCTGCACTATGCAACAGTCATAAGAAAACTTCTGCCCTAAAGTTGGGCACCTAGAATGATCAGACAATGACCCCTGGCTTTTCTGACTACCTGCAGGAAATAGACAACATGTGCAAGAGAGCTCTCATCGACATGGAACTGAGTAGACTGCAGATGGACATTGCAAGAGACAAGATTGCCAGACATGGGATCTGTCAAAGAAAAAAACTTCTCATTCTTCTGGCAGGGAAAACCATTGAATGAGACCAGGGAACATGGTGTTGGCTTTGCCGTCAGAAAAACTCTGCTGAGATCCATTGTTCCACCTACTGTGGGGAGTGAAAGAATCCTGTCTCTGCAGCTCCAGTCATCAGTGGGACTGGTCACCCTCATTAGTGCATATGCACCAACACTATTGTCCACAACAGAAGTCAAAGACAAATTCTATGACAATCTGGTAGCTACTATCAAAAAAATCCCTGAGAGAGAGAGCCACTGTTCATTCTTGGAGGCTTTAACGCTAGAGTTGGTGCTGTTCACAATTCTTGGCTCACTTGTTTAGGCCGTTTTGGCATTGGGAAGATGAACAAAAATGGCCAATGCCAACTTTGGCCATCTCATGAGAAGACTCCCTGGAAAAGACCCTGATGTTGAGAAAGTGTGAAGGCAAGAGGAGAAGGGGACGACAGAGGATGAGATGGATGGACAGTGTCACTGAGGCTACCAACATGAATTTGACCCAACTCCAGGAGGCAGCGGAAGACAGGAGGGCCTGGCGTGCTCTGGTCCATGGGGTCACAAAGAGTTGGACACAACGTAATGACTAAACAACAACACATGTGTTCATAATAATAATAGTCATGAGGGAGCCTCGTGGCACAGTAGTTGAACTGCTGTACTGCAAGCTAAAACTGTGCTCACGACCTGGGGTTCAATCCCAGGCAGCCGGCTCAAGGTTGACTCAGCCTTCCATCCTTCCGAGGTCGGTAAAATGAGTACCCAGCTCGCTGGGGGGGAGGCAATGTGTAGCCTGCATAATTAACTTGTCAACCGCCCAGAGAGCGCTTGAAGCACTGGGGGTGGGGTATATAAGCAGCACGCTTTGCATTTTTTTTGTTTTTGTTTTTTGCTTTATGGTCAGATCAGTTCATTTACAACAATCCTCTTCAGAGTTTTCTAGGTAAACAGTACTCAGAAGTGGTTTACCATTCCTTTTTTCTAGGGGCATCCTGGGCTTTTGCTGCTCACTCAAGGCCACACAGGATAACTCTACTCAAAGGAAGCACAATTGTGAATCAAACTCCCAAACTCTGGCTCCGCTGCCAGATATGTAATTCGCGGTTCATAATACTTCATAAAGTCATTTTATTTTGTAACTGATCAGATATCATGGCTTTGTTTGCATGTCCTACATCTCAGACATGGAGCACTATATATTTTTTGCCTTGACGTACATTTTTAACCCTAATGTGTGTTCCGTCTGTGAACTGTGTCTCAAGTCTTTCAAATAAATGTAAAATGCAGCCACTTTGCCTATGGGTGATGTTGGTTTCTTTAGATGATTAACATGCAGCTCTTACGGTATCTTGCATGCATTGTTGCTATATGGCAAGAAGGCACTATTTCCTTGCGTTAAGACCAGGGAGGATTTAATTTAACTCACGATTTAAATTTTTAAAAATTATTTGATTTTTTAAAAAAATTGCTGATTTTTATCCACTCTGATTAAGGCACAGTTCAAGTTAGCCAAGAGCTATTTCAGAAAACAGTTACTGCAATGGCTTTGTTGGCTGTAAATGAAAATTCCATTTTCGTGGTTGAGGTAAATACTGTAAATGATATTTTTCTTACTTTTGGTAACTATACTCCATTGTCATACATAAGCAAGGAATGAAGCAGAAGGAACCTAAATAAACAGTCCAGTTTCAGATTAAGAAAAAAAAATGATTACACAGTCACTGCTCTTCACATAAAGAGTGTCTGGCTATGATTCAAAGGCCCAATAAGTGTAATTTACCGACTGTGTCGGCCAGCACAGCTGCCTGAGTTTCAAACAAAAGAACTCGAGGTCTGGATAAGATGAACAAAAACAAAATGAGGTTCATGATTTGATCACCTTTTGTCATATACAGTGTTCCAAATTCAACCAATGCAGTAACGTATAAGTGAAACATTTTGTCCAATAAATTAAAGCTAGTGTGTTGTGAGCTCTGAGATACTTTCCCGAAAGAGGCTCCACTTTCATTCTGAGTTTGGCTACAAGTGACTTCTAGGAACATGGAAAAATAGGTAGATGTACAATGGGCATTGCAGACTTCTGAGAAGCAGGCCCGTCCATCTGCTAATCATATGATGAAACATTTAATAAGATTAATATATTTTAACGGATGTACGCTGTAATTACAGAAATATTTGTTGTTGTTACTTGCTGTCAAGTCACCTGCGACTTATGGTGACCCTATGAATGACAGATATCCAAAATGTCCTGACCTGAACAGACCTACTCAGCTCTTGCAAACCCAAACCTGTGGTTTCCTTTAGGGAATCAGTCCATCTTGTATTTTGTCATCCTCTTTTCTTGCTATCTTCCACCTCTCCCAGCATTGTCTTTTCCAGAGAATGTTGCCTTCTCATGAGGTGCCCAAAGTAGGAGAGTGTCAGTTTTGTCATTTTTCTCTCCAGAGACAGTTCAGTTTTGATTTGCTCCAGGATCCACTTGCCATTTTTCTGGCAGTGCAGGATATCTGCAAAGATCTCCTCCAGCATTATATTTCTAACAAATCAATTATTTTTCCAGTCAGTTTTCTTTACTGTCGAGCTTTTGCACTCACCCATTGTGATCAGAAATGAAGTAGTATATATGATCTTAGTTTTGGTCTCCAGTGACACTTGATCTTTTCTAATTCCTTCATTGCTGATCTTCCAAGTCTCGGCCTTTTTCTGATTTCTAATTTTTTCATTGATAACATTATTCAAGTTCTTCTGAAGTAATGACTTTGTCTTTTTTTTAAAAAACTTTTTTTATTAATTTTCCAATCTATCTACATTGTTTGTGCTTATCAGACATAGTGTTACATACTTGCTTACAATTATTTGTTTTTTACATCTCAGTGTCTTCTGGATTATCCCCCAAAATTCCGACCATCTTTCAAACCATTCATATACAGATTTTAGTATATAGTATAGCTACTATCATAATATTGCTCTCATATTATATAGAATTCTCAAGATCTTCTAATAACATTCTTATTGAAAGTAGTTCCAGACCCATAACCCAGCTTTGTATCTAGTTTAGTTTGCCTAAAATAAGAAATCACCATATTACATCATTACCCTAATTCAGGCTCCCTTATTCCAATTTAGTTCTCCTTTTGATATACTGTATAGAATATACCCTTTTACAGATTCAAATGATAAATATAAACATGTTTCCAATATTAAGGGGCCCTTCCTTGTTTTCCCTTTTTTCATCTTTCTAGGTAATTCCCTCTCTGGTTCCTCCTTTCCCATTCCCTGCTATATCTCTAAACATGCTGTCATCTTTCATGTCCTCTAAAACCATTTTGTAGATCTGATTTATGTCCACTGACTCCTTTTGTACTTGGTCTATCTTCGATGAGTCTTCCAGACTTTTTTTGGTTAATTTTGCTATTTTTTCCCCTTTGTCTTCCTCTAGTACTGTCCTCTGGTCCAAGACTGATATTTCTCTTAGATTAACTTTCTCATGCTGCTGCTTGATTTGACATACATCCTCTGTGATGCTCCCATTTCCTTCCTCGTTGTTTCCAGTTGCTTGTGGACTATAGTCTTTCTGATGGTTGGATACTTTGGCGTCTTCATAATGAGATGTCACAGCCGATAAAATTTGTTGGAGCATAAATTTGACTTCATTCCAAAATTCTCCTTGTGCCATTCTGTTTCTGCTGCCTAGATACTTATAAACAAATGTTCCAAATTTCCAGAATCATTTCAGGAGTTCCGCTTTAGCTATGTAGAGTTGAACCAAATTCGACCCAAGGAACAGTTTTTAGAAAGTCCACTTTAGGGTTAATTCCAGCCAAATACAAAGAGAAGTTCACGAGGCGATAAGCAGTGCTTCAGCCTTAAACCACCACAGAAAGTCCAAGGTCACCTCTAGGGAATTGTTCCAAACGCTTTAGATAGACAAAATAATATCCAGACTTCATTTGCAGGAAGGTCTCTTAAGCTTATAACGCCAGGTAGTAAATACTCTTAAAGTGTAATTTTAAAAAAAGTTACTTTCTTCAGCTATCCCTCTCACCAGATTTTCTGCCACTTTAAAAAGACAAGATAGCTATTCTTTTTTCCCATATATAGGAGTACGTAGGCAATTAGTTGTAAAAGAACGATGCCAGGTGCTATTCCTTGCTTCTCTCCGCCAGCTGCCAGCGACTTGGAGGCTCGCCGAGGCTGGCTCTTTCTGCCCGTTTGGCTGTTTAGGGAGTTTCCTGGATCGAACCGGGGCGGCCGCCGCCCCCCGTGATCAACAGGCTTCCTCCCCCAGTACACCACCCCTCCAGGGTGGTTCCGACCCCCATGGAGTCCCAAAACAGGTCAGAATTCAGCACAGGGGGACAGAGCCCTGTCCTCCTGCTGCTGTCTCGTTGCGACGTCAAGCTGGAAGTCTTGACTTTGTCTTTTTAATGTTCAACTGCAGTCCTGCTTTGGCACTTTTCTCTTTCACCTTCACTAAAAATCATTTCAAGTCCTCCATCAGATGGGACTACCACAGGTTATCTATATGTTTAAACACCTCTGGCCTGCAATAGTCACAGTCTTACTCTAAAGTAGACTTCATGGATTAGATTAGGCATCCTTCAGTCTCGAGAGACTATGGTAACATACTCTGACTTGGAACAGCGTCTAGTGTGGCTGAGAAGGCCAATGTGAGAGCGACAATCCCTTCCACACTGAAGGCAAATACAATCTGTCCCCTGTCCAGCTCCCTGATTTTGATGGTTTGAGGTCTGCCTCTTTGCCTTGGACTGCTAAACGAGTGTCTCTTCAAATTGGGAGAGGCCATGCTGCACCGCCTGCCTCCAGGCTGAGTGCTCGGATATCAAGATTTCCCATCTGTTGAGGCCCATTCCTAAGGCCTTCAGATCCCGCTTGCAGATATCCTTGTATAGTAGCTGTGGTCTCCCTCTGGGGCGCTTGTTGTTGTTTAGCCGTTAAGTCATGTCCGACTCTTCGTGACCCCATGGACCAGAGCATGCCAGGCCCCCTGTCTTCCACTGCCTCCTGGAGTTGGGTCAAATTCATGTTGGTAGCTTCAGTGACACTGTCCAACCATCTCGTTCTCTGACGTCCCCTTCTCCTCTTTCCTTCACACTTTCCCAACATCAGGGTCTTTTCCAGGAAATCTTTTCTTCTCATGAGATGGCCAAAGTACTGGAGCCTCAGCTTCAGGATCTGTCCTTCCAGTGAGCACTCAGGGTTGATTTTTTTCAAAACGGAGAGGTTTGTTCTCTTTGAAGTCCAAGGGACTCTCAAGAGTCTCCTCCAGCACCACAATTCAAAGGCATCAATTCTTCAGCAGTCAACCTTCTTTATGGTCCAGTTCTCACTTCCATACATACGCTGGTTTCTCTTCAGATCGCACTTCCATACATTGCTACTGGAAAAACCATAGCTTTGACTATGTGGACCTTTGTCAGCAAGGTGATGTCACTGCTTTTTAAGATGCTGTCGAGGTTTGTCATAGCTTTCCTCCCAAGAAGCAGGTATCTTTTAATTTCATGGCTGCTGTCACCATTTGCAGTGATCACGACGCCCAAGAAAGTAAAATCTGTCACTGCTTCCATATCTTCCCCTTCTATTTGCCAGGAGGTGATGGGACCAGTGGCCATGATCTTAGTTTTTTTGATGTAGAGCTTCAGACTATTTTTTGTCCTCTCCTCTTTCACCCTCATTACAAGGTTCTTTAATTCCTCCTCACTTTCTGCCATCAGAGTGGTATCATCTGCATGTCTGAGGTTGTTGGTATTTCTTCTGGCAATCTTAATTCCGTCTTGGGATTCCTCCAGTCCGGCCTTTTGCATGATGTATTCTGCATATAAATAAGCAGGGAGACAATATGCAGCCTTGTCATGCTCCTTTCCAAATTTTGAACCAATCATTTGTTCCATTTCCAGTTCTAAATGTTAATTCCTGTCCCAAATATAGATTTCTCAGGAGACAGATAAAGTGGTCAGGCACTCCCATTTCTTTAAGAACTTGTCATAGTTTGCTGTAGTCCACATAGTCAAAGGCTTTTGCGTAGTCAGTGAAGCAGAAGTAGATGTTTTTTTCTGGAATTATCTGGATTTTTCCATAATCCAGAGCATATTAGCAATTTGTTCTCCAGTTCCTCTGCCCCTTCGAAATCCAGCCTGTACTTCTGGGAGTTCTCGATCCACATATTGCTGAAGCCTACCTTGTAGGATTTTGAGCATAACCTTGCTAGCATGTGAAATGAGTGTAATTGTACGGTAGTTGGAGAATTCTTTGACACTGCCCTTCTATGGGATTGGGATGTAGACTGATCTTTTCCAGTCCTCTGGCCACTGCTGAATTTTCCAGACTTGTTGGAATATTGAGTGTAGCACCTCAACAGCATCATATTTTAAGATTTTAAATAGTTCAACTGGAATGCCATCACCTTCACTGGCCTTGTTGTTAGCCATGCTTTCTAAGGCCCACTTGACTTTGCTCTTCAGGATGTCTGGCTCAAGGTCAGCAACCACACTATCTGGGTTGTCCCGGACATCCAGATCTTTCTGATATAATTCCTCTGTGTATTCCTGCCAACTCTTCTTGATGTCTTCTGCTTCTGTTAGGTCCTTACCATTTTCGTCCTTTATCATGTCCATCTTTGCACTAAATGTTCCTTTAATATCTCAAATTTTCTTGAACAGATCTCTGGTTTCTCCCTTTCTATTATTTTCCTCTATTTCTTTGCACTCTTCATTTCAGAAGGCCCTCTTGTCTCTCCTTGCTATTCTTTGAAAGTCTGCATTCAATTTTCTGTAACTTTCCCTATCTCCCTTACCTTCTCTTCTCTGCTATTTGTAAGGACTTGTTGGACAGCCACTTTATTTTCTTGCATTTTCTTTTCTTTGGTATGGTTTTTGTTGCTGCCTCTTGAACAATATTATGACCCTCCATCCATAGTCTTTCAGGCACTCTGTCTACCAACTTGGATTACTGTGATGTTGAAGGTCTGCCTTGGATTCATATTGAAATCATTCTATCATTTTTGAGATTGTATTCCAGTACAGTTTTTCCCACTCTTTTGTTGACTATGAGGGCTACTCCATTCCTTCTATGGGATTCTTGCCCACAATAGTAGATATGATAATCGTCTGAATTGAATTCGCCCATTCCTGTCCATTTTAGTTCAGTGATGCCCTGGATGTCAATGTTTATTCTTGCCATCTCCTGTTTGACCACCTCCAGCTTACCAAGGTTCATAGAACTTACATTCCAGGTTCCTATGTAGTCTTTTCTTTGCAGCATCAGACTTTTCTTTCACTTCCACGCATGTCCGCAGCTGAGCATCCTTTCGGCTTGGGCCGAACCACTTCATTAGTTCTGGAGCTACTTGTACTTGTCCTCTTCTCTTCCTCAGTAGCATGTTGGACGCCTTTCGACCTGAGGGGCTCATCTTCCAGCGTCATATCTTTTAGGCTTTTTTTCTTTTCATGGAGTTTTCTTGGCAAAGATACTGGAGTGTATTCATGAAGGCTTTCATGCCTGGGATCTAATGGTTGTTGTCGGTTTTTCGGGCTCTTTGGCCATATTCTGAAGGTTGTTCTTCCTATTGTTTCACCAGTCTCTGTGGCCAGGATCTTCAGAGGACAGCACTCTGTGCTCTGGTCTGGACTGGAGTGTGCTCCATACTGGAGTGGCTTGCCAGTTCCTGCTCCAGGTGGATCGTGTTTAGTCAGAACTCTCCATTATGACCTGTCTATTTTGGGTGTTCCTGCACGGCATAGCCCATAGCTTGTCTGAATTACTCAAGCCCCTTCACCACGACAAGGCAGCAAGCCATAAAGGGGTAGCAATCCATGAAGGGGGCAGCAATCCATGAAGGGGACTACTTTTGTTACAATATTTCAAATAAATTAATATACTTCTGTTTCAGGCATATAATTATTTGAATAATAATTTTCTTCTTCTGTCTTGGGAAACATATAGCAGACCACTTATTTAGCGATATGTGCTCTTTTAAGGAGATAATTTTTATCTGGTGAAAAGTACATAAATTATAACCTTTGAAAGATTCAGGGCACAACATATTATGTTGCCTCTAATGCAGAGACTATAAATATGCTGTACTGCACGGCTCCCAGAGGATATTTAATTTTACATTAAATTCATCCATATGTAGAATCTTAATGTTTATACACTACTAAATAGACCTGAGATAATCCTCTATTAAGAAACAGAAGAGGTATAATAATGTTGTATTATACCAATTAACCAAATGTAATATGCTTTCAGCTGATGCACCTTGGCTACACATTCTACAGTCCTGATTTTACTAGAATCAGTAAATTTCTGATATTGCATCCAGCTCTGTTTTTTTAGGGAATACATCATGTGCACTGTGCAATGAAGAAGAAAATCAGAAAAGTGCTGATTGGTTTCCAAAACAATACAAACACAGGAGCAGGTGATATCTTTCATAGACCATTAAAAATCAAACAAACAACAAACAGTGAGCTTTCAATGACAATTCATCTTTTTCAGGCTGTGTAGCAAGTTCTTGTGGGTCGTTCCAAAAATTATGTTCTTTTTTTTTTTTAAAGTCACAAAATCTCGTGACATTGTTGGGGCTAGGTTAGCGTCCTGAGATGGATACAGATGCAGTCTATGGGTGGAGTGTGTGATTTCAAACTCCTCCTTAGCCAGCACTTTGGAATTTATCAACCAGCTCTTTAAACGGAAGGCCACCAAGTGCTCTGCATCCTCCTCATCTCCCACTTTGCCTTCTTTTTGAAACTCAAAAATTTTCTTATTTGACTAAGGAAAACAACGTAATGGAGAAGCATGGCAAGCCTCCATCAGAGTTGGGATTGAAATTTAGTTCAACCACCAGGAAGAGCCAATTTTAGCCAAATTAAAACCAAATTAATAGTTTTACCTAATGGAGGCTTTCATCGGCATGCAGTACCATTTGGCTGGTGTAAAGAGTCCATGATGTTCACGAATGCACATTGTTCTTCAGCTGCTGCCCTGACTGGCCATTCTATGGTGTCTTGCACAGAGAAAATCAGAAAAGGGCCATGCAGGAGCAGGCGATACCTTTATTAGACCACTGAAAAAATCAAACAAATAACAAACACCTAACTGTGCAATGAAGTTTCCATTTGTGTCTAGCAATTTCAGGAACTTTTGGTTTCCTTAAGCCAATTAGCAGATCATTTAAAAAAAATCTGGAACAACTATCAGAAGATAATTATAGTTGCTTGAAATAACTGTACTACTGTTTATTGTGTCCTTCCCAACCCCTACTCACAGCAGGCTTGGACCGCTTTGCACACCTGAAAATGCTTCTTCATGAATAATACTTAAATGTTTGTTCTTATGGAGGTACCTGCAAAGAAAGTATTATTGTCAGATCTGGCAAATTGTTCTGATGATTGCGTACCCACAATGCTCTGTGATAAATTTAACTTTGTTCCAAATTCTCTGTTTTCCTCTTCCAACCACACAATTAGTAATAAACCAATTATTCCCTTTATAACATGTTGAGCAAAATCCCAGCATTATGTCTGACAACAAGAAATAGCACAATTCAATTGCATAATTGGTTATGTTCCCTTGGCGCAACTAGTTGTACTGTACTGCAGCCAAAACTGTGCTCATGACCTGGGGTTCAATCCCAGGTAGCCGGCTCAAGGTTGACTCAGCCTTCTACCCTTCTGAGGTCAGTAAAATGAGTATCCAGCTCGCTGGGGAGGAGAGGGCAAGGTGTACCCTGCATAATTAACTTGTAAACCACCCAGAGAGTGTGTGAAGCCCTATGGGGCGGTATATAAGCAGCCCGCTTTGCTTTTAGTTGTGCAATATGCCAGCAAAAGTGCTTAGTGAATCCCACTTCCACTTCAGCATTATCATAACTATGCAGGCCTAATCTTGAGCTATGGAATATCTCTGCAATATAATTTTGCCTATTATCTCAGTTAGTGGGAGTTTAAATTATAGGAATTTAAAGAAGAAATTTACCATAAAGCAAAAACACGTATACTGTATCATTATTGATTTAAACCCATTAGCGCTTTAAAATGTTGAATTATTTAAGAGATTAGCTCTTTCCTACATGCTTTCTTTGATTCTTGCTCGCATGGGTACAGTTACTGCAAGGCAGCAGTTGTTCCCTTATCTTCCAGATCTGCAGTTCAAGGATTGCATGTTGCTGCTATGTACTGTCAAGCGGCCTCTGATTTACAGTGACTCTAAGAAAAGAATGGTCCTCAAAGTGTCCAATCAATGCTCAGCTCACCTCTTGCAAACTGAAGGCCTTGGTGCCTTCATTGAATTAGTCATTCTCCTGAGAAGAGGGGGGAAATGCCAACTTACCTCCCACACCTGCACCTCAGTCAATCTTTACAGAGTAAATCTGAGGTCCTCCATTTTGGGCAAGAACTCCCCCAAAAGGATCGTGGATTGCAGAAGGCACTCCCTGTAGACAGCTTTCTCAAATTAATCTCTTTCATCTAGTGATGCAGTGGTAGATTCCCTAAGTGCAGGTGCTCCTTACAAAAGTCCTTGTAGTCATCCCACCCCCTTCCCTAGTCTCCTCAGACATTTTATATTTTCCTTCTGGCTAGGTATTTAATTCAATATTGTTTTCCACTGAATGTGGTAAAATTTATCACCCAAAGCATGTCACAGTTCTTAACACTTTTCGGTCTTTGGTTGAAATACTGTGTAATTCCAACCATCATTCAATCTAATACTGAAAACAGATTACCTTGTGTTTATTAACTTGGAAACGAAATGGGACCATCTTAAAATTTAAGGCAGTTGTGTCTCCATAGTCAGGAGGACTCCCTACTATATAGTCTAGCTATTTTCACTAAAAGAAATAAAAATAAAAATGCAAACATGATCTCAGGGACATGTGAGCTTGAAATAAAACAGAGAGCTACTGAGCTCTGTTTCATCATCTGTTTCATCACTGGATGAAAGAATTTAGAGAGCGGAGACACAGGGGAAACTGATCTGTTCAAACTTTCCTAGTCTCTGTGTGTATGTTAGAGATGCAAAATTTCCAGATATATTTAAGTCATAAGGGGAAATGTTTGTTCCCTGGAGGAAAACAAAATTTGTGGGTAAATTGAAATATACATATTTTTATCATAAACTTTTATTGCATTGGCAACTTGAAATGCTTTATTCATGTCACTTTTGCCATCTGAGCAGTAACAGAAAAGTGGGAATCAAACTACATTTTGTAAATAAAGAACAACAGAGGTTCCATTTGGATAGAAACAATATTTCTTTTACTAAACTATCTTTTACTGTCTCCACTAAACAGAAGTTGTAAAGAGAAGGCTAGCAGCTATCTATTAGCAAGGAAGTTTCCCTTGTATGTTCCTTTCATGAAAATAGTAGCACCCACTAGATGCAGATGTGCACTTTGGATATGAGCATTGCATATATTAACAGTATGCACAAAAAGCACCTTCTCTCATTCTAGACTGTCTTACATACAAATATGCTACACAGTTTGTTTCACTTGGAGTGAGTGACAATTAGTCTTTAAAAGTATTGCATTCATTAAAAAGAGAATATATTTTAATGGAGCGTTTCCCTCTACTCCCCCCAGAGTTTCAGTTTTTCTGCTGGAAAAACTGAAAAGATTATCTGTGGAGGGCCAAATTTTTCCCCTTGAAAAACTATTTTTTCCAACAATTTGACTTATAGTTTCACAGATGTCAGCCTGATCACACAAGAAAAAAGATAATGGAGAATATATTCGCGAAGGATTTCACGGCTGGGATCTAATGGTTCTTCTGGGGTTTTTGGGCTCTTTGGCCGTGTTCTGAAGGTTGTTTTTCACAGTCTCTGTGGCCGGCATCTTCAGAGGACAGCATCTTCAGAGGACATCCAGAGCACAGGTTGCTGTCCTCTGAAGATGTCGGCCACAGAGACTGGCGAAACGTCAGGAAAAACAACCTTCAGAACACGGCCAAAGAGCCCGAAAGACCCAGAACAACCATAATGGAGAATGTCTACAAATATTGATTTGACTAGACAGACAATTACATAAAACCCACCCACAGAGTTGAATAAAAGAATGGGATTTCAAGCAGAAATACCTTACTATATGCAATACACACCAAATACAAGACTTCAAGCACAGAGAAACAAGACAGACACCTTTTGATCACGTAAATGAGTAGGATAAAAATATAGTAACTCTACCAAAAATATAGCTTCTCAATTACCATTGAAACAGGATACTAAAATGAAAATAGAGGTGGAATAGACTAAGAAACGTGTTCTTAAAAACTATTGTGTAGGAAGAATCTTGAGTGAGGGCTGACAATTTTCTAGGCAGGAAAAACAGAAGAAGATGAAGGTGGAATTAATGACTTGGTGGCTCAGGATGGTTTTATGTTTACAACTCATTTATACAGCACGTTATTATTTCTTTGATGTTCTCAGCTTTCTCCATTCACTTCATGTTAAAGCACTTCGTTTAAGGAACAACCAATTTAAGCAAGCTGCTAGAATTATACTTTCATAAATAAATGTTTCTCTCAGCAATGGCTTAATTATTTTAGAATTTATTACTAAAAAAATCTAGAACAGTTTGTTTTAGTTATGGGTCTCTGAGCCAAGGAATCTAATTGAAATTCATAGTGGAATTACTTGGCATTGCCTCATTTTTAAACTTTTCAAGCAAAATGTGAGCCACTAAGAAAAGACTTGAAAAGTATACACTGTAGCTGTTGGCTATAATCAACATCTGCTCTCTCTTCAAAAGAATTATTATTTAAAAAAAATATTAGCATTGTCATTCAAGTATTTGCCTAAAGCTGAGAAGTGGCCATGCCAGTTTAAATGATAGTGTATGTTTCTGAAAGGAAAGAAAGATTGCAATCCCATATACAGTCAACCCTTGACTTACAAACTTAATCCATTCCGGAAGGAAGTTTGTAAGTCAAAAAGTTTGTAAGTCAAATCAGCATTTCCCATAGGAATGCACTGAAAAACAATTAATCCGTTCTGGCTGTTTTTGGTTCTTAGGTCGAGGGGCAGTAATCCCCCCCCCCACAGCATGGCACAGAATCCAGCAACCATTCCTCCAGCACAAAAAGACTCTGGACCCACATTTTAGGCACAGGCACAGACATTTTAAAACAATGAAAGATTCATAAGAGCACAGAAACATAACCCCCCCCAACAGCAAGGCATAGCAATCCAGCAACCATTCCTCCAGCACAAAAATGCCTTCCTTCCTGACCAAACAGCACTTGCACTCAAAGAATATTTTAACCACAGGCACAGACATTTTAAAACACTGCAAGATCCCCCAACCTACCCCTACCTCCCACACCAAGCTGCAAAAAATCCTGTACAGTACATACAGTAAAGTAAAAACATACTGTGCAGTGTACTCACCCAGAACAGGCAGTCGCAAAATGTCAAATTTTGCGACTGCCTGTCAAATTTCAATGTCAAAAAGCAAAAATCTAAAATGTTTGTAATCCACCTAGAGTGGTCGCAAGACCACATAGATGGGATATAAATAAATAAATAAATAAATAAATAAATAAATAAATAAATAAATAAATAAATAAATAAATAAATATAAATAAAAATAGCCAAAAATAGCCAAAAATAGCCAAAAAATAAAAATACAGTCCAGGCAATACCAGGCAGTCTGAAGACTGTCTCCAAACCCACTCTCTAAATGCTGGGAAAAGCGAAGAAGTAGACAGGCACCCTCTTCACTTGCCAACGGTTAACTGAAAGTTCAAATTTAGCGCTTTCCCCGCCTCCCGCGTGTTTTTTTTCAGTTCGTAACTCAAATCTAAGTTTGTAAGTCAAGTCAATATTTTCCTATGAGAGCGGTTCGTAAGCCAAAATGTTCGCAACTCAGCCTGTTCATAAGTCAAGGGCTGACTGTAGTCATTTTAAAGTCAAGGTGAGATCAAGCAGGCATTTGTCCCAGTTTGGTCTGTGCTGGGGATGAGCTGAGCTGGTTTGCTTCTTTTCCCAGAAACAACATGAAGTACATCCCATTGCAAACCACCCCACACCTGATCAATGCCTCTGTGTGTGTGTTCTGTGTTGTCAAGTTGGAACCAGCTTATAGCAACCATAACTGGTATTTCAAGGTAAGTGAGATATTTAAGGAGTGGCTTCACCAACTCCACTCTCCCAGTATCCAGGGCTGAGTAGGGATTCCAACCCTATTCTCCAGAGTCCTAATTTGTTATTCTATCCACTACACCACACTGGGCCTATCTGAACCCTTTTGGGTTCCTGTCAATGGCTATTTGGTGTGTGTATGTGCATGTAGGATCACTGCCTTTTGGTTCAGTTCCAGTGTGTGTTTGCTGGGATTCAACCAAAGCAGCTGCCTGGATGTCCCTTTACTTGAAACCACTTAACAATTTTGAGAAATGAGAAGCTTTCTGGCTACCTGCCTACAGAGGGTAAGGAGAGCATGTTCTGAATTTATTTTTACACAATACTTTCATTTTTGTTTTGTTATTGTTGTAAATGCGACTGCATCTTAATTTTCAACAATTCAGTGTACAAACAAACAAAAAAGTTACAAACATAGAAATTCTATTAAAAGCTATAGAACAGAATTGTCACATTGATCCCACTTTAGTTCCAGTGACACTTTCATTTCACAAATGCCCATACTGAAATAAATCTGTTCATCTTTAAGTTGCTACAATATTCTTCCATCCTCCACCTCCTTTCCACTTCTCCTTTTCCAGATTCTTATTTTACAATGCATGATGGAACTCTCAATTTCTTCTGCCCCCTTTTATACAAAGATCTGGATTATATGATTTTAAAAATGTCTTTATTATAGCAGGGAGAAAAGGCCATGTGGTTCTTGCACAAGACAAAAGCAAGGACAAATGATACCTTTATTAGACCACCACCACCAACAACAACAACAACAACAACAACAACAACAACAACAACAATAATAATAATAATAAAAAGCAGCTAGCTATTGTCGATGGTGCAAAAAAACATATAAAAAGTCATGGCTAATGGCTCAGTTTGTTCCTTAAAAGTGAGATTCAAAATGCAGGCTGCAGACACAAGTTAGGATTGTAGCTTTCAAATTCTAGCTGGCACAGATATTTGTCATGACTTTCATGTTTTTTTCTGTACCATCTACAATATATTGGTGCACAGCCAGATGAAGAATAGTATAGGTCAAAAGCTAGCATTAAAATAATGGTATAATAAAGGTATCACCTGCCTTTGTTTTTGTATTATGGCAGATACTGAAAACTCAAAAATCCTTATTTTTATATTTCTGCAAACAAAGAATGATGTCTTACAGTATGAGGAGAAATATTTTGTTCTTCTGGAAACATTATATCAATAGAAGATTCCATACAAAGAAGAGAGTTGACTGCATAGCCAATGGGTGATTCATTGCTTATTTATCTGGCATGATTTGCTAAGCACTAAGATACAAATTAGCTTGAGTATTTGAATTAACTTTTCAGGCTAAAGTTAGGTAGCCAGAAGTTTGCTCTGGTTTAAGTCATAAGAGTAGCTGTGTGTTGAATGTTCTGCTAAATGAGATTATACTTTGTTTCTACAGGTGCTGGAAAAGAACAAGCTTGGAAAAAATAATATCAGTTCCTTTTGAAAACACATGAATTTATGGCGAACATAAAGTCAGATTTTCAGATGAGATTTGGCATTTCTGTTTGAAATGATACTGGATGATGTTCCAAGATGTTTAATTCCATTGATGCAGAACGATTTAGAAGACCCCAAAATTGTCTGGGTGGGAGCTTCTTTAGTAGAAAGATGTCATAATACCATGTAAATTATACTTTTGACCCTTATGGCTCTGCATGTACTCCAGTTCATATTCAGAAACAGTCAAATACTGCAGCTGTGAACCTATACCTTGTAAACAATACTATGCATACTCTTTAAACTGTCATTCCTCATTACTATAGACTCTTTCTTCCTGAAGAATACTTAGAAAGATTTTTAAGGCTAATTTCTAAAAATAAAGACTGATCCCACCCCCCCATATGCCTGGAAAAAAAATCACCTTCACTCACATACCATTTTATTAGAATAAACAGTAAGTAGGGATGAGAATCAGGTGGCCTTCCAAACGATGTTGGGGAGGCCTACTGAACTAATAACTGTCTCTTGCAATGAAACCTTTATTATTAAACAAGAAATCGGGCCTTCTCGGCGGTGGCCCCTCGGCTGTGGAACACACTCCCCACTGAAATTCGGCTGGCACCCTCGCTGGGCATTTTCAAAAGCCAGCTGAAAACTTGGCTATTCAAGCAGGCCTTCCCTTCAGTCAATTAAGTCATTCTTATTTTTCTTCTTTTATTCTTGCCATCTTGGGACTCTTTGCTTTAAATTAACTGTTAAAATCGTAAATTTATATTACATTTTATATCATTTTGTTTTTTAATGTAAAACTGTATATTTTAAATTGTTTTTATCTTCTAAGTTGTGAGCCGCCCAGAGTAGACTATGTCTAGATGGGCGGCATATAAATGCAATAAATAAATAAAATAAATAAATATTAGAGTTTGTAGAGAGCTTTTATCAGTACAGGAGTACACCAAG
Organism: Pogona vitticeps; assembly: GCF_051106095.1. Taxonomy (NCBI): domain Eukaryota; kingdom Metazoa; phylum Chordata; class Lepidosauria; order Squamata; family Agamidae; genus Pogona; species Pogona vitticeps. Next base: position 324,773,281 of record NC_135783.1, on the reverse strand, counting down.
ACATCTTGCCTTTGAAAATTTTGCTAGGAACAAAGTCTTGAGTAATCCTAAACATGCTTTGCCCCAAAACAAGACATCATAGGTTCTTTTGTTTTTCAGTAGCTTTAGTATATTGTTAGATATGTTCTGAAAAAGGAGTGAGTATAGCAGTATAACTGGTGCTAAGAGACTGAGCTACAGTTCAAGAGATTGTTCAGATCTCACCTCTACCATCAGTGTCCTTAGGAAATCCATTCTTTCTCTCATCTTTATTTCCACAATAAGTGGAATAATAGTCTATAACAGAGGTCCCCAACCCCTGGGCCATGGCCAGGTGCTGGTCTGCGGCCTGAGCCAGACTGGGCTGTGGAAACAAGCCCCCTGTCCCCCACACGCACTCATCCCCGCAAAGCTGATTTGTGCATGCGCGGGCGCTCCCGCGCTCCCATGTGAGCACCATGCTGCCATTTGTGCATGCACCTGAGTGCCCATGTGGGGGCCACAATGTTGTTTGTGCATGTGCAAGAGTGCACACACACCCACACAAGCGCCACATCGCTGTATGCGCATACACTCATTCACACATGTGCATAAGCGCGATGGGTGCACCACCTTCCCCAGCTGGTCCGCGGGATGAGAAAGGTTGGGGACCTCTGCTCTATAATATAAATGGAATATTTATATAATTATATAATATAAGTGGAGTATTATTCCACAATAAGTGGAATAATAATTCTGGCTTCTTTTATAAACTTATTGTAAAAGCAAAAGCAAAGCAAAGCGTGCTGCTTATATACCGCCCAATAGCACTTCAGGCACTCTCGGGCAGTTTGCAAGTTAATTATGCAGGCTACACACTGCCCTCCCTCCCAACGAGCTGGGTACTCACCAACCTTGGAAGGATAGAAGGCTGAGTCGACCTTGAGCCAGCTACCTGGGATTGAACCCTAGGTTGTGAGCACAGTTTTGGCTGCAGTACAGCAGTTTCACCATTGCACCACAAGGCTTTTCTCATTGTAAACACTGAGAAGCTACATGACAAATGTGAGATGCTTTGAAAACCTGGACACGGTCTACAAACATTATTTACTTACACAGAATCCAACTTTGTTCCATTAAATGCATGTGCTTCTATCCTGGTAAATCCATTATTATAGAGTTTTCTGTAAACAAGAACAGCATTATTAGTTGCTGGTATAATACAATGACAAGTTACCTTTCTGATTTCATGCACATTTTGGCCCAAGTTACTTTTCTCTAATGATAACAATGTCCAATCACTACACAACATTTATTACAACTATGTATACATTAATACCTGCTTCTGCCCAGCCTCTTAGGAATTGGAAGAGAAAAAAGGTATCCACAAAAACTTGAATGAAACATTAGCAAGAGATGTACATTGACACCACTATAAGTTCCCCTGCTATTAATTATGCTTCTTGAAGTCTTTGTATCTACAGCCACATTTTAGACTTCATTTCACAGTTCAGTAATTCTTATTCTTATCCCATAGTACAGTATCTTACCCAGGTCCTATTCTAAAGGTACCCATGTATCAGGAACAAGGGGCTCAAAAGGGGGAATATGCAAGAAAAAGGGACAAGAAGATAGCGTAGACAGGCCGGGCGCCCATATATTCAGGCAAGAGATTCTAGCTGGTATGAAAGTAGGATGCAGAAAATTTTTAATTATGCTTATGAAGCTTTTTTGGGCTCAAAACATGTCACCATTATAGGAAGTGGGAAATGGATAAATAATCTGTTAGCCCCTGGACAGTGTTACCTCAAGAGACTAGGATATTCCTCCTATAGTGTTGTGGTCCCTGTGGTTATCTTGAGCATGAAAACAATAGAAACTACTTCCACAATTTTACTTTGGCCATACTTTATCTTTTACATATATAATGTTTTCAGTTTCTTCATATAATGTTGTTGCAATGTCTTCTACTTGAAAGTGTTTCCTCCTTTATAATCCAACAAGAAGCATTCACAACTTTTCCTTGTTAAATCCATTAAATATGTTTCACCCATGAACAGCTTTGAGTAATTTCTGATTATATCTTCCTAGCCATTGGAATGAGAAGAACCAAATCTTCACGGTATTCAATTTATACAGTAGGATCCCCATATCTCCTGGTGATTAGTTCCACCCCTTCCCGCGGATACTGAAAACCATGGATAATAGTGAACACTGTATATGGCATGGTATAAGGGAAAAAACCCAGAAAAAATATTTTCACATGCATTACCAGAACTAGCCACTAGAAGGGACCAGTGACCATGCTATGTATTCATCTCTCTCTAGTGGTCAGTTCTGGTAATACATGTAAAATAGTTTCTTCTGGAGTTTTTCTTTTAATATTTTTTATATTTTCAGACTGCGGATAAGTGAAACTGTGAATACTGATCCCACAGATATGGGGATACTCCTGTATTACACTTCACTAAGAGGGGTAAATTGAGCCAAAATGGTAGTCATAATTAGAGTAGACTCACTAAATTAATAGGATTTATATAAGGCTTAATATTTGTGGCCATGGTTTCACAAGGCAACCAAAAAAAATGAATATAAGAACCAACAAGAAAACTAAATTTAGCTACTTAAACAGTAAACCCAAACCAGAGGAAACAATGACTTGATCTAATTCAAGGACCTTTATTTCATGAACAGTGTTACGAAATTTTCTCTCAGGTTGATTTATGTATTATCTCAGGCCTTTAGAAATCACCACCAGGCTAAATTAAGAAGTCTGTCATTTAGGAGTTTGTTTTATTCCAACTCTTGTTAAAAGCTATTCTGTTTTCTCCAATCAAAATGCCTCTATCAGAATATGAGACCTACATGGTTGGACTGAATAACAAATCTTTAAAAACCTTTAAGATGTTCAAAGAAAGCATTCACAGAAACCTGGATTTTCTAACTACAGTAGTACCTCGGTTTACAAATACCTCGATTAATGTAATTTTCAGTTTATGAATAGAAATCCATTGAAAATAATGCCTTTGTTTACAATTTTTTTCACTGTACAAAATAAGTTTCCCCAGGATGCATTGTGCCTGGAGGTTTATAGCACCGCCCCCATTCCTATGGCAAACCGTGTTTCGATTTATGAATTTTTCACATTACATAACATCCCGGAGAATGCATTAAATTCATAAACCAAGGTATACTTGTATTTTATTAAGTCTTTTTTGTATATGACTCCTGTTATAAATAAGATAATGATGCTATATTATTTGAGACAAGTATAACAGACATTTCAACACCTTTGTCAACATCCTTTTTACTTGCAGCAACAGTCCTTTGTTAATGTCATGGATTAACAGTGAGGCTCTGCTTCACAATGGATGAAATAAATAAAGAGAAAAAGACCTGTAGTGGACCAACATACAGTATAAGGGATTCATTGCACAGCCCATGGAATGCATTTGCAGGTATTGAACTCATATATGGATTATCGGCAATTTCGCTGTGAAAAAGGTGAACAAGTTTTAGCATCACAATAAATTACAGTTAAATGTTATTATCAGTATCATACCACATAAGCAGCATTACTGATCAATAGCCTGGTGTGCAGCACCACCTGCACAAACAGAATGACATAATCAATGGCAAATTGCTGCCAACTAAAGTTCTTTTTTCAATTTTGGGATGCATGTGACTCACATGCAATCAGACAAAGTCATGCAAAGCCTGAAATTGAAAAGGGAAGTCTTTAATTTCTGGCAATTAGCCACTGATGAATACATCATTCCCATTGTACAGGTGCAGCTGCACAACAGGATATTGGCTGATATTTGTTACTATTACTACTACTACTATTAGTACCACCCCACAGAGCTTGGAAATAGCTAATGACTTTTGTTGTAATAAAGGTCTAATTAAAGCACATTTAAAATCACACAATGTTTGTTTTCAGTGTAATGAATAACATATTTAGTTCTTTCAAAATAAACTTTTGAAAACATTTTCAGAGGCATTTTGACAGACATTTTATGGTCTTAACAATTGTAAGTGGCAAGAGCAGTATTGTTTTGTTTTGTCGTAGTCCTTTCAAGGTATAATATCAGAATGTGCCCCACTGGAGAATATTTCTCTATATTTTTCTGACAGTGGTAACAACACAATTGTTATTAACACAGAATACAGCAAACTATGTCTGCAAACAGAGCAACATTAAAAATCATGACAGCCTGGCTCCCTGAAAGTATTGAGTACCATAACAAGTTCATTTAAAATAATAAAACATTCCAAGCTCTGCTGCCACTTCTAACAACTACTTGGACTAATTCAAAGAGCTGTTTTTCATGAACAAACTGCTGTGTTAACTATATCTCTAGGACAGTGGTCCCCAACAGTTTTGACACTGCGGACCAGTTTAGCATTCGTCTGGTGGGTGGGGGGCATCTGTGCATGCATATATGAGTGCAGGAGTACATCTGTCCATGCGTGGGGGTGGGTGGGAGGCATCAATGCCTGCATGCGGGGACGTGCGTGCATCTGTGCATGAGGGGTGGGTAAGAGATCTGTCTCTGCAGCCCGGTCCTGCCAAGGCCACAGACCAGTACTGGACTGTGGACTGGGGGTTGGGGCCCCCTGCTCTAGGAGACTACTACTCTCATCTCATGATTTTTAAGAAGTCACAAAGGAGAGACACAACAATACTGTTTAGAGCATCCAGCTCTGAAGGAAGGCTGTATCATCACAGCAGATGCAGAACTAAAATCATTGCACATTTTCCTTTATTGTTTTTTGAGACTCAACTAATGGGACAGCATCATGACACCAGCTGACTGGAGAGCTCCATGAGCACTGTGGGGAGTTGTTCTGTGTCACTTGCCCAAGGTCACATAGGGTGGCTCTTCTGGGATGCACAGTGGGGAGTTGTTCCCCCCCCCCATGCATCCCATAAGGGCTACCCTGTGTGACCTTCTGCAAGTAACACAGTCCAAGGGTGCCCCCCAGAAGAAGGGAATGGGAAACCGGTTCGGAGTGCTCTGTACCTAGACAGCCCTGAAAAGGTTCACCATACCGTAAATCGGGATTGACTTGACAGCACACAGTTATTATATTGTCATTATCATGAGAACAATGAAGGCAGCTGTGGCATTGTAAAAACTGAAAAAAAAGGATGATTGCATTCATTTTTGCAAATTAGATTATACTTCACCATGTTTGATATCACAAACACTACTTTGTCAATGATCAGTTTCAATAACACAGTTGTTACTTTTCATATTTCACTTCCCTTTACTCGAAATTGATGGCTTGTGAACCACTTGAGGAGGGGGCATTCCCAGCATGAAATGGTAGCAGAATAACATAAGGTATAGTTGCTCTTACAATCCCTACCTCACCCTCACATGTACATGCACTAGGAATTTCAGGATAACATTTCATTATCTAACAATGTGGAATGAAGTCCACAAAAAAATTGTGCCAAAATAAACTCATTGCAATTCAATATACAACAACTCCTGAGCCTCATGGCACAGTGGTTTAACTGCTGTACTGCAGCCAAACTGCGCTCATGGCCTGGGGTTCAATTCCAGGTAGCCAGTTCAAGCTTGACTCAGCCTTCCATCTTTCCAAGGTTGGTAAAATGAGTACCCTGGGGTGGGTGGGTGTAATATGTAGCCTGCATAATTAAATTGTAAACCACCCAGAGAGTGCTTTAAGCCCTATGGGGTTTTATGTAAGCAGCACTCTTTGCTTTTTGCCTTTGTTCTCATGATAAAGTCCTATTAGGTCCATTCATGCATCAGTGGAGTGTGAACTACTTGGCTTCTCCTCCCTGCACACTCATGGAAGGTTATAAGGGACAGATAGACCTCTTCCTGTAGGCTCTTTCATGTAACTGTGAGCTCCAACTAATTCTCACTTATTCATGTGTTAGAGTGGTTCTTAACCTTTGTTACTCGGATGTTTTTGAACTGCAACTCCCAGAAACCCCAGCCAGCACAGTTGGTGGTGAAGGCTTCTGGGAGTTGCAGTCCAAAACTCCTGATTAACCCAAGGTTAAGAACCAGTGTGTTAGACCTTCATGCAACTATAGTATAGAAATGGGTTTGATGCATTTTATATTATTGGATGTTACCATGTAGAATCTGAGATTGGATGTCACCTTTTTCCCCCCTAAACAGTCTTCCATTTTCTAAGACTGCTACACAGCTCCACCTTAGAAATCTAAATTAAATATTTTACATCTTAAATATTTTACATTATCCTGACAGTCTATTCCTGTACTAGCAAACCACTGTCACTTTGACCATTATATGTATCCTCATCTGGTCATGAGGCCATGTATAAATATGACAGCCATACAGTCTGATTTTGATGTCTGAGGAAGTGGACGTGATCCACAAATATTCAAATTAATACAGCACATTAGGTCTTCAAGCTGCAACAATGTTTTTGTCTCTTTTTTACTGTTTGTTTTGTTTTCGTCTGACATGCTTGCACAGACTAGCCTAGCTACTCTTTCAAAAACTGTTTACTCATATTAATCTCACTGATAGAAATATCACTTGTCAACATAAAAGCCTACTAAATCTATCTCCATGTGATTTTTGCTACCTGATATTGAAGACCCTGCATTGTCCGGAACAAATTACCTGGTATTTATGATTCAGAATATGACAGCACGTACTACAGTTCATTCCAGTATATTTGGACAGGGCATACTTACAGCAAAAAGGTCATATCCACTGAGTCAATTTTGGTGAAGTCAGGAAAAACACCAAGTCCAGTGTTCAAGATCACACTATAACAAAGGACAAAGAGACAGAGACAGATTAAAAGAATTACATTGTGGCTAAGTACACTCATATGATCCATTTTATTTCAACTGGCAGCCACTAACCAACTTGAGACTCCTTGTTGAGTCAAACTTAAATCATACCAGCAATTCAACTTGGTGTTTACTTCCAATGACTTGCATTTGACTTGCATTTTGAAACCATTTTTCCGATCGCTTGTCAAATCTCCCCACCCCTCGCCACTAGGTGCTCCTGATGCAGCAGCACACTGCTGTCCTCAGAAGCAAGCGGCAGGCTTAATTTCCCTTCCAGAAGCCAGGCCACATCTTGTGAGCATGCCCAGACTTCTGAGCATCCCCAGAAGCTGCATCCCTTGCTCCTGGAAAGGAAGCTGAGCGTCACACTTGCTTCTGAGGACAGTGGTGTGTATTGGTAGCGGAAGGAGCAGGTAGGTAGTGGGGGGGTGCCTTTAGATTCTCAAAACCATATTGCAATAATTTGTAGATAATGTAGCAAATATTTGAGCTGAACAGGCCAATGGTCCAAAATGTAAGTCATTTTCCCATGTTCATTTGTCATTTCCCATTGTTGTTTTAAAAACAGTTGCACTCTTGATTTTTTAAAAAAATTATTCTTGACTTCACTGGTTTTCTAGATAAGACATTTTAACAGTTTGTAATAGGGACTTAGGATGTGGGATAAGAGAGGTTGTGCTGCTTGATGTGAGAATGTGCAAAATTCTTAGTGTTTTAAATATGCAAAATAGTCTCTGTTTTGAGATGTAAAATATAGAATTGTAAAATATTGCCCCCCACCCCAAAATCTGAAGACAGCATGACAACAAGAAGAGGAAAACAGAAAGCCTATATATGATACTGAGTCAACAGAGGATCTTTGCAAGACCTAAACTGGGCTGTTTGTGACAGGTGGTTTCGGACCTCATAAGATCGACATAAGGGAAATGACTTGGTGAAACATAACAGCAGCACAAAACATTGCAATTAAAGAAGAAAGAGATACAATTTTTTTTCTGGCCCAAATTGTACAGGGACAACAATTTCTCAAAAGTACTTACAGGTATTTCAGCAGGGGTAGATTTGTAAAGGCTTCAGGATGTATGTATCTTAGGTTTCTAACATTCCGAATGTCTCTGTTCAAAATAGAAAAAAAATCCACAAAGATATAATATGGGCATTCTTATACAAACATCAGACATATGATTCCAAGAAACATGTTTTTTTATATAAGCAAGTCCTTTAGCGTTTATGACCTTTTAGCAAATTATTTATAGAATCATAGAAAAGTGAAGTTGGAAGGGTCCTACAAAGCCATCAAGTCCAACCCCCTGCTCAATCCAGGAATACAATCAAAGCATATCTGCCAGGTGATTATCTAAGTTTTTCTTGAATGCCTCCAGTGTTGGAGCACTCACCAACCCCCAAGGTTACTGGTTCCACTGTCGTACTGCTCTAACAGTTAGGAAGTTTTTCCTGATATTCAACTGAAATCTGGCTTCCTTTAACTTGAGCCCATTGTTGTGTGTCCTGAACTCAGGGATGATCGAGAACACATCTTGCCCCTCCTCTGTATGACGGCCTTTCAGATATTTGAAAAGTGCTATCATATCACCCCTCAGCCTTCTTTTCTCAAGGCTTTCTTTCAGCCTTTCCTCATAAGGCCTGGTTTCCACCCCCTGATCATTCTTGTTGCCCTCCTCTGAACTTGTTCCAATTTCTTAGCGTCCTTCTTGGTTTCCAGGACACAATACTCAAGGTGAAGCCTAACCAGTGCTGAATAGAGGGGGACTAGCCACCTCCCAGGATTTGGAAACTATTAATGCAGCCTAAAATAGCATTTGCCTTTTTTTGTAGCCACATCACACTGTTGGGTCATATTGAGCTTGTGGTCTACAACAATTCCAAGATCCTTCTCGCCTGTAGTTTTGCTGAGCCAGGTATCCCCCATCTTGTAACTGTGCAATTGGTTTCTTTTTCTGAGGTGCATTAGTTCACACTTGTCCCCGTTGAATTTCATTCTGTTGCTTTTGGCCCAGTGCTCCATCCTATCAAGGTCATTTTGAATTTTGTTTCTGTCTTCTAGGGCAGGGGTCCACAACTCCCGATCCATGACCTGGCAGTGGTCCACTGATATCTTGGAATGATATCAGCGGCAGGACCAGAACGCGGACACAGATCTCCTGCCCCCGACGAGTTCCCCTGCTTGCACGCATGCAAGTGTGCTCCACCCCTTGTGAGCTCGCTGTGCGCATGCATGCAAGTGGACTCCCTGCAAGTTCTGCCAAAAGCATGTGCGTGAGCGGCTCACCACATGTGCATGCATGTGAGCATGCTCCACCCTCCTGTGGGCACATCACACCCCCACGAGCATGCCACCCCTCCCGCGAGCATGCCACACACCCCAACCAATCCACGGTTGGGAAAAAGTTGGGGACCACTGTTATAGGGTATATACCAGGAGATAACTCTACATTTATTCATTCACCATCCTGTTCATAACTCTACTATATTGCATGAGACTAATTTAGATGTAAAGATTCATAGGATTGCACTATGAATATGGTCGACTTTGGCCCTTTTAATTTAATACATTTTAGCAAGTGTCCTTTTTGTCTACAATCGTCAAAACACGACAAATGTAATGAGCCTTAATCCAGGAGGATTTTAAAAACAAAAAAAACTTGCATTGAATGTCCTTTGGGATATTTTATGACTCTTGGGGATTCCAGTGTCTTTATTATTCAAAAGTACAAGGCTTAGGCAATCGAAATTATAAAAAGATTGACCGGTATTATATAACAGACACAAATTTTAACCAAAAACATTAATTTCCGTTAAATATCAACATAGTATATATACTGCTCCTAGTATTGCCATTTTTGTAGGTGTGTTGATGTTATTTCTCAGATCTGCAACTGCTTATAATACTGTGTAAAATTTCTTGATATTGTTCTGAAAGCCCCAATGATGATGGGGATAGCTGAGGTATGTTTCATTCACAAACAAGATGTTTCGATTGCCAGATCTCTTTATTTTGTTAATTTTTCAAATTCTTTAGTTTCAGCTCTGGCATACCCTAGAATTGCAATATCAATGATCCAGACATTTCTTCCTTCTATTACTACTATGTCTGCTATGTCAAGGCTGTTGTTGTTGTTGTTGTTGTTGTTGTTTATAGGCCACCTTTCTCCCAATAAGGAGACCCAAGACAGCTCTCACGTAATGAGAGTTAGCAAAAGAGTTAGGGTTAGCAATGTAGTTGGGGTTAGCACGTCTGGTATTTCCCAAACCCAGTGAAAATTCCATCATCCCTGTGAATGGAGCCAGCCTACTGAGAACTAGAATATGCTGGGTTTGGCAGGGAGTTGCATCCTGACTGGCCAAAAAACACCATGGGATGTTTATTGAACCAATATATTAGGTCAGAAGCAAAACCAATGACAAAACCCAAATGTTCTGTTAAGACAACTATTTGTTCCAGTTGTTTTTTCCCTATTAGAAAAATGTTGTACATGGCAAATGGCTGGTACTTTGGGGAGTATAGTTTCTTATAGGTCTTGTGGTTTCTTCAATAGAACATTATTCTGAGGTTTAAAAATGTCCAGTCTGCTTGAATGAGGATTAATTGCACTTATATTTGTTGGCTGAAATCCTGTTGTGCAGCTCAGTGTGTGGAACAGAGATGACATCATAATCAGTGGCAAATCACCAATGATTAAAGGCACTTTTGGGATGCACATGACTTGTCCACAATGAGAAAGTGTGACATGCACTCTAAAATCTGCAAAGGAAGCAGTAGTGATTGAAGCAGTAGTGATTGAATTAGTAGTGATCTGCCACTAATGCTGACACCGTCACCACTGCACATGTGGAGCTGTGCAACAGGATCTCAGTCATTGTGTCATACCACAGGGCAAACTGAAGATGGGTCAACAGTCAGTCACCTCAAATTTCCACAATACTATGATTGCCTAGCCTAGAAGGCAAGAACTTTTAACTGATGTTATTGTGAAAATAAATATAACCGCATATAACTTACGTATAGTCAGGTCTCACAAACAGTGCTGGTGCACTTAAGCACAGCTGGTCCACAGCCCCAATGGTAGCCTTCCATATTCCCAAAGTAACAGTTTCATTATCTGACTTGTGCATGGAGACAGCCAGAGTGAAGCAGAATGGCATGAGAAAATTACGGAAAATTCAAGCAATATTTTTTTAACGGACAGAGTTGAATAATTCAATATCTGGTTGCTGATAAGGATTAATTTTTGATACTTACATGTGAGTGACTTTGTTTAAACTGTTGAAAGAATATGCTTCTAGCACCTGCAACACTGCATCAATGCTGATATATCTATGTATAGGAAAAATGAAATGGAAGGATGGTCATACATTTGAACTGAACCATGTTCAGATGTAACACTAAACTATAGCAAACTTCTAATTCTGGTTTATAATATATTTTTTAAAGTGAACATAGCGAAAACTAATACAGTTCCCTCTCTGGACATACCTGTTCTGAAAATGGAAGCAAATCCTTCCAATCTCATTTTCATAATCTTACTGAAGGAGAAGAGGGTTGTGCATACAAGGGTAAACAGTGGCATTGTTCCAATCAGGCCATTGTTTCCTTTGCTTTTGATATTTCCTATGTAGTATAATGCCCATTCCATTTTATCATGATTTCATGCTCAGATCAGTCATTAAATGCAGTTCAATAAATATATGGGGAAATTATGGCGAAAGTACTTTTGCACAGCTTTTCCTCATTTTCCCATTCTGTTCCTATGTGATAAAAACATATCTGAACAAATTTCTTCCAGATGAAAATACAGTGGAGAGAATCCTACTGTTGTTGATGTAAGATTTGTGTAACTGGCTGCCACTAATAGTGATTAATTGAAGAGGTGCTGGGGCATGTCCAAGCCACTTGCCTAGTCGTACATGCAGCTGCACAACTGAGATACACACTTAGTCACACTTAGATGCAACAAGTTATGCAAACCTTACATGGACACCAGTAGTATTCTGGGAGTTTTATTAAAACATTCAATGAAATATTTGTTAAAAATATCAGACACATTACAATGGTGCCTCACAAGACGAATGCCTCGCGGGATGAAAAACCTGCAAAATGAATGGTTTTTGCAATCTCTGTGGTGCCTCGCAAGATGGCTTCTTCTATGGCCGTGCTTTGCAAGATGAATATTTTTCGCAAGACCGATGCCTCACAAGACAAATGAATTATTTTTGTCTTGTGAGGTTCCCATAGGAATTGCATTGCAATGCATTCCTATGGGAAACCGCTTTTCGCAAGATGAAAATTTCGCAGGACAGCGCTACTCGCAGAACAAATTACATTCATCTTGTGAGGCACCACTGTATTGAAAAGAATAATCACAATCCATTTTATCTACATTAGTTGATTGTGAACAAAAGGGGAGTGGAGAGATCAGTTTCCCAACATTCTCTCTGTACCACATACAGTAATTCCCAAATTCTATTACATTAATTGTCCAAGGTAAAGTTAAATAGACAAAGGATGAGACTTTACACATGGGGCATGGAATAAACATGACAGGAGAAAAATCAGATTGACACTCTTGCTTTGGGATCAGGAATGATAGAAGAGCAAACAAAGCTCCCACTCATATACGTACTTCCATATATACAAAAGCCTCTTTTTCATTTTTATTTGGGAATATAAAGATCATGACTTGGATACACTGGGGTCAAACTGTGTACACCTGCCGTAATCCAGACACCAGATAGCACGGTCATCTTGAGAAATCTTCCTGTTCATCTCAAAAGCCATTTCATGGTGATTGCTGAATGGCACAATGTTCCTAATCCTTTGTGTGGGAAACATGGTTCAGAAAGTCAAAAGATGAATTTGAAAATAACATACCACATTCACCATATCTGTACTTGTTGATTAGTTCGTTATACTAACAAGTACACTTGGAGGAAATGCAAATGTATGATCTCCTGTGTTTTGGACCTACAAAAGGGTTTCCTATCCTCACTAAAGCCAACTATATTATGTTTCTAGTCATTGTTCTTATTTCCTTTTGTGTACATTAAAATAAAATTAGTTGCTGCTTGTTTGGTTGACAATTAGTTTTGAGCATGACTATTTTAATTTCTCAATTCTTTTCACCCTCGCATCAACACAACTGATGGCACATGACTGTTTAAACCCCACCCCACTTTACTGTCCAAGGGTCAAACATTACTCTTCTGTTAGGGCACAGGCATTAGCTAAACAGTATTTAGTATATTAATTTGAAGATTAGCAGAAATAATCAGTTTATACAACCAACCATTGGACAACAGTTGTTGTTACGTGCCATTAACTCCAACTTATGGCGACCTTTTGCATAAGTGATCTCTAAAATGTCCTGTCCTCAACAGCTCTGCTCGGCTCTTGCAAACTCAAGCTTGTAGCTTCCTTTAGGGAGTCAGTTTATCTAATATTTGGTCTTCCTCTTTTCCTGCTACCTTCAACCATTACCACCTTCTGGACAGTACTAACAAAAGTTAGCTTCAATGCCACCAACATTGCATCCTCCACTAGCTGCCTGACTGCCTGCTGGAGGTTTCTCTGCCCTCATCACTATTCGAGCTAGCTTTTCTCTTCTGCTGATGTAGTCGTTACTTATGAAGAGAATGCAAAAGGATCAATAATCTGAGCAGTCCAGATTATTTGCATGCTCTCCTAATTTTATGCTCTATTTTTCAACCTAATCTTCAACCTAATCAACCCTGAATGCTCACTGGAAGGACAGATCCTGAAGCTGATGCTCCAATACTTTGGTCATCTCATGAGAATAGAAGACTCCTTGGAAAAGCCCAGATGTTGGGCAAGAGGAGAAGGGGACGACAGAGGACGAGATGGATGGACAGTGTCATTGAAGCTACCAACATGAATTTGACCCAACTCCGGGAAGCAGTGGAAGACAGGAGGGCCTGGCGTGCTCTGGTCCATGGAGTCACGAAGAGTCGGATATGACTTAACGGCTAAAAAACAACAACAATTTAATTTTAAGGAGATATTCAGTGGAGAGAGTGAACTTACATTCTGGAGATGTTGGGCAGACCGATGAATGCTTCACTGGGAATTTTTTTCAGCTGTGTTTCCATAAATCTTCTGTAGGAACAAGTGTCCATCAGTTAATATCCTTGAAAGACAATTTATTTATACCAGTAAAAGTCATTAAAGTCATTAAAGCAGTGTTTCTGAGATCAGAACAGAACTAACCGGTAGTCTCACAATTTTTAAGAGAACACAATGAAGACTTCTCCAGGAAAGCTCACATTAAAATATTGCAGTTAGTCTTTAAGGTGTCAAAACATTTTGTCTTGGGGGTTTTTTTGTGTGTGTGTTTTTTTTTTGCCTGACAGAATAGATGAAGAAACAAATAAAGTCAAATTTAACCATAAAGTCATACAAAAGAGAAAGTGTACATTTTAAGTCCTAATCGTATACAGAACCATAAACCTAAGCCTACTGCTAACATTGATCAAGTTGGAATTCTCATACTATATTCCACAACAACCTTTTTTTCTTTTTAACTTGCAGAGTGATGGTTAAACCACAGTCCAGGACTTCTGGACAAAAAATTCAAGGAAATTCAAGAAATATAAAAGTGGAAATCTTTTCCATCCTAGCCATTAGATGAAAAAAAAATATGACAGTATCTTTCAAACAAATCACATACACCCCCCACACATCAAGGTTTAAACTAACAGACCCTTTCCTACAAAAATAACCACAGCATGTGAAAGCTGATCTTATCAATTCACTCAATTACACTCATCTAGCTCTTTAGAATTACAGTGGTGCCTCGCTAGACAGTTACCCTGCATGACAGAGGTTTGTGTTTTTTTGCTAGATATTGACTTTTTGCAATTGCTATAGAGATTCGCAAAACAGTGATTCCTTTGGGGAAATTTCGCTGGACAATGTTTGGTCCCTGCTTTGCAAACCGATTTTTGCTAGACAACGATTTTGACAGCTCCGTCCACGCTCACAAAACAGGTGTTTTCGGGGCCTAAGCATCGCAAGACAGTGATTTAAATAGCTGATCGGCGGTTCGCAAAGCGGCTTTCTTATGGCCGATCTTCGCTAGACAACGACGATTCTTCCCCATTGGAACGCATTAAACAGGTTTCAATGCATTCCAATGGGGAAATGCTTTTCGCTAGACAATGATTTCGCTAAACAGCGATTTCAGTGGAACGGATTATCATCGTCTAGTGAGGCACTACTGTATAGAAGAGAGAGAGAGATAAGAAGTGGAAGGAAGGCCAATAAATAAAGGAAGAGTACAGAGTAGCAAAGAATTGCAGGGATGGTGTTAGAAAGGGAAAAGCTGAGAATGAGCCAACATTATTGAGAGACAATGAAAACAAAACAAAACAAGAGCATTCTTTAGGAACATGAGTAGCAATAGACAGAGTGTCTCAGCTACTCAGTGGGGATGGGAAAATGACAAAAGACAACAACAACAAAAGCAGAGGTACTCAACTGTCCTACAGGCAAATGCGAAGTACAAGTAGAGATAGGAGGATTGAGACTGATAAACAAAGAGTCAAGACACCAGAGCACAGACAGAGTTCTGACTCCTGTTCTCTGAAGATGAACAACCTTCAGACAATGTGTTCACGAAGGGTTTCACGGCCAGGATCTAATGGTTGTTGTGGGTTTTTGGGGCTCTTTGTCTGTGTTCTGAGGGTTGTTCTTCCTAACATTTCACAAGTCTCTGTGGCCGGCATCTTCAGAGGTGAAGATGCCTCTGAAGATGCCAGCCACAGAGACTGGAGAAACGTTAGGAAGAACAACCCTCAGAACATGGCCAAAGAGCCCCCAAACCCACTACAACCAACCTTCAGACAGTTCCATGTTTCCCATTTCCTTTCCTTTTGATGCTGTTAACCCATGAGGAACTGGTGGGTCAGCTCCGGCAAAGGGATGTCACTCATGTTCCTACTCTTGCACCTCTTTCTTATGTTCATCTAACTATTGATACTTATTCAGGATACATCTGGGCTACCCCTCTTCATGGCAAGACCTCTCACCATGTCATACAACATTGTTTATGTATGTTTGCAATTATGGGCTGGCCTCAAGCCTTAAAAACAGGCAATGGCCATGTCTGTACGTCTCACGCCTTTACCACTTTCTGCAATGAATGGGACATTTGACTTTCCCATGGTATTCCTTATAACTGCAAAGGGCAGGCTATTGTAGAACGAGCACACTGCTCTTTTAAATTTCTCCTTTCCAAACAAACAAAAAACAGAGAGATTGAGCCCCAAGATGTTCCAGATGTAGTATCAATAGCATTATTCACCCAGCCCCTTCGCTGGGTATCCTTAAAAGCCAATTTAAAACATGGCTGTTTAGACAGGCCTTCTCTCCGGTTATTATTTGATTTATTTTTGTTTTCCATCTTGAACGATTATTTATGTTATTTTTGGATGTTGATGTTATTTTAAATGTCTTTGTTGTGTTTGATGTATGCCACCCAGAGTAGTTGAAACGACTAGATGGATGGGATAGAAATGTAATCAATCAATCAATCAATCAATCAATCAATCAGTCAGTCAGTCAGTCAATAAATATTAAGTCATTTAACTGTATCTGCAGGTCAGCATACATTGTCGCCAGTAGAGAAACACTTTCATTAAAAAATCCCCATGGAACAGCTGCTGGTGACTTATAAACAACCTCCCGACCCTCAGTGCGAGGATCTAGCCCCTTTATTAACATGGGGTCACGCCTATGCTGCTGTACCACAGGTCCCTTGTGGATCACGGCTCGGTGTGTGAGGCTATATCGTGGGAAGAATGAGTTGGCATCGCAACCTGCAGAACCCAATTCCAGAATTCAACCCAGTGATGTCCCTGGAGCAGGATCAGATGACTGCATGTCTCTGGAAGCGCCAGGCCCGACCTGAAGGCACTCATCCCAAAGTTACTTGGTGGATGATACAGACGCTGAGTGCAGCAGCAGATCCTGGAAACTGCTGAAACTTTTCTAGCAGCCATTATCTCACAGCTGAATGCCAGCTCTGTGACGCTGTTGTGTTCTGTTCTTATTCTTGGAGTGGTTCCAATAGGTGTCGCAGAGGCTCAAGAGGATTGCCATGCCCATCAGCAAGTTAACTTATGGGAAAGGTTGGTGGAAATTGTGTACGTCTCTCACTTCTGTCTGCAGGAGGCATATGCTATGTGTGAATTACTAGGAACTTGCTTAATTCCTGTCTATAAAGAACTTTGCGACATTACTAATGACACTTGGTTAGGACAGTGGTTGAATGCCACTGTCATTAAGTACCATATTCTAATTCTAATTCTCCTGACTAGGGGCGAACAACAAAAATGCTGCCCATTGATGCCTTTTCCCTCTACACCCCCTTTGTAGCATCAAAAGAAAACACTTCATGTGCCAAAGTTGTCACCTGTTCCTCTGACATGTGCATTTCTACAACCAAAGCCACATGGAATTGTACCGACACTGTCAACATTTCTTATAATTTGGCACATATCATCCTACCTACGTGGTAGGTTTTTACATGCGGTCAATGTACTTTTAGCTACATTCCAGCCAATCTGTCAGAAACACAATGCTGTCTTAGCAGATGAGTAATCAATGTAACCTTTTATCTTGCAGAACTCGACTCGGCTGAGACGAGAAAGCTTGTCTCTTGATAGTATTGTGATGGTAATGTTACTTGGTTATCCAAAGCAGAATTATTTATTTATTTATTTATTTATTTATTTATTTATTTATTTATTTATTTATTTATTTATTCATTCATTCATTCATTCATTCATTCATTTATTCATTCATTCATTCATTCATTCATTCATTTATTTATTTATTTATATGCCGCCCACTCTACCCAGAGGTCTCTGGGCGGCTTACAACAATTAAGCTTCAATTAAGATACAATAAAACATAAAATGATTAAAATACAATTAAAATTGTCATCAGGACCCACAGTTGATGTTATTTCAATTAAAAGCCTTCTGGAACAGGAAGGTTTTGACCAGGCGCCGAAATGTCATCAACGTCGGCGCCAGACGAATTTCAGTCGGGAGGGCATTCCATAGTCTGGGGGCAGCTGCTGAAAAGGCCCTTTGCCTACAAACCATCCCTCTTACCTCCTTAGGGGATGGCTCTTTCAAAAGGCCCCCCCCTGGCTAGATCTTAACTGCCGGGTAGGCTCATATGGAAGGAGGCGGTCCTTCAAGTATCCAGGGCCCAAGCCGTTTAGTGAAACAATGTTTCACTTGTTGGCATTCCTGACCTTTTCAGTCAGATTTCCATTTGCTCATCATTTTGCTCTTGCAATCCAGAAGATATGTGCCCTGCATTATCAATATATTGATTTAATAGGAGAGTAGGTAAGTTCTCTACCTTTAACATAAATGTGTATGCGGAGAAATTTCCTTCATATATCTGATTGCCGCACACTTCTGCACTAACATCTTTTATGAACAAAAATGTTCATTCATGAAGATTCCATGCAAGTATTCCCACCCACTTAATATACTTCCTCTCTTCCACTAACATCATTACCTCATTATCTCAATTAGAGGAGGTTTATATACAAGACTTGAGAAATGAATAGTAACTAAGTGTTGCTCGACAAGGTGGTTTATTTGTGTGCAATTCCTCTACATTTCTAAATACTGCAGTTCTCCACAAAATTTACAACAGCTGTAATTTTTTACTCAGCTAGACAGTATGTCTATGAGTATGTCTCATTGAACTCAGTGCAACTGACTTCTGGTAAACATGCATAGAATTACCATATAAGGCTGCCGATATATACTTATTTTTTAGTGAGACACACCTACTTCAGTAGGAATGACTGCTGAATAAACTAAACCTGTATAAGATCAGCCTTACATTTCTGTTTCAAGAGAAATGTTTTTCTTCAAATTCATTTCAAAATATGTTCCCATTTACTTTTCACAGTTTAATTTAAAATTAGTCCTATTTTTATCAATCTTTATTCAAGAAATGACGACTGCCTTGATCTCATACACTTCCTTGTACAGTAGGACCCCTGTATCTGTGGGGGATTGGTTCCAAGCCCCCCACCCCAGATACTGAAAAGTGTGGATTATAGCTAACAGTCTGTTGGACTCAGGATTCCTGTATCTCTAATTTTATCTTGATGGGGTGGTCCTCTGTAAGTAAGAGCCAAGTTGAAATCTTCTCTCATTCCTGTACTGAAGAATGAATAGGATAACCTCTCCCCCCCCACACACACCGAGTATTGAAGAAGGGGATGAGATGTAAGGCAGGAAGAGTGGTAGGTAGGAAACCTCTCCCAGGATGCAGTTTGGCTTATGATAGAGCCCCTCCTCCTCCTGCCTTGCCAGCCAATCCAGCTCTGAGTTTTACAACAGTAGTTTGGAAGGAAGCTGCCACGACTAGGTGAAATGACGGATGCTGTATAACAGCAATGCCGAACCTATGGCACGTGTGCCACAGCTGGCACACAGAGCCCTCTCCGTGGGCACGCCAGCCATAAGTTGCTGGATCGCTACCCCCAGCAGCCAAACCTGAGGAGGCGGCTGCAGCCACAGCGCTAGCGCCCAGATAGATGGCGGGTCAGGATTCGGAGCAGCTGGCACTGGCGTTGGTGGGCTGGCCGAGCTATAGGTAGTGGCAGGGTTGGGCACGACTGGAGGCAGATCCAGAGCGGGGTCTGGAGGCACCTTTGTCCCTGGGATTCCCGCTTCCGACGCCGACGTCTGCTGGTGTTTTTTTTTCCCTTTCTTTTTTTTCAGTTTGGGCACTCGGGCTTAAAAAGGTTCACCCTCTAGTGGTCAGTCTGATAATTACATTTTGAAAATTCGTATTTGTAGGTATCTTCATTTAACAATTTAAACATTTTAGACAGTGGATAAGTGAATCAGTGAATATCAGTCCAGAAGATACAGGGGTCCTACTGTACTTCAAAGAGAAACATTAGAACATGCTGTCTAAAGAAAATGGTGGAGATGGGGGAGGCGCTGAATGCCATCCCAGAAGTTCCTTGCCACTTCCTTTGTGGCCTGGTTTTCCTTCCACTTCCTATATATGTCTGTTTTGTTGTTTTCAGGTCCTCTCTGAGATTTTTGTGAAGCCACACTGTCCTTTTTTTTGCTGTCTCCAACCTTTTTTTCCTTGTTGGAATTGTTTGTAGTTGTGCCATTAGCATTTTCTTATTTTAGAAGCTCCCATCCTTCTTGGACTCTTTTTCTTGTTAGGATCTCCTGCCATGGGACCTCACTTATCCTTGTTCTGCATTCATTAAAATTGGCTTTAAAAGAAATCCAGCATATATGTGTGACTACACTCTGCTCTGGTTTCCTTTGAAATCAAGCATTCTAGTAGAACATGGTCACTCTTGCCCAGCGTTCCCCCTTACTACCACTTCCTCCACCAAGTTGTCTCTATTGGTTATAATCAAGTCAAGGATAACTAGTCTTCTAATTTCTTTCTCCACAGCCAATCTCCTCCTCCTGTATTTCTGCATAGGAAGGTGAATTTTTGATATATCATGCAACTCCATCTCCCCTTCTATCCTTTCTGTTCTTTTTGAACAATTTATATTCTTCAATTGCTGTATTCCAGTCATGGGAGTCATCCAATCAAGTTTCAAGTTATTCCTGGCAAGTCATATTTACCCTCCTGAGATAAGATTTCCAGTTCTTCTTGTTTGTTTCCTATACTCCTGGCATTTGCATATAGACACCAGAGATGGTGTGATTTGTGGCCTGCTTTTCTTTATACATTTTAATGAATATTATTATTAATGTTAATTTATTTTATTATTGACCCTCATTAGAACTGTTTGGTTGATTCCTCTTATTGTGCATAAGGCTTCATCTAATCTTTACCTCTGTCCTTGTGTCTCCTTCCTCCTCCCAATTCAAAGTCCTCCTGATGAAGTTCTTCAAGGATGGTTAGACCTAGGGGGGCAGAGGTACTGAGAACTAGGGAATGATGGGAAAAAGGGAAACAAGCAAAAGAAGGGAATTGGATGACCTAGGTTGCCCTGTGGCTTGAGGGACAAAGATCAGGGATGTCAAAGAGGTCCAGTGGAAGACACGGTTGGTTTGTCATACTGCTCTAAATAAAATTAAATGTCAAAACCCAGGGAAAAGTAAAATGTAAGTTTTTGCCTGTCACCAAAGGGAACAAAGTAAGACACAGGAATTGAGAAGAGCAATTCATAATTGGTGTGCCATAATTGAGAAGGCCCCGTCCAAAGTAGTCTGGAGGTGCCTGGACAGTTGGCTTAAGGTTGCCATGTTATCCACACTCTGGCCACTTCTGCGTGCGAAATGCTTTCAGACAAGTGGTGTCAGATCAAATTTAGCACTGAAGTCCAGATGGTCTGCACAGTAGAAATCATCACAAATTGTTGAATTGCTCTGCTTTTAAAAAACTACTCTTTTAAGAGTTGTAGAGGTGAAATTAGGCAGATGAAAGCAGACTATGGACTGCACACTAAAATTTAGGAAAAGTAATATATCTGTAAATTGGTTTTAAAATCTTTAAGTAGTCATGGCCTGATGTCAGAGTATTTTGAAGGAAATGTGCAGGATTACATGTAAGCATATATTGCTGCTCATAGCATTGAGATCCAGGAACCTGCTGCCCTCTACTGCCTAGAGTCAGTAGCTGTGACTATGTTGGAATTCTGCCTTTCTTAGTGCAAACCAAAAAGGCTAAAGTGCAAGATTCTGAGATCTTTAGATGTCTTCATCATGCAAGATGTTGCAAAAAAACAGAAGAGAAAAAACATGTTCTTTGACTCATGTTATCTACGCGTGTAACCCATACAGACAGTTTGATTTAACCCAGTGGGTGTGGAAATCCTTACAAAGAGGTTTCACTTTTAAGTTTTAGTTTTGAGACAGACACATAACTGGAGCAGAAAAGAGATGCTATTCCTTATCATCTTGATTTAGGTACTAACATGTCAATACAGTTGTGCAGGCTAATCAGTGCAAGGGAAAATTCCACATGGTCCTATCTTTGTATTTAAAATTTAGGGTTTTCAGTTTTTTCTCTTGGATCGTACATATCTTTCTTCACAAAAGCAGACTCTGGGGAACAGGGATGCCCACTGTTTCGGATTAGAGGGACTTTGTGAGACTTTTCCACAAGCAGCTACTATATCAGTACTTCATTGGTGAATGGAACGTGGGGGACATATATTTCTACACCATCCACCATGGTTGAGTTTGTATCATTGTTCCTGGTGATACTGTTACCTGATTCAAAATTCCAGATCTTTGCAAAGCTTATTGTTTTCGCAATAATCGTTTTAAGGAACAGCCCCACAGAACCAAGGAGCTGGTATACATTCTTTCTTGAGAGTGGCCCTGGGTGCCAGATGGGCAGTATATACATCAAATGATAGATAGATAGATAGATAGATAGATAGATAGATAGATAGATAGATAGATAGATAGATAGATAGATAGATAGATAGATAGATAGATAGATAGATAGATAGATAGATAGATAGATAGATAGATAGATAGATAGATAGATGTAATGGATGGGGGGCTGTGACAACACAGAGAAAACTACTTCTTTTGCCTGATCTCCTGTAACTCAAAACCAAAATCCTTATAATTAAACTAATGAAGGGGAATAATTGAAACATCTTTACAAAATATCATTATTGGCTGCACACAACACCATCTACAAGATAATGCAGTCTCTCAACATCAGCCACATGGATCCTTCCCATAAAACACAGGTGACTACAAACTTAAGAAATGTTTCCTTCTGCACATCATGTAGAAATATTAATTGACTTTAAATTTGGACACTTGGCTTCTTCTTCCTGGTAAATGAACTAAATTATAATCCCTAACTTGTCCTGGCGACTGCTACGTCTTAGTGCTGTCCCTTTCCCACCCCCATAGCCAATAAGAAATCTTGAGTTATTTCAAAGCAGCCTATGTGAGTGTGTGTGTATGTGTGGAGCAATCACAGAATAATTGTCAGGCTTTTGTTCTTAGAAGTAGAGTGCAAAACATTTCAAATTATGCTGCAAGGATGCTTGAGAATGCAGCCTCAAGAGGAGTGGATTCACCTTTCAAATATGTACTATGTATTTTTGGACTTCTGTCTAAAGTGTTTATGCACTATCCAAAAAGGGATGGTGCTGAGCCTGAGGAAGTGGAGTTTTCTTCATGAAAACTTGAAATCTGTACAATTTTATAGTGGTTCAAAATAAAAAGGGACCACCTACTCTTACGGTTGTGTGATCTTGGGGACTACATAGCCTTACAGTTGTTCTTTTTAATAATAAAGTAAGAGTCAGGAATCTACAGGAATGAAAGAAGCTTCATTAAACTAATCTTTGGAGCAAAAAGCCGCTTGCAAAAGAGAAGTCTAATGGGCGGAGCTGGCTGTCCTATCATGGATAAGAAGTCAGTGAAATGGCCTCAAGGCATCTTGGATGAAATATATGAACGGTAGTTGAAGAAATAAAACAGCTGTGGCAAGAATGGGCTGTTGTTATTTGTATAAAATGTTTGAAGATCATATTTATTTATTTATTTACTGTAGTTAGTTAGTTAGTTAGTTAGTTAGTTAGTTAGTTAGTCAGTCAGTCAGTCAGTCAGTTAGTTAGTTAGTTAGTTAGTTAGTTAGTTAGTTAGTTAGTTAGTTAGTTAGTTAATTTTTATACTGCCCATCTGGAGAAATCCACTCTGGGTGGTGTGGCAATCTACCCTTTGTTGTTATTTGGACCTCACAAAGGTACTCGCCCTTCACGCTGCCACCAGGTATTCTCCTAATACCAACTTATGTCACAGGTGCTGCCAACACTAAGGGAGATAGAACTAAGAATTAAATAATCTTTTGTTGTCAAACAAATCAAGAGGTAAATCACATATGAACTGGTTCAGGTGTTAATACGTATTGGATCATATTTGCTGTCAATCAATATCAATTTATTTATTTATTTAATTTATACCCCGCCTATCTGGCCCACCGGACCACTCTAGGCGGCTTCCAAATATAAAATCAAATAATGAAACATAGACAAATACATAATAATCAAACAAGAACAGCAGTAAAAATAAAAAGGAAAAGTAAGAAAAAATCAAGAGTTGGCTGGAGGGAAGGCCTGAATAAACAGCCATGTTTTTAATTGGGTTTTAAAGGTGCCCAGCGTAGGGGCCGCGTGAATTGCCGGAGGGAGATTGTTCCAGAGGCGAGGAGCCACCGCCGAGAAGGCCCGGTTTTGTGTCTTCTCCTTCCGGGCCTCTCTCGGCGTCAGGCTCCTCAGCCTCACCTCCTGACTCGCGCGGGTGATCTGGGTAGACCTTGGTGGGAGGAGGCGTTCCGCCAAATATCGAGGTCCTAAACCGTTTAGGGCCTTATAAGTAAGCATTAAAACTTTGAAGTTGACATGGAAACAGATGGGCAGCCAATGCAATGCGGCCAGCGTTGGAGAGATGTGTTGATATTTACTAACCCTCTCCTTTGTTCTCCTAAACCCTAACTCTCATTCCATATCTCCAACTGTCCCTAACTCTCTCTAACTCTCCAACTGTCTCTCCAACTCCCCAACTGTCTCTCTGGCTCCGCCCCTCCTGCCCTATCCTTGGCTCCTCCCCCTTGAGCTTCTGTGATGGACAGGCAGGAATGACGTCACCTTTTGACATTTCGCTATAGGCGGTTTACAATCTAACACAGATAGGATTAAAACAAACAGTAAAAATTTAAAAAAAAATGAAAATCCAAAATGGGAAAGACAAGAGTAGGAGCTAAGTACTAGCTGGTGGGAAGGCCTGCCAAAAGAACCAAGTCTTCAATTTACTTTTGAAAGCTCCCAGCAAGGGGGCCAGGCGAATCTCCATGGGCAGTGTGTTCCAAAGGTGAGGGGCCACCGCTGACAAGGCCCAATTTTTATTTTTATTTCCCTTCCGGGCCTCTTTTGGGGTTAGGTCCCTCAGCTGCCCAGCCTGGCTAGAATGGGTGATACAGATAGAGCTAGGTGGGAGGAGGCGCTCTGCCAGGTATCAAGGTCCTAAACTGTTCAGGGCTTTATATGAAATTGTAAGGACCTTGAAGTTAATGCAGAAGTAGATAGGCAGCCAGTGTAAGGCGGACAGAGTGGAGGAAATATGGTGGAATCTTTTCACCCCAGTTAGTCACCTGGCTGCCGTATTCTGGACTATTTGAAGCTTCTGCATCAATCTCAAAGGAAGCCCCACATAGAGAGCATTACAGTAGGCTAATCTTGAGAATACAAGTGCATGGACAAGCATGGTGAGCGACTCAGCATCAAGATAGGAACGCAGCTGGGCAATTTGCCGTAGGTATAAATGGGTGAAGTGAACCACAGACACTACCTGGGTCTCCTTGATAAGTGTTGGGTCAAGATGAACCCCCAGACTGCAATCCACACTCTTTGAGGGGAGAGTCACCTCCCCAAAAGAGAGGGAGTTTCCCAAACCATCCTTGCTCCATAACTTGTATAAATCAATTATGAATGGTTATTCAACACCCAGCTCCTGAAATTTAACCAGATTAATACTAATCAGCAAACCAAGTAAAAATTGCAAATAAGTCAGTTGGAGGAACTTGCCTCACCATTTATTGAAAAAGATCAATTTGGCTTCATAAAAAAGAGACAAATCTTTGATTCAATCAAAAGACTGTCCAATATGTTATATCACACACACACACACAAAAAACAAACCATACATACGCCATTGCATCGCTTGATGCCACTAAAGCTCTTGATACCTTGGAATGGCACTTCATTTGGAAAGTATATGAACCATGGAAATTAGAGCTCCCTTCTTAGAAATAAATACAAAGGGATAAATATTAAATGAATCAGCGATTTTTAACTACTATTGCACTTTGTTTTTTATTTGTCCCCACCACTAATAAAAACTAATCCAATGGCAAAAATTGAATGTGTCATTACTAGGTTGCATAAAGGCAGATAAAATATCAATTCTTCCTAGGTTAAGTTATCTCTTTCAAGTTCTGCCTCTAGGGATATCACATGTGGCCTTTAAATATTGGCACAGTGTATATATGAATTTTATTTGGAGCTTGAAGAAATCAAGAATATTCATGCAGTGAATTTCTATAACCAAAAATACCCTGAGGATTGAGGGTCCCAAATGTCAAAGTTTATTACATAGTATTCAAGATAAAACAAATAATTCATACAATTTTTGAATACAAACTTCCAACATGGATACCACTGGAAATAAAATCTCAGGATTTTGAGAAAATTGAAAGGGCTTTTATTCCTCCCTATAAAATTTAATTCCTTACCACTGACAACCAATCCATTCCTTAGAAATACTGTATAATAAAATTCAGAAAGACTGGCAAAATAAATTGTTTTCTACCCTATCCCCATTGAGCCCCTTCCTTAGCCATCCCTTTTTGTATGATGTTGATAAATGAACTCAATTTAAATTGGTTGTGGGTTTTTTGGGCCCTTTGGCCATGTTCTGAGGGTTATTCTTCCTAACGTTTCACCAGTCACAGTGGCCAGCATCTTCAGAGGACAGGAGTAGCACTCTGTGCTCTGCTACTCCTGTCCTCTGAAGATGCCAGCCACAGAGACTTGTGAAACGTTAGGAAGAACAACCTTCAGAACATGGCCAAAGAGCCCGAAAAACCCACAACAACCATTAGATCCCAGCCGTGAAAGCCTTCAATTTAAATTGTGTAAAGACTGTGATTTATCTAAATTAAGAGATCTGAATTCTTAGTTATTGCCCCTAATCAGGAGAGCAACTGTTAAATCAAGCAAGTACTATCTCACTGTTCTGTTTTCAAATATTCCCAAATGTTCATTTTAATTCCCTTCAAGTAGTGAAAGTATAGGCTACTAGACAATTAACTGCATTTGAAACATTGCTACTACCCCCAGAAAATATCCAGTGAGAACTGGCTTCAAAATTATATGAAATACTAATTGAAACCTACTATGGCTGTAAATTAGGTCCCAAAATGCTCTGGGCTGCATTACAAGCTGACCTGGGCCGCATGCGGCCCTCGGGCCGCAGGTTGGACAAGCCTGGTTTAGATGGTATGAAATTAATGGCCAATAATGTACTTTTGAATGAACTGCACAGTCAGTGATGGAGGAAACATGGCCATGACACCCAGCCTTAGCTGGGGAAGAAAAATAAAAAGCAAACTAAGAAAAGAAAAGAAAAGAAAAAAGAAAGAAAGAAAGAAAGAAAGAAAGAAAGAAAGAAAGAAAGAAAGAAAGAAAGAAAGAAAGAAAGAAAGAAAGAAAGAAAGAAAGAAAAAGAACTCTCTTGAATGTTAGCTCAATTATTTTTACAAACTCTAAGCTCCTCATTTACAAAAGGTAAGGTAGATATTTTGATTTAAGCTTATCATTTTCCCCCATTCAATGATTGCCTGCCGAAGACTTTTATTAGGATAGCAACAAAGCAACTATTCCTCTTTACACTTAAATACCAGTCCAATCAAATGGGGCTCTTTTGAATAGGATGTCTCAGAAGGTCACAGCTGCATCTCTACAACCAATTTTTAACTTCCTGTAATAGGGGTTATAATTGCTAAAACACTGCAGAATGAATCCTTTTTCCTGTCTGAGCACCTGATAACAAGAACATCCAGGAGAGTACCTAATAGGGATTGTTGATCTTAGTAAAGCGAACAGAGACTCACATATTCACATGACTACACAACAGAAACCAACTACAGTATGTATATAGACAGCAGGTCTACTCCATACAGTTCTGCACATCGTTAAAGTATATTGCTTGGAGGTGCAATGTATATTGAGTATTTCCGTACTGACAGGATTGTACTATATAAAAAAAGAAAATTTGGAACACTGATGAAGATTTAACAACAGTAAGCTTTTCCAAATAATTCCTCTGTTGATGTGTTTGATAGCAAGATGTCAGGAATAGGGGGAAAAAATACTTCAACACATTATTCTTATGTTCTTTCATTTGAGAACAATCACTCACGTAATATAAGTTAATGGTGTGTCATATTTCTACAGTTCATTTAAACAATTTCTCAACTTTCCAGCAGAAAAAGCCATTCTGTTGTCTTGATGTTAAATACATTCAGAAATACATAAACACTCCTAACAATTTTAAGAGAGGCAGCTGCGTTAGACTGTTTTCACAACAAAAACAAATGTAAAACAAAGTATTGCACCTCTAAGACCAACAGATTTATTTCAGTGTGAGCTTTAGACATATGGATCACAAGCATAACAGTGAATGAAAACGCATGCTTAACTAAGAGCGCTGTTACACTAGGAAAAAAAACCTTATTTGAATCCCGTTTGTGTGTTCTGTGCTGTCAAGGAGTCCGAGCATGGCTGGGATTGCCTGGCACGGCTTGGCTCCCAGCAGCGGCAACAGCGGCGGGGGACCTCCGGATGCCTTCCACGGCTTCTCTGCCGCCCTGGAAGGCATGCGGAGGCTCCCCCCCACTGCCAATAGTGTTTCAGAGGCACTATTGGCGCTGGGGGGGACCTCCGACATGCCTCCCATGGTGGCGGAGAAGCCCTGGGAGGCATCCGGAGGCAGATCCGGGGCCTATAGACTGGAAGGGGGAGGCGGGGAAAGCGCCAAATTTGAATTTGGTGCTTTTCCCGCCTCCCTCTTCTGGTCCGTAGGTCGATTCTCCAGCCACAAGTTGAAGTAAAACTTTGCGGCCGGAGAAGTACGTACGTCGAAAAGTACGTAAGTGGTGCCATTTGTAAGTCGAGACTCCACCGTAGTCGAGACTCCATCCTAATAGGGCTTTGAAGGTAAGACAATTAAGAAGTGACTTTACCAGTTCCACTCCCCCAGTGAGTTGCCATGGCCAAGTGGGAATTTGAGCCCTGTTCTCTAGGATCCTAGTCTCCAGAGCCTATCCACTATACCACAGTGCAAACTGAACTGCATTTAGCATGTTTTAAATTGATATTTGAAAAGATGACTACACAACACATCTGGAAGCTCAGATCCCACCTACCCATCCTGGAATCATGTTTTTTGGTTAGAAAGTGAGGTATTTTACTGGGTGGTAAGGGAGTCATTTAATGAGCTTGTGAAATCAATTTAGTTTGAATCATAGGCATATGAGAATGTAAATTGTGTCTGTGGGGCTTGCCACTTCCACCATGCACTGGAGTACCTTCCCTCTAGCTAGCCCCTTAGTTCCCTCTTTTTCCCTCTGTGTGTGTACGCTTGTGTGCACCTGTGTCAGGCTACAATCCAGTATGTTTTCCCCCTGTTATTTTGACATTGTGATATGCCAGTCCGAAAGCCATTTTACTAAAAAGCAGACAGTGTGAGGAGGAAAATGCTCCCTTCTTTGCAGGAAGCTACAGGACTTTGTCAAATGTCTCACCAATTTCTATTCCTTCTGTCTTTCCAGTGTTGGCTGCCTGACCCCCCCACCCCTCTTTTTCTTTCTCCTGGGTGTTCTCTCTCTGAAGTTTTCCAGGGGAGTAGGCTGCTGTCACTTAAAAAATTACTGAAAGAGGAAGTTGGCTTCCACAGGCTGCAAGAAACTCCTGTTTCCACACACCCCATCTGTAATACTGGTATACTGATACATCAATTTAAAATAAATGAAAGAATCAAATTAATATTACAAATAACACCACAGCAGCAGCAGCAACAAGCCGCCAGCAGAAGGGTACAGGACAGGACAGAGCCTCAACTGCAATGATTTCTAAGCTCTGGAGCTTGAAGAGCTAAGTCTTGAGAGTAGTCAAAACACATGATTGGCCATGAAGGTGTGACAGTTCAATAACAACACACATACTTTTTGCATATGCAAAGCCTCAGTTTCAGTTCCTAGCATCTCTGGCTGGAGAATCTCCTATACCAGCATTAGGGGAAAATCTCACCCTAAGGAGTGGGAAAAACTGTCATTTAGGGATGGCTAGTACTGTCCGGATACTTCATGTGTATGAAAGCTACTTGTTCTGAGTGGCCTTTTGGTTCCTCCTCAACAAATTCCATAGCTGAGAGGCAGAAGCATGAAATTCCTGGTTTCTTTTTGGCATTTTGTTTTAAGTGCAGCAATTCTAATTTCCATCTGTTTTTAACATATATTGCAGCGAGTTCAGTATTGACAGCCAGACATTCAGAAACAAAATAAGCACTCAGAAACAGAATACTGTACTGAACAAAATAAGTTCAGCATTAACAACGAGGCTTTCAGAAAAATAATAATACAGTTTGTAAATTGATTGCACACTAAGATTCTAAAAAATACAATTACTCATCTACCATTATATCTGGCACAATGTTGTCAACTGTGTTTTACTTTCCCACATACCTGTGAAAGACAGTTCTTTGCTTATATTTCTATATGTTGAACACAATCTGTGCCTTTTTACTCCCACTTTTTTTCTACAACAACTTTTTGGGTTCTCTAACTTAGTCATGGCAGAACACAGTGAACCCTTGGGAACTATCACTATTCATTAAATGCCGGATAAGCCCAGTGGCTTAGGCAGCTGGTTGTGGAACCAGAGTTCGTTCCCCCACGGTGCCTCCTTGATGTGGGCTGGACTTGATGATCCATAGGGTCTCTTCCAGCCTTGCAGTTCTAAGGTGATGATGATGATGATTCAAAAACACCAGACACAGACAATCAAAATAATAAAAATATTGACTGGTATTATATTACAGATACAAGTTTTAACCAAAAACCTACAGTAAGTATCTGTTAAATATTGGTGCAGTATGTAGGCTGTTCCCCTTCATGGATTGCTGCCTTGTCGTAGCGAAGGGGCTTGAGCAACTCAGAGAAGCTATGGACTATGCCATGCAGGGCCACCCAAGACAGACAGGTCATAGTGGAGAGTTCCGACTAAACGCAATCCACCTGGGGAAGGAACTGGCAATTCCACTCCAGTATCTTTGCCAAGAAAGCCCCATGACCAGAAACAAAAGGCTAAAAGATATGACGCTGGAAGATGGGACCCTCAGGTCAGAAGGCATCCAACATGCTACTGAGGAAGAGCGGAGGACAAGTACAAGTAGCTCCAGAGCTAATGAAGTGGTTGGGCCAAAGCTGAAAGGACGCTCAGCTGTGGACGTGCCTGGAAGTGAAAGGAAAGTCCGATGCTGCAAAGAAAAATACTGCATAGGAACCTGGAATGTAAGATCTATGAACCTTGGTAAGCTGGAGGTGGTCAAACAGGAGATGGCAAGAATAAACATTGACATCCTGGGCGTCAGTGAACTAAAATGGACAGGAATGGGTGAATTTAACGCAGATGACTATCATGTCTACTATTGTGGGCAAG
This sequence comes from Pogona vitticeps, assembly GCF_051106095.1. Lineage (NCBI taxonomy): Eukaryota > Metazoa > Chordata > Lepidosauria > Squamata > Agamidae > Pogona > Pogona vitticeps. The sequence continues at coordinate 324,742,198 of NC_135783.1, read as the reverse complement.
AATCCCATAGAAGGAATGGAGTAGCCCTCATAGTCAACAAAAGAGTGGGAAAAGCTGTAATGGGATACAATCTCAAAAATGATAGAATGATGTCAATACGAATCCAAGGCAGACCTTTCAACATCACAATAATCCAAGTTTATGCACCAACCTCCATTGCTGAGGAGACTGAAATTGAACAATTCTATGAAGATTTACAACACCTTCTAGAACTGACACCAAAGAAAGATTTTCTTCTCATTCTAGGGGACTGGAATGCCAAGGTAGGGAGTCAAGAGAGAAAAGGAACAACAGGAAAGTTTGGCCTTGGAGTTCAAAATGAAGCAGGGCAAAGGCTAATAGAGTTTTGTCAAGAGAACAAACTGGTCATCACAAACACTCTTTTCCAACAACACAAGAGGCGACTCTACACATGGAAATCACCAGATGGGCAACATCGAAATCAGATTGATTATATTCTCTGCAGCCAAAGATGGAGAAGCTCTATACAGTCAGCAAAAACAAGACCTGGAGCTGATTGTGGCTCTGATCATCAGCTTCTCATAGCAAAATTTAGGCTTAAACTGAAGAGAGTAGGAAAAACCACTGGGCTACTCAAGTATAATCTAAACCAGGCTTGTCCAACCTGCGGCCCAAGGGCCGCATGCGGCCCAGGTCGGTTCATAATGCGGCCCAGTGAAATTTTTTATTTTAAAGGAAATTCCAAAGTTTCAAGTTACACTGCCGGCACTTGCAGACGGAATGCGGCCGGGGCACGTCACAATGGTAGGGGGGGAGAGAGGGAAGGAAGGAAGGAGCGGGAGGGGACGGGAGAGGAGGGCTGTGTGACTACATCACGCCATCCCTGTCGATAGGTGGACCCCCTCCCGGCCCCATAAAGCTACTGGAGTCAAAGCTGGCAGCCTCTGCTGTCTGAGATTGCAGCAGCCAGTAAGCGCGCTTGGAGCGGGGCTGCGGAGGATGGCTAGGGCTGCCCCCCCAATGCAGCCCAAACCAAATTTATGTGCGGCCCAAACCAAATTTTCATCTTCTAATGTGGCCCAGGGAAGGTGAAAGGTTGGACACCCCTGATCTAAACCAAATCCCTTATGAATACACAGTGGAAGTGAAGAACAGATTTAAGGAACTAGATTTGGTGGACAGAGTGCCTGAAGAACTTTGGATAGAGGCTTGTAACATTGTACAGGAAGCAGCAACAAAAACCATACCAAAGAAAGGGAAATGCAAGAAAGCAAAGTGGCTGCCAACAAGGCCTTACAAATAGCAGAGAAGAGAAGGTAAGGGAGATAGGGAAAGTTACAGAAAATTGAATGCAGACTTCCAAAGAATAGTAAGGAGAGACAAGAGGGCCTTCTTAAATGAACAATGCAAAGAAATAGAGGAAAATAACAGAAAAGGAAAAACCAGAGATCTGTTCAGGAAAATTGGAGATATCAGAGGAACCTTCTGTGCAAAGATGGACATGATAAAGGACAAAAATGGAAGGGACCTCACAGAAGCAGAAGACATCAAGAAGAGGTGGCAAGAATACACAGAGGAATTATATCAGAAAGATTTGGATATCCCGGACAACCCAGACAATGTAGTTGCTGACCTAGAGCCAGACATCCTGGAGAGTGAAGTCAAGTGGGCCTTAGAAAGCCTGACTAACAACAAGGCCAGTGGAGGTGATGGCATTCCAGTGGAACTATTTAAAATCTTAAAAGATGATGCTGTTAAGGTGCTACTTTCAATATGCCAGCAAGTCTGGAAAACTCAACAGTGGCCAGAGGACTGGAAAAGATCAGTCTACATTCCAATCCCAACGAAGGGCAGTGCCAAAGAATGCTCCAACTACCGGACAATTGCACTCATTTCACACGCTAGCAAGGTTATGCTCAAAATCCTACAAGGTAGGCTTCAGCAATATGTGGACCGAGAACTTCCAGAAGTACAAGCAGGATTCCGAAGGGGCAGAGGAACTCGAGACCAAATTGCTAATATGCGCTGGATTATGGAGAAAGCCAGAGAGTTCCAGAAAAACATCTACTTCTGCTTCATTGATTATACAAAAGCCTTTGACTGTGTGGACCACAGCAAACTATGGCAAGTCCTTAAAGAAATGGGCGTGCCTGACCACCTTATCCATCTCCTGAGAAACCTATATGTGGGACAGGAAGCAACAGTTAGAACTGGATATGGAACAACTGATTGGTTCAAAATTGGGAAAGGAGTACGACAAGGCTGTATATTGTCCCCCTGCTTATTCAATTTATATGCAGAATACATCATGCGGAAGGCTGGACTGGAGGAATCCCAAGCTGGAATTAAGATCGCCGGAAGAAATATCAACAACCTCCGATATGCAGATGATACCACTTTGATGGCAGAAAGTGAGGAGGAACTAAAGAACCTTGTAATGAGGGTGAAAGAGGAGAGTGCAAAAAACGGTCTGAAACTCAACATCAAAAAAACTAAGATCATGGCCACTGGCCCCATCACCTCCTGGGAAATAGAAGGGGAAGATATGGAAGCAGTGACAGATTTTACTTTCTTGGGCTCCATGATCACTGCAGATGGAGACAGCAGCCACGAAATTAAAAGACGCCTGCTTCTTGGGAGGAAAGCGATGAAAAACCTTGACAGAATTTTAAAAAGCAGAGACATCACCTTGCCAACAAAAGTCCGCATAGTCAAAGCTATGGTTTTTCCTGTAGTGATGTATGGAAGTGAGAGCTGGACCATAAAGAAAGCTGACCGCCGTAGAATTGATGCCTTTGAATTGTGGTGCTGGAGGAGACTCTTGAGAGTCCCCTGGACTGCAAGGAGACCAAACCTATCAATTCTAAAGGAAATCAACCCCGAGTGCTCAGTGGAAGGACAGATGTTGAAGCTGAGGCTCCAATACTTTGGCCATCTCATGAGAAGAGAGGACTCTCTGGAAAAGACCTTGATGTTGGCAATGTGAAGGCAAGAGGAGAAGGGGACGACCGAGGATGAGATGGTTGGACAGTGTCATCGAAGCAACCAACATGAATCTGACAGAACTCCGGGAGGCAGTGGAAGATAGAAGGGCCTGGCGTGCTCTGGTCCATGGGGTCACGAAGAGTCGGGCACGACTAAACGACTAAACGAAACGAAATGTAGGCTGTTTCTAATATTGCCGGGGGTTTTTTTGTAGCTCTTATGGTTTTATTTCTGAGATCTGCAACTGTTTATAGTACTGTGTGAAATGTCTTGGTATTGTTCCCAAAGTTCCAATGACTATGGTGATCACTGAAGTGTCTTTTATCCACAACCAAAATGTTTTGATTGCTAGGTTCCAATTCTTTATTTTCAATTCTGGCATCCCCTGGAATTGCAATGTCAATTATTCAGACATTTCTTCGTTCTATTACTACTATGTCTGGTGTGTTATATTCAAGTTGTCTATCAATTTGGATCCGGAAACCTCACAAGATCTTGACTTTCTCATTTTCTGACACCTTCTCTACCTAATGTTCCCATGGGTTTTTGGAGGCTGGAAAGTTATATTTGCATAATGACCAGTGTACTAATTTTGCCACTCTATCATGTCTAATTTTGTAATCTGCTTGTGCAATCTTTGGATATTCACAAATGAGGTGTGACACAATGTCATCCTTTTCTTGGCAGAGTTGACATTTGCTGTTAACACTAATTCCTTGGATCTTAGCTTTCACCATGTTGGTTTGGAGTGCTTGTTCTTGTGCAGCAAAAATTGTTCCTGTTGTTTTCAAACTATTCTCCATTTTTACTGCCTTAATTTCTCTTTCTGCTTTACTGATATAATCATTTCAGCTTCTTTTTTCCTCCTCTTCTACCTGATGTATTTGCAGTAATCCATGGTCTCCGATTCTTGTGGTAAATATAATCTGTCCACATCACTTTTTGGGTGCAGTGCGTGATGCATGTTCATCAGTTTCCATGTTTTTCGATCCAATTCTTCTAATTCATTTTTAGTCCAATGTATTATTCCAGCTGGGTATCTAATAGTATGCATTGGCTTAATCAAATCTGTCTAATAGACAAGCGTGAGGGAACATTTCTGTCTGTACTGGGAAGCCAGCTCTAACTACCATTCTAATTTCCATGCTCAGAAATAGTATCACCCAAGGAACAGTGGGAAGCCTCGCTAATTTATGCTGGTTAAAACATTTGCTCAGGTCAACAAGGAGAACAAAATGCTTCCTCAAAATCAAGCCATCCTTGCTACAAGAAGTACATAGCATCTGAAAGGTACCACCTATGGACACTGATTTTGGTCTTCCTAGTTCTAGCCTGTCAGTCTTGCTAATATGCCACATGGGAATGGGTGGACTCCAGATTTGGTCTGAATTCTGATTTGGTGTCTGAGAAAATGGTCCATTATGATTCAGACTGATTCAGAATGAGTGTCTTCAGCTTGGACTCCACACTAAAGTCACATTCAGAACACATATCAAGGCAGATGTATTAGTGCTACATGTCTTTGAAATGTGATATTTAAACAAAAGCCACATATGGTATTCTCATGGTGAAGGTGGAAGCATCAATGAAGTGAGGGGGGTAAGACAAACAGAAACAGTTTATTTCATCAGTGAAGGTACACCAAATTGAAAAGCAAAGGATTACACCATGCTGACATAGTTGTAAAACCTTTATCACCAGTAACAGAAGTTGTTTATTTAAAATTACCAATCAGCAGACAGCAGTAAAACAGTTACCTAATATGGAGAGCGTTGCTTATGCTGTTATTGTCATGTAGGCAGGAAACAGTTAAAATTGTTAGAGTTTTATTTACAACCTTGCATGCTGTCTGTATGACTGGGGTGGAATTTTCTGGACTGGAATGACTATCTGTCTGTCCATTACTAACCAATAGTTCCTCCAACTTTTGAATTAAAAGAAAGCCCCATCTCTCTGCTAAGTGCTCTATCCCGCTCTTTGGCTGGTTGGTGACAGCTGTTTGTTGCTGTTGATCCGTTTTGTTGGTTGCTAGTATGTGTACAGTAAGGAATGCAGTACACACAAGTCTGTAATTTCAAGCAACTGGAGAAATTCAAGACTTTGCAACAAATGTTTAATTACACAAGTCAATGAATGGTTACTGACTAAGCTTGTCCAGGTAAACTTTCAACGGAGCATATCTAACAATTTACAACCCCCACTAATCCTACCGAATACAACAAATAGCTAACGTTTAATTGTTACAGACTAAATAGCCACAACCAGGTTAGTTTGCAGTTTCTAGTGACCAGACAATTAAAAAAAAAAATAGAAAAATGAGAAGACAAAGAAATGCGTGATTTTAAATTTTCCCTCACACTTGTCTATTAGACAGATTTGATTAAGTCAATGCATACTATTTTTCATTATAACATTTTCATTTCCCCATATTTCTTGGATTAGAAGGTGGCCCTAAAAAACTGTCGATGTGATTCCCTGTTTTCCCCCAACCTGGATGTTTTAATTGAATTAAAACTAAGCAATGCTCCATATGCCTGTCATATTTTCAAATCTTGCATGAAGTTCAATTTTCATTTTAGTACCTCTGGTGGGAAACCTAGTTCACCTCAGAACGTTTCAGAGCTGTATTGAAGCAGCCTAATTTGGCTCAAGATTTGAGAATTACATGAATCTGAAGCAAACCCATCGAGAAATTGCATTGAAAATAAATCTGGTGTATAATTTTATATAGTAGTTCATTTGTAACCGATATAACATCAAATATATTGATGCGAGGCATATTGAATATATATAATTATTACATTCATGATAACAGCTTTAACAAAACCCAGAAAAGAGTGAAGTGTTTTGACTGATTTTTTTTAAAAAAGCAGACAAATGCTTTACTCATTCCTGAAGCAATTAAAAACAACTTTAAAAGGAACTAATTAGTGCTGGCATTTTCAGAAGAAAAGTACATCTTCCAGAACTCTTTTGCAGCCTTTTCAAGGCCTAGAGGACACACGTTAAGTAGGGGTTGGGCAGTCATTGGTATAAAACATTTTAGAAAAATATCCATTATGGCACAACTCAAAACCCACTGTAAAAATGAAAACAAAATACAATTCAAAAGCATTATTCTGCTTCTGGTCTTCTTTAGCATCTTCAATGGCTTGCTCTAGGAAAAAGCAGTGTTGTTCCAAAACACAAAAAGACCTGGATCTCCTCTCAGTAATCAGCTCCTCTCCAGTTAATACATAAAACAAAGCAGAGGGTATGTTTACATGTTGCCAATTTGAGGACTGTTTTGAACAGAAGCAGAAAAACAAAACTGCACTTTGGCTATAGTTGAATTATTCCTAGCACAACTACTAGGATTTACAGGAAAGTATAGCCCAGTAACAGTCAGAGCTTGAGAAAGTTATTTTCTTTCTACTTCAGTTCCCAGAATTTCCTAGCATTATCCCAGTTAGGGGATTCTTGTAACTATAATCCAAAAATATATATATTTTTTTCAAGAGTATTACTCCATTTACTCTGACATGTAACTCTTCTAAAGGTGGTATTGTCTGTCTGTCTGTCTGTCTTTCTGTTTGTTGTTTGTTTAATGTGGGAGGAAATGTAACCATCCAGTCCTTCACCGGCATTCTGAAGTGTTACAGTATGCAAATACAGTGGTGCCTCGCAAGACGGGCGCTCCGTTTAACGACAAATCTGCATTACGACGAGGTTTTTGCGATTGCAAAAGCAGTCACAAAATGACGTTTTGAATGGGCGAATTTCACTGCGCGATTATCTGTTTCCTGTTTCGGGAACCGATTTTCACTTCCCGACGATCAAAACAGCTGATCGTCAGGTTTTGAAAATGGCCACCGGGTGCTCAAAATGGCTCCCCGCTGTGTTTAGGAGCCATTTTTCGCTGCACAGGCACCCAAAAATGGCCGCCCCTATGGAGGATCTTCGCTGGGCGGTGAGTTCTTAGCCGATTGGAACGCATTAACCAGATTTTAATGCGTTTCAATGGCTTTTTAATTTTCGCTTTATGACATTTTCATTCTACAGCGATTTCGCTGGAACGAATTAACGTCGTAATGCAAGGCACCACTGTAGTCTTTACAAAAATTTACGATGAAAATATGCTGTTCTCTTCCCGGACTGAATTCTCCAAGTTCTGAACTGCTAAGCACCTAACCGGACTTGGCATTCCATACATAAGCCAAAATGAATGCAGTCTCACAAATTCGATTCTTCCCTTTACGCCTCCTTTTATCATAATAGGGGAAGGAGGAAGATTCCAGAACAGGGGGAAAGGGATCCTGTTTATTGTTATGGGCCTTCAAGTCAGAACTGACTTACAGCAACCCTAATAGCTTTCAAGAGAAGTGAGATATTTAAGGAGTAGTTCTACCAGTCTAGATCTCTTGTGAGTTTCCATGGCCTAGTGAGGATTCATACCCAGGCTTCCTGAGTTCCAATCCATTACTCCATCTACTACATCACACTGGGTATCTAGATTCCTAGTGCTACCAATTAAGGGGCATTTTGTAGTTTTTCTGTCTTTTCCTTCTTAATGTTTGTTTTATTGTGGTTTGGAATTTTTTGTGTATTACTTAAAAAGGCAAAAAACCTGGTGGGAAAATAGTGGTGAGAAAACACTTGTGTTATAAGTGGAAAATTAGAACATGTAGATGCTCTCCTCTTAAAACTCTGCAATTGAGGCAGTATGATTTCACAAGAGTTTCATCTTGAACCACCCATGTTGGTTCAATATGGAGACCATGTTATGCTATAGTCTACATTTCCCTATTTTTCTGAATATACAAAACTGTTTGCCACCGCAGAAGATGAATTTTCTTTTGTTGAATTTATTGAACAGGAGGCTGATGACCATCTGACAGGAATGTATCCTGTGCTGCAGATCCTGCACTGAAAAAGAGCTGACTATATGACCTCCAAGTGTACGATACTTCAAAATGCAGGCAGACTCACAGGTGTGAAAATTCCCCTCCCTTTCATTAAAATTATGCAACATAGGTAAGGGCAAACCTCTTCACAGTGATGTTATTCTTCAAAAGGTTGTGTGTTTTGTTGTCGTTGTTGTTGAAGTTTTTAATGTTTAACCATGCAATCCCTCACTCAAATTTTGAGGTGATATACTACCAGAAAGGTTGAAAATATATTCATCATTCTCTATCTTTATGGTTGTTCGCTATACAGTGGTGCCCCACATAACGAGTGCTTCGTTTAACGACGAATCCGCATAGTGATTGAGTTTTTGCTATTGTTTTTGCGATTGCATAACAATGTTTTAAATGGTAAAACATTGTTACCGATTATCGCATAACGATGTTTTTCCAACAGCTGATCGGCGGTTCCAAAATGGCCGTTGGCTAAAGAAAATGGCCACCTGCTTTGTTTTTGCGCCCTTTCCTCACTTACTGGGCAGCGAAAATGGCGGCCGTATGGAGGATTTTCACATAACGGTGAGTTTTTTGCCCATAGGAATGCATTAAACGTGTTTTAATGCGTTCCTATGGGCTTTTTTGTTCCACATAGCGACAAATCAGTATAGCGACAATTTTTTCGGAACGGATTATCGTCGCTATGCGGGGCACCACTGTATTAACCTTGCATGCACTGTGGATTTGATTTAAATCAAGATTTAAATTTTAAAAATCCGATTTTTTGGACAATTTAAATCCAAGTGCTTATTTTCAAAACCAGATCTCCATAAGTTCTCTGTGTACAAAAAGAGACTCATGCTGCTATTAACATTAACACAATACATATATTTTCCAACATGGGCCGATCCTTGTTTCGGAAACCATGCATAATGCTACTTGAGCATCTCTTCTCCTTCAGATGAAGCACTCTCATTCCAGTCCTTCCTATAACATTCAAATCTCTTTTAATCTCTGACTTGATACTTCTGAATGAAATCTTTTAGCTATTCTTCAGAATGAGCTCTATGCATCCCAATATCCTGAGATATATGGGACAAAAATTAAAGAGTAAGTGACGTGTTCTCTGTTTATTAGGTCTATAGTTCATGTTATATTATGTAATGGTTTATGCTTATTATGTAAAATAATGGTTCATGCATATTAATATTGCTAAGAGGTGGAGCCGAAAGAGATGCTATAAGAGGCGGAGTCAGAGAGTCAAGGGATAGATTGAGGAAGTAAGGGAAATATAAGAAGAGTAAGGGAGTAGAGAAAAGTCAGAGAAAGTAATAGAGTGTGTAGTTTGGGAAATTCTGAGGTGTGATTATCTACTGAAGATATTCATGAATCAGTCTCTGTAATCAATCAACCAAAGTTTTATTTTAAAAGAACTTGAAGTGTGGACCTGAATCTTTCTGAAGTAATGGTGATATAGAGATCACCTGGTGGCAGCAGTGAAAAGAGAAGAGTGTTTGCCCTTGTGAGATCTGAGGCTTGACAGTCAAGCAAGGGGCACGAGGGTGAATGCCACAGTAAGAAAGTGTCTACTGAAACCAAATAGTTTCAGAAGATCAGTCTATGCTTTATAGACTTCAGCAAAGCCTTTGACTGTGCGGATCATTAGAAACTATGGGTTGTTCTGAAAGAAACGGGTATGCCTCAGCACCTGATTGTCCTGACTTGAGCGGAAAAAAGCTACCATTAGGACAGAATATGGAGAGACAGAATGGTTCCGATAGGCAAAGGTGTCAGACAAGGGTGCATTTTATCCCCTTATCTGTTCAATCGGTAAGCAGAACATATGGAAAGCTGAACTAGATTCAGATGAAGGAGGAATGAAAATTGGTGGAAGAAGTATCAATAACTTGAGATATGCGGATGACACCATCTTATTGGCTGAAAGCAGCAATGATTTGAAAAGACTTCTGATGAAAGTGAAAAAAGAAAGTGCCAAAGCAGGACCGCAGTTCAACATTAAGGAGACCAAAACCATGACTATAGAAGAGCTACAGAAGTTTACTGTTAACAATGAAGAAATTGCAATGGTTAGAGATTTTGTAGACCTTGGTTCAATCATCAATATAAATGGAGACTGCAGCTAAGAAATCTGAAGACTAAGAAAAGGGCAGTGATGAAGGACTAGAAAAGATTGTCTGTATAAGGATGTGTCACTGGAGATGAAGACTAAGATCATCCACACTATTACATTTTCAATCACCATGTATGATGATGAAAGCTGGACAGTGAAGAAAGCTAACAGGAAAAACTGATTCGTTTGAAATGTGGTGCAGGAGAAGAGTTTTGTGGATACCCTGGACTTCTAGAACGACAAACAAGCGGTTCCTAAATCAAATCCAACCTGAATTATCTCTGTCGTAAAAATTTTGAAATTGAGGCTGTCTCACTTTGGGCACATAATGAGAAGCAGGATTCTCTAGTAATGCTGGGAAAGACAGAAGGCAGCAGGAAAAGAGGAAGGCCATGTACAAGGTGGACTGACTCCCTAAAGGAAACCCCAGGCTTGGGTTCACAAGAGCTAAGCAGGACATTTGAGGACAGGAGCTTTTAGAGATCTCCCATTCATAGGGATGCTATAATTTGGAATTGACCTGATGGCACATAACAACAACAATAATAATAGAAGAAGGATACTCAAAACACAAATAATTTTTCAAAAGACTTGTGGTTTAAGACTCTGGTTTTCCTTTCTCAAAGACGGTAACAGATGAGCCGCCACAGCCCCACAGAGACCCTTTCCAACAAATATTTTTGGTAAATAAAAAATATGGCCAGCTTCAGGCACACCACAAACCTGTTTGAACTTCTGTTTATTTAGGACTGCGGGAGCCTTAAAACATGATGCCTGTCTTCAGCCTTTCTGGGTTAAATGAACTCCATTCAAAAATAGTTTGAGTTGCTTATACATGCAGCCCCCTCCTCCAGCTCAATGAATCCAATATACTCACAAGATCTGGGTGCTCTGAGGAAGTTTGGGGATGAACTTTATCTCCATGCAGGTGATTTTGAAGTGGTGCCAATCTGAGCAGTCACACAGGGAAGATGGGCACATTTCTATGCCTTGATTTCTCTGTCCCATTTCCAGCAGAAGGAGCAGCTGCAGGAACTCTGGTAACCACTGCATCTTCCTGAATCTACTGCCGCAGCAGCGACTTCATTGCTGTGTAGACTTTCTCCACTGACAGATTCAAAGAGGTAACCAAGAAAAGAGGAAGGCCTGTGTCTCTTCAGAAAAAACACCTTCTCCCTAAAAACCAAAATATAACAAAGTGTAATACAGCAGGACCTCCACTACCTGCAGGATCAGTACCTTCTGATTCACTGCCTGAAAATACTAAATAAAAAACCCTCAGAAATACATCTTTATATATATTTACAAGGTGCATTTACCAGAACTGGCCACTAGAGGAAGCCAGAGACCATGCAATGTATAGTGCCTGCTACTTCCCCATTTTTTGGAATGGGGGAGGCTTGAAACTGATCCCCCCGTAAATACCACAGTATTAGTGTAAGCAAGAACATATATATATATAACAACATAAAACGATATTACAGACACAGAAATTCCCTCAATGTCCTCCCATTGAAATTCCACTGGCACTACCCAATTACAGTATTCCTATCACTCCAGAAAATCTATTATCTGTCCCATAAATGTGTTCCATAAAGATCAAAAAATTTTAAAAATATGGTGATTTCTAATTTGTTTTTTTTAAAAAAAAACCCTATTTGTTTTATCAAGGAGAAAAGACTGCCAACATTCTGCTGATAAATCAGCATGGAAAATCTATAACAACCTAACTTTATTCCATTGGATGAACATCCTCCCTTCCTGTTACTACCTACAATTCTCATGCAAGCTGATTCCCCCGTCTCTGAACTGTATAACCTCACAACACTTGCTGTCGTATACTTTTCTCACTATTCTCACTTCCACACAGCAATCATTTATAGTCTAGATGCCATGTTCTAAAAGAGAAAGAACAAAGAATCATAGAATTATGGTCCTGTGTTGTTTGTTTCATGTATAACAAAACAAAACCACAAACTTATGCTTTGAGACCAAGATATTTACATCAAAGTAAACCTTCATGGATTGTAATTCACAAGGGTGGAATAAACCTGTTCATCTGACAGGAACCAGAAGACTTTGTTTTTTGTTCTGTGTTTGCTGCAACAGGTCCAGATATTTCATAACTCAAAAAATGAATTTGCAAAAAATTCAGAGTCGTTTTTATCATTAGAAAAAGGCATTGCTTATATTGTCTCATTATAAGTCTTGCTATAAATAACTTCTTTTCATTTGGAAGTATATGAAATGAAATATCAGAAAGCACTCTGTATTTACAGTTAACACACTATCCTAACAATGTGAGTGGCAAATAGCACATTGACAGCAAAACTCAATTGGGAGATTAAGCTGTTCATAAAACAAGGCACAGGTTTATAAACCAATTCAAACTTCTCATTTAAAGCTGCAGCTTTAAATGCGGCAATCAATGATTGATTGATTGTATATAATATTAATATAAAAAAATCATATGGGTAATATACCTTATTATTTTATACTGTTTTAACTGTCTTGAAATGTTTTAATTGCTTCTTCTTATTTTAAATACTATATGTATGTATTTTAATGGATCAGAGACTGAGAATAAAGATTGATTGATCATTTAAAGCTGAACATATGGATTAAAATACAAATAACTGAATTCCTTTAAGACCGTTAAACATTTGTGAGAGCTAGAAATATTTCTCAAATATTGTTATCCAGTTTTGTTTTGTGCATAGACATGAGAGAGAATTGTTCTAAAAATTAACAATGCAATGGTAACAAGCAAAGTAAAATTGATAATGATGATAGTCCAATCTACTGAAAATATAAGGCTATAATGGACCCTTATTTATGGTCAGCCTGTTCAATTCTATTCAGAAGATGCTGCAGAAGAATAGAATACGGGAGTTTGAAAGTCAGATCACTTTTGCATTGTTTTTATTTATCTTACTATTACTATGAATAACAGGAAAGTTACTGCGTGTAGGGTTGTACATTAAGTATGTGAAACAAAAGACAACTAAAAGCAAAAGTTAATTTCTCAAAGTTTGCAACTCTTCACTCATGCCCAAAGAGCCCCTATATGTGAAGCAAGGGAGACAAAAGTTGGACATGTACTGTATATATAATCACAACATGTTTGTTAGTCGGATTTGTATAGTCGGATTTGTAAGAAAGAGTTGACTAATTATAAAATGTTACAAACAAATATTAGCGACAAGACACCACCTCCATACTGTATTTCATACAATAAGTAATGGAGACTAAGGTGGGATATATTCTAATGCAACAAGTGTGCAGAGGATCAGAAGGAGAGAGTGATTTATATGCAGGTATCATTTGCGTTTGAAGAAAAAACAACAACTAAATCCTGCCACACACACACAAATTATGAGGATCACCCAGCTTTAATTTTGTTTTCTTTGACAACGAGGCGGGTTTTATTGTAATCCCCCCCCCCCCCGACCGTCAATAAATCTTAAAAGGACCTGTTCCCGGGAACTGCCCCTTATACCGGTTCCAGTTTTTTCCCAATCTCATCCTTTTAGGTTCACTTTCCTGCCTCGTTAAAACATAACACCTCAGACACGCCGCCACAGAAACGATGTGCAAACCGCAAGCTTCCAGCGCACCGAAGAGAAGAAGCAAGAAGCGATCCTATGAGCGCGTGAGGTAAGGCACCCTTTCCAAACTTTGGAAAACTCCCTTTTTAGGGAGAATGTAATCCTCGGGCTTCTGACTGGGGAGATCGGGGAGTTAGAGGGTTTTTTTTTTTTTTAAAGAGGAACTTTTCCCAGCTCCGACTTTAAGCAAAGATTTTTCAGACAAATAGTATCATTAGACCCGGGCATCACGCGCGCGCGCCGCCTCACCGAGAGTCCAGGTTTTCCGAGGTTCACTGCTTGGATAACAGGCGGGCTCCTTTGGGAATAGCGGGTTAGGCGCTGCCCAGACCGCTCCCGAAGCCCCGTCGGGCATCAAGGCATCTCCAGCGAAGAGCCAGCAGCTCCTTGCTTCCAACTTGCACGGCCAGAGTCGGGATCTTTGCTAGAAGTCCGAGGCTTAACAAACCGCCAAAGTCATCTCACACGCCCGCATTTTGGGGGCGATTTCCAGGACTGGCCTTTGGTTGCCATCTTGTGGCGACTGCTAAGACTGCCAGGAGCAAAAGTCCTCCCAAGACAAAAAAAAGATGAGGAGACAAAATATTTTATTTTATTTTTTTCCATTCTTCTGTCCAGAGATGCCCAGAACGAAGGATACCATTTCTTTATCGATCTGTTTAAACATTTAAAATATTTATGGGACAGTTAACAGTTACATATATAACAAACTACAGTGATATAATACTTCATGTGAAAGGTAAAAAAAAATCAGATAAAAGTTAAGAACAACCTAAATATACACACAGTTTTGGGGTGTGTGTGGGGAGGTTAGATCTTGGAAATCTTTGGGGATTACAGTTCCCAGTCAGTATAGCTAGTAGTTAGTAGTTTCCAGACAGTTTTGAAAAAGTAATTTCCTCATCTTATACGGCAATATATACTATTTATATATAGCCCTGCCAGGGCTGTAGGTAGGGTGAAGGAAATGGGGCTCAAGGGCACCAGCATTTAGAGATGAGTCTTTGTTTTTACATGTTCTTAAGTTGCCTCTGACTTATGATAACCCTATGAATGAATAACATCCAAAAGGTCTCATCTCTTGCAAACTCAAAGCCGTGGCTTCCTTTATGGAGTCAATCCTGCTCATGTTTGGTCTTCTTCTTTTCCTGCTGCCTTCAACTTTTTCTAGCATTACTGTTTACCGGTGTGTAGGTTAATTTGGCATCAGCCTTCCTGGATTGAAGTCATTACTTCAAATGTATCTAATATAGATGCATCTGTATTGAGTATGGCTCAATAAGAAGCTGACAGCATACACCAAGATCCAGGTCTATAGAGCCTGTGTTCTGAGCACACTCCTGTACTGCAGTGAGTCCTGGACCCTTTGTGCATGGCAGGAGAGAAAGCTGAACACATTCCATATGCGCTGCCTCCGACGTATTTTTGGTATCACCTGGCAGGACAAAGTTCCAAATAGAGTAGTCCTAGATCGAGCTGGAATTTTTAGCATGTATACACTACTGAAACAGCGACGCCTACGTTGGCTCGGGCATGTTGTGAGAATGGCTGATGGTCAGATTCCAAAGGATCTCCTGTATGGAGAACTAGTGCAGGGAAATCGCCCCAGAGGGAGACCACAGCTGCGATACAAGGACATCTGCAAGCGGGATCTGAAGGCTTTAGGAATGGATCTGAACAGATGGGAAACCCTGACATCTGAGCATTCAGCCTGGAGGCATACAGTGCATCGCGGCCTCTCCCAATTTGAAGAGACCCTCGTCCAGCAGGCTGAGGCAAAGAGGCAGTCACAAAAGCAGCAAAATCAGGGAGCTAGACGGGGTACAGATTGTACTTGTCTTCAGTGTGGAAGGGATTGTCACTCTCGAATTGGCCTTCTCAGCCACACTAGACGCTGTTCCAAGTCCTCCATACAGAGCACGATACCATAGTCTCTCGAGACTGAAGGATGCCTATGATGATGATGAGATGCATCTGAACAAGTGAGGTACAATCCACAAAAGCTTATAGCAAATACAACTTACCTTAAGCTGCCACTAGACTAATTTTTGCTGCAACAGACTAACCCAGCAACCCCTGTGGAAATTATGGCCAGGATGCTTGTGTTATCAGCAACGATTTGTGGACAGCCAGTGTTAATTCCATAATTATCACTGTCCATCTTTTCTTTCTTTAATTCCACTTTGTCTTCCATTTCACCCTGAGACCATTTTGTTGTTAAAATAATCTGTTGTTGTTTAGTCATTAAGTCGTGTCCGACTCTTCCTGACCCCATAGACCAGACTGTGCCAGGCCCTCAAGTCTTCCACTGCCTCCCGGAGATGGGTCAAATTCATGTTGGTAGCTTCGGTGACACTGTCCCACCATCTTGTCCTCTGTCGTCCCCTTCTCCTCTTGCCTTCACATTTTCCCAACATCAGGGTCTTCTCCAGGGAGTCAATCTACCCTACCAAAAAGAGAGCTCAAGCCTGATATGATCATAATCATATAAATAATATGAATAAATATAAATCAAATAAATAAATAAATAAATAAATAAATAAATAAATAAATAAATAAATAAATAAATAAATAAATAAATTTTTCTAAGCAAATCAGCATTGTCCGATTCAGATAATGCTGATTTGCACAGAATTTTTATTTATATGCTATCTTTATTTATTCGTATTATTTATATGATTATGATCATTTGAGTGGAAGAAATACATTCAGATATTTGTGCTCTGTAAAGCTTTCCTTACAAAAAATATTCCTGTTTGGGCAACTGTATTCTTAACACTTTGAAAGTCATATATATAAAAGTCTATTCGGATAATGCTGATATGCTTAGAATTCTTTTTTTTTAATTGAAAACTTCCTCATGGAAGTTAAAGGAGAGAAGAGGGGAAACGAGTGGGATTTTTTTTTTCAACAGGGAAGTGAACAAAACAGGATCATTTGAGGTGCATATGCCATTTGGATGCGAGGGTCATACCATATAGCACCGGATCTCTACCAGACCTTATTTAGCCTGTGTAGACAAGCCGTGATTTATTTCAGTGTGAGCTTTTGTGGATCGAGATAATAATACTAACCTTAGAATGGCATAGCTGGAAGAGACCCTATGGAGCATTGAGTCCAGCCCAAGGAGGCACAGTGGGAAACTGAACTGAGACAAGAAGCACAAATACGGTGCCCTTCAAATTGATATGTAGTCCCAGGATGATGAGAGTCATGACCAACTGAGGATTCAGATAACAGACAAAGTGACAAACCTTTGTTAAGACATTAATGGGATGATCAAGCTGTTAATTATTTGAGGTTACAAGGCTTCCCTAGTAATAAGCTGTTTACCACGTGGGGCGTCGTTGTCGTTTAGTCATGTCCGACTCTTTGTGACCCCCATGGACCAGAGCATGCCAGGCCCTCCTGTCTTCCACTGCCTCCCGGAGTTGGGTCAGATTCATGTTGGTTGCTTCCCAGATGGGGCACTCTGCTATAAATCTAAAAGAGGCTATTGTAGAATCTTAGGAGAAAGAGAGAACAGAAATTGGCCATGTAAGCAACTTTCAAAGCATCTCCAAAGGTCTAAATAGGGCTCAAGCCTTCCTAGTACACCACCGAGATTAATAACTCGGCTTTCTTAAAGCTCTTAGGGGCCTGAAATAGTTGTTTCGTTTGCCAGATTCCGATTTTGGCCCCAAAGACAATTGTTAGTATTTCTGTGACAGGCGAATCCACCCAGCCTGTGATTCAGGTAAGCTCACCTTAAAAGAAAAGGTTTTAAACGCTGCAATATTCCCCCCCCCCACTTTCTTTTGCCAACACGCTGAGGCAGGCTAATACAGCTACTTTATTTGAAAATTCCAGTTTCATGTTTCCAGATTGCAAATGAACAGATGTCTTCTGACAGAAGTGGACAGTTTTTTTAGCTGTCTGGGGGGGCGGGGGGAAACGGGGGTGAGAGGCCGTTCTGGCTCTCTTTTCCCTGCCCTGGTCTTTAGAATAATAAGGCGATCCTGGCATCGCTGTCCCACTGAAATCTTCTTTTTTTCCCCCCTCTCTGATCACAAGGTGTCTCTCTTTCTCTCTAGTGGAATTAAGCAACGGCGCCTTTAAGAAATGGGCGCTCTCTGCCCGGCCACGGTTATTTCACTCAGCCATGGCGGCTCTTCGGGAGCGGCGGATCCCCCAGAATGGCGGCGCGAGCCATTCTGGGAACTGTAGTCCTCTGTCCACCCCACGGCTTGCATGGTCCCGGGACTTGGGAACTACGATTCCCACGATGCTAAGCGCCAAGGGGGCCCCTGGCGCCTTGCGAGGCCGCTCTGCCTCGGTAGCAGGGCGGCTAGTTTAAGTTGCCATAGCGGCGGCGGGGTGGTGGTTAGGGTAGGAACCTTTTGGCAGAGTGCCGGACAGTTGGAGCTGGAGGCGTCCGGGAGTCATGCTTCGATACTGAGGGGTGTCTGGCTGGTGAAGAGGCGCGGGTGGAGGCCCGGAGCGAAGAACTGGGGAAGTAAGGATGCGTGTTTTTTTAGAAGGAGGGAAGGAAGGAAAAGAAAGAAAGAAAGGAAAAGGAAAAGAAATCGGCTGGTCACTAAGCTCTGATCAGCTGGATTTCGGAGCGTGTCCCGATGTTCAGGGCCGTGTGATCGCTCCCTTTGTAACAGTGTAGTTCAGTAAGGCTTGCCCCCGTTCAGATGTGCGTAGGTTTGCACGTGTTCATCCTTCAGGATGGGTTGTACCGTTGCCCCCCTTGTGACAGTGAACGCGGGTTTAGGGTGACTTGCGAAGAAGAGACTTGGAGCACTTGCTAAGAGGTAGGGCTCTTTCCCTTAGGATCTTGAAGGCTCTCAGCAGCAGATTCATTTCAAGCGGGCATTAAAAGCAAATCTGCCATGAAATATTATGTGAGTGACGCTGCAAAGAAAGGGTAGATGAGGGCATAACAATACTTTAATTTGGGCTGTTTTTTTCACTACAACTACTGTAGTTGGTATTATATTATACAGCAGATTTTAAAAGTGTATGCACAAATCATAAGTAAGATGAAACATGCCATTATTGCCATACATGCTGCTCTTAAGTAAACCAAGCCATGTAAAGAAGTGCACTCCCATGCACACCCACTAAAAAGTCTGTGGTGTGGCATTGTCATGGTGGACTTTTCTTTGCAATAGTTATAGAAGCTAAAATCACAAGTTAATCTCAGTCAACAACTCTGTTGAATCAGAATCTCTTTCAAAATCGACAATAGAAGTTGAATTATGCTTTGAGGCAGTGACCCCAGAGGACACGGGTGGACAGACTTCCAGATGCTGTTGGACTTCAGGTCTTGGTGTTCCTCCCTATTAGCGATGCTGCCAAGGAAATGATAGTAGTTGCACTCCAACTGGAACGCTGCACTTTGCTAGTCCCCCCTGCTACAGGGTTTTATATAATCTGCTCAGAACATATCGGAAATACTTTCTTGAAGCACACTGTGCAGCTTATGAGCAAAATAGCTCTTTAAT
Organism: Pogona vitticeps; assembly: GCF_051106095.1. Classification (NCBI taxonomy): domain Eukaryota; kingdom Metazoa; phylum Chordata; class Lepidosauria; order Squamata; family Agamidae; genus Pogona; species Pogona vitticeps. The sequence goes on along the minus strand of NC_135783.1, from coordinate 324,723,141 downwards.
TGTGACTCTCCCTAGTTGTATAACAGGCACATTGGGTCTGAACACGCAAGTTCCACACATATGTAAAGTTTTCCTTACATCCGTGGTTCCCAATCTTAGATCCCTATAAATTCTTGACTATAATTCCCAGCAGCCTTCACTACTAGCTGTGCAGACTGAGTTTTCTGGGAGTTGTAGTCCAAGAACATCTGGGGACCCAAGGTTGGGAAGCACTGCTTTACCTACATGCTGGGTTGTATCTAGATGCAGAGAGGAGCAGTTTGTCTTAGCTGTGGATTCTGCAAGGCTTGAATTCTTTCATATCTATCTTTTTCTTTTCTACGTGGTCTGGAGGGCAATGGTGTTGTTTAGGTGTGGCCTTTCCTACTGTATTTGCAACAATAGTAAACAACCAGGTGACTATAGTCTATTCCTAAAGCTCATTGCTCCACACTTTGGACAAAATCCTGTTGCATAATTCTGCAGTAGCGTAATCTGAATTGGGTTCCACTGGTTCACTGTCAGAGAGGTTGGGACCACTGGCAGTTAACTGGGTGTGATTTTCATACTATTAAAGGAAGGTGGGGGTGCATCTTTCCTGAGGTTCTCAAAGGCTTTCCCAGAATAAAAAAAAGGAGTCCTAAGGAGCCTTGGAACCTAAAACAGGGATAGAAAGCTTTTAATTACTGTAATTAAATGTTTCCAGTATCCAGTCTGGCTGCACCACTGCAAAATTACACCAGCAGGGGTCTGCCCACTGAATTGTGCTACGTCTAGCCCAAGTCCTCTTGTCTAGTTTTAATGGCATAGCACAAATGGCATAACTTTTGAATGCAAATTGCCCCAAGTTACTAAATCACTATGGACATTATCAGTTGCATACTGAGTTGTATGACATGTAATGTCATTCATGTATTGTGAAGGATCATGCTCTGAAAGGAACATTTTCCCCCAAAAAACATCAAGCATTCATTCTTTGGAGAATGGTATGACAATTGAACAGCTAATAAAGACTATATATGCTTGTGATCAATTATTTAGACATGTCCTGTGTATTGAGATATAGTATTTTCATAATTTTGGCCAAGAAGTAGTTCTTTGTTGTTACTGTACAAAGCAAAATATTCAGTAGTTTATAAGTATTGCTTGACTTTTAGAGTTAGAGAAGTAGATAAGGTTTGACTGCAATAATCTTAAAACTTACTGTTTGTTAAGTGCTGCCAAGTCACATCTGACTTGTACTGACCCTCATAGGGCTTTCAGAGTATGTGAGATATTTAAGGAGTTTAATGGCTTTACTGTTGTCATTGAGCAGTAACTTTTCATGGTCCAGCCAAGTCTCAGATCTAGGTCTTCTGAGGCTAAGGCTGTCACTTTCCCACTACACCACACCCCCTGTCAGCTATACCATGACATTTTCATCTTTAGGTTAATTAAGGGATCTTGTTGGATGCAATGCTCGTAAATGGTTCACCCTTAAGCAAAATGAGAAGATAATTAAGATGCAAAAGAACATCTCCACAGAGACGGATTAACTGTAGATGTTTGTTCTGTTTTGGAGGGTGAGGCTGAGTTGAACACTATATTTATTGTAGCCCAACAAACAAATAGAAAAAGAAAAAAGAAAAGGAGTATGATCCTTATAAATAATCAAAAAAAAGAGAGCAGATTATACTTTCATGGGATTACTGTTTCTGAGATTTTAGTGGTGTAATAAAGTTACAACCCACACTTCTTTTGGATGGTTATTATGTATTACAAATTGATGGCTATTATGTATTACAAATTGATCCTCATGTATGTCTTCCCCTTGCTTTGTATGTAATTCCTTCATAATGTGATCTTGGCAGGGTTAATACTAGTAGTAGTACTGTTAAAAATTGTGAACTGCTGTGTCATTATAGTAAAGGCTTATCACAATTGTTTTTCAACTCAGTTTTTCCAATGGATTCATTCTGTTTAACAGCATTGAATTTTTTTTAAAAAAAAATTATATTGACTCATACTAAAAGTCAGTCTAGCAGCACTTTACAGCCAGTTATGTATCTTTGAGAGATACCCATAAGCATAAAATGGAGGGCGGTGGTGACCTGCTGCTCTTGCTTTCCAACAGGGTGGATTTGATTCACATCAGTTTGATTTAAATCATAATTTAAATGTTTTAAAAAAACAGATTTTGGGAACATATAACCTCTGGTTTTAAGATGTATATTTGTCTCATCCTTCATGATTTGGCCCACTCTTCCTTTATAGCTCTCCACATTGGTGATCAGCACCACCTCTTCTGGTAACAGACTCCACAGTTTAACTATGTAGTGTGAGAAGAATTGTTTTTTTAATGAATTATTTTTTTCATATCATATTATGAAAATACAATATCCCGATATTTGGCCTGAATCTCTCAACACTAGGCTTCATTGGATGGCTGAAATTCTAGTTTTGGTATTAGATAATAGAAGTAGTATGAAACATGGATAAAAGTTTCTTCCTATTGAATTTCTCCACGTCGTGCATAATTTTGAACACTTCCATTATGTTTTCCCTTCTGAGCTAAAAGTACCCAAATGTTGCAAATATTCCTTATAGCGATGTTGTTCCATCCCATTGATCGTGGCCCTTTTGTGCATGTTTTCCATTGCCATAGTGTCTTTTTTCATTGGTCTAATTCAAAGCCATTAAAGGAGATACAGATGTATCACCAAGATCTTATTTTGACTCAACTTCCTTTTCCTGTTGATTGGAGAAGTTGTGGCTTGTTCAGCTGTTTTAACAGGCTGATAAAATGTAACATTTCTTGTATAAGCCCTGCATACTCTTTTTGCAGTTACATTGCAGCATCAAGGCTATAAACTCTGTTCTGGTAAGTTATGGATCTTCTTAGAAGCTTACCAGAGGTTCTTAAGTGAGCAGATTTGTAATGAAGGCAAAATTCTCTTTAATTTTCCTACTGTTACTCTGATTTTCCCTAAATGTATAGTTGCACAGATCCTTGAAAGGCTTTGCTTTCATTGCACTTGACTCAAGTAATCCCAGAAGAACCATCCGTCAGACCCCCTTGCAGTGTCCAGATCCATGACTGTTGTTGTTCAGGAAAAAAAATTCAATGTGGCTCAGTGGGAGAAAGTTTGAAAATCACGCAGAGGATCGTTTTTCCTTTGCCTTGAAGGGACTTTGTTTTTGTGTATTTGGTGAGCGTTGCTGTAAAATGATTTTTTTAAAAAAAATATGTACGTACTGTTGAATCTTGATTGTAATAAGAAGAGAAGACAGATAAAATATTTCTGCTTTGCTTTTTGTTTCCAAGTGAATTTTTAATACAACTGATGTGGAACACTCCAGTGACTTTATGGCTGGTTTCTGTTATTGTGCATGAGTTTCATCAGTTTATAGGTGAAAACATGAAAAATGTTGTCTTTAGACTATAGCGGCCATATTGACATTGCTTGCAAGCTTTTGAGGATGATTTCAAGTAATAAAATAATACATCAGCGAAGCTGGCTACAAAACTATCTCTTCCAACTTGCTTGGGTACATAATAAGGGTGTTGCACAAACACTTAGTAGAAAACAGTTCCTGTTTTGGGATGAATGTAAATGATTCAGCTGACTGTTTTTTCCTTTTATTTTCTTTTTGGTGCTGCCATTGGCAGTATCTTTGTGTAAGCTTTTCTTTTCGTTCTGAGGCTTCTTTCTTGTTGAATTGAGCATTTGTTTTTGGAAATGCTGGCCTAAAAATAGCAGCTTTTAGAAGTCTGACTGTGTGATTGAGTTGTGAGAGTTGTTCTGCTGGTAAGTACTTTGTTTGAATCCTCAAAATCAGCAAATAAGCAGAAAAGTCTAGAATTTGGAGGGCAGAGATCTTAGATCCATGGGTCTAATCTGACTCACGGAGGTTTCTGGTCTGTAGAATATATGTCTCCCTCTATCCTTCCTAAACCCTCACCCCTCCAGTCAAACGGAAGAAAGAAAAGAAATGATGGTGATTCACTTTTCCACTCTCAGTTGGTGCTTCTAGGGGCAGGTGAGTTTTAGTTGGGATATAGCCAAGTGCTGGAACCGGTACCTAAGAGTGTTTCAGTGTCCTCTCCCCCCCCCTTGCTGCATCGGGGAGGGAAGGAGAAGGGGAAACAAAGCTCCACTCTAACCCAGTACTTCAAATACTGGAGAGAATTCCTTCACTTTTCCCCCATCCCCATACAAGAAGCCTGGTTCTTGGTCAAACCAGTAGGTGGAAGAGCTACTTTGCAGAATGCTATCAGGGAATCTGCTGATGTCAGAGGTATGGCACATTGACATCTTCTGGCAAGTGGGTGGTTTTGTAGGTACATCTTTCTTCTTACCCCATAGTAGCTACTCTTCTTTTGTTGCAAAGGATAGTCTGGGAGCCAAGAATGAGGGGTGTTAGTCCAGGAACAGTTGTGTAAGTTAGGGAGGCAGCAGCACTGGCATTGTAATATTTCTGCTCACAGGGAACTCATCATATTGATGTGAACTGCTTCTGTGTTGTTTTGCTTTTTTAATTTGTTGTATTGAAAATGTATTGCCTTTACTTACTTACTCGCTTACTTATTACAAATGCATATTTTATTTTTCTGTGAACTGCTTTGAAGACTGCAGAAAAAAACCCCACAAACATTTAAAGTACCTAAGCCAAAATCAGGTAAAGGACTTACTGCATTTGCTTCTTATTTTTTTTTTATTCTCAGTCCATTGTTCGTTTGCTTTGCTCAGGTCTGTTTGCTGGGAGCTACAGAGAGCCAAGTCAGTTCCAACCTGCTTATTGCTGTTCAGTGTTTTATTTCTTGGGATATTAGTTTATGGTAGAATTCATGAAATGTATAAGTTGTAAAACTTTTTAATACTATCATTATGTTTGTTTTTTTAAAGATACCAATGGCAGATTCGTCCAGTGATTCTGACCACTTCCGTCAGAGAGGTGGAAGACGGGGTCCTCTAAGAGCAACCAGAACTCAAAATCATATTGCTGAAGATGTTACAGAGAAGATCCATACTTTAGCAACCACTTTGCAGGTTGAAAATATCAGTCAGTTATTTTACACCTCCTCTGGACCTGGCTACAAAGTCTAGAACACAATGCTGGCATTGTCCACACTCTTCCATATGAAGTGCAAATTCCTTGAACTTGGCTCTTAAATATGATTCACTGTTATGTCTAGAGAAACTTTAATTATGTTTAACACAATCCTAAATTTTCCTAACTTAGCATTTGAAAAACTTGGGGAATAAAGTTTGGAACATTCTGGCAATATTTTATGTTAGTCTTGAAAACAAAGGCTGGAATCCTGTTGTTCAGCGATGTAGGCTGAAGCCAAATGGCTTAACATTCACTTGCTTCTAACCAGCAATAAAAGAGTTGCCGTTGTGATTCTCAGTGAGCATGTCACATATGCCGGCCTGGCATGTATTCTAGAATTACAGTGATGACTCTTTAATTGATAGCTGTATAAAAAAGCAACAGGATTTCAGGCAGTATGTTATAGAATAACTGATATTAATCCACCAAAATGCTTTAATCCACCAAATCAATCATTAAGATGGTGGTAGGGAAATCACATTTTCCTAAGTGTGGAATTTTTAGGGTATGTTTTGCTTTCCTTGTCAAAGATTAATGGGGTATTTTATTATAAATTTCCAGATTTCTGTGCTGTTTGTAAATTGGGGATCAATATGGAAGCTGTTTCATTGTTGTTGAGGGATATTTGTGTGTGTACACATGAACACTTGTGTGATTGTATGGATGGAGCAGATAATGTGGGTCTTTCCCAACTAATTAATACATTAACAGACTGGAGAATATCTATCAAAGCTAGTTATCCATATTTAACCCTTAAAGGAGCTGCATTCACACTGGTGGATTTGTGTGAGAATGTGCAAGACATGGTTAGGGTTACGAGACTGAAGTGTTTATGAATAGGATTTGGTTTAATTATGTTTTTCATAACTCAAGGATACTAATCGGAACCTGAAACATGTGGATCAGATGCTTGGCCAGTATCGAGAGTACAACAATGAACAGGCGGAAGCAATTACGAATGTAAGCAACTATTGATGACTTTAAGCTACTAGCTGATACTTGTAAACATGTGACTGTTGTGGTGGGCATTGCAGTTAACTTATCTTTATTTTGTTATGGGAAGGCGGGATTTGCAGTGTGATCTGCCAGGCTGTATAGGAGCCTGGTTTCTTGCTGGTTTCTGTTCCAACCTGAGTACAGGGAGGGATTGAATAATGCAGCACTTCTTTTGTAGCCCTTTTGTCTTATTCATCCAATTTTTGTTTCTTTTCTCCCTTATTTCTTCTATGACTAAATAACTTAATTCTCTGTAATAATGGCGTTTGTCCAACAAACCATTAGCTATAGCTATCTAGAACTTTATCTCGTGGATAGATCTAATTTACGGACCAGCAGAACATCTTGGAGTACTCTTTTTACATACTCCAACTGATAAGTGGAAAGGGCTAAGTGGAGGAAGTCACATGGCTCAGCCTTCCATGATGGTAGCTCTTAGGACTATGGTGTGAGACATGGCAATTGCTGATGTTAATATGTGAATCACTCAGGAGTGAAAAGCACACATGAGGACTCAATGGGTTGTATTGGCCCCACTAGCATGTAGGTTATAGGTTGGGAAACAGGGGTAAATTACCCTAAATTGGGTAAAAGGGAAAATCCTGGGGGTAATTAGCAGAGTGCAAAGAGTGGACACCTGCAAAACTGTTCTCTATGTGGAGCAAGCAGTTTTAAAGGGAAATGTAGTGAATGCACAACTTTGCTGTGGCAGTGGACTACTTTGAGTCGTCTTTTTGCACATGCTTCTAACATGTGAGGGAGTTAATGTGACACTCTTGCCTCATCAAACATGTAATTCTTCAAAAGATTACACTTTTGAAAGGACTGAGCTATGTAGATGTTGTGCATATTTAATTCACAACTTGGATGTGCAAATTTGATTTTTAAACTTTATTTATTTACAATATTTTTTAGCCGCACCATTGCCAGTGGCTTCTTGTGAGAAGTGCACATGTTAAGGTGGTTAATTGGTGTATGAAGTCAATCCCTGTTGACAAAATTAACTGCCTAGCAGACATTGCAGCCAGTGCAATACAAACTGAGGTTATCAGCTAATAGTGAAAGAAGACTGAAAGGTTTTAAATCAAATGCATATCTACTCTTTGGCTACCATCCCATCTCTCCCACATTAAAACCAAGAAAAAAATTTATTTCAGAACACCTTTGAATCCTGAAGAAAGAGGAGACAATGCCATTGTTTTCCACAATTATGAGGGGAAAAAGAACTACCCATATATTACACTGGATGGAACCCCACGAAAGTTTGGTCCTCAGTCACAGGAAGAACTAGGTTATTTGAAAGTTACTTAATAGGCTGTGGTCTGGAATTGGCAGGACCAAGGTGAACCTTGGAAAACCAGATTTTTGTACTAGCACAGTTTTTTGTGAGTGCAGAGAAGAAGAGATAACATCACGTCTATGCCAGTGTATTCTACGTATCTCAGCATGTACTGTAGTCTATTTAGTGCTAGCTGCCTCAAATATTCTCTATATTGCCCATTATTGGGTGAAAATTACCTACTGCAATTATTAAATGTTACTGAGCAAAGAAGAAAGATTTATGACCCTGTAGATGTCGTTTAATTGACATTCCCATGATGGGAATTACATTCCCATTCGCTTTGGCAAGAATGGCTGATGAGACATTTGGAGGGCCACAATTCGTCACCTCTGGTCTACGTGTTTTTGTATTCCTGATTTAAATATTTAGAAAAAACACAAGATTACACAGTGCCACGTATTTTAAGATCTGTGGGAAGCTATCCATATTGTCTTACGCTAAGCCAAGCCCAACTGTCCATATTGGGGTATGCAGCAGTTCTGTGCTGAAAACTTTCATTTTCTTAATTTAATGTTTAAGGTGTCAGATTAGTAGATATCTGGGCATAAGTACTCATTATCAAATCTATTCACGGGAGGGCAAAGTATAGCTATGTAAAACGGTTTTACTTTGTTAACTTTATTTCTGAATAATAGCTGTGAAATAGCACTAATTGTAATCATTTTTAGAACATCTGCTTGCCAGCCATGACTCATTTTTCTAGGGAAATACAAGGTGTTTCCAGATGGCTGCTTCTCTCTGCAGTGAAACAGTGGGAAGCAAATAACTCTTGAGGGCATCTCTTTGACAAAGCTTGCAAATTAATAGTGTGAAACTAGAATGGGTTGGGAAATCTTCATGAAATGAGGGACAGTGAAGAAGGATTCCTAATGTTACTGTGGCACGAAGGTAGCCATAACAATCCATAATATTCATACTGACTTTATTAGCTTTTTGGACTCACAAATATGGGGAATAAACCTGCTGATCCAACTTCTGTTTTTGGAAATGCCAATTTGGAAGATTCCTTTTAAGACTCCTAAAATTCCACCCATTGTTGCCTGTATTCATATTGTTAAAGCCTTCTTTTTTTAAATTCTCCTTTTCTTCTCTCTGTTGGATACCGCACGACTCAGCCCGGTTAGCAGTCTATCTGAGGAATGAGCATTTGGTTGTTGGGAGCCTTCTTGAGAGTTTACAAAATTATGGTGGTTGACTTATTTCTCTTGTAAGAGCGGAAGAATAAGCCAGAGGGATAGTCTCCTGCCCAAATATTTAAATGACAAATGCAAAACATGTTTTTGTTTGTTAGGGGTATACTTTGGTTTCTGCACTTTGATAGAGGAATGTTTATATGATACAGAACCAAATAAAAATTAAAGACAAATGAGCTCATGTTAGAAATTCAGTGGCCAGCTTAGTCTTTAGACATACACTGTAAACTTAGAGGAGACATAAGATAAAACTTGTGATGTCTTGGTAGGTATACTGGTATTTCAGAACAGGCTTTTCTAACTCCCATTTGTGGGACAACGGTAATGACAATATAGTCCCTGAAATTGTTGGGTGTGCCTTGTATTTTGTTGTTATCCACCTTGTATTTTGTTGTTATCCACCTAATGAGTTGTTATTTTAATGCAGCTTAAAGAAACTCTGGAACAGTCCATAGGTCAGTTAAGGAGCCAACGATTATCTAGAAATTCTGGAGTAAGAAGTGCATCACTTTCAAGCTTATACGCAAGCGACCTGGATGGTGAAACCCCAGGTAATGTTTTAATGAGTTGTAGGCTACAATCTTACATTTACTTATTTGAGAGTATGTCTCATTGAACTCAGTGCAAATCACCTTTGAGTAGACTTGAACAGACTTTCATCAAAATACTTGATTGTTTTTTTCATTTTGCAGCAGCTAAATAAATGAGTAGGCTAATGGCATCACATGCTGGGAGGGACAATGTCTAAATTCACTCATCAGAAATCTCATCCCTAATCTGGAGAAGGGAGCAACGTAACAGAATTAAATTGAAAACTTGTAATGAAAGGCTCATGACATTTTCAACATGAGCCCCCCCCCATTTTTACATCACTGCCACTTGTATCGCTACCACTTTTCATTGGAGAATATCAACTGTCATCAGCAAACAGAGGAGCCAAAGGTTTCTGTTCTTTTGTTACTGTAATCATTGTGTGTTCCTTGTGTGACATGGCATGTTAAGATCAAATTTGTAAATTTTTAAACCAGATGTTGTTTTGATTATTGTCCTAAACATATCAGAAGAAAGGCAAGACACATATACAGTCCATCCATCCATCCATCCATCCATCCATCCATCCATCCATCCATCCATCCATCCATCCATCCATCCATCCATCCATCCATCCATCCATCCATCCATCCATCCATCCATCCATCCATCCATCCATCCATCTTTTTCTCAATAGCACCTAAGATAATACAGTGGTGCCTCGCTTAACGATGTTAATTGGTTAAAAAAAACATTGCTATGGGAAAACATCGTTAAGCGGAACACCATTTCCCATAGGAATGCATTGAAAACGGATTACCGTCCTTAAGCGAAAATCCCCATAGGAAACATCGCTAAGTGAAACAATGTTTCCCTCATCGGAAAGCCATTGAAAAGCATTGAGTCAGCTTCAGTGCTTTTCAATGGATTTTCCGATGTCCGTTTTTGCTCATTTTTAAGTGTCTTAAAATGTTTGAAACCTGTTTTTGGTGATTTTTTGTTTTCCCCATTGAAATCCATTGAACTGTCCCTTCAATGGATTTAAATGGGGAAAACAAAAAATCACCAAAAATTAATGAAGACTCAGAACAAAGCCAAATTAAGTTTGCATAGGTTTCACAAGGTGCACTACCGATTCCAAGCATTTAAAACAGGTTTCAAACATCTTAAGACACTTAAAAATGAGCGAAAACAGACATTGTTAAGGGAAAATCCCCCATAGAGAACATCGTTAAACGATGCGGAAAATTCCTCCAAGAAACACATCGTTAAGTGAATTCTTCGTTAAACGAAGCAATCGCTAAGCGAGGCACCACTGTAATTTAAGGTGGCTCAGTTTTATTGTTTGTTAGCTAGTGAATGGGATGTGTGTGAGCAGAAACTATTTCAGATAAAATGATCATGGCATCCCTGGAAATTTATTGCCAAAACAATCTTACATTTCTTATTCAGTTTCTCAAGCATTAATAGGGATGGGACAGGTTTTTCCCCCCAAAGGAATCAATGCTGATTCATTACTTCTGGTAGAAGAAAAGCATTTGTGAAGTGGTACCTGAATCTCTTTTAGAACAAGAAAAAGAAAGAAAGAAAGAAAAGAGAGAGAGGGACGGAGGAATGTACGGACAAACTGGGGAGAAATTAGAGCAGTCAAATGCAGACATGACAAAATATTTATGTAACTAAAATGGCCAACCTTTTTGGTACACCAACTCTCTGTTTCCATTTGTATGCTATTTTAGTGAGTGAATTGTTCTAACTAACAAACAGCATGATGGTGGAGTTGCTTTCTATAGTACTCTGCTTAACAATTATTATTTTTTCTACTTTGTAAAAGAATAGCAATGTGATTACTCTGACTACTGATATATGGCAGTGTATCCAGGCACACTGAACCAATGGGGCTTCCAAGTTTTCCGCAAAATAAATGATCATACATGTAAAAAGAATAATTTGCTTAGCTTGAACTGGCTGAGCATCTCATATGTCAAGATTTCACAATTCCCAGATGCTGTTGCACAGTAGCTCATTTGGGGGAAAGGAGGTAACAAAGGGTAGAAACAGGTACCACAAGAATCATACATTCATTATTTCAGGTAAAATTAGTAAAACCTGGCTAGTTATGAATGGAGATTTCATGAGTCAATTCTTCTGTAAGTTCAATTGATTTAGCTTCCACTTATTACACTAAGCAACAGGATTTTAGCCAGTACATCTAGTTTATTCAGAATCAAGATAGAGTTGGATTTAAGCCTCTGTTTTCTGTGCCCCATGGACCTGGTAGATCTGATTGGTAGGTGTTTAAGCTGAACTTTGTCTACAGCTGAACTTTGAATTTGGCCAACTCTATGCAAGTACAGTTGGTCCTTCAAATCTGAGTCATGCTTATGCTAATTTCTCAAATGATTTCTTATATGGTTTGTCTTTCTCTTATCTTTTGAAGAAGGCCGTCATTTCCAGCCAACCTCTCCCCTCAGGGATTATGGTGAAACAGTAGGTACTACACGGCGGCGATCCAGATCTGCTGTTCGATTTATGGACCAGGGAGATAATCTGGCCCAGGTAGGTAGCGATCCTTAACAGAATATATGGTCCTGCTTCTTTCCCTATTACATCACCTGCCATCATTATATTTTTACTTTTTTCACTTTTGCTTGTTGAAAGTGATGGGTGTGTTTGTAGGGTGAAGCTAGTATGTGGGTTCTAAAGACCAAATAATGCTAACATCAGCCTGGGCTGTGCATAGAGAAGCATATTAGTGTCTGTAACTGCCTGGCCATTCAGATAGCTTTTCAGAAAAGAGAGCAAAGGAACGTTGCATTTTCTACAGTGTGTTCAGGTGTACAATTTAAAGATCATTTAGAAATATGAGGCAGGAGAGTGGAGAAATTGGAGGAGTTAAATGCAGACTGACAATTATTTATATACTAACTAAAATGAGTCTTAAGATGCCTTAGAATAGGGAGATGTTTATTAGTCTGGACCTTAGTTAGGAACGTAGAATTAGAAGCAGTGATTGGGAAAAAGAATTGCAGAAGATTAATCCAAGGCTTAGGATAAATCTTATAAATGTAAGGAACAAGTGAATAGATTGGGTCCAAGCTATCTCAGATACCCGATCTGCCTGGGTGTTAAGATCATGAGGGGACACCTCTCTCTGAGTCTCATGACCATCACAGGCAGTGTTGGGCCCTTACAAGAAGAAAAGTGGGATAAAATATTTGAATGAATGAATGAGTGAATCATAAAGAGAAAATCAACCTGAGAGAAAATAGTGAAAAATATATTTCAATGTATTCTGGAGTTTAACCAAAATGGACCTATTTAAGACTGGCCCAGAATATTTCATGTGAAGACATGAAATTCAGTGTCCAAATGGCATTTGAGATTCTATCCTTCCAGTTAATTATGATTTTTTTTAGAATTGAAGGAAATGGTCCACTGATACATGGGCATTCTTCTTTATTTTTAAAGACTTTAAAACAGGAACACATGATTATTGAAGGAAAAAAATCTAAAATATATGTTTTCAATGTGTATATGCTCACCTTGCAGGTGCACTCTTTACATCAGTCACTCAGGGATCTCAGTAGTGAACAAGTTCGTCTGCAAGATGATCTTAACAGAGAGCTCTCAAGAAGAAACAGGTAGGAAAAGCAAGCATGACTTTGCTTGTGGGACTGGGTGGACAATTTATCAGGAAATTATTATTTTTAGAACACATTACATTGAGAGTTTATGTGAGAGTGTTTATGCCAGAGTATGCCCTTCAGACAACACATTTTTAGTTGAATGGCTGTGCTTGTGTGGCATTAATAGCAGTGGAAAACTATTCCTTTTCTGGGCTACCAACTACCAGAATCACCTAACCTGCAGATCCAGTAGCCATGCTTACTGAGGAGATGTTGGAAATTGTAGTCCAAAAAAGTAAAACTTTTTCAAACTATTTCAATAACTGAGTGATCTGCAAAGCCAGTTATAAAGCTGCTTTCCACACAACTTTTTTTACATAGGAAAATGTGCATACTGTCTTACGAATTCAGTTTTAAGAAATAATTTTGCCATGAGTATATAGATTTGACAGTTCTTATTTGAAAAGAATGTTCTGTCTACTCTGGCAGGCATTTGATCTTCAGGGTTTCAGACAGAGATCTCTTTCCCAGCTCCCTGGAGGTAGTGGGAATTGAACAAGGGGTCTTCTGTACTTAAAGTATTTGCCCTGTAAATAAACTATAAACACTTCCAACCTATTAAATCAATCTGTAATAGCATATCACAAACCAGATAATCAAAATTTGAAATCAGTAAACACACACAAAAATGGCTGCAGCAAAAATAGGAAGCTGTTACAGTAAAAGCTGCACAATGGCATCAGTAGTTTGACCAAATACAGTACTAGTTAAAAACAGTTTGTAAGTAAGTGTACATGTCCCCAGGTCCTCCATGGAGAACAGGATACGAAATGTGTCCACTGGTCCAGACATGAGAGTCGATGTCAAGGAGTTTTGTTTTGTTTTGTTTTTGGCGATTCAACTTTACTTTAGGAACATCTGTCTGTGCTTAGTAGTCCACTGTAGAGTCCAAAGACAGGGAGCGGTTGTGTCAATCTCCATGAAAAACCTTGAAGGTATAATATTGCCCCAGTCTCTGTCCTCTGCACCGTACAGTGGTGCCTCGCATTACGATGTTAATTCGTTCCAGCGAAATCGCTGTAGAATGAAAATGTTGTAATGCGAAAATAAAAAACCCATTGAAATGCATTGAAACCCCTCCAATGCGTTCCAATGGGCTGGAAACTCACCGTCCAGCGAAGATCCTCCATAGGGCGGCCATTTTCGGTGCCTGTGCAGCAAGGAATCCGTCCCAGAAAACAGCGGGGAGCCATTTTATTTACCCGGCAGTCATTTTGAAACCTCTTATCAGCTGTCCAAAAATCGTCGTTTTGTGAAGAATCGGTTCCCGAAGCAGGGAACCAATCATCGCAAAGGAAAAAAACCCCTATTCAGACCATCGTTTTGCGATCGCAAAAGTGATCGCAAAAACATCATCGTAATGCGGTTTCATCATAATGTGCGGCACTTGTAAAGCGGGGCATGACTGTATGTTGGCCCCCAGTTGCCAGAGATGATTAAATTGTCTCTGCCTCCTCTGGCGTTGCAACTGGGTAAAGGTGTTGGGGACATTGAACCTGATTCTGTGGGTGGCTGTTCGTGTTTTCTTGTTGCAGCAACATCTCCTGGAGAGCTGAAGCTTGACGCTGACAGCACTTCCTTGGGTGGGTTTGTTTGGGGCCACTCTGTTGTGTCTGTCCAGGTCTCTCCCCCTTCTTCTTTCTCCTCCTGTTCTCTTCTCCTTCAACTTGTTGCCACCAGTCTTTGTCTCCCTTACTGCCTTCTCCCTCCTTTTATAGCCCACTCATTTCCAGGTCTTTGTGGCCTGGCTTTTCTTCCTTTGGTCTCAATCTTTTTCAGAGTTTCCCTTTCTTTTAGACTTTCTCTTCCACCTCTACTAGAGATTCCAGTGAGGTTGGTCCCTACAAAGTGGGTGGCATGGTAACCTTCCATGGATAAGTTTGTGTAGGTGAAATCACCTGTGGAACTACTAGGTGGAAAACATGCCAGACAGCCGGATACTGAACTCTTCAGTGATTGTGTCATTACAAGTCTTTAAAAGACCTATGAAGACAGCAGTACATAGTTGTATAGGAAGAAAATTCCAAACTAATGGAGCCTAGAAGAATTACCATCTTAATTCAAATAGAAAGAAATGGGACAACTTTTCTCTTTGTTTCTATCCAAGAGTTTTGTTTTTTTCTTTACATAAGAAATTAAGAACCAGATAACACACTGGATTAGAACTCCATTTGTTACGGCACAATTTATAATTTTATCTGTGTTTCATGTTATGAATAGAACTTTTGCACAATGAGAGAATGATATCAGCCGACCTGCTTGGCATCCACACTCTGGAAGTCACATTTAAAGAGGACCCACTTCATATGAATTGTACCTCACAAAACTGGAGAGTGTTAATGGGGCAGATTATACTACATTGTTGAGGCAGAATGCCTAGCATAAAAAAATCAGGCATGATGTATAAGACACATAGACAGTATGAGCATAGATTGAGCTGCACAACTTTGGTGAGTCTGGTGCGTGTGAGAGATTTTTACCCCAACTGGCACCATGAGTGACAACTACAGCAGACTTGGACATGTTTAAAAAGGTCCCAAAGTGGTTGAAGGGAGTTATAACTAAGCACTACCTGCTGTTCACTTGTGGTTTGGATTTTAGAGTTTTTGAGAATTTGGAACAGAGCTTTGATCCCCAAATGCCAAAGGCTTCCAGGAGCAGAAAAGTCCATTGAGGGGCTATGTGGAGCCTGTGGGACTCTAAAAATGGCCTTGAGGGAATTTTTTTGCCCTCTCATTCCACAGACAATATCATCTGAGTTGTCTGTGGAATCTACATAACAAACAGAATTAAACCATTATTGCTAAAAGCATACTAGGAAAAAATAGTTTTAAAAAAGACAAAAATGTGATAGAGCACCTTAAAGACTAGTTTTTATATTTTTTCATGTGCGCTTTCATGGACAAGTCCACTTCATCAGACATAACAGCAACTAAAACAAAATTAAATTGAAAAAACAATACCTGCCTCTTGTATGAAAGATATTAAGTTAATTGCTGGCAGTGCTGAGCAAAGTCACGCCTTGGTTTTTGTTTTCCTAAATTATAGATGAAAATTTGTTATTCTGAGAGATTTTTCTAAAAGTTAGAGAATTGTCTTCTGTACTACTGTTTAATAAACATTTGCTAGGATCTCGTATTAATGCTGAAGAATTATTTGCTTAATGTAGCACACAGTCTATTGGGAAATTATTACTATTCTTAATTATTTTTGTTTTCTGACTTTTTTTAACTCTGAAGAACTGATGCAGAAACGAAAAGGAGGTTGGAAGACTTATCTGACAGGCTCAATGAGTCCCAAAGACAGGAAACTGTGAGTGCTGGAAAGAATCCACTTTTCTTAATGAGGTGGGAATGGTATGGTGCAAATGAACCAGTTCATGGCCTGGCTTCTATGCAGTCCAACATGCATTTTGTAAAGACATCCTGAGAGGAAAATTAAATTGGATTTGTCCACTTGGCTTCAGACTTAGATATAAATGAAAATCCTACCAAGTTCATCCCATAGGTATGTGTTGTCTCTGTTGGCTGATAAAAAACTGCATTCTCCATATGAAGGGACATCACCATGAGAGATGAGTCCCTTCTTTCTTTCTTTCTTTCTTTCTTTCTTTCTTTCTTTCTTTCTTTCTTTCTTTCTTTCTTTCTTTCTTTCTTTCTTTCTTTCTTTCTTTCTTTCTTTCTTTCTTTCTTTCTTAATGCCTTTTTACTCGAAGGCATCATTGGAGCTTCTGGTGTGGAGGTAGGAATACCTTCTCCTTTGAAGAAAAAAAACCCTACATTTTACATTGTAGTCATACAAAACAAGTTTCCAAGTTTCTTAGCAGAGTGCCCTTATGAGGTCCTCAGCAAAGAGACAGTATGTTTAACTATTGGGAAACCAAACCAATAGACTTTTGCTAGACCAATAGCTCTGTAGTTTCAGATGGGGGGTTTATATGACCGAGCATTTATCCCTGCAAAAGTGCCTTAAAACGTCCTGGATTTAGAAAATTACATATTGATGAGAAGAGTTTTAATATGGCATTCAGTCTTTTAGGTTTTTTTTCCAGATATACAGGAATTTTTGGATAGTCAAATATTCAGCATCTCAGCCTTCATGTCTTCAGAACAAATGATTTAAAATTGATCATGTGGATCCACTACTGTTTCAGTGCAATTAGACTTTTTGGCCTGTTGTTTCTGGGCTCCTTGGATCCTGTCTTGATTGAGGTGAAGTTTTGAGGTTGTCCTCTGAGTCTTGCACTTGATCTTCCTACTCTCTATAAGTGCTCACATTTATGTACTGTATATATGTATATATTGCAAGGCAGTATCGGACCATGCTGACATTTGGGAAATGTCAAAGGTAGTGGATCACTAAATTCTATACCACACTTGGTAGGTGGGTCGGCTTGTTTATTTATATACAGTTCAGCTAGCAGCTCATCAGTGAAAGAATGTAGATAGTACATAAAATCAAATTTGGTACAGTGGTGCCCCGCTTGATGATGATAATCCATTCCAGGAAAATCACTGTTAAGCGAAATTGTCGTCCAATGCATTGGAATGCATTGAAAACCAGTCAATGTGTTCCAATGGGGAAACACCTCATCATCCATCGAAGATTGCCCATAGAGAACCGCCGATCAGCTGTTTAAAAACACTGTCTTCTGAAGCAGGGGTCCGGAAAGCAGCCATTTTGAGAAGGGAGGGAAGCCATTTTGTGAAGGGAAGCCATTTTGCGGAGCTGGAAAAATCGTCGTTTAGCGAACAAATGGTTCGCAAAGCAGGCTCCTAAACGTCAAGCGAAAAAACCCCATTGGAACCATCGTTTTGCGATTGCAAATACTTCAATATCATCCTTCTATAAGCAGAAGTTGCTGAATAATTCAATACAAATGTTCACCAAAGCTATAGAAGTCTTTGAAGGGGCATGGACGCTTATCAAAGGTATAGAAGTCTTAGAAATGGCATCACCTGCTTTGTCTTACAGAACTTAAGGTGGTGCAGAAAAATTTATGGAGGTCAAAAGAGTTCCTTGTCATGCCACATGGAAGAATCTGGAGAAGGGAAAGCCCCATGAGTTTTTCTTTAGCCATGGAAAAGTCGTGATAGTTCAGAAAGGCTTTGGTAAAAGTGGTTGGGAAGCAGGATTTAATCCTCCTTTTTGCAAAAATGTTTAGAGTGCATGCTGTTTTTGTAACACCAATGAAAACAAAAATATTGTTTATTGTTGGGTGACACAGTTATACAGAGAACTGCTGTCTGTAACGACCACTGTTGATTTCTTCGGGGTTCTCATAAATATTGGTATATTGTTAAAGGAGAATTGCCACCATGTTGAGTCATTGTTGGTCTGCAGTACCTAAAAATGAATCGCTTTCTATTAGATATGGTCACGAACTGCTGGTTCATTGTTTGGATGAACTGGCGATTCCCAGTCCCACCTCTGCTGGTGGACCCCACTCAGAGGCAGCATCTTGGCTTCCCTAACCCACCTGCTCTGGGCATTGCCTCCGAGTGGACACCTGCCAGATGAGGCAGGGCTGGAAACCACCGAACACCTTTCTTCTGAAGGATAAACTGGCATGAACGACTGAGTGTTACATGCCCATCTCTACTTTCCACTATTTGTGTTAACTGGGGTCCATACACACAAACTGAGAATTGAAAAACTGCTTTAAGAGAATTTGTGGCATATGAAGCAGAAGTGGTAAAGCAAGCATTTTTCATATCTGTCTGTCCTTTTCAGTGTCATATCTGACCGCAAAGGGAAATAAGTAGAAGTATAATATGTGAAGCAATTTTGACTCCTAAAAGAATAGGAATGTTAAGGCCCTGAGAAAAGAGAATAATTTCCAGAGTCACTCATCTATTTCTCAAATTTTCCTTTTCATGTTATATAATAAAGCTATGAGATTATTCGGTCTCCTCAGCAAATAATGTAAGATCCTGGGAATATGGTCTTTAAAATAAAAGGCATATGAATAATAAATAGCCATTAAAAATTAGGCTTTTCTGCTGCATGTGGCCTGTTTAGCTCAGATTTTTAATAATCTTTATTAGATGACTGCTCTGTTCCCTAATAATATTTCTGAAAGGCAGGAAAATGCTTAGATGAGGGACCTTTGTGCCAATTGGAAAGCTTCATTATTTCTACAAATTGCAGAACAATACAGTATGATGTTAACATACGGACAAGTACTATCAACATAGTAATTAAAACTCATCTGTAGCTGCCAAAATAAAAGAACAAGGACATTTTGTGGCACGCAGTTCTGTTCGTTGTACATGCTGTTTGTGGTGCTTAATTATTTTCGTTGAAGCTGGAGACCTTACGTTCTCATGCCAGAATATCCATGTCCAAGAAAGAAGGCTCCCTATCTAAGAAAGGAAGCTTGCAGACCTACACAAAAGGTGGATTGGGGAAGAACCTAAGGCGCATACGCACAACCCTCAAAACCAAATAGCTAAATGAGAACTGAGCATGTTCTCTGGTCATAGAATACAGAGGGTCTGGAAGAGGCGAAAAACATGTGGAAAGGGTGGAATGGAATGGAGTGTGACTGGCACTGGGAACAAGGAGCACTACTCACTGAAATCTTTTGTTAAAGTTAAACCCATAAAATTAATGAGACTTGCTTACTGATTATCCCTTGTTGCCTCATTTGGTAGGCATGGGAGCTGCAGGGGATATGGGGAATGGTAGTTTTTTGAGATGTATTGTGTGCAGAGGCTAATGGGTTGAGACACTGCTAGTCCCCTACCTGTGCCCCTAATCCCTCTCAGCTCCCATGAAGCTTAACCCCTCTCAGCCATTTCTTCTTTCTTCCTCACGTGCAGATGGAGGCTACCAGAGCCATCATTCTCCCCTATGTTTAATTGAAAACGCCTCTGAGGACTTTAGTTTCTTGGCTAAAGCACCCAGATTTCTGGCCAGGAAGAATTTCTGCTGAATCTTGGGGGCTGAAGTCCAAGAAATACAAAAGTCCCATGTCCAGCTCCCATTAAGACCACTTGTGTTCTGGAATGTTTGACAACAGACTAAAAGCCTTATCTGTCTAACATAATGTTTACATATTTCTTTATTAGAGGTATAAAGAGGATAGATGGTGATATTGTATATGTAGGCTATAAACTTTTAAAGTTTATTTTGTAAGCTTAAAGAACAAAACAGCTATTAACACAGCTTGAAGCACTATTAATAGAAGTATAGAAAAGCACATTTGAATTTTTCTGTGCACAGACATATATATCCATGAAAGTTGGATTCCTTTGATGCATCTCTCTCTCTCTCTCTCTCTCTCTCTGTGTGTGTGTGTGTGTGTGTGTGTGAGTGAGAGAGAGAGAGAGAGAGAGAGCATGAACAGGGACATATTAGTTTAATTGCCATTTTCTAACCCACATTCATAGCGGAAGTGCTGTGGACCAAAGGTCTACTTTAGGCGGCATTACAAATTTAAAAATAGTAAAACCAATAAAAATGCAATAAATCCAAGATGTTAAAATGTGAATTCAAGATACAGCAGGAGGGAAAGCCTGCCCAAATAACCAAGTCTTAAGTTTACTTCTGAAGACACCCAGAGAGGGAGCCAGGCAAATCTCCATGGGCAAGTTGTTCAGAGGTGAGGGGCCACTGCTGAGAAGGCCCAGTTCCTCGTTCTTTCCTTCTGGACCTCCCTTGGTGTTAGGCCCCTCAGCCGCTCGGCTTGGCTGGAACCAGTGACTCTGGCTGAACTGGGTGGGAGAAGGCGCTCTGCCAGATATCAGGTGAATGAGTCAGAATGATTTGAAAGTAAAGGTGCATTGTTAGCTTTGACTTTTGGTAACCCTGTGCAGTTTCTAGCTCTGAAAGGTCCTGTTTAGTTCTTATTTATTTGATTGATTGATTGATTGATTGATTGATTGATTGATTGATTGATTGATTGATTGATTGATTGATTGATTGATTGATTTCTATACTGCCCATCTGGCAGCCGGGCCACTCTGGGTGGTTTACAACAGTACCAAAACCATAAAATAACAAAATAAATGAATAGACCAAATCTGTCTCCAGACTACTTAATACAGTGTTCATTTTCCATTTAACAATGTTTTTTGTTGTTTTTATATTACCGTATTTTTTGCTCCATAAGACAAACCTCTCCATAAGACGCACCAAATTTTTAGGAGAAGAAAACAGGAAAATAAAAATCTGTTTTCTTCTCCTAAAAATTTGGTGAGCCTTATGGAGAGGTCCGTCTTATGGAACACACCCTAGGACCCTTTGGAGGCTTACCCTGCCCCCCCACGGAGCCAGAGGGGGCGAAATCGCTACCTTCAGGGACTCTCCTGAAGCATCCCAAATCTCAAAAGAGTCCCAGAAGGTGGCGATTTTGCCCCCTCTGGCCGGTGGGGGGGCAGGGTAAGCCTCCAAAGGGTCCTAGGGTCTGTTCCAGGACCCTTGCGAGGCTCCCCCCACCCCCACAGGGCCAGCGGGGGGGTGAAACCGTCGGCTTCTAGGACCTTTTCTGAGGCTTAAAAGGCTCAGAAAAGGTCCTGGAAGCTGGCGATTTCACCCCTGCTGGCCCCGTGAGGGATGGGGGGGAGCCTCACAAGAGTCCTGGAATGCTCCTTAGGACCCTTGCGAGGCTCTCCCCACGGGGCCAGTGGGGGCGAAATTGCCAGCTTCTCTCCATAAGACGCACAGACTTCCCCCCACTTTTTTGGGGGGGAAAAGTGCGTCTTATGGAGCAAAAAATACGGTACATGCTGTCAATTTGCCCCCCCCCAAGTTATCAAGTGGCAGGTTGGGTGAAATCAGGGTGAGTAAAAAACAATGATTTCAACATTTTAAAAGTTTATTTAAATCACAGTTTGAATCACAATTTAAATTAGCTCTCGCAAACTAAAAGTCTGTGGCTTCCTCTGTTGAGTCTATCTATTAATGTTAGATCTTCCTTTTTTCCTGCTACCTTCACTTTTTCTTCACATCACTCTTCAACTGTCACATAATAGTTATAGTTATACTAACTGTGTTATTAAGTAATACAGTCATTAAGTATGATAAAATCCTTATTTTATGATAAATTAATTTAAAAGTCCGATCCATGAGGATAAATGCTGTACTTCTCTCCCTCAGGCTCTCCTTCAGCCATTCCACTCCTCATACTCTGATCATATTTTAGAGCTACCCTAAGGAAACAATCTTAAAGGCAAAATCTAAATAAGTGGTGAGCAATATCAGTGGATTAAGGGGCAGTTTTTAGATTTACTAGTAGCCTGTGGGTTGCACTTCCAAGTACACACAGCTAAGTGGGAAGGTGTATAACCACATAAGTTAATTTGTATTATTTTTTAAAATACTTAGTACAGCAGTTATAAACAGTAAATGTTGCTACAGAGGGTTTTTCTTAATTAACAACAGTAGCAGGAGCAACAACAACATGTCATGAAGTAAATTCTGACTTATGGTAACCCTTTTCATGGTTTTTCAGGTAGAGAATAGAAGTGGTTTACCATTACCTTCTTTGTGTGTGTGGGGGGCATCCTGAGACTATTGAACTTGCCCGCCACACCGGTTGGCTCTACTCGCAGGAGGCACAGAGAAATCAAACTCCCAACCTCTGGCTTTGCAGCCACTGAGCTGTCCAGCCATCTGTTAATTGACATGATGGGCTTAATTTTAAAAAGTCATTTTTTAAAATTAAAACTGTTGTGGTCATTTTTTTTTTTTAAAAAATAGATTTTGGAGGATTTAGAGATGTTGCCCCCCCATAACATAGTAAAATTACCCTAATACCTCCAAGAGGGCGCAAGGGGAATCTTATGCCATCTCATGCCTGTTTACTCAGAAGCAAGACCCATTGGTTCATGGTGGAAACAGTGGATCTTCCCTTCTGAGTATGCTTCTTAGGGAAATTTATTTTATTTATTTATTAGATTTTTACCCCGCCCCCCCCCCCGACAATGTCTACTCGGGGCGGCTTACATGGATAAATACACAATAATATGACATGTATACAAATAGTCAAAAGTGCAGTTATAGCAATTAATTCCAAAGAAACATTACCAAGATGACATGACTCATGGAAGAAAAATAAAGATCAATTAATTGACTGGAGGGAAGGCCTGCTTGAATAGCCAAGTTTTTAACTGGCTTTTTAAAACACCCAGCGAGGGTGCCAGCCGAATTTCAGTTGGGAGTGTGTTCCACAGCCGAGGGGCCACCGTCGAGAAGGCCCAGTTTCTTGTTTTTTCCTTCCGGGCCTCCCTCGGCGTCAGACCCCTCAGCCATCCCTGCTGGCTATGTTGGGTGATTTGGGTAGATCTAGGTGGAAGAAGACGATCTGCCAAATACTGAGGCCCCAAACCGTTTAGGGCTTTATATGTGGGAGAAGAAAACATCTCTTCTCCCACATCTCCTCACACTGTTTTCTTTTTGTGCAAGCAGGAGATAACTTTTTGTGTGTGCTTTAGTTCTCTCTCTTTATCTCTTTCTTTCACATATACAGTGGTGCCTCGCTTAGCGAGTGCACCGTATAGCGATGTTTCCGTATAGCGATCCCTTTTTCGGGATCGCTATACGGAAACATACCCGATCTTCGCAATGGGGAAAACCCGCATTGCGAAGATCGGGTATTGCGGTGGCCATTTTGGAGCCACCAAACAGCTGTTCGGTGGCTCCAAAATGGCTGCCGGAAGCCCGGAAATGGCTGCCGGCAGCCGTTTTCACGCCCTGCCCTCGCTTAGCGAGGGCGCGAAAATGGCTGCCGGCAAGGGGAATCCTCGCTGAACGGGTAAGTAAGCAAGGTATTGGAACGCATTAAACTAAGTTTAATGCGTTTCAATACGTTTTCCCTACCCGTTTAGCGACGATTCCACATAGCGAGGGTTAATACGGAACGCATTAACCTAGCTATGCGGGGCACCACTGTATACTTTTCCCAGAAAGTTTTTGGGTCTGCGATAGGAGGAACCTCGTATTACAATGATTAAACTACAGTAAAGACTCTGCTCATGATTTGAATTTAATCCTGATTGGCTC
This sequence comes from Pogona vitticeps, assembly GCF_051106095.1. NCBI lineage: Eukaryota > Metazoa > Chordata > Lepidosauria > Squamata > Agamidae > Pogona > Pogona vitticeps. The sequence goes on along the minus strand of NC_135783.1, from coordinate 324,699,310 downwards.
AGGTAGCTGGCTCAAGGTTGACTTCATCCACCCAAAGTCGGTCAAATGAATACCCAGCTCGTGGGGGGGGGATGTGTAGCCTAATTAAATTGTATACTTCCCAGAGTGTGCTTTAAGCACTTTGGGGTGGTATATAAGCAGCACACTTTGCTGCTTCAGTCTTCAGGTCATATATTTTCTTTGCTCTGTCTTTCTATATTAGGTTTATTCGTTTCCTTTCTGTTATTAGTCTGCACTGATTCTATTGTAGATTTCCTCCTCTTTCTTTTAATAAATCGTCTCCCATTGGTCTGCCCACTGTCTCCTGAATCAAAAAAGAAGCTCTTGCCCTTGGCAAGACACCTCCCCAATACAAAAAATAAAACAAAAATGAGAGTAATACACATTTTGATGGGTAATGTTAGTGGTGCTTTTCAACTTGATGTGCTTTCAAGCCCTTCCAGGCAGTATTGGGAGATTCTTGTATGAAACTCCTGTCTTCATGGAGTAGAGGTGTTTGTGAATTGGGGCCATTGGCTGTGAATGTTTGTATAATACACTTTTTCTTTCAACACTTCTTACCCTGGCCCATGCTGGAATTGTCTTGTTTTTTAAACAATTCTTTCAGATGAAGTTGCTGTTGATTGAGTATTGTGTATCACGATTTCAGTTCTCACCAGCTCTGTTCCATAGTTATAACTGCTTAGACTGTTAACTGCCCTTGACTCAAGCATGCTGTTTTCAAAATACTTGTAATGATTGGTTTCTTTTGGATCATTGCTTGAAGATCTTCTAATCTTATTTGAAAAGTAATTTGGATCCAATAAATTGGGAATTAAACTTCAGTAATCATGGATTAATCATCCATTTCTTGATACGTTTTTTTCTGTTCCAAAAACATCAAGCAAAAAGAATGCTTTCCACAACAATCTAGCTCAGATTGCTTTGTAGAAAACATTTTGCTCCAACCAAATACAGTAAGGGAGGAATATATAACAACACAATTATTTTCAAAACATGGGCTTGGGTCCAAAAAACTGTGAACAAAAAGAGAAAATGTGTTAGTGCTGTTCCACCAAGCCAGTTGAAGACTGCACTGTGCAAAGACTTCGGGGCTGTATTTACACAAATTTCTTGATGATAACGTAGTAATGTAAGAAATATTAAGTACAAGGTAGATGCAAGTTACTGTATACAATTTCTACAGTTCTTTCAAAAACGTTTGTGCAAAGTCATGTGAGAGAGCTTGAATAAATGGAAAAATCAGGAAAAGGCCGCATGGTCCCCAAAACAATACAAATGCAGGAATAGATTATACTTTTATTGGACCACTTAAGAAATAAAACAACCCCTCCCACAAACAACAAAAAAAACCAGTGTGCAGTCAATGATAATTCATCTTCTTTATGCTGTGCATCAAGTTCTAGTGGGTGGTTTCAAAATGTTATGCTTAACCTGTGGGGGCAGGTTAAGCTTCTTAGAAATAGCTGTAATCTGGGGGAGAGTATGGTTTCAAACCGCTCCCCAGACATTGTTTTGGAATTTTATAACTCAATTCTTTAAACAAAGGGCAGGCAAGCAATCCGATCCCCTCTCACTTTCCCTTTCCTCCTTTTGAAACTCAAAGAATTTCTGTTTGGCTAGGAGAAACAAATGGAAGAACTGTGGATTTCAGATTTTTTTTTCTGGACAAAACTCTTCTGCTTGGTGGGAAATGAGCATTCGATGAGTGGATGTAATTTCTGACCATCAGAAGGGCACTTTTGGATCCATGCTATGGAGACAGAACAGCCTACTTTGTCCAACCTTCGGGTACCAAGACAGGACATTTTACTTCCTCAGAGTCATTTCTTATTGCCAGTAGTTTGGTCCCATTCAGGAGAGCATTTTAACTTGCAATAGGCTGACAAAATATATTTGCGCTCTTTCACTTTAACCATGACTACAACTCTTGCTGGCATATTGCTACATTCAATATGCCAGCAAGTTTGGAAAACTCAACAGTGGCCAGAGGATTGGAAAAGATCAGTCTACATCCCAATCCCAAAGAAAGGCAGTGCCAAAGAATGCTCCAACTACCGTACAATTGCACTCACTTCGCACACTAGCAAGGTTATGCTCAAAATCCTACAAGGTAGGCTTCAGCAGTATGTGGACCGAGAACTCCCAGAAGTACAAGCTGGATTCCGAAGAGGCAGAGGAACTCGAGACCAAATTGCTAACTTGCGCTGGATTATGGAGAAAGCCAGAGAGTTCCAGAAAAATATCTACTTCTGCTTCATTGACTATGCAAAAGCCTTTGACTGTGTGGACCACAGCAAACTATGGCAAGTTCTTAAAGAAATGGGAGTGCCTGACCACTTTATCTGTCTCCTGAGAAACCTATATGTGGGACAGGAAGCAACAGTTAGAACTGGTCATGGAACAACTGAGTGGTTCAAAATTGGGAAAGGAGTACGGCAAGGCTGTATATTGTCCCCCAGCTTGTTTAACTTATATGCAGAATACATCATGCGGAAGGCTGGACTGGAAGAAACCCAAGCCGGAATTAAGATTGCCGGAAGAAATATCAACAACCTCCGATATGCAGATGATACCACTCTGATGGCAGAAAGTGAGGAGGAATTAAAGAACCTTGTAATGAGAGTGAAAGAGGAGAGTGCAAAAAACGGTCTGAAACTCAACATCAAAAAAACTAAGATCATGGCCACTGGTCCCATCACCTCCTGGCAAATAGAAGGGGAAGATATGGAGGCAGTGTCAAATTTTATCTTCCTGGGCTCCATGATCACTGCAGATGGAGACAGCAGCCCTGAAATTAAAAGGCGCCTTCTTCTTGGGAGGAAAGCGATGACAAATCTGGACAGCATCTTGAAAAGCAGAGACATCACCTTGCCAACAAAAGTCCGAATAGTCAAAGCTATGGTTTTTCCTGTCGTGATGTATGGAAGTGAGAGCTGGACCATAAAGAAAGCAGACCGCCGAAGAATTGATGCCTTTGAACTGTGGTGCTGGAGGAGGCTCTTGAGAATCCCCTGGACTGCAAGGAGAACAAACCTATCAGTTCTAAAAGAAATCAACCCTGAGTGCTCACTGGAAGGACAGATCCTGAAGCTGAGGCTCCAGTACTTTGGCCATCTCATGAGAAGAAAAGAGTCCTTGGAAAAAACCTTGATGTTAGGAAGGTGTGATGGCAAGAGGAGAAGGGGACGACCGAGGATGAGATGGCTGGACAGTGTCTGCGAAGCAACCAACATGAACCTGGCACAACTCCGGGAGGCAGTAGAAGACAGGAGGGCCTGGCGTGCTCTGGTCCATGGGGTCACGAAGAGTCGGACACGACTAAACGACTAAACACACACACACACACACACAACTCTTAATCTACTTCTGGTATGAGAAAACATCCTCCAGCTATCTCAGTGCAAGATTTTGTAGTGGATAAGGGTCAAACTAATTTCAGGCTGATAGTTTTTGTAACCCTAGCAAACTGCCCATGATAGAAAATGAATTTAGAGATGGAACATCCTCTTCTTTGGCTTCAGTCAGTGCAAGTACTGTACTAAACTATATTTGTGCCTGATAATTTGCCAATAGGAAAAAAGGCCTGTGCTACACTTTACAAAAAGAGGCATATTAGTCATTATCCTGGTTCTCTTTTCAAATCAGACTTACCATTACTGTATGCTGATCATATAGAAAAATGAGCTGTCATATCACTGATAAAATTTCATGGCAGGTTTTGAATTTCATCTGTGATATTTGCATTAAATTTGAACTTATTGCAAGTACAGAGGAACAGCAAAACAGTCTGATGTTTGCATATGATATTTAATTCTTACCTGCCACTAGAGGGTAGTGTCTGTATATAAATAAGGGAGATTTTCTTTCATAAAGCAAAATTAAGTGCAGCAAATAATTTTTCTGACCACATTAATAAAGCTCTTGATTTACCGAGCCATATTTTTGGTATTTTATTTTAATTCAGGTTTCATTGTAATTTGTGTTAATTCATGTTATAATTTCATTAAAAATGCAACAACCAAACTTCTAATGGTATGTGGAAATATAGTGTGGTGGTATACTGCACGTACGCATCTCTCTCACACACGCAACATGCACATGAATGACATTCACATCACTTTAAATGCTTTGCATAGTCCAGTTCTACAGGTACACATTCTAACAGGATTTAGATGTAACTTGCTTCTGCTTTTGCTGCACTGAGGTAATAGTGTGATGATAGATGACCAAGGCTTTCGTATTCTGTGAAAAAATGCACAATGGAGGAAGTAACGACCCAGATTTTGTGTCCTCACTCATTGTCACAAGGCATATTTTATGTGACAAGCATGATGAGATTGAAGTCCGAGTCTTTTCATGGAATACCGTACTACCTTGGGTCATAAGACAGAAGTATAATATTTCTTTTTATCAAGAAAGGCTGAAATTCCAGACTGATAATGTATGTCCATCATATTTGTACATGATTTATTTTGAAACATTATTTTTCTTTTCCAAGTTACAGAGAATGATAAAGAGTTTCACGGGATAGTAAATCCTACTGCTCATCCCAGTTTTAATTTCTATAGGCTTCTGTGCTGTTGAGCATGTCTTCATTACCAAAGATCATCATACATCATTTATATTTGTGTGCTGTATTTTTTTTCTAAAGGGGAAGTTCCTTCCACTCAAATGGCTCTCTTGTGCACGTGGTTGCTGAGCCCTGATAATGACCTTCTTCTGACCGATTGTCTTTAATATCATGTTTCTTCCTCATGTAAGGAGTGCTTGGTAATGGAGAAAGAAGCCCAGTAGGTGGTTACATAGCTTTTTAAAAAAACCCTATTTAATATGGGTTTAGCCTCTTTTGAATTGCTGTAAAAATCAGTGAATACACAACACATGGGTAAAAGCAGATTGATTTTATGGGGAACCGTGTTTTTGGAGTGAAAGGGAGTTTTTTTTTTAACTCTGCCAGCGGTCTGCTTATTTTAGTGCGGGTGTGAAATCAACTCGTTTAAATTAATTTCCCCTATGTGGAAGCCTCCGTCCGCCTTAATCAACCACTTGCCTCTGCTGCTGTGTGTTAAAAGCAGGGTGAGGGAGACGTCCAGCCCCAAGCAGCCTGCAGAAGCCCCTGCCACTTGCTCACTTGCCCACATCTTCTTCCAGTCCTGGGGTGGGGAATGAGGCATGCATGCAGAACGCCGTCTCGCTGTTCCTGCCTCCAGCGAGCCAGTTTCAGCCCTTGTCTCCTCCGCTCTGGCTGTGGGTGGGTGTGTTTTCTTCGTGTGTTTGCGGCGTGTGCTGGCCCGCTGGCCTCTCCTGGATGTGTCAGTGCTCACATGATGCCACTGTTCACGTGAAGGATTTTCTAGCGCTGGCTTGCTCAGCATTTCCCTCTTCCAGGCATGCACACCCAAGGTATACAAACATACATGCCTGCCTGCCTATCTCTCTGAATTTCAGCCTTGGGCTGGAAAGAGCTGACATGTGTCTGCTAAAGATATCCCCTCAAAAACATCAAATTAAACATTTATTTCAGGGGAGCACGAACTGTGATTTGTGCTCAATCGCCCAGCCTGGGAAGATCATATAGGTTGGGCAGATCTCATCGGGCAGAGGCATTCTGTCAGGTATCGAGGTCCCAAACCGTTTAGGGCCTTATTTATTTATTTATTTATTTATTTATTTATTTATTTATTTATTTATTTATTTATTTATTTATTTATTTATTTATTTATTTTAGTTTAGTTTAGTTTAGTTTAGTTTAGTTTAGTTTAGTTTATTTATTCTATTTTTACCCCGCCCCTCTAGCACCATCACCTTGAAGCTAGCATGGAAACGAACAGGTAACATGGCTCCTATTGGATGCAGCTCTGAAAAATTATGGCCCAATTTTTAAGGAATTCTGTCTCCTCCTCTCATTGTTTAACTTCCTCTGTTTTTTCATCTGGCCCCTGATGAACAATTTCTAGTTTAGTAATCTTGTGTGGAGGATTTTACAACTGCATCTTCATTTAGGCCTCTGCAGTTTCTTCAGAGTTTTAATTTTTAATTTTTTAAAAGGGATTTTAATGTTCTGTCTTTAAAGTTCTAACAGAGATTTATTCTTTGGATCCTGCTCCCCTTCTTTTTGAAAGGTGTCAGAACGGGTACAGCGGAGACTTGAGGAGATAGAACGAGAAATCCACTCTGAAAGGCAGCTGGTCAAAAGCCGGCAAGATCAACTGGGACACATGTCTGTTCATCTGCAGGAGGTATGCAAGAAGGCCTTTTCATACATACAAAGCAACATCACTGCTCCTTGTGAGCTCTCTAGTCTGAGATAATTATTTAGCAGAATGACTGTCATTCTTGTCTGTACATTTCGTTAGATGTCAAGTAAACTGTCAGACAGCAGTATATGAAAAGGTTTCTCATCCCTGAGGCAGGAAATATTCAGCTTCTTGCTTCTGAGTACACATCAGTTTTTTGAAAAGGAGTGGCTTTAAGACAATTTCAGTTACACCTAAGATTTAAGCTGTTAAAAAGCTTGTTAACAATTGCTTTGTGAATACACCTCTATTGAAGCCCAAATATATTTTAATGGATAGCAAGTGTTCTGGTGATTGAAGCAAAATGCATGTGGCAGAGTACAAGAGTCTGTGCTGTGGAGACAAACTGAGCCATTGTTCACTTCAGAAAAGAAAATTAAGGCCCCTTTCAACCTGTCTTTGTAAGGAGCACATGAGACGCATACAAGGAGAAGTACTGGACTTGCTGTACCCTAATACATAAGAAGCCAGGGAGATAAAATGCATGCCTCGTAAGTTTAGATTTAATATAAGTGCTTGGGTGATTATTTGGATAGTCATCTCTGACTGACTTTATTCTGGTGTCTTGCAGAGCCCATGAAAAGTTTAATTTCATATTTGGTTGCTTTAATACATGTGGTGACCTATGTGCTTTTTTAAAAAGGCAATTGCCGATTATACAGTGCAGTATAAGCTGGTGAGGATTAATTTAGATTGACGCTTTCTGTTCTGAAAGAATGACTCCCCCTTTAGAGGTCATGTTTAATTTTTTTTTAAAGATAACACATTTTAATTTGAGTAAGGTAATACTTAGCTGTTTAAGTTCATGTGTTGTTCTTGGGTCATATTTTCCCTCCATTTTAAAATTTCATGCAATGGTGGTAAAAGGTTGAGATCTATTAGACTGGAAAAGAAATGAAACTGTTTTAAATTCTTCAGAGAAAATTATCATTCTATCTAGCAATTTATTTATTCTCCCAGTTTTGTCACTTTTTTACTTGAAGAGATTATCAACAAATATAAATATTTATGCTTGCAAGGATTAATGGCTTGCTAATCACTTTTGGAGAGCTAATTGTTAAATTGATTTACAACAGTGGCTTTCTCCCTAGTTTTTACAGTGACTGGAGCATATTAGTGGTAGTGATAGTTATTTAAGCCAGCTTTGTACAATTCAGCTTTGATTAGCTTCCTAAAAACTGAGGGATGGTGGCTAGTAAACGTCTGTAGGAAGCTTGTTCCGGAGAAAAGGGACCATGACTAAGAAAGCTTAGCTCCTCATGTTGGCTTTTTTTGTGTCCTTAGGTGTTAGAATTCTTAATATGTGAGGAATGTGTGGGCTGGGTAGCTGTTTTTTGGGAGAGACTTTCCACAAAAATATTGAGATCCTAAACTGTTAAGGTAAAAGGAATAGTCTTATGCCAGGTGAAAGGACCCATCTTCCACAACTCCTCTGCATGTCAGTTTTACCCTTAGTCCCAGATGTTCCTTCCTGTGTGTCCCGGCCTTCTGGCATACTCTGTTCATGCTGGAAGGGACAACAGATCTGGCTAGCATGATGTGCAGGCACTGGCAGTTCTTACAATGACCCCGCAAGATTGGCTATTATTGCTCATTTACTGCAGAAGGGTCAGGCTGCTCTTGATTTGAATGAGAGACTTCCCACGTTAGTCTTTTAATGGTTCACCTTTAAATAAATAAATGAACATTTAAATGGTCTACACTTGTGATCAATCAAATCAAATCAATCAATCAATCAGTCAGTCAATCAATCAGTCTTTCAGTAAGCTAAACCTCAGTGTAGCCTACATAGCCTTTGGCATTGGGGCACCCTGCAGTTGGCTTCAGGGAACAGTGAGGCAGGAGAACTGCGTTTTTAAAGCTCTGTATGCTTCTGAACTAGACCAGTTGATTATTCAAGATCTGAAGTTCAAGGGACACGAACTGCGCCTCGTGACGCAGTGGTTAAAACGCTGTACTGCAGCTAAAAAACTGTGCTCACGACCTGGGGTTCAAATCCCAGGTAGCCGGCTCAAGGTTGACTCAGCCTTCCATCCTTCCGAGGTCGGTAAAAGGAGTACCCAGCTTGCTGGGGGGGGGGGCAATGTGTAGCCTGTATAATTAAAATTGTAAAACCGCCCAGAGAGTGCTTGTAGCGCTATGGGGCGGTATACAAGTCCAATAAATAAATAAATAAATAAATATGAGAATTGGGCAACATTCTTGCCAGATGTTGAAAACTCTAGAAAAAAGCACTCTTCCAAGAAACAGACCTCCTTGTCCCACTTTTCCTTCTCCTTGTTATTGTAGTGTGTCTACCTGTATGAGGTAAGCAAGGGAGCCTTGATTGAAGGTTCAGTGACCTTCATTCAACACGCCTTCTCTCTCTGGGTAGATGTGGAGACAGTGACCAAAGCAAGTGGGCAAGAGTGAGAAGCAGTTTCTCAGACCACTTTGCCCAAAGGCCTTCTCTTACCTGGAGGTGGCATTTCTGATGAGGGAGGCTCTTCCGAGATGGAATACTGTATGCTTGCATTCCTGTCTTGTGGAAGCTTTGTAGGAAGATGTCTTTTTCAGGGTCTGACAGGATTACAGCAGTACCCCCCCGTGTGTGTGTGTGTGTGTGTGTGTGTGTGTGTGTGTGTGTGTGTGTGTGTGTGAGAGAGAGAGAGAGAGAGAGAGAGAGAGAGAGAGAGAGAAATGGGGGTGGGTGAAATGGTGACAAAACCTGTTAATTTGAATTTGCATAGTATCTAGATACGAAGGAAAAAATTTCGTAATTTAAAATGCTAACTAATCTCATAAGAGACTGGAAAGGTTCTATTTTTGCTTTTGTAAATAATTTCCCCTATATTGGGAAGCTTATATTCACAACAATTTGGATAAAAAGCGTATGACAAACTTGCAAAGGCAAGTGATGGCATTGAATAATACAGAGTGGTTAAGATCACACAAGTGCATATTTAGGCGAAGAACTTGTTTATTTTCACATGAACTGAGTTATATGGGATTAAATTTGCTTCTCAACACTTATTTTCTTCCCCAGACTCTCAAGTATTTACGACAGCCAATACGTTTTGAAAAGCAATGTAGAATCTTTGTGACCACTAGACGTCACTGTTTCACCATCTTGAATAACAATAAGGTTGAGAAAATTCCCTTCCCAACCTAGATGGAACTTGCTGAAATTCGCATTGTACATAGTATTGGGAGTATACGTTTTTGTTAATACTGTATGCCATTGAGTCACTTCCAACTTACGGGAACTGTTATGAATCAGTGACCTCAAAAAAGTGCTGTCATTAAGAGTCTTGTGAACTGTGGCTTCCTTTATTGGACTAATCCACCTCATGTTCATTCTTCCCCTTTTCCTGCTCCCTTCATGACTCTTATCTTCTATTGACATATCCAGAGTTTCAGTTTAATCAGTTTAATCTTCTAGAGAGAGTTCAGGCTTAATTTGACCTAAAACCCATTCATTAGACATATATGTTTTATTTACTATTCTTTGGCTCTGCCTTCAGAAGTCAAAATGTATGCATGTATGCTTTATTTTATGTGTATTGTATCATCATTGCAGAAATGCTTAACAGTTTAATCAGTACCCATTCCAACCTTTTTAAAAAAAATTGGAGCAATGACATTTTTGAACGTTGCTTTCTCTTTTATTTTTGTGAACCTGAAGAGGATGGGCTGGTTTTATTTTTTCGCACAGGTGGGCAATTGCTCTCTAAATTCTGGAGGAAGCAGTGTGTGGCCACCGACCAACACATTCCTACCTCTTAACTTTGGAAACCTAGTACTATGCCTGTCTTTCGTCATTAAAAAAAAACCCTGAAAAAAATGGGCAGAAGGAGCAATGTTGCCATATTTTCGGTTCCATCCCAGCTGTTTCATCTATTCTAAATGATTTCCAAATTTTCAAGTTCTGTTCCCCCTCCCTCCCCCACTTAGAACATCTCCAGGTGTGAAATATACAATTTTCTGTTGTGTCCCCTGTGCAAGGGGAATTTTCAGCATTATTTTATAAATGTTAAACATTCTGAGTGTCTGCAGGTGCTCGTATACATGAGTGCTGGGGTCCACAGTTCAGCTCTTGAGCGGTTCCACGCGGCCTTAAGACCTCAATGGAATCCTGTCAGAAAAGAGAAGCAAACTGGACAAAGAAGCAGGCAAAATGTCAGTATTTTGTTTTCCAACAGTAGTTAATCTAGTACTTCTGGTTGGCTAACAGTGGCCAAGAACAAGCAGAGAGCAAACTGAAAATAGCTGTAAATGCTGGGTCTGGTAATCAGAGATTTATGAAGGTGAGCTGTAACAAAATGTGTATCCCTGAAAATAAGGGTAGGTAAAATGGGGTCATATAGCCACAGATCACCCCCAAAGGTGGTGCTGCTGAAGCCCTGCATACACCAAATATTTTTTTTCCCAGTTCTGAAACCCCCCTTGTGCTCCCTATATGACGTGGGAGGCACTGTTGCCACATCTAGGCCTCCGGTACCCATGCAGCACTCTCACACTTCAATTGTTTGTGTTTAGAAAAAGGCCATTAGAGAGTGTGAGAGGGTTTTTTTGGTTTTTTTTAAAAAAATCCTTATGAAACAAAAATATGGGAGGCTGGGGAGCAGGTGCAGCACTCTAAAGTCCAGAAGTGGGCATGTGAGCCTTAGGATTACTAGAGGTTTCCCACCTCTTAAATGTTTTGCCGTGGGCTAGACTTCAGACTTGTGTGGGCCAACACTGTATTTTAACTAGAGGACCATCAACTGTGGCAGGGTGTCAGAATTCACTTTGAATGAAAGAATTACGAATCCAGAATATATTTTTTTATTTAAAACCAGTAATTGTGTAGAGTTTAAAGTCTTTATACAGAAAAAAAAAACATTCCCCTTCTTAGTACCCCAGGCCGCCTTCTTTCCACAGCTTAGTTTAACACAATGTGGGCTGTGTTGTACAATGGTCAACAATAGGGAGTCAGAAGCCAGTATATTTTGGCCCACTCTGGCCTTATTCTTCTTCAGGACAGCCAGCTTGGAACCTTTCCCACTTAGATTTATGTATTGATTTATATGATATTCATATAACTGAGAGCTGCATTAAAATGTGCTAATGCATTGCTTAGAAAGAGGTAATCTTTTTCATGCTTAATACAGGAATGGAAGGGCCAAGAATGCATGTTTTGTTGTTTCTACTTTTAGACCTCGTATTCTTTGGGCCACCTGATGTACATACCTACAGTACATATCTGTGTCTAGCATTAAGCATGATACATCACTATCTTGTACAACAAAAGCTTTATATTGATGTTTAGTTCTATTTGGGAGAGTGTTTCTTTATTGGGGAGGGCAGGACAGAAGGAGAAATATCACTTTTCCTTACCCCGCAAGCTTTTTCCTGTGTGGTTTATCATTATAAGGCTCAGACCTATGTTGCATTCTTGGTTCTAGCTATAGTGAGCCCATTGAATCAGTGGAAACTTGGTAAGTGTACACTTAGGTCCAGCTGTAAAACCTCCTGCCCTGGGGGGGTGGGGGATAAAGAGAAAAAAATTGGAAGAGGTTAAGGAAAAATGTTTTTCCCCTTCTTCTTGCCTCCCTCCATCTTCCATGTTTCTGGAGGAAAAGCTGGAAAGTTTCAGAATGTGGGGAAAAACTGCAGTAGATTATTTGCTATTTTAGAATGAGTGGAATTGTTTTTGAGACAAGATTTAGCTCACCCAGAATGAAAGGAGCACAGCAGGGATAGGGGCTCCATTTATGGATTGATGCATCTTCTGATGATGGGGTAGAGGCAGTCAAAGTGGAAGGAACACTGTTTATGTGCAAATAATATATTTTATTTTATTTACGATAACATTTATTTTCACCCCCTCCCCCGGATGGCAAAATGTCAAGATACATGTGCTTATATTCATAGCTTTCCCTGTACAAAACTGAAAACTTTACAATTGTATATGCTAAATGGTGAATGAAGCACTTTTTGTTGCTAAAATAATAAAATGTCAGTAAAATAAGTATATATTTGATGTGTAAATAGGTTTGCATATATTGTAATCTTTTCCCCCCAAGCCCACCCCCAGGTTTCCATTTTGTACTGAAAACTCTGGGCGAAAAACTGGCCCTGGTCTAGTTTCTTTTCAGAGGAGAAATCTCAAATTCATTTAGCAGGGTTATGGTGATGTGTGTCGATCTGTCTGTGATAGATTCCACAATGAAAAACTTATCTCAATATCTTTTCAAGGGCATTGTAACCTCAGTTAGGGATGTGGAGCAGAAATGACTTTGGGAAGAGTCTGGATGGTGTTGAACAAAATGCAGTGTTCTTATATGTTGACCTATTTTGACATGCTGTCCTTTCAGGGTTGGACCAAGAGAACTTTGAGAATGGGGATGAAGCTAGTGGGCTTGTTCCTGTTCTTGCCCCGCTAAAGAAGAGAGAACATTTGCATAGAGCTAACATTTGCCTATAATTAGTTTTAAATGACTTGATCTCTCTTCAGGTATCCAGAGTTGAAAGCACGAAGGAGACCTAGTAGAGGCACAGGTTACCCTTGCTCCTGAAAAGCTGCTTTACAGTTGTTTGGTTGAAATGGACTGACTGAGCAGGTTCCGTATCCTTCCTGCTGTGTAAGGGACCCTAAAATATTCATCCATAAGTGCTTCAGCTGCTGAATGGCTGCATCTCTCCACAGTTTACATGTGTGCTTTGCCTATTTTGTGGCCCCTCGACCTTCCTGGAAGTGCTGCCTCCCAAAAAAGATCCATTTGAAAAGAATTTCTTATTCTGGAAGCCTCCAGGAGCTGTGACCCTCTTTTAAAACAGGGCTTAGGACTTTGCTTTAATGTCAGAGTCCTGTGCAGTCCCATTTAGTGTTTCTGGCTAGAACAGGAGACAAAAGGTCTGAAACAAGAGACAAAAAGACTGAATTGTGCCCACCTACATGTTTGTTGACACTGTCAGAGAATTCTAGAAAACTGGTAAACAAAGATTTCTTTGTGTGTTTTTTTCTTCCCCAGAAACTATGGTTTAGCTGTATAGAGAGCCAGTCTGGTGTGCTGGTTAGAATGCTGGCCAGGACTGTGAGATATTGGGGGTCAAATCCTACTTTAGCTATGAAAGGCACTGGAATATTTTGGGTCATTCATTTTACTTCAATCTTGTTTTAAGGATAAAAGTCAGGAGATAAGAGCTCTTAGCTCATTGATGGAAATGAAATATATAGCGCTGCAAATACCATAAATAATAAATGTGTTTCTGAACTTTAGTTTTAATTATGCTATCCATACCTGGGAATGCAGTTTTACTGATGGGTTTACAATATTAAAAAAAAAGAAAAAGGGTTCTTTGTATGCATACTTAGAGAATAACCCTATTTAACAATTATTGTTAAGTGCTATTCACTTTCATATTTATTCTTCCATAATTAGAGACATATAGCAGCAAATGCAATTGCTCTTGACACAGTATGACACGTATGTAGTAATTGTTCTTACTCCGTTCTGAACTTTATTTGTCACTCTGTAGCGCATCTCTCATTAACTTTGGATTTTAAAAGAGTTAAAGTGTTACGCTCTTTATGACACTTAATTATAAAAGGCTGCTTTGCTTTATCCAAATGATTGCTTGAAACAAATTAATTTGAAGCATGAACAATTGGCTGTTTTTCCTCATACATATGGGCTGGAATTAAGGGAGGTACTTTGAGCATACCCTAGCGCTTGAGTGTGCCTAGTGGGATTTTTAACTCCATATCACAAACTTTTTCTGAGCATCCCTTTGATTTTAAAGACAGCTTGCCCAGTAGCACAAGGGAGCCCTGCAGTTAAGGAAACAAAAGTCCAAAGCCCCTTTTGCGTGTGCTGAGCTCGTTTTAAGATTGTTTGGGCCTCAGTGACCATGTTGTCCAGGGAATTCTGGTGGCTGCATTTGGAAAATGTAACCTTTCCAAGCTTGGTATTCTCAAAGGTTTTCACGGCCGGGATCCAATGGTTGTTGTGGTTTTTCCGGGCTGTTTGGCCATGTTCTTAAGGTTTTTCTTCCTAACGTTTTGCCGGTCTCTGTGGCCGGCACCTTCAGAGGACAGGAGTCAGAACTCTAACTGTGCTTTCCAAGCTTTGCTCAGTAGCCTCTGTTTTAGAAAAAAAAAGTATATATTTATTTTTTTCTGCAGAGCTGGTATATGAGAGGTTCCTTGACTCTGCAATTTTCTTTCAGGAATGTGCATGTTCATCAGTCATATACCTAGTTTTCTTAGAATCGTTACAGTTATGGACTATTTATTTTTACTACACCTGGAAAATAAAATGGGACGGCATATTTGGAATACCGGTGGGGTGAGAGATTGCTTTTTTTATTTCATGTTATTGCTGCTTAATGGCCTAAATATCCTTCAGTGCTGCTTTGATAAGCTGAGGTGGCATATTGATTTCCAAGACTGTGAGTTTAGATGTCTTAATGGTAAGATGCCTAATTCTTATTCTTCATGAGGGGAATATTCCACACTTACTACTTAAGCTTTTTCTACATTAGTGTAAATTATACTGTGGGGCCAGTATGTAAGAGCCCATAAGCTGTGGACACTGCAGCAGGAGGTAAATTTAAAAACTAAGTAGCTTCCTTATACAGTGGACCCTCGACTTACAGACGGCTCGACTTACAGACTTTTCAAGTTACAGACTTCTCTGGCTGCAAAATTTAGATTCGACTTGCAGCCAGAGAATTGACTTACAGACCAGAAAAAAAAAACCAAAATGGAATAAAAATAGAATAAAAACCACTGGTTATGGGGTTAATCGGTTTCCAGTGCATTGTAGGTCAGTGGAGATTCAACTTACACTTGCAGCCACCGTTCCAATACGGATTAATTCCTTAAGTAGAGGGTCCACTGTACCAACTCAAATTTTTTTTGTCCGTCTTGCTAGTATGGGCTACTCTGACTAGCACAAGTTGTGCAGACTCTCGGGCAGAAATTGTTCCCATCAATTAGTAACTAAGCCTTAAAAAAAATGCCAAGGATTGAAGTATGATCCTTCTGTATGCAAACGATATGGGTTGTAAGTGAGCTGTTGTGCTACTTTGATAAATTGCACAATACAGTATCAACTTGACTGGGAATAAGCTAATATTCAGACTATAGGTTAAATCATTCTCGGTTTTAGTTCTAATCAGGGGGTTCCTTTCACATCTGTGGATTCATTTTAAATCTTCTGAGCATTACATTTTTATATATATTCATATGGCTTACAATTCCTTTACTGATTTTAAAATTGTAACAAGTTATCCCCATCCTGTCCTTCATTGAAGAAATGTTTGTGATTTCTAGGTGGCAATGTTTTATTGGCAGTTACCTGGAATTTTGCAGCCTGCTGACTTCTAATTTGCCTGAGACTATAGTAAACACCCATTCACTTACTGGATGTCCTGCATGTTAGGGTGGATTAAGAGCAGAACATGCTTTTAAGAAATGATGGCACCCTTCAAACTCTCCAAGTCCACTCTCCAAATATTATTCCACTTAAGCTCTTCCTGTCTACCTTGTTCCTCAGCTCTACTGAAACTTGATGAGAATGTTTTTGAAATGAATGAAAAGGACATGGTACCGAAGGAGGAGTTATTGCTGAGAAGAAGTGAGCTACTGATTTGGTTTGGGGAGGTGTTTGCAGTTGCCAAGTCTATAGCTGCACTCATAGTCCCTGCAGGGTTTTGAGGGATCTGTTAACAGTTTAAGTAGGTTGGGACATTTAATGGAAGAGTGTGAGCAGGAGGCTGTGAATGTTACATCACTACCTGTATAGGATGAAGCACCACCACCTGTGTATGAGGAAGCAAAACCAAGGCTGTGATTCATTGCCTAAGATGACAGCTGGTGGCTGTGATCTACAGGTGTTTGCACGTGGTTTGCATAGTTTATTCTGGCTATTTTCAGCATAATTGATGGTGTGCTGGAAGTACTTCTTGGTTGTATAATTGGATATACTGTACTGTATTACCGTGCGGTGGTAAGGGAGCTGCCGCAGTGACCTTCAACACCTGTATCACCATCATCTTCGTTATAAGAATGTAGAAGGAATTTTTAAAGGTGCTGAACAATACAAGTCCCATGACAGAACTCTGTAGCATCTTATTCTTCAGAGTGGGAACTGAGACTTTGGGAGCCAAATGTGCTTCTTTTTTTAGTGTTCCTTAAATGCACTATCTTTGAAGAAAAGAATTTGCTACTGCTGGCAAATATATCTCCCTAGCTATCCATCCATCCACCTGTTCACCAACTTATCTGTCAATCAGTGACACAACCTCAGATTCATCAGTGGGGGCAAAATTGGGTGGGGCATCAACAATAGTTTCAAACTTAAAGGAAGTCAAGGGTGCAGTCCTTTCCCCTTTCCTCTCAAAGCATCTGAACATGAACAATTTATCCATGTGCTGTCCAACTCTGAATTTAGTGAGGAAAAGCGACAAAGCTTTCAGCAACTTAATAAGCAGGAATTCAAGTGTTAATAGTGAAGTACAGTACTGGAGAAAGCCACAGTGCTTTTTTTGACTGAACAATGTTGAGAAAACGTGGTATAACTGTGTTGAAGCTGTCAGCAATTCTGAAGGTATCAGATGTTCAGTGTTGTGTATTGTGACTGTGTATTATTGTATAAGATATACTGAGAGAATTTGGAATGATAAGTTTCCTGAAAATATATGCTGTTGGGAATCTTTTCTGTTTGATAATGATAAAACTGTTCATTGTACAGTATTTTTATCATCATTGTACCTTCTTTGCATGCATATTACAAAGTATATACAAAAGGTTTGTTTTCTATATCTTTTCCTGATGTCATGTCATGAAACACCAAACCTATGCTTGTTTTATGTTTGCCCATGATGACAGATGCCTGAATAACTTCAAGCATTTTAGAGTGGATGCAGTCAGTTACTTTAAGTATCCTAGCTGCCAGCTGACATTGGGTTGCATCTACTTCTTCCATACTTGCAGAAACATTTCCTGAGCAGAGTTCTGAGGAAAATACTACAAATAATGTACTTGCCTGATATGATTGTTAAGTCTTAAGTAAGGGGGGGGGGCTCATATGGCCCTTGTACAAAATTCAAAACCAAGGTTGTGTTGCATTGATTTAGGTGACACCTGATGGCTGGGATCTACTGGTGTGCATAGGGGTTTGCATAGTTTATTCTGCTTAATTATGTCTTACTTGATGATGTACTGGAAGTGTATCTTGGTTGCGCAGTTGGACATATGACCATACACTAACCCTAGTGACACATCCTAGCATTTGTTCAATTAGTAGCATTTAGCCACAACAAGTTAATGCAAACCTTATGAGTGTATCAGTGTTATTCTGACCGAAGCCTCAAACTCATGCAACATGCTTGGAGTCTCCCTCTTGGGACAATGCCTATAACCCAGACATTGATGCTTCAATACCTGGTGGGGATACTTTTAATTACTTCCCTGTTTCTTACCCTACCCTGAAGCTTTGAGTACTCAGTCTGAAGGAAGGGTTTGCTGGCCTTGAAAACATTTTTAATATTTTGGTAATCCAACAAAGGTATTACCCAGGCTTGTTTTTGAGCTTCAATCTTATTATATTATTGCTTCTTTTATTCTGATATTTCCCACCTCACTAGATACTCTGTTCCACTAAGGTATTTTTTGGCATGGGTTCCATTCTTTGTTCTGCTGTTCATTGCTTGAAGGCAAAGAGTTCAGTTATTTATTTATTTTCTTAAATAGATGACTGATCAGATTAAGTTCATTCTCTTCCATTGGAATTTCCGAATACCCACCAGACATACTTTACAGCCTCCACCCCTCCACTCCTCTAACCATGCAGATACAGGAACTTCTATGCTTTCATAAAGTGTTGCTATCAGGCTCTTGGGCACTGGATGTGTTTATGTGTCACATTACTGATGCATTGAGCAATACTGCACAGACATAGAACTGTTATGCAAGTGCACATGGATGTACAGAGGCCAAAATCCTGTTGCGTAGCATAGTAGGTTGCATTAGAGTAGGGTCACTATATCAGTGGAGATTTGGTGAGCTGACTTTTCAATAAATTCCATTGGCTAAAATGTTGGTCAGCATAGTAAGTCACAAAGGATCAATCAATGGAAAATTTGGAAGAGTTGACTTAGCAGGTGCCCACTGATTCAGCTAGCCTACTCTGTTTGCAACTTACTACGCTGATCAATAGGATTTCAGTGGCAAACATACACATACATTCATGCTGTTTCTGTCTCTTGCCTTCTTTCTCACTCTGCTCAAAATCAGATTGGCATCTAGTGAACAGTATAACATAAATTTCCCCTCTTTGCTCCCACCTGCAGCTGCATTAACGGAAAATGGTTTCCTGTGGACTTCCCATTTGTAAAACTGAATGTCAGAGTAGTTGACGTGTTTATTAACTAAGGTTTTGATGGTTTTGCCAAAAGAAACAAGAACAAAAACAGAAAGAGTTCCAAATGTCTTTCTTTTCTTCAAGGCTCTAAAACAACAAGATGCCAAAACTAACGAAGCAGAAATGATTCTGAAAAGTAAAATCCTCAAAATGGAAGGTGAAAAAAGTAAAGTAAGTATTTAACTTTTCAAAAAGGAAGTATATCTTCATGTGACAACACTGAAGAAATGACACTTGATACAATGTAAAGCAGTGAGTATACAGCTTGTATAACAGTGTAAATGTGCTGTCCACTCAAAATAACACAACATACTGCCATTAATGTCTAAACCACTGGCAACAAAAGTGAGTACACTCCTAAGTAACAAAGTCCAAATTGGGCCCAAGTAGCCATTTTCCCTCCCTGGTGTCATGAGACCCGTTAGTGTCACAAGTCTCAGGTGTGAAGGGGGAGCAGGTGTTATTGCTCTCACTCTTTCAGACCAGTTACTGGAAGCTCCACATGGCATCTCATGGTAATGAACTATCTGAGGATCTGAAAAAATGAATTGTTGCTCTACATAAAGATGGCCTAGGCTATAAGAACACTGCCAAAACCCTGAAACTGAGCTGCAGCACGGTGGCCTAGAACAAACAGTGGTTTAACAGGACAGGTTCCACTCAGAACAGGCCTCGCCATGGTCGACCAAAGAAGTTGAGTGCCCATGCTCAGCGTCATCTCCAGAAGTTGGCTTTGGGAAATAGAGTGTTGCCAGCAATGAGTGTTGCCAGCATTGCTGCAGAGGTTGAAGGAGTGAGGGCCAGCCTGTCAGTGTTCAGACCATACGCCGCACACTGCATCAAATTGGTCTCCAGGGCTGTCGTGCCATGAAGAAACCTCTTCTAAAGATGCTGCACAAGAAAGCCTGCATATGGTTTGCTGCAGACAAGCAGACTAAGGACATTGGATTTCTGGAACCATGTCATGTGGTCCAATGAGACCAAGAAAAACTTATTTGGTTCAGATGGTGTCAAGCGTATGTGGTGACAACCAGGTGAGGAGTACAAAGACAAGTGTGTCATGCCTACAGTCAAGCATGGTAGTGGGAGTGCCATGGTCTGGGGTTGCATGAGTGCTGCTGGCATTGGGGAACTACAGTTCATTGAGGGAACCATGAGTGGCAACATGTACTGTGACATACCGAAGCACAGTATGATCCCCTCCCTTTGGAGACTGGGCCACAGGTCAGTATTTCAACATGATAACGACCCCAAACACACCTCCAAAATGACCACTGCCTTGCTAAAGAAGCTGAGGGTAAAGGTGATGGACTGGCCAAGTATGTCTCCAGACCTAAACCTTATTGAGAATCTTTGGGGCATTCTGAAATGAAAGGTGGAGGTGCGCAAGGTCTCTAACATCCACCAGCTCTGTGATATAGTCACAGAGGAGTGGAAGAGGACTCCAGTGGCAACCTGTGAAGCTCTGGTGAATTCTATGCCCAAGAGGGTTAAGGCAGTGCTGATGGCCAGACAAAATATTGATGCTTTGTGCCCAATTTGGACATTGTCACTTAGGGGTGGACTCACTGTTGTTGCCAGTGGTTTAGACATGAATGGCTGTGTGTTGCGTTATTTTGAGGGTACAGCACATTTACACTGTTATACAAGCTGTATACTCACTTTCACACACACTTAGTATATCTTTTCATGTTGTCCCATGAAAAGATATACTAAAATGTTTATGAAATGTGAGGGGATGTACTCAGTTCTGTAATATACTGTACGTTGGGCATACAGCCATTTGTTGTTTTTAACATTAGCAGTAAGATCGGAGATTTAGCTCTACAGTTCAAACACAGCATTTTCAGTTGTGCGCCTATTGAAAACTAAATTTGTGTATATCCAGGAATAGTGTGCTCTTTCTTTTTATAACTGAAGTATATTTTTAGAATAATAGATATTGCATGAATTTGAACTGAGTTACTTACAAGACATGCAGTGCCCTCTTTCATTTTGCCTTGAAGCTTTTGTGGAGAGGCTTGTTTTTGTTTGTCTTGAATCACCAGTTTACGGTGGTGTTTTTTTAGTTTTTCCTCAAATGAGAGATTTCTAGCTGTTAAGAAGATAAAACTTCTTAAAACCATACTATTATGTCACTTTGCAGTGTAAAAGTAAATATACCAGCAGCTCAGTTATGTCGTATAAGTTTTTCACCCCTGAAAAATAAATAAATAAATACCACAACGTGTAAACAGATTATTCCATCTAAGGCACTGCTGTGATAATAGGGATTTTTTTGAGCTTAGCATCGTATTGCATATGAAATTAGCTTTCAGAGTACCTCTAGGTTTACTAAGCATTGTATCTAGGTAATTCAAAACATTACTAGCAACAAATGAATTTGTTTCTGTTTTTAATCCAAATTAAGCTTGAACAGGATTTGGAGCACTCCCGGAGGAAACTGAATCAGTCAGAAAACAGTCGAGACGCTCTTCTCCACCAGGTAACTGTTTTGCTGTGTGAAAGTCTATCTTCTTTCACAGCAGGCAGTGCTCAGGTTTCTTAAAATATGCCATCGAGAAGCTCAGTAGACAGTTGGAAGGTGGTATGATAAAACATTCAGCTTAGTTCATGCCAAATTTGATTATAGGATAACTTTTAATACAATTCCATCATAGTAAAGAAAACATGAGAAATGTTAATGGAGTGTAGTTGTCTTGATTTATGTTCGGACATGGCACTGTGGTATCAACATTTTATTTAAAGGCCTTAAAAAATCAATTTATTGTTTCCCATTTTTATCCTACATTACCTGGAAGGTAGTTTAGGATGAGAAAAATGTTTGGCTTAAGGTCATCCAGTTAATTTCACGGCTGCATGGGGAAACTGAGCCATTTTAATGTTCTGTCTGCTGCACCTCACTATTGAGGAAGGAGTGCTTTCTCACTAGTGAGGAATAAAAGATGGAAGATAGAATAAAGCAGTCAAGATAAAAGTTCTGGTATTATTTTTCTCTTTTCTTACACTACTTTGGCCATTGAACAAAAGTGTCCAGTGTTTTTGAGAGGCCGGTCTGTACTTGTATCTGACTCTGTCATGGATGTTCTTGAAACTAGTGGTATTTGAATTGTGGGGGCTGACTTATGCCACATAAGAGGTCTTCACAAACTACCTGGTGTAGAAGTTTCTCCCTTTCTCCCAGTTTCAATGGTACATGTTTGCTCATCTGCCACTTCTATTGATTGGCCTGTTTGATACATTTTCTCATTTTAGTTGACAGTAAATTCTCATATGTCACCTATGTAGGAGTTATATTTGTGATATAAGCCTGCTTAATTTCTTTGGGTTAAAATAACTTACACTATGATAACATTAACTTTTTTTTGGCTTTCTCACTTGGGTATTCTAGTATGTTTTAAAAGAACAGAGAAGGGTTCTATCTTAAAAGTAAAGAGGTGAAGCAACTTGATAAAATCCACCCTGTTGTGGGACTGTTATGTTTGCTTTACATAACCAAATGATGTATTGTGAAAATGAATTTCCTTATAAGAGCTAATCTCTCTTTTTTGTCATCTAAAAATTTAATTTAGTCAGAAGCAGAACTATTTTCCAGCTCAAAATATTGTATACAGAGCCTTCAAGACATTGCATTTTAAAAGGAATCAATTTTGTTATTCATTAATCATGGCAATAATTATCATTGCCATGCTTGTCTGGAAAATACGTTGTGTTTACTGTTGTTCTTATCAGTAACCCTGACAAATACAGAGGGGTACTTCCTGGTTCATTTTAGTGGCCAATTGTAATGCTGCATCTTCAAAATATTTAAAAAACAACAAATTACAAAACCAAATAATTCTCCCCTTACCACTTAGGGTTTGTAACAGGTGACATGCACTTAGGGTTTGTAACAGGTGACATGCACTCTTTCACAAATAATTGTGTCAAGATTGCAAATGATACATAGGCCTTAGTGCTAAAGTTATATAATAATATCTAACTTATGTTATTTAGAATGTTGTAATGTGTCTATATGACCAGCAGATGGTATCTAAAGTGACAAATTACTAGATCAGTAACATATTCAATACTTCAGGAAACAAAAAACAAACCCCATTATGAATATAGGATATTGTCCTTCTGTATTCACAATTCAAAACACCAGGAAATGGCCCAGTACTGCTGCACAATTTCATGCCCATGTTATCAGCAGGAAAAAGGATGCCAAGCTCACAACTATTTACAAAGTGGCACCAAGTAAGAGAAAATACCAAAAACTAATTTCTTTTTCATCAGTTGACTACTTCTCATCCAAATACAAATAAATTGTCAAGGCTGTTTTTTTGACAAGTGTGAGTAGTAATGGGCACAAGAGGGTATCCTGTAGTACAGAGGTCCATGGGCTTGCCAGAACTGGGCCGTAGAGACGGTGGGCGTGTTGCGCTCCATTCGAGGGCTTGTCACGCTTGCGTAGCAGGTGTGTCACACTCACGGTGGGCATGTCACACTTGCACAGGGGCGTGTCACAGGGGGTGTGTCGCACATGTGGTGTGTGTGTCATGCCTCGCACTAGGGGCACCCTGCCCCCCATGCACAGAGCCCAGCCCCCCCAATTGGTCCACTGTCCCAAAAAGGTTGGAGACCGCTGCTGTAGTAGACAATCTGGAAGGCCTCCTTCATGAACCAGTATTTCCGCCCCTGCAGCCTTGATTTTTCCAAGTGAAAAAAAAAGAGTGGAACCAACCATTCTCTTTCAATATAAGCAAAATTAGTCTTTTCAGTTTATATGAGCTATTTTAAATCTGGGGATGTTTAAGGTTACCTATTTCTCCATGGGGGGGAAGCTTTTAGAAAAGCTTTTCAATTAAAAAAAAAACGAACAAAAAGCCCTTTGACCAAACTTCCCCAATCTTGGCACATATCAAGAGCAAACCGTCTGCTCCAACTGAGCCAAATTTGGTGCTGATCCAAGGTCCAGTTTCAAAGTTATATTTTTTGGTTTGGACTCATTTTTAGAATTGCCTTGTAGAATGATTTGCTCTTCTGCACAAAAACATAGATGCACTATCGTGTGGGTATACTTCCTTCACTAGCTTATGGAGATCATATCTCACTTACCATGAAGGTGCAAGGCTAAATTAGTCAAAACAAAGCCTTCTGTCTGGCCTAGTGGCTACTTGCCAGCCCCACAGTTTATAAAGTTCATGGATTGCTACCCTATTAAAACAAAGATAAATTTCTGTAGAAAATATTTGAACCATGTGCAAAGCTCAGTAACTTATTCAAGCAATTAAAAGATTGCTCACAGTTGACAAGATGGTAAGGACTAATAAAAGAGTAACAGTCCAAGAGGCAAGGAGCACTCTGCTAGGGGGTGGGGAGAAGACTTTTTTCCTTCTTCAACATTATAAACCTATGCTGATGTGATCTTTATTTGCTTTAGATCTATGGCTCCCAACTTTGGGTCTCCAGATGTTCTTAGACTATCAACTCCTAGAAATTGCCAACACAGCTAGTGGTGAAGGCTTCTGGGAATTTTAGTCCAAGAACATTTGTGGACCCTTGGTTGGGAACCACTGCTTTAGATTATTGAGGTAATATTATTAATGCAACTTACTTAGTTGACAGTTATTTGATTTAGTTAATGTGTCTGCATTACATTTGTTAAAACATGAAATAGTTTAGCTAACTTCCTATTATTTTATTTTTTATATAGTTTGTAAATATGAAGTTTGAGAACAATTTAACACACACATCTACCTGTGCTTGTTCAGTAAAACAAGAAAATCTAGAGATTGTTCTGGACAGTCAGTTTATCTGTGTTGGATAGGGAAATAACCCAGAAGAAGGAAGAAAATCAAACTAGGTGTAAAAGTTTATCTGGCTTTTATTAAAATTAACCGTTTCTGGGATAAATGCCGGCTGTGATGAAGAGAGGCTTCTGAATGTTCCTATTCAATTCTATAGGGCTCTTAGGAATATGTTCAAGCATTGGACTTTCTAACCTAACAAGTGTGCCATGAGCAGAGGGTGAGGTTATCCTTGGAAGAGGTACTTTTGGGACTACAGCTTCTAGGATCTGTCAGCCAGCATGGCTTCTGAGAGCTGTCGCCCCATAAAAGTAATTATTCTAACATCTAAAAAACAATTTCTTATATCTCTGATATCCCATTATGAACAAAGCAAGTGTTGCATACATTTGGTTTGTTGTTGGGCACAGTCAACAGATAATTTATTATGGCCATGTTTTGCCTGTGCCTTAAATTTTTTTTAATACTGAAAATATCCTTGGAAATGTTCCCCATATTTAACTGAAATTCTTTCTAGTTTGTTTAAAAAGCCAGCACTTGTCTATGTATATGTGTGTGTGTGTGTTAGATTGAGGATCTCCGTTCCCAACTCCTTAGAGCAGAAGAGGAGCGTCTGAATCTACAGCATCAAATTACTCAGGTTGCCATACACCAGCGTCGTCTAGATGAACAGGGAGATGACAGGAGAAATCAAATAGGTAGGTTTCTCACATTCCATCACCTTGTTATTATACTGTATAGTGCCATGATTAGAACAGAGTAACTATGATGGCCATATTTTGCCGAAAACTATCACAGAGAGGGTGGAGTGTGTGTGTGTGTGTGTGTGTGTGTGTGTGTGTGTGTGTGTGTGTGTGTGTGTGAGAGAGAGAGAGAGAGAGAGAGAGAGAGAGAACAACATGTACATATATTTTGCAAAATTGTTTTTTAGAACTTACATGCATGGAACACCTGTCATTCACAATTTCAGTTCACTGGTTTCTTCTAATGACTCAAATCTATGAGTGTTCACAAGGAGGTTTTGGTGAAAACATGATCTTGACACGATCATATTGTTGTATGAAATAAATCTGAGTCATTAAAGAAGACACAGTGTATCAGACAGGAAATGTGCTGTGTGACCTTTTTTCCCCTTCTGGTTCCACTTAAAATACACTGAGCTCAATGATGTTTTGATTGGCATATAGTGATTTGTTTCTCTTATATTGCATTTTTATCTTTGAAGTGGTTTGTGGACATTTGGAGGCTCAGCAAAAAGTTTACATTTCATTTATGAAAGTCATGTTTTAATTCCAACAAAAAGACATGACATTCTAAGTGTTTTTCTAAAATTTAATTATCAAATTCTTAGTTTAACTAAAAACCCTGTTAATTGATATTGGCAGGGAGATTGCCAACCTTCTAGGTCCTTTGTCCCCAATTGTTTTCAAAGTAACAGGAAGAAAACTGAAGAAAACATTATTTTATGCCATGTTTACAGGCCTCCTAAAATATGTCGTTCAGTACCTTCCTCCAAGGGTCCATGTTAAGAACCTATAATCTAGGTTCTGATGTCTTATTTCCTGCTGAAGGATTATGATTTGCAAACTCAGACTGAGCCAAAAACCAGTGTTGGGCTAATACTGCAGTGACAGTGTGATAGAATTGTCATCTCCTCCCTGTGAACCCTTTATGTTGTTTGAAAACTGGCTCTAGTGGGTTTCCTACCCCTCCAGAATGGGTTTTTCAGGTAGATGATGGGCCCCTTCCGAAGTTTTCGAGTGGAAGCCTTCCATCAGTGGATAGCCACTTTGGATTTGGGTCTTAGCCCTGATTGATGAGGCCTGCCCTTGTTAACGTGGTAGACCTCTACTATCATAACATGTGTAGACACAGAAGAAAATTTGTAAATAGATATTCAGATGTTCACTGGAATTAACTGCTCTTGAAGCAATTCACTGAAATCTCTCAATTTATTTGACAGCTCAGTGCCATCTGTTATGTAAGCAAATGTAGACAGAAAACCAGCTATGCTTTGATGATTTTAGCCTTTGTTCTGTAAAGCATTGAACCACTCAGTACAGCTTGCTCTCCATATGTGTCTTGGTGGCATTAAAAATATTTATTTCCATCCCGGACCTTGTGTAACTGCACAGACAGAGGTTCTTGTAGTCTGGTCTGGTAGCACAATTTTCCTGCTGACGCTTTAATGTTGCCACTAATAGTCCCTTATCGCCCTCTAGCAGGGGAAACATTGAAGTAATTTATCTTCTGGACACTATAACAAATTTGGCTTGGCTTTTGCTGGAATAATTAAGAATTTTATAAAGTTGTGTTATTATGTATTCAATAAATTTGTAATAAAACACATATAATTGTTTGAATACGGAATAAATAAAAAGGATAGATAAATATTATTTACAGTCTAAAAAACATCTTTTTCTTTGATACAAAGTGAAAGTGACCTTTCTGGCAGTCAGTATAATGGAGAGGGCATGTTTTTGAATATTATCTCCTGTGGGTCAGTGAAGCAAAATTGTGCAATGTTGTTTTTGAGCTGGGGGTAAAGCATGAAACAGAATATTATCTTCACATATATTTTGGCCTGGTTAATACTGAATTAAACATCACTGTTCATTCTGATGCCTAAAGAAAGCAGTGTCCTAAGAGAGGAGAACTGAAATGTCTAGGTGCCTTCCTCACAGGTTCCTTCAACAATCTTAAATAATATTAAACAATTTTAAAGCTAGAATCCCAGTTGTTCTGAAATTCAGCACCTTGTCTGTGATAAAATAAGGGAGGCCATTCTCTAGAATATGCTCCCTTCTGCTACCCTTTGGTTGGTGGTATATTTGCAAACACATTTGAGTCAATGCATTTTTTTTCTTTCACTTCCATCCCAGGAAACATAGACAACTGTATTATTTCTCTTCCTACGCCTGCCACCCATTGTGTGTTAATGTATTATCTCATATCTCTAGTTCTTTCTGTCATTGTTAATGAGCTTCCTTTCACCAAGCCATTTCATGAATGTGGAGAGTAAAACCACTCCACACTACAGTAGGCAGACATGGCTTATACGTGAAGGCAGCTCTTCCATCTGGAGTTCCTCAAGCCAGTTCTTTGCATTCTTTTTCTTTATTCTGCAGCAAGACTGGGAAACACATGGCCTGCAGATGTTGCTGGATGGCAGCTCCCTTGATCTCTTACCACTGGCTCTTTTGGCTAGGACTGATGGGAATTGCAGTCCAACAGCATCTGTAGGCCACACATCCTCCCACCACTGTTCTGCAATGTGACATCCCCATGAACAGCATAAAACTAAGAGCATTTCATTTCATATATATGCATGTAGAGCTCTGTGTGTTTGTACTTTTTCAGACACACACACACACATGACTATTAGTATATAATATGTTTTATGTACGTATGTGTTTAGTCGTTTAGTCGTGTCCGACTCTTCGTGACCCCATGGACCAGAGCACGCCA
The DNA here is from genome assembly GCF_051106095.1 of Pogona vitticeps. Lineage (NCBI taxonomy): Eukaryota > Metazoa > Chordata > Lepidosauria > Squamata > Agamidae > Pogona > Pogona vitticeps. Next base: position 324,671,359 of record NC_135783.1, on the reverse strand, counting down.
GGCCCTCCTGTCTTCTACTGCCTCCCGGAGTTGTGTCAGGTTCATGTTGGTTGCTTCGCAGACACTGTCCAGCCATCTCATCCTCGGTCGTCCCCTTCTCCTCTTGCCATCACACCTTCCTAACATCAAGGTTTTTTCCAAGGACTCTTTTCTTCTCATGAGATGGCCAAAGTACTGGAGCCTCAGCTTCAGGATTTGTCCTTCAAGTGAGCATTCAGGGTTGATTTCCTTTAGAACTGATAGGTTTGTTCTCCTTGCAGTCCAGGGGATTCTCAAGAGCCTCCTCCAGCACCACAATTCAAAGGCATCAATTCTTCGGCGGTCTGCTTTCTTTATGGTCCAGCTCTCGCTTCCATACATCATGACAGGAAAAACCATAGCTTTGACTATTCGGACTTTTGTTGGCAAGGTGATGTCTCTGCTTTTCAAGATGCTGTCAAGATTTGTCATCGCTTTCCTCCCAAGAAGGAGGCGCCTTTTAATTTCAGGGCTGCTGTCTCCATCTGCAGTGATCATGGAGCCCAGGAAGATAAAATTTGACACTGCCTCCATATCTTCCCCTTCTATTTCCCAGGAGGTGATGGGACCAGTGGCCATGATCTTAGTTTTTTTGATGTTGAGTTTCAGACCGTTTTTTGCACTCTCCTCTTTCACTCTCATTACAAGGTTCTTTAATTCCTCCTCACTTTCTGCCATCAGAGTGGTATCATCTGCATATCGGAGGTTGTTGATATTTCTTCCGGCAATCTTAATTCCGGCTTGGGTTTCTTCCAGTCCAGCCTTCCGCATGATGTATTCTGCATATAAGTTAAATAAGCTGGGGGACAATATACAGCCTTGCCGTACTCCTTTCCCAATTTTGAACCACTCAGTTGTTCCATGACCAGTTCTAACTGTTGCTTCCTGTCCCACATATAGGTTTCTCAGGAGACAGATAAAGTGGTCAGGCACTCCCATTTCTTTAAGAACTTGCCATAGTTTGCTGTGGTCCACACAGTCAAAGGCTTTCGCATAGTCAATGAAGCAGAAGTAGATATTTTTCTGGAACTCTCTGGCCTTCTCCATAATCCAGCGCAAGTTAGCAATTTGGTCTCGAGTTCCTCTGCCTCTTCGGAATCCAGCTTGTACTTCTGGGAGTTCTCGATCCACATACTGCTGAAGCCTACCTTGTAGGATTTTGAGCATAACCTTGCTAGCGTGTGAAATGAGTGCAATTGTACGGTAGTTGGAGCATTCTTTGGCACTGCCTTTCTTTGGGATTGGGATGTAGACTGATCTTTTCCAATCCTCTGGCCACTGTTGAGTTTTCCAAACTTGTTGGCATATTGAATGTAGCACCTTAACAGCATCATCTTTCAAGATTTTAAATAGTTCAACTGGAATGCCATCACCTCCACTGGCCTTGTTGTTAGCCAGGCTTTCTAAGGCCCACTTGACTTCGCTCTCCAGGATGTCTGGCTCAAGGTCAGCAACTACATTGTCTGGGTTGTCCGGGATATCCAAATCTTTCTGATATAATTCCTCTGTGTATTCTTGCCACCTCTTCTTGATGTCTTCTGCTTCTGTTAGGTCCCTCCCATTTTTGTCTTTTATCATGTTCATCTTTGCGCAAAATGTTCCTCTAATATGTCCAATTTTCCTGAACAGATCTCTGGTCTTTCCTTTTCTGTTATCTTCCTCTATTTCTTTGCATTGTTCATTTAAGAAGGCCCTCTTGTCTCTCCTTGCTATTCTTTGGAAGTCTGCATTCAGTTTTCTGTAACTTTCCCTATCTCCCTTGCATTTTGTTTCCCTTCTCCTCTCTGCTATGTCTAAGGCCTCGTTGGACAGCCACTTTGCTTTCTTGCATTTCCTTTCCTTTGGAATGGTTTTCGTTGCTGCCTCCTGGACAATGTTACGAGCCTCTATCCAAAGTTCTTCGGGCACTCTGTCCACCAAATCTAGTTCCTTAAATCTGTTCTTTACTTCCACTGTGTATTCATAAGGGATTTGGTTTAGATTATAGCTGAGTGGCCCAGTGGTTTTTCCTAATCTCTTCAGTCTAAGCTTGAATTTTGCTATGAGAAGCTGGTGATCAGAACCGCAGTCAGCTCCAGGTCTTGTTTTTGCTGACTGTATAGAGCTTCTCCATCTTTGGCTGCAGAGAATATAATCAATCTGATTTCGATATTGCCCATCTGGTGATTTCCATGTATAGAGTCGCCTCTTGTGTTGTTGGAAAAGAGTGTTTGTGATGACCAGCTTATTCTCTTGACAAAACTCTATTAGCCTTTGTCCTGCTTCGTTCTGAACTCCAAGGCCAAACTTCCCTGTTGTTCCTTTTATCTCTTGGCTCCCTACTTTAGCATTCCAGTCCCCTAGAATGAGAAGAACATCTTTCTTTGGTGTCAGTTCTAGAAGGTGTTGTAAATCTTCATAGAATTGTTCAATTTCAGTCTCCTCAGCAATGCTGGTTGGTGCATAAACATGGATTATTGTGATGTTGAATGGTCTGCCTTGGATTCGTATTGACATCATTCTATCATTTTTGAGATTGTATCCCATTACAGCTTTTCCCACTGTTTTGTTGACTATGAGGGCTACTCCATTCCTTCTACGGGATTCTTGCCCACAATAGTAGATATGATAATCATCTGAGCTGAATTCGCCCATTCCTGTCCATTTTAGTTCACTGATGCCCAGGATGTCGATGTTTATTCTTGCCATCTCCTGTTTGACCACCTCCAGCTTCCCAAGGTTCATAGATCTTACATTCCAGGTTCCTATGCAGTATTTTTCTTTGCAGCATTGGATTTTCCTTTCACTTCCAGGCACGTCCACAGCTGAGCGTCCTTTCGGCTTTGGCCCAACCACTTCATTAGCTCTGGAGCTACTTGTACTTGTCCTCCACTCTTCCTCAGTAGCGTGTTGGACGCCTTCCGACCTGAGGGGCCCATCTTCCAGCGTCATATCTTTTAGCCTTTTGTTTCTGATCATGGGGCGTTCTTGGCAAAGATACTGGAGTGGCTTGCCATTTCCTACTCCAGGTGGATTGCGTTTAGTCGGAACTCTCCACTATGTCCTGTCCGTCTTGGGTGTCCCTGCACGGCATAGCCCATAGCTTCTCTGAGTTACTCAAGCCCCTTCGCCACGACAAGGCAGCAATCCATGAAGGAGATACGTACGTATATGAAGGAGATATGTCCATGAAGGAGATATGTACGTATAGGCCATGTTAATTGGACACTTGCACAGATTCCATTAACTTTCTATCAATTAAGTTTACCTGTTGCTCTCTCGAAAACTCTGTTTATGTGTACCTGCTGTTTGGGGTGTAATATTTCCTATTTCAAATTGTGCCATGTATTCCAGTGACTCCGTGGTCTGACCAAGAGAAGAAAGAGCTGGAGAAACAGATCTGGGAACTGAGAGAAAAGCTAAGTCACAGTGCTGTAATGTCAGAGATAGAGGAATTAAAACGATGCATAGAGCGCAAGGACAAAGAGAAAGCACAGCTTGGAATGCAAATAGAGGTAAAATGCCTTTTAAAATGATAATTTTTGAGTCCTTTTAGTTTTCAACTGGCCTTATGTGGCAGAAATGTCGGGCTTTCCGAACATCAAATTAAGTGGCAATCCTACATTAAGATGAGAGCTTGCATGAAGGAACTCTCCCTGCATAGGCAGGGAAGAAAGAAAAATGATTCCTGTACAAGAAAGCAAGCATGTCAGGAAGAAAGCTAGCCACAGCACCCTTCTCATGAATACTTGGTTTTTTATGTGCGGGTGATTGTGAGTGGGTGCAAGCAGTCTAGAAATAAATCAGTACATTGGTGATTCAGTGGGCATAACTCCAATCTTCAGGCAGGAGATATGCATAAAATTCAATAAGATAAAACAAATCCAAAGTGAAATGTTTCCACATGAAATTTCAGAGGCTGAAGAGGTTGTTTTACAACCAAATGATTCATTTCGAATTTGTTTTTACAAAAAATTTAATGGGCATTGGCTGGTCATATTTTTTAATATCTATTAATACTCAATTCTGCGTATCCTAACAAATAATCTGATTTGGTATACTCTAGCTATGGCTTTGCAGCTTACAAAACTGCAGAATTATAAACTTAGATGGGACCTCAAGGGTACCTAGCCCCAAGCCCCTGCCAGTGCACAAATCCATGACAGTCAGACCCAAAATCCTTCTTTTGCTGCTGTTTGGCTGCATCACCAGGCGTCTTATAACCAATCTTACACAAATATAAAGACAAGTTTTGTCGCATACAGGGAAAAGATCTTTTTCCATCTACCATCCTTATGTCAATATGTTGGCCTGTGATAGAGTTTTGTATTAACACAAGCCTGGGCCACTTATACATACTGCAATTGTTTCTGATTTGTAGCTAAGCTTGTGGTTAGCAATAAAGCCAAATAAGAATGCTTTTCTGTGCATAGAACAGACATGTAGCAGTACCTAGCAGATTTAGCTTCTTTCTGGCTATCTATAGAGACAGCCCAGATTTAGCTATCCGTTAATCGCATGGACATCGTTCTTCTTCTACACAGTTGGTAGATTCTCAGGCTGAAATCTCATTCATGTAAGTTCCATGGTGTCATCAGCTGAGACAAGTTTTTTGGAAATTAAAATTTCTTTCTATCCTGTAGTACCCATGAATCGTGAATAATCCCTTACATTGTGGGAGGCTGTGGGACAGGAGGAGGAGGTCTTTAATTGCTACCAGTGACTTCACTGAATGCAACAGTTTTTGGTAATTGAAGTCTTCCCCCCTCTCATTCAATAGCCCCAGCAGATTCCTGACAATGTGGAGACTTTGGGACAGGAGGGGAAAATATTTAATTTCCAAAACAAAATTACCCCAGTTGGTGACACCATCATATAAGTATTATGCCATGGAACTTCCACAAACAGGATTTCAGCCTCAATGATTTTGTTTTTGGAACCTTTTGGGTGCACAGTGTCGCAGTTGCACAGTCCAACTCCATATTGGAGGACAGCTGGTTTTGAATCTTAATTGTCAATCGTACTTGCATCCATCCACAAGATAAAATGGAGGAGAAGCTGCCTCTGGGAACTAATGGTTGAAATTCTATTGGTTCGTATAGTAATTCACAACTGGAGGAGGTCCATTGGATCAACTCCTCTGTTAAGTTCCATTGATTCAATGGGTCTGCTCTGTTTGCAACGTACTACACTAAGCAACAGGATTTCAGCCATTATAATGTAACTGTCTTTTGAGTTATCATGAGCCCATGCATACATAACTTCTGCCAGCAGTACTGAAAAGAGTAAATGTTTTGTTGTACCTACTTTATTTATTTATTATAATATTTTTACTCAGCCTTTCTCCTTAAAAAGGACCCAAGGCAGCTTACATCATTGAAACACAGTATTTAAAAGCTAAAAACGGTAAATATATAAACAGTAAAAAAGAATCAGACAAATATCTTATTAAAATGGTAAACAAAATCAACACCAAAAACAGATTCAAAACAACGGCACAACATCCAATCGAAAAACTCCCAATTTAGTTAGCCAATCACTAAGGGAAAGCCTGTCTGAAGAGAAAGGTCTTTGTCTGCTTCTGAAAGATAGGCTCAGCTTGGCCTCTTATGATAGCGAGTTCCAAAGTCTGGATGCAGTGGCAAAGGAGGGCCTCTTTGTCCCCACCAAATGCACCAGTGAAGGGTGATGAAACCAAGAGAAAAGCCTCCCTTGACCTTAACACCTGGGCATGCTAATAAAGGGAGATACAGTCCTTGAAATGCTTTGGACCCAGGTCTTTCAGGGCTTTGTAGGTTAATTCAGTACTTTGAATTGTTCCCAGAAATAGATCGGCAGTTAGTGGAATTGTATGTGAGCCCTGTAACCAGCCCCATTTAACAATTTGGCTGTAGTGTTTTGGACCCACTGAAAGTTCTGAACATTTTGCAAAGGCAGCTCCACATAGAGCGCATTGCAGTAATCTAGCCATGATGTAATCAAGGCATGTATCACTGTAGTCAGATCAGATTTCTTGAGGATCAGGCGCAGCTGGCTTTCTCATTTTAATTGTTCAAATGCACTCCTGGCCACCGCCGAAACCTGAACATCCAGGCTCAGAGATGGCACTGTTTCAAATCCCAAAGTTCAGACACCCAAAAAACATAATTGCTGCATTTACTAGTTGTTCTGAAGGTCGTGATTCTGATAACTTCTTTCAGATGAGTTGTACAAAACTGTTTATAAGTCAACCTGAGGCATCCTGCACTGATTGCTATGTGATGTTTCCTATGTGAAAGGTTATACATCTGAAATATTGAGGTTATGAACATTTTGTAAAGTGCAAGGTTTTTTTTTAACATTTGGATTTTAAAGATACCCTTGGCACAGCTATTACCCTTTGAAGATCAGAACTCCAGTTAATCAAGTTTGAAAAGTATAAGTGAGCAATCATTAGAGCAGCAGTATTTAATTTGGCATAGCAGTGCATTTGAAAGTAACATTTAATTTCCTTTATAACTTTGTGATCAGGTTTGTATTGGAAGCTGCCAACTTGCTCAAAGCAATGTTAAGAACAAATCAGAGTTCAGCAATAATGTTGTCAACTATAACTCTAGTAAGAACTTCTGTGAAACAGATGGCAGAATAACTAGAATCTACTCCAAGTATAAAATGCTCATTACTGTAAAACTGGTTGAGAGATTGATCTTTGGTTTTTTTAAAAAGCTAATATTCATAGCCTTCTTGCTTTGATGGGAATCAAAGGAATAAAATTAAATTATTATAAAATATTAATACTCCCCTCCCGCAAAGATTTAAAGATTTTACAACTTGTAACAAAAATTAGGTGCTGAAGCATTGAAATTGCTGATTGCATTTCCTGTTTTACCATAGTTGTCTCCGAATATAATAAGAGTACCAAATAAACTGATATACGCAAAGAGAGCAATGAGACTTTATCAGAATTTAATTTTGTGGTGGATCACAATTTAGCTGCTGCTTGGCTGCTTAACCATTTCTAGTAATCTGTTCTAGAAAAATATTGATAGAAGATGTGTGAAAATGCTTGTTTTTTGCAAGTTTTAAATTCACAAGCTTTAAGGTCTGTTTCATAATTTATTTATTTATTTATTTGATTTATTTGATTTATACCCCGCCCATCTGGACCAATGGACCACTCTAGGCGGCTTCCAATATAAAATTAAACAATAAAATACAACAGATACATGGCTAATACAAAACAGCTAGAATAAACTAAAAAATAGGAAAATACGAAGAAGAAAATCAAGAATTGGCTGGAGGGAAGGCCTGAATAAATAACCATGTTTTTAATTGGGTTTTGAAGATGCCCAGTGTAGGGGCCACGCGAATTCCTGGAGGGAGATTGTTCCAAAGGCGAGGAGCCACCGCCGAGAAGGCCCGGTTTTGTGTCTTCTCCTTCCGGGCCTCTCTCGGCGTCAGGCTTCTCAGCCTCACCTCCTCACTCGCATGGGTGATCCGGGTAGACCTTGGTGGAAGTAGGCGTTCTGCCAAGTATCAAGGTCCTAAACCATTTAGGGCCTTATAAGTAAGCATTAGAACTTTGAAGTTGACGCGGAAACAGATGGGCAGCCAATGCAATGCAGCCAGCGTAGGAGAAATATGATGGTGTTTTCTCACTCCAGTAAGGAGTCTGGCTGCAGCATTCTCCACCACCTGAAGTTTCCGCATCAGCCTCAAAGGCAGCCCCACGTAGAGCGCGTTACAGTGGTCTAATCTTGAGATTACGAGCGCATGTACCAAGGAGGTGAGCGCCCCCGAGTCAAGGTAGGGTCGCAGCTGGGCAATCTGCCAGAGATGGAAGAAGGCAGTGCGGACTACCGACGCCACCTGGGATTCCATGGTGAGCGTCGGGTCCAAGTGTATGCCCAAGCTACGAACCCCACTCTTCGCGGCCAAAGTGACCCCCCCAAATGTGAGAGAGTCACCCAAGCCACCTACCATGGGGGCACCCACCCTCAAAACTTCCGTCTTATCCGGGTTCAGCCTCAGCCCGTTCTCCTGCATCCATTTCAGTACAGCTTCCAGGCAGCGCTGAAGGGACAGGACAGCATCACCTGCAGTTGGTGAGAAGGAGATGTAGAGCTGGGTGTCATCGGTGTATTGATGACACGAAGCCCCACACCCCCTGATGACCCCACCCAGCGGTCTCATATAGATGTTAAACAGCATTGGGGAGATGATCGACCCCTGTGGGACCCCGCAATTGAGGTTCCATGGGGCCGACACATTCTCCCCAAGCTGCACTCTCTGGGGGTGGTCCCCCAAGAAGGAACGGAGCCAGGCCAGTGCCAGGCCACCGATTCCCAGCTCGGAGAGCCTCCCCAGGAGGATACCATGGTCGATGGTACCAAAGGCCGCTGAGATGTCGAGGAGGACCAGCAGAGACACTTTGCCCCTGTCGGCCTCCCTCAACAGGTCATCGTACAGGGCGACCAATGCCGTCTCTGTACCATGGCGCGGCCTGAAGCCCGACTGAAATGGATCCAGGGCATCTGTTTCGTCCAGGTGAGCTTGGAGCTGATCCGCCACCACCCTCTCGACCACTTTGCTCATGAAAGAAACATTGGCGACGGGCCTATAATTGCCAATTTTGTCCGCCGCCAAACTAGGTTTCTTTCTTATGGGCCTAATGAGTGTTTCTTTGAGGGCAGAAGGAAACCTGCCCTCAAGGAAAGACCCATTTATTATTACAGTGGCCCATTCAGTTGTTATCGGCCTGGCTGCTTTGATTAGCCAGGCCGGGCAAGGGTCTAGGGAGGAGGTGGTGGCTCGACAGCGATCAAGCACCCTGGCTACAGAATCAGGCGTGACAGGCTGAAAGGTGTCAAAAGTTACCGGGTGAGACGGAGCGCTGGACATCTCTGCTCAACTAACAAATCATATAACACACATTTTGTTTCTCGCTGTTACCCTCCAAGGGAAATGGCAGCAGCTGCAGGAGGCAAAAAGGAAACGGATTATTTCCTTCTTGATATGACATTAAGTCACAAAAGACTGTGAACTTGAAAACTGCAGTAGTAAAACAGCCTCCCATCTGATCTATTATTTAAAGTAGTGCCTCCATCTGCAGATCTGACAAGGTTGTGTGCCTTTTCCAGATGGAGTTGGGCAAGCTTGTTTCAGAGGAACAACTTCACCTTATGGTGATTAGGGAAAAAGTAAGATGCATCCCTGGAATGAGAGATATATTTCTTCTGATTATCCAACAGTTGTTATCCAGGAATATTGAATTCCAAACTGGGAATTCTGAGAACTAAACCTTGTTCACCCAGATAAGCTGCCACGGTCTGTTAATTGCATACAGTTTACTGGGGGACCTCTAAGACAGACTGGGTGGAACATGAATACAATCACACAGTTTCTTGTGACATGGGAGGCTAGAAGTATACTGACAGTATTCTTCTTATGTATATGTTAACATCCTGATCTAACCAGGAAGGACATGACAAGTCAGAGAATGATCAGCATGGATTCTGTGGCATGAAGCTGCTATTAGCAATAATTCTGTTGATTACTATGGCTGGAATAAGTGCTTTTGCTATTGCAGTGCAGGCTGTATCCCTGTCAATAGTGGATGGATATATATTGAGAGGGATGCCTCAGGCTGTATACATCTAGCAACCCCACCCCATCCCAAATATTAACCATCTGAGGCATTGGCTATGATCTGGTGGGGTTATTTTATTGAAATTCTATTTATTATGAAACCACTTCCAATTGTGTAACTTGGAAAGGTGGTGAAAGGGAGAGATCCTCTTCTTCTGAATCTCTCTTCTCCGGCGTCCAAATATTTGCCCCAGGGAAACATTTTGGAATAGGGTTGGGCACAGCACTGAAGGCAGATGATAGAGGAGAGGATGGGAGGGATGGTCTCTTGTACTCTTGGTTGATCTGGTACACAGAGCTTAGCAAAAAGGAAGGGAAGACTCCCTTCGGGTAAAGTAGCCGAGAAATGGCTGCACAGTCACAGCCCTTTGATCCTGGAGCCCTTTCATGGCTGCTTTATCCACTTACTAAGCCCTATGAAAGGGCTTCAGGATCAAAGGGCTGCAATTGTGCAGCCTTTACCCAAAGGGAGCCTTCCTTCCTTTTTGCTAAGCTCCATGGCTTTACAAGAGGCAAGAAAAAGCGGCGGTCAAAGGGAGCCCTTTGATTCCTGCTTTTCCCTTCCTTTTACGAAGCTCCGTGGCTTTAGCAAAAGGAAGAGAAAAGCAAGGATCAAATTTTCTAATTTGGGGTTAGAAAAGGGTGTGTGTGTCATCTTATACATTGGGTCATCTTATAAATGGAAAAATATGGTATTTGGATTTTAAATGCAGATTATTTCTCCCATCCAGAACTGGCCCTTAGTTTTGCTTCCTGTCCCAAGTTCTGCCCCACCATTGTAGGGAGCCAAAAAATTTTCTTTGTGAACTTCTGGCTCGTTATCATTAGTTTAAAAAACTGTAATGATTTCTGTGGATTTTCAGAATCCTTTCAGAATTCTTTGCCAAGAATAAGGGAATGGAAATAATTTTCAAGATCAGTCTAATGATTTTGTACCTGATAGGGTCTTTGTGTAATCCTGCATACTAGTATTCATAATCAGTGTTTTAGAAATACAAATATTTATTATTTTAAATTGGCCATAAGCACTGGAAAAATTTAGCTTCTTGCTAACGTCTCTAAATGACAAAATTGTTGATAATATGGCTTCATATTTCTATTTCCCTTGTGAAAACACCTCTGTAATCATGGAATAGTTGAGTCTGTACTGAAGCTATGCTTTTCCAAAGGTCAGCTGGGAAAATATTGCATTGTGGAAAAATGCATAGTTCATAAAGCACTGAGAATTTATTTAAGCCAATGAAAATATGTGACTGGCTTAGCAATGTGATTCCAACTTGGAACAAAGGGTATCTTCTGGCACTGTGATGTTCTGTTTTATAATCAATGGATGAAATACATGTATTTAACAGGCCAGGCAGAAGTACTTTCTTAAATATAAGACATAACATATTTCTGCAGTGATTAAGAATTGTTCGAGGTTTCTGGAAGCATCTCTTTTTCTTCTCCCCACCTTCACTTGGTTAGGTAGTCCTGAGCTTCATTCCTCATGGGCTTTACATCTGAAAGTTAGAGAAGACATATGTCTAATACTATTTCAGGAAGTTTTCCAAAGTTCAGCATGCCACCTCCCCATCCCACAGGTAATTTATCACAATTTCTTGTCTAGATTGTCAACACTGTTTAAGTGTTACAGACTTTGGCAAGATCCTCTCTCATCAAGTAAGCCTTTGGTGCTGCTGACTTGTTTGGGATTGGCAGTCTGACTCAGGTAGTGACAGGCATCCAGTACTTTCTTGCACAAGCTCTTCCCACCTTCCCCAGCCTCCCTTTATTCCTCTCCTTGACTTTCCTAGCAGATGTTCATTGTGTTATCATTGATGGGACTTTCTCAGTCTTTCCTGTAGTAGCAGCTCCTCTGAGTGGCCACATGTTTCTTAAGGTCTTGTTTAGTAGCACATTGGCCACTTGGAGCATCTGGAACTTCAGGAAGGGTGTCAGATGGTTAGGTGGCAAAAAAGGTGAGCTGCTGCTGGAGCATGCGCAGGCATGAGCAAGGGCGCAACCCAGTGTAGCTCCATAGGTGAAACTTCTTTCTGCCAGCTCTAAAGAGGATGTAAGCCAAAGGATTAAGTCTGTCATGTCCTGGAACAATTGCTACACAACTATAGCAAAAGTGGCTTGGTAGATAGAGAGGTCAAGTACAGCCAGGAAAATCTGGATTGAAATCCAACAAAATCCCTGCTTGCACAGTTATGCTGTATTGCAGAGTTGTGCAAGTGCTTAGGCAAGCCTTTGTGCAAAAGAGGTCAAACAACCAGTTGTGCAACTGCTCACACAACTCACGGACATGGTTTTGCAACTGTCTATAAAGCCACTGGCAGAAAACTGTTTTGGATGCTACCCGTGAACTAATTTGACAATGACTAACTGCTAGTGCAACAAATCTTGTGTTAGTTCATAGTGACATGGGATATAGACCTTAGGTTCAAATTTCTCCTCAACCATGGAAAGTGCTGAGTAACTGAGGTTACTTGGGCCATTTACTCCCGAAGCTGAAGCTGTCATTCATTTGTATATGAAGAGGAAAAGAAGTTTATAGGCAGGTGTGTTTCCTCTTCCATTCAACTTTGGCTTTGGAGTGAAGACCTCTTATTTAGCTGTAATCCCCCATTAGGCCTAAACTAGGGGACCCTGACTTACTGATGGTCTTTCAATCAGAGAAAATAACCCATGATGGAGGCTCATACCTGGATTCCTTCAGATGATAGTTTCAGCTGGACCATGGCTCTCCATCTCCTGCTCACAGGAATGTTGTGATACATACATGGCGCTAAGATACCATTGCATGTTGTACTCAGCTGCCAAGAGAAAGGTTAAGTTTTTTAAAAAAAAAATCGCCATCACAGGGATGCATGCAGCAACTGGATCTAGCATAGTTCATTGCATGTGCAGATTTGGATATAGGATACAAGTTTAAGGGAATGGTTAGCTAGTACAGAAATTTTGCAGAAAGGGACCAGGCAGTTTATCATAATTTATTCTTTTTTACAAAAATAAATATGGATACTTTAAGAGATTTACTTCTTGTGAACCTTTAGAGAACTGTGTATGTCAGCAGTGTTACACTTGACTGGGAAACAAATATATTAAAACTGACAATTAAAAAAGTTAAATTTAGCTTCACTGGTGTACCTTTCAAAAGTTACCTAGACCTTAAGTTGGAAGACACATTGTACATACAAAATGCATCCATTCTGTTCTCTTTAAACTGATGTTGAACCTCATTAACCTTCATAGGCTATTTGTATTCATAAGAATTCCAAGTATCTTCTCATCAATGGTTGTCACTGATTTAATCTCTTTCTTTTCCGTTGGCTTCAAGCCAAATGAACTGAAAATAAGCCCACAGTTGACTTTACATAATGTGAAGAAGCTTTCAGAGGAAATAACAAAATGTGCAGCTTTTAAATTAAATGAAAGAAGCAGTAATTGAGAGAGGTTGCATGACTTGGTGTCATTAAAAAGCAGCTGATTTTTTTCCTTTTTCTTTTTTTGCTGAGATACTGTGTCAGTTTCATATGTATTCAGTCGTAAGTCTTTTCCAGTCACACACACACACACACACACACACACACACACACACACACACACACACACACACACACACACACACACACACACACACACACACACACACACACACACACACACACACACACACACACACACACACACACACTTTTGTTGGCATTTTTGTAAACCCCCCTTCCCTTTGCGTTCCCTTATCACAATGCAGCAAGGTGGAAAGATTGCTGGTAGAAGCAGTTCTGGGAGCAGGAAAGGAGACAATTGGCACTTGCTTCATGAATTTGCTGCTGGCATTGCTTGATCATCTTGATTCTTTCCTCATGTGTATCCCAACTTCAATAAATTGTCTAGCTGGCACGGATGTTCAGTGGGGGAGCTTTGTATTTTATTTTAATCTGGAACTTTCAACCAGTTGCTTTCTGTCACTGAAAAGTGCATACAGTTTTATGTTCTAAACAAGGATGTTTCCCTTTTATCATGAAGTTTTATATAATGTTCCTAAAATACGGGGGAAGCTGAAATAGGTGTCAGGTCAGGGATTCTGATCCGTGAACATATCCCCAAGAGCCCTACAGAACTCTGTAGACCTCTATGGAAAAATCACAGCTGGCTAATTCAGTTAAGGGTTAATTCCAGAATGAAACCAAACGATCATTGATAATCATGGCAATATTATTAAGGTATAAGTCTTTCCTGAGTGTCAAGGTACTGTATAAATGTTTGCATTGTTGCGATGATTCCAGGAAACATCAGTTAGTCTAATTCTACAAGCTTTATTTCTCTCCATTGCTTCTATCATCTGTAAGCAAGAAATACTTAAAAAGAAACATGTTAGCATATATTGAAAATGTTATTACTGTTATGAGTACTTTAGGTACAAAGGTTTAAAATATATTGCCATCCAAAAAGTCTTATAACTATGAAAAATTGCAAAATAAGAAATAATCCAAAAATAACATTTAAGCTGTAGGCAGAAATTAAATCAATTTATATTTGAATTAAAAAATAAAGGCACATTCAAAAAATGAGACTGCATCTTTAAAAATACTAAGGTTCTTAAAAGTGATAATATATAAAAGAAAATAAATGTTGTAGCCTCTAAGCATATTAAGAACACATGTGAAATAATTCTAAATGCCCACTCAACCAAACCAGTTTGAATATATGAGGAAAATCCACGATAAATGTTGTGGGTATCTGGTGTCTGTGGTGTAGTGTGAAGCATTGCCTTATAAGAGTTGAATTCCTGAATGCTTCTGTGTGTTTCTTTATCTACCTATATTTATAAATTCCTTCAATTGGCTTCACCTCCCCTCATTCTGTAAAAAAAAAAAAATCCCTTTTCCAGGGGCCTGGAGATCCAGGGCTCTTGAGCTCCAAGAAATTTTTTGAAATGGGAATCTTAATAGTTGTTGCACCTAATCTAGCATCAGAGTTTGGTAACTTAATATCTGGCATGCTGTAACAATAGCAATAATATCATTGTTATGACTAAAAAATTTACAGAGGTTGGAGTAAGAAACGGTTATAGCATAAAAGATCTGGAATCCCCAGATCATGGAAAGCCAGAATATTTTGATTACAGAGAGTACAAACCAATAAGATCTGCAAACACCACCTCTATATTTACAAACAGTAACGCATGCATGTTCAGGTGTCAGGATGTAATGGCACTGTGATCTTGCTCTGCGGAAAAGCTAGCTAATTGTTTTGAAATAACTATAATACATTATTGTTCAAGCCTCAATTTTAAAAGCACTTTCATTTTCAGGGCTACTTATTCTATACTCCCTCTTATTTTATTTTTAAAAATCACTATATGTACAGAATTTCCAACCTTGACTTTGGAGTGTTTATTATTATACTTTGCTGAATCTTTTTTATTGCTGATCAGTCTTTGTGCACATTATCAGCTCAGCGAGCCAAAATTACATATGTATTTTTGTAATTTCTGCACTTTTTGCACATGCAGAACCAAGCCAGTTCACAATGTCAATTAAAAATGATACAGTAATAACTTCAGGCAACTCCAACTTGCCTCTTTTCTAGCTGTATTTATCTACATTGCTTCTAACTTCCCTTTTTTGAAATAGCAAGTCTAAAATTCATTGAAGACAATCATACAATTGTGAGGAAAAGATGTAGGCACAAATACTTAAAATCCAAAAGTCTTAGTCATGTAAAACTATAGGTACATACACTTAAACAAGGTCCAGAATCTCTGAAAAGTTGCACACATTCTAACACAAAGCTTCAATTGTAGTTGAAAGAAAAATCATATAGAATAAAGAAGCTTACAACTCCAAAAGATAGAAAATCCATCTCTAAAAACAATTAAAAATACAAAACAGTATTCACTGTTGTTTTTGTCTCTCAGATATTGCTTCTCACTCACTGATTAAAGTGTGAGAAACAATATCTATTTGAAGTTTTGTTTAGCTATTCTGCTATGAAGCAGCAGATACTCCCCACTTGTTAGTTGCAGTTGTTTACTCTCCCCACTTCCCAGCATCCATGACAGCCAAGAAGTAAAAAATAAACAACACAAATAATACACCTGCCCAGAAGCAGTTAATTGCCTGTATTTATCCTTTAGATGTCAGTGTCTACTATTTTCTTATCTCCTGTGTATACATTTGATAGCAAAATGGTACTGGAGACTGCCAAATAATTGTTGTGATCTCAGTGATCTTACTCGCTGGACTGGTTCATTGTTTTAAAAACCCTGGTAGTAAACATTTTCATGCTGCATGTTTAAAAGTAATTTACTTTTAAGGGAAATTTAGGGTAATTTCTATACCCCCTTATAATTATTCTAACACCTTAAAACAGACAAGGTGTCATGTCTTACCTGCTACCACAGCTGTGTCATATTATGCTTTTCTCTATTTCCTATGGGTTTAGAATACTGTATCATTTAGAGTAAAATATAGTATTGTAGGGATCAAGTAATGGCTTGTGTGTGTTTTATGTGCTATCAAGTCAGAGCTGACTTACAGCAACCATAACAGAGCTTTCCAGGCAAGTAAGATATTTTAAGGAGTAAAATTTTGTCTGATTTTACAAATAAAACAGAAGTCATGTAGAATCCAGAGTAATGTGTGTTGTGGCATTAAATGTTATTTTTTAAACTCAATATACCAAACTTAAGGTAGACAAAGAAGTCTGATTTTATTTGAAAAGTTCTTTTAATTTCTGTTTCAAAATGAAGGAATTATTGGTAGGTGTAGTTTAGCATTTTTACTATTAGCATTTATTAGCATCTTCAGTGCCTACAGTCTTTTAGTGATACAGTGGTGCCTCGCATAACGAGCACACCGTTTAACGACGAATCCGCATAGCGACACATTTTTTGTGATCGCATTGCGATGTTTAGATAGGCTAAACATCGCATTGCAATGATCGGTAAGCGTTTCGCTTATCGATCTTCGCATTGCGATGTTTAGAAAACAGCTGATTGGCAGTTCCAAAATGGCCACCAGATCAGCAAAATGGCCACCCGCAGCGTTTTCGCTCCCTGCCCTCGCTTACCGGGCAGCGAAAATGGCAGCCAGATGGGAGAATCTTCGCTTACCGGTGAGTTTTTCCCCCATAGGAACGCATTAAATGGAGTTTAATGCATTCCTATGGGGTTCCCTTCCCGCATAGCGACAAATCCGGATAGCGATGTTAATCCTGGAATGGATTAACGTCGCTATGCGGGGCACCACTGTAATGCAAAACAGCTTTGTAAGGAGTTTACAATCTAAATCGAGAATGGTGTATCTGGTTGAATGGTGTTCCTCCCCTTCTACCCACAACTTATTGTGCTTTATCAACAGCTGCCATCCTGTTCTTGGCTTCTTCAAAGTAAACCCTCCTGTGTTCAGTAGAGCTTATTCTGAGATACAGTACATTAGTATAGGCACACTGCCCAGGAGGTTAATCCAGTCTTCATAGACCCTGAATTAAAAATTGGGAGTTCAAGAAAGAAGAATGTGAAACCAATGTTTTCTCCCTGTCTTGTAGGAAGCAACATGTTGCAAAGTGAGGAAATAGAAATACAGTGCTTAAGACAGTTCTGGTAGCCAGTAGATGTTTAACAATAAAAGCAATTTCCCTCCTCACTAATATGTGTGCAATATATGTGTAAAATGCCTTGTAAGGAGGACTTATTGCCTGATACTTGCCTAGGATCTGGCCTTATGTATTCAATTATTAGCAGATTATTTTGTAAAGGGAAGGCTTGCCTCATAGTCTGTCCAGTATGCTGGACAAATACTGTATTGTCTTGAAGAATACAGTAGTTACACCTTTATTGGAGAGCACTTATTAGTCACTCATAAGTCATGCCTGCAGTTAAAGAAAGAACAAGCTGCTGTTAGCTGTAGAAGACAGTATAAAGCTGTGTTGTGATAAATGGTCCAATTCAGCATAAAGTGATTTGCTTCATAGGACTTTAGGTATTACAGAATAATTCCTTCAAAACATTTCTGTTCTATTGAATTTAAGCTGCTCTGAGCTGTTAAGATAAAATGGAAGTTTAGGAAAAGCTGTTTGAAGACCCAGCATCTTTTTCCCCACTGTAGCCAACCAGATACTTCTGGGAAGTCCACAAGCAGAAAGGACGGGAGGTCAACAGAGGGACAAGCTGAATAAAAAGTACATTTTAAAAACCCCACTGTCAGAAAATGACTGTGTTTACTATCTTGCCACTCAGACATCAGGTTGTTTTGACAGTTTGCTATGAAAAGCATCATGTATGTGTGTGGTAGTTTTGGGTTGACATGCCACACTCTATTTTTCAGTCTTAAGACCTTTTAGTTTGGGGAAGGAATATAAATTTTCTTGACCTTAAAATACTTATAACAAATTTTTAAAACTTCTAGGCCTGGAAAACAGAATGCAGTAATTAGTGGATAATATTATTTTTGGGGTAACTGCAGGCACCAGTTATATTTCCAACAACACTAGAGAATATTCCAGTTATGTGGTTTGTATATTGTAGGATAAGTGTGGCCAGAAACATAAAACCTAGCTGATTTCATTTAAAGCAACATCCCAGAGATGAGAAACAAAGTATTCTACATTTTACAGCTGAAGTTATTAAATTCTAAATATAAAAGTAGCATTTTTCCTATTGCTAGCATTTTATTGGTCAGTCATTACTGAACACCATCATGCACTTAAAATGATATTAAATAAAGGTACTGAAGTTGGCAGCAAATAAAACCATGCTAGCTATAAAGCAATAAGAATCTATTTTAGATATAATAGACCTTTCAGACCAAATAAAACTCAATATAGAACAGATAACTGTTGAACAGATTTCAGCACAATGAAAAATCCTTTATTCTTCCTGTATGTAAATAGAGGGGGGTAAAAAATACTGAAGACTGAACCCATGAACTCTGGGTAGGGTTGGGAATGACTGAGATGAGGCACTGACACAGGTTCCACAGAAAAACCTGGTCCGGTTTCAGAAGCAGGGCATGCAGAAGACTTAAATCTGAAGTCGAGGATACTACAAAAGAAGCTGAAACAGGAGAGGATAGGTAGATTGACTGAGACGTTTGAAGGCTGAGAAGTAGGCAAGCAAAGAGTTTGAAATAGGCAGGTTGAAAAGATGGAGGTACTGGGAAGCCAGGAAGATGAGGTCAGAATCTACTGCTGCTCTAGGAAAGATCCAAAGCTTGACTTAGACATGTATCTAGGGAAGAGCTAGCATACTTCCTGGAAGCTGGCAAGATGCTTTGATCTTCATCGGCTCACCACAGTGATAATAGAGCTCAACACAAGAGAAAACCTAATAGGTCCTGATTTCAATGCTTCTGTTATACAGCCATTTGCAATTACATATTTTATTTGTTGGTGCAATAAATAGTAATTGTTAATCAGCTCACACTTGGAAAGTCTGGAAAAAAGAATTTGAAATGTATAAATCCCAATCCCCTGTTGAAAGTCAGAATGGGAAAACCAAAGTGGTTTTTTGTGCGCTTTAATTACAGCATGCATTGCACTCTTAATTTTGGGCTTTTAAAACACAGTGAAAAAGAGGTAAGTCCAGGTTTTTCTCCATCATTATAACATTTTCTTAAGCCTTAGTTTATTGCAGTATACTCTGATGGCCTGTCCTTGTTTAGGTGCACTAAGTAGTGTTGTCATGTGATAATTTACTGATCACCCAGTTAAAAGAAGTGGGTTCAGTTTTTTGTTCCAATTCCTTCTTTTAAAGATCTGGAGAAGACAGCTTAAAATAGAAAATAATATTAGTGAAGGGACAGAAAAAAATCTAAATGGCTTTTCCACTACTGGCATAACACAGTTATAGTATGTCAGAACTATTTAATATAGGATGACGAAATAAAGCATAACCATAGGAAGGAGGGTTGTTTCAGTGTCATGCTGTGTGGGAGGTCAGTAATGTCATCCAGTGAGATCTCTGGTGCGGTTCAAAAGATGCACCATTCATGTTGTGATAGATGCACATTGTTTCAAATACCTTTTGACCTTGCAGTCACCTTATGTACAGACAGAAGTATTCCTTGGGAAGGAGTAGTTATCACCATGCTCAAAAGCTGTCCCAGGGAGTTGTTGCATCTAAAAAGGTTCTACAAGTGGCAGTTACATCCAGCCCATTGTCCTTGCAACAAAGTGCTATGAATTGTCCAAAGGGAAAATGAGCAAGCTGTAATCACGCATTGAATCTCTTTGAAATCAGTGGACCCAGGCCTCATGCTCTGGAGAGGACACTCCAGCTTCGCATACCGCGTCAAAGACACATGGCCATGCAAACCATGTGCAATGTTAGTAACAGAAGCATTTTAATGGTGCATTATAATTGTGTTTCACAAAAGCTATAGTTTTTGCAATTTTTTTGTTATATTTACACTGCAGTTATTCTGTGTTATAAAGAACTCTCTCTCTTTCTCTTGGCAGTCTAGCTGTCTTAAACACAGGAAGATTTATTTCTCTTCCTAGAAAGTTCTGGGTTTTTCCCCTCTTCAAATGGTAAAAAATGTGAATATACATTTTGTGTAATTTTATTAACAGATTAGAATTGTTCTGATTCCAGGCAGACAGACAGCTGATGTCTTAAAATTAATTATGTGCCCTTATGCTTCAAGCAGATGATCTTAGCGAAAATTTTGATTATATATTTTGGATGGAAAATATTAACTCCTAATAAAATAGACTTCATTATTTTTGTATGATAAGATAAATGTCTTCAATTAATGTAACAATATTCTCTACTTTGCTTAAGCTTTGAATCTTGTTTCATTAACTACTACATGGAGGCAATAGTTGTACATACAAGATGTTTTCTCATAGGGTTGGTAGAGAAATAATTATTTTTAATGACCCAGAAAGGCTGAAGATGCTATTATTTAGGACTGGTGTCTTTTAATATTATCACCAGATGGGAAGCAATTATAGCTGATGAAAAGAAGATAATCTAGCACAGGAGAATGAAGGTGAGACATTTTTACAAAATTTGTGGGAGACTAAATGTAATGACTTCTGATAGATTTTGTCTTTGTCCCTTCCCATCTGTCAGGGTCAGATTTTAAATCCATTGATCTTAGGGGTTATGTTTAATTAACACAAATCTCAGCTAAGCAAATGAAACATCACTTTTTAGATATTTGAAGAAGAAAAGTTTTCTAATGTGCTTGGTGGTCCCAAAAAGTGCATAAATTGAATAAAATAACTAAATGGTTACCAAAGCAGGAAGGCATGTCTTCTACACTTAAGAAATAGTTCAGTGATCGTTTCAGTTACTGTATAATGGCCACAGTACTAAAAGTGTTGTTTCCACTTGTGTACAATGCTGATCTTTGGGATGGGACCAAAATGTTTCATATATCTAGCCGGCTAAAGAACTTTCGTCTATCTTGCAAAAAAAAAAGAAAAAAAAAGAAAAAGAAAAAGAAAAAAAAGATGATACCTAGAAGTAGTCCAGATAGACGGGGTATAAATCAAATAAATAAATAAGTAAATAAAATTAATAGTGCATGATGTGTTAGGAAGCTTTGACATCCATAGCAGTGATTTTCAAACTGTTGCAGCAAGGCTGGTCCAGATCTTTTCAGTGGGAGAATGAATAATGGCAGACACATATATATTAATAGCATACTATGTTGTGGCATTTTAGTTGTTCCCAATTAAAAAATATACCCGACTATGCGGTGTTGCCCTTTTCCTTATGGATCAAAATGACATCCTTTGGTTTTCGTACACTTTCCTGTAAATCAGTTTCTTTATTCTTACTTTGCTGTGTAGAATGTAGCTTTGGAGAATATTCTGTATTTTGTGTATTTTAAGGTATACTTTCTATGAATGTGAGGCCAGGAGACTTAGCTAGTGTGTCCACGTAGACTGTCTTTGTTTCTTTGTACCTATGAAGCACATAGATCCTGGGTGGGTAAAGTGCAGCCTCTGGATATTGTACGACTACTAGTCCTAGCATTCCCCAACATTGGTTATACTGATTAGAGCTGATGAGCAATGCAGCAACATCTAGAGCTTGGCTTGTCCTTGATGCAAAGTGTTCTGTAGCAAACTGAGTTGCCTTGAGAGAGAAATTAATGTGGAAGGGGCTGTGGTGTAGCAGGCAGGTAATTTTAAAACCCACTGTTCACAAAGATATATCATTTTGCAGAACATGATTTTTGACTAGGTATCTGACTGCTAGGTATCTGTATCTTTTTTTAAAATTGGTTCTGCAGGAGAGGGGAGATAAATGTCTTTGAAAACTGTCCTTAATACCTTCTATAAGGCTGTGAAGTTGGGATATTTTCAACTAATTATTCTATTAAAGATGGCAAGCAAATGTGTTATGAATAGACAAAGCTGTAGGAGACCGGGAAAAAATTGCTTTTGGTGCTTTCTGTGTGACTTGAAGCTCTTCTGCTCCTGAGACAACCTGCAGTATGTATGTATATGACTGTATTCCCCAGGGAGCAATCTTTTAATGTATTATGATCCCTTCTAGGTGTTAACATCTGACTTAGACAAGAGGGAGACTCAGCAGCAAAGAATGCTGAATCAGCTGAAAGAGATACAGAACAACTACAAGGCCTGTGAGGATGAGTGCAAAGCTGCAGAACTCCAGGTGACTGAATTGGCTCAGCAACTAGAAGAGTCAACTAAGGAAGCAGAGAAGTACCTCTCTGAATTCAGACAATCTGAAGCACTCAGGCTAGAGAATGAGAAGAAGAAAGAGGAATTAAAACTGAAAGCTCAGGAATCTATTAGGCACTGGAAGCTAAGATGTAAGAAACTGGAGCATGAAATAAGAAAACAGACTGAACTTCACAACCAGTTGATGGAAAAGAACACTCTGGTATGGACCTTCTTTATTCTTTATTTTCTCTTTAAACCAACAGCTGTGATAAGGTTCCTTCTCCTTGCCAGGGTCAGGACACTTAAGAATATGTATATGTAAAACATATATAGAAATTGCACACTTTAAAAACCATTTAATTGATAATAGAGCATTGAGCAGGAAGAGAAAGGAAAAGAAATGGTTTTCATCAGATACAGGTGAATAGTGCTATTCCCCACTGTGCCTACTAGGAGAAGAGCCAGCCTGTGTAGCTTTGGGCAAGCTGCACAGTCCCAGAACTGCCCCCAGAAGAAGGCAATAATAAACAACTTCTGAGTATTCTCTACCAAGAAAACCCTGGAAAGCATCACCATAAATCAGTTTTCACTTGATGGTGCACAATTATTATTATAGTCTAGAACATCTCAGCAGGCAGCTGATGCAATGTATTAACTGTAAACAATACGCCTTTCCATTCATATTTGGAAACTTTGATTGACTTAGGATCCCCAAATGCATGTGGACAGGTGATTAAGGATGTGTATGTGCACATGTGACTTTTCTAGATGTTGATCTGTTTCAGTAGGGCTGTCCTTAAAACAGGGTTCTGGGCTGCACTGTGTGTTGCCCAGTGTCCTGTTTCCAGCAATAACTTGCCAGAAAAGCTTAGAGAAGGCCAACAAGCCCTATTATACAGTTGCTCTGGGAAGTGTTGGTTTTTCTGCAGTCAACCCTTCACTGGGTAAAGCATTGAATTGCCATACTAGATATAGTCAGTTTGAAGAGACATATAACCAGCCACTTGGTTGCTGATTTGAATTAGTAGACAATAAAAATACAATTAGATGGCTGAATAGCTCAGTTGTTCAAGTATCTGACTATGGAGCTAGAAGTTGTAGTTTTATTCCTTACTGTGCCTCTTGGGATAACAGCCAGCCTATGTAGCCATGGGCAAGCTGCACAATCCCAGGGTGCCCCCACAAGAAGGGAATAGTAAATCCCTTCTATGTTTTCTCTGCCTAGAAAACCGTGGAAAGGGTCACTTTAAGTCACAACCAGTTTGATGGCACACAATTATATTGTATATTGACTAATAAGGTTTTACAAAAGAAATTAATAATGTGTAAAAACTTTTAATTACACCTTTTGGAATTGCACAACTTCTATAATGACAAAATAACATTTCCTGGTAACTACTGGTTCTCGGAACAACAAATTCAATAGGATCATCTGGTGTGCTGTTTGGGATCTTTGAGGATTCTGCTCACTCCCATCCTCACCTTGTTTTATTTTTCCTTTGTCCACCATACAGTATTGAGATCTCTAGGCATTCATATTTTACAGGCTTAGAAGGCTGTGATTTTCTGAAAATTTTCTCTTAGCGGTAATCAGCAGGAAAGTTAGTATTTAGAGCAGCAATTAGCATTTTCAATTCAAAGTTCATGAATGATGTCCAGAAGCAGAAGTGACCTCCAAGACTTAAAGAAGGAGCAGTTTTGATGTGATAATATGTACGGGAAGAAAATGAGTGGTGTGAAAATAGTAGATTAGTCTTCTACCCTAGAGGTGAAAACACAAAGGAAGGGTAGCTATGGCAGATGGCCATCAGAAGACTGAAGATTTGAAAGCAGTAATTAAGTAGTTCATTGCTATTTGAAAACAACCAATGTATTAAAAAATGGTTTTGACAGGGGAGGACTGTTTTGTAGTCCCAAAAGGCTGAAATGTGATGCATTCCAGGGCTGAGAAGTAGGTGGAATTTCATTGCTTCTGTGCTTTATAATTAACCATGCACTTACTTCACATTCTGTCAAAAGCAAATTAGTGGTATTTAAAAATTGCCTGTCTAAATAAGATAAACGTAAAGAAGAACCATATAGCTTGAAAAAGCTCTGGTATGCTCAAACATTTCAGGGGGGAACACTCCATCTAGAATATTGACAGTGAGGACCACTGCACAGGTGGCACCATGGTGGCCTCCATGTTAGTTAGCATTCCTGATGTCCTGCTGCCTCCATTGCTGCTACATGTCAAGAATATTAATAACTAATATGTGTGCTGTAAGAATCCATGGCTAGGCAAGATAGGTGAGAAGGTTATAGGTGTAGAGGGGACAGTGTGAGTTTAACTCGAATTTAAATAACAGCTTTCAGGAAGGGGGTTGGGTGGATCAAGGGTGAGAGTGATGAGAACCTGTAGTTAAAGGTTCTACTGATTTATTTCTAATATATAATAAATGTGTAAAATCAACATTAAACCTGTAAAACTTTGGTTTATAGTTTTTATATTGGTTTACTGTGCTTTGTTGGCTGTATAGCTTAGTGGTTTAGGTAACTGACTGTGGAGCCAGAGGTTGAAAGTTCTGTTCCCCAGTATACCTCCTTGAATAAGATCCAGTCTGTGTGGTCTTGGGGTAAGCTACACAGTCCCAGGGCAATCCCAGAAAAAAGGAATGGTCAACCGCTTCTATTCATTTCCTAGACAACCCTGGAATGGGTCACTATAAGTCAGAATCGATTAACTTCTGCAAACCTTACATGAACGTCAGCAGGCTTCTGGTCATTAGCTACAGAGTATTCAATGTGATCCATAGTAATTTTATATATACAGTATCTCAGTTCAATGCATTCCAGTGGGGGGAAAATTCACCAAAAGTTAATGAAGACTCAGAACAAAGCCAAATTAAGTTTGCAAATGTTTTACAAGGTGCACTAACGATTCCAAGCATTTAAAACAGGTTTCAAACATTTTAAGACACTTTTAAATTAGCAAAAACAGACATCGTTAACTGAAAATCGCCCATAGAGAACATCGTTAAACGATGCGGAAAATTCCTTTTAAAAACCCATCGCTAAGCGAATACATCGTTAAACGAAGCAATCGCTAAGCGAGGCACCACTGTATGTGTGTGTGTGTGTGTGTGTGTGTGTGTATATATATATATATATATATATATATATATATATATATATATATATATATATATATATATATATATATATATATATATATATATATATATATATATATATATATATATATATATATATAAAATTACCATGGATCACATTGAATACTCTCTAGCTAATGACCAGAATCCTGCTGACGTTCATGTAAGGTTTCAGAAGTTGCTGCAGCTCATTGCAACTAATTGACAAGATGCCCAGGTGTTGGTTGCAGTCACACATCTGACTGTGTATCTGAGAGGAACCATGTCAATTAACTGTGATTTGTCGTAGCCAAGTATACAACCCTGATGTGCGCACTACGAGGCTTTTGATTAGTCAGTCAGCGAAGCAAGTGAGCAAGCAAGCATATTATTTATTTATTTAATTAATTCCTCTCCTGCTTAAACTGCTTCTAAACTGAACATGTCTCAAATAAATAATGAAGAGATTTTCAAGAAATGGAAAATTAATGGAAATGCTCAGTGTTTTCCAACTTTCTGCTAAGTGTGATCTTGGGCTGTTCTCCACCTTCTCACATACCAGGTGAGCAGCTTATGGTCCTTCAGACCTTGTTGGACAGGAACTCCTATCACCCAACACCACTGGCATATACTGGGTAGGCCTGATGTGAGTTGTAGTCCAATAACATCTGGAAGGCCTCATGTTATCTTCTTCTGCCATAATAGCATTTTAGACACCCTTTGGTTCTTTTTTCAACCTCTTACTGTTGAACTATAGGTTCTTAAAGAGAAGGATGACTTGAAGAGTCAGCTGCTTTCAGCTATGCACCAGATGGAAAACCTTCAGAAGGAACTGACTGATGTTCTTGAGAAGAGGGCCAAACAAGAAGAGGAGCTGCATTGTAAAGAAGTGAAGCTCAATGAAACTATATCACTACATATGGCACTTGAGCAGGAGATCAGGGATGTCAGAGAAACTGCAAATAAGCTGGAGAATGAGTTGCAAAAGCAAAGTCTGACACATACACAGATAAGAACTGATAAACAGCATTTAGAGGAAGAGCTTGCAACTATTAACATGATACATGAAAAAGACCAGGCAAGACTTCTAGATATGCAAGCTGCCATAAAAAACTTGAGTGTTATTAGGGCTGAATTGACCAACCAACTGGCAGAGGAGGAAAGATCCAAGAAGGAGCTACAGAAGACCTTGGCCGAGCTTCAGAAACAACAGGAATCTAGTCAGGAAGAGATGGCTACAGTCAGTAAGCAACTGAAGTTGGAGAGAGATGTTCACAAACAAGAGTTGACCGAACTTCAATCAGAGTTGCAACGAGTGAAAAGTAAACATGACCAACGTGTTCAGGAGATGATGAACCTATTCAGCCAAGAAAAGGAAGAGGCAGATAGTCACGTTGGAATGTTGAAGGTATCTGTGTAGGGCGGTCAATCCCCCTTTCATTATTTTACTTGCATTTGTGTGTGTGGTGTGGTCATCAGAACTACTGACCAGGTGGTTTTCTCAATGTCTGTGAAACAGTTATGAAACAACAGTCAAAACAAGAGAAGCTGCACAAATCCTTCTTGTATAGAGGTAGTACTGTATGCTGACTAATATCACAGATTGCCTTTATATGTCTTGGTCTTTGCCAGTCTTGCTTTTTCTGTGCATATTTCCATCCTCATTTTTGAGATGCTCTCAGGATATGCTGCTGTTGTGTGCCATTAAGTTGTTTTGAACTTATCGTGACTTTGTAAATTAATGAACTCCAAAAGCCCTGTGTGGGTTTTGCAAACTGAAGACCACGATTTCCTTCATACTCACTATGTCCATTTTTCTTTTTCTACTGCCATCAACTTTTTCTAGTGTTACTGTCTTTTGTCTCCTCTTATGATATCCAAAGTATGGTTGACTCAGTTTAATTATTTCAGCTTTTAATGAGAGGTCAGGCTTGATCTGACATAAAATTGACTTCTTTGTCTTTCTACATGGTATCCATTAAGCTCTCTTCCAATACCACTTTTTGAATAATTTGATCCCCCTCCTTGTAAGCTTTCTTCATTGTCCTGCTTTCACATCCATACCTTGTATTTGAAATACCACAGTATTAATGTTCCTAGCTTTGCTTTCTAGTAATATATCCATATAGATCTTTTTCAGTTCCTTCAAGACCTTCCAAATCTCAAATCTCTGATTTCTTGGCTGCAATCTCCATTTTGAGTGATGACTGAACAAAAAATTATAAAACATTTGATAGTTACGACTTCTTTATTGTCACCCTAAAGTTATGTAATTCTTCTCTAGTCATGATCTAGTCATGTCTTAATATTCAGCTGTATCCTGTTTTGGCACTTACTTCTTTAAGACTAATTAGTAATCATTTCAAGTAATTGCCATTTTTTTGCCAGTAATATAGTGGCATCTGCATATCTTAAATTATAGAGCTTTCTACTATGGATTTTCACTCTTCCTTCATCTAAATCTAAGTCAATTTAGGTAGAGGAGTAGTACAGGAATACCTGGCTACTCTAAATGAATTCAAGTCTCTAGGTCCAGACGAATTACATCCAAGGATATTAAAAGAACTGGCAGAAGTAATTTCAGCATCATAGGCAATAATATTTGAGAATTCTTGGAGAACAGGAGAAGTCCCCACAGACTGGAGGAGAGCAAATGCTGTCCCTATCTTCAAAAAGGGAAAAAAGAATAGCCAAATAATGATTGCCCAGTCAGCCTGACATCAATTCCCAGAAAATGTGTAGCCTGTATAATTAAA
This sequence comes from Pogona vitticeps, assembly GCF_051106095.1. NCBI lineage: Eukaryota > Metazoa > Chordata > Lepidosauria > Squamata > Agamidae > Pogona > Pogona vitticeps. The sequence goes on along the minus strand of NC_135783.1, from coordinate 324,643,212 downwards.
TTGTAAACCGCCCGGAGAGTGCTTGTAGCGCTATGGGGTGGTATATACGTCCAATAAATAAATAAATAAATAAATAAATAAATAAATAAATAAATAAATAAATAAATAAATAAATAAATAAATAAATAAATAAATAAATAAATAAATAAATAAATAAATAAATAAATAAATAAATAAATAAATATTCTAGAGCATATGATTAAACAGACAGTTTCTTATGTAGAAAGCAATGCTGTCATCATTAAAAGTCAGGATGGGTTTTTCAAAAACAAGTCATGTCAGACTAATCTGATATCTTTTTTGATAGAGTTACAGGCTTGATAGATGAAGGAAATGTTGTGGATGTAGCATATCTTGATTTCAATAAGGCCTTTGACAAAGTTCACCATGATATTCTTGCAAGGAAGCTAGTACAATGTGGTGCTAGACAGTGCTACTGTTTGGTGGATTTGTAATTGTCTGACTGACCGAATCCAAAGGGTGCTTACCAATGGCTTCTGTTCATCCTGGAGAGAGGTAACTAGTGGAGTGTCTCAGGGTTCAATTCTCGGCCCTGTGCTATTCAACATTGTTATTAATGACTTAGATGAAGGAATAGAGAGTACTTATGCTGATTAAATTTGCAGATGATACAAAATTGGGAGGGGTTGCTAATTCCCCAGAGGGCAGGATTAAAATTCAAAATGACCTAGACAGATTAGGTTTGGGGGCAAAAACTAACAAAATGAATTTCAGCAGGGAGAAATGTAAGGTCCTACACCTAGGCAGAAAAAATGAACTGCATAGATACAGTGTAGGATGGAAGACACCTGGCTAGACAACAGTGCCCGTGAAAGGGATCTAGGAGTCTTGATAGACCACATACTGAACATGAGTCAGCAGTGTGATGTGGCTGCCAAGAAAACCAATGCAATTCTTGGTTGCATCAATAGGAATATAGTGTCTAGATCAAGAGAAGTGATAGTACCGCTCTATTCTGCTTTGGTCAGACCTCACCTGGAGTATTGTGTCCAGTTCTGGGCACCTCAATTCAGGAAGGATGTTGACAACCTGGAACTTGTCCAGAGGAGGGCGACCAAAATGGTCAAAGGTCTGGAAGCCATGTCCTATGAGGAGCGGCTTAGAGAGCTGGGAATGTTTAGCCTTACAAAAAGAAGGTTAAGAAGGGACATGGTAGACATGTTTCAATATGTGAAGGGATATCATGTCGAGGAAGGGACAGGTTTGTTTTCCAAGGCTCCAGATACCAGGCCAAGGAGCAATGGCTTCAAACTACAGGAAAAGAGATTCCACCTGAATCTCAGAAGAACTTCCTGACAGAGCTGGCCGGCCGTGGAATAGGCTGCCTCGGAGTATGGTGGAGTCTCCTTCTTTGGAGGTTTTTAAGCAGAGGCTGGATGGCCATCTGTTGGGAGTGCTTTGATGGAGTTCCTGCATGGCAGGGGCTTGGACTCAATGGCCCCTGTGGTCTCTTCCAACTCTGTGATTCTATGATTCTATTGTATGTTATGTTCTGCAAATGGATTCAGCAGATAGGGAGATAAAATATACCTGTGCCTGACAACTTTGTCAATGGAAAACCATTATTTTTCTCCATATTCTATCTTAACAGTAGTTTCTTGTCCAGAGTATAGGTTACATATCAGGATAAACACATGTTGTGGCACACATGTGGGTTGTTTCTTTTAAAAGATTCTACAGCTTTCATGATTCACATAAAGGCTTTTCTATAATCTGTAAAGTACAAAACCCCTTGTTGTCTGAAATTGTCGGCATATTCCTGTAGCCAAACAACATACATATGCAACATGATCTCTAATGCTTTTTCCTTCTTGGAATCCAGCTTGAACATCTGGCATTTTAGGAACTTTTATTTGCATAGTTTATATATTCTGGTTCTCTGTGATGAGGAGGAGCCAGAGGTTGTGTAGGGCCCTAAAGCTACTGGTAGACATCTTATCTGTCCACCCTCTTCGGAAATGTCACAGGCATTAGCTACATTGTTTCACGGTTCGGTATGTTCAGTTAAAGTTTTCGTTTTAAGAGAACAAATTATAGCAGATATTCTCCAGAAACCTTGCATGGTGCTGTTCTACATATCCCTACTGCTCTTCCCCACCCTCAGTAATTGCAGGTATCTTTAGAGAATTTATTTGCATTTTTAACAGTGCTGGGCTAATCTCAATGGTTGCAGGAAGATATCAGACTACCAGGCAGGAATGTGGTATCATTATGGTTTAGAAAAGTCAAGAAACAGGGCAGCCTTATTTTCATGGTTTTTCTGGGTTTTTCAAGCTCTTTGGCCATGTTCTGAAGGTTGTTCTTCCTGACGTTTCGCCAGTCTCTGTGGCCGGCATCTTCAGAGGACAACAACCTGTACTCTGGTGTAGTTGGCTTGGGAGTGCAGTATTTATGGCTGTGAGATAGGCTTTTGTCTTTACCTGTAGATGTGTGATTAGTGTGTATTGTTGTGGGTGTATTGTTGTGCTAAGGGGAAGAGATTATCTGTTCCTGTGGTTGATGGGTGTCATTAGCTGGTCTTTTGTGTGTAGTGATCCCCTGTCCTTGTGGGTGGGTAGAGTTTGTTGACCTTTTGCACGTAGTATGTTTGATAGCTGGGAGCCAAGTTTTGTTGAACTTCATACTTTCCTCTTTTTTGTTGAAACTGTGCTTGTGGATTTCAATGGCTTCCCTGTGCAGTCTGACGTAATGATTGCTGGTGTTGTCCAGTATTTCAGTATTTTGAAATAGAATTTCATGTCCAGTTTGTTTCAGGGCATGTTCAGTTACAGTGGGGTCTTGACTTAAGAACGACTTGAGTTAAGAACATTTTGACTTAAGAACCACTCTCATAGGAAAATATTGACTTGACTTACATACTTAGATTTGAGTTAAGAACTGAAAAAAACACCACGTGGGAGGCAGGGAAAGTGCAAAATGTGAACTTTCAGTTAACTGTTGGCCAGTGAAAAGGGTGCCTGTCTGCTTCCTCACTCCTCCCAGCGTTTAGAGAGTGGATTGGGAGACAGTCTTCAGACTGCCTGGTACTGTACTGCCTGGACTGTATTTTCCCTGCCTTCCCTGAACCTTTCTTGACCTAAGAAAAAAAGAAATGAAATATCCCCCTCTAGTGGTCGAAGGCGGAATAGCAGCTTCCCATTAGTTTCTATGGACAGAAAAGAGAAGATATGGATCAAATGGTTTTCAATGCATTCCTATGGGAAATGCAGATTTGACTTGAGAACTTTTTGACTTGAGAACCGCCTTCCAATACAGATTAAGTTCTCAAGTCAAGACCCCACTGTAGTGCAGATTTTTCTGGTTGTTTTAATCTGCAGTGTCTCTCATGTTCTTTGATTCTGGTGTGGATGCTTCGTTTTGTGGTTCCAATATATACCTGGCCACAACTGCAAGGTATCCGATATACTCCTGCAGTGGTGAGGGGGTCCCTTCTGTCCTTTGCTGACTGTAACATTTGTTGTATTTTTGTGGTGGGCTTGAATACTGTTTGTAGGTGGTAGCCTTATTTTCAGTTCAATGTATGAGAATTTAAAAGATAGCACTGTCAGAAATGTGTTTTCTGGGCAGTAGTATACACAAACGCATGCACACACATATGCACAGAGAGAGAAATATTACAGCCACCCAAACAGCTTTTATGGTGTAATTTTCAATGAGATAAATGTAAATAAGACATTTCCTTCATATGAAGTTATATCTAAGCTTCACTTATTAAAATGAATCAAACATGAAGTGTTGACCAAAGAGTTAGGAACTGAAATAAATCTATTTAACTTTGCTCAACAGGCAGAACTTATAGAAGAAAAAAATTTGGTAAAAGCTCATCGTCGACAGGTAGAAAAGATGAAAATTGAATGTGATAAGCTTTCAGAGGAGTTAACCCACAAAGAAGAGGAAAATGCAAAATTTAGGCGAAAATGCCAGCTGATGAAACAGGAATTGGATGAAAAGGTAAAAGAAACATTCTGATCTTGCAGGGTAATAGAGGTCATTCTTTTCAAACTGCATCTATCTTTTGACACCAACTTGCTACAAGTGACTCACTTTTAATTTGGTACTGTATGCCCTTTTCTCTTCATCCTCTCAACATTGCTTCCTTCCTTCCCGGTTCTCCCTTTATGCATTCTTCTTTCTCTATTTGAAAACAGGTAGGAAAACAATAGGATAAAAGATAACAATGCAAGTTGCCCTATGTATGACACAGCTTGGGATTTTGACACTGCAGCTGAAGACTAGGGGTATAGCAAACAGAAAACTTTTTAAAGATTTCCAAGCAACTTTAATATATATTTGTGCCTCAAGTGTATCTTAGGTATTCTCAGTAGAGAGGTCTGTATTGATAATATTCTATGAAAGTGCTCTTAGGCTAGGTCAATTATGCGCTGATGGGAAAAGCAGTCATGATGAGAGATTTTAACTGTGCCAGCAAAATCAACCCAATGTCTAGCAGACCATCAGTTTTAGAAAATGATATGAAGAAATTTGTTGATATAATTTGATCTGTGAGGCTAAGGAGGCTGTCAAGAAACTGGAAAATGAGGGGATGATGGTTTCAGTTGCCTTTGAAATGCAGGCTTGTTAGCTTGTGCTGTGGTGGGTAGGCCAGAAGAGACTATGAAAAATTGCCTGTTAATTGGAAGGTTTTGCCAGCTGTGTTTTATCACTGTGGGAAGGAATTTCCAAGGCTGAAGCCTATTCCTGGTACCAACTAATTAAGAAAATTGGTTTCAGCTGAAAGGAAGGGAAGGGGACAGAGTTAATTTGGAAAAACTTACTGTCTTCAAGCAGATTCAATGAAACTCAGAGACTGATTTGTAAATTCCCTCAAAAGGTCTAGAAATGTGGATGATGGGTGTAAAATGGGTGAGTTTGCTTAGTTTAGACAAGTTTCTCTTAGGAGAACATGCTCACCTGCTGCTTTGTTATGTCATTGTATTCTGCACATGTCCTAGAACCATGTTGAAGTTCTGCTGTATTGTAAGTAGTAGCATAGGATAGCTAGCTTTCTTATTTTCTGTGGGAACTGTTCTGAAATGCTTTGCCTAAAAATATTTTTAAAATGTTATTTTGCTCTATATCTTTTTTGAACTCCATTTGGAAATTTTGAAACTACTTTTTGAACTTTATTCTTTTGACTTCTTTTCACCACACTTACAATAGACCTAATAAATTTTACAGTAGTTTGGTTCTTTTGAGAATAGAGGATTTGCATGCTAAAGAAAGGTCTTACTTTGACCACTTAGTAGATCCATACATTTTGTGTGTGTTTTGGTATTCCTACCTGGCAAAGTTGGCATGCAAGTTGAAATTCTTGGTTCATGAAAGCTGAACCTTATACATTTTGGTAACTCCCTGGAGCCCTGAGGAATCTGAATGACTCAAGGTGAGGGAGGGGTACTAGATAGGAAAACTTCCCCCTAGCCATAAACACTTTCTCCCCCCACCCTAAAGTTACCTGTAACAAGAAAAGTTTGGGCAGTGTTGCTCAGTGGTTTGTGTCAGCTTTTCTGTGTTGGACACAATCTTGACAGAGGCCAAGAGTGGTTCTGAGTGAGCTGCAATCCAAGAGTCTGTACAATAGATGGGCAAAGTTACTTTTTTAGACAGAGGTGCACAGAATCCTGCAGGACTAATTGCCAGAGGAAATTGACAGGGCTGATGGCTAGAGGTAATTGACTTTGCTTCTGTTAGACTCAGCTGCTGCTAGTGATCTCTGTTACTGAATTCTCTAATATAGCTCAGGTGTCACTTGCCTGGCCCCTTTCCTGCGCATTCCAGATATCTGGGCCACCAGATGTACAGAAAATCTGTGCCATTAGTTCCAGCTGCGCTCTTCTGTGCCTCTAGTATGGTGAGGGGATACACCCGTTTTTAGCAGCTCCTCACACTAACCCAGAAATCACATTGTATGACTGTAGATCACTGTGTCAAGATTTCACGTGTTCTATGTAAAACTGAATAGAAAAAGATATTGAGATGGTTAATTTGTATTATGGAGAATGTTGCAACATATAGTATGAAGAGAGATATATCTGTGAAGATTCTCAGTCATTCAGGTAAGGTTATCTCGAAATCGAGTCATGGCAACTGGACTTATTTCTTATTAGTTTGAAACATTTTGCTACTCATACAAGTAGCTTCTTCAGTCTGAAGTGAGTTGATAGGAGACCCCCCTCCATGTGTTTCACTTCCCCCCTGGTCTGAACAGGCTCCTTAGATGGACAAAGGATAGGGTGGGGGAGTTAAAATCACATTTTGCAGTCCTTCTCCACCCATTATCATGGGTCATTAACAGTAATTAACAGTGTTTTTTCTGGTGTGTGTGGTCCTGATCTTTCTGGCGAAGGATGAAAGGGCAGCATGATAAATAGGAGACAGATTGTGTGTAAGGCCTCCACCCCATCTATCAAGAGAACAGAAAAATGAAGCACCTCTCTCTACCAAGGTCTGTGGCATCACAAGGTGATTTCTGCCCCTCCCCTGTGGTACCGTATCAGTGTTTTGACCCCTACATCTGGCAAACCCTGTATGAAAGGTACCGGTCTGAACAGGCTAAACGGCCCCGAACGACACCGGACTTTTCCCTAGCTGCTCCTTTTATGGACTCGAACTGCCTCCGTGCGTCCACTTATGCCCCGGCAGTCTCGGCTCCATCTGCATGCCTTTCTGCCCCATCTAAGTTGACCTCACTACCTCAAAAGTGAGACAAAGCTCGCAAGGCTGTACCTCCACGTCCCACACCTCCGATGCCAGACCCGATGCCACCTCAAGACCCTTTCGAGGTCATGCCGATTCAGTGACACCAAGCCCCCATGACAGAAGGTTTTGGTCTGTCAGACTACCCTTCATCTCCAGGCTGTCCTGCATCTTCGGAGGCACAACACTCTCAGTCCTCCCATGAACCCAAGCTACCTCCCCCGCTTCCAGATACAAGGGTTAGCCATGCTTTGTCTATTTCAGATGACTTCTCCTCCTACTCTACCCTTATCTTCCAAATGGCACAAGCTCTGCACCTCGATACCAAACATCCCCCATCTGCTGATGCCGACCCGGTGTTCGACAACATCAATCAGGAGCGTCCCACTCTTTTGAGTCTTCCTTTCAATAAGTCTATCCTTCAACTTACTAAAGACACTTGGGGAAAACCCCCTTCCACTATGCAACTCTCTCGCTGTACCGATGCCCTCTATAGGACCCATGGTGTCGATGCCGAATTCCTCAATAAGCATCCATTGCCTAACTACATCATCGTTGAGTCCAGTCAAGCTCAAACCCATGCCAGGTGTAAACCTACCCTGGCCAATAAGGATGGCAGAAAAGTTGACACATTGGCGAAATGAATTTACTCTTTGCAATCCTTTTTGCTCAGAAGTATTAGCTACCAGGCAACCATGGGCGCCTTTCAGCGTCATCTCTGGAACCAAGTCCTTCCTCTAATTGATGTGGCCCCTGAGCCCATGAGATCTGATATCATCAATATCCATTCTCAAGCCATTTCTCTGGCCAAATACCAGAGGATTATGGCGACACTCCGCTGAGGCCGCCTCTAAGACTGGTCACCTCCATTTCCATTCGACGCCGTGCCTGGCTCAAGTCCTCCACGATCTCTGACACCAAGTCAAGAATCAAGGACTTGCCCTTTGACGGTGCAGGCCTGTTCAATTCAACAACCGATGACACCATGGAGGACTTCCATAAGAAGCGCAAGACTGCACACTCTTATTCTAATCAGCCTTCTACCTCCTACCAACAACCCTTTTACCGCTCAGGCCAGTTTTACCCCAAGCAATATCAAAATCAAAGGTTCCAACATTACAGGCAATATCACTCCCATCAGACCGACAGGTCCCTACCTGCCCCTCAGCCTTTGATGGCATAGTACCAGCCTCAAAACACTCTTCGTCAACGTCAATCCTTTCATAAAGGACAGCGAAAGGGTAAGTAATATTGACAACTACCTTTGCCTCCCCTTTCTGACATTTCTATTTGCCCACTGAACTGTACCAGCCTAGCCCCATTTTTCCATTGCTGGCAAGCCATTACATCAGACAGATGGGTTTTATCTATCATAGCGTCTGGCTACCTCATAGAATTCTCTGGCTTGCCTCCTTTGTGGTTCATTCGGTACACCCCCTACTCCTCTGCCCTGCAGGATGAGGTTACTAAACTTCTCCAAAAACATGCCATTTTGCCGGTCCCTATTTCGAACTCACACAACGGTTTCTACTCAAAATACTTTACTGTTCCTAAGAAAGATGGAGGTCTTTGCCCCATCCTCGATCTCACTCATCTCAACCATTTCATATCTCCCCGTAAATTCCGCATGATCACACTGGACTCTATTATCCCTTTGCTTTCTCAGGGAGACTGGTTCATCATTATCAACCTGCAGGATGCCTATTTTCATGTCTCCATTCATCTGGACCACCAAAAATTCCTCAGATTCCATTTCAACCGCACTGCCTTGCAATTCTGTGCCCTCCCGTTCGGGCTCTCTACCACCCCTGGACTTTCACCAAGTGTATGGCACCGGTAGCTGCCTTCCTCCGCCTGCAGGGAATGAACATTTATCCCTACATCAACGGTTGGTTGATAGTGGCGACATCATACCATGACGCCATAAAGGCACAAGACACAACTCTCCATACTCTTCAAAGTCTAGGTCTCAAAATCAACCTCAAAAAATCACACCTGATCCCAAAACAAACAGCAAAGTTCATCGGCGTGGAGGTAGACTCCCTCCGCGTAAGAGCTTTTCTGCCTCCAGAAAGAATCACAAAAATTCAAAAGGCTGTCCGCCTTTTCCAAACCCATCACTTTGTTTCGGCACATCATGCCCAACATCTCTTAGGGCTCATGACATCGATGAGGTCTCTGCAGGCATGGTTTCTCTCCCTGTTCAACCCAGTGACAGACCTCCCGTCCTCACTACTGTCGGTAACACCGGAGCTAGCCTCCCAACTCGACTGGTGGATTTGCCCAGACAACCTCCTCATTGGCAGACCTTTCTCCCCCCTGCGACCTTCCATACAGGTCACAACCGACACCAGCCCCACGGGATGGGGAGCCCACTGCCTTCAGCACACAGTCCATGGGCTCTGGTCAACACAAGAACTGCCACTTCACATAAACCATCTGGAACTGTTGGCGATCATCAAGGCGTTTCATGCCTTTCTTCCCCTGATCCAAGGACAGGTAGTGCAGTTGGCAACAGACAACACCACTGCATGTGACAAACCCAGACCTACTGGGATATGCCACAGTTTCACTAAGCTGCCACCAACCATTCCCTATAAGAAGTCACACAGACCAGGGATGGATTTTTAACAAATAAAGGAATAAGGTTTATTTAAACAACACACAGGGAAAATAAAATGATCAGGTGAATAAGATACAGTAACGTGGCTTAGTCTCAATCATACATACACACAGTTTGGTTCACACAGAACACTTAACTTGAAGCACAGACCCTGAACCTATCAGTTCTGGCTAACCATACAGACACCTGAACCTATCAGGTTGGTACTGACTGACACACAGTAGTACCCTGTCTGACACACAGACTCCCACTCAAGCTTCTTCTCTCAGCTCTTCTCCAGCTTCTCCTCTAGCTTCTCCACACACGCTCCACATATATATACAGTACAGCCCCTCCTCCTGATGTCCCGCCTTCCACTCCCCATAGGATGGAACTTTCCCTCCAAACCCATGACAGACAGGTAACATCAGTGCTGTATGTAACACCTCCCCTCTTTATAAGTTGTTTTGTAGGGGGAAAGCTAAGGTGCTTTTCACCAAAAAACAACCTGGACCCAAAACAAACAAAACCAGTCATATAATAATATACAATACCATACTTACTTATACTTACACTCTATTAGGCATTTAAACATTTACCATTAACAATACATCAAGTTACCTTTATTCATACAAACCAACATGTTTAATAAACAGACACATTTGACTTTTTGTCATCAAAATATATACATAGTCCATGTTTCTTTCGCCGTCTTCATTCTTCAGGTCTTCTTGACAAGGCGTCAGCAACACAGTTCACTGACCCTCTGACCACCTTCACTTCAAAGTCATAGTCTTGCAGGTTTAAAGCCCACCTCATAAGTTTGCTATTGTGGGTTTTCATTGTCTTTAACCATTGCAGTGGTGAATGGTCAGTGCACAGAATAAAATGTCTTCCCCAGATGTAAGGCTTGGCCTTCTGGATCGCGTATACTATGGCCAGGCACTCCTTCTCCACGGTTGCCAAATGTCTCTCACCTTTCTGGAGTTTCCTACTCAGGTAGGACACTGGATGCTGGTCACCATTCTCATCCTCCTGGCAAAGAACTGCTCCTACCCCGCTGTTAGACGCATCGGTGTAGATGATGAACTCCCGGTCGAAGTCTGGAGCACGCAGCACTGGATACTGGACGAGCGCCTCCTTCAACCTCTGGAACGCCGCCTCACAGTCGCTGGTCCACGGGATGCGGTCATCAGTCTTCTTCCTCGTCAGATCGGTCAGCGGAGCCGCAATCTCGCTAAACCTCGGGATGAACTTTCTGTAGTAGCCCACCAACCCAAGAAATGATTTGACTTTTTTCTTGGTGTTGGGTCTGGGCCAATCACGAACAGCTTCTATTTTGGCCTCCAGGGGTTTTATCACTCCTCCCCCTACCATGTGACCCAAGTATTTTATTTCTGGGCTACCCAGCTGCAGTTTGTCGTCTTTGCAGGGCCTAGGCCAAAGCACTTCCTCCCCTAGGTTAAAGTGCCTCTCCCTGCCTTCCTGGTCATCCCCAGCTTTCTTTCTGACCTTTTGAGCTTGCAGGGTCTCTGCTGCTAGCTCAAGGTTTCTCTTTAGGTCATTCCTCAAGGTGTCTATGTATGTCACAACGTCTTGTGGGTCATCCTGGGTGATCTGCTCCCAATTTTGTTTGATCAAATCAAGGGGCCCTTTCACCCTTCTCCCAAATAAAAGTTCAAATGGACTGAACCCGGTACTGGCTTGTGGCACTGATCGATAAGCAAACAAAAGGGATTGCAGCTTCTGGTCCCAATTGTTTGGATTCTCTGCCAAGTAAGCCCTAATCATGCGCATTAGAGTCCCATTGAACTTCTCAGTTAACCCATTACTTTCAGGGTGATAGGCAGTGGTTTCCTTGTGCATAATTCCACAGATTTGCCATAACCGTTTCATGAGCTTCGATGTAAACGATGCTCCCAAATCTGTGATTATTTCTGAGGCAAATCCCATCCTGGACATATACCCCACCAAGGCATCTGCCACTGTGTTAATTTCAATGTTAGTCAAGGGTATGGCTTCAGGGTACTGTGACAAACCCAGACCTACTGGGATCTGCCACACGTTAACTAAGCTGCCACCAACCATTCCCTATAATAAGTCACACAGACCAGGGATGGATTTTCAACAAATAAAAGAATAAGGTTTATTTAAAACAACACACAGGGAAAATAAAATGCTCAGGTGAATAAGATATAGTAACGTGGCTTAGTTTCACTCATACATACACACAGTTTGGTTCACACAGAACACTTAACTTGAAGCACAGACCCTGAACCTATCAGTTCTGGCTAACCAACAGACACCTGAACCTATCAGGTTGGTACTCTGACCCACAGTAGTACCCTGTCTGACACACAGACTCCCACACCAGCTTCTTCTTCCCAGCTGCTGCTTCTTCACATCCCAGCGTCTCCACACACGCTCCACATATATATACAGTACAGCCCCTCCTCCTGATGTCCCGCCTTCCACTCCCCATAGGATGGAACTTTCCCTCCAAACCCATGACAGACAGGTAGCATCAGTGCTGTATGTAACACCTCCCCTCTTTATAAGTTGTTTTGTAGGGGGAAAGCTAAGGTGCTTTTTCCCAAAAAACAACCTGGATAAAACACACAAAACAGTTATACATACAAGACCATACTTACTTATACTTACATTCTAAGTTAACCATATCAATTAGGCATTTAAACATTTACCATATACATTACATCAATTTACCTTTATTCATACAAACCAAGTTCAAAAAAACAGGTACATTTGACCTTTTGTCACCAAAATATATACATAGTCCATGTTCTTTCGCCGTCTTCAATCTTCAGGTCTTCTTGACAAGGCGTCAGCAACACAGTTCACTGACCCTCTGACCACCTTCACTTCAAAGTCATAGTCCTGCAGATTTAAAGCCCACCTCATAAGTTTGCTATTGTGGGTTTTCATTGTCTTTAACCATTGCAGTGGTGAATGGTCAGTGCACAGAATAAAATGTCTTCCCCAGATGTAAGGCTTGGCCTTCTGGATCGCGTAGACTATGGCCAAACACTCCTTCTCCACGGTTGCCAAATGTCTCTCACCTTTTTGAAGTTTCCTACTCAGGTAGGACACTGGATGCTGGTCACCATTCTCATCCTCCTGGCACAGAACTGCTCCTACCCCGCTGTTAGACGCATCGGTGTAGATGATAAACTCCCGGTCGAAGTCTGGAGCCCGCAGCACTGGATAGTTGATTAGCGCCTGCTTCAACCTCTGGAACGCCTCCTCACAGTCGCTGGCCCACGGGATGCGGTCATCAGCCTTCTTCCTCGTCAGATCGGTCAGCGGAGCCGCAATCTCGCTAAACCTCGGGATGAACTTTCTGTAGTAGCCCACCAACCCAAGAAATGATTTGACTTTTTTCTTGGTGTTGGGTCTGGGCCAATCACGAACAGCTTCTATTTTGGCCTCGAGGGGTTTTATCATTCCTCCCCCTACTATGTGACCCAAGTATTTTATGTCTGGGCTACCCAGCTGCAGTTTGCTCTCTTTGCAGGGCCTGGGCCAAAGCACTCCCTCCCCTGGGTTAAAGTGCCTCTCCCCGGCTTCCTGGTCATCCCCAGCTTTCTTTCTGACCTTTTGAGCTTGCAGGGTCTCTGCTGCTAGCTCTAGGTTTCTCTTTAGGTCCTTCCTTAAAGAGTCTATGTATGTCACAACTTCTTGTGGGTCATCCTGGGTGATCTGCTCCCAATTTTGTTTGATCAAATCAAGGGGCCCTTTCACCCTTCTCCCAAATAAAAGTTCAAACGGACTGAACCCGGTACTGGCTTGTGGCACTGATCGATAAGCAAACAAAAGGGATTGCAGCTTCTGGTCCCAATTGTTTGGATTCTCTGCCAAGTAAGCCCTAATCATGCGCATTAGAGTCCCATTGAACTTCTCAGTTAACCCATTACTTTCAGGATGATAGGCAGTGGTTTCCTTGTGCTTAATTCCACAGATTTGCCATAACCGTTTCATGAGCTTCGATGTGAACGATGCTCCCAAATCTGTGATTATTTCTGAGGCAAATCCCATCCTGGACATATACCCCACCAAGGCATCTGCCACTGTGTTAGTTTCAATGTTAGTCAAGGGTATGGCTTCAGGGTACCTCGTGGCATGGTCCACAATGGTGAGAATGAACCTATTCCCCCTCTTTGTGGCCTTGGGCAAAGGTCCCACAATATCCACCCCTATGCATTTGAACGGAGTGTCAATCACAGGCAAAGGGCACAACTTTGCTTTGGTCCTGTCGCGGCTATTCCCCTGCCTTTGACACACATCACATTGTTTACAGAACTCCCTGATCTGCCTCCCTATGTCAGGCCAGTAAAAATTCTGTGTGATTCTCTGCTGTGTTTTGTTCACCCCTAAGTGTGCAGCAAACATGTCAGAGTGCCCCCTTTGTAAGATCATGGGGCGATACTTTTCAGGTACCACTAGCTGACTTCGGATCCCATCTCCCCCTTTTGAGATATTCCTCAGGGTCTCTCTATACAAAATCCCCTTTTTCTCTAGAAATCTCACTGGGGTTTCAGGTGTTAGCTGGGCGTCAGTCACCTGTTCAAAACACTTTTGGAGAGTGGCGTCTGCCTTTTGCTCTTGTCCAAATCGGCTGTCTGTGGTTAAGGTTTCCACCACAGCTTTTGAACTCCCCCCACCTGCTTCCGTCTCTGGCTCATCATTACCCCCCTGAACTGTCCCCGTGGTGGCTTGTGAACGTGTAATCACTAGCACCCGTTTCGCATGTTCAGCCAGGTCATTTCCCACGAGCACGGCTGCTGGCAGAGTCGATGAAATCGCTAGCCGCCAAACTCCCCTCCAGCCTTGAAAGTTGACAGGTACCTCCGCGACTGGCAGTGAGATCACCTGCCCCTCAATCCCTGCCACCTTCATGCTCTCATTTGGGATTACATATTCCCTAGGAATAATATCTGGATGGCACAGGGTCACCTGAGAACAAGTGTCCCGCAGCCCCCGATACTGATGGCCAAGTATTCCTACGTCCACCCCTGCTGTTTCAAACAACTGAGAATCTGTTCTCACCAGCAGGCAGCGCCTGACCTCTACAAGAGGACCATTTTCCTCAGCCTGATCAGCAGATGTAGCTGTTCCAGATTGAGTAGCCATGGCAACAGGCTCCCTCAGTGACAATGAGCCTTGCTCTTTCTGGACACAGAACACAGCTTTTGGCTTGGTTCCACTCGAATCCTGAGGCACAATTCCTTTTAGCTGCTTTAATTTCTCACACTCTGAGATTAGATGGCCCTTTCCCTGACAGAAATAACATTTTCTGGTGTATTTTGAATCTCTCTCATCTTGTTTTGGTTTTCCCTCCAAAATCTGAGGTCTTGGTTTCATGTCTGAGGGCTTCCCTTCACCATGGGCCCCTCCCCCTTGCTGGCTTTTCCCTGGTCCCTGAGAGTACTTGCTGTAGGTTTCTTTAGGTTTTCCCACAGATTTCCCCTCACCCAAGGGCTTTCTTATTTGGGAAATAAAATCTGCGATCTCGGCTGCTTCTGCCACAGATTTTGGTTTCCTTTCCCTCACCTGGAATTTCAGTTCCCCATGCAGGACTGAATAGAACTGTTCCAGCGCTATCAAGTCTTTGAGCTGCTGAAAGGTCTCTGTCCCCTCCTGAGATAGCCATTTCTCTAGCAGCCTCACCAATTGGGCCCCCACTTGGGTAAAAGTCTGCTCTGGTTTCTTTGTGAGGGACCTGAATCTTTGCCTCAGCTGTTCTGCATTTATCCCATGTCTTGCAAACACCAGTTTTTTAAACTCTGCAAAATCTCTCATCAGTTCCTGTGGCATCTCTGAATAAACCTCAGCCAGGCTACCACTGATTAAAGATCGCATGATGGTCATCTTCTCAGTTTCCCTCACTGAGAAGTCCACAAACGCTCTTTCCACTAAGGAAAAGAACACCTCAGGACAATCTCCCTTGTGGTACACAGGGAATTTCTTCAGGTCAGCTTTAGACAATTGGCCTCCCTCAGAATCCCTATTGTTATTATTGTTCCGGTTCATCATTTCCAATTTTCTTAATTCAAACGCCATTTTCTCTCTCTGCAATTCCAATTCAAATTGCCTTTGTTTCTCTCTTTCCCTTTGCTCCATTTCAAATTGCCTTTCTCTTTCCTCCCTTCTTTCTCTCTCTAATCTTTCCTCCACTTCAAATTGCCTCATCCTCAGTTCATGCTGTTGGGCTAGGAGCAATTTTCTGAGTTCTGGGTTCTGCTCTCCTGTGCTGTCACCCTGCACTGAGCCAAATTCATCCTCAGAACCTTGGTCTACCTGGGGGTCTTTCACTTCACCCATTTCTGCCATTTGGCTTCGAGTCAAGGGCATAATCCCCCCCAGAACAGGCTACTTTAAAAAGTCAAGCCTCAAAATAAAACGACCACTTTTTTTTCTTTTGCCTCAGAACCAGCTTTCTCTATAGATTGCTGCTGTCCTTCAGCACTAACTTGCAACAGTTGCGAGCCAGAGTCTACCCCCCTCTGCTAGGCCTCTCAGCAGACAAGCTAGCTCACTGCTATTTCACAGTTTTGCCTCAGCTTTTTTCCCGCCAAAACAAGTTGCCTCAGAGCTCCCTAATCTAGTCCCCAATCTGAGGTTACACGTTCTTCTACTAGTGCACCCCCCCGTGAGGTACACCTAGAAGATTACCTACGTGCTCTCAGATTGTCCCTGACTAGACCCCCCTTGCTCTGGGCACACTTGCCAAGGCTTTGCTGTACCACTGGACAACTGGACCAGTCGTATCCCACACGCTGGACACCAATCAATGTGACAAACCCAGACCTACTGGGATCTGCCACACGTTAACTAAGCTGCCACCAACCATTCCCTATAATAAGTCACACAGACCAGGGATGGATTTTCAACAAATAAAAGAATAAGGTTTATTTAAAACAACACACAGGGAAAATAAAATGCTCAGGTGAATAAGATATAGTAACGTGGCTTAGTTTCACTCATACATACACACAGTTTGGTTCACACAGAACACTTAACTTGAAGCACAGACCCTGAACCTATCAGTTCTGGCTAACCAACAGACACCTGAACCTATCAGGTTGGTACTCTGACCCACAGTAGTACCCTGTCTGACACACAGACTCCCACACCAGCTTCTTCTTCCCAGCTGCTGCTTCTTCACATCCCAGCGTCTCCACACACGCTCCACATATATATACAGTACAGCCCCTCCTCCTGATGTCCCGCCTTCCACTCCCCATAGGATGGAACTTTCCCTCCAAACCCATGACAGACAGGTAGCATCAGTGCTGTATGTAACAGGTACCTCGTGGCATGGTCCACAATGGTGAGAATGAACCTGTTCCCCCTCTTTGTGGCCTTGGGCAAAGGTCCCACAATATCCACCCCTATGCATTTGAACGGAGTGTCAATCACAGGCAAAGGGCACAACTTTGCTTTGGTGCTGTCACGGTTATTCCCCTGCCGTTGACACACATCACATTGTTTACAGAATTCTTTGATCTGCTTCCCTATTTCAGGCCAGTAAAAATTCTGTGTGATTCTCTGCTGTGTTTTGTTCACCCCTAAGTGCGCAGCAAACATGTCAGAGTGCCCCCTTTGTAAGATCATGGGGCGATACTTTTCAGGTACCACTAGCTGACATCGGATCCCATCTCCCCCTTTTGAGATATTCCTCAGGGTCTCTCTATACAAAATCCCCTTTTTCTCTAGAAATCTCACTGGGGTTTCAGGTGTTAGCTGGGCGTCAGTCACCTGTTCAAAACACTTTTGGAGAGTGGCGTCTGCCTTTTGCTCTTGGCCAAATCGGCTGTCTGTGGTTAAGGTTTCCACCACAGCTTCTGAACTCCCCCCACCTGCTTCCGTCTCTGGCTCATCATTACCCCCCTGAACTGTCCCCGTGGTGGCTTGTGAACGTGTAATCACTAGCACCCGTTTCACATGTTCAGCCAGGTCATTTCCCACGAGCACGGCTGCTGGCAGAGTCGATGAAACCGCTAGCCGCCAAACTCCCCTCCAGCCTTGAAAGTTCACAGGTACCTCCGCTACTGGCAGTGAGATCACCTGCCCCTCAATCCCTGCCACCTTCATGCTCTCATTTGGGATTACATATTCCCTAGGAATAATATCTGGATGGCACAGGGTCACCTGAGAACCAGTGTCCCGCAGCCCCCGATACTGATGGCCAAGTATTCCTACGTCCACCCCTGCGGTTTCAAACAACTGAGAATCTGTTCTCACGAGCAAGCATCGCTTGACCTCCACAAGAGGACCATTTTCCTCAGCCTGATCAGCAGATGTAGCTGTTCCAGATTGAGTAGCCATGGCAACAGGCTCCCTCAGTGACAAGGAGCTTTGCTCTTTCTGGACACAGAACACAGCTTTTGGCTTGGTTCCACTCGAATCCTGAGGCACAATTCCTTTTAGCTGCTTTAATTTCTCACACTCTGAGATTAGATGGCCCTTTCCCTGACAGAAATAACATTTTCTGCTATATTTTGAGTCTTTCTCATCGTGTTTTGGTTTTCCCTCCAAAATCTGAGGTCTTGGTTTCATGTCTGAGGGCTTCCCTTCACCATGGGCCCCTCCCCCTTGCTGGCTTTTCCCTGGTCCCTGAGAGTACTTGCTGTAGGTTTCTTTAAGTTTCCCCATCGCTTTCCCCTCACCCAAGGGCTTTCTTATTTGGGAAATAAAATCTGCGATCTCGGCTGCTTCTGCCACAGATTTTGGTTTCCTTTCCCTCACCTGGAATTTCAGTTCCCCATGCAGGACTGCATAGAACTGTTCCAGCGCTATCAAGTCTTTGAGCTGCTGAAAGGTCTCTGTCCCCTCCTGAGATAGCCATTTCTCTAGCAGCCTCACCAGTTGGGCCCCCACTTGGGTAAAAGTCTGCTCTGGTTTCTTGGTGATTGACCTGAATCTTTGCCTCAGCTGTTCCGCATTTATCCCATGTCTTGCAAACACCAGTTTTTTAAACTCTGCAAAATCTTTCATCAGTTCCTGTGGCATCTCTGAATAAACTCCAGCAAGGCTGCCACTGATTAAAGATCGCATGATGGTCATCTTCTCAGTTTCCCTCACTGAGAAGTCCACAAACGCTCTTTCCACTAGGGAAAAGAACACCTCAGGACAATCTCCCTTGTGGTACACAGGGAATTTCTTCAGGTCAGCTTTAGTCAATTGGCCTCCCTCAGAATCCCTATTGTTATTATTGTTCTGATTCATCAGTTCCAGTTTTCTTAACTCAAACGCCATTCTTTCTTTTTCCAGAGCAATTTTCTCTCTCTCCCTCTCTATCTCAAATTGCCTTTGTTTCTCTCTTTCCCTTTCCTCCATTTCCCTCACCCTCAGTTCATGCTGTTGGGCTATGAGCATTTTCCTGAGTTCTGGGTTCTGTTCTCCTGTGCTGTCACCCTGCACTGAGCCAAATTCATCCTCAGAACCTTGGTCAACCTGGGGGTCTTTCACTTCACCCATTTCTGCCATTTGGCTTCAAGTCAAGGGCATAATCCCCCCCCCAGAACAGGCTGCTTTCAAAAGTCAAGCCTCAAAATAAAGCGACCACTTTTTTTTTCCTTGCCTCAGAAGCAGCTTTCTCTATAGATTGCTGCTGTCCTTTCAGCACTAACTTGCAACAGTTGCGAGCTAGAGTCCACCCCCCTCTGCTGGGCCTCTCAGCAGACAAGCTAGCTCACTGCTATTTCACAGTTTTGCCTCAGCTTTTTCCCGCCAAAACAGGCTGCCTCAGAGCTCCCTAATCTAGCCCCCAATCTGAGGTTACACGTTCTTCTACTAGTGCACCCCCCCCCGTGAGGCACACCTAGAAGATTACCTACGCGCTCTCAGATTGTCCCTGACTAGACCCCCCTTGCTCTGGGCACACTTGCCAAGGCTTTGCTGTACCACTGGACAACTGGACCAGTCGTATCCCACACGCTGAACACCAATCAATGTAACAACCCCAGACCTACTGGGATATGCCACAGTTTCACTAAGCTGCCACCAACCATTCCCTATAAGAAGTCACACAGACCAGGGATGGATTTTTAACAAATAAAGGAATAAGGTTTATTTAAACAACACACAGGGAAAATAAAATGATCAGGTGAATAAGATACAGTAACGTGGCTTAGTCTCAATCATACATACACACAGTTTGGTTCACACAGAACACTTAACTTGAAGCACAGACCCTGAACCTATCAGTTCTGGCTAACCATACAGACACCTGAACCTATCAGGTTGGTACTGACTGACACACAGTAGTACCCTGTCTGACACACAGACTCCCACTCAAGCTTCTTCTCTCAGCTCTTCTCCTGCTTCTCCTCTAGCTTCTCCACACACGCTCCACATATATATACAGTACAGCCCCTCCTCCTGATGTCCCGCCTTCCACTCCCCATAGGATGGAACTTTCCCTCCAAACCCATGACAGACAGGTAACATCAGTGCTGTATGTAACGTCTTGTGCTGTATGTAACGTCTTCTATGTCAACAAGCAAGGAGGTACCCACTCCCCTTCTCTGCTCTACCTAGCTATTGACCTTTGGGAGTGGTGCTATTCCAACCATGTTTTCCCTACTACTGTCCACATTTCCACCGACGACAACACCTTGGCCGATCGGCTCAATCGGCTTCCGACGAGAACTCACGAATGGACCCTGAACGATGTCATATTCCAGAGGCTATGCGAACAATGGGGCACGCCTTCAATAGACCTCTTTGCATCCGATGCCAACAAGAAATGTGCCTGATTCTGCTCCAGAGCAGGAAGGGACAGCACCTCTCTGGGAGACGCATTCCTGATGGACTGGTCTCACGATCTTCTCTACGTAGTTCCCCCTCTACCTCTCATCCAGAGGGTAATTGTCTGTCTCCGGCAAGACGTCGCCAACATGATCCTGATAGCCCCGTACTGGCCCCGCCAGCCATGGTTCACTCACCTGGTCTCGATGTCGTAGGACATGCTCCGTCTTCCTCTCCGCCCAGATCTCCTCTCGCTCGACCACAGCCTCGTCCTTCACCCCGACTTCGCCTGTCTCAGTCTTGCAGCTTGGAGGATACTCCCAACGTCATGAACATTCTCCTTTGGGCCCGCAAACCTTCCACTACTCTCCTATATGAGAACAAATGGAAGTCCTTTCTAAAATATACTCAGGACAATGACTTACCTGCTGTACCTGTCTCTTTGAAGACCCTACTCACTTACCTCCTTCATCTCTTCAGTTTCGGTCTATCAGCCATCATGGCTCATCATCTGGACGACTCCCCTTCCTCCAAGTTGTTCTCTCACCCAACTGTCAAGAAATTCCTCAAAGGGCTCAACAACATTCGCCCTCCTCAACAACGTATCACCCCCCAGTGGTCACTGCAGCTGGTTCTCCATTCGAGCCCATGGCGTCTATTGACCTCAAATTCCTGACCCTTAAATTGGCCTCCCTCGTTGCAATCATGCCAGCCAAACGAGCTAGCGAGCTTGCAGTTCTCCGGGCTGATCCTCCCTTTATCCAGTTTCACCCCGATAAAGTGACTTTACTTTGATGTTTCCTTTCTCCCGAAGGTGGTCTCCGACTTCCACCTCAAACAACCCATCATACTGCTGTGCTTTTTCAAATCTCCTTCCTCATCCCTGGAACATATGCTCCATAACCTTGATGTCAGACGTGCCCTGGCCTTCTATGTTGAAAGGACAAAAACTTTCAGAAAGTCCAATAAACCTTTTCTTTGCTTTCATGGCCCAAACAAAGGGGCCCTGGCCTCCTCTCAATCCATAGCACGCTGGATTGTACAGACTATTTCCCTGGCTCACAACTTGTCGGGGAAATCCCCTCCAGAACATTTGACAGCTCATTCAACCAGGGTACTGTCCACCTCTACTGCCTTTCAACGTGGCACCGAGGTTCCTGACATCAGTCGTGCTGCTACGTGATTCACACTGTCCACGTTTGTCAAACATGACCGGCTGGACGTCAGAGCACGGCAAGATGCTGCATTTGGCAGAGCTGTCCTGTCATCCTTCTTACTGTGATGACCCACCAACTGGTAAGTGCAGCTTGCTAGTCACCCATATGTGTGCATTCACAGAGGCCACGAAAAAGAAAGAGAGGTTACTTACCTGTAACCATAGTTCTTTGAGTGGTCCTCTGAAATCACACAACCCGCCCATCCTTCCCCTTTATCCGTCACGGGTCGATTATATAATTAATTAATTCTTTCCTTCATACCCGGCGGATAAAATTCAGGAACTGGGGAAGATGGTGGGTGGGAGTAGCATATACCTCATGGAGGATCACACCATAAAATTGTTACTTTTAGCTCTAGAATCTTCGGAGAGAGTCAGCGCAGGCGCAGACAATACCCATATGTGTGAATTCACAGAGGACCACTCAAAGAACTATGGTTACAGGTAACCTTTTTTTAAAGGAAACTATTAAGTAAGTTCTCCTTCATGGATTGCTGCCTTGTCGTGGCGAAGAGGCATGAGTAATTCTGGGAAGCAATGGCCTATGCTGTGCAGGGACACCCAAGATGTATGGGTCATAGTGGAGAGTTTGGACTAAACACGATCCACCTGGAGCAGGAATTGGCAAGCCACTCCAATATCTTTGCCAAGAAAACCCTATGGACAGAAACAAAAGGCTAAAAGATATGACGCTGGAAGATGAGCCCCTCAGCCACCCAGGTCGGAAGGCGTCCAACATGCTACTGAGGAAGAGCGGAGAAGTACAAGTAGCTCCAGAGCTAATGAAGTGGTTGAGCCAAAGCCGAAAGGACGCTTAGCTGCGCATATGCCTGGAAATGAAAGGAAAGTCTGGTGCTGCAAATAAAAATACTGCACAGGAACCTGGAATGTAAGATCTATGAACCTTGGTAAGCTGGATGTGGTCAAACAGGAGATGGCAAGAATAAACATTGACATCCTGGGCATCAGTGAACTAAAATGGACGGGAATGGGCAAATTCAGTTCAGACGATTACCATATCTACTATTGTGGGCAAGAATCCCGTAGAAGAAATGGAGTAGCCCTGATAGTCAACAAAAGAGTTTACTGGGATACAATCTCAAAAATTATAGAATTATTTCAATATGAGTCCAAAGCAGACCTTTCAATATCACAAGTTTATGGACCAACCACCAATGCTGAAGAGGCTGAAATTAACCAATTCTGTGAAGACTTACAACACCTTCTAGAACTGACACCAAAGAAAGATGTTCTTGTCATTATAGGGGACTGGAATGTTAAAGGAGGGAGTCAAGAGATAAAAGGAACAACAGGTATGTTGGCCTTGGAGTTCAGAACAAAGCAGGGCAAAGGCTAATAGAATTTTGTCAAGAGAATAAGCTGGTCATCACAAACACTTTTTAGCAACAACACAAGAGGCGACTCTACATATGGACATCTCCAGATGGGCAATACAATGGTGCCTCGACTTATGACCATAATCTGTTTCAGAAGATGGACGTAACTTGAAATGGTAGTAAGTTGAAGCATAATTTCCCATAGGAATGCATTAAAATACAATTAATGCATTCCGACTGAAGAAAAAGAATCATTAAAAAAATCACTGCAAGACTCAATGGAAACGCGATTAATCCCGTCTGGCCAAAGTGGGGGGGGGGGAAGCAATCAAGCGTGCAAGACCCTTTGGAAATGCACAAAAAACAAATGGAGCAGATCAGAAATGCACAGATAATCAAGGGGCCAGGTCAGAAATGCAAAGAAAACAAAGGAAAAAGCAAGGGAAGGATGCAGGGCCCATTGGAAATTGGGAAAAAACCAAGAAGCAACCAACCCCCCCAAGACCCATCAGAAATGGGGGAGGAAAGCCAAAAAAACAAACAAATCCCACAAGACCCATCGGAAATGGGGAAAACACTCCTCAAAAGCAACTAAACCCCCCAAGACCCATCAAAAATGCGGAGGGAAAGCCAAAAAACAAACGAACCCCCCCAAGACCCATCAGAAATGGTGACAAAAACCCCAAAATGCAACTAAACCCTGCATGACCCTTCAGAAATGGGAGGGGGAAACAAAAACCAAACAAACCCCCCAAGACCCACCACAGAACAGAAACATAACTCCCCATCCCAAAACCACGCTGCAAAAAACACCCAGAACAGTTTTTAAAAAGCAGAAAACAGCATCATAGCTTACCAGGCAGTCCCAAGCCTCCAATGACGACACACACACTCTAACTGCTGGGATGAAAGAACTATAAAGAAGCAGCCTCGTCACCACCCACAGTTAGAAATTTGAATTTCCGACCTTTTTCTGTTCGTAAATGGAAGCTCCAGTCCAAGTAGAAGCAAAATTTTGTGACTGGAGCTGGTCATAACTCGAAATGGTCAACCAGATTGCTAACATGGTCTGGATTATGGAGAAAGCCAGAGAATTCCAGAAAAACCATCTACTTCTGCTTCATTGACTATACTTCATTGACTGTGTGGACCACAGCAAACTATGGTAAGTCCTTAAAGAAATGGGAGTGCCTGACTACCTTGTCTATCTCCTGAGAAACCTATACTGTATGTGGGACAGGAAGCAACAGTTAGAACTGGGTATGGAACAACTGATTGGTTCAAAATTGGGAAAGGAGTACGACAAGGCTGTATATTGTCTCCCTGCTTATTCAATTTATATGCAGAATACGTCATGTGAAAGGCTGGACTGGAGGAATCCCAAACTGGAATTAAGATTGCAGGAATAAATATCAACAACCTCAGACATGCAGATGATACCACTCTGATGGCAGAAAGTGAGGAGGAATTAAAGAACCTCTTAATGAGGGTGAAAGAGGAGAGCACAAAAAACGGTCTGTAGCTCAACATCAAAAAAACTAAGATCATGGCCACTGTTCCCATCACCTCCTGGCAAATAGAAGGGGGAAGATATGGAGGCAGTGACAGATTTTACTTTCTTGGTCTTCATGATCATTGCAGAGGGTGACAGCAGCCGCAGAATTAAAAGACACCTGCTTCTTGAGAGGAAAGCGATGACAAACCTAGACAGCATCTCAAAAAGCAGAGATATCACCTTGCTGACAAAGGTCCGAATAATCAAAGCTATGGTTTTTCCTGTCGTGATATATGGAAGTGAGAGCTGGACCATAAAGAAGGCTGACTGCCGAAGAATAGATGCTTTTGAATTGTGGTGCTGGAGGAGACTCTTCAGAGTCCCCTGGAGTGCAAAGAGGAGAATCCTGTCTATTTTGAAGGAAATCAACCCTGAGTGCTCACTGGAAGGACAGATCCTGAAGCTGAGGTTCCAATACTTTGGCCATCTCATGAGAAGAGAAGACTCCCTGGAAAAGACCCTGATGTTGGGAAAGTGTGAAGGCAAGAGGAGAAGGGGACGGCAGAGGAGGAGATGGATGGACAATGTCATCGACGCAACCAACATGAATTTGACCAAACTCCTGGAGGCAGTGGAAGACAGCCGTGCTTGGCATGCTCTGTTCCATGGAGTCACAAAGAGTCATACATGACTTAACAACTAACCAACAAATTAAATTATTTACATAATTTTGTGTGAATCATAGCAGAGGGATATACTCTGCATTTAGTTTTCCTATGAATGGTCAGATTTAATAGCCGTAAATTATTTTTAGTTATGTGTTCAAAATTTATAGGGAGTTCTGGAATAGTTTAAAAACTATTTTTCAACTAATTGTTCTCTTGATACAGATCAGTTTGTCCTAGAGTTGTATTTGAAGATAATGATTTGTCATTTGATTATTTGTTTGGCTGCATATAATTACAACACTGAGTAAACAGAATGGTAGAGCAGAGAGGCCTTACATCTGATTATTCATGGTTTTGCTTGCATCTTCCTGTTCTTTTTTGAGGGATTGTGTTTCTTTTGCGCAGAACACATTAAACTTTTTAAAACTTTAATTTGTTTCCCATTACATCTTCTGCCGTGAACGTAAAAGACTTTGACATATTCTGTATTGTTTCATTTGTGTATTCTTCAGCTTTTTGCTTGTGGTTTTGGAGTTTTTTCCTACCAAATCATTGTCATTGTTGTTCTTGTCTGATGTTTTCTTAGAAAGCTCTGTTTTGCAGATTATGTTTTGTCCCTGCTGAAAACACCAAACTTCTTTACTCCACACCAGCATATTAGTTTCTGTATGTCTGGTAACACTTTTGTGTCTTTGTCTTACTAATTATTCTGTGGGAGGTTGCAGGAATAGGCAGTGGGATTTAACAGGTTCCAACTACCAGGACGTGATGAATTAATAATATGAGGTTCCAATGGAAGCATAGAAAAGCACACATTGCCCTTTTTTAATGAGTTGTAGGTTCATCCTGTAATTTGAAGGAGTCAAAGACAGCATCCCATAGAAAGTTACTTAACGTTTTCTGTGTTCTCTAGCCCATTCCTTAAGCAACTGAAATGATGCTTAGAACTTTGGCTTGGAAATAAAAGTCACGCTGGTGCATTCCAGCCACTTCCAAAGAGTGTCACAGCCAAAGCTGTGTTTGGATTTGCACTTACTGATGACAGACATTCTGATGACTCTTCTGCTGCAAGGTTATAATTAAAAAGAGAACATGAGAGCACATATTCAGCTTTCACCAAATCAAAATAATTCCGTGAACAAAAAGGCACCATGATTGAATCCTTACAGTGTGTTTTTTGGATCAGAACAGAGCAGCTGCTCAGGGCGAACCCTTTTATAAAGTCAAAGAGAAATCCGTCAAATAAGAAAATGTCAAACATGTTTTCATTTCTGATGAGAAGACCACACTGAGATTTCATTTTGCTTGATAGCTGTTTGAAACATATATTAAATATATTTTCGTTGTATCCTTAAGCTGAAAAAAAAGAGAAAATGAACCATTGACTCTATACAAAATATGTAAATGGAAGCCTTTGTGGTTTCTCCCCACACATAATAAGGCTGTACTTTTATAAAACAAACAAGTCAGTGCATAAGAGAAACTGGCTTTTGTGATGAAATGGTGGACATCAAATACTTTAAAGTCATCTCTTTTTCCATGCCGCAGTAATGGAATATTACTTGAATGTCACATGAATTAAAAAACTGCAAAAATGTCTCAAGGGCAAAGTCCCAACTTGACATTTCTATCTAGTTAACAGCCACAGTGACCATTAGATCAGGCTTGTCCAACCTTGGCCCTCCAGATGTTCTTAGACTACAGCTCCCAGAAGCATTCACCACCACCTCTGCTGGCCAGGATTTCTGGGAGTTGAAGTCCAAGAACATCTGGAGGGCCAAGTTTGGACACCACTGCATTAGATGATTGTCCACATCCCCTGGTTTTCTGTGTGTGCCAGGTGTGCGCAGGTGTATTTCTTGTTTTCTACAACATCCCTACCAACTCATGCTGTCCAGTAATCACTGTTCTGTGCACCAGTGGCACCTTTAGAGTACCCATGTATGGAAGGCATTAGTTGATAAGTTGCTGTGTTAAATGCCATAATGCTGTCACAGATCCCAGCCTACAATTCCTCCCACAGAGCATGCACAAAAGCATTTCCAAGACATCAATGGGCCACCTTATTAGAGGTGTTCAAGGCCTATAAGATGCTCACAGGTAAAACTGCCTATGTCACAGTCTTCCCGAAACTGTGGTTCAAATCCCAGGGGAGAATCAGTAACTCCATGCAGGCGGTGTTCATGACCCGAACTTATTTGTGTCTATGTTTTATGTGATAGGATAGGTATTTTGTGAGATTAGACAAGGAAAGGTACATACAACAATCACAGATTTACAGAAGGGAACGTGCAGTGTGGTTATCACTGAGTAAAAAAGGCAATGTAATGAGAAAATAGGAGCCCAGTGGTCAAACTGCAGTACTGCAGTCAAACTTCTCTTCACAGAGTTCAACCTGACAGGTCCAGGTAGCCTGGTTAAGGATGACTCAGCCTTCCATCCTTCTGAGGTCAGTAAAATGAATACAGTACCTAGCTTATGCGGGGCGGGGACAATGTATTCTTTGCATAATTATATCTGTGAAGATTCTGCATAATTATGTTGTAAATTGCCCAGAGAGTGCTTAGCACTGTGGGGTGGTATGCAAATCCAGTCAATCAATCATCAGTCAATCTGCAAGCAAGGAAGGAAGGATTTAAGTCCCAGCCCTTGAAAAATATGAGAATTGTACCTTGCCAGCATCAAGAATAGCGGATGCAAAAAGGAGGAAACTTAAGAATTAAAATTGGAAACTTCCTACTTCATGGAGTAATATCCTAGCTCTACAAATAGAAAAGTCCTGGTTGCCTTATCTCCAAAGACATAGAACTGAGAAAGGTACAGAAACAGGCAGCCAAAATTATTAGGATGGTGATGCATTTTACTTATGAGGGAAAGCTGAAATATTTGGAACTTTTAAAGTGTTTCTTTCATTCCCTCCGTGTGGTAAAGGGTTTTTAAAATCATGAGGAGATGGATAGAGGTTTCCTCTTCCTTTCTTAATAATAGAGCTTAGCCTTTTCAAATGAAATTGATTGGCAGTGTGTTCAGAACAGACATTAGGTGGCATTTCTTCATACACAGAATATATAGGGTTGTATCTAGTACTGTCCCTTGCTGATGGAAAGTGCCTTGACTGAGTGGGGTCTTTTTTGGTGGAATGAAAAGGGATGCACTGTTCACTAATTTCTCCCTCCCTTGCTTTGTCTCGAGTTTTCAAATCTGCTTCGAAGGGGGTGGGACAGTGTGAATGCAAGAATACTGAAGATTATTTTCTGCTTTTGGAACTGTCTGCTGTATGAAACACTCTTGCACCAGCAAAGGAATATCATTGAATGCCAGTCATAATGACTGTTAAATAGTGGATTCATAACTCCAAGTCATAAATCAGCATGCCTTTATTCAGCATTCCCGGTCAACAAGATAAGGACAAGAATGCTTAGTAAAACACACATGCACATTTATACAACGCTTACACAAGGAACCACCCCACTCCCACTAATTACGTGCAGC
The DNA here is from genome assembly GCF_051106095.1 of Pogona vitticeps. Lineage (NCBI taxonomy): Eukaryota > Metazoa > Chordata > Lepidosauria > Squamata > Agamidae > Pogona > Pogona vitticeps. Next base: position 324,614,915 of record NC_135783.1, on the reverse strand, counting down.
TGGCCAACAACATAACAGCACAGGCAAAAACTGTTCCCAGTCCTATACTCACTACATAAGTAACAATGACCATAGAATTCCCTGTTGCAAAATATGGTCCTCACCTTCTCAGGTTAGAGAAAGGAATGTAAGATGGCACAGCCTGTAAATCACAGAGCCTCCAGTCAATAATCTGGGGATTCCCTTTTGTGGTCTTGGGAGTGTTTTACATTCTGCTACCCTTCCTTTTTTGTAGGCATAGTGAATGATGGGACTGAATCTGGAGAAAACTCTATTTTTTCCTCACCGTATCCCAAACCATGTTCATTATTCCTTCCATGTGCTGGTGATATTGCAAAAATCCTGTCCCAACTGGTGGATATATAACTCAAGAGTAGGATTGCTCTGTTAATCATTCTCTGTTAGTCTCTTCTACCAAATATATGCTGATGCCTTAAACTAAGCTGTCATGATTGGGGCATTTGTTCTCTTAGGTGAAAGATGTCATTCAGCACTGAAGTGTAAAATTAAATCATTTTCCTTTTGAATAAATCTTTAGAGGGCAGGGTATGATTTGCTCTCTGAGTTCTGCCTATTTGCTGGGTGGAATAATTTACAGAGAACACTAGTGACTATGGCTTTCTTTACCAATTCTGTAAGACATAGAGGAAAGCTAAAGGTGACCGTATCCTTCCTGTGATGGGCCTACATACTGCTGTTGCTGCCTACTGCTGCCTAAGTGATGTTGGCTCTTCTCCAGCTCATTTATTCCCTGATGCTAAGTTTTCCACTTTGGCTCAACTTTCCTTAGCATTCAAAGGCCATCTTAACTTTGTGCCTCTAGCACAGTAAATGCTGTACAGTGGCTAAAGTGGAAGGGACCTGACCCTCCTGGGAGAGCCTGTCTCTCTGGTTTTGTTGTGGCATATGAGTGAATGTGTTTGATAAAGAGGGCAGTGTTTGCTGATAGTCTAGTTCACTTAAAAATAAAATAATAGGGACCTAGGAATCTGTGTAATTGCAGCTACCAAAAATAATGAACTATGGCATCTAACAGATGTGTGTGCTGCAGTGAATAAAAAACAAAAGTGTTGGGCAACTTAAAAAGTAACAAATTAATTTCACTGTGAGTTTTTCTGGATTCCAGCCCATTCTTCAGACAATATCTAAGGTCCAGGTTTATATGCAGTACACATGGTTGTTATTATGTGCCTTCAAGTCAGAACCAATTTATAGTGAACCTAATAGAATTTTCAAGGTAAGTGAAATATTTAAGGAGTGGTTTTACCAGGTCCATAGCTGTTTGGGAGTTTGAAGACCTAGTTCTACCCTGTCTACTACATCATACTGGGTAACTACATACACGTCGTAAAGGGATGGAATTATGAGGTTCGCATTTAATACTGAGCTTTTAAGATGACAGTGGCATTATCAAAGGTAGTAAATATTCAAGGTGTCAAGAACACTAAAGTTGTAGCAATCTTGGAAGTAGTTATATGCAAGTGATGTGAATTTTCAGGATATGCATTGTACGATCATATATACATAAGACAAGAGAGGAAAAGAAAAAAAAAGAAAAAAAGGTTAACAGTAAAGGTGCCATAATACTTTTGCTTTGTTTCTGCTTCATTCTTGTTTTTATGGTTGCCAAGGTTACATCTCTTAAATCTATCCATGAAAGATGGGAAATGTTCGCTTTTGGGAATATTTTGGGTAAGGTGTAGGAATCCAGAAGTTGTAGTTCAAAAAAGTAACTTTTTCCATCTGTGCTATTACACTACAGTTGCCTATTACTTAATTCCATATAGTGATGAATAGGCTGAAATAGACAGGTTCAAGCCTTGAAAGCTGGACAATAGAGAAAATAACAGAGGGGGGAGGGAAATGAAAAACAGCTGACCATGCAGGCTGGTTGCATTATTTTTATTTTATTTTATTTTATTTTATTTTATTTTATTTATATCCTACCTATCTGGTCAATATGACCACTCTAGGCGGCATTACATGTATGTTAAGGTTGGTGACTACTAGTTTCAATTTGTCCAAGGTTTTCCTAAGGAGGTGGGGACGGCGGCGCTGCTTGTATTCTTAGAATTGTCCATTTTGATATCATGAGATCATGAAGATGAAAAGGATACACTAAATGCCCTGCATGAAAAGTTGGGATCGAGGACTGGTTTGAATGGAAAGATGATACCATAGACATCTGTAGTGTGGGAGTGCCAAACATTTGGACCAACAAGAGAGAATGGGTGGAACTCTTTTGATTAGTTGGGGGAATGAGCAGAGCAACTATTTAATCCAGTATCATCAGCACAGTTAGAGGAAGGCACCCCTGTCTGCCTTTCCATCATTACTTTTTTTCATGTGAGCCTTGGCAAGTATTAAGAGGAGAGGCTCCTACTCACATGTAGGCTTTCCACATGAACTAGAACCTGGAAAAATCTGGGTTCTTCCTGGTGTATGGCACCTACATGCAGCCAGAAACCTTTGCTCTTCAGATTTGTCACTGCAAGTATGAAGATAAAAATATATATAAATGGTGTGGGGTTAGGTTGCTTCCCTCTCAACATTATGACAGCAATTAGACAATGACTGAGCAGGGCTTCTATCAAATAGGATGTGTAGATTATTATTATTATTTATTATTATTATTTAATTTATACCCCGCCTATCTGGCCCACCGGACCACTCTAGGCAGCTTATTGACCAACTTGCCACTTGTAAACAAAGCTGCCTCGCTTATCCTGGGTCAGCCTCTTGCTCCATCAAACCCAGAACAGTTGAAATGAACTGCCAGTCTCATTCCAGATATTTTGGCAATAGTTTTTCATATCCCACATGATGACACCAGGGACCTTTTACATTCAAAACAGAAAATCTATCACTGAGCAACATCTCTTGCTCTAGAAAATGTTTAGGAACAGACAAAGCTCTCATACACCTAGTCGGACCATTGATCCACCCAGCTTTGTACTTTTAGCTCTTCCTGGCTCTACAGGTTTTCAGGCGAGATTCTTGTCCACTCCTGCCTGGGGAGCCCTAGTTGTTGATGGTCTCCTATCCAAGCAATAACCAGGCTGACTCAAGATTAGTTTCAAAAATCGCATGAGTTCTGTGTAGTGTGTTCAATACTGACGAAAATCCAGGAGTGTTGACTTATGCCATGTAAAGCTGATGACTTCATCAATCATAACAATTATTTGGAAATGAAACATTTTCGATCCTTCCCTTTGAAGGCCCTGAGACTCCCTTGGGATCTCTTTCATTGTGGGGAAACTGTTGGGTGCTGTGGAACACAGGGGAGTCTTTTAATTTCTGAGCATCAGCCACTACTGGGATAATTTTGCACATGGCAGCAATTTTCAGAAAATAAAGTCTTATCATGACCTCAAATCTTCCAATGGGTGCCCCACAACAAAAGGGATGCCCAGGGAGCCTCTGGTGGTTGATGGCATTGTCAGACTTACATTATCTAAATTATGCTGCTGAATTTCAGCCAATGTAGGGTGGTGGCTTTGGTTTACTAATATAGCAGTTTGAAAAGTACACACTTGATTTTTATTTTATTTTAGGTTTTACCCATGCAATGTAATTATAATTTTAGGATAGAACTCAGCGGGAGTTTATGTGTGTGTTTGTGTATGCGCACACACATGAATGTACAAGCACTACCATTCAGTAATAAGACATTGTTGTAGGCTATGTTTTTCTTTAAACCTTTGAAATGCAGAATTTTAATTTTGGATTTTCCCCCTCTTGCTTCAGCATAAACGAATAAATAGTGAAGATGATCACTTAAAGAGGATAGAGGAAGACAGATTACAACTGCACAATCAACTGCGATTTCTTCAGAATGAAAAGGAATCCATCCTCTCTATGATAGGAAGTGAAATTGATGCAGCATGCGAAGTCCTTTCTAGGGATTCAGTGGAGAAATTTACAGTAATTATGACTTCTCACTTGGCTTTTATTGTTATTTAACATACCAAATGAACACAGGATGTTTGTTGGTTTGTTTGTTTATGGCTCACTGATTGTAACTTTCTGTACAGTTTACAAAACATATGCAACTATAAAATACAGAAATAATAAAACATAATGCGAATATACCCAGGTGGGGATTCAAAGACAGTTAAGGGCCTTAGATGCTTATTGTGTTGAGGAACATCTCCAGGTAAATGACACCAAAATCAAAATTTTAGTTTTTGGGAAAGGAGAAAGAATTACAAATTGTACCTGAGTAAGAAACTATTTGAACAGACCAATTCATATAAATACCTTGGAGTAACATTCAAAAGTTCAGGAACATGGTCACACCACTTAGAATCTGTAGCTCTGTTAGAAGAAGCATCCATCGATGCCATTTATTGCTTCTCTTCTGTATCCGGCGAAAAAATGGTGGCACCACTAATGCAACCGTATAAAGATGAACTCCTTCCTCAAATGCTCCATGGAGCTCAAGTGTGGACTTTTTTGAATATTACAAAATTGGCATCTGTTCTGACACAAATTTTTAACCAGAGCAGTAGGGCTACCGAGGTCTACTGCCATGGCCACAGTCCACTCTGATACATCATGCTACTCTAGCAGATGTGCTATTTTGGTTAAGATAGTGTACAATATGGCATCACCACTGGTCTCATTAGCCTATGAAGAAATGGAAAGAGACTCTTGAACAGCTAAGATATCCACAATTATATCATTTCTTGAAAATATAAAATGGAGGACAAGTTAAATCAGCTGCGGAATATAACTGGCCAACAGTTTTCTGTGGCCATTTTAATTTTATAAGCCATTTGACAAACAAATACCATCTCAAATGCCATCTTATCGCAACACTGTTGCAAATATCAATACACTACTCTTTAAAAATTCAAGACAGAAGATCGATATTGACACATCTGTTGTGAGTTTTATTTATTATAGAAGACTCCTTGGTGAAGCATTTGGCAAATAAGATGGTATTTGAGAAACAAAAGAAGGCAAACCAGTTTTTAAACTAATGAAAGTTTGTGACCATTTTTTATTTTATTTTATTTTTGACTGATGGTCACAGTTAGTAGGATGAATTGTTTTCTCCCCCATAGGAAAGCATGGAGCTGTCAGATTTTGACAGTTCCATTGGTTCCTATGGGCCGAAAAAAAAATCACCATAAATTAACGAAAAGTCAGATCAAAGCCAAATCAGGTTTGCACACGACTTAGGGGGTCCTCTAATGAATCCAAGCATTTAGAACCGTTTTTGACCCTTCTAAGACACTTTTTAAATTGAAAAAAGAAACATCGTTAAGTGAAGCAGGGGACCTAAAATCGCATTCGTTATGCGAAGCATGGTCTCAAACTTCGCTAAGCGAAAATCGCCCATAGGAAACATCGTTATACGGTGCATATTATTTTCTAAAAAAACACATTGTTATGCGAATTCATCGCTAAACGAGGCACTCGTTAAGTGAGGCACCACTGTATTGTCTCTTTCTGGGTAACTTCAGAAGAAGGGTTCATCATCTTTTAATAAGGGAACGCCAGAAGGAGATGGTGCCTCCAATATATACTCAGTCTGGCTGGAAAGCTCAGTGGTTTAGGTACCTGGCTGCAGAGCCAGAATTTGGGAATTTGATTCCCCACTGTGCCTCCTACGAGTAGAGCCAGCCTTGGCCAAGTTGCACAATCACAGGGCACCCCAGAAGAAGTATTCTCTACCAGGAAAACTCTAAAAAGGTCACTATAAGTCAGAAATGACTTCACATCACATGAATATTATTATTATTAGTCTTCACCCAAGAACTCCTATGTGTAAGGTTTGTGCCCCACTTTTTGGCTCATAGGCAAGCCACATTAAGCCTCTTTGCATCTCAGCTAGCTGCAGTGTTACCACCATTTTTTACTTTCCACTTGGTCTCCATCTTGGCAAGTGTGGCATTTTTTTAAAGCCAGTGTCACTAGTGGGTAACAAAGTTAGTGCTTCCTAAACAAGCACTGCCCTCAATCTAGTGTTTGTCCTCAATGACATCATGCAACTTAATTTTGTCACAGTTAGTAGGATGAAATAATACTGTCACAGTTAGTAGGATGAAATAATAATGCTGTCTGTTTTCCAGACATAGTTGTGGGTGTCTTGGTTTTCTTGACTCCTGCCTTTTTGGCGAAATATTGCTAAGAATGTGAATCAAATAAATGTTTAAGTTTATGTACACTCTAATGAAAATGTCTTGTGTGAATGTAAATTTGAGTTTGTTTTTTCATTCATATAGGCAGTATCACTTACACCTGGAGTACAGAAAGACCCTCATCGCTGGTTAGCAGAAACAAAGGTTAGTGCATGTTGTTAAAAGATACAATTGTTTAAAATCGCCACAGTAAGGAGTGCGGACAGAATAGTGGTTAAAGGTTACCAGTCATAATGCAGTGCTATTCACATACCACTACCATGTCTCCTAGGCACAGTTAACTTCAAAATGCCACCTACAGACTACAGTACTCCCAATCAGGATTGCAGGCTGTAAATTGCACCTCAGCAGGGCGCTGACCACGTGACCACAGAAACTGTCTTCAGACAAATGCTGGCTCTATGGCTTGGAAACGGGGATGAGCACTGCACCCTAGAGTTGGACACTACTGGACTAAATGTCAAGGAGAACCTTTACCTTTACCTAGGGTTCATGAAAACATGGGTGCAGACAGGTGTGTCTGTATTGGGCAAATAGTTAATGAAGGTTTGAAAAGGTCCTCATTAGAATTTCCATATGCTTGGAAACATCTGATATATTATGCCTTTTAAACTTTGATTTCTCTTTTTCTAAAGGTATAATTGCTGACCAGTAACTTCTAACCATTCCTTTTTTACTTTAATGAATTTGGAATCTTATCTTATATCTTTTAACATTATTATATATCTCATGATTTGGAAGACTTTCCTACTCTGTGTGACAAGACTTCTCCTCATAGTATATTAGGGTCAGAGTAAAGGGAGAGAAGCTGACCAAGTGAATTGCATTTGTTTGCTAGCAAGACTGCCTTGAATTTATTGATGTGCTAGTTCTGTAATGCACGTGGACCAAGAATAAATATCACCATAAATACTGAAGATAAGAGTTTGAATGGGAAGACAAGAGCTGCAAAGGAAACAGACTCTCTATTTAGATTGTTGATGCTGAAGTCCGAGGCAGCAAGTATCAAGAGGACCTTTCAGGGACCATTTCGTAATTGGTTCATAAATCTGCCATTTGGGTCCTTTTTGGTTAATAGTAGGTGAGTCTTGAAATGAAGGAGCCTTTAGAAATAGTATAGTTCTTCACATTTGCACCCAAAGACCAAACAGTTTTAATAATTGGTTTCAAGAAATATGGCCTTAGCTGCCAGTTCTTTCATCACCTGAATTTCTTTCATTTACAGATGGACACTTTGAAAAGCCCTGAGACTTTGAGATTTAGAGAGCTGCTTAGTGAGCTCCACAGGCACAGTAGAGTGTTTAAAGCACACTTCTAGCAGACCTCAAGGAGACTGGGCAACTTTCTCCATTTAAGTATGAAGAGCCATATTGCTGGGAAAGGGAGGGAAAAAAAGAAGTAGGCTGGTCATGCATCCACTTGCACAGAGATAAATCCTTTACACCCGTAGCCCCCAACCTTGGGCCTCCAGATGTTCTTGGACTTCAACTCCCAGAAATCCTGGCCAGCAGAGGTGCTGAAGGCTTCTTTGAGTTGTAGGCCAAGAACATCTGGAGGCCCAAGGTTGGGGACCACTGCTTTACAGAGGGCATCCAGAGAACAGACCTTTTGAAGGCACCTTCAGTTTGAAGAGTGATCCAATCCAAGTCTCATGTAAATATAAAATTTCGAGGAGGAGATTGTGGAAGCTGTCTCCTCAGAAAACACTGAAAAAGCAAACTCAGCAGACAAACATCACAATCTCGTCAGTGAGCTTCATTGTAATTCTTTTCAAATTACAAATGTCAGTTCTAAAGTTGTGTCTGTCTGTACACATTAATACATGCTATTTTACAAGTATGGTAATTTAGGGGATGAATGTCTTCTGCTTTGGTTATGTATAAGTGGCCAGCCTAAATACAGTGGTAATGACTGGAAGCATTTACACATTGTTAAAATATTTTAACAATCTTCAGATATAAGGTTAAGATATTTTTAACAATATCAAAAAATAAAATATCCAAATAATTTTGGATCCTGGGCATGCACATTGTTTATTGTATTTTAACATCAGAGGTATATCAACAGCAGATGGAAGATAAAATGAAAACTGTAAAGGCCTAGCAAACGATTTGACTTTTAGCGAGCCTTTTGTGTATGCGTACACATGGTTGAAGGAAATTGAGAATTTTTGGTAATAATTTCAGTGGAACTATGATGTGTACCATCTGTATCTGTGCCTCTTCTAATCTGCTTGCAAGGTTGGTAGATGTAGACCCATGAAGCAGTTGTTCATCCATTAGGTACTCTTTCAAGATATCCGGGAGGTGAGATCAGTTACGTCTGTGCATCAGTTATACACAGGAGTATTTTTCTTCTTCATGGTCTCTGTGAATGCACACAATTGGGTTTGAAAGTAATATAGTCTCATCCTTTCATGAAGTATGTAAATTCCCTGCCAGCTGGATAGTGAATTATGGAGCGAGAGACTCACTCACTTGCTGTGAATCCAAAGAATCAGTTGATTCTTGTTTTCCCCACACTTATTTCTGCTTTCCAACCCTTTGGAACATAAGGTCCCTACGTCATATTAAATTCTTTTTTGAATCCCCCCTCAAGAGTCACAAGCTTTTTCGCTTGTGTTACGAAGGACTGTTCAAGAAGCACAGGTTTATTCCTTTAAAATGTACAGGACTCCATGTAGCTCTATGAATCCCGGCACATACAACTTTTCATTGCCTCTAATGATGAATTCAGCTACTGACTATTGTTAGGAGGACTGGAAAAAGATGCCATGGAAAATACAGAGAGGGTATTGTCATTTTTGGAAGTACCAACATTTTTTAGAAGTTCAAAAATCTTGAGGATGAAACCATGAGAGGACGATCTTCCTCCCTGCCCCTGCAAACCAGCATTGTAAAGACTGAACATTCTTGGTAAAATGGTGAATCCTGTAGATTTTTTTTTTTTTAAAACAGTTCTAGTAATGGAGTTTATGAGTGGAGTTCTTGGAAGATAGCATGGCTTGTTGGCTGCCTGCCTGAAACCCAGAACAGGAGTATTAAATATTGGAATATCAATGTTTTGAAACATACCCATATTTATGACTGCATATGGTTGGCTTCAACAATTTGATTTTTAGGAAGGCATTTTGTTTTTCTTCTGCTTTTGGGAGAAAGAAGCTAATGTCACTATTGCAGATATAGAAATTGGTTGTCCACACCAGCCAGCCACTCAAGCGCATACAAAGATGTCCTTCTAAAATTGCTGAACAGGAAATAGTTCTATTAAGGCAGTAAAAACGAACACATGTAGGAAAGTGGAAGTGGGCACAAGGGGGTATCAGCAAGTTGTGCTCCCAAAATCTGGACATATGGCAACTTCTGTTTATACACATTCTAAGGTCTGAAGTGCACTTGGTGTGCAGGGATGTTGTGGATTTGCCCCTTCTCCCCTAATCTGAGTCCTCAAGTGTTGGCCACAGTTCCTAAGCTTGAAGTATATGAGACTTACTTTTCAGCAAGGAAATAAATACAAAGCAGAAGCCACATTTTGTAAGATGGAGATTTCAGATATAATTTGAACAGCTGAAAGGACTTAAGTGCATGGAAATATTTGTGGATTTTTTCTTTTATTTAAAAAACAAGCCTGACTCAAACCCACTAGGATTAGTACCATATGTCAATTTTATTCTAATGCAAAGTAAACATTTTCCCATAAACAGCTACTGATAGTAACATCTTTTGAGATCATCCTCCATTTTTGCATCTTTGTAATCATGCCCAAGTTGCAGAACTACAACTCACAATTTCAGAGTTAGAATTTTGTACCATTCCATTGGATATGTCACTGGAGACCGAGGGCAAGATCATCCATACTATGGTACTGTTATTGCTATGGATGGATTTGAAAACAAAAAAAAAAATTTTTTTTTGAGAGAGAAAAAAATATTTGTTTCAAATATGGGGTTGGAGAAGAACTTTACAAATGCCATGGACTACTTGAAAGTCAAAGAAGTAGGTTCTATATCATATAAAGTGAGAACCATCTTTAGAAGCAAAAATATGAAAATGAGGTTTTGTACCTTGACACATCAGGAGAAGACAAGTCTCACTGGAATAGACAATAATGCTAGGAAAACTTGAAGATAGCAAAGGCATTTAGTCTTTCACAAAAAAAGTAAAGGAATGGATATTCGACTGATTTCCAGAAAGGAATCCACAGCCTTTAATTTGCAAGAACTGATCAGGTCTCTTAGTGATAAGACATTTCATGTGCTCACAGGGTCTCCATTAATTGGAGATTATGTGACAGCACATATGAGTAAGTAACAACAAAACAACAAGAGTGGGTGCTGCAGAGGCATCAGGTAGCAAGGGAGAAGAGAAAGAGGAAGATAATAAATGCAACAGGGATGGCCACAGGCACTGCAAAGATACTTGCTCGGCAAATATAAATGCCTTGTCCTGGGATAAAAAACAAAAAGACTATCATACTTTGGACATACCATGAAGACGAGGCTCAGTGGAAAAGACAATAAATCTGGGATCAGTTGAAGATAACAGGGAGATGGATTGAATTAGCTCCTTCCCAAACATTTGTACTGATGATATAAAAGTTCAAACATGTTATATTGTGATACCAAGTGTTCCTCCAGCATACTATGTTCATGGTATATAATAAAGAAGTCAGAGCTGGTTATCAATGTATCTCACTCTACATGTGACTCACAATTTTCAGCAATTAAAGCCTAGATCCAATAGCTAGTCTCAACTGGAGTAGACCTATATTCAGTACATGGAACCAATGGAATGTTGACTGCTAGAGTGCCATGGATTGAGTGGGAATTTTCTTGTTGATACTGTTAGATTTCACTGTAACTCTTTCAAGGATGAAAAAAATATCAGTTGTGGGTAGGAATGGGACTTCTGGGGAAAAAGAGCTCCCAGTCCCATATTTTGGCAGGAACCCCCCCCCCAGGCCAAATTATGGGACTGAGGGCCACCAAATGGCAGAAGGAAGAGCAGATAGATGTCTTACCTCTATGCTGTTCTTCCACCATGCTTACTTCAACCCTGTGAGTCATGAGACTTCCTTGCCACTTAAAAAGGGTGTGTGGAGAAACGAGTCCCTCCATATGGACCTGCTTCCTCATGCACACTTGCGAGGCACAGGTAAGCCCTACAACTTACAAAGGTTCAATGAACTGTCTTTTGGAGGCATGAAGAAATGGTGCAGAAATGACATGGAGGAAAAGAGAGCTGCCGTATCTCACACCATTTGATAGCTCCTTGTCGCAGAACTGGGCTGGGGATTCCTGCCAACTGATGAGGCTGAGATTTCTCCCCCCCCCCTTGAATGTCCCATCCCTAGTAGTGGGTATAGCCGCTTAATCTATTAACTCTTTTGGAGGTTAGGAGAAGTATATAGTATATAGCGCATTTCTGTAAGTGGAAGATGTTTTCCAATGTAGAGAACAGCATATCTGAATCCCATCTAGGGTATTTGGAAATAACTTTTGGAAATGCGGAAATGTGCATATTTGCAGTGGAATTTCTTTGCTACTGAGCTGGATGTTGTGTTTTCAGTCACATATTTTCAAAGCAGCACCCAATAATGGAATAAATTGTGGTTGTTTCTGATGAGGTTTAGAGCTGTTCTTCCATTTTAGTTTTTCATAAGAAACAAGAAACCTACCATTTTCAAAGCATGTCCAGCTCCCCCCTCCCCCGAAGCCCATTCTCTTTTAAACATTATCTGGAGTTTTATTAAACTTTGTTGCTTAAATGCACTGCAAAGAAGTAGCCTGCAGATTTGAAAGGGCAAAATGGTTATTTATGTCAAAAGTGACAGTATTGACCATCATTTGGTGGAATGGATTTGGGACAGCAGCATTGCCAAATGCAGGTTTTAGCCATGAGGAGAGAAGCGAAAAAGTCAAATGAGAAATAAGACTTCAAAACATATCCATGGCTTTAGGGGTGGACTGGATATAATCCAGCACAGCTGTGTTATTGAATAACATACTTAGGAAACTTGTTGGGTCATACTGGGGTGCACACCCACAAAAAATAAGAATGACATCTTTGTCCCTATGCTGCTCCACAGCAAAACATGCTAGTATAAATCATCATATGCCAAACATAAATGGTTATTATGAAACCTATTTCCAATGAAAAAGTATATCATTTGACTAGCATTGCCTCTCCTGAAGTACATCAAGGTAAAGGTTCCCCTTGACATTTAGTCCAGTCGTATCCAACTCTAGGGCGCAGTGCTCATCCCCGTTTCCAAGCCATTGAGCCAGCGTTTTGTCTGAAGACAGTTTCTGTGGTCATGTGGCCAGCACGACTAGACACGGAATGCCATTACTTCCCACCGAGGTGGTTCCTATTTATCTACTCACATTTTACATGCTTTCGAGCTGCTAGGTTGGCAGGAGCTGGGACAATCAACGGGAGCTCACTCCATCGCGTGGATTTGATCTTATGGCTGCTGGTCTTCTGACCTTGCAGCACAGAGGTTGCTGTGGTGTAACCCGCAATGCCACCACGTCCCTGAAGTACATCAAGAGGTGCTAGCAAATACTGAATGAAATAAAGTGGTACAGTACCAAACCCATCTACTTCATGATGACAGTTAATATTGAGGAAAAGTCACAAATTGTGTACTAAAGCTCCTTCCCTGTTAGGATTATGTAAATTTGTTTTCTTCTAGACTAAACTCCGATGGCTATGTGAAGAAGTAAAGGAGAGAGAGGTTAAGGAAAAGAAACTCCGACATCACTTGCAACAGAGTCGAGAGCGGCTGAAGCAGCTGACTTTGAGCAAGGAGACTGAGCACCAGCATCTCATTGGTCAAATAGAAAAGCAGGAACAGCTCCTGGATCAAGTTTACCAGGAGAAGAAAGGTGAGTTTATTCCATTGTATTCATTAAAAACAAAATCCTTCCAATTTCCCTGGTCGCTCCAACTGTAATATGTCTAAGAGGCAGAACAAAAGTGGCCAGAGCAGTACATTATCAGGAAGGGGACTGCTGTGTGCAATAGCAGCTCCATGTCAATGCATCATACAACTTCATTTGTGTCCTGATGCCATTACACTGAATGTTTCCCCCTAACATGCTTCCACAGCTGGTGATAAGCAACAATGATGGGTAGAACACCACTGTAATGATGTCAGAACATAAGGAAAGATAAACTGCATGTTATGAAGGTGGACATGGACTCCAAGCTACAGGAAGCCAAATTTTGGCTGAATATCAGGAAAAAACTTCTTAACTGTTAGAGCACTACAACAATGGAACCAATTATTTCGGGAGTTGGTAAGTGCTCCGGTGCTGGAAGCATTCAAGAGAAAATTGGACAACCATCTATCAGATCTGCTTTGATTTGGATTCCTGCATTGAGGGGGGGGGGGATGGACTGAATGCTGTTATAGGCACCTACAAAATCAACTATTCTACGATTTTGTGAGATTCCTTCAGTTTCTGAAGAAGCTACTTTTCTGTACTGCAATTCTTAGCATTGTCTGTGGTAATGTGGGAATTTTGAAAGGTACCATCTAAAGGAAGCTTTCCCTGTCTCAGTACCTTGGCAAGAAACTGCACTTTTTATGGTAACACAAGGAACAATACTGCTTAAATTGTTTTCTTCAGAACACACAAAGAGAAAAACCCCAAAGCAGTTAAGTACAGAAAATGTCCTGGAATCTTTTTATGGTGTTTAATGATGTCTATTTATGAGAGTTCTCTTCTCCAAATTAAGTTACAGTCCTCTAGGAAATAAGATTTGTGCCAGTTAAAATGAATTGTGATCAGCTGTATATGGGGTAAAGGCTGAACTATCAAAAAATATTTTTAAGCTGCTGTGTAGTTTTTGGGAAAAATAGGTCTTTAGACAGTTGTTAGAAAGAGGTAGGAGTCTTGTTATGTAAATATCTTGATTATATAGCACAATATATTAGCAACATCCTTTTTTCCTTCAGGGTTTTGCAATATGATTTTGGTTTCCTGCGTTCTCAGCTTCATGCTTTTCCATGTTTGCTCACAAATATTACAGTAATATCCCCATGGAGTTTTAAAACTCCTCTCACAGCTAAGTTTTCCCATGTTTTAGCTTATTTCAACACTCTATTTTATATTCTTTAAGTATCTGTTTAACAAACAAGTTGTTTTCCACTGGATTAGGGTTTTTTGAACAAGCTTTCTGTTCTTCTTGAGCAAGCTTTCTATTCTATTATTTTATTTTTTATATGTGCCGGAATTATATCAAAGAGAGTGTCACAGAAAACAAGATTTCTTTGCATTTATACACTATATTTTCATGTGAACAAAAAATTCATTGGCCTGAATTCTATTGGTGATTTGTTATTGTTGTTGTTTAGTTGTTGTTTAGTCATTAAGTCATGTCCATCTCTTCGTGACCCCATGGACCAGAGCACGACAGGCCCTGCTTTCTTCCACTGCCTCCCAGAGTTTGGTCAAATTCATGTTGTTAGCTTCGATAACACTGTCCAACCATCGCCTCCTCTGTCATCCACTTCTCCTCTTGCCTCCACTCTTTCCCAACATTAGGGTCTTTTCCATGGATATTTCTCTTCTCATGAGATGGCCAAAGTATTGGAGCCACAGCTTCATGATCTGTCCTTCCAGTGAAGACTCAAGGTTGATTTCCTTCAGAATGTATAGGTTTGATCTCCTTGCAGTCCAGGGGACTATGAAGAGTCTCCTCCAGCACCACAATTTAAAAGCATCAATTCTTCAGCGCTCAGCCTTCTATATGGTCCAGTTCTCATTTCCATACGCTACTGGAAAAACCATAGCTTTGATTATGCGGACCTTTGTCGGCAAGGTGATGTCTCTGCTTTTTAAGATGCTGTCTAGGTTTGTCATCGCTTTCCTCCCAAGAAGTAGGTGTCTTTTAATTTTGTGGCTTCTGTCACCATCTGCAGTGGTCATGGAGCCCAAGAAAGTAAAATCTGTCACTGCCTCCATATCTTCTCTTTCTGTTTGCCAGGAGGTGATGGGACTCCACTGGCCATATTGTTAAACAAGCTTTCTAAGGCCCAATCTCTGATTTTTCCCTTTCTGTTATTTTCCTCTATTTCTTTGTACTGTTCATTTAAGAAGGCCCTCTTGTCTCTCCTTGCTATTCTTTGGAAGCCAGCATTCAATTTTCTGTAACTTTCCCTATCTCCCTTGCATTTTGTTTCCCTTCTCTTCTCCGCTATTTGTAAGGCCTCGTTGGACAGCCACTTTGCTTTCTTTCATTTCCTCAAAAGTGTGGACAGCCACAATAAAGAAGTCTAATATTGCTGGAACCTGTGAACTTAGGAAATGCAGAGCAAAGCAATGGAAGCAGTAACACCCCAGCATTATGGTAATGGAAAACTGGGAAACAAAGAAGGGAAAGGCAGAAGCAAGATCTTTCAAGCTATCAAGCTTCCTTCAGGTTACCAAGTTAAATATCTTGCTTCACATAGTGGCCAACCAGATGGCTCTTGGAGGGCCATAAGGATCCTGTGGGGGGAAAGCAACCTTTCACTGTTATGGTCCATTTTCTGTCATGTGACCATAGAGCTGTGGAGCTAGAAAGAACCCAAAGGGCCATTGTCCAACCCCCTGACAAAGTGGGAAATCCACAGGTAGAGCATCCCTGATAGATGACCATCCAATATCTGTTCCAAAAGTTCTTATGAAGGACAGTTCACCTTGTGGCACTTTCCTCTACTCAACTGCCACAACTGGTAACAACTATCCCCAAACTCCTTCACTAAATTTGCAGTTGCACGTGAACTTGGTAGAGGGGCTCCTCCCCCTGAAATATCCCTTTTACCAAACCAGGCAAATAGTTGGAGTTCCACTGTTGCTCAGAAACTGCCACAGCTAGTAGGTGAATTTACACCGCCTTTTTAAAAAAAGAATACTTTTGGTGAAGCACATACAGCCTATGTTATTTGGTGATGCAGCCTTGACTTTTATGGTTCCACTTCTGGCCAATGATATGTGTGGTATAGTATCTTGTGACTGCTATTTTTAAATATAATAAACAGGATTTCTGAGCAAAATTTATTTTAAAAAAGAATAAAAGGGTTCAATATTACAAGCTGTTAAATTCTCCTCATATAGCTGAAATCTCATTTTCTTTACATCTGTTTTTCCCTATAGCTTAAATATAGATTTTCTTATTTATAAATAGATGGGAGCTTGGTCTTGCACAAACTCAAATGAAACACTATATTTCCACAGCTTCTTCACAAAAATGACACCCTCACATTACTCTTTACCTCATTGCTCTCATCTTTTCTCCTCACTATTTTCAATCTCTCTCAGGGTCTCAGACTGACTACACTCAAACAGCCTCAAAATTAAACTCGTATCTTGGCTCATTCTGTCTAAATCAAACTTCACTAAAAGCTAAATTAAACTAAACTGAATTAAACTGCTCTCTTTCAAACACACACTCCTCACACACATATTAAGAAACTTCCATCCTTTATGTATGCCCTTCTCTTTAAGCAATCACCAAGTATTTCCTTAAACATATGAAAATCTGCTTTTTAAAAAAGTCCAGAGACATGTTTTATTACTCCATTTCCTCAGTATAACAAATCTCAAGAGGGCATGGTCACTTCCATCCAAAGTTTAAACTATTCCATCCGATTAGAGTCAGATCCAGAATAGTTGATCCTCTAGTTCTGTGGTTCCCACCCTTGGGTCCCCAGATGTTCTTGAACTACAACTCCCAGAAATCCTGGCCAGCACAGCTAGTAGTGAAGGCTTCTGGGAGTTGCAGTCCAATAACATCTGGGAATCCGAGGTTGGGAACCGCTGCTCTATTGTCTTCTTCCACATTCTGGAATATGAAGTTGTCAGCAAGCCAGTAGGAACATAAGAACTCTGCTAGAGGAACAACAACAACAAATGGCTTGTCCTGTCTAGCATTCTATTCCCACATTGGCAAACCAGATGCCCATGGGAAAGGCAGAAGCAGGACATGAATGAATATAAGTCCCTAGCATCTGGTATTCAAATTCATACTGCCTCTAATTGCAGAAGCAATATATACCTATCAAGAGTGGAAAGATGGCCACATTAGTCTCTAGTCTCTTGTATGGAGTCTTAGATAATCTTAAAGATTTGCCAAGTTTTATTTAGCATAACAGTTCATAGATTTTAGCTCACCAGATGCAGAAAAAGGCATAAAAGGTGTTAGTATTTTAACAGTCCTTTTTGCTTTTGCTCCATCATAACTTGAATGGAGGTGGATTTTCATGGAGATTATTTTCATTATGGAGGTTATGAAAATCCAAAACTTCAAAGTACATTCTGGCTAAAATTTAAGATTACCCTTCTTGTTATTATTACTGTTACAGTACCATCTAAGGATAACAGAGGATGGAGGTGATGATGGTACAGGTAAGCAGCTGAAGAGTATGTGCTGCCTTCTGTTGTATATGCTTTGGCTTTTATAAGATACAATGCACAGATGCAAATATAAACATGCAAAGTATATATTTCTAGTCTTTTTTGTGCTTCATATAAATTACTTTGTGTTAATTAGCATATACTTATTATCTCATCCATTCTTCAGTCTGTCTTTTTTTAAAATCCTACTGAGATATAAGACAAACAGACTTGTAGCTGTTCCTATGAATTATCTGCAGTAGTTCAACATATAACATGCACCTGTGGCTAAACATTATCCTGGAAATGAATGTACAGCTATTACTTTAGTACACAATTAGAAGGAATAATTTCTCTCGATTTGCTGTTTAAATGAACATCACAGCTTGAAATTCTGCCTTCAAGTAACTATTTATGGAGCTTAATGAATGCAACCCTTAATCAGATATGCCTCAAATTTAATCTTAAACAGTTTAATATGCTTGTCAAACCTGGTATAAACTGTAATCCACATACACAAAAATTCCTGCATGTAACAAAACAGCTATCTTCTTTCATCATTGCTGTTATACATAACTCCAAACCACAAAGCACAAGTTCCAATGATTATTCAAGGACTTCAAACTCTTTTTTAAAAAGGACTATAAACTAACTGCTTAATAGAATGCTGAGACAGAGACAGGTATATTTGCCTGTGCTCTAGATTAATGCACAATTTTCCTTGACATAGGTAGGTAGGTAGGTAGGTAGGTAGGTAGGTAGGTAGGTAGGTAGGTAGGTAGGTAGGTAGGTAGGTAGGTAGGTAGGTAGGTAGGTAGGTAGGTAGGTAGGTAGGTAGGTAGGTATTCATTCATTCATTCATTCATTCATTCATTCATTCATTCATTCATTCTATTTTATTTTATTTTATTTTATTTTATTTTATTTTATTTTATTTTATTTTATTTATATGCCACCCACACTACCCAAAGGTCTCTGGGCGGCTTACAACATTTAAAATACAATAAAAATTCAAAACAATTAAAATACAATTAAAATTTATATATAAATTGCCATCGGACCCACAGCTAATATTATTTCAATTAAAAGCCTTCTGGAACAGGAAGGTTTTGACCTGGCGCCGAAATGTCGTCAGTGTCGGCGCCAGACGAATCTCAGTCAGGAGGGCATTCCATAGTCTGGGGGTAGCTGCCGAAAAGGCCCTTTGTCTACAAGCCGTCCCCCTTACCTCTGTAGGGGACGGCTCTTTCGAAAGGGCCTCCTAGCTAGATCTTAACTGCTGGGTAGGCTCGTATGGAAGGAGGCGGTCCTTCAGGTATCCAGGGCCCAAGCCGTTTAGGGCTTTATATGTCAAAACAAGCACTTTGAATTGGACCCGGGCAGCAACTGGTAGCCAAAGTACCTTAAACAGAATCAGCTTGATATGTTCCCTAGCGGCCGCACCACTCACCAGCCTCGCAGCTCGATTCTGGACCACTTGCAGTCGCCGGACCATCTTCAAAGGCAGCCCCACGTAGAGCGCATTGCAGTAATCTATGTGGGATGTTACCAGTGCATGTGTAACTGTCATGAGACTCCGCTCGTCTAGGTAGGGCCGTAGCTGGTATAATTTCTGCAGCTGAAGGAAGGTGTCTCTGGCCACCGAGTCCACCTAGGCTTCCAGTGTTAGACTGGGGTCCAGGAGCACCCCCAAGCTGCAGACCCTGTCCCTTAGGGGGAGTGTAACCCCATTCAGGGCAGGGAGATGGCCCTCCAGCCTATCCAGTGAAGCACCCACTAACAGCACTTCTGTCTTGTCTGGATTGAGTTTCAATTTATTAACCCTCATCCAATCCATTATCAGGTCCAGACACGAGTTCAGCACAGAAACTGCCTCACCTGGATTGGCGGAAAACGAGAGGTAGAGTTAGGCAACATGTATCATACAGTGGACCCTCGAGTTACAGACGGCTTGACTTAAAGACTTTTCGAGTTACAGACTTCTCTGGCGGCAAAATTTAGATTCAACTTGCAGCCAGATAATCAACCTACAGACCAGAAAAAACCCAAAATGGAACAAAAATGGAAGAAAAACGGACGATTACGGGATTAATCGGTTTTCAATGCATTGTACGTCAATGGAGACTTGACCTACAGACTTTTCGACCTGCAGCCGCTGTTCCAATATGGATTAATTCTGTAAGTAGAGGGTCCACTGTATAGACTTCTTTCTTGTCCTTCCTGCTTCAGCATTTCTGCCCTCCCTTCTATAGCTTATTTTTCCATAACTTTTTGTTCCATCTCTAGTCCACAGTTAAAGTATATTGGTTTTCTTCATTACCAGAGTATAAAACTGGTCTCGTTATGGGGACAAGCGTATGTAGCATTAACCATGAAGATGGGTTTGAAAACCCTCCTTTTGAGACCAGTTAGCATCAATGCGCCAACCACTTGTGAGAAAGGAGGGTCTTCATTAAAGAGAAGAGGTGAGGGCATGACTCATTATTTATTACTGTTAAAGTAGGTCTCTTTATTTTTACTTCAACATAGTGAAGAAATAGACAGATAAACAAACAAAAAAATATTCTTTCTAATTCAGACACAGTTTCTGCCCTAAATCCCATGGATAGTTTCTATGCACATAATTTACTTGACATTATTCTGATAAATATACTATAAAGAAAAGAAATAGCTAACTAAAGATGAAGATCCTGTAAGTGATTCATTCTCTAACTCATGTAGATGAAGGTAAATAGGACAAAATTGAGTCAAAAAGTTTTAAAAGACTTTTTGTATGGAAGGCTGTATAAAATAATCCAATTAATGAATTAGTGCAGATCAAAGGGCACAGGCTTTTCATTGCTGTTATCAACTGAATATTTACTATTTTCATTTCATTTCATTGATGCTTTCTTTTTTTATAATTGCTGTAAAAGTTTGCTCTTATTGAAAGATTTGGTTTCTTAATCATGCTGTTTTACGTTTTTAATTTAATATAAAACTAATTTACAATTACACTTCAAGGATGCTTAGTCCAGCTAGGGAAGATTTAAAGATTAAAAGAATATGCTCAAAAGATCCATATATTATACAAATATTTCTCCTCCCTTATGTAATTTAGAAAAGCTGAGAACAAAAAACATATAATGATTGCCTCACTGCACATCAGCTTCTTCTGTAAAGAAAAATAAAACATCTAATGTTCTGGGTACTTTATAATTAAGAAATTGAAATGAGACAGCTACATAAATTAGCAGAGGCTAAGAATAATAATTATGGAAACTAGCAATCACTTTTACAATTAGGAGGGGAGACAGAATTTCCCATGTACACAATTAGCTCTATATATTCTTAATCTTGCACTGTCATATGCCTGTCTTTCAAGATCTGACAATTAATATGGAACTGTCAAACAGCTGTTTGAATGTAATTCTGTTACCTTCCTAAATAGGAGGATATCCATATCCTATAGTTTGTCAATCTTCCTCTCTGAATTTTGCAAAAACAGCTTTTTAAAAAGTCTGTATCATTCTAACCCTGCCCTGCTCCAGATCAAAAACCTGTTCCTTGAACTTAAGGCTCCTATTCAGCTTTCTCTTTTTCTCTTTTTTCTTTTCCTTTTTAATGGCATCCTTGGCTTTGAATGATGTATTACCATCAGCAGCTGTCTCTGATGTCTGAACTATGGCTGACAGTAAACATAGGACCACATGTCACATTGTCTGCTGAAGGCTCAAAGAAAGTCTACTGTGACTTGACATTCCATGTTAAGAGAAAAGGAAAAGGGATGAAGCCTAATTTGGAGAGGGTCCAGGGAAAATTCATTATCAGTTCTGAACTGTGATGGCCCTCTGCCATATAGCAGCATATGCATTAATTAAATAATAATAATACTGTAATAAATACAGAGCTGGAAGAGACCCTATGGATCATCGAGTCCAGACCCTGTCAAGCAGCCACAGTGAGGAATTGTCAGTCTTGCTCTCCATTCTTAGTACCTTCTCTTATTCTGAAACTTCTTCCTGTTGTTTGCTGCAGAAAAAAAAACTATTATGGGAATAATGGTGTTTATTGGTATTGGGAAGAGTCACTAAATACAGTGGTGCCCCGCAAAACAATGTTAATTTGTTCAGCGAAAATCGCTGTCTTGTGAAAACATCGTCCTGTGAAATGCGGTTCGCCATTGGAATGCATTGAAATCCGTTTAATGCGTTCCAATGGGGAAAAATTATCATTGTTTTGCGAAATTGCCTATAGAGAAATCGTTTTGCGAAGCGTGGATCAGCTATAAAAATCACTGTCTTGTGAAAAACGGTCCCGAAAACACTCATTCTGCGAGTTGGACTCAGCTGTCAAAATCGTCATCTTGCGAAAATTGGTCCCCCAAAAAAACCCGTCTTGTGAAGCACGGTCCAAAACATTGTCCAGCAAAAATCACCCACAGAAAACACCGTTTTGCGAAGCGCTATAGCAATTGCAAAAACTCATCATCTAGCGAATTAACTGTTTTGTGAGGTAATCGTCTAGCGGGACACCTGTATGACTAAACTGTATGACTAAATTCCTAATAAATTTGCAAATTTAACATGAAAGCTAAAATCTCACACACATTTCCTTATGATTAGATCCCCTAGATTCAATGTGCTTTCAGTTGCACATTCTGCTATTGTAGTAACCAACATTTAACAGAGCAGCCATGAGGGAAATGTATTCTTCTTGTCACTTCAAACTAAAACAACGACCTTCGGTCAAAAATGGATAATGGATTGATTTTATTATTTTAAAAAACACAGCCAAAATATCCTTTTGAGCCAACTGTTATATACATGGTACGACAGATTACATGATGTTTACTTCTATTACATATTGGCTTGATACCACAGATCAGGGGTGGCAAACACTATCATCCAGATCCTGATCCCAGCATCAAGAGGTAGGCTAGGTTACAACAAGTATTGTAATACTCACTATTTTCTTTAAAATTAGTAAAAATGTGTATACAGTGGTGTCCCGCTAGATGCTTACCCCGCATGACGTCAAAATCGCTTTACAATGTTTTTTGCAATCACTATTGTGATTGCAAAACAATGTTTAAATGGATTTTTTTCGCTTGACATCGAATAGGAGCCTGCTTCGCGAATCGTTTGTTTGCTAAACGATTATTTTTCCGGCTCCACAAAATGGCTTCCCATCGTAAAATGGCTTCCCTCCCTTCGCAAAATGGCTGTTTTCCAGACCCTGCTTCGGAAGGCATCGATTTTAAACAGCCGATCGGCGGTTCTCTATGGGCGATCTTCGCTGGACGATGAGGTATTTCCCCCGTTGGAACACATTGACCGGTTTTCAATGCATTTCAATGGGTTTTTCCCCGCTTGACAACAATTTCACTTAACAGCGATTTTCCTGGAACGGATTATCGTCGTCAAGTGGGGCACCACTGTATACATAAACATGCTTGCAAAAATATAATGAAGATACCCTGTTCAGTCAATAGAATAGGTACTTTTATTCTTATTTCCGTATTCTACTGTATTTCAGTAGCCAGATTAACTAATTAACAAGAATCATTATAAAGAAACTTAATCTAAACCAATGACAGCATTCTGCTTTTGAAAAGAGATTTGATTTGTTTGATTAAAACCAATCCACCATTTTTCAGACAGATTTTTTTTAAAAAAATGATATGTAAATGGATTTTCCAGTATTGTAATGTTTGTAGATACTAGCACCTAAAACCTCAGAAGGAAGCCCCACAAATGCTAATACTTAAAATCAGCTCTTTCTCCAATTTTAGTTGTTTGTTTACTAATTCAGCCTAATAAACAGCTTTTGTCTGTTACCTGAGAAACAGAAGATCCTCGAAACCACATATTACAGAAAAGATACTGACAACGGTAGCAACCACAGCTCTCTGTAGAATTAGTTGTTTTGAGCGATATGATTACTTTGAATGAGGAATGCTGAAAAATGGGGAGCTGGATATTATGGTACTTTGAGAAAGAGATTTTTAGTTATGGTGCGTATGCTCATTCTGTTGTCATCTGTGCTACACAGATTCCACACATTCTTGCATTGTCTCAAAAACATGCAAAATTTGTTTGCTGGGGACAAGGTGCAATGCATTGAGATCCTGCAGGAAGCCATCACTCTCTCTCAAAACACTTTCATCACCATCAGAGCCATTGTCTGTCTCCAGGCTAAAACAATCTATGACATTTGGCACTCTAACAACCTTAAAAGATGTACAGATACATGTGTAAACAGCGCTGACTGAATTCAACTAGAAAAATGGTTGGGGAAGAGTGGTTGGGAACACCAAATGCAACAAAGAAAAGCACACCTAAGCATCTTGGTTCCACTGTCAAAATGAGGCACTTAAATGATACATTTAGCTGATTTAAAGAGAGATTAAAGAAATTAGAGCATCTGAAAATGATCACACAGAAATCTCATTGTTCTTGGCACCATCTCTTCCTCCAATTGGTTTTGTTTTTTTCCAATGTGTTTTACTCGCTTTGATATGCATAGTTGTGAAATTAACTGCAGTTGTTCTGAGATTTTAAGTCAATAATGGGCATGACTATTACATTTTCCAAAATTCTTCTTATAGTCCTTAAAGCAACCCCTGTCTAGCACTCCATTCCTGGAGAAAAGTAAAGATTGTTCAGAAACTTTGAAAGTTAAAGGCAGATGAGAAAGCTCAAGTGTGAAGTGAGCTGACCTTTTCAGGGAAATTGTCACCTTAAGTATCACACTGTTTATTTTCCTGCTCATTGTGGTTTATATTTTTACAGAAAAAGGTATAAACAGTGCTATGAGTGCTCATACATAAATGCACTAAATAAAGAAGTCTGAGGAGACATACTGTATGATAGCACTCTTCAGATACTGGAACTTCCAGAATCCAGGGCACATAATAATTGACTCAGGTTACAGGATTTTGGCTGAATATCAGGAAAAACATCCTAACTATTAGAGCAGTATGACTACAAAACCAAATACGTTGGGAAATAGAGTTTTAACATTGAAGGCATTCAACAGAAAGTAAGACAGCCATCTGTTAAATATACTTTGGCTCTACAGAGTAGATTCATTCCTTCTTCCCTCAAGAGACTTGGATGCTGTTCCTTAACATCATATATATTAAAATGAGAGGTCTTGCAGTGTAGTAGTTAGTTTTGGATAAGATCTGGAGAGGTCCAGGTTCACTTCTCTACTAAGTTATGAAACTACTTGGTTCAGTCACATTACCTCAGCTTGACCTACCTGACAGAGGTGCTCTAAGGATAAACTTCACTGACTACTATGGTGGAATGCAATGTATGTAATAGCGGATTTATATTTACCATGCTATGTGATTTTGCCTTCAGCCAATCCAGCCTGTTAATGAAAAAAATGTGAACAGTGACTAGAATTCTATTAACAATTTACCTGCTCATAAATGAAATCACGTAAGTAAGGGCAGTGAATTGCTGCTAATCAATGAAAGTGAAGGTTAGATTCCTAGTCACATGCCAGACACATAACCAGCACCTTATTAATTAGTAACAGTTCACTGCCACAAGTTACGTAGTGTCATTTATGCAAATGCAAATCACCAAAAATCCCTGACGAAAGTAGGAAAAACCGCTGGCCTAGTCAGGTATGATCTAAACCAAATTCCTTATGAATATACAATGGGAGTGAAGAACAGATTTAAGGAACTAGATTTGGTGGACAGAGTGCCTGAAGAACTATGGATGGAGGCTCGTAACACTGTACAGGAGGCAACAACAAAAACCATCCCAAAGAAAAGGAAATGCAAGAAAGCAAAATGGCTCTCCAAAGGGGGCCTTACAAATAGCAGAAAAGAGAAGGGAGACAAAATGCAAGGGAGATAGGGAATGTTACAGAAAATGGAATGCAGTCTTCCAAAGAATAGCAAGGAGAGACAAGAGGGCCTTCTTAAATGAACAGTGCAAAGAAATAGAGGAAAATAATAGAAAGAGAAAAACCAGAGATCTGTTCAAGAAAACTAGAGATATTAAAGGAACCTTTTGTGCAAAGATGAACATGATAAAGGACAAAAAGGGTAGGGACCTAACAGAAGCAGAAGACATCAAGAACAGATGGCAAAAATACACAGAGGAATTATACCAGAAAGATTTGGGTGTCCCGCACAACCCAGATAGTGTGGTTGCTGACCTTGAGGCAGACATCCTGGAGAGTGAAGTCAAGTGGGCCTTAGAAAGCTTGTCTAACAACAAGGCCAGTGGAGGTGATGGCATTCCAGCTGAACTATTTAAAATCTTAAAAGATGATGCTGTTAAGGAGCTACACTCAATATGCCATCAAGTTTGGAAAATTCAGCAGTGGCCAGAGGATTGGAAAAGATCCCAATCTCAAAGAAGGGCAGTGCCAAAGAATGCTCCAGCTACCATACAATTGCATTCATTTCACACACTTCCAAGGATATGCTAAAAATCCTCCAAGGTAGGCTTCAGCAGTATGTGGACTGAGAACTCCCAGAAGTACAAGCTGGATTTCGAAGGGGCAGAGGACCTAGAGACCAGATTGCTAACAGATTGCTCTGGATTGTGGAGAAAGCCAGAGAGTTCCAGAAAAACATCTACTTCTGCTTCATTGACTATTCAATAGCCTTTGACTGTGTGGACCACAGCAAACTGTGGCAAGTCCTTAAAGAAATGGGAGTGCCTGACTACCTTGTCTATCTCCTGAGAAACCTATACTGTATGTGGGACAGGAAGCAACAGTTAGAACTGGGTATGGAACAACTGATTGGTTCAAAATTGGGAAAGGAGTATGACATGGCTGTATATTGTCTCCCTGCTTATTGAACTTATATGCAGAATACGTCATGTGAAAGGCTGGACTGGAGAAATCCCAAACTGGAATTAAGATTGCAGGAATAAATATCAACAACCTCAGACATGCAGATGATACCACTCTGATGGCAGAAAGTGAGGAGGAATTAAAGAACCTCTTAATGAGGGTGAAAGAGGAGAGTGCAAAAAAATGGATCAACATAAAAAAAAACTAAGATCATGGCCACTGTTCCCATCACCTCCTGGCAAATAGAAGGGGGAAGATATGGAGGCAGTGACAGATTTTACTTTCTAGGGCTTCATGATCATTGCAGATGGTGACAGCAGCCACAAAATTAAAAGACACCTGCTTCTTGAGAGGAAAGCGATGACAAACCTAGACAGCATCTTAAAAAGCAGAAACATCTCCTTGCCAACAAGGGTCCGCATAGTCAAAGCTATGGCTTTTCCAGTAGCGATGTATGGAAGTGAGAGCTGGATCATAAAAGAAGGCTGACCGCTGAAGAATTTATGCTGTGGTGCTGGAGGTGACTCTTGACAGTTCCCTGGACTGCGAGGAGAACAATCTTATCCATTCTGAAACAATCAACCTGTAGTGCTAACTGAAAGGCCAGATCCTGAAGTTGAGGCTCCAATACTTTGGCCATCTCATGAGAAGAGAAATCTCCCTGAAAAAGCCTTTGATGTTGGGAAAGTGTGAGGGCAAGAGGAGAAGGGGACGAGAGAGGAGGCGATGGTTGGACAGTGTTATCGAAGCTAACAACATGAATTTGACCAAACTCCGGGAGGCAGTGGAAGAAAGCAGGGCCTGTCGTGCTCTGGTCCATGAGGTCACAAAGAGTTGGACACAACTTAATGACTAAACAACACTTTTGTCTTGAACATCATTTCTTGTCTCTTTTTAAAATGATTCTCTTTCTGTTGTCTTATTTTCAGCAGAGGAGAGATTAACTCAGAATAGCAAATAATTGTCTGAAGCTTTACATTATCTTCTTTAAATACGAGTGCACATTATTTTTCTGTTCTTCCTCACCTCACCCAACACCTCTTTCCCAGCCCCCCTTCAATTACCATTAATATTTCTAAACCTAATTTTCTTGAAAAGAGAAATTTTGTATTCAAAGAATGTGCTGTTTGATTGCATTTTGGACTCTAATGGGAATAAAAACTCTTGGGATTTATTTTTGGACCCAGAGGGACTGAATTAAGTATATTTGCATATTTTAGATATATTCACAGAAGCATTCTCTTTTTATTATTTGAACTAAGGATCATTAAATTGTGTGTACTCCAACAAACAATCTGTATTCAAGTATTTTTAAAAATATTATTTGGGATTGCTTTGTACAAATATGTATGTTTACCTTTGATGTTGACATAAACGGAATTGAAAATCTATATTTTATCCTGGGGCTGAAGCAGCAACACACAAAACTTATTTTTAAAAGCTTTATATAAATTGACCTTTCCTTCCTCATCTTAAACACTATGGTATTTTTGCTTTCAAAAATATTTGCTGGGGGATTTTGAGATAAATCAGAATCCTCCCTCTTTAGTCGGTTTTCAGAAACGATGGTAAGCTAATGCTAGACAGGCCATAAATACTGCTTGGCTCAACATGCATGTTCCTTTATTAAATTGATCCTGACTCTGTCACTGGACCCTTCGTTCCCTATCCCTCCATAAAAATGTCCAGCTGAGTTAGCATCTTATTCTCTGCCTTTATTGCTTTTTCAGTGAAATAAGTCTGCTTTGAGTACCTTGCTTACTGCAGTTTTTCTATTTTAAAGTTTATTTCATAGTCAGCGCCCCCCCATCTCTCCTTGTCCTTGCACTCAATAGGATATTTGTGGAGGGGACATATGTTCAAGGTCTCAGGTTTAGGCCTGGGCATCTGCAAGTAGGCTCAATATACAGGGCAGCCTTAACTCCCAGGGACTGCCTTTTTGCCTCGGCCTGCTGGACAAGTGTCTCTTCAAATTGGGAGAGGCCATGATGCAACACCTGGCTCCAGGTTGAACGCTCAGATGTCAGGGTTTCCCATCTGTTGAGGTCCATTCCTAAGGCCTTCAGATCCCGCTTGCAGATGTCCCTGTATCGCAGTTGTGGTCTCCCTTTGGGGCGATTTCCCTGCACTAATTCTCCATACAGGAGGTCTTTTGGAATCTGTAGTGGTTGAGATTATTGTAGAGTGGGATCATATGTCTGGAAATCCGCATAGGACATCTTATAGTAAGCAACAGGGTTTTGCCCACAGAGTCCTAGAACTGAAACAAAGCAACAAGTCCTTGTTAGCTGAGAAGTATTTTTGAAGGAATGTGTGAGGAAAGCTGGGGCTACAAAGATAGTTGATTTGCTGGGGAAGGAAGCGAAAGAGGTATAACTCTGAACAACATAACCTCTAACTTTCAGCTCTGCTGGGCGGGGCTCCGCCTTGCGCTCATGGGAATTTTCTCCTGCACGCATGTGCAACTCTGACCCCCCTGCATGCAGGGTTCTGTCATGACCGAAAATGTGATCGCTGCATGGAGGGGGAAGACCTTTGCGTGGAGGCAGGGAGAAGCGTGTGCATGCCGAGCTTAGAGGGAACCTTGTCTCTGAAGCAACTTAGTTTGTGGAGAAGGGAAGTAACTAAAATAAAATATTGAGAAGAACCAGTAAGACATTGAACTTATGTCTAGCCCTCTGCACCCACATGTACTAATCAGGTGTGCAGTGTTGTGAGACAAGAAAGGAAGAGAAAGGGTGGGAGAATTACAGGGTTTATGGAGCCAGTTCTTAAAAATCTGTTCCATTTTTTCACCGCCTAATTTAGTTGCTGTAATTCTGGTTCCCTTACTGAGAATTATTGCTATCTGATATCAAAGATTTTCTCGCCCCTGTATGTACATTCATTTGAAAATAAGTCTGCAAAGGTTACTTATCAGTGCCAGTTTTTATTAGTATTTGCCCATACATATATATGTTGGATATTTGTTTCACCATTAGCAGCCTATAAGAAAAGGGCAACCAAATCTCTTCCATTTGAAAGATTTTTTCCCCTCACACCTTGGCATGATTTCTACTTGCTACAGGTGATCAGTTGAATTACTATTGACATCTGAGAGAAAACCAAAATTGCTTTGAAGGAAAATGAGGATTAGACTCGAGGAAGTAATATGCTCTTCTGATCCAGTCACAAATCAATCCCAAAGTCTTTTACGCTGAATACTTCATTTCCTTGGTTTTTTTTTTGTTCTTGTCCTTTGTTTTTGGTCAGGGCTATTTTTCAGTGTACCATACTGTTCTTAAGAAAACACTCCTTTTGAAACTGCTAAGCTGTCTGTTGATACTATGGCGGTCAAACAAATCTTTTGGAAGTATAGCAGGTAGGTGAGAAGGGCATTGAACTGTGGTGTGTCTGATAAATTTAAATCAGCATTTAATACAACATTCAAAGGAACTAATATGTCAGGTTATGAAATATGTTGTTAGGCATCCTTCAGTCTCGAGAGACTATGGTAATGTGCTCTGTATGGGGGACTTGGAACAGCGTCTAGTGTGGCTGAGAAGGCCAGTTCGAGAGTAACAATCCCTTCCACACTGAAGACAAATACAATCTGTCCCCTGTCCAGCTCCCTGACTTTGCTGCTTTCGGGACTGCCTCTTTGCCTTGGCCTGCTGGACAAGGATCAGTTCAAATTGTGAGAGGCCATGATGCACCACCTGCCTCCAGGCTGAA
Source organism: Pogona vitticeps (assembly GCF_051106095.1). NCBI lineage: Eukaryota > Metazoa > Chordata > Lepidosauria > Squamata > Agamidae > Pogona > Pogona vitticeps. The sequence continues at coordinate 324,584,855 of NC_135783.1, read as the reverse complement.
CACTCCAATGTCAGGGTTTCCCATCTGTTGAGGTCCATTCCTAAGGCCTTCAGATCCTGCTTGCAGATATCCTTGTATCGCAGCTGTGGTCTCCCTCTGGGGCGATTTCCCTGCACTAATTCTCATACAGGAGATCTTTTGGAATCCAACCATCAGCCATTCTTATAACATGTCCAAGCTGTATATATATGTTCAATATGAGTGGCAAAGGAAAATGTTTTTCTTTTAAATTGTGTGCGTGTAATTGGAGTGGTTTTGACTTGGAGAGAAACAAAAATATCCATCTAATTACAATTTTGCACGTACATTTTGCTTTTGTTGTTTATGATTCTTGGATGGGAATGTAAAATTGTAAAGGAACAAAGTGAACAAAGAATAGTAAAGGCAAACAAGAATGCAAAATATGCTGGAGTATTAATTTTGCTGTGTATTTGATGCAATAAACTACTTTTTAATTACACTTTTAAAAAGAATCTGATGATAGCCCTAAAAGAAAATGATACTCTTGAGGCCTTCTTGGAAGTGTGTTTTGCTTTTATGATGGATTTTGTCTGTGTTTTTTGGAATGATGTCTTTTTTTAACTCACTGAATGTTCTATGAAACTACACATACAAAGTCCTTCAGAGGCCCCCATTTCCCTTTGGAAACAGCATACTGGTGAAACACAACTCTTTTATCAGGGCTGCAGTCTATAGATGTAACACATTTTGCATATAGAAGGTCCAAGGTTCAATCCTTGGCATTTCCAAAGAGGGCTGGGGAAAATCTCTGTGGTTAGTCTAGACTATTCCTAGCAGAACATGATGACATTGAATTGTAACTCCCAACATCTTAAATCAGCATGTCTACATGTAGACTACAATCAGTGTAGTCCAATGAATTTGAAGATCACCAGGTTGTAGAAGGTTGGCATAGGCAATACTGGACTAGATTACCAGTCCTCTAACCCAGTGATTCCCAGCCTTGGGTCCCCAGATGGGTTAAAACTCCCAGAAATCCTGCCCAGTTCAGCTAGAGTTGAAGGCTTCTGAGACGTTTAGTCCTAGAACATGTGGGGACCCAAGGTTAAGAACTACTGTTCACTGTTCTAACCTGATATAAACTGATTTCCTCTGTTTCTCTATCTAAATCCAGCGATGAGTCTCAACTACAATAGATGCATTGACTCAATGTGCTTTAGTACAGTTAAGTCAACATTTAAAAGTAAGGCCAATTGATTCAATAGGTAGCCTCTAGTTCAGACTAACAGTTAGCTTTAGTTTGGAGTGTTTTGGAAACAATTTGCATGTTTTGCTTTTGCATGTAGAGCTTGGACTATAGCATTTTCCTGTAGCAAAGGAGAGAAGGTAAATGGAAACATTCACTCCAACAAAGTGATTTTCTTGTATTCATCTTTCTCAGAAAGGCGAAGACACCTAAGAACCGGGAAGAAAACTAAATGATGAGCTATTTCCCAGCCTTATTTTCAGGCAGGTTAGACTTTCTTTATGTTAGTCTCCAGATGATAGTACAGTTTTTCCCAGTTCCCCGCCGCTAAGCTTTTCCACAAAAGTTCTAGCAGGTCACCCACTTCTTCACCACAGACCTAACTAAAAAGGCACCCTCGACTCCAGAAAATGCACTTTTAAACTTTGGCTTCACTGGATCGCTTTGTATCCCGCCACTGGGCACCAGTTGTAACGTTTGCCACATGGCCCCTGCTTGTTTCACCAAACAACAAGCTTATGTTATGTCTCCCACTGCATCCTTTAACATGCTGCCACCAGTTTATCTCTTTGCCAACTATGTTTCCTGTGAAAGACTGAGGTCCATTCAGTAATTAACTTTGAAATAACAACAGGTTTATTGGTTACAGGTTGTTTCAGGAATAGTTCTTAAGCACATTCTTAACATTATACAAAGCGTTCATTATTTTCCTTTAACTTCTTCTATACTTAACTAATACAGATTAACACTTTGACTTCTCAGTCCCTAAACTCTCTCTCTGCCTCAAAACCCAAACCTTCTCTTCAAACTTCTCTCCTCTATCTAATGCTTCTCTATCTCTCCCTATCTGCTCTACACTCTGCTACAGCCCCCCTTCTATATAGCTAGCCTCCCAATAGCTCCCTATTGGTTCATGCAAATACACTGCGGAATATGCATGACAGGGTGACTGCTACAATGGGATCATGTTAGCCAGTGGTCCCCAACCTTGGGCCTCCAGATGTTCTTGGACTACAACTCCCAGAAGCCTTCACCACCACCTCTGCTGGCCAGGATTTCTGGGAGTGGAAGTCTAAGAACACCTGGAGGCCCAAGGTTGGGGACCACTGATGTTAGTGGGTGAGGAGCAAAAGGACTTGAGCCTTTGGCCGCAAGACCTGGACTAAGACTTTGGACTTGGGCCACCAGATTTGGATTCAGACTTGGAACTTGGTGGGAAGACTTCCCAACATCCCTGTCATTGAGTGACAAGTATTTTGCCGTTCATGTACACAAATAGCAGGATTTCATCTTACAAGTGAGCTAGAAAATGGCAGAGTGCTTTGGATATGCTGTGCTGGCTCTTATTCGTGTTTGTATTTGATAAGGCAGCAGCTGTGTAAAATGCCATCCAGATACTATTTAACTTGCTGCCGCACAACCTCCTGCTTCTATAATTTGTAGTCTAAAGTTAAGCAATTTCTTTTGTACACTGATTCTGGTAGTTTACTTCACTGTTGTTTTTTGTAAATATTTAAACCCTTACTTTCCATTTTAACTGGGATAAGTGATGCTTAGTCAGCATTCTGTGTTTTGTGTGGAGTCATTACCTTGACATGTTTCCTTTAGCAAAGAAATTCTACGAAACCTACATCAATTACTGTTTTACTGATCTCAGGCATGACCTTAGTCCTCTCTCCTTTGTCCTCTCCTGATCCCTTCCCCTCAGTTTGTGAGACTTACTGTTTGATCACGTGTTTGCTGTATTCAAGAACAAGCCATAATTTCAATGGTTGTTGTAGATTTTTTGGATTGTTTGCCTGTGTTCTTGAGGTTTTTCTTCCTAATGTTTCACCACTCTCTGTGTTGTGGTGTAGGACAGAGTTCTAACTCCTGCCCTCTGAAGTTGCTGGTCACAGTGACTGGCGAAACATTAGGAAGAAAAACCTCCAGAATACGGCCAAACAGCCTGGAAAATCTACAACCGTTGGATTCCAGTTGTGAAAGCCTTTGAGTATACTATAATTTCAACTTTGTAGTTGAGAAATTCAGTCTAGCACATGGCAAAATGGAATGTGATGTTGATCGATTCTAGCAAATGAGGAGATGAGGAGCAAGGGAAGTCTTATGAGGATTACTCAGCCCTACTGAAATATTTTTATGCATATTTGTGTTATTAGGAAACAAACAGAGGAAAAGTACATTTGCATCAGTACTAGCATTAATTGACATGCATGACTGAATGCTCAAGATGTGAATTAAGTAGGCTTTGTACAACTATTGTCAGCAACAATCTTCTCTGCTGCTATGGAAGATTAGGGCCTCTGAAAAATACCCTCCAAGAAATACCTGGAACGCTGCTCAAGGGCAGAATTATAAGTCTCCCTAATTTTACCCAACTAGTATTACTAACTGCTCTCTTTTGAATTTGGAAATTGAAGTTTGTCTTACTGATTCCTAGATAAATTGTTTCATGGCAGTGTTGCTGTATCACTAGATATGGTATGCTAAGGTCATCTACAGTCTTTTCGTTGGTCGCCACCACTCACGGTAATGTGACAGAAGGAGCTTTCTCAGTAATGCTGCCCCTCTGTGCAATGCTGTCCTAGGAGAGATCCATCTCCATGCATTACTCCATGAGTAACATTTAGACACACCGGCATATGCTTAGTACTTGATTTTTATTTAAACTTCATTCTTATTGTTCACGGTTTTGCTTTGTTTTGCTGGCTCTTAATATTTTAACATTCATGACAGTATCCTCTTTGTGTTTTTTTTAGCACACAGAGAGTTAAAGTCATGAAAGTGATGGTGGATTATTATTTATTTATTTATTTAACTTATATGTCGCCCACACTACCCAAAGGCCTCTGGGCGGCTTACAACATTTAAAATATAATAAACCAATTAAAATGCAGTTAAAATATATACTATAAAAACTGCCATCAGGACCCACATCTGATATTCTTTCAATTAAAAGCCTTCTGGAACAGGAAGGTTTTGACCAGCACCTCACCAAACAGTGGTTTCTGCAACTTTAGCTCCACATGTGGTAAAGCTCAAGGAGATACTGGACTCAATGTTTCAAATTTCTGACAATGATCTGGTGGATTTGTTCCTTTTATCAAAACATTTGTGATGCTAATGATTTTTTTAAAAAATTGTACACCATCCCAAAGGTGTCAATTGGGTGGTAGATTGACATTTTAATCTAGGGAAAATATAAATAATAATGGCTACCTATGCCAGTGGTTCTCAAAGGGTGTTCAACAGTTGTATGAAGAATAAGGCTTTTATTAACTGCTAGAGATTGTGACTCCCACTGCCAAAAGCAGTTTGTATGGTTAGCATTGTGGAAGTATCAGGTCACTGTGAGAACAGAATGCTAGATTAAGTATGCTATTTTACGTAGCTTTTTGTGTGTTCTTAATCCCCGTAAATTGTGTCCTGCCCATAGAGCAAAATTCACAGTTATAGTATTTTCACATATGGGGAGGTTATAGCGGAATGATATTTCTTTTTCTCTCATGGTAGTAAGAAGTGTAGTGTAGTAGATACAGTGACAGACTATGACTCAGGAGCCCCGAATTTGAATCCCCCACTAATCACGGAAGCTTACTAGGAGAACGGAACTGGTAAAACCAGTTCTGAAATAACACAGTTACATACCTTAAAAGTCTTATTCAGCGTGCTGTAAGTCGGTTCTGACTTGATGGTACATAAGAGGAAAAAATTAGAAAGAAAATCTAAGTTAGTAGTCCTGTTTTCCTATATGATGTGCATTGTAGAAATGGATGTTCTTTGAGCAGCTATGGCATTTGTGCTTGAGAAGAGCTAGAAGAATATGTAAATAAGATCTTCGTGTGCAGATCTTAGAAAGCTGAAAACCAATTCATTCTCATTACTTGTTACAGTGCCTCAAAAGGTAGCCTATTGCCATTTTTTGTTACAGTGTTGCACAGATATATTTTTCGTTCTTTTCTTTGAAAAAAAGTTTTATCAGAGAATAGCATAAAACTGAAAACAGTCTGTTAAAAATATTCAACAATGCCTTTAAAGATCTTTGAAATCTTTGAAAAGATCTTTGAAAAGTAACTATGTTACTTTTCATTACTTTAAAGTTAATGTTGTAGTTACACCCTCACTAGCCCCAGAAAGTAGCTAGCTAACTGTTACTCATCACTTGCTACATTCAAACTCTGTGATTATGAATCTGTATATATCACTGTATCAGATATTATCAATGACTAGAGATGATAATCCTGGCCTAACTGAACCTATGATCTGCCTTAGCACAAAACACTTCCCGGTGCATTTTTCAGAAAAAGTTGTTGAAAACAGGACAATAAAGTCTTACCAGCTCCCTATTAATTCTAAGAATTCAACCCAGTTCTTATCATTTTTGTGTATGTGCTTCTACTGAAGGTATTTCAGAAGCACCTCTTGGAAGGAAATACTTCCATTGGAACTTATCATTGTAGTTGAAACTAGAAAATCGATTTGAAGTTTCTTGGCATCATGAAAAATGCCTTTGGCATCCTTCCTGTACATGCATGAAAATAAGTGTGAAAGAATTAATTCTTAATTGGCATAGGCATTGTAACATGTTGGCTGGTTTTAATTTCTGTTGCACATCTTGGGAAAGAGAGGGAACAATTAAAGGTTTCACATACAGAAATATTTTAGATGTAATAGGTATAATTAGAAGTAGATTAGAAGTAAAGAAAAGAGAAGCGCCTACTAGATATCTCCCTTCTAATACCAATATACTATCACCCAGATCTCTCATAGATATAAATTTATTTACTGCCTTTCTCCTAAAAGATCCAAGGAGGCCTATAGTATTAAAACAAACAAATGTAAAAGCTTAATAATAAATTATTACAATATTTTTAAAAAGCATTATACAGGTCTATTAATGATGTATTTATAGCCTATGATGAAGTATTTACACCCTAAAGTTTTTGAAGAACCTTGGTCTTATTAAGTAAGCAGAGTTCTGCATCAATCAACAACCTCTCTCTAGAGATTTTTGGAGGGACCACTTCAGAGACTGGAGTATCTCATGGATAGCTTGGTATCAAAAAGGAATTTTATTTTATTCTCTTCAGGCAGACTTTTAAGTAATAAGTGTCTCAGGAATGCTTTGTTTATTAAACTTGGAGACTCCCAAGTGTTCTAAGAATTGTTTTTAATCTTGATATAGGTTTATTTTTAAAAAAATTTATATGGTATTTTAAAACTGTTGATTGTTGTGTAGTTTTAGCTGTTGTGAGCCGCCTTGGTCCCCTATGGGGAAGAAGTTGGCTTACATCAGGAAGCAGGACATGAGATCCCTCACTCTCTTCGAAGATTTTCTTGGCTCTCTAGCTGAAATAAATAAAGGAGCAGTATCAAAACTTGATTTGTCATTGATTGAGGCAGATCTGGGCTCTTCGTCGAGGCTGCGTGAGATATGGGAACATGGTTGGAGTATTAAAATTAATAAAGGGAAGTGGTTGGGTATGTCCACAAAATTTCCATACAAATAGGTTTCTGTTATTGCTGTGGAGACTGCTTTGAAAATACTCCAAAACTGGTATCTAGGTTTGGCGCTTGCATCTCAGCCCTGCAATGTCACCTATGTGTTAGAGAGGCTGTAAATGTAAGGGACCATTTCAACACCTTTGGTGGTTTTGAAGAAAAGGTAGACTTGTTTTGATAAGAGGTGTTTAGTGAAATAAGTAGAATTACAAACCAATTATTAAATCTCTGGGACTCATACTTCTTACCCTTTTCTTACTTTTTACCCTTTTCTTAGGAAAAAGTTAATTCCACATAAGCCTCTAATAGTCCACCTTCTAGTACTTGTGAGACAGACTATGACTAAAGGGTGGAGGAATATACAGAAAATATCAGTTGCAGCATGGAGAGTTTAACAGATTGCACTTTAGGGAAAATCACCCATCAATTTGCATATAGCTAAATGGGTTAAAAAACATTTGGATTCTTTTGCAACGAACTGGCACCCTAATATTATTTAAATGAATGGAACAAACAATAAGGTAATCTCTGATGCATAAAGGATATACAGTATTCATCTTTATAACATGCTTGGAATAGGACTATAATTTTGCCAGGAACGCCTGTTCCTAAGATTTTGAACATAACTCTGCCACAGGTGATGAGAAAGCAAGGGTGGGAGACAAGAAGGGTATAGAAATTTATTTATTTATTTATTTATTTATTTATTTATTTATTTATTTATTTATTTCCTGTCTTACTCCCCAAAAGGTGCCAAGGTAGCTTGTTAATATTTTCATTGTTAATATTGCTTTAAAAGATACAAAATCCAACGGAGAAGATATTGCAAATACTAAAGTTAGTCTTATCAGATGTTAATTTTTACTCTGAACAGCCTTTACATCTTTTGGAAACAAGAAATGTTATAAAATGCAATAAACTTTGAATTTTCATTTTGACTCTTTTTTAAAAAATAAAGTCTATTTACAGTAATATTTAAATTGTCCAGTGACTATGTGGCTTTTTTATCCTTTAACCATTATTCTGTGATAGATATTGTCTTGTGGACTTATAGCCTCTTTCCTGCTCAGTTTTGTGGAAATTTTCTCTCCTGGTTCTTCACAATTAATCTAGTATTATATGATAGCTCCTCCTAGGTGGTGCTAACTATGGTTAGTCTTTACTAGAGTTGACAAAGTAACTTCAGAACCTGGTTACAAATTATGTTTGGTGTGCTTTGTACAAATGTGACACCTCACCAAAGCTAAGGGGGAGAATTGGTTCAAGAGAGTGAAGAATGTATGAATTTACGGGATATTCCTGATGTCTTTAATAATAGTTCCATTTTCACCTACAGTGGTTTGCCAGTTTATCCAAACTGTGAATGACAGTTAGCTTTAATAATGGTTTTCCTAAACAAGCCATGGAGGAAGGAGTGCATGTACCTCATTCATATAAGAGGGCAAATCCAGTATTACCACCCACTATGGAACCATTCTTTCCAATCCCCTGTAAGTCACCCAGTTATCTGAATGTAATTTTGAGGTCAGCACAGCGGGCAGAGGACACTCTTCCAATTTTCTCTTGCAAGCTTTTTCAATGGAAGGAGTTAGCTAGTTTCCCTGGTTTCTTCTTAAAGGAGCCTTGAGGCTCAGTGGTTAAACTGCTGTACAGTGGTGCTTTGCTTAACGACGATAATCCATTCCAGGAAAATCGCAGTTAAGCGAAAACATCGTACGAAAAGAAAAACCCCATTGAAACACATTGAAACCCGTTCAATGCGTTCCAATGGGGTAAAAACTCACCGTCCAGCAAAGATCCTCCATATGGCGGCCATTTTCGCTGCCTGTATAGCGAGGAATCTGTCCCTAAACACAGCGGGAAGCCATTTTAATCACGCGGTGGTGTCATGAGTGCTTCCGAAGATCTGGACCCAGAAGGGTTAACTGTGGCTGAGGAGAATGTGGAGAGATCGGAAACAGCTGAGCAGCCTCCAGGTTCTCCCTCCACAGCAGACAGGCTTCGGGGCAGGATTCGGAAAAGACTAAGGGCAAGAAGAGCAGAGAATCGCTCTAAGGCAGTGGTGCCACCTCTGCTGGCCAGGATTTCTGGGAGTTGAAGGCCAAGAACATCTGGAGGGCCACAGTTTGACACCACTGCTCTAAGGCTTTCCACAGGGACCTGCGTTCACCTAGTCCTGAGTACTAGCAGAATAGAGAGCTTTCCAACAGCTCAAGGAGCTGTTTTAGTATAAAACAAGTTTCAGTGAAGCCAGAAACCTCGTGGAAGCAAGGAGTCAAAACCTTGGCTGGCATCCACGTCTCTTGTTCCTGTCTCTGAACTCTGGACCTTGACCCTGGACTGCGCTGGACTTTGGACCTTGGCCCTGGACTACGTACTCTGAACTCTGACTGTGTATCTGACCCTGGACTTTGACTTTGGACTGCACTTCGTAAGTTTGTTTCGGGACTCTGGCTTTGCATTCTTGGTATCTCTGACCTTGGACTGGTTTATCGGACTTCAGCTATTGTAACCCCCGGGAATGTGACAGGTGGTCATTTTGAAACCTTCGATCAGCTGTTAAAAAAACATCATTTTGCGAAGAATCGGTTCCCAAAGCAGGGAACCAATCATCACAAAGTGAAATTCCCCCATTTAGACCATCATTTTGCGATCACAATTGCGATTGCGAAAAGATCGTCATAAAGTGGATTCATCGTAATGCGGGGCAATCGTTAAGCGAGGCACCACTGTACTGCAGCCAAAACTGTGCTCACAACCTGCTGTTCAATCCCAGGTAGCCGGCTCAAGGTTGACTCATCCTTCTATCCTTCCAAGGTCGGTAAAATGAGTACCCAGCTCGTTGGGGTGGGGGGCAATGTGTAGCTTGCATAATTAACTTGTGAGCCACCCAGAGAGTGTTTGAAGTGCTTTGGGGTGGTATTTTTATTTATTTATTTATTTATTTATTTTATTTTATTTATTTTATTTATTTATTTATTTATTTATTTATTTATTTGATTTTTTTGATTTTTTTGATTTTTTGATTTGATTTGATTTGTACCCCGCCTATCTAGACCAATGGACCACTCTAGGCTTAGTAATAAGCTTTGCTTTAATTCTGTTTGTATCCCACTTCCTCATAAGAGCTTAGGGTAGCTAGTTTATTTCAGTGCTGTGTAGGAATGCTGCTTAGGTCTACACGGAGCTTGCTTTGTATAGCTCATAAATGAGTTTGCCAGATCCAGCATGCAGTGCATTGCAGTGATGATTTCGCTTGTGTGCTTTGCTATAAGGAGAGTAACAAATGACAGGATAGTAAGCACAAATGTTGAAATCAAAATGTAAACTTCTCAAGGCTGTCATACTACATTGACAGAAATATTTCACATGTTTACAGAACATGCTTTTTTTAATGTTTGATCCTGAAATTACATGTGGAGAATTAATTATAGCCTTTGATACAGTCAAAGCTGTATCCTGTACTTTCTAAGCAATATTCCAAGCGCTTCTCTTGGTGTTTAGAAGTTAATGTAGATTATTTATTTATTTATTTATTGAATGAATGAATGAATGAACTTATATGCTGCTGATTTAGACATAGTCTACTCTGGGCGGCTCACAAAACACGTAATAAAAACAATTAATATAAAATAAAAGATTCCAACATTAATACAAAAACAGAATAATGACAAAGAAAGAGAATTACGTAGTGACCGGGGGGAAGACCTGTCTGTATAACCAGGTCTTGAGTTGGATTTTGAAAATGCCCAGCGAGGGGGCCAGATGAATCTTGGGGGGGAGCGTGTTCCAGAACCTGGGAGTCACTGCCAAGAAGGCCCGGTGCCTTGTTTTTTCTTTTCGGGTGATACGAGTAGATCTAGGTGGAAGGAGGCGTTCCGCCAAGTATTGAGGTCCTAAACCATTTAGGGCTTTGTATGTGATCATTAGAACTTTGAGATCAATGTGGAATCGAATGGGCAGCCAATGCAATGCGGCCAGAGTGGGAGTAATATGTTGATGTTTCTTCACCCACTAAGAAGTCTGGCTGCTGCATTCTGCACCATTTATAGTTTCCACATTAATCTCAAAGGCAGCCCCATGTAGAGCGCATTGCAGTGGTCTAATCTCGAGATTACGAGCACATGGACCAAGGCGGTGAGTGCACCAACATCAAGAAAGGGACGCAGCCGGGCAATCCGCCAAAGATGGAAATAGGCGGTGCGGACCACTGACGCCACCTGAGTTTCCATGGTGAGCGCCGGGTCCAGATGTATCCCCAAGCTGCGAATGTCATTCTTAGCAGTGAGAGTCACCCCCCCCCCAAAAGAGAGGGATTTTCCCAAACCACTGACAATGGGTCCACCCACCCTCAGGACCTCTGTCTTGTCTGGGTTCAGCCTCTGCCCATTTTCCTGCATCCATTGCAGTACAGACCCCAGACAGCACTGCAGGGACAGAACAGCATCCTCTGTACAGTGGGGTCTCTACTTAAGAACTTAATCCGTATTGGAAGGTGGTTCTCAAGTGGAAAAGTTCTTATGTAGAATCTGCATTTCCCATAGGAATGCATTGAAAACCATTTAATCCGTATCTGCTCTTTTCCGTCCATAGAAACTAATGGGAAGCTGCTATTCCGCCTTCGACCACTAGAGGGGGATATTTTGTTTCTTTTTTTCTTAGGTCAAGAAAGGTTCAGGAACATGTTTTAAAGCTTGTTGTGCTGATTTCTTGAGCACAAAGACACACTGGCAGGAGTCTGGAAGTCACACCTTGACCCAGGCTTTGCAAGCCAGAATGCCTGACCCACACAATTCTTCAGCACAAAGACACAGAGCTCTTTTCCCACCAAACCAAACCAACCCAAAGGGAGGGAGGGAGGGAACTTGTGGAAAAGAGGCAGGAAGGAAGAAAGAAAGAAAGAAAAGGTCATCATTGGGGCACACAGACCCCTCAGACAAATGTTTGTGCTTTGAAGCACAAAATGGTCATCATTGGGGCACACAGACCCCTCAGACAAAGAATGCCTTCTCCCAAACACCACATTTTCACAGATCTAACCAGCAAAGTGCAGAAAGCAAACGATTCCTTCTCCCAACCAGCACGTTTTCACAGATCTAACCAGCAAAGCGCAGAAAGCAAACGATTCCTTCTCCCAACCAGCACGTTTCCACAGATCTAACCAGCAAAGTGCAGAAAGCAAACGATTCCTTCTCCCAACCAGCATGTTTTCACAGATCTAACCAGCAAAGCGCAGAAAGCAAACGATTCCTTCTCCCCCCCCCACGTTTTCTCAGATCGAACCAGCAAACCGCTGCTGCAAGCGAACCATTCCTTCTCCCCCCCCCCCACGTTTTCACAGATGGAACGAGCAAACCCCAGCAAGGAAAGAATTCGTTCTTGTACACTCACCCAACGTGCAGTACAGTAATCAGCAAAGCGGAGAAAAGGGAACAATTTTCTCTTCCCTGCCCAACAGACAATGGAAGCAGTTTGAATCTGTTGCTTTCCCCGCCTCTCCTGCTTTGTTTTTTTGCCCTTATATGGTCGTAGGCATGGTCCTAGGCACCTCCCGCTTTGTTTTTTTGCCCTTATATGGTCGTAGGCAGTTCCCTGGCCAATGGTTTTTTCCCCCTGTTCCTTTCGTAAGTGGATTCTCCGTTCGTAAGAGGAAATGGATTTTTGCGGACGGAGAAGGACGTAACTGGAAAATTACGTAAGTAGGACCTTTCGTAACTAGAGACCCCACTGTAGTTGGAAAAAAGATGTAGAGCTGAGTGTCATCAGCCTACTGATGACATGATGCTCCATACTCTCTAATGACCCCACCCAGCGGCCTCATATAAATGTTAAACAGCATTAGGGAGAGGGTCGAACCCTGTGGAACTCCACAATTGAGGCTCCATGGGGCCGAGTCCCCCTCCCCAAGCTGGACTCTCTGAGGACGGTTCTCCAAGAAGGATCAGAGCCAGGCCAATGGCAGTCCACCAATTCCCAGCTCGGAGAGCCTCCCCAGGAGGATACCGTGGTCAACGGTATCAAAGGTAGCTGAGATATCTAGGAGGACCAACAGAGACATTTTCCCTCTGTCGGCCTCCCTCAATAGGTCATCTAACAGGGCGACCAATGCCGTTTCTGTACCATGATGCGGCCTGAAGCCCGGCTGGAATGGATCCAGGGCGTTTGTTTCATCCAAATGTGCCTGAAGCTGATCGGCCACCACCCTCTCGACCACTTTACTAATGAAAGAAACATTGGTGATGGGCCTATAATTGCCAATATCGTCCGCTGCCAAATTCAGTTTCTTTCTTATGGGCCTAATGAGTGTCTTCTTGGGAGCGGGGGAACCCTGCCCTCACGGAAAGACCCATTAATTATTGCTGTGGCCGATTCTGTTGTTATAGGCCTGGCTGCTTTGATTAGCCAAGCCAGGCAAGGGTCAAAGGAAGAGGTGGTGGCCCAGCAGCGGTCAAGCGCTTTCTTTACAATATCTGGCGTCACAGGCTGAAAGAGATCGAAACTTACTGGGCAAGGCGGAGCGCTGGACATCTCTGCTCAATCCACTGTATACAAAAAAAGGAGAAAGCTCCCGGCGGATGGCTTCCACTTTAGATTTTTAAAATGCTGCAAAATGGTGGGGTGAGATACTAGAGGGAGGCCCATCACTTTGACCAATTCCGGATAGGTCACGGACCATACAGAAAAGTTCAGCCTGCTGATTTGAAGCCTCGCTTATCCGGTTAGCGAGGTAAGCTCGACTAGCAGCCCTTATCTTAGCAAGATAACGGTTAGTCGCGACCCTAACAGCTACCTTATTATGATCTGTCAGTTTCTGTCTCCAAATGCACTCTAGCCTTCTCCTAGTTTGCTTCATCACTCGTAGCTCCTGGTTAAACCAGGGTGCTGGCCGAGCTCTGCATTGGAGAGGGCATTTAGGAGCGATTGTGCCTACAGCCCTGGTAGCTGCTGTGAACCAGCCATCAACCAGAGCCTCCACAGGTGCGCCAGCCAGTTCAACTGGAATCCCTTTCTTGGTATCCTGGAATCCTATAGGATCCAGTAGCCTTCAAGGGCAGACCATTAAAATGGGTCCTTGCTCCCTGCGAGGTGGGAAAGCTATTGAGAGGTTATATTTTACTAGGTGGTGATCTGCCCATGACAAAGGGACCGACACAAGGTCAGTCACTAACAGACTACGCTCACTCCAGTTGTTGGAGAAAACCAGGTCTAACATGTGACCACCCATGTGGGTGAGGGCGTTAACATGTTGGGACATGTTCAAGGAGGCCATGGTTTCCAAGAACTCAAGAGCTTGACTGGAAGTCTCTGCTTCCGCATGGATGTTGAAGTCACCCAGTACCAGAAGTCCTGGGGACTCCAACAGTGCCGCGGAGACAAAGTCCGCCAGCTCTGGTAGGGAGATGGCTAGGTCGTGGGGAGCACGGTAGCCCAGCAAAATCCCAATACCATCCCTGGCCCCAATCAACACATGGAGGGCCTCCAGACCCGGCTTTGCCACAGCAGAGCGCCTAGTAACCTCCAGGGTGTTTTTATATACAATGATAAAGATAATAGCTTGTTGTTGCCATTGGTGTTTTATTTTAAGAGAAAGGAAGGATACACATAAATGCCACTAAATAAGATAAACACTAGTTAACATGCCTTTAATATTTGACAATTAAAATAGTAAAAAAATTACTAATTTTTAAAATTAATATTGATCCTTCCATCTTCATTTAACACCTCTTGCAGAGCAATCCTATATACACCTGCTCTTAAGCAAGCACCATTTGGTTCAGTGGGATTTACTCTCGAGAATCTGTAGATGGAATTGCTTGTGTAAATAGGATCTGTGGTGTTTGGTGTGTGTGTGTATGTTTTTAATGGCATCAAAATCCATTTCAGGACAACAAAACATACTGCAGGTGGAGGGCATTCTGAAATCATGCCTTATTAATGGGAAGTGGGAGGCATCCAGCCTCCTAGCAAGCAATGTTAGAGAGAAGACCTTTAGTTGCATGAAATAAAAATGGGGACTTCAATAAAAAATTGTATAAACGATATTAGAGGCACTCAACTCAAAGGTAAAAAGTAATTGTCTAAGACAGAAATTTTTATCAGTGAGCTTGCTCTTTAAAGTGATGCATTATGATTTGTTTGATTGAGCTTTTTGGCTGCTGTGTGTTCAAAACTTTGCCAAATTAAACCTGCGTCCACAATGTACAAGTGGTGTGGAAATCAAATTGTTTGCAAACTTGCAATCGGTATCTTCTTGCACTAGAAGAGTGGAGATTCAGTTGGTGGGTACATTTTGCTTAATTGTTTAATATTATGGATAGATTGTTGCTTCTCAAGTTTTGTTTTTGCAACTATTTATTTTAAAGCGAATGTCTCAATGAAGGCCCTTGGGGAAAAAAATCAAAAGTAGGTTGTAATACCAGTTTCTTTGTAGTGATTGCCTGTTCTTCATGTGTTTTTTACTTAATGCTTACAAAAAGATATGGCATACTAGGGATGAAGGTGAATTAAGGATGTATGTATGGCTTTTATAATTCACTCAGCCTGATTATCATCAAAATTATAATACAAGTTTTATAGCAAGAACATGATTTCCTGATTGTTTTGTTTCTAATTCATACTTAATATTTTCACTTTGCAGGGATCAAATGTAGGGATATTTAACTTCCATTCTCCCTGGGTAACTTGTTAAGCACTTCTGGGAATATTATCTTTTTTTAAATCACACCAGCATCCTTTCATATTTTTTAAAGGAATAAACAAACAGTGCTCCCCATTCTCCTCTCCTTTTAGATTGTAAGCCTGTAAGCAGGACTGCATTGGTTTTTTGGGGTTTTTTTTTGGTTTTTTGATATTAGAAGCTAAAAACTAGAGTCAGGTTGATTAAAATACAATAAAACAAAATAAAAGTTACATAATTGCCAGCCCCTTTTATATTATTTTCTGTTGAAAATTTCTATGAGAAATTGGAGCTGAAGTCCTAAATGCACTAAGTAGAGAATAGGTCTTGTTGAAATAAGAGGAATATACGTACATCTTTGCAAATGTCTTCAGGATTGCTCTATAATTGTCAGCCTGTTGTTTCAATTCAGTTCTTCCAAAATGTGTTGAAGCATGTTAGCTGGATAGGAAAGTGCTGAAAAGTGGATAAAATGAACTTGACTATATCTGTTTGATAGATAGAAAAACAAAGGAGACAGAGTCATGACTTCTTTGTGCTATGTTTACCCCAAATTTAGGGTCTGCTGTATCTGACTTCTCTATTAGCAGGACATTTACAAGTTTGTTTTGTAACAGAGAAAATGCAGTTTGGCCTTTGTGTGGTTATAAGCAAGCTTTGGCACTTCAGCAGTGGCCAAGTATATGTCTGTCTGTTTGTCTCTTTCTCTGTCTCTCTTTCTCTTGATCTAATGTTTTGTGAAGGAAAGGTCTGATAAAATATGTATCATTTTGCATTACAGTATGGGAACTGTGAGTTCTAATGACTTGTCTGGTACCAATTTTCCATCCCCTGCTGCCAATATCAATCCCAGGAAAATCTAGTCTGAATGTTTTAATTATAGTGTGGGGAACATAAACCCAATTCTTAGAAAATGGTTGAGAAGGCATTTGTTTTTCTTTGTAAAGATTATTTTTACACAAACAGCTTCAATTAATTTGGTGTGTACTCTTTCCATTGCTACAGATGTATTGGTTTAGATCTTGCAAATTGCACAGAACCTTAATTAACATTTTCAAAATGAAATAAAGCTCTATCAGTTTATTGTTCATAATTGGGAAGCTGCTGTACTTCAAGGTCAGATTTTATATACATCTCTCTTTGGATTAAATGCTTGGTATTTTTAATTTGGGAATGTGAAAACTGCTTATAAATCTCAAAATGCCTGTCAGCTTTCATGTGTGAACATAATTCAAAGCTTTAAAATCAGCAATGAATTACTTGCGAAACAGATACTGCCTGCTTCTAACATCAGTGTAAATACTCAAATCTTAATTTCTTCAGAAATAAGAAAAATCCGGTTTTCCCTGCCAGTCCTCCCTTCATTTCTCTCTTTTCTGGATCTTTGTTTCAGCATACCTATGAGTTGGATCCCAGTGATTTCCCTGAAATGTTATATTTTATGAGTTTCATCTAGTTCAGTGGTTCCAACCTTGGGTAACCCAGGTGTTCTTGGACTAGAAGTCCCAGAAGCCTTCACCACTAGCCATACTGACTGGGTTTTCTGGGACTTGCAGTCCAAGAATTATGCACAGTTGGAAACCAACAGTCTAGTTGTCTGTTGTAATTCAAATAGTCTCATTGGTTGACATCCAGTATAAGACAGAACTAGAGTAAGCCCACTGCATCATTTGGGATTCGTTAAGTTAGCTGCTCTGTAAGTTCCACTGATACAGTGGGTTTAGTCTAGTTGCAATTTACTATGGGACTTCAACCATTGAATCAATGGGATTTATATGTTTTGATTTATCATTCAGCAGTGGTCAGTGTTCCCTCGGGAGTGCACACCTGTGCAGGGCTGCATCAGGGCTGTGCAGCTGAGCCAGTATTGCTGCCTATTTGTTTCCGGTCGCCACCCATTTGCTTCCAGTTCTGGCCGGAACCCCATGTACACAGGGCAAGGGCCTTGCCCAGTGTTCTGGAAAATTAAAGGGAATGTTGGGAGTGATTTATCACAGGTCTGCTATATCTGTGTGTGTTAGGTATTGACACACCTCCAGGTTTGGAGGTTGAATATTTAGTTTAGTTTTTGCAAAATTAGATTATTGGTTTATTTCTGGTTAAGTTGCTAGAAAAGTAACAAAGATTGTTCTTGGATATATTTTGGCAATAGTTTTTTTTTATTATGAAAACTTACAGTATAGTGCAGCAATGGCGAACCTATCAGAGCTGGCACACAGAGGCCTCTCCATGGGCATGTGAGCCATAAGTCACCAGATCACTATCCCTCCCCCCACACAGCCGAACCTCAGGATCATAAGCCTCCTTTCCCTGCTACCTTCCTTGGTTGCAGCACTTGTAAATCAGTTCTTTTGAAGAATGGAGATAAAGCTGCTTTATTGTCTACTGCTTTAGAAGAGCCCGCCCGCAGTTAATCCGGTTTGTGAATTGCTACTTCCCCCGGAAGCAGGAGGAAAGGCTCCAATTAAGGCGGGAAGGAATGTGCAAGAAGGGGGTGGGTGGATCCATCAAGCTTGTTTAAACGGGGTCATGGTGAGCTTAAGCAACTGATTATAGAAAATTTAGGGAGGGAAGGAGGAAGGGTGTGTGTGTGTGTGTGTGTGTGTGTAAGGCACACAAGAGACTGATTTTCATAAAACCATGAAAAAAGAACCTTCCAAAGTGTGTGTGTGTGTGAGTGAGAGAGACTGACACTTTCATAAAACCATGAAAAAGTAAACCTTCCAAAGTGTTTGTGTGTGTGTGTGTGTGTGTGTGTGAGAGAGAGAGATTGAGAGAGAGAGTCTTTCATAAAACCATGAAAAAGGAACCTTCCAAAGTCTGTGTGTGTGTGTGGGTGTGGGTGTGTGTGTGTGTGTGTGTGGGTGGGTGGGAGAGAGAGAGTGAGAGAGTGAGTGAGTCTGACTCTTTCATAAAACCATGAAAAAAGAACCTTTCAAAGTTTTCTTTGACTGCAACACCAAACAAAAGTTCTTACAAACAAAAGACTGTGGCTTTCTTTATTGAGTTAATCCATCTCATATGCAGTCTTCCTCTTTTCCTACTGCATTCCACTTTTTCCTGCATTGCTGCCTTTTCCAGTGAGCTTGTCTCCTCATGATGCCACTGTAGTACAATACCCTGTTTGGTTATTTTAGCTTCTATTGAGAGTCCACACTTAATTTGCTTTACTTATCTTTCAAATAAGTCATGATACCTGTAAAACGCTTTTCCAACACTACATTTCAAATAAGTGAAATGTATGTATACATTTTATGTAGTGTATAAAATGTGAGTAAACACTTTAAAAGTTTGCACTCCTATATATAGCTGCTTTTCTGAGGGTAGCTTACTTTGGAGGAAACAAGTCCAGGTTTTCAATATACTTAATAAGCTTTATAAATAGGGTGCATTTAATTAGAGGTCGAGCTTGATAAACACATTGGCAAAGTAGCCATTTATTTGGACAAGATTATCCTGAGGTCAGTGCTCTTGCTTTGCTTTATGTTTCCCACTTCCCCACTTCTAACTTCAAAACATTATTGCTTGCAGTACCCCAAGAAAGGATGAGGGTTTCTTTGAGTGAGGCCACTTCAACATTTCTCCAATGCTCAGTACACTCTCCATTTCCTGATCTCTTTTGTGATGCTTTTTCCTTTAAGGGCCTCTTACCCTTAAGGTGGCTTTTGAAGGTGTCCATGATATTCCAGCTTACATTATTTGTGCCTGTGGTCTTCTCCTTAACCAAACGCATGGCCAAGTCACACAGGCATAAATGGACTAAAGTGTGTTGTCAGCTGTCTGTATGTGCACATGGTTCCCATATTGGTGCTTGACCCCATCTCCTGGATCAACTGGGTGTCTCTGGAGGTTATTATCCACTGGTCTGCAGGACTGGTGGCCTTTTGTAACTGAGCCATCAGGTTTTCATTATTTTGCTCTTATAATTTGATAAATAAGGTGTTGTTAGTCAGGTTCTAAGTGATCTCATGCCAGTGAAACACCTTCTGAAGCAGACTTAAAACTTCTGGCTTTAGATTCCATAGTTCCCCTTCCTAACACTTATACCATGGGATTTATGTATAGGGAGGGGAAGAAACAGTTGAGTCCTTGGCACACACCATTCTAGAATGTAGCTTCTATAGCTCTAAACGTATCCGTTACCTCTACCCAATACAGTGGTGCCTCGCATAACGAGTGCACCGTTTAACGATGAATTTGCATAGCAATCCGTTTTTTGGGCTCACTAATGCGATCGCATACCGATGCTTTCTATGGCCGAAAATTGGTTTGCGATGATCGGTAAGCGTTTCGCTTACCGATTTTCGCATAGCGACTTTTTTAAACAGCTGATAGGCGGTTCCAAAATGGCAGCCGGATGCCCAAAATGGCCGCGCGCAGCGTCTTCGCGCCCTGCCCTCGCTTACCGAGGGCACAAAAATGGCGGCCGGATGGGGGAATGGGTTAACCTCGCTATGCGGGGCACCACTGTAATGTATACATGTACTAGTATACCTCCCACAGACTACCTGAAGTTTCTGCTTTCCGGAGAGAACAATTAATAACACAGTCGGTGGCTAAGTTTTTGTTCTCAGCTTTAAGAATTAGCAAAATGTTAAACTAAGACAACCACATGACTCAAGTTTTATGCAGCTGATATGTTCTAACAACTTACTTATTCTGTATATCCTATATAATGTTTTTAATTTTGGGGTTTTCGGGTCTATGACCATATAATAATAAAACGAAACGATTCCGTAGCTCCTAACACTTATACCATGGGATTTATGTGTAGGGAGTTATGACTTTGTTCTGCTTTCCTACATAAGGGCTGACTACATACTGACTAGGGTGATGTTATGAAATGATTTTGTTTTTTTCTGTAAGTACACTGGTACCTTGGATAATATGGGAAAGTTGTCAGTGAGCAACAATATGATTGATGGTTGGCTATGCAATAGCCATGGTAGCTGTGGGAATAGCAATGTTCTTACATGAGCTCTTGTTTTTG
Organism: Pogona vitticeps; assembly: GCF_051106095.1. Classification (NCBI taxonomy): domain Eukaryota; kingdom Metazoa; phylum Chordata; class Lepidosauria; order Squamata; family Agamidae; genus Pogona; species Pogona vitticeps. The sequence goes on along the minus strand of NC_135783.1, from coordinate 324,564,479 downwards.
TTACTGTTCATGTGCATTTAATTTTTCTGTTGGGACTGAATAGAATCACAATGAGGGGAGTGCTGTTTCATATTTTTGGACTGGAAGGAATCTGATGCAATGCTAACTGGGAGCTATTAAGTCTTCCTGAGAGTTAGTTCTTTGGTAAGGGCCTTATATAGAGCTTAATAGGCAGTGAGACTATGACTCCCAACATCCTCCATTTCCATGGCCACATGATGGTGCAGGTAGCTGACTGGTCAGTGGAATGGGCCCTTCTGGGCATAGAGGACACTGGGAGTCTCGCTGTCCAATAGGCATTATAGAGGGCAACTCCTAAATAATTGTAGTCTTGCTGCCCATTACCTCTGTATAAGGCACCTCCTAAAGAACTACAGTTTCCAGGAAAACCTGTGACTCCCAGGTAACACTGCAGCAGGTTCCTTGCACTCAGTAAACACTAAAGAACACAGCACTAATGGCCACCAAGCAGGACCAATAGGTCAGGTTTGAATAGCCAGTAAAAATTGGTACACCCAACCATAATTTCTTTGCATTTGATTCTGCAATTTAGTGTTTACAGTTTTAAAATCATTTGGTGCTGTATTTTTCTATTTAATGGACTTCTGACTGTATAAAACAACATTTTGGGGTAGGAAGTGTTCAGTAGTACAGTATTTGCACTAAGAGCCTATTTACTGAGTGTAGTCCCCAAATGACACAATTTTTTCTTGAGCAATCACAAATGCAAACATTCTTGCTGAAATGGTTGTATATGCAGTTGAAGGCACAGGTTACAGTTTTGCTTTGAACACTTGAAGAACGTATTCAACAGCAATGCAAAGACCTGAAATTTGCAATCCTGTATAGATTTACCAGGGAATGAATTCTGCAAGAGAATTAAAATAATCTTTTCTTTTGAGGCCTCGGGTCATTGGGTCTACTCCTCTCTGTGACTAAGAAGGATGTGAAGTCAAAGCTTGAGCCACCTGGCATAAGTCCCAGCATCTCCAATGCACTGATCCCTGCTACCTACCCAACAATCTTATTTATATATGCTGAAACATGTTATACTTTACACTTGATACATTCAGTATATATGAGGCAGAAAAGTTAAATTAGGTTTGATGTGAAAGAAAATAAAAATTGTATACATACATATATAGAGAAAAAGAGAGGAAGAACAATCCTGGCTCCTAAAAAGGAGAGAGACTGGATACCATTGTCTTTCAATGTTTTTAAAATTTCAAGATACTTTACACTTCTAGAATAGTATTTATATGAAATTTAGAAATAATTGCAAAGTTATAAGAGGACCAGAAAGCCCCCAATGCTCTGTATTAAAGAAGTGTTACCAAAAATGGAACCTGCAGATAAAATGTAATTCCAGTAGAAAGACAAAGTTATAATAATCCATTACTTCCTCATGCTCATTTCTAAACCTCAGCAATATTATCATTGCCATCTTCAACTGAAGAGGAGTTGCAGCTTCTGCTATATATGAATGCCTTTAAAAGCAAGGACAAGTTATACAGAGAACAATCTTCTCTTCTAACTGGAAAAGATTGTCAAACATATTTTCTTTTATACTGACTGAAAAAGTCCTGTAGTACCTAACTTAGTTGTGCAGCACTATGATTCTGTGAAGATGGAGCAGGCAATAACATACAATTCGTATATAATAAAATAAATGCTGAGTGAAGGATATACAGTGAATTTTCAGATGGCATCCGAGGTGGCAAATAGTCAACAACAGATACATTTATGATGCATCAGTCATAAAATACCAGAAAAACATAAAGTTTTTTAAAAAATGTAATAGGGACATGTATTGATGGTAAGAAGAAAAAGTATTGTGACACCTAGAGAATATGGAATCTATTGTAGATAGACAAGAGACATTGAAACTCTTCCATCCCTGAAGACATGAGGCTGAAGTCTAGTGTGGTAGGAGCTGGAATTGTGAGGTATTTGAGAAATATGGAATTTGTGCAGAAAAAAGGCTGTCTCCCACCTCCCCCATCCCAGAAGAAAGAGAAATGTTGAGGAAAGCGTGAGTATATTCAGTACCTACTAGAATGAACCTTACTGATTTAAGAACATGAAATGTATTTCATATTTCTAAGCACATAAAATTGTATTATGTGGTATATTTATGAAATTGAAAAATAGAGCAGTCTTAATTTTATGTAGACAGTATTTAATGTAGTGGGGATGAATCTGCAAGCTGCTGCATCATAAAAAAGTATACTTTAGCTATTGCCAGCCAGAAAAAGTGGGGCAGTGGGGGGACTAACTGTACACGGAAACCATTAAAAAACAACAATATTGCATTACCTAATATTGGGAATTTAGTATGTACTGCTCAGGATTCTTATACAGAAACAGACAGGATGTTTTTTAAAGGCGAAACAGAATGATAAAATATTGGTGCTGTCAACCAGTTTCTCAAAATCTGGAACTGACTATGGCTAATTGGCCTAAACCTGATGGGATCTGGATCAGATTAGATCCAGATCAGATCAGATTGAGATCTGCTCAGTCCAGACAGCAAAAGAACGTCAATGTCTCTTTAGGATATTGCAAAATGGAAAGTAAAATGTAAGAATGGGAAAAAGGAAGCTGGGAGAGTGGAAGGGGGAACTTTGCCTCTTGTGACAAAGCTAGCTCCATTGTGGGACAAAGGTCTCATCACTCTTCCATCACAGTATTTACAGGGAGGGTGGTGAAAAGTATTCTTTTGTCTTCTCTCTTAATAGGATAAATATTTCAGAGAGAGTGTTATTGAACCTTTGTGGTAGTTTCTGTTTCTTGTAACTTATGTTTCTCTTTCTAACATAACCAGTACCAGTCTTCAATAATAATTAAAAAGCACACACACCTTGTTCTTGCAGTAGGGTACCTAAACAACCCTTCATCCCCCCAAAAAAGCTACAGTGGACCCTCTACTTACGGAATTAATCCGTATTGGAACGGTGGATGCAAGTCAGAAAGTGTGTAGGTCAAATCTCCATTGACCTACAATGCATTGAAAACCGATTAATCCCATAACCGGTGGTTTTTATTCTATTTTTGTTCCACTTTGGTTTTTTTCTGGTCTGTAGGTCGATTCTCTGGCTGCAAGTCGAATCTAAATTTTGTGGCCAGAGAAGTCTGTAACTCGAAAAGTCTGTAAGTCGAGCCGTCTGTAAGTCGAGGGTCCACTGTAATAACATGAGGACATGAGAGGAGGAAACCCTTGCTACAGCTTGCTAGGCAGTTCCTTTCAACCATGCTTCCTACGGGGCTTCAAAAAAGCTGCAAAAAAGCATCAAACAAGGCTTATTTTCATGTTTCCCAGTGTGGCCACTTAAATCAAATAGAACCAAATCCCCCTGCACAACTTCACAGCAAGTGAATGCAAGTAAATTTGCATTTCCCTTGCTGTGTAGTTGCAACCAGAGACATATGTGAATTCAGAGAAAATGATACTTAATTCACACACCTACCACCACCAGAACTAAATTTCCTGATGGGAAACAATATAACAGAAACGTTATATTGAATATGTACATGGAAAGGACTGATCCCTTTCATCATTGTCTCAATGCCTATGCTAAACTCTTAGGTTGGATATACTCATAGGGGATGGCTCCAGTGCCTAGATGGCATCAAGTTCCTCCTTGAGGTCAGATCTGTAGGAATCTTCCCTTGACTATGTGTCTTCAACTGCGTCTTTATAAAAACTGAGACAAAATGCCTGTTTCTAGTTCAAGCTACATGACTCTTGTAAGAGCTGCACTGTATTGGTAGAGACACAATATATGCTGAAATTGCTTCTTTGGTCTATAGCATCCTGAATGAGTTCTAGCCAGATTGACTGATTAATTACTTAGCAAAAACATTCCCAGGCACATGCACACTTCTGTATTCAACTGTTGTATGTGTATTATGTTGCATGCAAAGGCAGCTGATAGAATTCTAAGAAATGTTTGTGTCCCTTGGCTTACACTGAAACCTTGCTTATAAGAAGATAGCAAATTCGAACATAGATAAGAAAGCAACAAGGGAGCTGAAGATTAGGGAGATCTGAATAATGTTCTTTGTATCTCCTGTTTCTGGTAGACACTAATCCAACTGTTTACTTGTGTCTGCCATATGAGTGAATCTGCAATCACATATATTTGCTTAGTAAATAATAGCTCAACTTTGGGAACATTATAGTTAAATGTAATTCTGTTCCTGGAAAGTTGAGTAGTATGTTTTCAGTGAAACAAGTCTGAGTCAATTATAGAGCAATCAGGGTGTATTGTGCTGGCATTGTGTGGGTGGGAAGATGTTGCAGAAAATGGATGTTGCAGAAAAGAATGATTACTGCACAGTTACGCACCCGAATTGGGAAAATATATCATCATTATTTAGAATTTCACTGTACAGTATGCTTCCACAGTAAATCAAATGCAAATAGAGCCCATCTTGTTGTTGCTCATATTGTGGCTTTAAAGATAAAAATGCATTATTGTTCTCAAATTAAAAACATGTTTCTGTTGTGCTTAAAACTTTTAATAAATTACTAGTATAACTAGAATCAGCTAATATTTAATATATTATGACCATCAGGGAATGACTAACATAGTATTTCTTCCTTTTCCTTTTTTGTTATGTAAACTGGATGTGGTTGTAATACTCTACAATGAACCTGTGTCAATTTTTTAAAATAATAGTAGGTTGGGGCTGAACTCTCTGATCCATAGGGTCGCTTCCAGCTCTACAGTTCAATTTTATATTATATTATTAAAGTGCTTACTGTTAGAATATGAGTATGTTAGAAGGCTCTTAAGTGGAAGAAAGAGGGCCAGTGTAGTATAGTGTAGTGGACAGTGTCAGATTAGAACATAGGAGACTTGGGTTCAAATCACTGCTTGTTGAAACTCACTGGGGGATGGCACTAATAAAACCACTCCTTAAATATCTCTCATATCTTGGAATGTGGGTGGGTAAAGGAGTTTCTGACAGTTAGGCCACAGTCAGTAAGGATGGGATCTCACCATTCTTGTGCTTACAATGACAATAAATTTATTTGATTTGACTTGAAACCCTGATAAGGTTACTTTAAGTCAGAATCAACTTAACCGTGCATAAGACATAAGAAGGAAACATCCAATTTAATGTTATAGCATATATGAATATTATTTTTCCTCTTGATGTTGTGTCTGGTGGACCTGGCACATTTCACTGTTACCCTCCATTAGCTAAGGGTAGCAAAGGAAACTGCCTTTTGCCAGATCAAAGTATTTTGCCGTATCTAACAGAATTTTCTGTTTTGACTGGCAGTGCTTTTCCTCTGACACAGAGATCTTTCCATCCCAGGTCACCAATCCTTTTTGAGGTAAAATTTGCCATTATTAAACCTGTGGCTCTCCATACAGATAGTATATGCTGTTATCATTGAGCTGTTATACCTTTCTGATGTTCATTGATTTCTACTGAAAGATAGAAATGGATGCCGGAAACATCATAAGATGAAAAGCGGCAAAGGAAACAGAAACATTATTTCTAATTTGTTGCAATGTAAGAATCTTGCAAAATGTAACACTTGCATTAAGTACAGTTATGAACCATCAATACCTATCAGACTTCTATCATAAAGTTTGCATTTAGGGGGTGGGGTTTGTGTAATTTGTGAATGTACTATCCCTGGGATCATAAGAAATAATTAATACCTCTCTTTAAGAGCAAAGAGAATCAGAGAGAAAGTTCAACCTTGCAGGGGAGGTGTGTTCTCAGATGCGCATCCCAGCCACTAGTTTTGTAATGTCCTCCCCAGTTTAAAACTGATGTGAAATACTCAATTTTCAGATATTTCTTCTGAACCTTAAATATTAGTTCTCTTTAGCCATTAGTGGGATTGTAGGTCTCGGTACAGTAAACATTGATTGAAAAAGGAAGATAAGGACATCTATGAGGTATCACAATCCTATGTCACATTTGTGTATGAAAAGTTGTGCTGAACAGACTAGATTCCATTCCACTCTTACAAAGTAGAAATCACAATTTAGAAATATTGAAATACATGTTCAAATCTAATGTTGAGGCATCTCCTAGATTATATGAGTTGAAGAGCAAGAAATAAATCTTGGTGCAGGATTTGACACAGTTGATTAGAGCCTAACTAAGGTTCTAGGTTGTTGACATTAATGGCCCAGTGTTTAGAACAAGACTTGCAAAATGTGCAATAAAAGGTCTCTTTCCCACAGCCCTGCCTGCTGCATCATTTCATTCCAATTAAAGTTGTGAACAACAGTTTGTTTCTCAAAGTCTTTGGAGTGAAACCATTGAACCATGTTACTTGGACCAAGGCCTTCAGGAGCCCTGGAACTTAGCCCAGGTGTGAAGTTGAAGGAATTGGACATTTGAGCATTACAGAAGTCTCCTTATGTGGCAAGCAGCTAGGTTCTTATGGCATAAAAACATTCTAGCCAGCCATGGTGAGAATTAAGTTCATTGTAACATGAGATTAGATCAGTGTTCCACTTTTGATCAGTGGAACACAAGAAAATGATTCACAAATTAAAAGCACAGCCTTCCCTGTGCCATGAGTTTTCAGTTGTTACTGAAAAAAAATCTCACTGCTCTGCTTTTTCAGAACAGTATAAAAGCCAAATCCTCAGTGGAACTGGTAAAAATGGCCTTTTGGTTTCTGAAGCATGATGTTTCATCATTGTAACTCCATTGTTGTTGATTTCTATTTTCTGTGATGGTGCTTGAGATACGTGGTGAAAGCTCTGCATTATACTGTAACAACAATTATTACTTACCCAAATGCCCCAGAATGTCTGCTTACCTTATCACATTCTTAACTTGTCTCTAAACAAATGTGGGAGTGGATATTTATGACATAGATAATTCTGCATTATAACAGCTACATATAGTTGTATCTAAGCAATACTTACATTGATGTCAGTTTCCAACACATTTTTGTCCGAAATGAAATAAATCTGTTTTATTTCTCAAAAGAACAGAAGAAACATCTTACTGGATCAGATAGAAAACTTGCCCAGTATAGCATCATGTTTGTCTTGTCTAACAACATTTATCACAAATACGTCATGAAAGGTAATAGCACTTACGTAAAATGCCCTAACCCATGGACCAATATACTACATCAGTAGTCCTAACAGAAAAAGAGAAGGATGGAGATAGGAGAATTATGGTTTCTTTCATAAAAATGCAGAGACTATTATGGAAACGGCAACACTGGATTGGGAAACCAGAAGTCTTGGGAAGAGAGGTCAGTGACAAATTGTTGCTAACTGAAAATATAAAAAGCACACGAGATGGACTTCCTTCTAGGCTTGTCAGCGCTCATCACATTGATTTTCTGTATTTTCTGGGATTCATCAGTTGCCACAGGTACCCCTTGAAAGCATTTAGCTATTTTACGGTATCAGAGAGTATCAAAGCAGAAGGAAGGGGAAAATTGCTGTCTGAGGCAACTATAGGATCAAGTGCAGATTCTTATCAACGAATTTTAACTGGTAATAATTCTGCATTTAAATTTGGTTTCTTCACTGTCCAAGGGCGGCTAATGCCCTGAGCAAGGGAATCATCTGACTCCAAATTAAGGGGGAAGAGTGCTCCCCATCATAAGCTTCCTTTGCCCCTGTCTTCATCCCACCTGCGTCTATATGTATTGTGCATATGTTTCAAAACTACAGGCTGTGAATTTGAAGAAGTGCCTCCATTAAAGTTCAAACTTTGATAAAGCTGTTGGTCCTAAAGGTACTACACAATCTTTTATCATTTTACTTCAACAGATTCGCATGATAGTTCTGTGAAAATTAACAATAGAGAAAAAAATAGTTGCAGTGTAATAAAAATAGTCTTTTCTGTGTGGGTATAAATCAAGCTGAGTGATCTTTTTTGACTGAGAAGGACAACTTTATTATTAAATCACTGTTATTGGCACTGGGTTGTTTGCTAATGTCAGTCTAATCAGTTTTAGCTTAAGTGCCAAATGTTAACTGTTAATAAAGGACATATTTAGTTTTAAATAGTGTTCCTGACTTTTAGAACTCAGCACAATATGAGTATCTTTGGGCTTCCAGCAGCTTTACAGTACTCCTGCCATTGTCCTTTGCAGATATTTGGCCCTGTACATATTTTGTGCCCTCTGGGTGGGGCGGATGGCAGTTTACCCCCAAACATATGGAGTGTCAAAGATTTTCCACCCATGTTATGGAACAAACAGAATATGGTTGTCAGCACAGCTAGGGTAATGTAACAAGCTGACCTCTCTTCTCGAAATACCTATCTACCTGATTCCAAAATTTACATGGTCCCTCTGTATTTTGTAGTTTGTTTTGAAGCTATAGGATAGATTTTTGTCAAGGAAAAAGAAATTAATATGGATTTTCAAAGCATGGATGCCCTTAGTACTGAAAACTACAGTGTACCTTATTTGGAGCAATCAATAATTGATACAGCAGGACCTCCCTCAGGTATTAATTCCAATAACTCCTTTTTTTCAGAAAAGACTCTTGTCATTCCAGTTTCTTCCCACTTCCCTAGCTGCTCAAGCATCCTTTGTCAACTTACTGTGGTTATTAAATCATCTCTGGTCATTGGTTCTTCACTTGGTAACAGCCTTCTAATGGTTCTAGCCAATGGCTACTAGTCTCTCAAAGATCAACTCTTACTCCTGAGAAAACGATCAACTTCAGCAAACAATGTGAGGAGCCAGGTAGGGGCAAGAGAGATAATCTCAATTTCTGATGTTGCCAAGAGGAGATTTTCTGACATGCATAAATATGGATAGGCAATAAAACATACAAACAAAACATAACTAGGATGCTAAGACACAAAACTTACTAAAGAAAGTGGCATTCAATTTCCTGTCATGTCATTTTGTCTAAGCCATACCATTATTCTTATATAGCATCCATGCCCGTAAGCAGTATCAGTATCATTTTCTGAAACCAGGAATGACAAATTAGCTTTTAAATCTTGTACTAGGTGAATTAAAGCAAATTAACTTTTTATTTCTCTCCAGTGTTGCTTGTGGAGGATTTAAATCATTTTCTGAAATGGTAATGTTTCTGCATTCAAGAGAGATCTATTCAAAAGTTGCACAATAGACTGTTTCCAGAAACTATGACTTTCAACTATTCTTTTCTTCTTTTTTAACTTTAAAATAAGCTACTTTGGGGGCTAGCTTTGAAGGCATCCCTTAGAGGTGTTTTTAGTGACCTACTTCACTGATTTACAGAGTAAGAGGATGCTTCATATGAATACATTTTGTTTTTTGCAGATTGGATGTGATCTCTGACAATGGGCAGATTGCCCACATCATAGTTATTGAGTCGACAGTCCTCAGCTGCCTGAGGACCTTCCCCTTTATGAGAAAAAACTAAGCCTAGTGGTGCAGAAAGCAATGGGAACAGCACAGAGGAGGCAAAGCTGCTGCCCAGACTCTCTAATTAAGCAAACTGTACAGACCAACTGTCTTTTTATCAGTGAGTTTGCTTATATGCAAACAGGGTTGTTTTCCCCCTCAGAAATCTTGACAGAGAATTCATTTAAAAAGCATAGGAATGTGACATTCTCAACACAGGGGTACAAGAACTCACCACATATCCTTGTCTGTTATAAGCTGGAAGCAGTGGAAAGTGTTTCTCACAAAGCAATATGTGGAGAAATGTGAAACTTCCCACATATAGTTCTGTGGTCACGGTAGCTGTGGGATTCTCAAAGCTTGTAGTCCAAAAAACTTTCCCAGGTGTTGCACATGTTACCATTACTCCTTTCGTTGCAGAGTATGTTTCTCATATCACAGAGGCACATATCCTCCAGAATCACTAGGAGTATTTCACATACATTGTGAACAGTAATTCATTCTTGTAAATGTGTACTTCACTGGCAGATTGGATGCTGGACCAGAATGCAAGTCAGTTCTCTAAGTTTTGTTTTTTGCTTTTTTGCTGATAGCTGAAATCTCATTGCTGTTTCCATAAGGTTTGTACAACTTATCATGGGCTGATTAACAGAGTACTGTGGCATACCTCATTGCACAGCCAGGTGTATGTCCAGGCACTTGACTGACATGCACTGTGGCATCTTATCAATTAGCCACAATTAGCTGCAGCAGGTTAAAAAGGTAAAGGTTCCCCTTGACATTTTTTTTAGTCAGTCATGTTCAACTCTAGGGGGCGGTGCTCATCCCCGTTTCCAAGCCGTAGAGCCAGCGTTTGTCCGAAGACGTGGCCAGCGCGACTTAGACCCGGAACGCTGTTTACCTTCCCACCGAGATGGTACCTATTTATCTACTCGCATTTACATGCTTTCAAACTGCTAGGTTGGCGAGGAGCTGGGACAAAGGGATGGGAGCTCACTCCGTCGCGTGGATTCGATCTTACGACTGCTGGTCTTCTGACCCTGCAGCACACAAAGGCTTCTGCGGTTTAGCCCGCAGCACCACCACGTCCCTTGCAGCAGGTTAGGCAGACCTTATATTAACACCAGTAGGATTCTGGCCTTTCTTGAACTGTTTTTTTTTAAAGCATGACATACGTAGTCATACAAATGTTATTACCTCTTACAGAATGAACTGCACCAGTAAGTAAGATGTGTGTGTGAATGAGAGGGAAACTGTGTGTCCAAATGTGTTGGGTGATCTAACCAGCACTGGCTAGTAAGTCATCCATCACAGTCACACAATCCAAAATTGGACTGGGTGTCTTTCAATTTACTCTGAAAAACTATGGAACTGGTTCATCAAAATTGCTTTGGGACTGGAAAAGTGAACTTGGGTGTTTTAAAAATAACAAAGGTGATATAAAACAACTTCTACCATTTTTGAGGTGTTATCCACATTTGGCTCCATTGGTACACAGGCTGATGGATAAAGAGCCTGCATTGAATGATGATACTGTGTGCCTTGCTGAATGAATTCAATCTAATCACAAAAAAGTGGTGTGAACATAATTAACTAACTTTGTCTCTTCTTCCCCACTCTACTCTAACAGTTGCATGTCATATTCTTTCAGTCAGTTCCTTAATCAGACTGTGCGTTGTCGTTTTGCAAAGTGTACAAAAAAGTTCCTTTCTCTTTTTATAGTAATCTTTATAAGACCAAAGCATATAATGGGCAGTACGATTGTACTTGTTGAAGATATTTCTGTTGTGGGTACATGATTGATGGCAGCTGTCTTTTATACATGTTGTTTGTGGAACTGGCAAATCACATAAGTGTCTTATCTCTGTAAGTGCAGTCTAGGTAGTGATATGCTATTCTCATCCGTCCCTCCCTCCTTCCCGCCCTTCCTTTTCCAAATTCCAGAATTCTCTATGAATTCCACCTTCCAGCCCAACAGCTAAATCATGCTCAACAGGTAAAAGGCCAGGCTGGAGCTCCCAGCAAGCACTGGGTCAACTTCCTTTTTTAACAGGAAGTTAGGCCAGAACTATGAGTGCCCTAGGCCGTGAAGCCTTCCAGCCCAGCTTTTCTCTAGGGTGAATACAATTTGGATGTCTGTAAAACTCCCAGAATGGAAAATTCTGGGATTTGAAATGAAAACAGTAACAAATTACATAGGACTAACTTCCAGCCCTTCATATTCCTAAATCTTTTGCATTTTACCCTATGAAGTACCTGAATTAATATATGGTTTTGATGTAGTTAATTAGTAGTTTTTATTTTATAACCCAGTTCCCAGTACAATCACGTGCTCAGCAATATATTTGTCAGTTAAAAAAATACCAGCCAGCCATACTGTCATTCTACCAAGCTTAAAAGACAACAGACCAATATTTCAGCCGATTTCTAAAATATCATCCTCTCTATTTAATTCCAAACCAAAAATCTTTGAGGAGTGCCAAATTTTAATGAAATTATCTTCTTTAATTTCTCCTCTAAGCACTCTAAGTTGAGTAGTCAATTTTGCATTAGTGCTATCACCTATATTTTATCAAAATATCTTAGGAAGGAAATTCCTTGTGTAATTTTCCATGTACAGTACAGCAATTTCAATTCTCACAACCCCTACAAGAATCACCATAAACTCTTTAGGTGGAGGCGTCATCTGTGGGCAGAAATGAAGGTGTTTCAACACAAGTATCTGTAATCTCCTGCTACCCTTTTAGTCTTCACCAACGAAGGAGAAACAGTTTTGATTTCTCTTGATTATGAAAGAGAAAAAGTTTCCAAGTTTCTTTAGATGTTTCATTCAACCTTAGACACATTAAACAAATAAATTTGGTTTCCAAGAACTGGATTCCAGTGCTACAATGCTATGATCAAAAGATTAGACTGAGAGGTTACTAGTTTCCAAAGTATGCCTGATGAATATTATATTGAGCAACAGGATATGTTTGGTTTTCTTTTATGTGTACGGTATTCATTTGTTTCTGTATGCACAGAACTGTTGTTAAAATAGATATATAATCAAAGGAACTTTGGGATATCGGATGGAAACTTTCTCCAGTCTTGCTAAACCCAAGAGATTAAAGAGCAAATGTATTATGTTCTGTTCCCTCACCTTTGATAAATTGTTTATTTTGGGAATGAAAACATTGAATGCAGCATGTTCTGTCCAAAGCTGGTGAATCTGAATTCCTTTTATTCCAACTGCTCCACCCCAATTGTAAGGATTGCATGTGTTCCCTGCGATCATCGCAAAGCGAATTTTCCCCATAGGGACCATTGCAAAGCGATCGCTTTTGCAATCGCAAAAACAGCATCACAAAGTGATTTCGCTATGCGGAGCGATCGCTATGCGGGCACCACTGTATTGGGGAAGTATGTTACTGGCTCAAGAGATAATAAAACAAACTGTTTCATTTCTCAGCACTGTCAGGACTCACAATGATGAACATGGTGGGAGGGGGAGACGGGGAGTTAATTAAAATCTATGAAAGAGAGCCAAAGAAACCTTTAAAGATAGGCAGTGCAAGGTGAGCAATGTTAATACAACAATTTGTTAATGGAGTAGGCAGCTGCAATCAGTATTAAAAATTACTTGAGGCTTTTTATGTTTAGCAAAAGCTACTAATTAAAGAGAGCAACGACCTGTGAGATTGGCCATGAAAACCATTAGCCATCTGAATATAACTCCAAAGAAAACATTAGCTTTGGAGGTTTCTCCCTGCTGTATCTTCCAGTTACATGCTGAAAATGGTTTCACTTTATTAGTTTCCCCCCTCCTTCAATAACAGTTGCTGGGTCTTAATTCTTAACATTAAAATTAAAAGTGAATTTTAATTCTCATTAATAAAAAGGATTAAGACCAAAGCAATGGTAATCCTTGCATTTATTCATAAGCTGCATAACAGTAACATTATGACAGCTGTTCTAAGTCATGTGCCTGGTTCTGAGGTTTTTTTTATTATTATGCCACCCAATTGTGCATAGGAGATTGTTGTTTTTACTGTTGTTTCTCCTCCTCCTCCTCCCCTCCCCCTCCTCCTCTTCTTTTCTACTTCTTCTGCATTATAAAGATATACTGAAAAGCACTGGGACAGGGAATAAATCTATTTGTTCAAAAAGAAACTGGGACAACTCTTGCCCTCTGTCTGTGTCCAATGCAATCTATGCTGCTGTACTTACAATACATTTGCATACATCCCCAGTAGGAATCTGGCATTCTTATCAGGCAGGGGGGAAAAGGCAGTTTTTCAACTATGTACATATCAAGCCACTAGGGCATTAAGCTGATGTATGTGTATAATCTTTCTATAAATGCAGAGGTGCTCATCAGGAAGTCTTGAGGTAAACAGCTTGCCTATGTTACAGAAAAGTCTTGCTCTGTGTCAACCATAGGTCACCCCACCGAAAAAGTGGATTCCATAAATTACACCCAGTCAGAAAAGACTACCAAAAATATCCAGAAACAAATGCTTGGATAAATTTGGCTTCCAGTCAGATCTTTGGCAGAATTTAAAATGAGTCTGTTGTAGCTTCTGTATTGTCTACAATGACTTGCATATGTCAGGCAGCAGTCATTATTAACATGAAAATGATCTATATTGCAGCAGTGCACAGAGGAAGAGCTTGTAATTGACAATTCTGATACATTCTGCTGAAGTTCTAGGAGGTATGAGCAACTAATTGCTGATGTATAGCATCCAGCAGCTTTTCAGCTCTGCCCAAATGCATATGTTCTGACTATATCTCATGCTGTAAGAGGAAGACTTGTGACAGAACATTTCTATAGACTGAACCCTCTAACTGCAGTTACATAGAATGTGATCTCTGAGAGTCCAATTTTTCAGCTATGCAGAAATTGGGGCAATAAATGCCTACTTTACTTGACAGATAGAACTGCGTAGTTGGTTGGGAATCTATAACTGCTCAGTAATTGCCTTTGGGTAACTTGTAGGTTGCATATATAAATACAATAAAAATGGATTAAGTGCAAGATATGTCTATTGCCGGAAGTACTAAGTGCCACCAAGAGTAAATGAGATAAAATATAGACACGGCTATATAGGTGGTCTTTTGCAAGTAGGAGTTAGAGCAGAATGTCTCAAGAGATGTGGTAGCTTATAATTAGAAAGCACTAAATGTAGTGCCTTGAAGAGGATTTATTCATTTCTCTTTCACAACGGGATACTTGTTTGCTCAAAATATTTATGAGTCACTTTTTAAAGGCCAGGTCCTCACAAAAAGATATATTTGAAAAGGCATATCCAAGATACATAAGGGAGGTGGTGGCATTGAGGGTTAAACTGCAGAAGCCTCTCTGCTGCAAGGTCAGAAGACCAGCAGTCGTAAGATCAAATCCACGCAACGGAGTGAGCTGCCGTCGCTTGTCCCAGCTCCTGCCAACCTAGTAGTTCGAAAGCATGTAAGTGCGAGTAGATAAATAGGTGCCACCACGATGGGAAGTCGCGCTGACCACAGAAACTGTCTATGGACAAACGCTGGCTCTATGGCTTGGAGACAGGGATGAGCACTGCGCCCTAGAGACCCTTGTAGATACATTTTTAAAATGCAGAATATGTGTTAATAACACACATGAGGCTAATAACACACATGGGGCTGCAGCTAGCATGCATGTCTGAGCTGGTAGAAAGAGCTCCTAGTCACTACCAGTCCATGTGCCTGATGAAGCAATGGGGCAGACCCCAACTTCATGCTTGGTCTTTTATCCAGTGCAGTCTTAACCAAGACAGCTTTAGCATCTCTGTTGCAGTCGCCTGACTTCCAAAACCACAGAATCCACTTCAGGAATCAAAGAACCAGTTATATCCTTACTTCTGAAAGCTAACCACAAGTCTCTGACTAGCTTTCAGAGGTCTTCCATGCAGGTATGCCATAAAGGTTGCCTCAGACATGTAACCATATCTGTCCCTTCATTTTCTTATAGCCTTTTGGAGCCAACAGATCAGTGGGCCCCAACCATTTTTACACCAGGGTCTGGTTTAGTTGAAGTCCATTCTCCCAAGGACTGGGGGGGAGTGGCGGGTGTCCATCTGTGCATGCGTGTGTGTATGCAGGAGGTGGGTGTGCATGAGTTTGGTTGTGTGCGCGTGCATGTGTCTGTGCGGGCTGGTGGACGTGCATGCAGAAGGCGTGCATTAATGCAGAGTGTGTGCGTACGGGAGTACATGTGGGTGGGTGCGTGCGTGTGTGTGTTACTTCAGCCCTCAAAAATCTGGGCGGCCCAGTTCTTCCAAGGCCACAGACCTATACTGGTCTGGTTTGGGGTTCCCTGAAATAGATAAATCTAAAGATAATGTTTGCCGAAGTATGGCAAGGTGTGGTATGTTCTAAACTTTGTTGACTTCTTTTTAGAGCACTGCAGTAAGTTTGGGTTTTAGATTCACAAATGCAAGTAGATGCTGATGATAATGTATGTTGACTTGAGAATGGTATAGTAAGTGCCACTAATAAAATTTGACAACATGAGCTAGTAGATGCTTACACTGTCCAGTCAATACATAGTTCCTTTAAGGCATAATAAAGAAAGTGAATTTTACCTCTGGGAGTTTGTACGTTGCCTAATAAAAATGTTAATCCATCAAGTACAAGTGATAGAACCATGTACAAAGTTCTTTGTGACAGTTTTCTTTATTTCTTCTGTGCCTTCCACTGAACATAAACAATCACTAGCAATTTTCCATATTTCTGCATGTAACAAATAATTTAAATCCAATTCCAAAATATATTCAACTGTGAATATTAAAGGATTTTTCCCAGGATATGATGCCACTGCCTGGCATAATTTTGAGATTAGAATGCAATGCCATTTAACTTGTTGCCTTTCTCTTGCCCAGAGACAATCTCAGTGTAAGAAGAAAGCATGTACATTATTAAATCCATAAGTGAAAAGAAGTGTAGCAGTACTTTTCATCTGTATTCTCAAGGCAAGCTACACACATATATCGTGAATGTCAACCTACATATTCTTCTTTCTTTCTATACCCTATCTTAGTTCTTCACCCATTTATACTTTGTCAGCCTTTTAAATTTTTAATTGTGTTTATTTTTAACATAAATAAATACAATCATATATATAATCATATAAACATCAAATAAACAGTTGACATACATCTACTAAACATAGTACGTGGTGGCGCTACCGGTTAAACTACAGAAGCTTCTGTGCTGCAAGGTTGAAAGACCTGCACTCGTAAGACCGAATCCACACAAAGGAGTGAGCTCCCATCGCTTGTCCCAGCTCCTGTCAACCTAGCAGTTAGAAAGCATGTAAAAATGTATGTAGATAAATAGGTAGCACCTTGGTGGGAAGGTAACGGCGTTCTGGGTTTAGTCGCGCTGGCTGCGTGACCACGGAAGCTGTCTACAGACAAACGCTGGCTCTGTGGCCTGGGAACGGGGATGAGCACCACCCCCTAGAATCGGACATGACTGGACTAATGTCAAGGGGAACCTTTACATAGTGTTCCACCACCACCACCAGGACTCACTTATTTATTTGTTTATTTGTTTATTTGTTAATTTGTTTGTTTGTTTATTTATTTATTTATTTATTGGACTTCTATACCGCCCCATAGTGCTACAAGCACTCTCCGGGCGGTTTACAATTTTTAATTATACAGGCTACACATTGCGCCCCCAGCAAGCTGGTACTCATTTTACTGACCTTGGAAGGATGGAAGGCTGAGTCAACATTGAGCCGGCTATCTGGGATTTGAACCCCAGGTCGTGAGCACAGTTTTAGCTTGCAGTACAGCGTTTTAACCACTGCGCCACGAGGCTCAATTGGGAGTTGCAACAATGTACCTCCATAGAGCCCCATTCCCTTCCAAAATTGTAATGACTTGTGAAGTGGCTTGTTCCTTCCCTTTTATTAATACAAAATCAATAAATTATCCCTTTATATCTGTAAATTCATCTTTACTTACCACCCTCTTCTCAACTTCAATATTATTATTATTATTATTATTATTATTATTATTATTATTATTATTATTATTATTATTATTATTATTATTATTATTATTATCATCATCATCATCATCATCATCATCATCATCATCATCATCATCATCATCATCATCATTTATTTATTTATTTATTTATTTATTTATTTATTTATTTATTTATATGCCACCCACATTACCCAAAGGTCTCTGGGCGGCTTACAACATTTAAAATACAATAAAAAAAATTAAAATGCAATTAAAATAGATACTCTAAAAATTATGTGTTAGCCTCTCATTAATAACAGTATCCCAAATAATACTTCCCCCCCAGTTTCTAGCTATAATCAATCTCACCACTGTAAAGAAGTTGCAAATCAATTTTTTAATTATCCTCCTTTTCAAATATTGATACAAGCACTGTTTTACCACTAAGTTTAATTTACTTATTTCATTTATTTCCTTAAAAGTCAAATGCCAAAATTTTGATATAGTCTCTCATTCCCCTCACATATGAAAGTATGTACTTGCTTTTTGACACCCTCTCTAAGAACATATTTGAATAATTAGAATTTAATTGATTTCATTTCATTGGAATTAAGTGTTATTTTAACTCCAATTTTTAATATTGCGTTTATTTACTATTTGTATTATAATACTTGTTTAATTCTTTTTTAATGTTTGTATATTTGCTGTTTTTAGCTTTTAAATATTGGTCTTTTTAATGATGTATGCCGCCCCTGGTCCCTTTAGAGAAAAAGGCTGGATTACAATCTTTTAAATAAATAAATAAGTAATAAATAGCTTCAAATTATCTTAGAATTTTTTCTTTTATCCTTACTGATATAGATTGTAGTCTTCTAATATTCCATATGTTTTCCCAAACACTGGTACTTATTTCTTCCCCCAGATCATATTCCCATAATGTTTTAAGTAAGTCCTCCTGATTGTCTGTTTCCAATAATGTCTTATAAATGTTATTTATTAACTGTCTCTTTCATTTCCTTATTTTTGCTTGTGCTTTCCTTTTGTCATACAACCGCATCAAATTTCGTAAATTCTTGACAGTTACCAACAGCTTCCCCAGCCCTCTCTTCCAGGAACACCATAGACATTACTATTTGTGAAGGTCTGTTTATGAAAAGGACTATATGCTGTTTTGCATGGTCAGACTTCCTTTATGTTCCTGGAATTTCACTGATATAAATGGGCTGTGCTGTGCAAAAAGAGCCAAAATCTGTTATTTCATTATGGATTTATATACTGAAATATTTAGAGACCACCTTTTGGCCATGAGGCCCTTTAGTTATGCAGAATGATTATTAGAACAATGGGAGCTAAGACAGATAACAAAATTAGAGCACCATCATTCCAAAAGAAAGAAACCAGCTATCAGTTCTTAAACCCGAGGAAGGCTGAGTAAAACTGAATTGTTTGCCACCTGGCAGAAACTAAGTAATGAAGTGGCTAATCTAACATCCCTAAATTTATTTTTAGAAGGAGAGTTTACACAGAATATCTGTACCTTGGTGGTTGAATTTCTGACATATTGTCTTTGCAAGAGTATTATTTCAGCATATACATATTTATGTTATCCTGTCGGCAGCACACGAAGACTTTAGCTGTGCAGCATAATGAAAAACATTTCAAATTCATTCAGTACAAAGAGGTTTGTTCAAAATGTATGCTCCAGATTAACGGCTGCAAGAGTATAGGAACCTATCTGCAGAATTTGGGAGAATTTCAAATGCATTCTGGGTCTGTTACTAGGAAATGCTAGTTCAGCATCCCTTCCTAAATAGAAGAGGTATTTTCCATTCAGGTCCTAGTGAGCAGCTGTTCCACATCACAAAGTTTGCTATCTCAATTGGCACCCTTTTTCGCCACCTCAGCACAGAGGTTTATGGATACCAAATTGAACTGCTTCTTTGTCAGTTCAGATCAAAGTTACAGGCATATTAATGAACAACCCATTTTCTGAAAGCACATACTGTTCCTATCTGTGCCTCAAATCCAGTACATAAGGATAAAGGAGCCCATTCTCTAAAACTGTTAATCTGAGCCTGTTTGTCTACGTATACTGAAGGCACAGAAAGACAGAGCTTTTGGAGTGGGGAGGGGGGGTGAATAGAGTCACTCTCAGTGACCTGTACAGTAGTTCCCCACATAATCAGAACTTAAAATGGGCTGTGAAAACCTCATTGATTTTGTATTTGGAAATTTGTCTGCTGACCATCATGTTGTTTCAGTGTCTGAGTCAGACCACAAAGGATATCCATTCTCCTGCAATGTTGTTTTTAATTCTGTCCCACCAGTTTCCTGCAGTGATTTCTGACCAACAGGAGATTGAAGACATTGTGGGGTAACCTCATGAATTAGCCTGTTACGCACTAGTTGGTGGCAGCAGATCAAGATAGAAGCCAAGTGTTTCTTACTTCATCACAGGAGTTACGGACAAGCAGCCTCTTTGACAGTGCCTTGCTTTTTAAGTTGATTGCAAGCTGATTTAAAATATGATCCTGTATTTTCCATACAGACTTGGTGAATTTGCTGTTGATTTTGGGTGAACTGAAAGAAGAAGAAGGAACAGCTGAAGCACATGTGATTTTGTTTTGAATAGCTTCAGCTTAAGAAGGGGATTGTAAGAGGAGTGCTTACTTTTTATTAGTATAATAAAACAGGAGAATGTGCTGACAAATGTTTAAAGATTCTGCTCAGTGGCTGTCCTTTTCAACTCCTACCAATTTGTTTTACCTTTCAAAATTTTAATCTGGTCTGGGGGAATGGAATGACCCATGCTTCCATTCACCTCTGCCTGCTGTGGGCGTGCAGAAAGAGCTATGTTTATTAATTGGTGATAGTTGATTCTTAGTGGTGCTGCTACAGATTGTAAGTAACTAGAAAAGTAGTAGAAAATTTCTTTCTTCAATGATAACATTATTCCATGTATTGAAAGGAAGTGCCAACTTTTTGCTGTGGAAGTTGTGATGTTCACTTCGTGCAGAGTTAAGAGAAGATGGGAGAAAATAGGCCTTTGTCATCCAGTATTTTCTGTTGAATGCAGGATCCTTACTAGTGGATATTGATAAGCAGCACTCCAGAATGGTTAGTTGCCCCAAAACCAGAAAAAAGATCACACTCCTCAGATCTCAGTCAGAGCTTGGAATGCAACTCTTGGAACAAACTTGATTACCCTTGTCAGTGTGTCTGGGAAGGATTTGGGGATTGTAATTGCAAAAAGTAAAATTTTAAAGCAGTGCACTTCTATTTTGTGTGAGCTCTTCTTTTTATAAGTTAAGAGGACCCATGCTTGGTTAGACACAAGGGTTATCTTATCTAGCATTATTTTGCTATAATGTCTGGATGTGCCTCATTTGCCCTAGCAATGAAATTGCATTTGGCCAGGTGTTAATGTTTGCATAGGCTTCATATTTGATTTACGCCTGGGTATTTTTGCCATGGAAGAATGCTGAGAACATTCCAAACTGTCCCTATTAATGTCCTGCACAGTCAAGACTCTAGGGCGATTGCTCTGGTGTTTTTGTGAACGTCCCAAATAGGTGTTCATGGATACACTGCCAGTTAGGTGTAATTCTTTCTCCCAGCTAGAAGCACTTTCTTACTACATTTTGAAGCTGCTCATCCTCCAAGGATATTACATTGGGGACCTAAGTCCTATTCAGGCCCTAATAACTCTGTATTCTGCACACAGTAGAGGGGAAGTGGCTAGCCCTTCCCCCTCTGTTGTCCAATTCTTCATGCTTTTAGCACCTAGTCTGAAATATTATCTCTTCCGTATACTCTACAGATGAGCATGAACATTGGAAAATCTGGGTTCTGAATAGGCAGCCTGAACATTAAATCCCTGTTTGTCTGTGAACCTCACTTGATGATCTTGGGCCAATCGTTATTTCCTATCAAGCATACAAGGCTGATGTGTATGTTGGAACAGTTGGGGCAGAACCTCGAAACTGCAGGCCAGATGCCAAATTCATATGCCAAGAAATTCCCTGGTTGGTCTCTAAGCTTAACCTATGTTACAGAAGGCCTTGTGAAGGTAAAAGGGGAGGGAGAGAACCATGTGTGCTGCTGGGAGCTTACTGGAGAAAAGGGACAACATACACGTTACTAATAAATAATAAAAGAATATGAGATGCCATGGCTCCTACAAACCCTTTGTGTGGATGTGTCATGTAAATTTTAATATTTTAGCAGTATTCAGAAATGTAGCCTTGTTAGTCCACTTAGCATGTCTGGCAAATACAGAATAATGTGAAAAATGTTATAGTGTCTTGGATACAAACAGATTTATATTAGTGTGAACTTTGGTGGAAGTGGATTGTGATCTACAGAAGTTTACACTGAAATAATTCTGTTAGTCTTGAAGGTACCAGAATACTTCGGGATTTTTCCTCTCATTTTTCTTTTGAATATTGTAATGATTAGCTACCGGTGCTTGTTTACCTACAGCCTCTGCAATTCGTAGATTAAAATAATCCAAGTAAATGAATGGAAACATTCTTTGCCCCAACTTGGCTTACTATAAGCTGTATTTAGCCTTCTCCCTATATTTCAGGTAATTTTGAAGAAAATGTAATTCTTGGATTTTTGTTTTTGTCCCACAGCAAAGTATTTACATCTCTTGTACAAATAGTTCTGTAGCATCTATGATCTTCCTTCTTCAACTTGTCACCTCCCGCTTCGTCCCCACAATAGCCCAGCCTGTTTTGCCATTTTTATTATGAAAACAGCACCAGAGGGTTCTTGCAATGGAATAGTTTTGTTGTGTTTGGGCCAGAAAGCAGGGATGAGGAGCCGACTGCATTCAAGGGGACATATTCTTTCCCCCTGGCTAAACCCCCAATGGATCCTACACCAGGGCAGGGCCGGCAAAAAGAGAACACTGCACACTCAGCTAATGCTTTGGAAACTCGCCCTTCTCTTAGAGCACACTGGACTATTCCTCCTTTGCATTCCCTGAATTAGGTGAGAAAGAAATGAGCTATGATCCAGCCCCTCACTTCTGGGGGGAGAGGGTGTTGGTGGGGAGAAGATATTGCAGTGAGAGATTTCAGGTTGGAGCCAGGGGCCTAGATTGGGGACCCTGGCAAACTCTCTAGGGCTGTGGTTCGGAGAGAGACTCACTGCTGCCAAATGCAGGGCTATACAACTGCATTGTAATCTTCTCGAGGTAGGAGGAACTGTGCAGAGTTCCCAGCAATTTGAGATAGCTTGACACATCTGGAGAAGAAATATTTGCAGGTGGGGACTGGGCACTATACTGTGCTAGCTTTTGAAGGAGCAGGGCCAGTGGCTTCATGTCATAGTATGACAGCTTGGCAACCTGGTGCTTTGGACTACAACTTCAATAATCCTTGACTGTTTAGGGCTGGTGGGAATTATGGTCCAAATAGGGAAAGAAAGGCCCAGTGTTATTTATCCATGAGGAGCCTGCATAGAAGAGTTTATTGAACAAGTGAGTGGCATATTGCCCATATGGTTTGTAATTAATCTATAAACTATTTCATAAATATTGTACTGGTGCAATATTGCTATTCCTGAATTCTTGCCTTATATTTAGTTGCTTTCGTGTGACATTATGAGGCTCCTGATTGAGTTCTGTTTGGTAATAATTCCAGGTAGTATCACTAATCATTTCCATTGGTTCCTAAGGCATATTGTTACCACTGTCTTTAATTTTTGTTTGTTTGTTTGTATATCTACAGAGCTACTGGGGAAGAATCTGAAGAAGGAGGAAGAAATAGATGCTTTGCAGGTATTTTCATTACATACATTGTTCTTGTTGTTTAGTCATTAAGTCGTGACCGACTCTTCGTGACCTCATGAACCACAGCACGCCAGGCCCTCTTGTCTTCCACTGCCTCCCAGAGTTTGGTCAAATTCATGTTGGCAGCTTCGGTGACACTGTCCAACCATCTCGTCCTCTGTCGTCCCCTTCTCCTCTTGCCTTCACACTTGCCCAACATCAGGGTCTTTTCCAGGGAGTCTTCGCTTCTCATGAGATGGCCAAAGTATTGGAGCCTCAGCTTCAGGATTTGTCCTTCCAGTACTCGGGGTTGCTTTCCTTCAAAATGGATAGGTTTGTTCTCCTTGCAGTCCAGGGGACTCTCAAGCACCACAATTCAAAAGCATCAATACTTCGGCGGTCAGCCTTCTTGACTACATACATTGTAGTATTCTACTAAAAGGGGGGACTCTGTGCAGTTCAGTGGTGTGACTTAATCTCTCTGTGTGGAAGGTCATTGGTTCGATTTCTTAGCTCCCCAGTTAGAAGTCTTAGAGAGCAAAGATGGAAAGACCATAACACAGAAATCTGAAGAGATGGTACCTCTCAGGATAGAAATGTCTGGGCTAGATGGATTCATTCTAAGGCAGTTTCCCATACTGTACCTTTGAACCTGTGCAGATTAAATGTTTGTTTTTATAGCTATGACTATCTAAAATTATCTCTTTCATGAGCCAAATGTGGTTTGTTAGTGATGGCTCAGCAGTTACACTGGGTGACGGTTGCTGATTGCCAGCCAGTAATTAATGTAACCAACTTAACCAGCTTGTAGCATTTCCCATGTGTTTTTAGAATTGGTTGTTTGTCTCATTTACACACTCTGTAGCCACAACTGAAATGCAAACTTCCCATGGTTTGCAGACATCAGGTTCAACTCATCAGCAAAAAAAGGAGACCTTCTCCCACACAGGCAAAGCTGTATTTAGTGCATCTATTTTGGAAGTTTGTATTTTTCTATTGGTTACTTTTGTTGATGATGAATTTTTATAAGTGGAAGGTATTAAGGAAATGAGTAGATATTGTTTTTTCCTGCAAGAAGAAAAGGAATGCTTTTTAAACAGTTGTAATATTGGGTAATGCTTAGAGTTTATAAATGCTTCATTATAGAGAGTAGGAAAAACCACTGGGCCACTCAGGTATAATCTAAACCAAATCCCTTACGAATACACAGTAGAAGTGAAGAACAGATTTAAGGAACTAGATTTGGTGGACAGAGTGCCTGAAGAACTTTGGATAGAGGCTCGTAACATTGTACAGGAGGCAGCAACAAAAACCATCCCAAAGAAAAGGAAATGCAAGAAAGCAAAGTGGCTGTCCAACGAAGCCTTACAAATTACAGAAAAGAGAAGGGAAACAAAATGCAGGGGAGATAGGGAAAGTTACAGAAAATTGAATGCAGACTTCCAAAGAATAGCAAGGAGAGACAAGAGGGCCTTCTTAAATGAACAATGCAAAGAAATAGAGGAAAATAACAGAAAAGGAAAAACCAGAGATCTGTTCAGGAAAATTGGAGATATTAGAGGAAAATTTTGTGCAAAGATGGACATGATAAAAGACAAAAATGGAAGGGACCTCACAGAAGCAGAAGACATCAAGAAGAGGTGGCAAGAATACACAGAGGAATTATATCAGAAAGTTTTGGATATCCCGGACAACCCAGACAATATAGTTGCTGACCTAGAGCCAGACATCCTGGAAAGTGAGGTAAAGTGGGCCTTAGAAAGCCTGGCTAACAACAAGGCCAGTGGAGGTGATGGCATTCCAGTTGAACTATTTAAAATCTTAAAGGATGATGCTGTTAAGGTGCTACATTCAATATGCCAACAAGTTTGGAAAACTCAACAGTGGCCAGAGGACTGGAAAAGATCAGTCTACACCCCAATACCAAAGAAGGGCAGTGCCAAAGAATCCTCCAACTACCGGACAATTGCACTCTCTCACACGCCAGCAAGGTTATGCTCAAAATCATACAAGGTAGGCTTCAGCAGTATGTGGACCGAGAACTCCCAGAAGTACAAGCGGGATTCCGAAGGGGCAGAGGAACTCAAGACCAAATTGCCAACATGCGCTGGATTATGGAGAAAGCCAGAGAGTTCCAGAAAAACATCTACTTCTGCTTCATTGACTATGCAAAAGCCTTTGACTGTGTGGACCACAGCAAACTATGGCAAGTCCTAAAAGAAATGGGCGTGCCTGACCACCTTATCCATCTCCTGAGAAACCTATATGCAGGATAGGAAGCAACAGTTAGAACTGGATATGGAACAACGGATTGGTTCAAAATTGGGAAAGGAGTACGACAAGGCTGTATACTGTCACCCTGCTTATTTAACTTATATGCAGAATACATCATGCAGAAGGCTGGACTGGAGGAATCCCAAGCTGGAATTAAGATTGCAGGAAGAAATATCAACAACCTCTGATATGCAGATGATACCACTCTGATGGCGGAAAGTGAGGAGGAACTAAAGAACCTTGTAATGAGGGTGAAAGAGGAGAGTGCAAAAAACGGTCTGAAACTCAACATCAAAAAAACTAAGATCATGGCCACTGGTCCCATCACCTCCTGGCAAATAGAAGGGGAAGATATGGAGGCTATGGAGTCCAAGATTTTACTTTCTTGGGCTCCATGATCACTGCAGATGGAGACAGCAGCCCCGAAATTAAAAGACGCCTGCTTCTTGGGAGGAAAGCAATGACAAACCTTGACAGCATCTTAAAAAGCAGAGTCATTACCTTGCCAACAAAAGTCCGAATAGTCAAAGCTATGGTTTTTCCTGTAGTGTTGTATGGAAGTGAGAGCTGGACCATAAAGAAAGCTGACCGCCGAAGAATTGATGCCTTTGAATTGTGGTGCTGGAGGAGACTCTTGAGAGTTCCCTGGACTGCAAAGAGAACAAACCTATCAATTCTAAAGGAAATCAACCCCGAGTGCTCATTGGAAGGACAGATCCTGAAGCTGAGGCTCCAGTACTTTGGCCATCTCATGAGAAGAGAAGACTCCTTGGAAAAGACTTTGATGTTGGGAAAGTGTGAAGGCAAGAGGAGAAGGGGACGACCGAGGATGAGATGGTTGGACAGTGTCATCGAAGCAACCAACATGAATTTGACACAACTCCGGGAGGCGGTGGAGGATAGGAGCCTGGCGTGCTCTGGTCCATGGGGTCACGAAGAGTCGGACACGACTAAACGACTGAACAAACAAACAAATCATTATCTAGATTGTTTAGTGCTGAAAAAATCCTCAATATTGCTGCAAGTCTATGCAAAAGTCATATGAAGGATTTCTCACAGAATTTTTGCCTTATAAAGAGAAGATCTTCCTTTAGCAGTCCTAGTTGTCTTTGTTTTATTTTACTATGTACATCCATCTCATATGTGCAGCTACAGTGTAATGGCTTCTGCCTTGAAGTAGATGATCTAATGTGAAACACTGTTCTTAGCCTCAAACACAGATATCAAACTGCATTATAAAACATTGGCAACCTTGCAGAATTGTTGCTGTAAAGAAGTTGGTGTAATTATATGAAATATTTTGAAACTTGAAATATTATTGTTTCCCTTCTTTCTTCCTCATTCTCTTTTAAAAATGTTGTGAAATTTATGACTTTTTGTGCATCCCGAACCACCATATAAAAACAGTGTTAGAGCAGTATGCAAATAGGACAAATTACTATTTATTTATTTATTTATTTATTTATTTATTTATTTATTTATTTATTTATTTATTTATTTATTTATTTATTTATTTATTTATTTATTTATTGCATTTATATGCCGCCCATCTAGACATAGTCTACTCTGGGCGGCTCACAACATATACTAAAAACAATATAAAATATTTAACAGTTAATTACCTTAAGAGGTGGTGGGTGTTCCAACACTGGAAGCATTCAAGAGAAATTTAGACAACCATCTGGCAGATAACCTTTGATTTGTATTCCTGCATTGAGCACGTAGTTGGACTTGATGGCCTCATAGGCTGCTTCCATCTTCTATGATTTACTTCTTCCACATATGAATATGTATGCAGTCTGGCAGGCAACAGGGAGTGCCTTTTCCTGAAGTAATCATTTATAAATATGTGTCAGGATGTGGACTCTTTTCTCACATGGAAGATGAGCAGCCTTTTTGTGCATTATAGTGTGTTTCCTCGGTGGGAAATTCCCCTGAGTTCACAAAGCCCATTCATTGTAAGTACAGTGGTGCCTTGCAAGATGATTTTAATTTGTTCCGCGAAAATCCTCATCTTGTGAAAAAATCATCTTGTGAGATTCCCTATGCATCGGGCTCAAAAAAAAAAAAGTCTTGCGAAGCATCAGTCTTAAAAAAAAGTCTTGTGAAGCATCGGTCTCAAAAAAAGTCTTGCAAAG
The DNA here is from genome assembly GCF_051106095.1 of Pogona vitticeps. Taxonomy (NCBI): domain Eukaryota; kingdom Metazoa; phylum Chordata; class Lepidosauria; order Squamata; family Agamidae; genus Pogona; species Pogona vitticeps. Next base: position 324,536,957 of record NC_135783.1, on the reverse strand, counting down.
CATGGTCATAGAAAAAAAGTCTTGCGAGGCACCATAGTAATCGCAAAAACCAATCGTCTTGCAGGTTTTTCGTCCCATGAGGCAATCGTCTAGCGAGGTACCACTGTACCTCTAACTGAGGCATAGCAGATTATTGCATTAGCAAAAAGCAAGGAAGCCTAGAGTGCACTGGTAGTCCAGATAGGTGGAGTATAAATCTAATTAATTATTATTAATTATTATTATTAATTAATTGAATGTTGTCTGCCAAGTTGGAGGAAAGGCTTCCTCTCTTCCCTTCATTTCTCTCCAATATCATGGATTTCATCCAGTGGCACTCAGGTGGACTTATGCTCATACAAAAGGATCCTCCTAATCTGCTTCAATGAATAGGGGAATAAATTTGATGGAGTACAGGTGGGAGGAAATTGATGGTGACTCCTGTCGCGTGATTGGAATTCTGTTTCCATGACATTGGGAGAAACTTGTAATGTTTAACTGATGATTGGCTGAACAGCCTTATAATAATGCTGATCTGCCTTATAGCATTGTTGCAGGGATTCATATGGTGATGCTCATGAAGGAATGTGAGCACTTGGGAAAATGTTATATAAATAAAGTTGGCTTGATCAAGAGTTGCATAGAGCAGAACTGTACAAATGAGATAATCTTGTGGAGGCAGAAGGGGGAAATAATACTAGCTACTTCTCTTGTAGCTTCCCTGTGTCTTCAGAATTAATTCTGGAGGGTTGTGGAACTTCTAGTAGAAGGAAGTTCAAATGAAGTCAAAATTCCGTCCCCTTCCTTCTAGTAGGCTGTGTCTGCAGATTTAACTTCCCTGGGTCAATGAAAGATGTCTGTTCCTCGAGGGACAACATGAGATCTAGCCCAGTCATGTTACATTGTTATTGTTGTATATAATGTTTACACCGCTATAAAGTTTAACTTGGGTTCCATCTTCTTCTATCTGTGGGGATGACCATATTGACTTGTCATAATCGGTAGTGCCCGGCACATCTCTCCTTTTCTCATCTTGCCATTCATTCATTTCATTTCATCGCTGAACCTTCAATTTCCTTCTGATTCAGTTAACTATCTTCTGTTTCTGTTTAATTATTAAATCTATCTGAGGATTTAACTTACCTCAAAGTGGTCGGATGTGAGTTGAGGGTATCCTACTAGGGACATCCTAAGGCCAGAATATGATATTTCTTTGTCATTACAGAGATTTTGGAAATAAAAGTTAGAAACCTACCAACATTTTCTCCCAGTTTGAATTTTCCAAGTTAAGAATGCACATCCCCATTTTTTGCTTTGTTTGATTTGTTTCCCAGACCATTAGCCATACTCAAACCTCTTTCCTGAATCTCCTCCAAGCTGCTTACTGGCGTCTTAAGCAGTGCTGCCCAGAAATGAATGGACTATTCCAACTGAGGTATTAAAAGTGCTGAATCAAGCCAGGAGAGTTACTTCCTACGTCCTGGAAACAATAATGCAGCCTAAATGGTGTTAAGCTTCCCTCACCCCAACACTCAGTTGCAGGTTTTTCTTTTTAATCCTGCTTTAATCCTTAAACCAGAAGTATGGCTTTCTGTCCAGATTTTACACATCATAAATGATAATTCTTCTCTGCAAGTGTTAGAAAGGGAGGGGCAGCAGGAGACAGTATTCAAAGTAGGGAACAAGCCACGATGACCTGGGAATTCTGGGAGTCCAAAAAAGTTCTTTTCAAAGCGCTGCAGATACATGTGTCCAAACTTGATGATCACTATATCTGGTTGGTAGTATACATGCACTGTATATATTTGTTTATCCCTAAGGAGGCATAAAGTCTGTGAGTCAAATGAGCTGAATAATACCACATTTATCACTACTCACTGCAGAACATCCCATCCCAATCTAATGCTACCAGATGTCATGTGCATCTAACAAACCCAGAAAGACAAGGATATTTGCAAATGTTTGTTGCTCTCACTATATAGTATACCTTGCACTTTGACAAAACAGGGAAATTAAAATGGAACATGGTTATTGAAGGAAAGAAGTCTTATATTTTTATGAGTACTTGCCAAAGGAAAATTATTCATTAGTATTCCAAACCCATAGCATTGGATTTAGATTCCTGAAAATGAGAGCCTCGGTTTAATTGGTAGTTCTCACTAAAGCAGACCCACTGAATCATTGGAGTTTGCATAAATGTTGATTCACCATTTGTTGAGTAACTCAATGGTTCTGTTCTAGTACTCTTCAGATTTTTTTTAACTTATTGTATTTTATGTACATTTGCTAGCTTAGAAGCAAATTATTTCATTTGGAATTAGCAGTTAAATGTAGGTGAAGGATAGTCAGACAAGGCAGAAAATATGTCTCTTTTGATATATCCTTTTCTATTGGACATGAATTTGGAAGGTACTGGTCGTGTCTTGCTTGTAGACTTACCAGAGACATGGATCAGTTGTCTCTGGTAAGTCCACATGCAGTAGCACCCACCCCCCCCCCAGTTCATGTCCTCTTGTGTTGTGTGAATAAAGTTTCAAACTAGGTAGTCCAACATAGTTTGTATGCTCTTACATTACAGTTCTGATGAGTTATGGATTCAGGATCAGGAAAGGTACTATGGAAACGGTTAGAGGTTCTTCAGAAGCGAAGCATAGCAAAGGGTACTTAGGTTTCATGGACAAAGGTGAGTCTTTGGAGGAGAGAAAAAAATAGAGCAATTTTAGGAAAAGGAAATAAAGTCAAATAAGAATGTTTATCCTATTTCAGAGGAAGAAAAATGATACTTTTTATCAGATCAGACCAAAGCTTTGGACACTTTAAAGGTATCCCTACAGACTGCTGATTGTTATGGTGACTTGGAGGGGGCACTGTATCCAGAGGTTGCGAATTTTAGGGCAGCCTTGTTGACAGTACAGTAGTAGATAACTAGGATACAACATACAAGTCATGAACTCCACACAGCTAGGAGCAATCAGACCAGCATATTAAAAAGAATATGCTCTTACTGTACTTTAAAGTATATTGAAACTCTTATGGATGCAGCCTTTCTCAGAACAAAAGTAATATGGGACAAGGATGATGGGAACACAGATCCAAGATCTAAACTAAAAAGTCCATCGTGACTTAGTTTCTCAGTAACACTGACCTTGATTCTTTCCATCTTAATGTTTTTGAGAGTGTATCTTAGGCTTTTTTTGGCTGAAGTTTGTAGGAATCCTATTCTTGCTTGTTAAGCCAAAATTGGTCTGGCAGAGCCGTAAACTATATTTGCTACAAATTAGTTTCTTGCTCTCTCCATAAGTAATTCACAGTCTTTTGTCCCCCAGTTTTTAAAATTCTGGTATTTCCTTTTGTATAGTCCTGCCAGTGTTTAAAATATGTGCTGTGCATTTATATCTGCATTGAGAAATTGGGATTGTAGTGGACTTCTTGATAGCATGTTCTCTCACACCCACTATATGCATGCTCATGTCACTCTTCATATCTCGGGATCATTGTTCGAATGCAATAACTGAAGTATGTTTGGAGGGCAGAGTAGAGAAAAATGGGTAATGTCTGCATTGACCAAATATCACTGGTGGTAGTTACACCTATTTCATTTGGTTGGTATGATGGCCACCACCATGGAACAACAACTTGGGAAAGTGCTCAAGCCAATGCAGAGATGAGGTGGGGCTGCATTCAGAGCACGATTGAGCACGTTTGTGCTTCTTCTCCAGCCAGATTCCCATGTGGGTGCAAGCAAATGGTGTCTGTGTCATTTGTGTGACTCAAAGTGTGCACTTCTGCATGGCTCTTAAGATTTCACAAAACATGCTGCAGTGGAATGCCCTTTTCCTTGGTTACACTGAGCAGGGTTGGCTCACTATTCCATCTGACTGTTCTTTCTCCCAGTTGCCAAATAAATAAAACTAAATTTACACTGTGCACCATGTTCCACAAAAGCTTACATTAAACTATAACAGCTAGTTTTTAAAGTGCCACAACTTCTTTGGTTTTTTGCTTCTGTTTTGTGTTGTGTTTCTTGTTGAAATTCTTGCACAAACCAACAGGGCTGCGATCCCGAAAATTGTGCAAAAAGGAGAGCTAGATTTGGAATCTTGTGCAGGAAAAATCTCCATGAATTATCATTTGAGATTAGATTAGAAATTTCAGAATAATGTGTTCTGTGAAGAGGACAACCTTATATTGTCTCGGTGGTTGATTGAGTACCCTAATAGGTCTCTTAATCTCTGCCTCCACTGATTTTAGACAGGATAAAATTAGCTTTGCGCTGATATATTTAGGACTTGCCACACTGCCAAAGGGGAAGCAGGGTCTCTCAGCCAATTAGGCTAGTAGTTCTCAATTTACTGCACTCTAGGATCTCAGGAGAACAGAGATCTTGAACCCAGTAAAGCACAGTTTCACTTAACTTTCAGTGATTATTAAGTTTTATTGCTTTGTTTTACCAGAAATGTGGAACTTAATTTTAACCTCAAATTTATAGCAGAATAAAACCTCCAGATAGGATGCTCTGAGAATAATTTATGGGGTTGTGAAAATATTGAAGTCCAGCAAGTGGTTGGGGTTGCGATCACTGCATAAAACAAAAACAAATCTTCACTGGTACTTTAATTCATGAAGATAATAAGGGCAGAGTGTCTCCTTGGATAAAACAAGACATTCTTTATATGAAAGAATTAAAATACGTTTCTCTTGGCTATCTCCAGAGCTGCTCCACAGCTCAAGATAGGAGGCAGACATGAAGAAAATCCAAAAAATATGACTCCCCAAAAGGAAGCCACACTACCTTCAGCTAAAGGAGAATGACTTACTTACTTACTTACTTACTTACTTACTTACTTACTTACTTACTTACTTACTTACTTACTTACTTACTTACTTACTTACTTACTTATCAATCTACCTTTTTGCCAATTCAGGAACCTAGGATAGCTTACAAAACAGTCCGGGGGGGGGGGGGGGAGAGACAGTCAAAACTAAAAATCACAATAAATCACAGTACGAAAACACATTTGTATTAAAGTCAGTGCCTGAATAAAAAAATTTAAAGCATATTAATATAAGATAAAAAGTAGATCAAGTTCTAATTAAAAGCCCCATTCTTAGTAGCTAGAAAGCCTGCCTGAGTAGAAGAGTTTTCCCCTATTAGCAAAGGGTTGGCGGGGTGAGTTGGGGTGGGGGGTTTTGGTTTGTTTTTGTTTTTTGGAAAATACCCAACAAAAGTTAAGTCAAAGTCAAACAAAATCTTAATCTGATTTCTATTGGAGCACCTGATTATGGAGCCAGGGACTAGAAGTTTCAGTTCCTACTGTACCTCCCAGTAGAGGGGCTGGCTGAGGTCACTTGGAGCATTTTGTGGCTACTGGAGTTATGTGACCTTCAGAAAGCTGCAGAGTGTCATCTGAAGGAGAGACTGGTGAACTATTTCTGAGTACTTCATACCTAGAAAAATCTGGTAAGATTAATCAAAATTGACTTTACAGCAACAATCATGTATTATTTCAAAACCACATCTCCAAAAAGTTACTTTTTGGACTAGACCTCTAAAAACCATTGAACTTTTCCAAGTTCTCATCATAACCATGCTTACAAGATGACAATATATAACCCAAAATGCTTTAAGTATTTAGATTGGTAATAAAACATGCTTTGCATCCAAAATGTTCTAGTCTCAGTTCCTTACATCTCTGCATGAATGGTCAGGAAGGAGATGTGAGAAAGACTTCTGCCAATGACTCTAGGAACTTCAGTCAAATAGACCAGTCTTCTTGCTCAGTATTGGGCAGCTCTGAATGTTCTCATTTAAATCATGTTGTCTTAAGAAAATAAGAACAAGAGAATTTGTTATAGTTATGAGTTCCTTTTAATTTTTATTTATTCATTTATTTTATTTACAAGATTTTTTAGCCGCGCTATTGCCAATGGTCTCTGAGCAGCGTACAACAATATTAAAACTTTAAAACCATTAAAACCATTAAAATACTATTTAATTAGAATGCTGGCTAAACAGAAAGAGCTTTGCCTGGCACCGAAAAGCCAAAAGTTAAGCCAGTGGGTAGGTGTAATCTAGTGCCAGTTATTGACCACCTATGACCTTCCAGATATTGCTAGACAGCAGCTCCATCATCCTTTACATTTGCTTGCACTGGCAACGTCTGATAGGAGTTACTTCAGAATCTTGACTTGCCGACCCCTGCTATAGGAGAATGATTGAATCCCCTCTTCCCACATATTTTTTCTAGTATTGCAAATCTTCGATCCAATACATATCCCCACGGCTCATATGTACTGATAAGCAAGCTATATCTCAGTTTGATCTGGAATTAAATCTGTATGGCTAAGATTTCACTAGGACCATGGACAAGGGAAATTATTTTTTTTTCCCAAGTATCCTCTTGGTTTGCAACAATGGTACAATCTGTGTAGCTTAGTTGTAACTTGTATTGAGCGTTTTATATAAAAGTTCCTCTATTTTCCAAGTAGCTTTCAGCTGTTCACCACCAGCTTCATCTGTTTTTCTGTCCAAGTGTTGAATGTTCCTGACCGGGGGGGGGACCACCACTCCCCATATTTAAGTCTGTCTCAGTAGCTCAGAAGAGATTACTATGTCCCGCCTCCCAGATCTTAAAAATCTAACTTCACAGCCTTTCACATGGCTCTGCCTGAGCTGTAATTACTGACCAGCACTTGACTAAAACAAACAGAACCTCAAAGAAGATAAAAATGTAAGGATTTATGTGTGTACAGATTTACCACTACATTCACAGTCTCTTACATTCAGAGGAGCCTTATTTAGTACAGAGTATAAACTCAGTGCTTGTTCAGTGGCCCCTTTCCCATTCCAATGATTTACTAATTTGATGTGATGTCATGGAATATGAGGAGCAGTTTGACATCAGAGGTAGTCCTTTAAGTGTAGAAAGTTGAGAAGGAGCAATCAAACATCATTTTTTCAGAGTGGAGTTCACAGGTGGCGGGAGAAGTAAAAATGGGCATGATTCTGAAAAATTGCAATTTGTTTTGATTTCTGATTTGTCAAGATCCACAAATTATAAATTTACCTATTTTTCTGATGAATTGACAAACAGATTTAAAATTTAAATTTCAAACCCACTAAAATGGCCCCTCAGGCACCTAGAGATACCAACTTTGCCATAAAGCTTCCCTTGATTCTCCTGTACAAGTCCTGCACGTTTGGTGAAGTTTGGGCTTTGGAAGTCCTAGTTATACACCCACAAGGAGGAACACCCCCCCAGGAAAGTACCCTTTAGCAGCTGGCTTCGGGAAACCCAAACTTCACCAAACTTGGTGGGATTGTAGAGGAGAGACAGTAGAAGCTTCTCTGAGATTTTGGTGTCTCCATGTGCTGGGGGGGAACTTTCCTGGGGGCTCTCTTTGTGGGTGTGTAACTCAGACATACGAAACCCAATCTTTACTAAACGTGGAGGAACTGTAGAAGAGAGCTTTTGTGCAATTTTGGTGTCTCTGGGTCCCAGGGGGCCTGTTATAGCTAATTAACTAATAAAAAAGGGACGTGGTGGCACTGTGGGCTAAACCGCAGAAGCCTTTGTGTGCTGCAGGGTCAGAAGACCAGCAGTCGTAAGATCGAATCCACGCGACGGAGTGAGCTCCTGTTGCTTTTTCCCAGCTCCTCACCAACCTAGCAGTTCAAAAGCATGCAAATGTGAGTAGATAAATTTGTTGGGGCCTTGATTTTACAAATACAAATTGATGAATTAGTGATTTTTATAAATGAATTTATTTGTGTTTTTTTTTATTTGTGTGCATCTTGAGAGAGAAGCTGTGTGTTGTTGTCAGATATGTCAAGTAAACAGGAAGGGTCAGCAGCGAAGGAGGAAATTTTCCCACTGCCCAAGGTGGAAAGGGAAGTGCTGCCTGTGCTCTCCCCTCCCAATATGACCTCTTATCATTCTGTAGAACACGCACAGGGAAGGAGAAGGAGGCCAGCAGCATCAGTGCCTTCTTTTACCAGATGGTGCTGCCTGTCCCTCTCCATATGGTGACCATTTTTTGGCCAGTTATATGAATAATAATTGTGGCCTCAAGGGTCCTCCGGGCCAAGGAACTGTGCAAGGGGTGGCGAAACAGACTGCCTAGAGCAGCGATTATTCACATTGTGGCTATGCTGTGGAGACAGAGAGAGGCAGTAGCTAGAAGAAAAAGACTGACAGGTGGCGGCTAGCTGAAGCTCCGCCATTGCCCTCCACTATCCTAGGTGACTGCCTCAAACTGGTAAATGACCCAGCTAATCCTGAGGATCAGTGCTGAGAACCAGTTCTGGTTAAGCAAGAGGAGCCAGATTGATGTACAGTAGGTGACAGAAGAATGGATAGTGAGGTCTGAATAGGCAGTGCTTTGAAAAGGCAATTATTTTAGCAGCTTATAAACAATGGGGGCAAAAGATGGAAATAGTTGAAGATAAATAACCAAAGGCTGGGAACAAGAGTAAGCTGCAAAAAAAACTTACATAGTCTTAGGTAAGCCTGTAAGAGAGCCCTTTTCTCTCAACAGTTGAGTGAAGAAGCTTTAAATAAATACTGTACATGAAGAACTGGATCTGCAATATTAACAGAAAAGGCTGGAAATGTATTATTTTGTGTTACAGTATTAATTGATTGATTGATTGATTGATTGATTGATTGATTGATTGATTGATTAATAATTAATTAATTAATTAATTATTCGATTAATACCCCACCATGCTGACCCAGGAATTCTAGGAGTTGCAGTCCAAAGTCTGAATCCAGTTGGTGGCAGTAACCAGAATAGTTACACTGAATCTACAGGATATACAATAAGTGGTGATTTGCTTTCGCAATTGGGTCGATGGGTCTACTCCAGTTGAGAATAACAGCTGGATTTAGGTCTTGAAAAGTAAGCTGGCTAACACTGGAAAGCAGGATGGGAGCAGGCGTGTTTGGGAGCTTTAAATGATGGTAGGTCAGGGAGCCAAGTTCATTGGAAGATCAGAGAGAAAACATTGGAATGGGATTGGAAACTCAATTTGAACTAATCAGTCACATGACTGTACTGAAGAGTTTCTGATGATAATACTCATGTGCCACCAAATCAGTCCTGACGAATGGTGATTCTTTTCAGGATTTTTCAGGTGGGGAATACTCAGAAGTGGTTTACCATTCCATTCTTCCAGGGGCCACCCTGGGATTCTGCAGCTTTCTCAAGACGGGAATCGAACCAACCTCTGACTCTGCAGCCAGATACCTAAACCACTGAGCTACTCTAGAATTTATTAATTTCAAACAGCACAGAACATACTTTGGACCTGATCTGTTCATGCAACTGGTAGATGATTACTTTGGAAAACAACCATATGGAGACTGTTTTACGTAGCAGCCCTTCTAGGTTGCTACGGAGGGAGGAATCTGTTTTAGTTTGTGTTGTTATGCTTTCTGATTTCTTCTTTATTACTATCATTTTAGCTGGCTGTATGTTTTGCCTACTTACGTAAACTGCCCAAGTAGTGTTCTCACTAAGAAGAGCAGTCTATAAGCTTTATAAGTAAAATAAAACAAAATAAAGCCATGATGAAATTGCCTGCTCAGACTGAGCTGCTGACTTTCAGTTTGTGTTCTCAAGCAATGACCAGACCATGTGAATGAGGCTTTAGATTTTTCTGCCTAGAAAGGACATCTTTGTGCTGCTCTCAGAAATGTGAGATGTAAAACAGTAAGTTCTACAGGGGAAAAAAAAAAAAAAGAACTGGCGAAGTATTAGTGGTGATGATAGCATTTGCTCCAGAAAGTTCAGTCATGTGCCAGCTTTGGAAAAGGAAGAATGGTGGTGTTATGTCTAGTTTTGAATGTTTATATTGAGATGTGGCATATGAATATGTTTGTATAATAAAACTGTTCATGTTTACATGTATGGATTTTTTTTCCTTTTGTGCACAATTTTTAAATAGTTTTTTTAAGGAAATGCATCCCCCTTCCAATGCTATTGATGTTTTCTGAGGTAGTACAGAAAGACACCAGTAGAGGGAGCAAAAGCTCCCTTGAGCCAACTAACCTTGCTCTGCCTATATTTTGTATGAAAAGAGGACTACCGTTTTTGCTATGTTTCATTTTTGCATCTTTTCTTGCTTTCTTTCTTTTACTGCTTAGTATGACCAGTTGGTTATTTTTAAAAGCCACACATTTGCTGTCCTCTGACCGACCCAGTGTCAGGCAGAGTGAATTCAAAGGGCTAAAATTCTGTCAGGGAGCAATGTATACCAAGTCTTTTTTCTTCCTCTCTGCTAGTATGGGACAGACAGTATATCAAGATATTACCTTATTATTTTTTAATTAGCATCTATATCCTGGCATACCTTGTATGGGCTAAGCTGGGATGGCCCTCTTCGTCCTCACAACAGCCCTGTGAGCTATTTCAGACTGAGAGAGAAAGAAGGAATCACAGTGGGGACACATTTTTATTTTATTCAGGGAGAAATGGACTAAAAGTTATGATTTGTCCCATTTACACCAAGCAACAGGATCCCAGCCACTATTTATCCAGACCTTAGTGAGGCAGGTTTCTGTGTGCATTATTTTTGCATTGCCTTTCAATTCCTTTTGCTGAGTAACATGTTCAGAATTTCCTGTCGTGCAGCTTTACTTTTATTTGCTCACAAAGAAAGCTCAATAGGTACAGTGAAAGCTGCTGCATAGTAACTGTGCCTAGGACTGCAGCCCCAAATGCTGTATTTATTCTCTCTAACAGCCCACTCAGGTGATGAGTGTCTATAAGAATGGAGCCAAAGCGAGGGCTCTAAGAAACAAGACAGAAGTATTGATAGGCCTGAGGATCTCCCAGGAAATAGACAAAGAGGAGGGGTGGGGCAGAAAAACATCTAAACAGAGCAGTGACGATTGAGCATGATCAGTAGTGATCAGTAGAACAATGAGTGCCTTTTGGAAAGGAAAAATACTGGATAGAATATGCTATTTCTGCCATTCTTTAAAAAAGCCAACTTGTCCAGCAACAATTTGAACAATTATCGTCTTGTCACTAATATATCATTCATTGGCAAACTGATCGAGATAGTGGCTGACCAACGGCAAGCATTCTTGAAAGACACCAGTAATCTGGATCCATTTTAATCAGGGTTCCAACCACTCCATAGGACTGAGACAATTCTGGTTACCAAACTAGATGATCTGTTACAGGAGGCTGACCAGGGGGATTGTGACCCTGTTAGTACTCCTGACTTCTGAGCGTTCAGCCTCCTGCATCATAGCTTCTCCCAATTTGAAGAGACACTTGTCAAGCAGGCCGAGGCAGAGAGGCAGTCCCGAAACAAACAAAATCAGGGAGCTGGACACAGGACAGATCGTATTTGTCTTCAATGTGGAAGAGATTGTCACTCTCGAATTGGCCTTCTCAGCCACACTAGACGCTGTTCCAAGACCTTCATACAAAGCACGCTACCATAGTCTCTCGAGACTGAAGGATGCCTACTGTAGTACTCCTGGATCTCTCAGCAGCCTTTGATACTGTCGATCATGATATTCCTGGACTGGTTGTCAAGTTTGGGGATCAGATGCGCAGCACTATGATGGTCACGTTCCTTTCTTCATGACCAGATGGTTCAGCTTGGGGATGCTGTTTTGTCCCTGTGGGACCTAGAATATAGTGTCTCACAGGAGTTGATCATCTCCCCATTGTTGTTCAGCATCTATATGTGGCCACTGGGGGAGGTTGCTTAGAGATTTGGAGTGTGTTGCCGTCAGTATGCTGATGACATACAACTCTATCTCCCCTTTTCCTCTGGCAGGGAAAGCTGTACAGACTCTGAAGTGCTGCACATCTGTGGTTATGGACTGGACAAGGGCTAATAGGCTGAAGTAGAATTCTGACAATATGGAGATCCTATTAGGAGGGCACCCTGATTGATTAGGGGGCTTGTTGCCTGGTCTCAATTGGGTCACACTGCCCGCAAAGACCAGGTTTGTCATCAGGGTGTGCTTGTGGACCTGGATGTCTCAATGGAGAATCAGATCTTGGCTATGGCCAGATCTGCTTTTTTCCACTTTAGACAGATCGCACCTGTCTGTCCTACCTCGACAGGAGATTCCTAATAACACTGGTTCATGCGTTAGTAATCTCAAGATTGACTATTGTAATGTTCTCTACATCAGAGGTCCTCAACCTTGGGCCTCCAGATGTTCTTAGACTTCAACTCCCAGAAATCCTGGCCAACAGAGGTGATGGTGAAGGCTTCTGGGAGTTGTAGTCCAAGAACATCTGGAGGCCCAAGGTTGGGGACCACTGCTCTACATGAGTCTGCCCTTGAAGGTGGTTTGAAAGCTTCATCAAGTACAAAACATAGTGGCCAAGTTGCCCCTGGGTACATCTAAATACTGTATTTCACTTGTCCTGACCTGTTTGCACTGGCTGCCAGTATTCTTCAGGCCAAATTCAAGATGCCAATGTTAACTTACAAAGCCCTGTACAGTTTAGGACCATGATACCTGGCAGAGCACGTTCCCCTCAGATTAACCTCCTGTCACACCTGTACCTCCCAGTCCTTGATGCTGCAGGTAGCCACTCCAAGAGAGGCCCAGAAATCATCAACTAAGAGACGGGCCTTCGTCGTAGTGGCGTAGTGGAACTCCCTTGTGGTGGAGGTGCATCAGGCCCCCGTCCTCCTTAGCTTTAAGAAGCAAATTAAAACTTGGCTTTTCACCCAGGCTTTCAAGAGCCTTGCCTCCTTTTATTTTAACTATTAGGTATTTATGTGACAGCCTTATTAGTTTATCTACTGCTCATTGTTTAATTGTTGCTTTTACTGCTGCCATCATGATAGTCATGTAGTGTTTGACGGATAGTTGGGTTTGGGATTAGTTTTGGACAGCATTGGCTATTATTTTTTTGTTTCTGTCTTTTGTACCTTTGTTTGTTTGTTTGTTTGTTTGTTTGTTTGTTTGTTTGTTTGGTTGGTTGGTTGGTTGGTTGGTTGGTTGGTTGGTTGGTTGGTTGGAAGGGAGGGGGGAAGGGGAAGGAAAGGGAAGGGAGGAATCCTTGATGGGGATATGCTTGGTTGGGCAAGCATATCCCCAGAAGTATCATCATCCCTTTAGAGTAGGAATGATGATACTCCTGCTCTTCATCCCCTATGATCCCTCCCATTGGCTATGCCAGCTGAGGCTTATGGGAGTTGAAGTCCAACAACATCTGGAGCCACAGCACATTCCATGCACCTGTGCAGAGAAAAATGATATATGACTGCAGCTGCCCACTTGTACTAGTATGATTAAAACAGAAACTGAGCTACACTACTTTTTATGTACATTAGGTGTATTTCCTTCCAAACAGCATTTATTAGATTGATTTTTTAAAAAAATTGATGGGGCAATTTAAAGTACATGTGCCGCATATACTTTGACACAATGCAATGAGACCGCTGGAGATTAAAGCAATTCACGTTTAACAAATACAGTGTAGCATTGGTAGCAACTGCCATTATAGCTTTCCTAATCTGCTAATTGGTTCTATTTTTCACTTGATAAAAACAGCCACTCTTATTACGTTTTATTATGCAGTAATTGGAAATTCTAGAACTGTGCCTCCAATTCACTGGCATCCTTTTATGAAAAGATGCATTATTAAAGAGCACAGCAGTTTCTTTCTATCTTCATCTTCTTTCATTGCAGGGCATCTGGCAACACTTTTCTTCTTTCAGGTATGAGAGGGGGGGAAAGCCTCCAAGTCTCTGAAATCTGGCCTTAGCTAGGACCCATTTCTGTTGTTTTATTTGTAAAGTTAACAATCTCCCTCCTGAGATTCGCGGGTCTCCCTCGCTGGGTATCTTTAAGAAACAATTGAAGACATGGATGTTTGGGCAGGCCTTTTCATCATATTCCTCTTGACCTCCTTCTTCCCTCTTTACTGTTTCTGTTTTGCACTCTATGTAATGTATTGTAGTGTTTTTATTAATTAGAATTGCTTATTTATATTGTTACTGTATTTTATTGTTGTTAGCCGCCTAGAGTGGTCCTCACCGACCAGATAGGCGGGGTATAAATTAAATAAACAAACAAACAAACAAACAAACAAACAAGTAAGTAAGTAAGTAAGTAAGTAAGTAAGTAAGTAAGTAAGTAAGTAAGTAAGTAAGTAAGTAAGTAAGTAAGTAAATAAATAAATAAATAAATAAATAAATAAATAAATAAATAAATAAATAAATAAATAAATAAATAAATAAATAAATAAATAAATAAATGTTAAATCACCTTAAAATGCTGTGACCAACCTTTACAATATTGGTCCCCAACCCTGAATCCTAGACATTCTTGGACTGCAACCTCCAGAAGCCCTTACCCAACCCAGTTAGTGGTGAAGGCTTCTGGGATTTGCAATCCAAGAATGTCTGGAAATTTAAGGTTGGGAACCAGTGCTTTACAACACCAGCGGGGACAGCCTCATGTAAATGGCAGCCCCATCCCAAATATCAGGTAACAAGGCATAAAAAAGGGAGGTGTGACAGGGATGGCATTTTGGATTTGGGGCTGTATCATGCCTAGAAGAAGGTAAACCTTGTTTGCCTGCCAAAAAGCGAGTGGTGGGGAGGCCAGGAGGACTTTCTTCAGAAGGGTACTCCAGAATCATGTTGCTGTGGGCACCTTTCCCTCATGGCCCACCTTACCTCTGATGACAGAGGCATCCCTTAAGCAACAAGGGATGATAATTAAAAACTGATAGGCATCTGCCTGCAGATGAATGTGAAGAGAGACCAAGTCTCAAAGTGTTTCTGAAACAAGTGCTTAACTCTGAGAAAATGCTATGTGGTGGACATGTTTTGGTCCAGTAGATACTTTGAAAACCCTTTACAGAGAAATAAAGGCCACACAAATCTCTGTTAATGTTGCCAGTCATTTGGTTAAGTCATACTTTCTGTTGGTTGTTGTGGGTTTTTTGGGCTCTTTGGCCGTGTTCTGAAGGTTGTTCTTCCTGACCTTTCGCCAGTCTCTGTGGCCGGCATCTTCAGAGGACAGCACTCTGTGCTCTGGTGTAGTTGGCTTTGGGAGTGCTTTCTGTTGTCGAATCTAAGGAATCAATCAGGATTTTGTCTGAAAATGTTGTGGAACATACTGTATAAGGCCTTTTCAAGTGCTCAAGAAAGTTAATTTTGAAACAGAAGGAGGGAGGGAGTCCACTATGCCTGTCATCACAAGAGAGAAGCCTCTGCCACATGTGGAATCCATCCCAACACAATTGTGAATCCTGAAAAATCAGGATCAGTCTTCTTCAGACTGGCTTTTTCAAATGACAGTGAGAGGCAGAAGGCAGGGCTGGAATTCATTGCTCTTGTTTTCAAATTAATCCTTCTTTGAACACTTGAACAAGGCCGTAGAACGTCTTTGATCTTGTTTCTTCCAGAAATGCACAGTCATTGTTTGTTTGATGCTGTCTGCCCTGAAGTACAGATGCCCAGCATCTGTAGTGGTAGCAAATAATAAATCTTCCTTAATGTGAAAAACGTCTTGCTGTGTCTGCACCACTGTGCTATTAGCCATCAGACACAAGTTCACTACCCCAGACATTTCTGTACATTATTTGGACACGGAGAAGAAATCTTACTCTTAAGGCCGGATTAGCTGAGATGAGGAGCTTCACAACTAGAAGGAATGAGGACGTGGTCAAACATGATTGTTGCAAGGATTCACTCCTCAGAGTTGCTGTGTTTGCACACTCAGCATGGAAACAGAGCCCATAGCTTTCTCTCAATGACCAATCAACAAACAAAAGTAAGCCAATTTGTTCTTTGTTGAGCGATAACCACACATCTTTTACTGCTTAAGTCACCTCTGCTTCTAGCTGCAAAGTTTCCCATCATGTCTGTTTCAGTCTCTTTGTTCTTTTAGATGTGTTTGTATCTGTATCAACTACCGTTTTTCTTTGCTTGCATGAAATAATTTGTGACTTGTGATGTTTTAAGTTAACCGTTGTAAATTCAGAAGCAGTTACATGAGTTTGACCACTGCTGGCTTTCTCATGTTCTGTTTTAACTCTGGTTCACATCCATTCTTCCTTTCAGTGAATCTTTAGATGGATTGTTGGTACTTATTTTAAAGCTTCGTGGCACATAGCGTAGGAAAAGGACAGCTTACTTTTCTATTCCTTGATCATGGTTTTCAGAAGACAATTGCCTTTTCTATGTAAATCACTAGAACCTGCTTTGTCAGACACATGAAGCATTAGGTTCCAGTGGTAGGTGTATACACAGTCATGGCTACTGAGAGAAAAATGTGGAAAGAAAGCACAGATGCAGGAGTGAAATATCTCAAGAATGCTGCAAAATACTTTAAAAACCTGATGCATTTTAGCTTTTCGGTATCTTACAGCTTTCTTCAGAGGACTATAAAAGTATCTAAAAGAGAACACGTGTACAGTATAAACATCACAAAGTATAGAAACAGCTACTTATTTGTGCATTGTGTTATTTAGTCAGTAGATACATTAAAGAGAGCACTGCATTACGTAGTCTGTATATACGTGAAAGGGAATGGCCTGCAGAAATTTCTCTTAGGAGTCTGCAACTTACTGGCAACTGATACAGGAAAATGGATGGCTATAAATTTTACTCCAAAGCTGCCTGCAGCCAGAGCATGCTAATTAGATTCAAGGGCACTTTTATCTAGACAGGGCTGGGCTGAGAGAGCAGGGAGTATTTCGAGAGCTGAAGGCCTTAAAATATTGACAGATGAAAACACCTAGGGTTTTAAAAGTAATAAATATCATTTTATGGAACCATGAGACATGTCTGTTGTATATGTGGGTTCTGACTGGATGCTCTCCAGTTTCTACCGTATCCTAAATGGAATCCAGAATTTTATGAAATGTGAAAGATAGCAGTTGTCTGAAGAGCCCAACAGCGTACGTGATAAGAATGCATTATGGAGGGGGAGTCATTAGTATATTGCATCATCACCAGCAGCAGCAACATGGTTTTGTGGCACCTTAAAGCTGAACAGGTTTAACACAATAAGCCTATTCATCTTTAACTTGACACAAGGCTCTTGTTTGTACTCTGAAGACAGAAATATTAACCACCCACACGCAGAAGACAAAGGGCTCCTCCATTAGGAGTTATAATGCTTCCTTCCCTAATTTTACTTCCTTTTTAATCCAGACTTTCCAGCCCAGAAGGAAATGCTTGGTTAACCTCTGTATATTAAACCAGCAAAAATATACATTAGTACACCATTGGGAAAATACCCTACTTAACGTCATCCCTCTGCCCTTAATGTGGAGGCCTGAAAGCATTCTAATTGTGACTTGGTGGCTGAATAACATATTGAGTTACATATAAACAGATACCAACCCACTCGACAAATTCCATGGTTGTCTACTCTGTAAGAAGGGCATTCATGACCAAAGAGTCATGTGTAAATCTGCCACCTGTTTTCTTTGCTATATGAAGCATTGCTAACTTCAGTACTTCCTGTTGAAGGATCCAGTGAAAGGAAGGTGAACCCACAGTAGACTTAAGGCTGCCAGTATTAGGTATCAAGATTTTTTTTTTTTAGCTTTTTAATCTTTGTTTGATAAATAGTTCTGGTTTATCAAGGAACTGGGGGTGGGGATTCTAAGAAAACATTGATTCATATTCCAATGTGGGTAATCACACTTCTTTACAGATTACAGGGAAGTGTTGATGACAAGGGATGAGGTCCAGAAGCAACATTTCTGGCACAAACGTTTCTGTTTGTGAAAAAAACTTGATGTTTTGTTTAGTTTTCTGAAAATAGTAATGTTTGGCATGTTAGGCCCATTTTAATAAAATCTTCTACTCCAGATTATAAACTTCTGTTCCTCACCATGAACAGCACAGATCCTTCTTTCTTTCCAGATACGTGAGCTGTTCTGTATGTTCTCTACTGAGGACTTCCAAATTGGATTATCTTGGTCATATTACCAGGCTGCATTCCAAAGCAATTGAACCCAATTAGCACCAAATGCCCTGCCTGCAATTCCTCTTTGTCTTTGGTCACACGGAAGCTCTTGCTGCGGCAAACATACAAATAACCTCACAAGATTTCCATTAAGGAACGTGATCTGACAATGAGCATCCCTAGTGTCTCCTCCTGATTTCTGTGGTACTTCACATCATCCAGAATGAATTTACTTCAGGCCTGGTTCTCCAATTAAATGTGCTATGACCATAGCAAAAATACATGTAAAAGTGTGAGCGATCAAAGGGAAATGGATTGGAAACAGCCTTTCTTCACAGAAGAAATGAAATAAATACAATGGTAGCGTACATAAAATGTAATGAAATTTTCAGGTACAGAGTGCGTGAGGCTACCATTTTAGATGTGTGAGAGGGGGTTCCGCATGCAAGGGCAAGATCAAAGGCCCGCTATTGAATACATTTACGAATAACTTGCAAAATAGCAGTGTGGTTTTTAAGAGTATTTGTTGTGGTTGCTTTCTTTATAGAAGCTTTATCAGCATGAGGAAACAGACATTTATCCTCCCCTTCTTCCTCCTCTCAAGGAAAGGGATTTACGCCTTTGGCCTGCATATGCTGTAAATTTGCCTTTGTAACTGCTTATAGCAGAGTCCTGTGGTTGGTGTCCTTAGTATGGTTAAGTGGAACATCTGTCTTCCTAAATCATGGCTAAGGATAGATCAAGTAAGGGTGTGAAGCCAGTACTGTAGTTTAAAGTGGGTTAGTAAACTATGCACTGGATTAGTGATACACTGAGTAAATTAAGACAATTTCCCCATCTGTTCTGTTCTCTTTGCTTACAAGGTGATCAACAAGTTTTGCTTCTGATTCCCTTTATGCATTCTGCACAGACATGACTTAGCTTAGTTTCACTCTTGATGTCCATGGGCTTAATGCATCAGGCCGTAGTTAGAACAGACCATTGTATGAGGGCCAGTGTAATGTAGTAGTTAAAACTATTGAACTAGAATTAGGGTGTGTGTGTCTCCTGCTTCTATTCCCTGTAGAGTCATGAAATTCACTGGGTGATCTTGGGTTAATCACTTTTACCCAGCCCAGTCTGCCTCTCAAGAGTTGCTATGAGAAGAGCCATGTCCACTGCCCTGAAGCCACTGAAGGAAAAGTGAAATATGAGTGTAGCACTAGTACTGAAATTTGGATTTGGAATTCAGATTCAGAATTCAGAATTGCAACCCTTTATTTATTTATTTATTTATTTATTTATTTATTTATTTATTTATTTATTTAATATCCCGCCTATCTAGTCAGCTCAGGACCACTCTAGGCGGCTAACAAAGTCAGTCAGTCAGTCAGTCAGTCAGTCAGTCAGTGGCATACTGATTAAACCCTGAATTGTGGGAAGGCTAGCAGGAAATGACAGCAGCATTGGGGAAGCAGAGGACAAGTCGCACTGGAGAATTGGTGAATACCCTGGGCAGCACTGACAAGCAGCTTAGAGCAGCAGACAAACTGTGGTGGGTGGGAACCGTGCCAACAGTTTTGGGCATAGCACAGTTGAGTGAGTGAGCATAATCTTGGAGTAGCAGTTGGAAGAACGAAAGACGCAAAGGGAGAGGCAGCAGATTGAAGCATGGCATAGCTAATACTGCTTTGCAGCCCAACAATAGTAGGTTGATCTTAAGGAAAATAATTTTTTTTACAGATCCAGATTCCAGGTGTGAGTGGTGTGGACTGTGTCCCCTGCCTGAGAGAACATTCTTTCATTGGGCATACTAGTTGGTGGGCAAGACAGCAGTTCCACTGCCACCTTAGCCAGACCTCCCCAAAAAGACCCCCTCCTCAGCCCAGTAAGACAAGGAATTGGTCTCTTTTGGCTTGCAGGGCTCCTGCTTGTAGGCCTCTACCTCTGCCATGTCCTTCCTCTGAGGTGAAGAAGCCAGTAGCTTCCTCTCTGAAGAACAGGCCCTTGCCATGTTTGTCAAGATAGCGTCCCAGAAGTTTTCCCTTTACTTGCAGATGCGAGGGACTTCATTTCTAGAATACAAGTGGTAGTACTGCTGTTTGGGGTGCTATGAACATTGCTAGTTTCTTCCTGCTCTGCATGATATCTTAGTGCATGTCCTTCAGACCCCCTTATGTTGTGAGCCGTGTGGTTGCTTTTGTGCGTTATTCTATGCTTCCACAAGGGTCTTGTCAGGTAGAGATAGACATGTTTGGCACTTTGGCTGCTCCAGATGTCATTTGCAAAATGTACCACCTGTGCCCTGGCCAGTTCCTACTATACCAGTTGTCTGACACCCCAATATAAATCTGGCACCACCCTGTAGCTAACGGTAATTTTGGATGGCAATTGGTAATGGTGTTCCAGTTCTGCCAGAAACGTATGGAAAGCACCACTCTCTACCAGAGAAAATGGCTGGTCTTCCAGGGTTGTTATCTCTACTAGGCAATGAGTAATCATGGCATTTTTATATTTGCAGGCCTTTCCTCCTCCTAGCTCATCCAGGGTAGCCTGGAATTTTTTCTTCAAATGTGGGCCTGGTATTTACTGCCTCCCACCTTTTGCTATTTGCCTATCTACCTCCTTGCTACCTTTGGCTGGTGCTTCAATCTCTGTCTCTAATGGCTCTTACACTTCACAGGAAGGAAGCCACTTGCCCTCACATTACTCACTTCATTTGCCAACAGCAATGTGCTAACTCTTTAGGTGGCTGAACAGGCTCCTGTTGGTGAGGTGGCCCAAGTCCGTCTCATGCTTGAGCATGCACTCAGCTATGTGAGCATCTGTTGCACCCTGTTGAAAATGCTTCCAGATTAAGGACTTCTTTGGAACTCCAGTTTTTGACTGTATGTTGCTAACACATTGCTAGCTTGTAATCTCTACTAGTGCCACCACTTCTAGTTCTGGCATCTGGTGGAGCAAGTGTAGCTGGAGGGGCAGGGGTGATTTCATGATTCTGAAATAGTGGCTACCTGAGTCCCCTCAATTTTCTCCTTCCCCATGTCAGGTGTGTATGTGTCATATTTTTCAGTGTATAAAACAGCACTTTTTCCTAAAATAATTAGAGGAAAAATTGAGGGTCATTTTATACAATGTAGTAAAGGGGGGAGGGATCAAAGTGCTTTGATCCCTGCTGCCCCCTCCACTCCTCACAAGAAAGTGGAGGGGTAAAGCACTTTTTCCCCACGAAAGTGGCGGGGGAAAGCAGGAATCTAAGGAATCAATATTGACTCAGCCTTCCATCCTTCTGAGGTTGATAAATTGAGTACCCAGCTTACTGGGTGAGTGTGCAATCTATAGGCTCATAATTAAATTGTAAAATGCACAGAGAGTGCTTTAAGTGGTATGGTGTGATATATAAGTAGCACATTTTGCTTTTGCTTTTTGTAATGAAAGATTTATGAAGCTGTTTATAGGTTTACCCATATAACACTTAATTTTAAAAAAAATAATAATGGTTTCCCTTTTTTTTCAGGAGAGAATATCAGCTCTGGAAACAGTAAGTAGAATATGTGCTCTTTTTGTGCTTTTTTTTTCTCAGATCCATTACAGTTCTTATATATGATCTTTACACAGTTCTTTTTAAGCGAGAGAATAGCTCTGGAATATTTAAAGATAGTTTTTTCCAAAGTGTGAATCAACTTGTGCACGCTTCTTACTTGCCAGCTGGCTTCAGTAAATCAAATAATATGTTAAAAGGCACAGTACATTCACATGAAGTCACTTAATATGGAAATGTGTTGATAAAGGCAAGCATATTTCAAAGGTCAACAGGAAACAACTTAGACAACACTTCACATTTGTACAATTTTGTTTGTATAAAGAGCAGGTGTGCCTAAATTTTAGCTTTACTAGAAATTACATAACATTGCAGTAGTGAATCTGAAGTCATAGAGCTAATTAAAATTGAATGGGGATAGGGAAATCAAAATAAACAGCATTAGGGCTTTAGCCACCCCTTAGAAGCTTTACACCATGTACATTTTCCCTCCAAGTCTACAGAGTTCCTGCAGATGCAAATAGGTCAACAAGTGTGCTTTTATTTGTCATGCACATCTGTTCAGGCTAGATTTGGTAGCACTTCAATAATTTTGTCAGCCTTAATGACTTCAAAGGATATGACAAGTAATAGGTGTTTGTGTGTATACGTATTTTCATTGATGTCACCCTTTTAATTGAGCATACTTTTAAAAATTTATAATGTAATTGCTGATAGATTTGTCACTATATATAGTGGTCTGTAACAATAAAATCCCACTTTCAGAGGGCCACGCTAAATGTTTATTTTGCCTTGATGAGGTTCACCAAACCTCTGTGTCCCCCTCACTATAAGAACTTTAAGGGCGGAGTTCTCCGCAGTCGCCTTTATAGGCTTAAGCTTCGGCTTTGGGAACAATCCCTTCAACCTGCAAAAGCTATGGCTCAGCCTGCTTGTAAAACTACCTCGAAAGAAAAAGCCATGGAAAAAGCTAAACAGTCAATGTCAAACTCTTCCAACATCAAAAACGACCACAAAAAGAAAGCCATTCATCGACGCCTCTTCAGCTCCAGATCCCTCACCACCAAAAAAGTCCAAATCCTCAAAGGTGAAATCCCTTGGGGTTTCTTCTCCGCAAACCTCGGAGGCCAGAGATTTAATAGTGCTCCCATCACACCAACCAGACAATCGCCAGAATGGGAAGAGCGGGTGGATCAACTTATATCCTTCCCCACCAGCTCCCAGCAAACTGACTCCCCTACCGAGATCTCTTTGGTTGCTTTACCTGATATACAAGGGGCAGAAATGCAACCTGATACCGTGCCCTACTCTGTTCCAGCAAGCCTCCCACCTCGGTCTCTTCATCATGGGCACCAACTATCCCAGACTGGCAACATGCCTCTGCGTGTGGTGCCGGCCCACGCCCAGCACCATTATCGGGTAGCCATTTGCACCGATCAGTCCTCAACTAGAAAGCCTGCCAAACGCTATGAATTGGTTACTTTCCCCAGTTCAACGGCAGTACCTTATCACTCACGGCAGCCCTCGGTGTGAAAACGATCTCACCATCAGCATCGTCAGAGGCTACAGACTGCCTATCAGCTGGCACCTAAGAGATCTGGAACAGCCGATCAATATTCTTCAGCTCACAGTACATTTGCAGCTCCAGTAAGCCGGTATTTCCTAGCCTGCCAAGAAGATCAGGATTGATCATCCTGCTCGGCATCACCAGCTTCCATCTGTTCCACAGCCATCCAATGTGGTCCATCAAAGCTTTTACTATCTCGACAACACCCTCCTTTTCGTCACCACTGGGATACTGGTTTCAACATCAACGATCCTCGATACCGACCATTGACTAAGCCTCCACTTTGTCACCATCAAGATACAGGCTCAGATATTGACGATCCTCGATATTGACCGCTGTCTATGAATGTACCATCGACATCGTTGCCCATGGATGATCCTCGATAACGACCAATGTCCGTGGATGTTCCATCAACATTGTTGCCCATGGATGATCCCCGATTCCAACTGATGTCCATGGACGTCCTATCGACATCGATATTTCAACATCGCTGTCAATATTTGAGGAGCAACCCTTCAACATCGATGCCAATCATCAATTCACGAAATCTAGACACAATGTCAAATATTCTGAATAAGGCTCCAGACCACAGACACCATCTATCTTGCTGACTTATCCTAAATCTGATCTGGTAGATGCCGATCCTCCATCTCCAGTGGAGGATTTTCAAATGTATGCATAATTAATGGGGGGTATGGCCAAGTTCCAGATACACAGACCCACAACTGAGCTGGTGGATCACCTCTACAATCTGATCTCCAAAGATACAACTTCTCCGGTCCACATTTACATGTTACCGTCCCTACTTAGCGCCGCTGAACGTTCCTGGACAAAACCAGCTTCATCACACTCGATGTCGAAGCGCATTGACAACCTTTATTGAGTCCATGATCTGGTGTTTTTCCTGGTTGAGAACAGTTGGCCTCACTGAATATGTGAGAGTACACATTGAAGACCTCCCTTTTGATGGGACAGGTCTTTTTAATATGGAGACATATGACATTTTGGAAAATGTCCAGAAAAAGAGATCAGCCGCTGGACGTTGGGGAGTCTACCCTTCATACCAACAACACCCCCAACATACTCAATGGCAGCGCCCCTACAACTCCTACCAGAAGTTCCATCACGAACCTGAGGCAAACCTCTTATACACCCTACTTCAAAAAACAAAATTGCCAGGCCAAACCACGCCAACAAACCACGACCAGGCACAGTGATCGCAAAGCTAAGCATCATGTTTGACGTCCAACAGACTGAGATTGCAACACACCACATTTCTCCTCCTGCCCTCTGGAAACACTTACCTGATTGGGAAGCCATCGCCATGGATGCTTGGGTCCTTTCCATCATCCAAAGCGGGTACCACATTCAGTTCCATCAGCTCCCTCTGCCAATGCACACTGTCACACCTCCATTGCAAACCCTGCAGGACGAAATACAGACCCTGCTTCTCAAGGACGCCATAGAACCAGTATATCAAATTGACAGAGTTTTTCTCATAATTTTACTGTCATTTCTAACATACAGGAGGTTTATGAATTAATGGCCTCCAGATGTTCTGGCATGAATCACTCTGCTTAAGTCTTACAAAATAAAGATTATGGTTTCGTTTATTGGGTCAGTCCATTTTGTGTTTGATCTTCCTCTTTTCCTTCTGTCTTCCATTTTCCCTAACATTTTCCAGCAAGTCTTGTCTTCTTCTGGTATGTCTGAGATATGATAACCTCAGTTTAGTCATTTTAGCTTCTCTTGACAACTCAGGTTTGATTTGATCTATAACCCATTTATTTGTCTCTGGCAGTCTGAGTCTCTGCAAAGCTCTTCTCAAAGACTGCATTTTGAATGAATCACTTTTTTCTTGTCGGCTTTCTTCATTGTCCATATTTCACACCTGTACATTGTAGTTGGGAGTACCAGAATATGGACGATCTTGGCCTTGGTCTCCAGTGATAAATAATTACTCTTAAGGATATTTTTTAGTTCCTTTTTAGTTCCTTTTAGTTCCTTCATAGCTATCCCTTCAAGTATCAGTTTTCTGGTTACTTGGCTGCATTTTCCATTTGGGTTGAGGACTTAGTGAAGGTATTAAAATTCTTTAACCATTTCAGTTTCTTCATTGACAGTGTTAAGGCTTTGTATTTCTTCTGTGGTCATTCTTTTTGTCTTTTCGGTTGTAATCCTACTTTTACACCTTCTCCGTATTCTGTTGTAACAGTAGTTTCTTGTTCACAGTGACTGAACTCTAGTAGTAAGTCTCAACTAGACTGGACCCACTGAGTTAGTGGGGATATGGTGAATCAATACCTGTGTAAGTTCTTTTGAATCTATGGGCCTACTCTAGTTTTGACTTATTACTGAATTTCACCCAGTATAAGTCGTGCCTCAGTACAACCAAATGTTATGGCTCACCCATTTCTGTAAGAATGATCCACAGCTTTTCATGATTCACATAATCAATGGTTTCACTGCAATCTGTAAAGCAGAATCTGATTTTCTTCTGAAATTATTTGCTATTCTTCAGTAGCCAACATATATTTGCAATATGATCTCTGGTGTTTCCTCCTCATTTCGTATTCCATATACAATAAAAATCTTGGTTGTAAAATCTTTACCAAGCATGTTGTTTATATGGAAAATGAAACTCTATAATTCGTAATTATTGCAATCTTTGATGTATCCTCTGCTTGGCAATTGGGTATATGTTGAACGTTTCCAGTGTGAGGGACACTGGTCCTACCCCTGCCCATGTTTGTGGGCATAATGTGGGTAGGATGTTGCTAAATTCAGTGTCTGTAAGATTGAAGTGGATGTTAATATCCTTTATGTTCTTGGGGATTTATTTCTTCCTATTGCTTCTGGGAGTGTGATTTTAAAATACTAAGCAACTCTAAATTCTGTTCTTTTTTCAAAATAAAAATGCTGAAAGAACATTTACTTCATCCACTTTGATTCATGCTTGGACACACATTTATTTGTAAATTCACTTTTATAAATTTGCACACACAATGTATGTATTCATATGATATATCTAGCAAGTATTGCTTAGAATGGGTGTACTATACCATTGGATTATGTATATATTAAAAATCACCTAAAATCAGGCAAATGTGGCTGTAGTAAAGAAATATAGGATCAGTATTACTAACTATATATAACCTTGTATGGTCATGTTGGAGACAAACTGATTGAAATCCAGTAGTAATTCACAATGAGAGTCACAACTAGAGTGGGCTCATTGAATCAGAGGGGATTTGGTGAGTTGGCTCCTCCATACATTCCATTGATTTAATGGGCTAGTTGCGACTTACTACTGGATTTCAGCCACTGTGTGACTTTTCCCTAATAGTACAAATCACTTCAGACCATACCACTTCACTCCACAAGCCAAACACAAGCCAATGTACTTTGATTCACACCTGCTTCAGATCAGGCCAATTTGATCCAGGACTGGCCTGAATCCATTACACAGAGCTAATATACGTATGCTGGAATGTAGTCCTAACCCTCCACTGTTGAAGTCAGGATGGCACATTGGCATTTTCCCCATAGCTTCTGACAGCAAAGAGGACCGTGGACTGATTGAGGGGTTGTGGCACGCTCGTGGGGCTGTGATGCGCTCGCAGGGGGATGGAGTGAACTCACACGCATGCGCACAGCAGCACTCACAGGGGGCGTCGTGTGCATGCACAGTGTGCTCACAGCTGGTGGAGCATGCATGCACATGGTGGCACTCATGGGGCGCTTGCATGCATGCACACAGCATGCTCATGGAATGGAGCACACTCATGCGCAAGAATGCAGCAGCACTCACAGGGGGGCAAGAGATCTGTGTCGGTGACCTGGTCCTGCCTAGGCCACAGACCGCTGCTGGGTCACAGACCGGGGATTGGGGACCCTGCCTTACACCATTTATTTTCTGTGATTCAAATTGTACCAGACTGAACAACCTGGCAAAACTGGCCCCGTCTTTAGATATTTAGATTCTGAATACTGTATATCCTTTTCCCGTGTGTGTGTGTGTGTGTGTGTGTGTGTGTGTGTGTGTGTGTGTGTGTGTGTGTGTGTGTGTGTGTGTGTGTGAGTGAGTGAGTGAGTGTGTGTGTGTGTGTGTGTGTGTGTGAGAGAGAGAGAGAGAGTTGCATAATAAATTAGAGAAGGTGAATCAGTTGCCCTGAAGGTTGATAAAATTTCCCAAGTTTCTATCAAGAGGTTATTGAGATAGAAGCATTAGTATTTGTCTGTGTAAATAGGAATACTGAGAGACTTTTTATAAAGCTCCTTAAGACACATAAATAAAATCCTTAAGAGTGATTTCAAGATTAAAACCACACAACATTGCATCAAGATTCTTAATTAGACCACAGAGAAGCCACAGAGTGTGCCTTTCCACCCAGTTGTGGCCATGGGCGTACCACAGTGGCCAGTCAGTCAAAAGAAAGGATGCCTGTGCTGCTGTTTGTAGATCCTTCTGACTCTAAGTCATGTAAGCTAAGACTAGGAGCACATGTGGAATTAATTAATTTCTACATCCCTCAGATGTGCACGAAGGTTGATAGGAATTACAAAACCCATTTCAGCTGTACAATTTTATATGTTTGTACAAATTACATGATAACGTAGTATTTTCATTGTATTCCCCAGAAACGGGGCACTTCTCTGCATCTATCCCCTTTTGTCTATAGATTGTTCCTGCCTTTCTCAATTCATTTTTTAAAAGGAAAGATATAGTAATAATAAGCAGTGAAGATCATTCCCTCTAAATCTAATGTCTGGACAAAAGCTTATTTATTCGAGCATTTCTGTCATGCATTTCTACTTTAGAACGATCCACAATTCAAATAACATTAAAATCTGATTTAATATACACTGACACATCAAAATGTAGCAAGACGCTTTATTACAGCTAATGTCTGCTTTAAATCAGCCGTCAAATTAAGACAAAGCCCTGTCAGAACACTGAAATTAAACCATCAGCCACTAACAAAGGCTGTCTTCTGTATAGGCCCCTCCCAGCAAAGTACTGGTGCATGAAAAACAGAATCCTCTAATGGAGATTTTAATATGCAGGTACATGCATGTGACAGATGGCTTGATAGATTAGTAGTTTAGGTATCTAGGGAGCCAGAGGTTGGGAGTTCGATTCCCACTGTGAGTCTTGGAAGAACAGCCAGACTGTGTGGCCATGGGCAAACTGCACAATCCTAGGCTGCCTCTAGAAGAAGAGAATAGTAAATCACTTCCATGTATTATCTATCTAGAATACCCTGGAAAACGTCACCATAAGTTGGATATAACTTGATGGCATGCAGTTTTTATTAGAGCTGTGTGACATAAGTTTTTTTTCTTTGTTTCTTTTTCCATTCCCAGAATAAAATAAATGTACGTATCCTGAAGTGAGTTGCACTAAACCCAAAGGGGCATACTATTTAGGACTATGTTACTTTTATTATGAGGCACTCTTTGCTTTATATCATATACTGTAGGCTCTTTAAGAATATGTTTGCTTGCTAAATAAAGCCATTTTGGCGGAAATCCTCTTGAATAGGGTAGGAAAATGTATATCTTTCAGAGCCTTCCCAGCCAGCAAATGAAAAGTCTCTGCTGTGGTTCTTAGGGGTATGTGTTCACACATCAAGCCAATGCATGTGCACTCCCCACCCCAAGAACGGCAACAGAGATTCTTTTTCTGCCTGCTAGAAATGGACTGAAAGTTACAAATTTTCTTATGCCAAGCAGCAGGATTTCAGCCATAAAGTTTAAGTTTTAAAACAGCTGATAGCCCAGCAAATATATAAAATTTGATTTTTTTTTTTATTTTTGTCCAAATCATAGAAAAGTATCAGTCCTAGTTAGGCATTCTAAATTCCCTATAAGGAAGTGTGTGAAGAGGAGGGGTATGCTAACCTTGTTCTCTTTGTTTATGATTTTGCCAACCTCTGTAAGTGGAGGGCCAATGTTTCCCTATAAGTGGAAAGTCCCAATGGAATGTGAAATACAGCTTTACTGATAATGAGAAAACATCCTTAGATAGAGGAGTCTGTCTTCAGATTATTGCCCTTCCTTTACAGAGGATGATGGTAATAATGACGGGAGGAGAGATAGGACACACACCTCCTCCTCACATGTTTACCTTTTCCAATTTCACAACATTAGTTTTGTTGATCTGTCACATTAATGAGCAGAATTTTACCTTACCTTGCCAGGCAGTAAGTGATGTATTCTTGCCACCTCTTCTTGATGCCTTTCTGCTTCTGTGAGGTCCCTACCCTTTTTGTCCTTTATCATGTCCATCTTTACACAAAATGTTCCTTTAATATCTCCAGTTTTCTTGAACAGATCTCTGGTTTTTCCCTTTCTATTATTTTCCTCTATTTCTTTGCACTGTTCATTTAAGAAGGTCCACTTGTCTCTCCTTGCTATTCTTTCGAAGTCTGCATTCAGTGTTTTGTAACTTTCCCTATCTCCCTTGCATTTTATTTCTCTTCTCTTCTCTGCTATTTCTAAGGCCTCGTTGGACAGCCACTTTGCTTTCTTGCATTTCCTTTTCTTTGTGATGGTTTTTGTTGCTTCCTCCTGTACAATGTTACGAGCCACCATCCATAGTTCTTCAGGCATTCTCTCCACCAAATGTACTGTAGTTCTTTAAATCTGTTCTTCACTTCCACTGCATATTCATAAGTGATTTGGTTTAGAATATACCTGACTAACCCAATGGTTTTTCCTACTTTCTTCAGTTTAAGCTTGAGTTTTGCTATAAAAAGCTGATGATCAGAGCCACAATCAGCTCCAGGTCTTGTTTTTGCTGACTGTATAGAGCTTCCCCATCTTTGGCTGCAGAAAACATAATCAATCTGATTTCGGTATTGCCCATCTGGTGATTTCCATGTATAGAGTCGCCTCTTGTGTTGTTGGAAAAGAGTGTTTGTGATGACCAGCTTGTTCTCTTGACAAAACTCTATTAGCCTTTGCCCTGCTTCATTATGAACTCCAAGGCCAAACTTCCCTGTTGTACCTTTTATCTCTTGGCTCCCTACTTTAGCATTCCATTCCCCTATAATGACAAGAACATCCTTCTTTGGTGTCAGTTCTAGAAGATGTTGTAAGTCTTCATAATCCCTTACAGGATTAGGACACTATAGAGTGAACCCTCGACTTACAGACGACTCCACTTACAGACTTTTCGAGTTACAAACTTCTCTGGCCGCAAAATTTAGGTTCGACTTGCAGCCGGAGAATCAACCTACAGACCGGAAAAAAAACCCCAAAATGGAACAAAAACGGCCGTTTATGGATCAATCGGTTTTCAATGCACTGTAGGTCAATGCAGCTTCAACCTGCAGCCACTGTTCTAATACGGATTAATTCCATAAGTCGAGGGTTCACTGTATTTCTTTAAAACGTCCTAAAATAACATTTGCCCTTGTTTTGCAGTCATATTACACTTTTGGCTCATACTTGGCTTTTGCTCTACAATAATTCCAAGATCCCTCTCACTTGTAGTATTGCTGAGTCAAGTACCTTGTAACTATGCGCTTGTTTTCCCCCCAGGTGTAGAAATTTGCATTTATCCTTATCAAATTTCATTCTGTTTGTTGTAAAAGTTGTAACTTTTTCTAGATGCCCGCCTTCATTTCTTATTCTATGGGAGAGGTTCTATCACACACACACACACACACACACACACACACACACACACACACACACACACACTTATACAGTAATCATATCTGACAGTGTTTGTTTTTTAGAAGATGTTCAATGTTTGGTCCTTACAGCTTTAAGAACATTATTTTCCTTGTACATGAAATGTTTATTTTAGTTCAGATCTGCATACATAGCAGTTAAAGTGATGGCACTGAACTGTGCAGAAGGTCATTGGTATATTTGCCTCACACAGTATTTTAAGAAACCAACCCACAAAGCGATATTTAAACATACTGATTCTAAAATAAACTAATAAAAATGTTTGTAGTGTTTAGGTTTTTCCATTCTCCCTCACACCCACTACAGTGTGCTACTATATGTAGGAAATATATAGGATATTGTATATATTGCTAAAATGCAAAACATTAGTATTTCTTGCATAACTGTCATACTTTTTGGATGTACTAAGGATTCTGCCCAACTTCATCCAGTAAACCATATCACGTACATGTTACGATTTAATAATAATAATAATTGCATGTCATCAAGTCAATTCTGACTTACAGTGGCCCTTTCCATGATTTTCTAGGCAGAAAATATTGAGGGGGCATCTTGGGACTGTGCAGCTTGGCCAAAACTGTACATGTTGGCCCTGTTTGCAAGAGGCACAATATGGAATCGACTTCCAAACCTTTAGTTCTGTAGCCAGATTCCTATACCGTTGAGGTATCTAGCCAGCTTACCACTTAAGAGATCTGCAGTTATCTTAATGTGTAACTTTCTGGCACATACTTGTCTTTCTTTCACATAAGCTTTCTGAGCATCAGTTTCATAATTTTACATAATTTCTTTAGGCTCCTTGCATGTTTGCTCCATGACACACTGTTAAATTACAAAATGGTCACTTGCCAATGAGGGTTTATGATTATTAAGGTAATTTCTAGAAAAGGCATGGAAAATTTTTCTTGAATGGCAAGAAAATCCTGATCACTGCTCATTCCGTACCCTTGTGTCTGTTATATAAATAATCTTGCTTTCTCTGGCATCCTGTGATAACATAACTTTCCTAAAGCTTTGCCTGAGTTACAGGAAGGTCAGTCATCTGGAAGTGAGACATATCTTACAGGACAAAATAAGGTTAGCCAATCATATTTCATTTGGCATCAGCAGACCATAGGCTGGGTTAACAAATGGTATGATTTGTTAAAACAGATGCTCTAGTCTATACCAATGATTTAACAAGCATTTTTTGATTATTTAGTGCAGGCTGACTGCTCGGACTACCTTTACTTTTTCTTCTTCCCATTCAGAGATTTCTGCTGAAAAAATTCCTTTTCCATAAAAGTAACTACTGTATTCATATGTGAAAAAAAATAATACTTTCAACCACTTTGTGTTGAAATTGCAGGGTTATAAAATGGTAGCCATTTGTTTTAGAAACTGCTTTATGTGGGAGGGTCAAAAATACACTGGAAGCTTCAGAATTCAGCCTAGGAATCCAGGGTATATGGGAGAAATTAGTTTAAAAGAAGCTTGAAGCTTCTTCCCAGGAATTCGGCAATTACTGACAAACATAAATGCACCTGTGTTCTGCTTCCCTTGTCATGGGCAAGATGTTTGAGAGGAAAAATGAAAACAATGTATATAAGTAAAATTGGGAAATACTGTAGATAGAAACAAGGCAAATGGGAACTGTAAATAGGAAGAAAAGAGAGAATTTGAAAGTTCTCGAAGCTCTCAGAGCACTGTTTCGGAAAGAAGCCAGGATGCCAGACTTCAATTTTTCTATTTGCTCATGTGGCTAATTATTTGGATTGTTCTATGTTTATATTCTTCTAAAAAGCATCTTCAGAATACAGTAATGACTTTACCTTACAAAATCTTTAAATCCGACCAATATTTCTTTTGGAATAATTTGTCTAAAGACTTCCTATTCCATCCTCAACTTTGTGCCATGACCTACCGTATTTTTCGCTCCATAAGATGCACCTTTCCATAAGACGCACCGATTTTTTAGGAGAAGAAAACAGGAAAATATAATCTGTTTTCTTCGCTCCATAAGATGCACAGACTTTCCACCCCCCTGTTTTGTGGGAAAAAAGTGAGTCTTATGGTGCAAAAAATACAGTATTTGGTACAGAGAGCTTTATGAGCAATAATTAAGCTCTAAACTTAAAATGGCTGTATAGTGAAGATGGCTAGAAATAAAGAAATGAAGTTAGTAGCAGTAAAGAAGACTGAGAAAGACTGCCTAAAATGGGTATCCTCACCAATCCACCCTCTATTCTACAGGTTACAGACAGAGCTATTGTATAACTTGTGGTAGTTTATCTTTCTGTGAATGTCACTAATCAGGGTTCAAATTTGCAACTCAATGGCTGAAGCTAAACCAAGACCAAAGATTAGAGATTCAAGATTGTGGCTGAAGGGAATTAATCTACTGATTGACATATAATGCAAAATATTGTATAAACATAAAACAGTTACAAAAAAAAGATAAAGGAAACTCCATTAATGTAATGGAATGTGAATAAAAGAATTTCCATTTGATTAATTGATAGAGCAACCAATAATTCAATTGAAATAAGAATATAATCATACCCTATTTTGTAAGTCTACCACTTTCATCTTTGTTAATAAAGTTCCCTGAATAAGGAGATGGAAAAAATTATGTTCTTGGCAGTTTTCAAAGTTTTACCATGCTAAAACTACCCAGTGAGATTTCCCTCTGCACCAGCAAGATTTCCCAGCTTTTTGTAAAATGAGACCCTACCGCCCCATTTTTTAACACTCTTTCTAGTGAAACCTGTGCAGTAAAAGCACCATTACGGACAGGCATTGTAATAATCCTGCACAGCTTGGTGTTTCTTCTGCCCTTTTTTGTTGAATGTTGTGCAAGAAAGATGTTGTGATAATGCTACATAGTTTGCTTCCAGAATAAAAGATCACTAAACTCGCGAGAAATCTTGCAAGATTTCTCATGACATTTCTCATGGGGAAAAAGACTCACACATAGTGGAGTCATGCTACGAGAAGAAAAGGGTTTTTTCCCCCTTGTGTTTCTCTCCTAAGATGAGATTCTACAAGATTCATATCCACTCTGAAACAATTCTAAACCGTTCTAGAGAGCATCACAGTTCTAAATGCCATGGCATTTTAACATCAGTGCTACCAAGTAATTGTAGGTTGTCAGGTCTCAGAACCCTTTGCTCCCTAGCATGGCAAAGGGCTTGTCTACACAGGTCCTTTTGGAGTGACCTGGTGTGGGCTAAATAGGGTTGCTTGGGGTCAGCTAGAGGAGCGATGAGTCATTTGGTGTGATCCTTACATCCAAATGGAATATTAGAGCTGAAGTGATCTTACTTGGTTCAGCTTCTTCTAGTATTGTGAAGTGGCTTAATGCGTTATAAGCACCTTCCATCTTTTTGGAAAATTTTAAAGATTTACCATCTACTGTCTCTTCTCAGATAGTATAGTTGTTAGTTATCAAATGTCCAGAGTATGGTTGAGCCATTCTAGGCCTACTTGACTTCAAAAAGACCCTTGTATTATAGTTTTTTAAATTAACAAATGTGAAGTGGGGTAGACCATTCATTTCTGCATGGAAAAGAAGGCATACTTGTGCAGTTATTAAAACGTGCTTTATTTCATCCAAAGACATCTGGAGTCTAGACTGAAAGTTCAGTTATTTTGGCATGCAGTTCTTTTCTTTCTTGGATTCCAGTGCCAAAAACTCTTTGTTCTAAAATTCCTGGTGGTTTAGTTCTCAATAAAAAGGACATTTTCTAAAGGTAATGTTTATTTTGTTTACTTGACAGGGATTAAGGCTGATGCACAGAAACCATTTTTGCTTGATCAAATAAAGGTTGACTTAATACACATACCAGAGACTACTGGCAAGGGTATTGGTTTGTGCTGCTGCAGCTTCTGCTTCACCCCACCCACCTTCACACAACCCCCAGTACTTTGATCCAATTCATACTTATCTTTTATCTTTCCCAAGTACGTTCCGGCTTTGCTTCCCTGGCCAGAATTTCCCTATGTCTCTGTGTTTCTTCCTATAACCTTGGCTGTTCATCCTGCTCTTTGCTGTTGGGTTTCCATTTTTAAGACAAAGGCTGCTTTCTAAAGATACCTCAGTTCCCTGACTGCCACCTTCCTAATATCAATGGAAAAACTTGGTTTTCTGCATCTTGTTTTGGCACTTACTGAAATTGCTGTGATGGAGTTCAAGTTCCATGTGCATATTGTCTTACCAATTCAACTTAGGCAAGGAGACAGAGGCACAAATTGGCCCTTTTCACATAGTTCCAAGCTGCCAACCTTTCAGAAAAATTAAAATCCCACCAAGCATCCTCTATGGCTTCTCCCTCTTTGGTAAATCTGTGTTCCACTGTTACCAGTCTTTTCTGTTCTGGTCTAATTGCCTCACAGGGAGAGAAGAGCCAATGAGCAAGCAGACAGTAGCACCTGGTCTGCTCCTACTTACGACCACTGTTTTGAGTAGATCTACCTTCCAAAGAAGGTGGGACATGGGGATGGTTTAAGTGATTCCTCACCAAGGAGCAGATCATCAGTATTTTGGTAACTTTGAGATTATTCTTCAAGCCCCAAATGATTCTTTAAGCCCCAAATATTTTCCAAATTGAACAGAACCTATTGTAGAAAATCTCCCCCTCCTCGCTTGCTGCATTAACTAGGACCGTGTGGATAGTGGTTTTCTTTTATATTATGAAATGTATTAATGAATGATTAGTTTATGACTGAATAGCAGACTGCATAACAAATGCCAGACAATACTGGATAAATGATGTTGATAAATGTCATGGCAATTTAACCTTGCCCTACATTCTGATCAGAATCAGAATATAGACAGTATGGCTTAATAAGAATTACAAAGAGAGTATGGCTTAATAAAAAGCTGATGGCATATACCAAGATCCAGGTCTATAGAGCCTGTGTCCTGAGTACACTCCTGTACTGCAGTGAGTACTGGACCCTTTGTGCACAGGAAGAGAGGAAGCTGAACACCTTCCATGTATGTTGTCTCCAACGCATTTTTGGTATCATCTGGCAGGATGAAGTTCCAAATAGAGTAGTCCTAGAACGAGCTGGAATTTTTAGCATGTATATATTACTGAAACAGCAACGTCTACATTGGCTCAGGCATGTTGTGAGAATGGCTGACAATCGGATTCCAAAAGATCTTCCTGTATGGAAAATTAGTGCAGGGAAATCACCTCAGAAGGAGACCACAGCTGTGATACAAGGATATCTGCAAACAAGATGTGAAGGGCCTAGGAATGGACCTCAACAGATGGGAAACCCTGACATTTGAGAGTTCAGCCTGGAGACAGGCAGTGCTTCATGGCCTCTCCCAATTTGAAGAGACACTTGTTCAGCAGGCCGAGGCAAAGAGGCAGTCCTGAAACCAGCAAAATCAGGGAGCTGGACAGGGGACAGGTTGTATTTGTCTTCAGCGTGGAAGGGATTGTCACTCTGAAATTGGCTTTGTTAACCACACTAGACGTTGTTCCAAGACCTTTGTTCAGAGCACATTAGCATAATCTCTGGAGACAGAAGGATGTCGACTACATTCTGATCTCTTCAGTTAATGTTTTTCTCTTTGTTGTAATAATTTTGATTTGTTAGAAAAAAAAGAATGAAAAAAGGTAGAAAAATAAAAACTCATACTGCATATGACAGATATGAACATTTAAGTTTGAAGCAATTAGGCAAATGGATTTATTGTGAAATAATTGTGAAAAGTCTATATAGAAGAAAACTTCCTCTTGGCCTGATTTTCTAGTTTGTCATTTTATCTTATTTTACTTTGCAACAATTTTGAAATACGGTTAATATTTTGCTTTTCTACTCCTTTAATTTATATTTTGCACTCTTATCCTTTTCTTGCTATTTTTCTAGTCATTTTAGCATCTGTTCTTTATTACTGAGCTAGTTTTATCTTCTAGCATCTTTTTTAATATTTTAATTTATTATCTTTCTTCTTCAACCATTGCTTAAACTGCTTTCTTAGCTTTTTGATTAATTGTTTCTTGAAATGATTATCATTTCTTTATATGTACTAATAAATTTCTTAGGTTCTGGAGTGTAAATTAAATGTCTCTCAGTTTATTCTATAAACATATTCCCTAAGTAAGCACTGATTACCTATTGAACAAAATGCAGATTTACCAATTTGTAATGTAATTAGCAATTCTAATTCCATTGTCTACATATACCATTATTATAGTAAGGAAATGCCTTCATTAAATCTCTGCTCAGTATTTATTTATTTTATTTCAAGCATTTATGTCTTGCTTTTTGATCAGAATAATCAACATCTAGAAAACCAACATTACTAATAGAATAAAAATTTATTCTCATTGCTCCAAGAATTTTTCAGTCATAATAAAACAGGTTCAGAAAAAAATATTCTAAAAATAGAACATTGGTCATATTCAGAGGCAGTAACCAAAACATTCCCATTGAAAGATGAAGGTGAACTCAACATTTTAAAAAATGAGCAAAGACATAGCCCCCCCCTCAAAAAAGGCATACCAAAGCCTTAGGAACTTTAAAAAAAAATCCTACCCCCACCACACTTTTCTCCCTTTGATATTAAATCAGTAGATCAACATGAGTGTATCAGGGATGTTGACAGGTTTTGGGTTCGAGTGCCAAGTCAGAGTCTTCGGTACCAAGTCTCAGCTCTGAGTCAAAGTCTTTGGTACCAGCTCCCAAGTCCTTAGCCCAAAATCCGTCCCTATTAAAAACAAGCTTTTTCCCCCCAGGAAAAAAAGGAGGAGGTGGGTCGGTTCCTATTCCCAAGTTGAGTCCAAGTCATTGAAAAAGAAAAAAAGTCGAGTCACTGCTGTGACTTAAGTCCAACTTAGCAATGGGTTCTGTGACTCGAGTCCCTCATCCCTGGTATGGACAGGACTGCGGTTTAAGAAAGCTGATAAGTGCGCTCTGCTGCTGTTATTCAATTAGTAGTTTACTTACAGCATAAACAGCAATATAGATCTTTTATGGTTCATGATCAAGATCTCAGAGTATGTCAAGAAAGCAAAAGTTTATTCTCTCCATTTGGCCCTGTTTGTTATTTGGCAGATCCTGTCAGGAATTCTTTAAGAAGTCAGTTGGGCCTAAGTTAACAGACTGAGGGACAGATCCAGAATTAGGGACACTTAGAGTAGACTTACTGAAATCCATTGAAGTTGTGTTAGCAGTGTCCAGCACATTGTGGCATACAATTTGTACATCTGATCTATAACCTAGCGGTTAGTTTGAAAAAGATCCTTCTTAGGTCACCTGTAACATGACACCTCTTGGTCAAGTTCTAGCTACTTCCCAAATGCATTAGCTGTCACTTTTAAATGATGAGTAGGTGTCATCATTTTGTGGATTATAACCTGGGGATTTCTCAGATGGTCCCTAAGCCTTCTCAGTTCTTAAAAATAGCCACCGTCTACAGATGGAGGCTTGTGTTACCCAGTTCAGGAGGTGGAAGGCCCACACTGGTGGCACTGAAGCCTGTTTGTTTCCGTTGTGAGTAGATTTCCTATGTATTAAATATAAAACCTAACCTTATGAATAACACAGACAAGCTTGACTTGTTTTACTTTTGTGTTTATCACTGTGGTTTCAGAACTAAAAATAAAATGTAGCATCTGACTTTGATTTATATCTGTCCCTAGGGAGAGCCTAGAGCTGCCTATCACTGCAACTGCATCAATCTAAAAAGGATTAACTGTTCACATGCTCTTTAAACATCAAAGTGTTTATATGAAGTCATGGAAAATGAGTAATTTGTTTTATCATTCTCTCTGAGAACAGAGAACACCTCTTAGAAAGTAAATAATCTTTTATGTTAAGAAAACAAGGAAAGATTAATAGACTTCACTGCATGATGGAACAGGGTGCTTTTAAGTAAATTACCACCAATGCGGCTTCTATTGGTGCAACTGGAGTTTGTTGCCACATTATCAGCTTCATCAATGCACTGTATCAGTGCCCTTTGTTCCCTGTTAAATAATGAGCAGACAGACATGATTGTTCTCTTCAGGATTAGTTGTAAGCATTATGGCACATCATTTCCAGTTTCTTGGAAATAATTAGCAGTACTTAATTGCCCTCTGTGTCAGGTGTTCTCACCATCCTTTCTATCATTTTGTTCTGCATGGCTAAACCTATCTCTTTTAATAGCGAAGAGTGCTGCCATTAATGATACAAATATGGTACTTGATCCATATTAAGGGGGTTGCTGTGCGTGTCACTAAATTATCGTTGCACCACTTCCATGGTTCAGCTAAAAACATGACTTTTTCTTTCCTTTTGACATGAGCTTTTCCTCCATTATCCTTCTTTCTGTCTTCCTGGCAAACAAAACTCTTGCAGATTTAGGTTTGGTTTTGCCCTTCATAATAAAACAGATACTATTCCTACAGCTCTGCTCAGAACCCCCCCTTACGTTTGCTTTTTCTGACTCCTAAGATGAAGTTGGTGTTCTTATGACTGTTATTTTCCACAGCGGTAGTAACGCTAGTAAGAGTCAAGCACAAGCAACAGTATTGTAAGGCAGCACAGATGAGCTCCATTGACGAGTCTGCATAACAATAGATTATCTTTTTCATTTCTAAGCCCATTCAGAATTTCCTACCCATGCAGTACAATGTTCCAAACTACTGTATGATGCTTGAACGGATTTCAAAAATTTGGAAACTGTGGACTCTGCTAGCAGTTCCAGTATCAGATCTCATAGTTGTAGCACACCTATAGTTTCCCACTTCAGAGACAGTATTTTCAAGAGGCTGTTATAGGAGAGGGAAAATTTCAAACAAAGCCTGGCTTTCTGATGGTGTTAGTTACGTGCCACGTTTGGTAAAGTAAACTTTTTAGTACAGTACATCTTAGATGAAGTAGAGAAGAGGCATTTAATTTAAGGGGAATGGTTCTGTTCAAAGTCAGGAACTTTGAGAGTTCCTTTCTTGTGGCAGAATGTCCCCAGAACATATTGTCTTTCTCAGATGACTGCTGAGCACTTTGGTTGGTTATTCAGTTTCACACAGTTAACTTTTCCATCCCTGAAAGCTGCAGAGGGAGGCCTGCTGAGAATCTGCTGTCTCTTTCAGATATCCCTCAACCTTTCCAGCCCTTATGAAGACCAGGGCCACAAATGTCTCTGGGAAGAAGGAGCAAACCATGCAACTCATCACAAATTAATGGAGTGGAAAATCAAGGCTTTGATGAACATAAGGCCACTATAAATGAAGCACGCAATATGAATAAGTGCTGCTTCTTTGTGGGAAAGGCACAGTAGTGGGCAATTTAATGAGGAAGAGACATTGATAGACACCTCTGAGCCATTTTTTTTCCCTCCTTGGTAAAAGCCAAGGTAAAAAAGGGCCTTAAGAGTGAGCTCCTGGTTGGCTGTTTCAAGGCATACAACAATATACAAATATTACACGGTGTGACTAATCTTTTTAATAAACAAGTGATAAAACATGTAATATTTCACAGCAACAATCAAGATGTGTATTGTCTGTTCATTCCAGTTGCATATACTAGTTGTTTGTTACTAAGATCCAGGTTTGAAGCCTGAATAATTTAAAGCAGCTTTGCCTTCGTTTTGCTAAAAAGCACACATCTTTACAGAAGAACATAGATTTCTATTGTACCCTGTTTTGCATCTTGCTGATGATCATGCTAAACTGATGAAGCTACTTTAAAATGTAATGCACGATAGATATATCTAGAGGAGACCAATAGTAAGAGTATTATATAGCGGGAGTGTCAAACAAGGATTTGAGAGAACTGGGTTCAAATTTCTATTTTGTCATAAAAACTCACTGGTGAAGGCAAACTACTCAAACATCTCACCTACCTCAAAAACCCTAGCAGAAGTTAAAAGTTAAAAGCAACTTCATGGCATGTAACAAATATCCGAAGTATTAAGCAGTCATCGCCACTGATTGCCTTTGGGTGAGACAATTTTTTGTTTAGTTTAATGCTCCTCCCTCACCTTTTGGGGGGGGGGCAGGAGCATGTTGCTAAGCATCATCTTCTACATGTTATTTCCTTGACTCAGTGTGGTGATGTGGGAAGGAGGAAAAAAATCCTGCTTGATACAGCTTTGTGTATTTATTTTCAACAAATTGGACATCCTATTTTATTCTCTGTTATTTTTGTACCAGGGATTGTCTCTGTCCATTCAGTAAAGTTTAGTGAGCACATCCGATTCCACCTTTGAATAGCTTTTTGTCTAAATTCTCTTCCTTATAACTTTTCCTCTTTCAGTACTTTGTAAAGCTAATTGCACCAACTAAGATCTATATTCAGTATTTAGTTAAATATCCTTTGAGGCTGTTTAAGCAGTGCAGTTAAAATATTTACTGAAGTGCTTTATATTTCCTTCTAGATAGAGGGTTCACGAAATGATAAATTGAAAAGTATACAGTCAATCCTCAACTTCCGAATGTCCCTAGATACGAACTTTTCACTTTACAAATGGCTCCATTGGCAAAAATTTGCATCGACTTGGGAACGGACCTCGACCTATGAACAAGGTTGAGGCTCTGTTCACAAGTCAATGCCATTTTTTGCCAACGGAGTCGTTCGTAAATGGCTCCCTGCCTTTTTGCCTTCAGAGCTCTCAAAGGGCTTTCTCCGATGTCGGGGGGAAAGCCCTTTGAGAGCTCCGAAGGCAA
The DNA here is from genome assembly GCF_051106095.1 of Pogona vitticeps. NCBI lineage: Eukaryota > Metazoa > Chordata > Lepidosauria > Squamata > Agamidae > Pogona > Pogona vitticeps. The sequence goes on along the minus strand of NC_135783.1, from coordinate 324,495,617 downwards.
AAAGGCAGGGAGAAAGGGCAGGAAATTCAAATTTCCAGCCCTTTCTTCCTGCCTTTTTGCCTTCAGAGGTCTCAAACGGCTTCCTCCAATGTCGGGGGGGGGAAGCCTTTTGAGACCTCCAAAGGGGCTGACCCCCAGGGAGGTCTCCCAGGGTTTGCATGCCACCCTGGGAGACCTCCCTGGAGGTCCCTGCCACCGCAATCTGCACCTTTGGCGCTCTCAAAGGACTTCCTCCAATGTCGGGCGGAAAGCCCTTTGAGAGCTCCAAAGGCAAAAAGACAGGGAGAAAGGGCGGGAAATTTGAATTCCCAGCCCTTTCCCCCTTTTTTGCCTTTTGAAATGCTGGAACGGATTAATTCCATTCCCATGCATTTCAATAGGAAATGGTACTTTGACTTACGGACTTTTTGATGTACGGACACCGTTCCAGTACGGATTAAGTTCGTAAGTCGAGGTACCACTGTGCTCCAAATGCATTCATGTTTGTGGAAGAACAACTAGAAGGATTAAGGGGAATGCACAATAGTCATTTTAAAGCCCTACCTGGGAGAAAGTCTCAAATCTGTCTATCTGCTTATGTTTCCTTCCTACTGTCTCTCTTTGTGCACTCACCCAACTAGTTCCATTACACACACTCATTCATACAGCTCACACAAACCTGGAAGAAAGAAAAGGGAAACAGGAAGGGAACAGCCACAGAGCAAGGGCCATCCCTTGATAGCTGTGGCTTCCAACACAATTTGTTCACAAAATGACTTGTATCCACTCCAACTTGGACTCCACCTTGTTGGCAGTACAATGACCAGGCTTTCCCATAGGGCCATTGCATCAGTTTTGCTTGAGTGAGCCATCAGTGATGGGGCCAGAGGATATCAACAGGAAGCTTGCAGGGTGGAGCCTCCCACCTAAAGAGTTGACCTTTGCTCATCTTGGCTAATGACATCTGGAGGAGTGGCTGCTTGGGGCCAGGAGGTCATGAGTGAGTCACTGCTAGAAGGCTTGGATGCAGCTGGTTTGAAGGAACAGAGCCTGCAAGACTGTCCTGAAGGAATCTAGTGATTTTTCCTGAAAATATCATCCAGCTACAGTTTTCAGCTTCTTGAAGAAGGTTCTCAAACAATGATGGGTGATGAAATCTAAGCAGTTGCATATGAAATTGATTTTCTAGACCAATTTCAATCTGCCATTTGTTTCAGGCAACAAAGAAACAACAGAATGATACATTGAAATAACCCATTGTTCTGCAGAGAAGATCAAGACAAGGCCTTTGGGCCTGGTTTTTGTTTGCTTTTTATTTATTTATTTATTCATTTATTTGATTTTTACCCCGCCCCTCTAGACAATGTCTACTCGGGGCGGCTTACATAGATAAAAACACATTAATACATTAACACGTTAATATAACTTATATAAAAATATAATTATAAGAATTAATTCCAAAACAACACATTTCCAAGATGGCATAACAAAAGAAAAATTGTGATTAAGGACAAGGTTAATAATTTTATTGAGAAGGTGAAATGATTGTAAGAGAACTGTAACTCTTTGATACTAAAGTTCAGGAAGAAAGCCAGTACTGTACATGGTAAATGAAGAGGATGTTACATTATACTTCAGCAGTCTCCTCAAAATGAGAATTAGATGCCAAATTATAATTTGAAAAAGACAAGCTTTCCAGAGTGACATTCATAGTTACAATGAAAAGAAGAGAATTTCAATAACTAATATGATCTTTCAGGACCAAAATTATGAAAAGATATTGTCCAATATTCATTTAGGTCCCTTACATATTTTTTTCCAAATCAATGGTAGATCATTGTGTATAGCTTGTGTTTAGGAGTGCTAGGGGAAGAAAGCCTTTTGAAATATTTCTAGTAATAAAACACTCATGTTAATGAGAAGTAAATATTCTTATCCTGATCATAGCATTCTGGAGATTTTTTAGTTAATAGTTAGAGAAACTGCAAATGATGGATGTTTCTAGGTAAATAAATGTGACAGGAGGTTTAGCTGAATTACCAGCATTCCGTTTTTTATGACACAGTGCAACAGTGTGCTCCAACTCTTCTTGCTAAAAGTAACAATTGTACTTCACAAATAGTAGATGAGGTTATAGCACCTTAGTGAGATGATGAACAGGCTTGGTCTATTAACGTGGAATTCTTGCTAAAGAAAGTACTTTGTCCAGTATAACAGACATTAAGCTGTTTTTATGCTGCTGACTGAGAACAGGGAAGGTGGAGTAACATTTCGTCAATGTAGCAAAACAGTTGTGTGATTTGCATTGGTGTATTTTTAAAACAGGTTTATTAGTTTCTAACTTTCATTAAGGTAATTTGTTGCTGAATGAATTGAGAAAATGAGAAACCCGGTAAAGTGGACTTAGAATGAATTTAGGGATGTGACCATTCCAGGCACTCAAGGTGGGAAATCAGTAATATATCTAGGATTCTAACTGAATCCTAGTGGGATTTACTTCTGAGTAAACACATGCAAAGTGGGTCAAATTGCACATAGGATTAAGCTGGAACAAATTAACTCTCTTCCTTTTCCCTTTCATGACCATATCCAAAATAACTTCAAGGTTTCATTTTATGTTACTTGCCACCACATTTGCATTGTTTTCACATTGTGCTTCTCTGTGCTGCTTCCCTTGCTGTTTTCAGTTACATCGTCCAACCCCCCGTTACATCCTGTGGGAATGGTGACCCATGTCAATAATGCTTCATGCTTCATCATCTGACATTAAGAACTTTCAAAAGCCACTGCCAGTTGTATTAAACAGCAAATTAGATAATGAAGAACAAGGTGGTAAAGGTGTAAAATGATGAAGAAAGTAAATGGTGCTGGGGGAAAACCAGCAAGAATAATAAAGAAAACCAGAAACTTTAGCAGGCAGCCAGATTGCTAACTGGTTCTGGTCACAAACCACATAATGCCCCCTCCCCTTATAGCAGCTCCACTAGCTGCTGATGCATTTTTCGGCACAATTCAGTTCTAACCTATAAAGCTCTAAACATCTTGAGTCCCAGCTATCTCAAGGACTGTGTCTGCCTTTATGAGCCTGATCAGGTCTTCAGGATATGGCTTTCTCTTGGTCCGTTCCCCCCCACCTTCACAGATACATTTGGTGGGGACATGGGAGAGACCGTTCTCCGTTGCTGTTCCCACACTTTGGGACTCCCTCAAACAGCCCCATCTTTGCTGTTCTTCCACAAGCAGGCAACCTTTCTCTTCAGGCAAGCTTTCCCTCAACGACTAGTTGCCTGAGTGGGATTTTTAAATGGATTTTTGTGCCTTACTGCTTTGAATATGGTTTTGGTGTTAGTTTTGTTTACTGTTTTTTAATGTGGTATTTGCCTGATCCTTTTTAGCATTTGTACACTGACTGGTTTTAGCGTTAAATATTGTCTTTTAATCCTTGGACCTTTTTTAAGGAGAAAAAATATTATAAATAAAATGAATGAATAAATAAAAGTATGCTGTTGTTCCTAATGGCAAGTAAAGCCCATCTATACTGAGAGCGGTGTTTCTTGGGCAATTTTGGTCAGTCAAGAAAAGCTTAAACCAGAGGTCTCAAACTCAATTTACCTGGGGGCTGCTGGAGGCAGAATCTGGGTGAGGCTTGGCCGCATCAGATTTTCCGCCAAGCGTAGCAAGAGCCCGAGGAAGCTGCCCAGGAGTTTCCTTAGCCCGGGTCGGGCTTCGAGGAGGAGAAGGAGGTGTGCATGAGCCCTCCTCTCCAGCCACGCCCCCTACTGCTCCTTCTTCACTACCACCACCACCACCAGGACGAAGAAGCAGAGATGGGAGGGAGTGCCGGCGACCACCTAGCAGGGGGAGGAGGGCACAACATAACATTTTTTAAAACCCTCACAGAATCGCCTTGCCAAAGGAGAAAAGCCCCCATCGGTACCCACAAAATTAAACAGAACGGGGCGGCCTCCCCACAGGTGCTTGCAGGCACATGCACACACACACACACACACACACACACACACACACACACACACACACACACACACACACACACACACACACACACACACACACACACACACACACACACACACACACACGGAGGTCTGGCAACCTTCCTCTGAGGGCCCCCCTCAAAAAAAGGCACACTCAGCAGCAGCTACCCCCACCACGACAGAGGAGCAAACTTTAAGAGGCAAGCCCAGGCAGCCTCCAGAGCTGAGGCGGCTGAAGCAGGATGAAGAGGAGGAAGCACCGCTGGGTACTGAGGCGGCCGCTGGCCAGGCTGGTGCTGGGGGTGCCAAGAGAGAAAAAGAGCCACCAAGCCGCTTCCTTGGAAGAGGTGGTGGCGGCAGCTGCTGTTGGTGGTGATCTTGGAGGTGCTCTTCGAGCCGGGAGCGAGCTCCGCTCTCAGGCATCGCTCGGTGGCAGCTCAGGCGCTTGGAGAAAAGGGCTGGCAGCGTGCCTCGCTCACCGGCTCTCCCCCAAGACAGCGCCTCTTGCACCCTCCATCAGGAACTGCAGCCTGCCAGTCGTCAGACAGGCGGGCTGGCTGGCAGGCTGCAGTTCCGGATGGAGGGTGCAAGAGGCGCTGTCTTGGGAGAGAGCTGGCGTGTGAGGTGAGGCTTTTTTTTAACTCTTGACAGCAGAGGATGTGTGGGTGCTTTGGAGGGGCAGGCAACGTGGGGGCCGCAAACTATCATCCGGCGGGCCGCAAATAACCCCCGGGCCACATGTTTGAGACCCCTGGCTTAAACGATTGGTAACTTCCATAACAAGTGCCACCAAAGGGAAAGGTAAAAATGGAAGCTTCTCTCAGAAAATTTACTTTTGCAGAATTTGAGTGCTCTGTAGCCTTTCGGCCTTGGTTTGCCTTAGTTTTGAGAGAACCTTCAATTTTTAAAATTGGTCTGATTATTCCTTCTACAAGATTGCATAAATCCTTTTCCCTTGTGATTGTTTTCTAACAAACAGAGGCTTACGCTGCATCAGTGGCCTAAGGACCGCTCTAAGTGAATTTTGATTCCATTGTTTTTTTTCATTTATATATTCCTCCAACATACACCAGTGACTTCACAACTTTGTTTTAAATTTTTTTTCTTCTGATCTGAATTTTCCTGAATCAATTTTCCTACATATTTTCCTTAGTCTTCAGGAACTTGTTACTATATGCCTTCCTTTCATAATCTTTAGGCCAAAGACTGCTATATGTCAGAGAACATAGTGAGCTTTAATTAGAGGACTGATGGAAGATTATAAAGGACTCACTGTGGCTAATTTTGCATGGTATAATTTCATTTGATACTTTAATCCAGATTCTTCGACATTGTTCATCAATTCATTCTGTTGTTAGAATTTTTTTCCTTTTATTCCTTTTATATTGTGCCTCCATTTCATGATTCTCATTCCCTCTTTACCTGCTGTGGTTTTAAAAAGTCTTCAATTTAATTGTGCCTGTGAATAGACTCAGATAATTTCTGCTTACACTCTTTCACCCCTGACGCAAATAAAGAATCTTATTTTCAAGACTCATTTTTGTTCTGTTTTTCAGAGTACTCAAGTGGCCTTGCACCATCTGGAATCTGTTCCTGAGAAACTGAACCTTTTAGAAGATTTCAGAGATTTTGGAGTGAGAGTGTTTGGTGATCTGTTTCATTAGAAAATATATAGCTTTTTCTTGTACCAGAGAAAACCTATTATACCAGAGGCATAAAATGTAAACTCTGGTATATTTAAAGTCCTTTATTTTATTTGGATGTCCATTGTATGTCAAAACACAGGATAGGAGGACTTGTCCTGTACCAAATTTTTGTTCTGTTCCGATCCTATATCTCCCATACAGTCCTTTCATCCTATTTTGAATCCAAATTCATGAAACTGAGCCAAATGATACCTGTATTATAATTGTTATAGTTTAATAACATTATGGTAAACAGCTGGGGATTAATTTGTCTCTTTGCCAGATTTTGATCTGTTCACAGTATTTTGATAAGGAGGGTAGTTATTAGTGCAGAAACAGTCCTTAGTTGTGTTAATATTTGAAAAGAGGTCAATTTTGTTTGGTTTGTTGAGATACAGTGCCATCCAGTCCCCTGGTACAGGCTTCAAAATGATGACACACTGGATGTTTGTGATCTCACAGCTACCTTACTTATTGATAAGCCTGCAAAGACTGTAAAATCAATAGAAAATTGTTTGAATATCTATTTTTTCATTATGTTGAGTAAATACACCATTTTATGCCAGGAACAAAATGCATGCCAGGTTTTTCACATGCAAAATAGTGATTCCAGCACGGGATAACCTTTACTTCAGTGTTCAGATAAACTGGGCTGGTGGTGGGGACTGGCAAATAAAAATTCCTCACTTCTGCAGAAATCAGATTAAGGGCCATAGACACATGGCCAAATTTATTTTGTTGGAATATAGAGGAACTAGCAAACTAGCTTCTCTAGAAGAAGAAACTATTATTCACCACTCCACCTCTTCCCAATTTGACAAGGTATCACTCTGTGTAGTAGAAGGCTGTCTTACGCTAGAACCATCAGGATTGAACATGCAAGATAGGGAACCTGTGTTTCTTTTAAATAGTGCAACCATCATGCTTGGCACTGTACAGCACTTGTCCCAGGGACTATATGACACAACTGCTGCTCAAGATGCAAATCATTCAGTAAAGATTCAAGCCTTAGTAGCCACAGCCAGCCAGTGCCTCCCTATGGTGTCTTCTAGTGTTAAGAATTGGATATTGTACTTTATTCTAAGGGAATTATTTTATCAGTTACGTTACTAATACTAAAATTCAACAATACTGGACATTTTTTCTCTGTCGCTTCAGGATTCTCACAGGCAAACAGAAATCACTGAAGAGAGATACAGTAAATACAAGGAAATCATGGGCTCTTTACAGCAACATCTGAATGATTCAAAGCGAAGACTTGAAGACTTCAGGGTAGGTTTACCTTCTCTCTTCCCCCACTGTATACTTTAAAGCCATCTTTTAAAGTATGAAGCTATTTGAGCTGTAAGTGCTCAGGCCATGAAAAAATGCCTAATTTCATAAAGTAATGTGCCAGTTCTGTTATTTGAAGCACACAGAGACATTTTATTGCCTTGCTAAATGAGACTAAAAGTTTGTAAAGACCAGTGTTGCTTGGAAGTGACCTCGGAAGCTCATGAATGGGGAATAGTGTAGAAAAACAGCAGAGCCTGTTTGAACCGTTCATTCTGGCAGCAGGCATAGTTTTGGAGTGCAATGTCATACTGGATGAGCTTCCAGAAGAAGGGTAGGATGAATGTAAACCCTGTCATTCTTCCATGATTTCTCAATAACTTCTGATACTATTGACCACAGTACAGTGTGCCTCGTTTAACGATTGCCCCACATTACAACGAATCTGCTTTACAACGATCTTTTTGCAATCGCAAAACGATGATCTAAATGGGGGAATTTCGCTTTGCAATGATCGGTTCCCTGCTTCAGGAACTGATTCTTCGCAAAACGATGTTTTTAGAACAGCTGATTGGCGGTTTCAAAATGGCCACCAGGTAATTAAAATGGCTCCCCGCTGTGTTTAGGGACGGATTCCTCGCTATACAGGCAGCGAAAATGGCCGCTGTATGGAGGATCTTCGCTGGACGGTGAGTTTTCACCCCATTGGAATGCATTGAACAGGTTTCAATGTGTTTCAATGGGGTTTTTATTTTCGCTTTATGATGTTTTCGCTTAACAGATTATCGTCGTTAAGCAAGGCACCACTGTATTCTTTTTGAGTGTCTCCAGGAGGTTGGGGTTAGAGGCATTGTATTGGTACTTCTGTTCATAACCTGCATGGTTGTTTCTAGAGCATGGCATGGGGGGAATTCCATCATTACCCTTTGGTAATGGGGTCATGTAGTGCCACGAGGCTCAATCTTCAGTGCTTTTCAACATCTGTATGAATCTATTGGTGCAGTAATTAGGGAGTATAGCATGGTGTGTCATCAGTATACAGATGGTAGTTACCTCTGTTTCACCTTTTATATCTGACTCAGGTGTGCCATGCACAACTTGGACTTGTGCCCTGATGCATTAGGAGTCTGGATGAGAGCTCAGCAACAGAGACTAAATCCAGTAAAGACAGAGGCCCTGTGATGGCTGGCTCTTGAATTGCTAGATGGCATTGTTTCCCTTCAGTAGGGCCAGGTGCAAAGTCTGTCACTGAAGGCCCAAGTGATCTCAGTGTCAAGAACTATCCATTATCTCTTTCATCTGCTATGGCAGCTACAAGCATTCCTGGATAGTAACAGCCTGGCCACAGTGATTCATATGTTGGTAACTTCAAAACTGGACTTTTGTAATGTGGGTGTACCCTTCAGGAGCTGCAGCTAGTAAAGAATATGGCACCTTCTCTGCTTAACTGGAGTTTCCCAACATGCATGCATAACTCCTGATCTAAAAGATCTGCACAGATTGCCAGGTTCAGCTTCAATCCCATGCAGATACTATCTGTCTGTCTGTCTGTCTGTCTGTCTGTCTGTCTGTCTGTCTGTCTATTTATTTATTTATTTATTTATTTATTTATTTATTTATTTATTTATTTATTTATTTATTTATTTATTTGATTTATACCCCGCCCATCTGGTCTAAAAGACCACTCTAGGCGGCTGGTGATACAAGGTGCTATTTTCACCTTATAAGGCCCTAGACAGCTCAGAACTAGGTGGGTTAAGTCAGAGATCACCTTTGCCAGTATCAACCACCTTGTTCTCTAAATCTGTGAGTATAGGGGACAGCTCTGCTAATAAACAGCAGCTAAATGAAACTGAAATATGGCAGTGAAATCAGTACTGTATCAGATTTTTAACAACCAGACCAGGATAGGCTAACAGAGTAAGCCCAGAAAACATAATTGGGATGGGAAAATATGTGGTCCTTCAGACATCATTGAACTGCAACTTCTATTGTTAATCCAGTCCATACAATTCATTTGCAAACGTTGGGGGCAATTGATAGAATTAATCATCAAGAAATTAATCAGGGGATGTCTTGTTTGGTTGTAGTGCAAAGGAGGGCCCTGTTGTAATGACCATCCTATTTTCCCATCGAGATAAGGAGGACTCCCAGTGTTGAATGTTAACCCAGGCATTTTCCTGATTCATTTCCTGAAGGTTAATTCTATCAGTTATCCGAAGTATTCATAATGAATTGTTTGTACTACATGAAAAATAGGACCATACATTGTCCATTCCAGTTGTATGTTCTCCCGGCTTACTCTGATGGACTTCCCTGCTCTGGATATTAAGAAACTGATACAATGCTGACTCCATCACAGAATTTCATCTTCATTCAGCCAGTAAGAAGTATGACAGAAGTTGCAATGTAGCCTTTATGATCTTTTGTTTTTCCTGTTGTGGTTGTCTGCTAGAGGTAATAAGAAAGAAAGTTCAGCACTGATTTCTGGCTTGCTTGAAATACCTTTTCATTGCTAGGATCCCTTGATCTCTGCAGAAACTGCCTTGTGTGCCTCAAAGACTCACTGAGCTCAACTGTCTAATTTTGTTTTCTCTTTTCTTGGTTTAGAAAAACCCACATGCTATTTTTCTTTCCTGTCCACTTCTGATATGTTTCTGAGTACCTTCTCAACATTCCATCTAGTTTTTGTCTAAGGCCAGGATGGTGTACAATAGCCCTCAAGGGCTAGTTGTTGTTTTTAAGGCTCTAAGAAGCTGTACTTGTTTTCACATGCCTCCAGATGAATGAATGAATGAATGAATGAATGAATGAATGAATGAATAAATACATACATACATACATACATACACACACACACACACACACACACACACACACACACATACTCACACACACACATACTCACACACACACATACATAAATACATAAATACTGAGTGTCTTGAAGAGAATGGAATTCAAAAAAGGGGTTCTAGTATAGAACCTATCCCCATAAAATTTCAAAAAGAGAAGAAACCTGGGCTGGCGACCAAGAAGGATCTCAGCTAAGTTCAGATTTGGGGGAAACATGTGGTAATGAGAGCCCAAATTCAGAAAACCCAAGCAATTTATGAAAGGATTCAGTTGACACACACCCAGAGAGAATCTTGGTTCGTGTCTGCACCATCCATCCTCTTCCTCCTGTTGATCATTTCTTTGGATGCTTCTGTGCTTATACCAGTGTATATACAAGCAGGCATCTCAATCAGTCCTGTGAGAAGTGGTCTGTGAGTGAGTTTTTCAGATCTTCTGTGATGTATTTGCTTGAATTCATTATATCTTTTGAGTTTTGAATTGAAATATATATACACTTTGTGTTTACATTATTTTGTTGCTTTTGAATCCCATTATTGGGCTATTTATTTATAGTTTAAACAGATAAATTTGAAATAACAGCAACCATATTAATTACAAACATTTTGCTGATTTGAAGGGTACAGTTTATCAAAATGGGCTGTCAAGGAGAAGGGGGGGGGAGGAAAGATAGGAACCACTGTATTACAGTGTTGATTATGAAAAAATAGCTTCCCAATGCATTGCAGATGGCTACTCCCTGAAAAAGATCTACCAACTGCCCATGTAATCTTCTCCCTATGCCATTTTGTCTTCCTTTCTGTAGTATATTTTTATGACTGTGTGGGGAGCTTTATTATTATGAAAGTGGAACAGCAAATAGATTTCCTGGGACAGCGCCCGCATTAGCAAGGCATTGAACAAATATTTAGCCTTTTAATGCTTTGTGTTTCTTTACTATGTAATGAATGTGTTAAGCTGGATATTTTAAATTTATTTGCAAATGCTTATTTCATATGGCAACAAGCAGGATAAGTGTCATTCACTAGACACTGCTTTGCATGTTTTAACAGCTGTCTGTAGGAATATGTCTGTTTATTCCACATGTTGTAGCAAGAATATGCAGAACTCATACCATACGAGAAGTGACCTCTCCCAGAATTGTAAGTGTTGACAAGGACACAGAATCTGGAAGGAAATAAGATTTAATACCAACAACTAGATTTACATTCTGAACACTGAAACCAGATTTTTATCAGTTTGAAAGAATTGGCTTTAGGCTGTTTTTAATCTCAGAAGATAAAAGGAAATGCATCAAAATCAGTCTTTTTTATAGGAGGATTTTCATTCCCTCTCACAGGATAAGAAAACTAGAGCTGATATTTCTGCTATACAGAGTACGTCTTCCAACTGGCGAACCAACACTGGCTTTATGTCCAGCTCCATGCTTTCCAATTCAGGATGTAAGTATTGATCTTCCACGGGGACTTCCCCACCAGTAGTTTTAGCGGAATTGCACATTGATCTTCCATTGACCTTTAGTGGACCTTTGCTGGATAGCTCAATGGTTTAGGTATGTGGCTGAGGAGCCAGAGGCTGGGAATTCGATTTCCCACTGTCCCTCCTTGACAGGGGCTGGACTCAGTGTACATATAGTCCCTTCTAGCTCTGCAGTACTAAGATAAGAAACTCCTTTTAATGAACTCCTTGCATTCCTTAAGTACCAGAAAATGTTTTTCAGGGGGGAGCTTTCCAGTAATGAAAGTATGCAGACATGTGGTGCAAATCACAGGGAACCAGATTTAATTACCTATTTGCAGTAGGAGCATGGGCATTATGGCCCTTTCCTGAAGAGAAACTGAGGCAGGAGGTGAGCTGTGTTTGGGAGTACATTTTATTTGGTGAGGCATTTTCTTCTAGGCTGACCTTCGTTCTCACTGACCGCATGGTCTGCTGGGGCAGGGTCTTGGCTTTAAATATGGGCTGGCAGAAGCTCTAAGCCCTTTCCTGAAGAGAAACTGAGGCAGGAGGTGAGCTGTGTTTGGGAGGACGGGATTTTGGCTTTCCAACATACAGCATTGACTGAGAGTGAAGACCAAAGTCCAGCTGAAATGCATGCTGGATTTCCTCTTTGCCGATGATGCAGCTTTTGTTGAATACCTCCAACAACTCATGAATCGTTTTAGCAAGGCTTGCCACGACTTTTGATTAACAATCAGCCTGAAGAAAACACAAGTCATGGGCCAGGGCGTGGAGTCACCTCCCTCTGTTACCATCTCCACATGAGAATTGGAGATTGTTCATGACTCTGTGTACCTTGGCTCAATGATCTCTGACTCTCTCTCCCTAGATGTCTAGCTGGATAAACGCATAGCGCGTGCAGATGGCCTCAGGTGTCATAGAATCATAGAGTCATAGGAAAGTGAAGTTGGAAGGGGCCTACAAGGCCTACAAGGCTCAATGCAGGAATACAATCAAAGCATATCTGCCAGGTGGTTGTCTAAGTTTCTCTTGAATGCCTCCAGTGTTGGAGCACTCACCAACTCCCAAGGTAACTGGTTCCACTGTCATATTGCTCTAACAGAAAGGATGTTTGACCTCCATCATCTCCAAGGCAGGTCAAGGAAAATCTGAAACCATAGAGAGGCAGTGCTAGTCGCCCTAAAAAGTACTGTGATTTCAGTGACAGGAGGCCTGTGGTGTCACTGGTGATATTACAAAATTCCTTTCTTCTACATTACACATACACAATGTTGCTACTCTTGAAAATGTATTTCTAGAGCCTGAGCATGCCCATTTAGCTCTGGGAACACTCATGATCGCCCTAAAATAAGAATTTAAATATGCTCAGTGCCAGCAGTAGTCCATACCCACCTGCAGTCATTTCCTACTATTTGAGAACCGTTTTTTTTTCTTTTTTCTTTTCCTGCCTATTTCCAGGATAGAATGGCCCAACTCCTTTTTTATTAAAACAGGAAGCAAGGAAAGGGAGATCCGTCCTCTTGCAAACATTTCCTCCCCCCCCCCATGGTTAATACTAAGTGGATTAGAAATAGTGCCATGGATAAAATATGTGAATGTGTGTTTATGTTTCTGAACTCAGTATGTCGTTTTATGTGTCCCCTTTTTTTGGTTTAAAAAACCTCACTTTACCCGCAGCTAGGTGTTTCAAGGCAACAAGTCCTTCATGTACTGTAGTGTTTCCTAGCAGCATGATAATGTTGGAAACAGAAATTCTGTGGCAGAGAAGGAGAAGCTATGGTCTGTAGGTTGTAATTGGCCTGTAGGAGATCTCCATGCAGGCTTTAAGCTCCTTCTTTCTCCAGTCTGTGATGCATATAGCAGATTAAAGGCTATTCAAAAGCAGGGGAGCTGCTGCATGGAATTAAGCTCCAGTGTGCAGCTGGGGAAGGGGAAATGAGCTCTAATTTGCAACCTGAGAAGGTTTCGTATTGGGTCTTTCTCTTGTGTCCATATCCTGTCTTAGTAGACTTGAACTGAGCTTGCTGTGGACATGTCAAAATTGATAATAATTATACCTGACCCCTTCTGCAGCCCTACCCACAGCTAGAATGTGCTGTCCCCATAATAATAATCATGTGCTGTCATATGGTTATCCTTTCCAGGATTTTATAGGTTGTTTATCAGTCTCTTCTGGGGGTGCCCTGGAACTCTGCAGCTTGTCCAAAGCTCCACAGGCTGGCTGTTTTCTCAGCAGGCCCAGTGGGGAGTCAAACTCCCAGCCTCTGGCTCCACAGCCAGATGGCTAGCTCACTCTATTAGCTAGGCAGGTTAACCTTCTTAAATTGGAACACAGCCCAACTCTTGGGAAAATTCTGAGAATGTTTTCTCAAATATAACCCTTATCATGAGGATAGCCAACTTCAGAAGCTTCTGGTGGCCATTGCCCACCACACCCAGGCCTACTGTTACTTATTTCTATTAATTTTATTTTATTTTATTTTATTTTATTTTATTTGTACCCCGCCCATCTGGTCCTAAAACTCTATGCGGCTTCCAATACGACATTACAGCAAATAAAAATAACACAAAGATTATTACACAAAATATCTTCCAAGAATTACAAGACAGAAGACAGAGTAAAAATAAACAAGGAAAAATAAGGAGAGAAAAAGATCAAGTATTGACTGGAGGGAAGGCCTGAATAAACATCCATGTTTTTAGTTGGTTTTTAAAGATACCCAGCGTAGGGGCCGTGTGAATCTCTGGAGGAAGATTGTTCCAGAGGTGAGGAGCTACCGCTGAGAAGGCCCTGTTTCGTGTTTTTTCCTTCCGGGCCTCTCGGCATCAAGCTCCTCAGCCTCACCTCCTGACTCGCTCAGGTGTTCCGGGTAGACCTTGGTGGGAGTAGACGTTCTGCCAAATATCGAGGTCCTAAACCGTTTAGGGCCTTGTAAGTAAGCATTAAAACTTTGAAGTCGATGCGGAACTGGATGGGCAGCCAATTCAGTGCAGCCAGAAAAGGCGAAATATGCTGGTATTTTCTCGCTCAACTAAGGAGCCTGGCCACCGCATTCTGCATCACCTGGAATTTCCACCTGAGTAGACTTTGTCTAGGGGGGGCGGGACAGAAATCAAACCAAATCAAATCAATCAATCAATCAAATATTACAGCTCCACTTTCCAAAACCTGAAGTTAGCTTAAAATGTCAAATAAAAATGGGAAGGCATACTAAAACAAGGATCAAGGGACTTGCCTTGTTTCAGGGGAGAGCATCTGGATGCGTGATTCACTTTTGCTATGAGCATGCTTCAGGGACTACAGAAGTGGTCTTCAGGGCTGCATGCAGCTTAGGATGTGTGCTTGCTGTACCTGCTTAAGTGGATATAACGTGGTCCTCTTTTTGAAAAAGAATTGCAGCTAAACGTTAGGCGAAATGTTAGGAAGAAAAACCTCAAGAACACGGCCAAGCAGCCAGAAAACCCTACAAAAACCAATTGCTGCTAAGCTCTGTTTAAACCATTTATGCTGAAATTTTACTTGAAATCTTTTTCTTAATGTCTCAGCAATATTTCCTTAACATCTATTCTAGCTGCAACACCATGAAAGCTCGACACGTAAAACAAAACCTTGCTAGTTTGAGAATGCTAGTGTAACTGTTTTCTAAATGGATTAATTAAGTTTAGTGTATTCAGATCTCATTGTAGTACGATTTTAAGTCAATAAGTGGCAAACATCCCTAAGAATGACACAGCAGGCAGCCATGGGATATTTATTTATTCCAAAAACATGCACAAATCGTCGTCCCTATTTGTGCTGAGTAATTGTTGCACCCGCATAGGTATTGCCCACCTCTCCCGCACAATCACCCATTCCATGAGTGACTCACACTTCCCTCCCCATCTCTCCAGTGCGACAACCCAATCACCATTTGCAGTGTTCACTACCTTCTTCCACCTTTTCCCGTCAGCCAACCACTCAGACAAGGGGGCGGGTTAGGATCTGAGTGGTTGGCTGAGAGAGAAGGTGGAAGAAGGAAGCAGATGCTGCAAATGGTGAGTGGGTCATCACACTAGGGAAGCGGGAAGGGAAGTGTGCATCCCCCGAGGAATGGGTGAGCATGCAGGGGAGGCGGGCACTGTGCCTGCACAACACCTGTACAGGCGTGACAAACGACTCAGCCCTGACAGTGACAACTTAATTTGTGCCCATCTCTAATTTCTCCAGGGAGCCTCTACGTAGTCCTACATCGTTCTTCTATTCTGCAGGACCCCAAATGCTTAAAACGGTTGAGAGACAAAGAAGTCATCCTGCATTTAGCTGAAGAAGTGGGGGAAGGATGTGACCAGTGGGCAAGAGTGAATGGAGAGAACATTGAGGAAGACACAGAGTATGAAAGGAAAAAGTACATACAGGGTGTAGGTCAGAGAACCAGGGTAGAAAGAACCCTTGCAAAACTGGCTGTTGACACTGGCAAAATATGAAAGTCTGAGGTTGGAAAATTAATTGTTCTAAATGGAAAGAGGAGGAGATGCTCAATCTCTGTGAAGTTCTTGTTAGCAGAGAAATAGAAACCAATTAGATCTCCTGGTTTTTGTGTTTTTTTCTTTTTTTCTGTTTTGTCATTTTATGACCATGTTTAATTTCTAGTTAGTGTACTGTTTTTTTTTTTTTACTTTCATAAATATCTATTTGCAACAGTGTTATGGGAGCTAATTTGACTAAATTTGGAGAAAGGAAGAAGTTTATCTGGGAGCATGATTTAGATGAGGTGCTCATTAGAGACATACTGTACTTCATAGAGGCAGCTTTGTTTTCAGCTGCCATTCATCAAAATCTTCTTTTTCAAAAGAGTAATCAGCCATTCACTGTTATCTAGACATTAACCCCAAGAAACTGCTTATAATAAACACTGTACAGTGGTGCCCCGCATAGCGAGGTTAATCCGTTCCGGATTAACCCTCACTATGAGGAAACATCGCTAAACGGGACGCAAAATGCCATTGGAACGCATTAAACTTAGTTTAATGCATTCCAATGGCTTCTATACTCACCGTTAAGCAAAGTTTCCTCATAGCGCCGCCATTTTTGCACCCTCGGTAAGCGAGGGCAGGGCGCGAAAATGGTTGCGGCGGCCATTTTGGGTCCGGGGGCCATTTTGGAGCCGCTGAACAGCTGATTTCCCGGCATTGCAATGCGAAGATTGTTAAGCGAAACGCTTACCAATCTTCGCAATGCGAGTTTTGGCCATAGAGGCCATCGGTAAGCGATCGCATTAGCGATCTCAAAAAAGAGATCACTATGCGATTTCGGCGTTATACGGTGTGCTCGTTAAGCGAGGCACCACTGTACTTTTCCCTAGTTTTAGATTACAGTATGATGAATAACTGCAAATGCTTTGAATTATAGAGTTGAAAATGTACCCCTTTCCTGTTTGTACTATGTTTATCCTTTCAGTGTTTTGGCAGATCTTTTCCCAGAAGCCATTTGATTTCTAAGGCTTGTTGTGCTATACAGCCCTCATCCAAGACCTTCAAAATTTGTGCTGTCAACTTGGAACCACCTTACAGTGATCCTGATGGGGCTTTCACATAACTGAGATATTTAAGGAGTGGTTGTGACAAACCCAGACCTACTGGGATCTGCCACACGTTAACTAAGCTGCCACCAACCATTCCCTATAAGAAGTCACACAGACCAGGGATGGATTTTCAACAAATAAAAGAATAAGGTTTATTTAAAACAACACACAGGGAAAATAAAATAATCAGGTGAATAAGATATAGTAACGTGGCTTAGTCTCATTCATACATGCATACAGTTTGGTTCACACAGAACCCTTAACTTGAAGCACAGACCCTGAACCTATCAGTTCTGGCTAACCATACAGACACCTGAACCTATCAGGTTGGTACTCTGACACACAGTAGTACCCTGTCTGACACACAGACTCCCACACCAGCTTCTTCTTCCCAGCTGCTGCTTCTTCACATCCCAGCGTCTCCACACACGCTCCACATATATATACAGTACAGCCCCTCCTCCTGATGTCCCGCCTTCCACTCCCCATAGGATGGAACTTTCCCTCCAAACCCATGACAGACAGGTAACATCAGTGCTGTATGTAACACCACCCCTCTTTATAAGTTGTTTTGTAGGGGGAAAGCTAAGGTGCTTTTTCCCAAAAAACAACCTGAATAAAACACACAACAACAGTTATACATACAATATCATACTTACTTATACTTACATTCTAAGTTAACCATAGCAATTAGGCATTTAAACATTTACCATATACATTACATCAATTTACCTTTATTCATACAAACCAAGTTCAAAAAACAGGTACATTTAACTTTTTGTCATCAATATATATACATAGTCCATGTTTCTTTCACCGTCTTCATTCTTCAGGTCTTCTTGACAAGGCGTCAGCAACACAGTTCACTGACCCTCTGACCACCTTCACTTCAAAGTCATAGTCCTGCAGGTTTAAAGCCCACCTCATAAGTTTGCTATTGTGGGTTTTCATTGTCTTTAACCATTGCAGTGGTGAATGGTCAGTGCACAGAACAAAATGTCTTCCCCAGATGTAAGGCTTGGCCTTCTGGATCGCGTAGACTATGGCCAAACACTCCTTCTCCACGGTTGCCAAATGTCTCTCACCTTTTTGAAGTTTCCTACTCAGGTAGGACACTGGATGCTGGTCACCATTCTCATCCTCCTGGCACAGAACTGCTCCTACCCCGCTGTTAGACGCATCGGTGTAGATGATGAACTCCCGGTCGAAGTCTGGAGCACTCAGCACTGGATACTGGACGAGCGCCTCCTTCAACCTCTGGAACGCCGCCTCACAGTCGCTGGTCCACGGGATGCAGTCATCAGTCTTCTTCCTCGTCAGATCGGTCAGCGGAGCCGCAATCTCGCTAAACCTCGGGATGAACTTTCTGTAGTAGTCCACCAACCCAAGAAATGATTTGACTTTTTTCTTGGTGTTGGGTCTAGGCCAATCACGAACAGTTTCTATTTTGGCCTCCAGGGGTTTTATCACTCCTCCCCCTACTATGTGACCCAAGTATTTTATTTCTGGGCTACCCAGCTGACACTTGCTCTCTTTGCAGAGCCTAGGCCAAAGCACTTCCTCCCCTGGGTTAAAGTGCCTCTCTCTAGCTTTGTGGTCACACCAGGCTTTCTTTCTGACCTTTTGAGCTTGCAGGGTCTCTGCTGCTAGCTCTAGGTTTTTCTTTAGGTCATTCATCAAGGTGTCTATGTATGTCACAACGTCTTGTGGGTCATCCTGGGTGATCTGCTCCCAATTTTGTTTGATCAAATCAAGGGGCCCTTTCACCCTTCTCCCAAATAAAAGTTCAAATGGACTGAACCCGGTACTGGCTTGTGGCACTGATCGATACGCAAACAAAAGGGATTGCAGCTTCTGGTCCCAATTGTTTGGATTCTCTGCCAAGTAAGCCCTAATCATGCGCACTAGAGTCCCATTGAACCTCTCAGTTAACCCATTACTTTCAGGATGATAGGCAGTAGTTTCCTTGTGCTTAATTCCACAGATTTGCCATAAGCGTTTCATGAGCTTTGATGTGAACGATGCGCCCAAATCTGTGATTATTTCTGAGGCAAATCCCATCCTGGACATATACCCCACCAAGGCATCTGCCACTGTGTTAGTTTCAATGTTAGTCAAGGGTATGGCTTCAGGGTACCTCGTGGCATGGTCCACAATGGTGAGAATGAACCTGTTCCCCCTCTTTGTGGCCTTGGGCAAAGGTCCCACAATATCCACCCCTATGCATTTGAACGGAGTGTCAATCACAGGCAAAGGGCACAACTTTGCTTTGGTCCTGTCGCGGCTATTCCCCTGCCTTTGACACACATCACATTGTTTACAGAACTCCCTGATCTGCTTCCCTATGTCAGGCCAGTAGAAATTCTGTGTGATTCTCTGCTGTGTTTTGTTCACCCCTAAGTGTGCAGCAAACATGTCAGAGTGCCCCCTTTGTAAAATCATGGGGCGATACTTTTCAGGTACCACCAGCTGACTTCTGATCCCATCTCCCCCTTTTGAGATATTCCTCAGGGTCTCTCTATACAAAATCCCCTTTTTCTCTAGAAATCTCACTGGGGTTTCAGGTGTTAGCTGGGCGTCAGTCACCTGTTCAAAACACTTTTGGAGAGTGGCGTCTGCCTTTTGCTGTTGTCCAAATCTGCTGTCTGTGGTTAAGGTTTCCACCACAGCTTCTGAACTCCCCTCTGCTTCCGTCTCTGGCTCATCATTACCCCCTTGAACTGTCCCCGTGGTGGCTTGTGAACGTGTAATCACTAGCACCCGTTTCACATGTTCAGCCAGGTCATTTCCCACGAGCACGGCTGCTGGCAGAGTCAATGAAATCGCTAGCCGCCAAACTCCCCTCCAGCCTTGAAAGTTCACAGGTACCTCCGCTACTGGCAGGGAGATTACCTGCCCCTCAATCCCTGCCACCTTCATGCTCTCATTTGGGATTACATACTCCCTGGGAATAATATCTGGATGGCACAGGGTCACCTGGGAACAAATGTCCCGCAGCCCCCGATACTGATGTCCAAGTATTCCTACGTCCACCCCTGCTGTCTCAAACAATTGAGAATCTGTTCTCACCAGCAGGCAGCGCCTGACCTCTACAAGAGGACCATTTTCCTCAGCCTGATCAGCAGATGTAGCTGTTTCAGATTGAGTAGCCATGGCAACAGGCTCCCTCAGTGACAATGAGCCTTGCTCTTTCTGGACACAGAACACAGCTTTTGGCTTGGTTCCACTCGAATCCTGAGCCACAATTCCTTTTAGCTGCTTTAATTTCTCACACTCTGAGATTAGATGGCCCTTTCCCTGACAGAAATAACATTTTCTGGTGTATTTTGATTCTCTCTCATCTTGTTTTGGTTTTCCCTCCAAAATCTGAGGTCTTGGTTTCATGTCTGAGGGCTTCCCTTCACCATGGGCCCCTCCCCCTTGCTGGCTTTTCCCTGGTCCCTGAGAGTACTTGCTGTAGGTTTCTTTGGGTTTACCTACAGATTTCCCCTCACCCAAGGGCTTTCTTATTTGGGAAATAAAATCTGCGATCTCGGCTGCTTCTGCCACAGATTTTGGTTTCCTTTCCCTCACCTGGAATTTCAGTTCCCCATGCAGGACTGAATAGAACTGTTCCAGCGCTATCAAATCTTTAAGCTGCTGAAAGGTCTCTGTCCCCTCCTGAGATAGCCACTTCTCTAGCAGCCTCACCAATTGAGCCCCCACTTGGGTAAAAGTCTGCTCTGGTTTCTTTGTGAGGGACCTGAATCTTTGCCTCAGCTGTTCCGCATTTATCCCATGTCTTGCAAACACCAGTTTTTTAAACTCTGCAAAATCTCTCATCAGTTCCTGTGGCATCTCTGAATAAACCTCAGCCAGGCTACCACTGATTAAAGATCGCATGATGGTCATCTTCTCAGTTTCCCTCACTGAGAAGTCCACAAACGCTCTTTCCACTAAGGAAAAGAACACCTCAGGACAATCTCCCTTGTGGTACACAGGGAATTTCTTCAGGTCAGCTTTAGACAACTGGCCTCCCTCAGAATCCCTATTGTTATTATTGTTCTGGTTCATCATTTCCAATTTTCTTAATTCAAACGCCATTTTCTCTCTCTCCAATCTTTCTGCTCTTTCCATTCTCTCTATTTCAAATTGCCTTTGTTTCTCTCTTTCCCTTTCCTCCATTTCCCTCACCCTCAGTTCATGCTGTTGGGCTAGGAGTATCTTTCTGAGTTCTGGGTTCTGCTCTCCTGTGCTGTCACCCTGCACTGAGCCAAATTCATCCTCAGAACCTTGGTCTACCTGGGGGTCTTTCACTTCACCCATTTCTGCCATTTGGCTTCGAGTCAAGGGCATAATTCCCCCCCCCCAGAACAGGCTGCTTTAAAAAGTCAAGCCTCAAAATAAAACGACCACTTTTTTTTTTTCCTTTTGCCTCAGAAGCAGCTTTCCCTATAGATTGCTGCTGTCCTTCAGCACTACAGTGGTGCCTCGCATAACGTTTTTAATTGGTTCAAAAAAAAAAAACCTTATGCGAAAAAAACTTTATGCGAAACACCATTTCCCATAGAGATGCATTGGAAACCGGTTAATCCGTTCCAATAGGCACGGATTGCCGTCCTTAAGCGAAAAAACCCATAGGAAACATAGTTAAACGATACAATGTATCCTCCATTGGAATGTATTGTAGCTGACTCAATAGGTTTCAATGGCTTTGCGAAGTCAATTTTTGCAAAATTAAGTGTGTCATAAAAGGGTCAAAAATGGTTTTAAATGCTTGGATTAGCTTCTGCACCCTCTAAAACGGATGCAAAAGTTAATTTGGCTTTGATCTGACTTTTCGTTAATTAATGGTGAATTTTTTTCCCCAACTTTTGACAGCTGTCAAAATCTGACAGCTCCATTATTTCCTATGGGGGAAGAAAAAATTCACAAAAAATTAATGAAGACTCAGCAACTGTTCTAAATTCTTGGGTTCGTTAGAGGACCCCCTAAGTTGTGTGCAAACCTGATTTGGCTTTGATCTGAACTTTCGTTAATTTTTTGTAAATTGTTTTCTCCCCCATAGGAAAGCATGGAGCTGTCAGATTTTGACAGGTCCATTGGTTCCTATGGGCCAAAAAACAAAAATTCACAAAAAATTAACGAAACGTCAGATCAAAGCCAAATCAGGTTTGCACATGACTTAAGGGGTCCTCTAACGAATCCAAGCATTTAGAACCGTTTTGGACCCTTCTAAGACACTTTTTAAATTGAAAACAAAAAAAAACGTTAAGCGAAGCAGGGGACCTAAAACCAAAAACGTTAAGCGAAGCATGGTCCCAAAAACGCTATGCGAAAATCGCCCATAGGGAAAAACGTTATACGAAGCACAATCTGCCTCTGAAAAAATAAACGTTAAGCGAAAAAAACGTTAAACGAAGCAAACGTTAAGCGAGGCACCACTGTACTTGCAACTGTAGCCAGCCGGAGTCCACCCCCCTCTGCTGGGCCTCTCAGCAGGCAGGCTGAATCACTTCTACTTTACAGCTTTGCCTCAGTTTTTTCCCGCCAAAACAGGCTGCCTCAGAGCTCCCTAATCTAGCCCCCAATCTGAGGTTACACGTTTTTCTACTAGTGCACCCCCCCGTGAGGTACACCTAGAAGATTACCTACGCGCTCTCAGATTGTCCCTGACTAGACCCCCCTTGCTCTGGGCACACTTGCCAAGGCTTTGCTGGACCGCTGGACAACTGGACCAGTCGTATCCCACACGCTGGACACCAATCAATGTGACAAACCCAGACCTACTGGGATCTGCCACACGTTAACTAAGCTGCCACCAACCATTCCCTATAAGAAGTCACACAGACCAGGGATGGATTTTCAACAAATAAAAGAATAAGGTTTATTTAAAACAACACACAGGGAAAATAAAATAATCAGGTGAATAAGATATAGTAACGTGGCTTAGTCTCATTCATACATGCATACAGTTTGGTTCACACAGAACCCTTAACTTGAAGCACAGACCCTGAACCTATCAGTTCTGGCTAACCATACAGACACCTGAACCTATCAGGTTGGTACTCTGACACACAGTAGTACCCTGTCTGACACACAGACTCCCACACCAGCTTCTTCTTCCCAGCTGCTGCTTCTTCACATCCCAGCGTCTCCACACACGCTCCACATATATATACAGTACAGCCCCTCCTCCTGATGTCCCGCCTTCCACTCCCCATAGGATGGAACTTTCCCTCCAAACCCATGACAGACAGGTAACATCAGTGCTGTATGTAACAGTGGTTTTACCAGTTCCACTCCCCCAATGAATTTCCATGACCAACTGAGGATTTGAATCTTGTTCTCTAGGCCCCTACTCTATTACTTTATCCACTACACCACACCTGAAATCCATAAGTAGTAATTTATCTAGCTCTGTCAGAATGATCCACCACTTTGCAGATCTTATCTCCATAATCAGTACAACATACTCTGGTGTAATGAAGTCCGTGTTACAGATGAGAAATCTGATTGACAGTCATTTGTCTAACTATAACTATTTATTTGTTA
The DNA here is from genome assembly GCF_051106095.1 of Pogona vitticeps. Taxonomy (NCBI): domain Eukaryota; kingdom Metazoa; phylum Chordata; class Lepidosauria; order Squamata; family Agamidae; genus Pogona; species Pogona vitticeps. The sequence goes on along the minus strand of NC_135783.1, from coordinate 324,472,274 downwards.
CATCTACATCCTAGCTTTCTTCCAGAAAGTTCAAGGTGGTGTATGTGGCTCCTCTTACAACCCCCATCTGTGAAGTATGTCATCCTGAGAAAATGCAACTGACTCAAGTTCACCCACTGGATTTCATGACTGTGTGGGAACTTGAATCCATGACTTTTAAGTCTTAGTTCAGTGCTCTAATCACTACACCACACTGGCTTTCTCTGAAAACTAGTGAGCTTATAATTAGAAGAAGATTGTAACTTTACATCTCAAACTATTGGCAATTTTAGTATGAGAATGGATTGATCAATATGTGAGAAAAGTTTTATTCCTCAAGTTTTTCTTTTCTGATTGTCACCTTTCTCTCAAAGGCAATTATAATTTCTTCTGCTTTTCAGTCATAGAATCATAGAATAATTGAGTTGGAAGGGGCCTATAAGGCCATTGCATCCAACACCCTGCTCAATGCAGGAATCCAAATCAAAACAGTCCACCCTAGGCAGCTTCATTGTGCCCCTAGATTATATGGGGTCAGTGCCACAGGAACATAAGAATGACCTAGCTGGATCAGAGCGGAGGTCTATCTGTTCCTACAATGAACATCCAGGTACCCTGGTATGCCCACAGGTATGACATGTATTCAATAGCACCCTCTCTCCAATTTCTTCAGGACTGATATATTGCCTCAGAGGCTAGAGGCAACATACAGCTTATGATCACTGAGAGCCTTTTCCTCCATCAATTTGTTTGTTTCTAAACCTCTACTAAGTTAGAAGTTATGACTATAGCATATGATAGTAAGTCTCCAGTTTAACTGTGTTGTACATGAATTGTCTGTCCCAGGTGTCCCACCATTCTTGCTCCATTAGAAAACCTTGAGTTCTAGTATTATGATTAAAGGAAGAAAATGTCTTCATAGCTACTTTCTCTGCAACATGCTTCATGTTATACATCCGTGTCAAGCCTTCCCCTCGTTACCAGCATTTTTCAAAGCTTAAAAGCCCTAAACATTGTACCCTTAGATAGCACAGTGGTTTCTGTTTCTAGATAGTTTAACAATGGATAGATCTCATGCTAGGTGCCGTTTGGAATTATACAGAAGGATATCTGGTTGGGTCCATGATCACTCCAGCTGTTTTGGGGTTACATTCACTTAAAATAACTTGAAACTGTCCTCCCTTCATGATTGAAGCATAGATGATGATGATGATGGTGATAACGTATCTCTAGTATTAAATGATTTCTAGGGCCTGTATGGTATTCATTGTGATTTTGTGGAAGACTCAACCTTTTTGGAATTTTCTAGTTTGATAAGATGACCTCTTTGTCCAGCAAGATGACCTCTTTGTCCAGCAACTGCTCACAGTTGCAGGACCTCATTGACCTCCCTATAGAGTTTTTGTGCCCATGGATTTGTCATTGTATTAAAGAACAAACCCTACAGCGCTTTTCAGAATGTTCTGCCTTCAAGGAGCCCTTTCTTACTTGGTAAAGAAGCCTATTATGTCTGTCACAAAACTTCACCCAGGTCACTGCAAAGGATTTGGAACAATATTCTGTGGGAATTCAGTTTGTGCAAGCAACTAGCTAGGCCATTTGGGCTTCACCACTGTTCTATATAAACTGAGCATTCTGGAACATGCCCAATAACCCCAGGGCTGCACATTGTGGAGAAAACCTTGTAGTGATGGGCAACCTGTCTATCAAGGAAGCCGCTCCACCAATATTGATCTTTTTCTACTGAGAAATTTCCTGTAATCTTCTACCACCCATTCCCTCCCCCCCAAATCACCATACAACTTCAAAGACACATAGTGGCGGTGTCCCTGACCTACTGCATTTTAAGAAATTTATATATATATTTCTTGCAGCTTTTGCAAACAATTACTCCTAAAATAAAAAGATGGTTGATATTCTTAGTTTCCCCAAGATTATTTCCCTCTAGATGCCACTACCCTAGGATTCCTTTTTTAGCACTGTTCCAATTTTTCTTTCTTTCATCCCTCTTGTTCTTTGTGTTCAAAGAAAAAAGTCTAGCAGACAAGAGAGTGTGCCACAGCAATTGCTTGATGTTTTCTGAATTTTTAACTCTTTTATTCTTACAACTGCTAAAGATAGTTGCTCTCTTCTGAAAAGGAAAGGGGGAAAAAGCTACCTCCAACTTACATTGACCCTATGAATCAAAGTCCTCCAGAAAGGTCACATCCTTAACAGCTTTGCTCAAGTCGTGCAAATAAAGGCTTCATGACTGTATGCCCTCCAGCATAGCAGGCAAAGATAGGCCCACCTAGATATGTGTATCGCCCTTACAGAACAGTCATGGAAAAGCAAAGGCAGTATCTTTTTGGTAGAACACATGCTTAGTCTTTCTGCAACCCTGAAGAACCACTTCCACTCAGTGTAGACAGACTGACTAGATCAGGGGTTTTAAACTCAATTTACCTGGGGGCCGCTAGAGGCTGAGGCTGGGTGAGGCTGGGCCACATCAGATTTTCTGCCAAGCGGAGCAAGAGCCCGAGGAAGCCGCCCAGGAGTTTCCTTAGCCAACAGACAGGTGGGCTGGCTGGCAGGCTGCAATTCTGGATGGAGGGTGCAAGAGGTGCTGCCTTGGGAGAGAGCCGGCGAGCAAGGCAAGGCTTTTTTTTTACTCTTGACAGCAGAGGATGTGTGGGCGCTTTGGGGGGGCAGGCAAGGTGAGGGCCACAAACTATCATCTGGGGGCCCGCAAATGGCCCCCAGGCCGCATGTTTGAGACCCCTGGACTAGATGGACTGAATTGGAGAGGGTGGTGGAGATGCAACATTAGAGGTAAACATACCGTAGTTGGAAGCTTATGCACAATGAGAAGAAGAGACCAAATAGCTCTATTGAGGCCCAGTAATAATCCCCATTAAAATGTATGAAGGAAAGCAAACCACAAATCTGTGGCGCCTATATACGAATGCTAACAAACAAGGTGAATTGGAAATCTGAGTTCAGGGGAATAAACATGACTTAACAGGGATAACTGAAATTTGCTGAGATGACTCCCATAACTGAAATACAGCAATTGAAGGATGTTAAATGGTTCAGAAAGAATAGAAAGAGGAGTTGCAATATATGACAAAAATACATATTCCTGCACAGAAATACAGGAGTATGAGCTTGGTCACCCTGTCAAGAGTATCTGGATTAATATATCTCAGGCAAAAAACAAAAGGAAGGTGATAGTTGGAGTATACTACCGACAGCCCACAGATGAAACCTTTGAAAAACAAATTGCAAGAATTTCAGTGAGACATGATGTAGTAGTAGTGGGAAATTTCAATTATCCTGATATCTGTGAGAGGCAAATTCCGCCAACTGTGGCTCTTCCAAGAGATTCCTGGCTTCTGTGGCTAATAATTTTCTCCTACATTTTTTTTAATCTGGATGAAAAAAAAAAATAGAGGATTAGCTATCCTGGACTTAATTCTAACTAAAAGAGATGACTTCGTGGAAAATGTGGTAGTAAATGGAACTCTGGGGGAAAGTGACCATGTTCTACTTGAGATCTTGATTTCAAAGGCACGAAAAGAAGTGTGTAGCCACCTGTGTGCGTAGACTTTAGGAAAGCCAATTTTAGTAAACTCAGAACAATGATAGGAAGGTCCCATGGCAGGAGATCCTGACAAGAAAAGGTGGAAGTTTCTTGAAAAGGAAATTCTAAAGGCAAAATTACAAACAAGTGAAACAGAGCAAAAAAAAAAAAGCAACCAGTGTTGCTTCACAAAAAATGCTCAGAGAGAACCTGAAAATAAAGAAGGACATATATAAGAAGTAGAAGGAGAGCCAGGCCACAAAAGAAGAAAACAGACAAGTAGCAAAGTATTTCAGGGGTGGCGTTAGGAAGGCAAAAGCTGAGAATGAGCTGAAGCTTATTTATTTATTCATTTTCTGGCTTTTACCCAGACCATCTAGATTAGATTAATCTACTCGATGAAGTTAGCAGGAGATGCAATAGCAAAACAACGGCAACGGCAACAACACATTCTTCAGATACATGCATAGCAAAAGACAGAGAAAATGAATTGTGGCTTAGCTATTTAGTAGGGATGGATCAACCCAGATGAATCAACCTGGAGTGCTCACTGGAAGGATAGATCCTGAAGCTGAGGCTCCAATACTTTGGCCATATCATGAGAAGAGAAATCTCCCTGGAAAAGACCCTGATGTTGGGAAAGAGTGAAGTCAAGAGGAGAAGGAAATGACAGGATGAGATGGTTGGACAGTTTCACTGAAGGTACCAACATGAATTTGACAAAACTCTGGGAGGCAGTGGGAGACAGGAAGGCCTGGCATGCTTTGGTCCATGGGGTCACAAAGAGTTGGATACAACTTAATGACTAAACAACAACAACAACAATGGATGGACAGATGACAAAGAAAAGGCAGAAGTGCTCAATTCCTTCTTAAGTTCTCCCCCCTCCAAAACAACAACAACAACAACAACAACAACAACAACAACAACAACAACAACAACAACAACAACAACAACAACAACAACAACAACAACAGTATGTGATCCTCCATTCAAATGTGAAATATAAGTGGAGGGACAGTATTGCAGCTTCAGATTGATAAACAAATATCCAGTGAATGGCTTATTACTTTAAATGAGTTCAGACCTCCAGGGCCTAATGAGCTGCATCCAAGAGTATTAAAGGAATTGACTGAAGAATTCTCAGAAGCCCTGTCTCTTATTTTCTTGAAATCTTGGAGGATAGGTGAAGTGCCCAAGATCGGAGGAGGAGGATTGTCCCTATCATCAAAGAGGACAAAAAGTTGAAATCTGACATCAATCCCAGGGAAAATTCTGGAGCAGCTCATAAAGCAGTCACTCTGCAAGCACCTTGAAAACAATGCAATAATAACTAGAAGCCAACATGGATTTGTCAAGATTTGATAAGTTTAATCTTGTCGGATTAAACTTATCACATTTTTTGATCAGGTAACCTCCCTGGTGGATGGTGGGAATGTGGTAGATATAACATACCTTGACTTCAGCAAAGGTTTTGGCAAAGCACCCCACAATATTCTCATTGGTAAACTAGATATGGGCTGGATAGAATTGTCAGATAGATTCATAGTTACAGGATCATACTAAAGGGATGCTTCTCGATGGCCCCTTCTCAAATTGGGAGGAAGTAACAAGTGGGGTACCTCAAGGCTCAGTCCTGGGCCTGGTGCTCTTCAACATTTTTATTAATGACTTGGATGAGGGTGTGTGTGAAGGGAATGCTTATGAAATTTACAGATATCACAAAAATGGATGGAATAGCTAATACCCTGGAAGACAGAAACAAAACCCAAAAAGATCTTGATAGGCTTAAGCACTGAGCTGAAAACAACAAAATAAAATTTAACAGGTGTAAGTATAAAGTTCTATACCTAGGGGGCGAAATGCACAGTTAGGAGATGGGGTGGTACTTGGCTAAGTAATACTATGTGCAAGAAGGATCTAGAAATTGTTGTAGATCACAAGTTGAATATGAGCCAACAGTGAGATGTGGTTGCTGCAAAAGGCAAATGCTATTTAAAGGCAAATGCTAGTTAGCTGAAGTTAGATATCTGGTTGTGGGGCCAAGGACTGGGAGTTCAGTTCCCCACTGTGCATCCTAGAATAGCAAGACTGTGTGTTCTTGAGCAAGCTGCACAGTCCCAGGATACGCCAGAAGAAGGCAATGATAAAGCATTTCTAAGTACTTTCTACTTAGAAAACCTAGACAAGAGTCACCATGGATCACTTCATGGGACACAATTATTATTATAATTTTAGGCTGCATTAATAAGAGTATAGTCTCCAAATCCCATGAAGTACTAGTTCTCTTCTATTCAGTACTAGTTAGGTCATTTTAGGATACCACACCTAAAGAAGGATACTGACAAACAGAAGCAGGGCCAGAGGAGGGCAACAAGAATGATCAAGGGACATGAAACCAAGCCCTATGAGGAAACATTGAAAGAACTGGGCATGTTAAGCCTTGAGAAAAGAAATAATAGAGATATGATAGCATTGTATTCTCGAAGCCGTTGAAATCCACAAACATCAGCACAGCTTCAACAAAAAAGAAAAAAAACTGAAAAACAACAAAGCCTGGCTCCCAGCACTGAAAAATACAGCTTGCAAAAAGGTCAGTGAGCTCTACCAGCCACAAGGACCAGTGATCACTGCACACAAAAGACTAGCTGACGACACTCATCAATCACATTGACAGATCATCTTCCCTCTTATCACAACAATACATCCATAACAAAAAAGCACCCTGATCACCATAATCACTCAATCTCCTGAAAAGGACAAAAACCTGATCCCACAGCTACAAATACTCAACTATCCCACACAGTACACCAGAACACACACAGAGTTCTGGCTCCTGTCCTTTGAAGATGCTGGCCACAGAGACTAGTGAAATGTTAGGAAGAAAAACCTCCTGAACATGGCCAAACAGCCCAAAAAAACTACAACAACCATGTGGTAAAAGGTAAAGGTTCCCCTTGACAATTTTTGTCCAGTCGTGTTCGACTCTAGGGGGCGGTGCTCATCCCCATTTCCAAGCCATAGAGCCAGCATTTGTCCGAAGACAATCTTCCGTGGTCACATGGCCAGTGCGAGTTAGACACGGAACGCTGTTACCTTCCCACCGAGGTGGTCCCTATTTATCTACTTGCATCTGCATGCTTTCGAATCACTAGGTTGGCGGGAGCTGGGACAAGCGACGGGCGCTCACTCCATCATGTGGATTCGATCTTACAACTGCTTGGTCTTCTGACCCTGCAGCACAGGCGTCTGCGGTTTGGCCCACAGCGCCACCATATGAGCACTCTTCAAATACTTGAGAGGTAATCATACGGGGGAGAGGGAAGCATCTGTTCTTGATCATCCCAAAGTGCAGGATACATAGTAATGGGCTCAAATTACAGGAACCCAGATTTTAGGTTGAAGATCAGGAAAAATTTTGTAACGGTTAAAGCAGACAATGGAACCAATTACCTTGGGAGGTGATGTGTGCTCCAGTGCTGAAAGCATTCAAGAGAAACTTAAACAACTGTCTGTCATATATACTTCGATTTGAATTCCTGCATTGATCAGGAAGTTCGACTTGCCTTATATTGTCATTGTTATGTGCCATTAAGTCCCCTCCAACTTATGGCAACTCTATGAATGAACAATCTCCGAAATATCCTGTTCTCAGCTCATGCAATCTCAAGTCTCCCTTTAGGGAATCAGTCTAAATTTTATACCTGGAAAAGGTTGACTCCTTTAGGGAGTCAACCTTTTCCAGCATGACTGTTTTTTTGAGAGAGCCTTGCCTTCTGATGATGTGCCCAAAGTAGGACAGCCTAAATTTCAACATTTTTGCCTCTAGAGATAGTTTAGGCTTGATTTGATCTAGGACCCACCTGTTGTTTTTTTCAAGCGGTTTACTAATGTATCTGCAAAGCTCTTCTCCAACACCACAATTGCCTTAGAGGCATCTTCCAACTCAGTTATTCTATGATTCTAGGACCAATAGTCCGACAAAGTACAAGACAGGCCAAAATAAACCATCTTGCCCAAGCTACGAAATATTTGATGAAGCTGGTTTACTTTAATTAGGTCAGATATAAAGTATCACTTGAGGAAGCCAGATGACATATTCTTTTTCCTACAGCAGGAATGTAAGTAAAGCAAATTTATTTGTGTAGCCATTACAAAAAAAGTTTGAATAGGACAAAATATCAAATATAGTATACAAATAAAACCATCTAAAAACAACATTATCATGTGAAGCAGTTCAATCCTCAATTAAAATATTTATTTAATTTGACTTTTATGCTGCCCGCACTCTGCAAGAGTCTCTGAGTGGCTTCCAACAGCAATTAAAACAGTTCAGTTAAAAAAGAGACACACTAAAAACCGATACAGTTACATCTACTCTACAGAAACAAAAACAATCTAGATCCATGACTTTATCAATTAAAATTAAAACCTTCAATTAGGAAACTTTTGGAACAGGAAGTTTTTAACCTGGTGCCAAAACGTCAGTAATGTCGGCGCCAGTCGGATGTCATTTGGGAGGGCATTTAAAAGACCGGTGGCAGCTGCCAAAAAGGCCCTCCGCTTACAGGCCATCTTTCTCACCTCACTGAGGGACAGCTCTTTCAGGAGAGCCTTCTGGCTAGATCTCAGTTGCTGGATAGGTTCATATGGAAGAAGGTGGTCCTTCAGGTATCCAGGGCCCAAGCCCTGATCATTGTAACTACAGTGGACCCTCTACTTACGGAATTAATCCGTATTGGAATGGTGGCTGCAAGTCGAAAAGTCTGTAGGTCGAATCTCCATTGACCTACAATGCATTGAAAACCGATTAATCCCATAACTGGCGGTTTTTATTCTATTTTTGTTCTATTTTGGGTTTTTTCTGGTCTGTAAGTCGATTTTCTGGCTGCAAGTCGAATCTAAATTTTGCTGCCAGAGAAGTCTGTAACTCGAAAAGTCTGTAAGTTGAGCCGTCTGTAAGTCGAGGGTCCACTGTACAAAACTTCTTTCTTAAAACCGTTGCTCTAAAAGCAAAACCGGCTGCCTTTTCAGAAATGTATGGCACCTTATCCCCCAATAGAAAAATTATCAAATATGCACCAGATCTATCAAATGTGAGACCTAACTCTTGGAGCAAAGCTACTCTCTGATCTTTATACATTGGGCAGTCAACTAAATAGTGGGTCAGATCTTCAACAGCATTAGATCCACATGGACGAACTCTTTCCTCCAAAGGAATCCGTTGGTAACATCCTTCAACCACTGCAGAACTCATATACTGGCAACGTAACACTGTAAAAGCATTTCTCCATTTAAAATGTGATATATTTGTTAAATACTGTGGGCGAGGTGTTTTAATAGGTAAGTTAGCACACCAGGATGCACATTTTGACAGACAGGCAGAAATACGGTCAGCTCGAACATCATATTTTAAAAGATGGGATTTCAAGTATCGTGCTGCCATTTCTAAATTAAAAGCATTTAAAAGATCATGAGAAAGACCATCGTTCATTCGTTTAGTCGTTTAGTTGTGTCTGACTCTTCGTGATCCCATGGACCAGAGCACGCCAGGCCCTCCTATCTTCCACTGCTTCCCGTAGTTGTGTCAATTTCATGTTGGTTGCTTCACAGACACTGTCCAGCCATCTCATCCTCTGTCGTCCCCTTCTCCTCTTGCCGTCACACTTTCCTAACATCAAGGTCTTTTCCAAGGAGTCTTCTCTTCTCATGAGATGGCCAAAGTACTGGAGCCTCAGCTTCAGGATCTGTCCTTCCAGTGAGCACTCAGGGTTGATTTCCTTTAGAATTGATAGGTTTGTTCTCCTTGCAGTCCAGGGGACTCTCAAGAGCCTCCTCCAGCACCACAATTCAAAGGCATCAATTCTTCGGCGGTCTGCTTTCTTTATGGTCCAGCTCTCACTTCCATACATCACAAGAAAGACCATACATATCAATAATTTGTAAAATGTCCTGATTCCAAGATAAAATTGTCCTATTTTTCAAATTGAGCATCTCTTTAAAAGCAGCCAGTACTAGATCCGATCCTATCCCCTTTTTCAGTTTCAGCTAGAATTTAATAGCATGGGTGTGTACTATAGCCTTCACAGTGTGAAGGCCCAGCAAGAATATGTATAATAGTTTCTTTTATTATAGAGCTAATCTATTAAGTATTTATACTCTTTTTGGCAGTCATCAGATATGTAGAATAGGAGTACTTTAGGGATGGCTACAGTTAGTGAGTAATAATAATTATGATTCTGACTTACAGCTTTATAGGGTTTCCTAGATAACAGGTTACTTAGAAGTAGTTTGCCATTCTCTTTTAATGGGGGCCCTCTAGGACTGTATACTTTTCCCAAAGCCACCAAGACTGGCTATTCTCCACAGGAGACACAGAAGGGAAATTTAGTCCTAACCTCTGGCTCCACAGCTAGATCCCAAATCACTGAGTTATCTTTTCAGATATTAGTGGGGTAAGCCAGTATTAAATATGAACAGGAAAGTATTCCTGTTTCATAAGTTGAAACAATAATCACTAATTCACTGGAAAATCGTTGACAGCTTTAACCCAATATGGACACTTGAACTGCATCCTGAAGCATTAATTACTTTTAAATGTCATGTTTAATATTTTAGCATCCAAATTAATGTTTAATCACTTGTCCCCAATCCTTTCCTTACATTCTGGTAGGTTAGTTTCCACATCATCTCTTGGCAAAGGCAATAGATTCCAAAGGTTAAATAATGTATTGCATTAAAAGGCTTTCCTTTTAATATATTTTAAGTGTATTGCTTTTCTTTTATCATGCACCTTCTGGTCCTCATGCAACTGAAAAAGTAAACAGGATTTGCTATTCCACCTGGCCATTACTATTCATAATTCTGCATTCTACCCTGCTATGTATTCATAATGCTTAATGTTTAGCAGTCCTTGTTTGCAGTGCTTTTGAGGTGCAACATTTCACCCAGATGACGTGCAACTTTCCTATTATTTTCTTTGGAGAACAGAGAAGAGAGGATGAAGAGGAAGGAATCCAACAGGACATGATATCCTGCAGAATAAACAAATAAACTCTGTCTACAGACGATCAAATACTGTAGTTTAGAAAATTGTGAACAGTATCTCATGTGGTCCTCTTCCACACAAAAACAGCAGTTCTTGAAAGCAGCTTTACTGTAGCTTTCTGGCAGCACCTTTACTGTATTCTAGTGAGAGAGGCTTTCCTGCATGGTTGTTGTATGTATTTGAATACCACTGCCATGTCAGCAGAGTTCGTCACTTAGGTCTTTCCATCCATTTGCAGCTCTTACTCATTTCTAAAGTACAAGATCCTAGAGAGCTCTGATCTGCCCATGGTGACACATGCTTAGTTGCATCCTGACTGGATTCCTGTCATGCGCTCTATGTGGGGCTGCCTCTGGAGAGTGTCCAGAAACTGGACAGCCAGTCCAAGCTACAGCAGCCAGATTGCTGACTGGGGCTGGTTACAGAGATCACATAACACCCCCCAGTTACAGCAATTCCACTGGTTGCCCATCCATTTCCAGGCTCAGTTCAGAGTGCTATATAGGATCTAACCTCTATAGCCCTAAGTGACTTGGATCCAAGCTATCTCAAGGATCGCATCTTATGAGCCTCCTTGGGTATAAAGATCATCACACCTTTCTTTTGGTCCTATCACTTTCACAGGAGTGTTTGATGGAGACACAGGAGAGGGCCTTCTCTGTTGCTGCTCCCAGAGGTTGGAACACCCTCCCACAGGAGGTCAGGCTAGTCCTGTCTTTGTCCTTCCACAAGCAGGCAAAGACCTTTCCCTTCAGGCAGGCTTTCCCTCAGTGACCTGAGTGGCATTTTTTAATGTTGTGTCTTACTGCTTTGAATATGTTCTTAGTCGTCGTCGTCTAGTCGTTAGTCGTGCCCGACTCTTCGTGACCCCATGGACCAGAGCACGCCAGGCCCTCCTATCTTCCACTGCCTCCCGTAGTTGTGTTAATTTCATGTTGGTTGCTTCGCAGAAACTGTCCAGCCATCTCATCCTCTGTCGTCCCCTTCTCCTCTTGCCTTCACACTTTCCTAACATCAGGGTCTTTTCCAGGGAGTCTTCTCTTATGAGATGGCCAAAGTATTGGAGCCTCAGCTTCAGGATCTGTCCTTCCAGTGAACATTCAGAGTTGATTTCCTTTAGAATGGATAGGTTAGTTCTCTTTGAAGTCCAGGGGACTCTCAAGAGCCTCCTCCAGCACCACAATTCAAAGGCATCAGTTCTTCGGCGGTCTGCTTTCTTTATGGTCCAGCTCTCACTTCCATACATCACGACAGGAAAAACCATAGCTTTGACTATTTGGACTTTTGTTGGCAAGGTGATGTCTCTGCTTTTTAAGATGCTGTCAAGGTTTGTCATCGCTTTCCTCCCAAGAAGCAGCAATACATAGTACAGTATTGCTATTGTTTACCATTTCTTAGAGTACTATTTGTTTGATCTTTTTTTAGTATTTCTATACTTACTCTTTTTAGCTTTAAAAGTTGTAATGATGTAAGCTGCCTCAGGTCTTTTTTTAGAAGAAAGACAGGGTAAAAATATTTTAAACGAATTTAAATAAATATCCAGGATTATGCAATACTCAATATATCATATCCATTACAGCCCCGTGCACAAACTATTCAGTAAATAGAAGAATGTGTAATAAAATTGCATCAGTATCAGGACTCATTTCCAAGTATTAGTAGTAGGAAGTGAAAATCTCTAGATGACCTAGGTTAACAGCATAGCGCAGCAACCTCCTCAAGTGATGATTGACTGACTTTGGTTAACAGGCTGCCAGAAACAACAGATTTGTGCTTGCCCTGCAGAGCAGGATTTGAAACCAGGATCAAATTGATTGAAACATACATTTCATACATCTTAGGAAGCATGATCCTAAAGTCACTTTGTTCATCAGTTGCTTATTTTGTAGGAGTGGTTGCAAGGTCGTCTTTTGCATTCTTCCTTGCTGCTCCGAGAAATGATATGATCACACAAGCTTGTGACCATGCCAGTGAATGTTGATCAGTCTTTCATTCCTCTCACCTTTGCTGAAAATTATACACACTATTACGAGATAGGCAATTCCACTATGTTATTGGATTGCATAATAAGGTAACTCAAATATTGTTAATGTTTCTTTTACAGTGGCAGCCCATGACATTGTTATAAGCCCTCATGCAAATTTTATCATTGCTTTTGCAATTATTGTGTTTTTTTTTTAACTTGAAGTGTCTGTAAACGTGTGACAGATAAGCACTGAGAAGCAAGGGCTGGCTGGTATTCCTTTGGTTATGTCCATCCCATAATTTACACCTCAACAACATATCTTAAAACATTGTATTAGTTATCTGTAATACAAGGTGAATTGGTGCTTGTTCTCCACTTCTCCTTTAGGTCAAAATGCGGTTACTGAGTTGTGTTCCCCTCACCTTTCATTCAAAGAGCAGATTTCCAAAACCCAACCACAGCTGAAGTGGGATTCCAGCTTTTCAGGGGTAATTATCCCTCAATCTGTAGCAATTTACACACCATTAAGAAAGTCCAAATTAAATGTTCTTACCTGGGAGCATACCTCAGTTCCATGGTGATTTGAAGACCCCCATCTTACAGCTGTTCTTGCTTGATTGGGAGGAGTGGGGAAACTACTTTTATTTGTTTGTTTCTTATGCTTGGAAAAATTCAGCAAGTTAGTGGGAGCTAAGTGGAAACCAACACGAAACATAATGTGTTACAATTATCTCTCAAATACGGATGGGACTGCAAAGCTGTGGACAAGCAAATGCAGACCTGTTCCTCTGTGGGGCAGTTTGTTTCCTTGGTATGTATCTCTCTGGAGCAGGCTTCCTGTAGAACATCAAATGAATGTAAGCCTGAAGCAAACACATTTTCTATAGATTTCGCATATTGAACCGTTTTGAAAGCCTGCTATTGTGGGGAAAACAAATAAAGGTCACCACAAGCAGTCAGTGACTCTGTCTAGCTTTTTCTCCAGTTGTAGAATACTCATTCTCTTAAGTGATTCAAGACCCACACTCCACAGCAACTGTTTTCAACAGAACTATTAATGTGGCCCATTGGTTCTAATTATAAGGTGTTCTCCTGCACCCACTGCTAGTCTGTGGAAAGCAGAAGTCTCTAGTTATGAGACAGTAACAACATGATCACACCTTTGCCTCAGTGTTCCCTCAGATTTCTTTTCACCACAGTTTGGGCATGAAGGATAATGTAGCCTAGTTACAGAGCAATCTAAGTGATCACCCAGCCGCACAACCTGTTCTCCACTCATTAAACCATCCTTTCCTTCTTTTGTCAGGAACTGTGGAAATGGGGGTTCCATTCCATTGCAGAAAAAGGGTTGTGTCTGCTATTTTACTCCTATATGGGCATTGTCTTAGAATAATAGTTATCTTAGAACTACAGGGTTGGAAGGGACCCTATGGATTCAAGGAGGGACAGTGAGGAATTGAACCCCCCCCCCACCTCTAGCTCTTCATCCAGAAACCTAAACCACTTAGCTATCCACATTCAAAATGTCCTATTCATATCTCAATGGCTGGTGTGTGCAATTTGGTTGTTTCTTTAATTCTTTATTAAATTTTATCCTGATTTTTTTACTTGAACACTCTCTGAACAATTCAGCATTTTAGAATAGTGAAACAACAATTAGCAATCAATATGGTTTAAAATACAAAGTAGGCAGAAATACAACATTAGTACCAAACCATGGTGAAAAACAAGAATCTGGTTAATAAGAGAGTATTTGCAGTGCCAAAAAGACTCCACACTCAATACCAGGCCAGCTTCCCTGAGAGGGAAAGTGTTTAACAGCTGGCAAACCAAAAGTAGAAAAACTGTCTCAGATACAGGTAAACATATCTGTCAGTTTCAGTTCTGTTGAGCTGTTGTTGCTCCCAGATTTTCAATCCTGGCCTTGGTTTGGTGGGCTGCCTTTCACCAGAAAACTAGATCACTCTCTTAACACACACAGTAGCATCCTTCAGACTTGGGAGAATATGGTAACATGTTCTGAATAGAGGTCTTGGAACAGTGTTTAGTGTGGCTGAGAAGGCCAATTCAAGAGTGGTAGTCCCTTCCACACTGAAGACAAATACAATCTGTCCCCTGTCCAGCTCCCTGATTTTGCTGCTTTCGGGACTGCCTCTTTGCCTCAGCCTACTGAACAAGGTGCAAATGTCACACTCTGTATTGGTTGTATTAATTGGTTCACGGGAGGCACATTTACTATACTCGTATGAAATCTGTACAGAACTGCTTTCCCATATCTCAGATCACTAATCACCTTAGCACAAGGGACAGAAAATCCTGAACAGAAGCCTCTCAAGGTGACCTTTTGGAGTAACTGCATATGGGGGAAATGGCTGTCCCTTCAGGTTTATGGTTCCTAAAATGTTTAGGTCTTTGAAGGCTAAAAAAGCGGAGCATTGGGCTCCAAAACAGACCAAGTCACTGTGGTTGTTCTAGACCTGCAATGGCGAACCTATGGCATGGATGACACAGCTGGCACGCAGAGCCCTCTCTGCAGCCACGTGAGCCATAAGTCTTAGGATCCACTACCCATGGCAGCCAAACCTGAGGAAGCAGCTGCAGCTGCAGTGCTAGTGCCCCAACAGGTGGCAGGCCAGGATCCAGAGCAGCACCTCCATGCCCGGGATTCCAATTTCCACCACCGCTACCACCGCCCACTGGTTATGGTTTTTATTCCTAGGTTGGGCATTTGGGCTCAAAAAGGTTAACCCTCACTGTTCTAAACCAATGAGATATGCTCTGAGATATGTATAACATAGTGTTCCTAATAGTCTCTATAGCTCCAATATTGGGCACCACCTGAAACTTTAAAGCAGCCTCCAAATGTAGACTCATGTATAATGCAGTGCAGCAGTGTAAGTGGACCCATCTCTATCTGTTCCAAAAAGAACCCAGATCTCTGGTTGTTTCTCATTTTGAATTTTCAGCAAATAAGTGGTTGCCTTTTTTTTTCTCTTCCTCTCTTCTGCAGCATTTACCAAAAGTACTTTTCCGTTGGATTTAAATTCAAGTAAGGTGGTCAATGGAATGAAACCGCAAACAGAAAAAGAAAAATACTAAAGCAACAAAGAGCATGCAGTTTCACTGTGGGAAATTCAGCTCTGCACCATTTTCTTCATCTCTGGCTGCAGTCAAGAACAGCTGTATTTACAAAAGCTGTGCCGATTCTGTGGTTCAACATATGCCAAATAGTGACTGAAAACAACATCTCCACTGTGTAGTGAAAGTGAAGCAAGGTAAACCTGAAGATGCACCATATACTGTAAAATGCCAAAGCATCTTGTGGTATGAAGCTCTGTAACCTTTTGCTTTTCCTTCTATCAATCAAGCCTCAATCAACTTCTCATACCACTTGTGAATTTCTTTTATTGAGTTTTTAAAATATACATATCCAGATATATACATACATAAACTACTTCATATATTTTAATTTCAAAGATATGATAAAATTTCAGACAACGTATAAGCACATTTTATATTAATCAGGAACTAAGTACTGTAACAGAAATTGCTTTGTGTGTAAATAAGATATTTTATGACAAAGTATGGAAAGGTACTGTATATGCATAATTAGCATTTTACAACAAAAGGTGCTTCAGATGTATTATGCAGTGATTTTATCAGAAATAATTTAAATCTGAAACAATTAGTTGATTTTGCTTCAGTTTGGGGAAAGTTGAGATTGCATCCCGTAATTCATCCTGTTCCCTGAACCACACTCAGTGAAAAATACCTAATCCAAATTTCTCCCAAACTGGAAAAAAAAATCAGTAATTTATTATAAGCCACTTTTTATGATTAAGCATTAGAATCTCTTTAAAAACTAAAAATATCTTAATAATGTAATGAAATATTTTTATTCCTCATTGGATCTTCATATTTGAGAACCAGAGTCGCAATATCTATTTTTATACTAGGAAACCTCCTTAGGAACATCTGTAATTTAATAAGCAGATAGGAATCATTTGGCAAGGAAGGGTGAGTGTATATGAGTATCCAGGCTTTTAAAGAGCAATTTCTAATCATAATGGTATTTCTACTCTGTCTTTATTAAGTTTACTGAAATGTCACTTTAATTTTGAAGTGTTAACAGCTGTTCGCAGTGTTTTAGTTGAATACTGTCGTCTCCATTGATGAATTCAGCTAATTTTTTTTCTTGATGTTTCTAATAAAACCCCAAAGCAATCTCATCTTCAGCTCTACCTGGTGTAATTATTGTTGGTTTATTGCACATATCTTGGTTCTGATCTGTGAACTGCACTTGGTTCCAAGCTAAGCCCTCGTAAAATTGTCTAGAGAGCCAATGCAGTTACTAAACTGGAGATTTTTCTAGTGTTACAGATAGTATTGCAGTGGCTCAATGCTATGAACTTCTTCTTGAGATAACTGTTCATTCTTCAAAGACCCTGATTACTTTAATTGCAATGTCCATCATGAGGTCCACTTTAATTACTAGAAATTTCTGGACGGGTACCAAATGTGTAGTGGATAGTGAGCTATGGAGGACATTGTCTCCATCCCTGCAATCCAAGGCAGGAAAATACCAAGAAAAGCCCAGTACCCCATTAGGTTTATAGAGCTGCTGGCTGTTATCAAATTCTGCAAAGCCTTTGTACTGCTACTTGCTGGAATTGAAGTCCAAGTTGCCATCAACAACTCCACTACTGTCTGGTACAAGAAACAGAATGGATCTTGATCCAAAACACTGCTGGTCCTCATCCTGTGCCATTGCTGCATTTGTCACATCTCTCTGGTAGCAGTGTATGCGGCAAGCAAGACAAATCATCTGGCATATTTTCTAAGCAGGTTCCACCAGGAAATACACAAGTCAGAACCTAATTCTGAGCTTTTTGGCTCAGTTCAAGAGACGGGGTTGATTTCAAATCAGCATGTTTCAGCATTGAACCAAAAGCTGCAGCAGTACTGCATTTAAGTGGGGAACGGGTCTGGCTTTCTGGAAGGTGTATCTTTCCTCACCTTGCAGGACAGGAATCTGTAAAAGTGTTCATCCTTTCTCCTATTCACTATGGTTGTCTTCAGAGAACGTACTGCACCTTCATTGCCAAGGCAACATTGATTTCCCTGTGTCCAGTCATTAAGCCAGGTTTACTGCTGACCGCCCTTCTGGCCTTTTGTCATCCTCAGAGAAACAGCATTGGTCTTCCATCGAAGACCACATTCAGGAGGATCTGAATGTAGGACAGCCAAACTAGATTCAAACTAGATTCCAACTATAATCTATAAACATTAGTGTGTCACTGTTACAACAAGCCTTCTATTCTGATTTGTATCTGACCATTTTTTTCCAAATTCTACATTTCCTACTATTCCTGTTGGATTGAAGGTTATCCTTCAATTGAGGTTTAGCCGTGTTATCAACCCACTTTATTCCACATTCTTTACTACACTCCTACTGGAACGCACAAAATGCTCTTGCAGAATGAAGATCCATTCCTGGCACCTGCTCCACGCTGTCTGCCTGGGAGCTTCTCATTGATACTTATGCAATTCATGAAGACTCCTCTCAGCCTATAGCCATTGCCTCTTTGGGGCTCCTGTCAACCAAGGTAGCCTTCCTTGCATTCTAGGAAGAGTCTGTACATTGCACATTGAATGTGGATCAGCTTTATTTAGTTTGGCACCCAGATAGGGTTATAGTAGGGCCCCCTTATCCATGGGATCAGTATTCACTGATTCACTTATCTACAGTCTGAAAATACAGGTATTAAATACATTACATGGGAAAAAATAGAAATACAGATCTTTAAGATGTAATGATCAGAACTGACCACACCAGACACTGTACTATATAGGTAAGCTCCCACCATTTCATTTAGTCTCCCAGCAGCTTGTGGCAGCTTCCTCTATGTTCCGGAGCAACATTGTTGTAAAACTCAGAGCAGAGCTGGCTGGTGAGGCAGGAGGAGGGGCTCTAACTTGAGCCAAACTGCCACATGGGAAAGGTTTCCCATCTCCCACCCTTCCTTGTCTTCCAGCTACCCCCTTCCTCAATACTTCCAGGCAAACAAGGAAATGCATTCTTAATTGTCTTCAAAGAAGAAAACCCTCAGAGGCAGCAGAGATTGTGTGTGTGTGTGTGTGTGTGTGTGTGTGTGTGTGTGTGTGTGTGTGTGTGTGTGTGTGTGTGTGTGTGTGTGTGTGTGTGTGTGTGTGTGTGTGTGTGTGTGTGTGTGTGTGTGTGTGTGTGTGTGTGTGTGTGTGAGAGAGAGAGAGAGAGAGAGAGAGAGAGAGAGAGAGAGAGAGAGAGAGAGAGAGAGAGAGAGAGAGAGACTAAGATGGTCATCTTGAGTCTTCAGCATGTTGAGGAATGAGAAGATTTCAACTGGGCTCTTACTCATAGAGACCCCATCAAGATAAAAATTATAGGTATGGAGAGTTCTGGGTCCAACAGACTGTGTTAGCAATAATCCATACTTATGCCAGGAGGGAGGCCTTGGAACTGATCCCCCATGGATGCAGGGGTCCTACTGTATTTTTTGCCCTGACCATCCTTCTTACTTAAAATACTCTCAGTCTCTCACTTCTCTTAGAATATTATGCAATGTACCTTTTTTTCTATCAGCTTTGGAAAAAGCCTTGCAAATGTTTGATGCAAGGATTGTGCTTGTATTTTACAATCAGAGAACAGGTCCTACTTAATAGTTTCTACATGGTTGTTCCTGGCTCATTCTGCCCTGAAAAAAGGACTCTGAGGATCTTCCCAATGTCTTGCCAAATGGCCTATGAAAACACTCACATTCACATAAGATTCTTTCACCAACAGCTCCAAAACATAATTTATTTATTTAAAATATTTTTATCCCCCCTTTCTTCTTAAAAAGAACCCAAGGCGGTCATTCCATCAGCATACTAGCCACCTCTGCTGCCTTTTAGAATCTCCCTACCTGAACAGCGGCTGAGTTCCAACTATTAACATTTGTTCAACATGATGACACTATGACCTAGGCACCGATTTCTCACTGGGATGCTTCTTCAATGAGACCAGTTCTCTCCACTGTGCTCCAATGAAGACGGATGTATTCCTACATTCTGGATATTTCTGAAAGTAAATTCACTAGTCTTTATTGGTGCAGTTCTGCATAAATGCGGAATGTGAACGGTTTAGTTCTGCATAAATGCAGAGCCATATATGTGACTATACAGATGACCACTTAGAGAACAAATATTATAGAGCCGAGCTGTGCAGCTTGCTTTTCCTTTTGAAGAAGCATAGCCATTACCTTTTTAATTCCATTTTCCCCTCAAAACAAACAAAAAAAGAATGAAAAAAGCTGCTTTTACTATAAAACCCCCCAAACCATTTATCATAAAATTTTTATTTCAGAATCCTTCCCAATGTAGTGCTTATTTAATTGATTTTTTTAAAGTAAAATTTCATGTTGTGATAATATCTTAACCGATTCCACTTACTATGCTTTTGTTGATCTTTATAAATAGACCATCCTCAGTCTGAAGCTTTCGCGTAAAATTAAAATAAACATGAATTAAAACATTTGCTTTTCGAAGAAGATGTATTTAGAAGATGTATATTAATTACCTTTGGCTCGTAGAGGACTTATTTATTCTTGATTTGTAACTTTAACATGGGAGAGCAAGCATTTGGTGATTTTTAAAGCTGTTAATATATTAAAAGTCTCCTCAGTTTCACTTAGATTAGATAAGTGTGTTTTCATTTAACTAGCTTAAATTAAATTTCATTAATCCAGCAATGAGATCTTTTAAATAATGGAGATTCTAATGTGCGAGTTGTTTTCTTGATTATATTTCATGCAAACTGATTCCTAGTGTTATTGAGCATTTTCTTTCCATTGTTGTTGTTTAGTCATTAAGTCATGTCCGATTCTTCATGACCCCCATGGACCAGAGCATGCCAGGCCCTCCTGTCTTCCACTGCCTCCCAGAGTTTGGCCAAATTCATGTTGGTAGCTTTGAAGACACTCTCCAACCATCTCGTCCTCTGTTGTCCCCTTCTCCTCTTGCCTTCACACTTTCTCTTTCCATAGAACCACCAAATATTAAAACCTATGTACTGATCTCCTTCCGCACATTAGATAAAGTTTTCCATATTATTGCAGCTGAAAAGCCATCAAGAACATTTTAAGATGGTTTCATTGTTTGTCTGCCAAGCCCCTGGTCTTCGAAGCCTTTTGAAATTTGGATGCTGGTTTCAACTTTTGTCAAGAGGGTAGATGGTTGGAATGTTTTGCAACCTGAATTGGATGTAGTGAACAGTTTGCTTTCAGTTTTCTGTGTGGAAAGAGGAGGAATGCCTTGGAGCAAAGCACTGAAGCAAAATTCAAACCAAGCCTTATTCTAATGTAATGCCTCTTCAGAGATGCTTCACGGGTTGCTTTTCTCAACCCATCCAAGAAAAACCCTCTGCATTTTATGACTTAGTTAGAAGGCTGCTTTTGGGCCATGTGGCGAAAGCAGCAAAAGAGTTTTTACTGTGTATCAGAGCAAGCATTGAGTAAAATGTGTGCATACTTCAGGTGCCAATGGATTTTTGAAGCAGCAGTGAAGTATCTGTTCCTTTTAATGGATGACATAACATTGCCTTTCTCTTACGATTCTATTTGCCCTTTGGGAAACCATGGGTTTTACTGGTTTTCTGGCTTTACAGCCTATTGTATGAAGGCAGAAGATGTAGAGCTCTGTGGCTAGATGTTATGGCACAAAGATGATCAAAACAATACTTCTCCAGTAAAGCTCTGTCAGACCTACAGCACTCTAGAATGCCCACTAGGATATTAACTATCCCAGAACCCATTACTAAAGAAATAAGGAGGCCCTTTCATTCCTTCTCCTGCCATCCAGCAGCCATTCCATCAGTCTGTGAGAAAAGAAATAGGGTTGTTGCTCAATTGGTTAGTTGAGCAGCCAGCCATTTTGGGCTGCTCCTCTTTCTGAACCTGATCTCCTCTTAGCTGGTCATGATAAAAAGACCAAGAGTTTCCATTATAGACATTACAGCATTAATGCCAGGAGCTGCAGTCTGACAACATCTGGCAGGGGGGTGTTTCACATTGCCTATCACTGCTTTAGTCCCATGTCAGTGTCATTCCCCTCACTAGCTCCTATTTGGCACTCATTCATGCCTGTGAAGTTTCCTTTCCATTGTAAACAGAAATCTTCAGTCAGAGCTCCTCCACACAAAAGATCCTGAAAACTGCCTGCTTAGAGCCTCCTCTCATAGCAGCCAGACACAGAGCAGAATATGCCTGTGCAGGCATACCATCCCACATGTGTGTCTTTAACACAGCCATGGGTTTGTCTGATCCTGTGTAACACTGAAAACGCTCTAAGTACGTGCCATCAATTCACTTCCAACTTATGGAGAATCTATGAAAGAAGACCTTCCAAAATGTCCAGTCAGTAACAACCCTGCTCCTGTTAAACATAAGGCTGTGGTTTCCTTTAATGAGTCGACCCATCTCATATTGGGTGCACCGTATTTTCCTGTTGCTCCCCATTTTCCCTTGCATTATTGACTTACAGTATAATTATGTGCTTAGAATATGATGATCTCAGTTTTATCCTTTTTGCTTTGTGGGAGAGTTCAGGAGAGATTTGATCTAGCACATCCTGTTTTTCTGGTGGTCCACAGTATCCTACAAGGCCGCATTTCAAATGAATCATTTTTTTACACCCTCCAACTTTCTTCACCGTCCAAATCTCACATTTGTACATAGTAACTGGGAAGATCATAGCCGTTAACAAACACATATCTTATTAAAATAAAAGTGAATGACTCAGGCTTGAGAAGCACAGCTGGAGAGCTATACTGGAGAGAGCTTTGAAGAGCTCCCCCCCCCGGTGGGGCCACAAAATGGAGGGGACACATGTTGACTCCAGATTGTATGTTAGCCACCGTCAGAATAGAATAGCCATAAAGGTAAAGGTAAAGTTTCCCCTTGACAATTTTTGTCCAGTCGTGTTCAACTCTAGGGGGCGGTGCTCATCCCCGTTTCCAAGCCATAGAGCCAGCGTTTTGTCTGAAGACAATCTTCCATGGTCACATGGCCAGTGCGACTTAGACACGGAACGCTGTTTACCTTCCCACCGAGGTGGTCCCTATTGATCTACTCGCATTTGCATGCTTTCAAACCGCTAGGTTGGCGGGAGCTGGGACAAGCGACGGGTGCTCACTCCGTAGTGTGTATTCGATCTTACGACTGCTTGGTCTTCTGACCCTGCAGCACAGGCTTCTGCAGTTTAGCCCACAGCGCCACCACGTCCCTATAGCCATAGAGTAGATCACATTTTGGAGGGAGAGATAGAACCTCTATTGGTGCAAACCTCCTCTGGGTACTACCACTGAGTGGGTGCCCGCTGGATTGGGCGAGGCGCTAAACCACGGATCCGCTGTTTGACCAGGAAATGAATCCACCAAAGTGCCAAACCAGCAGTCATGCCCATCTCTGTTCCTAACCTATTCAAAAACATACAATTCCATCATGGAGAGAAGGGAATGATGGTGCAGTGGGAATGTGGCAGGAAGCAAGCTGACAGAATCAGTGGACTTAAAGGATCCACAGCTTTCCTAGTCCCTGGATATCCCCCAGCTGTCTACATCAGTCCTTAGTAGCATGAATTAATTTAGTCTCCTGTTGGTTTCAACTGAAAGAGGAAAAGAGCAGGTAGAGGGGAAAGATGTGAAAACACCACTCTTCCTGCACCTCTGCCCTCTTAATGTGAGTGATGCTAGAACAGCCTGAGATAAGGGTGAAGATTGTTTTACAGATGTGGCATGCAGGGAGATGGTACTTCTACATGTACAACAGGTGACGACTCGTTTTTAGGATATTTTCCCCTCACATAGCCTTCTGTTTCAGTTGGTTGCCTGATCATCTGGAATACTGTCTGGTACGATGGGCTACACACGAAACAGGGAGGAAAGAAAGCCCATTTCCATGAATACAGCTATGTGCATGACAAAAAAATTATGAGCCAAGCCAATGTGGAGATGAAATTGCCCATTGGCTTCTGTCTTGTTCTTTCAGCTGCATCTTTGATTCACAAAAATATGAAATAAAATATTTTTGTAGGAAGGCTAACCATAAGAATGACAAAGAGCACACACAATTCAGAATAATGTCTTGAAAGCTTATTATTGTAGCAGATTTGTAGAATATACTAGGCTTCTGTCCATCATACTGTCTACACGAAAAGGTGAAAAGCCCAAATTTCTTCAAGAAAATCTTCTTCCCAGTATCTCTAGCATATTGTACTTGATCTTTAGATCTGTTTTGCTGTGTTGGCCTGTCACATGATAGCCACTGTAAATAAATCTCATTGCAGTCGCAGCCTGAGTTTCTGTCTCTCTGAACTTTCTCTCTTAACACCTGCATTTGTAGGGTATTAATTATTATTTGATCCTTTTGTTTTCTGAATTCATTCTGATCACTTATACTACTTCCTGAGCAGTCCCTTGCTTGTATCTTATTACAGTGTTTTGGCAAAGAGGGTAATTCACAGGGTTGTTATTGCATTAATATTTTAAGGCACTTAGCATTTATACCAAAATGGCATAAAACTTAAGTTCCAAAACACTTCTTAAAATATCCTTTTAAAGAAGCTTTAAAAGAAACTAGAATAGTTACTGAATTCATCTTTATTTCTTTATTTGTGGAGTGTGGCTTCTGTTACAATCTTATCATTCCTCTAAAGGCTAACTTGCCAAAGGTAACTGCATTCCATGCAACTTATTTCTTCCAAGCACTCCTTTCTACTATTGCATGCTTCCTTTCTCACTGAAATCCTCTGGCTGTTTTTGACCAGGAATGCTGTGCTTTTGAAGGTCAGTAAGAATACAGCCCTTTCATTGTCGCACATTTAAGCAATGAGATCACTTTCACTGGCTGACATGCCAAGGAACTGGGTTTTTCCATTCTTGCTTTTTCTTAGGTTCTTTCTAGTAATGCCTTTGCAAGTAGATTTTGAAACATGTTATGTACTAAAATAAAAGGCAGCATTGTCAAAAGGCTAGCCTTAGACCACGTGCTGCTTCGTTTTTGAAGATCGTCCCACGGGTGGAAGTAAGTATGTTGTTTGTTCTGATCTGCTGAGTGCAACAATTGTTCCTGAGCCTTAAGCAGAATAGAGGGGAGGGCAAAGAGAACAGCATTTTGAAAACGGTATTTTGTACAGAATAGGAAGGAAGGCGGTCCTCCCCCATCACTATATTTCAATAAAGCCCCAAAAAAGCCTTTTTCAAAAATAAGAAAACAAACCATATTCTGCTTATTTGCTTGTTTTGTAGCTCAAAGAAAATTTAATTGAACGTTAGACTCTGATCTAGTGAACAGACAAGGGGATGCAGGTCAGAGAGACAAGGATTAAATCAGCTGCAAACAACCCATTGTTCTCCAGATGTTTTGGACTTAAAACTCACAATGCCCTTGACAGCAAGGTGAGTGCTACGGGGGCTGTAAATGTTGTGGTTCAAAACATCTGGAGGGCTCTTGGTAGCTTATCTGATTCAAAGTCCTATCTTAGTCATAGCGAGCCCTACATGGACTTAACCTTGTCAGAACCTTCTATACATCACTTTAGAAATATAGTAGGAAAGTTCTTCAGAGCAAAGAGGGACACTGCATGCTTCAGAGGCTTCGCACATCAAGAAGCTGCTGCACAAGGAACAAAGAAGAATATAGAGGGAAAAAACAAGTTTTAGGCTGACCTTGGTCTGTGACGCACTTGTGTTCTACATGAGGTCTTTACATGGAACAGCATAAAATATGGTTCTAATATGAATGTGAAATGTAAATTTTAAGAAAGGTTGTACCTATGATGCTGTTGAAGCTCTAAGATCCTCAGTTATAAATTGGAATGACCCATCTGATAGGTTTGGTGAAAAAGGCAACACCATAAGAACTCTAAAATGTTTTGAAATTAAGAGTTCTGGAGGTGGCTTTGTGGTCTTGTATACAAGTATAAGAAGGGACGTGGTGGTGCTGTGGGCTAAATCGCAGAAGCATGTGCTGCAGGATCAGAAGATCAAGCAGTCGTAAGATCGAATCCATGTGACGGAGTGAGCGCCCGTCACTTGTCCCAGCTCCCACCAGCCTAGTGGTTCGAAAGCATGCAAATGCGAGTAGATTAATAGGGACCACCTCGGTGGAAAGGTAACAGCGTTCCGTGTCTAAGTTGCACTGGCCATGTGACCATGGATGATTGTCTTCAGACAGAACACTGGCTCTATGGCTTTGAAATGGGGTTGAGCACCGTCCCCTAGAGTCGAACATGACTGGACAAAAATTGTCAAGGGGAACCTTTACCTTTATCTTTCATACAAGTACAGTGCTGCCCCGCATAGCAACGGTAATCCGTTCCGAAAAAATCGCTGCTATCTGGATTTTTCGCTATGTTTAATGCGTTCCTATGGGGAAAAAACTCACCGCTATGCGGAAATCCTCCATCCGGCCGCCATTTTTGCTGCCCGGTAAGCGAGGAAAGGGCGCGAAAACACTGCGGGCGGCCATTTTTTTTACCCGCCGGCCTTTTTGGAGCCACTGATCAGCTGTTTTAAAAACATCATTATGCGATAATCGGTAAGCGAAACGCTTACCGATAATCGCAAAGCGATGTTTACCCATTGAAAACATCGTTATGCGATCGCAAAAACGTCATCGCTATGCGGATTCGTCGTTAAACGGTGCGCTCGTTAAGCAAGGCACCACTGTATTAAAAGCGTCTCATTTGGAAGAAATGCAAACTAAGTCATATAGGTATATTCAGAGCATTAGATTTTAAAACTGCTGCACTGAAACCATGTAGACCTTTTCTAAAAGTTGTATTGGCTTCTTTAAATCAAACAATAAACAAATGTGTCCAAGAACTGATGTAAAACTGGTTAGGTTTTGTAGACAGGGCAGAGCTCTGCAAATATTTCTCTAAACAAGTGTTCTATCAGGATGTGAAATCAAAGCATTTTTGAAGTCTTTGTTCCACTCTCCTTCCTCTCAGGATGCATTTTTAGGACCACACCCTGACCTCCTCCCACAAAGGGATTGATCCCTCCCTTAGTCTGGCTGCTCAGATATTGGCAGATGATTTGAACTATGTTAGCTTTATGAAACTATCAAAACATACATTGTCTGGGGCTCCAGAAGCCAACACAGTTCTCCGGTTTGGGTCTCTGCAACATCCATGCTGCAGTACAGAAACTGGCATCTGAAAACGTAACAGAAAACATCTCGATTGATATGCTGATCACGGGGGGTGGTGTGACAGCACACTGGAGAAGTCATATCCACCTTTCTCCCAGGTGACCAACATTTAGGTGTCTTCAGGCTTGCATATTTTAGTGGTCTGTAAGGGTATCCACTATTCTCGCATTTGTATTTTATTTAGGTGCCTGTCTCTTAGAATTGAGAACTATGGGATTTTTAATATAAACATTCTGAATGCCAGATCCCTGTAAAGAAATTTTATTTGATGTAAGGGTTCATGGACTACAGCCCATTTCATGAGTTTCAAGAAATTCATAGAAACATTTGCCAGATTAAATTTAGCCAAGATGCTGCAAAACTCTTTCGTCATCAGAGCTTGAACAAATCATTGGCTCTCAAGACTACGTAATTTCAGACTATGTGAATTAGAATGGGTGTATTACTGGCCATGATTCTTTCAAAGAGGAACAAGATAGTGTTATAAAACATGCTAAAGTCTAGACATAATCAGCTAAGCATACTGAAGTAGCTGTTATAGGCACAAACAATAATTTGTGTGTACTTAGTAGATTTATTGCTTTCTTTTAATTTCCAGTTTCATATCACAATAATCTGGTGAAAATCCTCTCCCGTCAAAAGTAGGCTGTCATGATGGGGAATTTTGGAAAAACAATTCCAAAGTCTGCTGGGGCATGCTCAATTATTTCTATGCTTCCTTGGGCCAAAGTCATTATAAGTTGCCCACCAACTTGTACCTAGAGAAGTACAGTAATATGTGCTTATTTGCACATCTGGATTTGTAGTAATCTTGTGATGGTAAATAGCCAGTAATAGAAATGTCAGAGCATTTCATGGTCAGGCATGTTCATCTGTACAAATTTTTGCACACCTGTCACCCGTGTGTGCTCCCAAATCTGGTCAGCTGCATTAATTTGCAGATTGATGGGGCAATCAGGCCAACAAATCAAAAGCTTCCTCAAATGGAAATGGCATCATGAAAGTTACCTGGCGGACACCAGCTTCTGCTTCCTCTGTGGAACTGTAGATGCTATACTGTAATATAGCAGCTGTGTCTATCTTCTGTCTTATCTGTCTAGGAAAAGAAAGAGCCTTGATTGCATTGGTGGTTGGTTCCTGGCCATGGGGGATTCTGGGACTTGTGGTTTTAAAAAGTAATTTTCCCAAGCTTTGGTATATGGGTGTCTGTGGAACGTTTTAGATGTTTGCACAAGTCTAACGGTGTGGTTACACAGTGAGATGAATGTAAATTAACTTGCATTATCTCATTGTGGTAAGTCGCACTGGCCATGTGACCACGGAAGATTGTCTTCGGACAAAACGCTGGCTCTATGGCTTGGAAACGGGGATGAGCACCGCCCCCTAGAGTCGAACACGACTGGACAAAAATTGTCAAGGGGAACCTTTACCTTTACCTTATCTCATTGTGGAGTCACACTGAGATTCAGTTATCTTTGATAAAAGTGGCCACACAGAGTAGGGGGGGAAGCCTTGTAACTACAGTTTTATTTGAAGCACCTGTAGATGGTGCAAGTTCAAAGGAACTACCTTAAGAAGCCTTTCCTTCCTGAGCCACTCATTTCCATATCTCGCTGCTAGAGCTTGTTAAGCTGTTAATAAACAAACAAACAAGACTATGTACCCAGAAGAAGATGTTAAAGGGGGGGGGGAGAGAATTAAATATCTTGGGAGAGGAGAGGCTTTGTGAAGAGACATGAGTGCTGGCACAGCTTGTGTATATGTTTTGTGAACTACTTGTTGTTCCCCCAAGAAGCAATAAGTAAGGAGAAAGGTGCTTTGCCACAGCACCATTTTGTGTGCGCGCTTGCTTGGTCTTTCCTTTCTACATCAATTCAAAACAATCACACGCTTTGAACTGAAACAAAAGGATTTTATTTATTTATTTATTTTTATTAATTTTTTTTTAAGTAGAAGGGTCTCTGGTAGGGAGAAAAAACTACGGATTTGGACTGTGGGACCCTGGGCTGATTTGCATTTCTCATTGTATTGTCTAATCAATGAGAAAAAATGCAGATGAGCCTGCCCCAAACCTGTAGTATTTCCTGCATTTTCCGTCACATAGTTAGGCTTTAAATTGAACAAGCCTATGTGACTGGGTTTCATGGGAAGGAAGGAAGGAAGGAAGGAAGGAAGGAAGGAAGGAAGGAAGGAAGGAAGGAAGGAAGGAAGGAAGGGGGGATTTGAGCCACAAGTTGACATATATAGGAACACAAAGGAGAACGTAAAGTCGGCTCAGAATTGCCACCCTTGCAGGAAAAAAAATGTGGCTACCTGTGGTACTTTAAGAACTAGTATGTTTTATTTGACAAATGCTTTCTTGGGTTGTAGCCTACTTTTTCGAATGCAAGACTCCTCATTTTTGCCACAACAGTGACCCCTTCCCCTGGTTTGGTTGCACTGTAGGCTGACTTTATATCTTAGCATTGCTAATGCTATCCCATGCTAATGGAATGGAAATTGCCTATAGGAAAATGAAAGTGAACTGCATCTTTCTTTCAGTTCCATTACATGAATTGTTGAAGAGGACGGAAGATATTATATAAGAATAAACAAGAATACATATGCAGCAGAATAAGGGTGATAGGTTGGATTGTACTTATTCTGTGTGGGGGGTGGAGACAAATAAAAAACTAGCTGTAATACAACTGTCTCCCCCATCCCAATTTAGTATAAGAAAGCATCTTCTATAAAGTGAATAGTGCACTCCACACTGCATCTTCATTTTGCTGCATAGGTAGACCAGGCCCAGACGTGAGTACAAGTATGTGCGTCTGTGTTGGTATGCCTCTGTGTGTGTGTGTTTTGCTATGGGGCATCCTGTTCACTCAGTCTTGGCTTTTATGAGATTAAAAATAGTAGCTTCAAATAAAGCACACTGTACATTTAAATAGTAAGTAAACAAGTCAGGCAAAGCTTGGGAAATTGTGCCTTAATTCATGCTGCTATTATGTGTTCCTGAAATAAGTTTCTATCTTTGGAGGTGCCCTTAAGGAATTGTGAAGAAACCTGGCATTATTTACAGTGAAATGTCACACTTTCTATTCTGTTGCTTTAGCACCATTTTAACCCCCTCCTTGCTGTGTTCTCTGGCACAACTCTTACAAACATTTGCCTGCACGTAGTTCCATTGAAGTGGGAGACGTTGTGAATGAGTTTTTTCCCAGTTGAAGGCCCGTGTTTGTGCTCCCAGAAAAGAACAACTTTCCCCCCTCCGCCAGTGTTCAGGGATTCTAATTACACTTCAGATTCAAACTGTACCACTCATTATTGATGGGATTACTTTTTTTTAAAGAGGGTATTTGCTAATTAAAATCACTTCGAAATGAGATTCTCTCAAGACTTATCTTGTTAAATAACATCTAGCTTTTTTGAGACAAATCTTGTCTTGTTTGTCAATCAGTGGTCTTGGAACAAGGTAGGCACATTATAGGACATTTTCCTACTAGATGCTGGCTTAAGATAAAATTCTCCAAGATTGGATTTGAAGTGGTTCAGGTTCTTTTTTTAAAAAAAAAAAGTTGTTAATTAAATTGCTTCTCTAGACATATTAACCTTCCCTTTGCTAATGTTCCTAACAGTTCAGAAATGTAAGAATCTGATGTTGAAAAGCCTACACGCTTCAGGGATGATCCAGCCTAAATTAAGGGTGTTTGCATCCATTTGTTAGGAATGGTAAAGACCTAAGCACAAACGTACAGTAACTCCTTTGGGGCAAATAACATGATCCCGGCATCATGGTGCCAAAATGTTTCATTACAAC
Source organism: Pogona vitticeps (assembly GCF_051106095.1). Taxonomy (NCBI): domain Eukaryota; kingdom Metazoa; phylum Chordata; class Lepidosauria; order Squamata; family Agamidae; genus Pogona; species Pogona vitticeps. The sequence goes on along the minus strand of NC_135783.1, from coordinate 324,441,686 downwards.
CAAATTTCATTGAGCCCTACAGTACTTCTACCTGGGTTAGGAAGAACATTTCCATGCAATTATCTGTCATGATATATTCGCGAAGGCTTTCACAGCCGAGATCTAATGGTTGTTCTGGGTTTTTCGGGCTCTTTGGCTGTGTTCTGAAGGTTGTTCTTCCTGACGTTTTGCCAGTCTCTGTGGCCGGCATCTTCAGAGGACAGCAACCTGTGCTCTGGTCTGACCAGAAGATGCTGGCCACAGAGACTGGCAAAACATCAGGAAGAACAACCTTCAGAACACAGCCAAAGAGCCCGAAAAACCCAGAACAACTATCTGTCATGGATTTGTTGTTGTCTTACATTATTCATTTAAGAATCTGCAGGAGTGAGGCACTGTGATGAGCCATGAGCCCAAAGCAAGTGGAGAGGTGAGCACCGGATGCTTCTCTCCTGTGCCATATTCCTGCTAGGAAATGTTTCTCTTGCAGAGTCTCTTTCTTGTGAAAATGTAGGAAATGGCACATTGAAAACAAATAGGAACGCAAGCAGCGGGAGATCCACCTGCAATCTTGAGTGGAGGCAGGAAGCCCACCACGCTGCAAGTCTGCCATGGTTTTGCATCTGATCGCCCCCTCCATTCCTTGTGGCTGCGTCTTTTAAAAAAAGGTCCAGAAGAGACAAGCACATAGAAGATTTAGAGTGCTTTTACTACAATGTTTTATTAAAAATGTATTTATGTTGTCTCATTTGTAGGCCACCTTTCTCCCAGTGAGGGAACCCAAGGCAGCTCATAATGTTAAATCAAATTACCTCAAAAGGACAACAAATTATAGATTAAAAAGTAATTACCTGTGCAATAATAGTTGAAAATCCATTAATTAATGAAAAAGACTTTAAAAACAAACTGGCAGATATGCTTTGATTATATTCCTGCATTGAGCACGGGGTTGGACTTGATGGCCTTGTAGGCCCTTTCCAACATCACTTTTCTATGATTTCTATGAAACTGAGAGAGAGAGACAGTATCCGGGGCCTCAGATATATAAGCCTACCTGAAGAGGTGGGTCTTCAGCTGTTTGTGGAGGAATAAAAGGGAGGGGTCCAACGTAGCCTCTACGTTCTCTGTGGAGCAGCCACGGAGCAGGCCTTCTCTTGGGCCCCCATCAAACGTGCCTGTGATGGCAATATGACCAAGAGAAGGGTCTCCTCTGAAGATTTTAAGGGCCAATAGGTTAAAGTGCTGTAGGTTATCACCAATAAAGGCATATAAAGTTTGGGACCAGGCTATCTGAAGGATTGTGTCTCCCTATATGAGACTTCACATAGGGAGCCTTTATTGGTGATAAGCTATAGCACTTCAGGCTGGTCTTGGAAATGAACAGATAGGCAATGCAGTGGTTGTAGCAAGGGAGTATCTGTTCCCAAACCTGGCCCCAATCAGCAGTCTGGCAGCTGCATTTTTCACTAGATGAGGTTTAAGAATGACCATTAGGCCAAAGTGCCTTCTAGGTCAAGTTTAATGGGCCAGAAAGGGAGGGATGTAAATTTTCTATCCATAGCACCTTCCAAGGGCCATACCAGGCCCAGAAATGGCAAACATCAAATCAAAACCAGAAATGCCTGGATGCACCATATGGTTTTGAGTTTGGGTTGGAGAAGACTTGTGGAGGCTGATATATTTCGAAGCAAACACCACTAATTTTTTAAGGAAGTTTGAAATCACCTACCATACAATGGTTTGGAAGGACAGAGAAGAGTGTGTAGGTTTGCAGCATTATGAAGCATATCATTGGCTTGCCTGCATTTTTATATTTAGCTCTGATGAATTCACACTGCTATTAATCTGACACCATTTAATAGGCATTAATGGGGAGTGGGCTGCATGCCTGGGCAATCCATCCAAGGGGGCAGCCTCTACATTTTTCCAGGAATTATCTCATGATAGTGAACATACATTGCAGCAGGGAATGCTTCTCTGCAACAAGTTTAGATATCTGCTGTTTCTCATTACCACATGCCCAACTTCACCATAATCTCAAGCTGGTCAATGAACCAAATATTATTTCCGAAACATCTGGACTGCAGAGTTTTCACAATAATGTCATACTTTCTGCCCACTGTTATATTCAAATAAGATACCAAGTCCCCCAAATTTTCTACTAGAAACCTTCCCAGTATTTGGCAGCTTCTGCAGGATTGATCTTTCCAGCTGGGCTTTGGCTCACCTTGCCTACTCCCCGATCCTATGTCTCTTTATTTGGAAATAAAACCCTTTCAGTTCAGTGGAGCTTCTTCTTAATAACTGCACAGACCTGAATTATTAGGAGGGTAAATCACATAAAGTTCCCAGTAGGTTTCCAATTGACTATTTGTGTGACACATGCATTAACCCATACTAGGAAATGTTGACTCAGGAGATTTTTTTTAAGGAGTTGCTATGTGTCTTGAATGTGTATCAGAAGATGTTGGGCCAGTGGCAAAAAATAAAATATTGTGGCCCCTTCCATTCCATTTATAAACTTGACTGAATGGACAACTGAATCTTTCTTGTAGTAGAACAGATAAGGAGAGAGCAGCATCCCCTACTGCGCCTGAAAATTATGATCCATCACAAGAGTGCAAGGCAGAATACATAACAATCAGCTTTCTCCTGCAAAACGTTGCTGTTATTTCCCAGTAAATGCTGCTCAGAGCCACCCAGACAGGTCATTCTCTCCAAGATCAAATTTATAAACTGAATTTTTGATGGACTCTTTTCTAAAGATCACATTTGCACACTGCAGTAGTGATCAGTTCAAAAGGATCATTATTGTGGTGGCTTCCTCACAGCTGCTCTTGGACATGTTCTCTCCCCACCCCCCCACCCCCGTTGTTTCAGGAGAGTGACTTTCTCTGCCACTTGTCACAGAGAACCTTTTTTGTGGCTCTTTCTGGGGCATCCAACTGATGACCTTCACCCTCTGTCACAGTATCAGCTCTGTTGGCACAAAATGTTTGAAAGAACTCGGTTGTCAGCTCTCTTTCTAGCCTTTGCCTTCTTCAAGGGAGGAGTCTGAGGTGAGAGACTTCATTCTGAAATGTAGTCCTCGTTTCAGAATGAGGACCTCACTGATAACCACCCACAGTATAACATAGAAATCACACCGGTCCATGTGAAAGGAGATGGCCACAGGAAAGGAATTATAATGCTGGCAATCAGAAAGATTATGGCCCACCTGCCTCCTTTATGGCCAGCAGGTGTGGGATATCTTTTATTGTGTTTTATCATGTTAATACTGTGTCCCTCGAAGAAACATCTGTAAATAATAAAAGAGATGCCTGCAGGACAGGTAAATGAGAGCTATCAGAGGAAGAATGCTGCACAACATGGCAATGAGTGAGAAGAAACTCAGTTAATGCCACATAGTATGCCATCTGGTACTTTTCAGGATTTCATGCACCTTTGGGGGTGGGGGGTGGGAATCTCCTTGCAATAAACTGTATTAACCAAATTTCTGGGTTAATTGATTAATATGAAAGGGGACAGCTGCAGGACACAAATGTGCCTGTGGACCATCGGAACTGTGATGCTGTATGTAATGGTCCATCTCCCAGTACCAAATGGGCCACTGGGTGCAGGAAATCTCAGAAAATGATTATGAGTGAACAAATAGAAGGATAGGATTATGGCTATCAAAGAACTACAGAAACATGGAAGTAATGAGAAATAGCAGCAACATATTGGTTCGGTTACCTCTGCTCCATGGAAATGGGAGCTGTAACCCACAAAGTGCCAAAATGAACCACCCAGTTAACTCTAAGATGCCGGGTGGCAATTCACTGCCAGGGGAATATTGCCCTGTCTTGTCCCTACAGTACATGCCTTACAGCAGTGGTCCCCAACCTTGGGCCTCCAGATGTTCTTGGACAACAGATCCCAGAAGCCTGCACTACCACCTCTGATGGCCAGGATTTCTGGGAGTTGAAGTCCAAGAACATCTGGAGGCCCAAGGTTGGGGACCACTGCCCTACAGGGCACTCTTCCTTTCCATGGCTGAGTAAGTAGGGATTGTCCCACCTAGATGTCCTGTACAGATACCCACAGATACCTGTGCACATAGCAGGGCACATTTTGGTACCTAAGATTTCAACAGCTGGGAGTGGGCACATTGAAATGTGTGTATTTGAGAGGCAAGAGTGCCCACTGTAACACTACAAATATATGCCCAAGAATACAGAGGTATGTATTTTACAGCTAGAACTAAGATTACCACCTTATACTCAGTGCTGAGAGCTGGACCAGACAGTGTAACCAGAGCGTGCTTGGTGCTTCACCACCATCACCATCACCTTAACATTAAGCGTGGCAGGAAATGCCCAAGCAACTACAGCAACTGCAATTTGTGGGAGATAAAAAACTATTAACATAGGTAAAAGTGTATTTTATTACACTTTAGACACAAAATGCTTTGGTTGTTTCCTCCACTACAGAATCCCAGAACAACTTCCCCAGCACACTCCACTCCTTTCTCCATTGACGTTCCAAGTTTTCTGGTTTCCTTGGATCCAAATATCGGGTCTTGTGGAACCTTGATGGCCCTAATTACCAAGTAGTGTTTGGCCTCGCAGATGTTGTGCACCACAGCACAGGATGCAATTAGAGAATTAAAGTTCTCTTGGGCTTTGGGCAGCCTGTCTGCTGAATGCCTCTACGGTGCTTTCAGATGGCCAAATGCCCATTCCACCACATTGCAGCAGCAGCAGCAGCTAAACACCTCATTAAACTTTTTTTTCCCCTGCTGTTGAGGGGAATGGAGTCTGGTTTCAATAGATGTCTCCCTCATGGGTTGGGCTAGATTAGCAAGTATGAGGAGTAGGGCTGTCATATCCCTGACAATAATGGAAAGGTTTGCCTGGCACAAAGGTTCCTTTCTCCATAATCCTCCAAAGGGGCAACTTATGCAACATGAATGTATCTTGAGCATTACCAGGTCAGCTGATCTTATATTTATAGAAGATCCCTGGTGGCCAATAGTTCCCTGAATTATTTCTCCCTGAAATTGTTGACAAAGTGACCAGCAGGTATAGGGTTTACCTGGGATGAGGACTTAAGTCCCAGGACTCATTGAGAGGTTGGACCTAAGTCGCACCGGTGACTTGACGGACTTGACTCAAATGTGTGTGTTTTTCAATGACTCGGACTCAATTTATGAAAGACTGGGGCTTGGTACTCAGACACAAAGACTGGCCAACATCCCTGCTGGTTACATATCTGAAGGATGATCCATGGAGGATAAGGTTGGTGTATCGTGCCTCTTGAAGAGTAATCTAGGATCTACATGCTAGCAGGGGCAGAGCACCTTTCAGTTTTGAAGGAAATGCATTAAATCTGGGACAGGACCTGACAGAAGCACTGTATTGACTCTTATTTTGGCTGTACAGTGGTGCCCCGCATGACTATGATAATCCGTTCCATAGAAATCGCTGTTTAGCGAAATCATCGTCATGTGAAATCCGTTTCCCCATTGGAATGCATTGAAACCCATTTAATGTGTTCCAATGGGGAAAATACCTCGTCGTCCTGCGCAGATCGCCCATAGGGAAGCCATTTTGCGAGCGCTGATCAGCTGTAAAAATCGTCGTCTTGTGAACAAATGGTTCACGAAGCACGGACCAAATCATCGTCAAGCGAAAATCCCCCATTGGAATGACTTTTGCGAATCGCTATAGTGATCGCAAAACCTCATCGTCATGCAGATTCATCATTTTACGAGGTTGTCGTCTAGTGAGGTACCATTGTACTGACATCCAGGGAAAACTTATTCATTGAGGCTGTTACCCTCTTTGAACTTAAATGTAGCTCTGTGTTTCGAAGAGACCTTAATAAGAGACTTTCTGCTATTTTCTTTATAAAAAGAGAGAGAGAGCCTACTCATTGATAACTGATGAACTATGCTAATGAAGCAGCAATCTGAAATGAGGCACTGTGTGAAATAAAATTCCATTGCTTCCTTTTTTTTAATCCTCCCACCTTTCTCCCCAGCATTCAGAGCATAGCTGCAGAGACCAAAGTAATACAAGTGAGATATAATAAAACCTGCTTATGCTGCCATCTGTTTCCAGTAGGATGTTTTAAAAATGAATTTTTGAACCTGACTGCAGGAACTCCTTTCTAATCCCTTCAACAGTTTCTCGGGGGTGCAACGTTTTACTCATCTATTATGGAGCGTTTAAATTGTCTTTTGGACAAGCTGTAACAAAAGGTCTTGGCCACTTGTGCTCATCAGGTCCCCTGGCTCTCTTTAGCAAAATCTGGGATTTAGCCTGGAGGTCCTGGCCATCCTCCAGTTTGTCTATTATACACATCCTGCCTCCTTTCGGCCATTCCTGCAGAATATAGGTTTTGCTTTTCATTTCCTGCCCCAAATTCTAGCTGAATGTCTCCAGACTGTTAAACAGCCTCTGTATTTGTATGGAAAACCAGACATGTTCAGGAGGAAGGCACGAAGCACAAGGGTAAAGAGGCTGGGAATGCTGCTTGTCATAAGAAACTACTGGCATGGCTGTGGACAAGACTCACCAGAACTTCTTCCTTGCTCTTCTGCCACTGTTGCCCAATATCAATGTCCTTTAGATCTGTTCATGTCCCCCCCCCCCACAGTTCAGCTCACTATATATCTCTAGAAGCAAGTGTGACTAAACAGAGGCTAAGACACCATGGTAAACACCATATCATATAAGTGATAGTGAAAGAAGAAAGTGCCAAAGCAGGACTTCAGTTGAATGTTAAGACAAAAATGACTACAGAAAAACTTTGTGATTTTAATGTTGGCAATGAAGAAATTGAAATGCAGTAGTACTCTTGTATCCGGGGGACTAGTACTCGTGGTTTCATTTATCCATTTTCTGAAAATATTAAATAAGAAAAACAGAAACGTGTGTTTCCAAACATGTGTATTGCCAGAACGAGCCACTAGAGGGAACTAGAGACTCTCAGATTGCTCACATTCTCATTTGCTAGATTGCTGTTCTCATTGCTGCTCAGCTTCTGCTCCTTCGCTGGCATCTCCAACGTTCCACTGCTCCTGCCTCCTTTCCTCTTCTTTCTTATTTTGTCACCACCATCACCTCTCCTCCACTCAGACATCTCCCCCACCTCCCAAGGCCATGGCAGTGGATGGAAAGCATAGAAGACAGGAAACAAGATTCTCTTTCTTCTGCCTCAAGAGTGCACCCTGGCAAAATTGGCTTCGACATCTCCCCTGCTATATAAAAAGTCTGCATCTCTGTGGTCTTCTGCATCCATGGGGGAGAGGGGGCTGGAACCGATCCTCCATGGAAACCATGGCCCTACCGTAGTTAGAGATTTTGATTCAATCATCAACCCAAATGGAGACAGCAGCTTAGAAATCAGAAGAAGATTTTGTGACTCAGAAGGGCGGCAATGAAGGAATTCGAGAAGGAAGATTCTCTGGAAAAGATAATAATGCTAGGAAAGATGGAAGACAGCAGGAAAAGAGAAAGGCTGAATACAAGATTCAGAATAGTTAACATAAAGGAAGCCATCAGTTGAGGACGAGACGTTTTGGAGATCGCTCATTCATAGGGTTGCCATAAGTCAGAGGTGACTTGCCAGCACATAACAACAAAAACCATACTAGGAGCACTCCATGAGTCCCTGGAAATAATATTGGGAAATGACATGTAACCTCTGTACTACAGGCTGACCCAGACACACTTCTGTGGCCTTAGGTTCTACAGATAACTGGAAGCTGCTTTGTGTCACTTGTGACTGAGTGTCCATCTAAGCACATTGTTACTTGTCTCTGTGTGGCAGCAGCTCTCAACATTTTCAGCCCGAGGCCCTTGCTTCTCAGCCACAGTTATCTCAGTTGCATTGTTTTAATGACTCACTGGAGTCTAAAACACAAAGGAAGAAAGGAAGAGCAACATAAACAAAATTGTGTACATTTGAGTGTAATGAGTCACAAAGGGCAGGGGAAAACTTCAAAGGTCTGCCTGACAAGGCCTCAGGGCAGAATCACATTCCCCTCCACCCCCTAAGAAAAGATAGACAACAACAACAGTGAATCAGCTGTCATGTCTCTTTAGGAATTTAATGTTGTCAACATTTGGAAAAACTAACATCTAGGGCAGTGGTCCCCAACCTTGGGCCTCCAGATGTTCTTGGCCTACAATTCCCAGAGGTCCTGGTCAGCACAGTTAGTAGTGAAGGGTTTTAGTCCAAGAACATCTGGGGAATCACTAGTCTAGGGACTACGATTTTCAACCATCCAATAGATGGTGAAAGTAAATTTCGCAAGAGTGAAAACATTTGCAAAGAACAAAAGCTATAGAGAATGAGCTTTGGAGGGGGGAAGGAAATATATGGCTGTTGTGGCATTGAAATTGGGTTAGTGAAAGTAAGATTACAAGAAAAAGTATATACTCTAATTAACTATGGGCTCAGATACCAACATATAGGCCTATTATGGACATGTTTGGTACATTCTATGGGGAGGGCTCCTTTTATAGTGTACATAAACCATTTTGAAATGGAAGGTTCTGGGCAAATATAAGGTTGTAATTATCTTACTGCAAGTCCACACATTATGCCCTATTTGTGTGATGTGAAAAGATAATTATGTGCAACAGTACATTGTGAACTCATTTGTGCATGTGTGTTGTTTTTCATAAGATAAGAGCCTTTCTGTGCTCATACGTCTGTTGTAAGGATTTCCCCTGAGGTAAGTATTCCACAAGTTCTATGTGAGCAGGGACATGTTTTAAAATAGTTTTTGTAAGTAGCGGTTGGGAAGGAGGGGAGGGGAAACATTTGAGGAGACTATCATTTCCAAAATCTTCCCCGCTGCCTCTGAAGGTCGAATTTCAAGTACAAATCCATTTTTGTTTTTGGTTTGATATAATTTATGTTGGCTGGCATTTTAAAATTGCAGTGGAGCAATGAAAAGTCTGAGCACAAAGATAGCATCTGCCTTTGCCAGATTTTTAAGGAGAGAGGAAGAAAAATATCTCCATCCTTTTGCAGAGGGTATATATATATATAAAAGTTGATAACACACCAATACTAGAATGAATGGCACATGAAGAGCAATTATGGGGTTGACAAATGAATACAGCTCTTAACACTATATATATATTTTATATATATATATTAAAATACAATGTTTATTGGAAGTTGATATATATATAATCTTCAACTTCCAAAAAACATTGTATTTTTTTAAAAAAATGGAAGGGGAAAAAAAGTTCCACAAGCTTGTTTGGTAGCCAGCATCTGATTCTAAATTTCAGATCCCTCTAGGAAATTTAATAGATTTTGTTGATAGTCATGATTTATGAAGGACTACAAAGAAATAATTAATGAAATGTGTTATTTTAGGCTAATGAAAAGGGCTGCATGATCTATAGCCATATAGTAAAAACAATTGAAAAGACACTGAGTTGGGTCAACATGCAGTCATACTTAGAGTACAGTCATTACTGGTCCACGCGCTCGTAATCTCAAGATTAGACCACTGCAACGCGCTCTACGTGGGGCTACCTTTGAGGCTGACGCGGAAACTCCAAGTGGTGCAGAATGCAGTGGCCAGATTCCTAAGTGGAGCGTGAAGATACCATCACATCTCTCCTATTCTGGCCGCACTGCATTGGCTGCCCATTCAGTTCCGCGTTGACTTCAAAGTTTTGACGCTCACGTTTAAAGCCCTAAACGGTTTAGGGCCTTGATACTTGGCGGAACGCTTACTCCCACCCAGTTCTACCCGTGTCACCCGTGCGAGTCAGGAGGTGAGGCTGAGGAGCCTGAGGCCGAGGGACGCCCGGAAGGAAAAAACAAGAAACCGGGCCTTCTCGGCGGTGGCTCCTCGCCTATGGAACAACTTACCACCTGAGATTCGCGCATCCCCCTCGCTGGGTATTTTTAAGAAACAACTGAAAACATGGATGTTCAGGCAGGCCTCCCCCCTTTCCAGCTAATACCCAATTATACTTTTTTAAAATTCTTTTTCCTTTCTGCTATAATAAACCCTGTTTCTTGCCATCTTTGGGAAAATTTTATTTTATGTTATTTTTTAAATGCAAATTATGTTATGTGATATGTCATATGTTTAATGTTATAGTGTATGTTGTAAGCCGCCTAGAGTGGTCACAACTGACTAGATAGGCGGGGTATAAATGAAATAAATAAATAAATAAATAAATTAAAATCATTTCCGTGCACAGTTCCTCCTTCCCCACTCCTTGTGCAAGGAGAAATCCACAAATCCCTCACACAAACAGAAATCCCTGTTGTTTTCAGTGAGGTGATATCTGGCTTGAGTAACTGCTAGGCAGAGATCACCAGAGCAAACACAGAGCACCCTGGATGGCAGGGGCTTTATGCTCCCTTTCTGATATAAGAGTTCGGCAATTTAGTAAATCACATATAGAGTAGGCCCATCGAATCCAAACACACCTACCAACTCCTTCGTTGGTTCCATGAACGCAATGGGCCTATTCTAGTTGAAACTCATTGTGCTAAACAATAGGATTTCAGTCAATATGTCTGTGAAGGGCTATGTGTCTACACATGCTTTTCCGTATCAGGAAGAGGACTAACACACTGGCTGCTTTCACAGTAATCTCTGGTCATTTAGCGGATCGCTTATAGTTTAGTGCAGTGGTTCTTAACCTTTGTTACTCAGGTGTTTTGAACTGCAACTCCCAGAAACCCCAGCCAGCACAGCTGGTGCTGAAGGCTTCTGGGAGTTGCAGTCCAAAAACACCTGAGTAACCCAAGGTTAAGAACCAGTGTTTTAGTGTTATATGCATGAGCAGAGAAGCCATGTGAAGTGCAGGTAAAAAGGCTGCATGGGAAATTGCTGTGCCTTGTAGGAAAAAATGCTCATACACAAAAATGAGGTGTGGTTTGCATGCGGGAAAGTTGTTACAAGGGACTGAATTACAGAACAAGCTGTTGCATTGGAACATATCCCTGAATCATATATAACTGTGCTGTGCTTTTTAGACCAGAAAACTGATAAATGAAACCAAGCTGTGTTTGGCAGGCAGGAAAGCTATTGCATAAAATGGAATTTTCAACTTGGCTATTTCAGCAGGCCTTCCCTCCAGTCAGCTAAGTCTTTTATTTTTTCTTTCTCTCATCTTATTCCATTTTGCTAATTTTTTAATCTAATTGTATTAACTAATATATTAATTGTATTTTATGATTATTTATATTTTATATTGTCTTATTTTATGTTGTAAGCCGCCCTGAGTAGACATGGTCTAGAGGGGCGGGGTATAAACAAACAAACAAACAAACAAACAAACAAACAAACAAACAAACAAATAAACTGCACTTAGAAGCAGGAACTGACATAAAAACAGTGGTACTGTGCTATTCTCCTGAGTCAATATGCCTAGAACTGTGTTGTAGTTCGTATTAATGATAGGAATATGGCCAGATTGGTGGCGCCCAATGTTATATCTGACTTCACCCACTTTGATTTAGCCCAGCATATTCTGGTCTTACCCCCACCCACCCACTCACTGCTGAAGTGCACTCTTGACACCCCACATTGGAATTCATCCCCATGCTAGGAAAAAAATGTTGCAGTTTTGAATTTTGGCTAAAAACTGCAAGCTGTGCGACAGAAGTGCAGGGGCTTATAGAGCAGGATTAGAGTCAAGTCTTCCCAGAGTAGACCACGCCTTATTGTCTCATCCGCTAGCACTTACAGTCTCAATTAGAGATAGGGACAAATTTTAAAAATGCCAATTTGTTTTGATCTGTTATTCATCAAGGTTAACGAATCAACGAATATGAATATACAGATATTTTTTGATGAATTGACAAATCGATCCATCAATTAATCTGCACTTTAAATGGCTATAACAGTGGCCCCTGATGACCTAGAGACACCATATTTGCAGGGAAGCTTCCTCAGATGCTTTTCTACAACTCCTAAAAGTATGGTGCACATTGGATCACAGATCCCCAAGTTATATAGTCACAAAGAGGACCCCCAGGAAAGGTCCCCCCAGGTACTTAGACTCCAGAATCACAACGTAGCTTCCTATGTCATCCTCCAACATGCCTGCCAACTTTGGTGAAGATTGGATATTGGACATCCGAGTTATTCACCCACAAATTGGGTCCCCCCAGGAGAGTTTACCACACGGCACAGAAACCTGCCTACCAGCTGCCTATCATCTGATCAGAAGCCAATAGGAGATTCATCCAGAAGATTTTCCTCAAACTTCAACCTAAACAGAACCTGAACCTGTACTGAAGTTGAACAACCAATACAGCTACTGTATGTCTTTTGTATGGTTTCTCATCAAGATGACCCAGCGATCTGGCCCCTTGTTACTCATGTGTCCTGTTTTGCCTTGATCATTATCTCCCCACCTGGCTCATCCATGAACAATGGGCATAATGGCCATTTACTAAACAGGAAGAAGACCGGCAGACCATTCTAGGCAATCCTTTTATCACAAAAACAAAAGGAGGTGATTTAATTAATCTGGCTTCCCTACAGGAAGCCAATGTCCTTACCAATGTCTCAGAGTGAGTTATTGAGACTGTAAGTGCCAGCTGGTGAGACACAGTAGGTCTATTCTGTGCAATGACACTTTGGCTAGTGTATTCATGTCACTTATAAAACTTAAATTATGTAGAAGACTCCACCTACTGGCAGAAAGATGAAATTACCTGAAATAAATTTTAGTGAAAGAAGTGCCAAAGCGGGACTGTAGTTGAATGTTAAGACAAAAATTATGACTGTAGGAGAACTTCACAATTTTAAGAACAATGAAAAAAATGAAATAGACGTTTTGTATAACTTGATTCAATCATCAATTCAAATGGAGACAGTGGCCAAGAAATTTAAAAAAAAAAAGACTGATTGTTGGAAGATGACAGACAAGAGCCTGGTGGCACAGTGGCTAAACTGCAGTAGTGAAGTCAAAACACTGCTCACAACTTGAGTTCAATCCCAAGTAGCTGGGTCGAGGTTGACTCAGCCTTGCATCCTTCTGAGGTTGATAAATTGAGCACCCAGCTCACTGAGAGGCAGGGGCAATATGTAGCCTGTATAATTAAATTGTTAACTACCCAGAGGGTGGTTCAAGTGCTATGGGGCTTTCAACACTATCGACCTTCTGGATAGGCTGGCTGGGTTGGGAGTTGGGGGCACCGCTTTACGGTGGTTCCGCTCCTTCCTAGCTGACCGTGTCCAGAGGGTGGTGCTGGGGGACAGTTGCTGTGCCCCATGGCATTTATATCATGGGGTTTCTCAGGGCTCGATACTGTCCCCCATGCTGTTTAACATCTACATGAAACCACTGGGAGAAGCCATCAGGAGGTTTGGGCTGAGGAGTCAGCAATATGCTGACGATACTCAGCTCTACCTCTCGTTTTCCACCAATCCAGGTGAGGCAGTTTCTGTGCTGAACTCGTGTCTGGACCTGATAATGGACTGGATGAGGGTTAATAAATTGAAACTCAGTCCAGACAAGACGGAAGTACTATTAGTGGGTGCTTCGCCGGACAGGTTGTAGGGCCATTTCCCTGCCCTGAATGTGGTTACACTCCCCCTAAGGGACAGGGTCCACAGCCTGGGGGTCCTCCTGGACCCCAGGCTAACACTGGAAGCCCAGGTGGACTCGGTGGCCAGGGGCGCCTTCCTTCAGCTGCGTAAATTGTACCAGCTACGGCCCTACCTGGACTGGCAGAGTTTCGTGACAGTTACACACACACTGGTAACATCTAGTATAGATTATTGCAATGCGCTTTACGTGGGGCTTCTTTTGAAGACGGTCTGATGACTGCAACTGGTCCAGAATCGAGCTGCGCAGCTGGTGAGTGGTGGGGCCGCTAGAGAACACATCAAGCCAATTCTGTTTAAGTTACATTGGTTACCAGTTGGTGCCTGGGCCCAATTCAAAGTGCTAAACGGCTTGGGCCCTGGATACCTGAAGGACCGCCTCCTTCCATATGAGCCTACCCGGCAGTTAAGATCTAGCCAGGGGGCCCTTTTGAAAGAGCCATCCCTCAAGGTGGTAAGAGGGATGGCTTGTAGACAAAAGGCCTTTTCAGCAGCTACCCCCAGACTATGGAATGCCCTCCCAACTGAGATTTGTCTGGCGCCAACGCTGATGACATTTCGGCGCCAGGTCAAAACCTTCCTGTTCCAGAAGGCTTTTAATTGAAATAACATCAACTGTGGGTCCTGATGGCAATTTTTAGAGTATCTATTTTAATTGTATTTTAATCATTTTATCTTTTATTGTATTTTAATTGTATTTTAATTGTTGTAAGCCGCCCAGAGACCTTTGGGTAGAGTGGGTGGCATATAAGTCAAATAAATAAATAAATAAATAAATAAATAAATAAATAAATAAATAAATAAATAAATAAATAAATAAATAAATAAATGTAAGCAGCATGCTTTGCTTTGCTTTGCTTTGGAAGGGCAACAATGAAGGGATTAGAAAAGATAATCAAATATAAGGATGTGTCACTGGATACCAAGACCACCCACACTCATGTACTTCCAGTCACCATGTATGGATATGAAAGCTGTGCTGAACAGTTAAGGAAACAGAAAGGAAAAATGATTATTAATTTGAAATATGGTGCTGTAGGAGAGCTTTGTGGATTGTCTTCCAGAAAAGACAAGCAAGTAGTTAAATCAGGCCTGAACCACCTTTGGACGAAAAATATGTTGAAGTTGAGGCTGTCCTACTTTGGGCACATCATGAGAAGGCAGGATTCTCTAGAAAAGACAATAATGTTGTAAAAGGCTGAAGGCAGCAGGAACAGACGAAGACTAAATATAAGATGGACTAACTCCCCAAAAGAAAGCCACAGGGCTGAGTCTACAAGTGTTCAGCACAGGACCTTTTGGAAATCGCTCAGTCATAGGGTCTCTATAAGTTGATTGTGACTTGATGACACAAGACAACAATGTCATTTTGATGGGGGTTGTTTAGAGCTATACTGCTGCCATTTCCTCTTGGGGCCCTGGCTCATCTTTAGACTCTTGAGACTATTTTTTTCTCTACCACTGCCCTTAACCTAAACTTGTCCTTAGCCTGACATGTTTTCCAGTTAAAGCAGTTTGTGGCATGCACATACAAATCTAGGCAAGAATGGGACTCTGCAGGAGTCTTGTGTAAACATGGTCAGTTTGGTAACACGCCAGCCCAGAAAGGTTTCCCCCAGTCAAGCCTACAAGAGGCAGCATACGAGGTTGAAATAACTCCAATAAAAATAGGCTTACCATTGCACTAAATTATTATTGAGGATTATATGCAAACCCTTTCACAATATGATAATGGGAATCAACCCTATCACTAAAATAAAAACTGAATACACCGTGAACAAGATCAGTAGCTTGGTTGATGGGTTATGGGACAAAGTTGCTACTGTATAGAATCTGAAAAACCTTTAGCAAGGGTTGCATTGTGGATGTTATGGGGTATGTGTACGACAAGATACACATTTCATTCACAACATTTTTGTTCCATCAGACTGTGAGCATAAGGGAGCACGTGTGAGAAACTAGAAATGGAGGTTGCATTAGAATGCATGTGTGCATATAGGAAACATTAGTATCTACCAGTCCATGAAAGATAACTATAAAACTTTTCAGAATTAAGACAGTGCTCATTAGCACATTGAACTGAACTGGTTTGTTGAGACGGCTCCCAAACTGCTTAGCTATTTTAGGAAAGAAAAGGAGCCGAAAGAATTTCATGTTAGTTATATAAAAGAGCACACCAGGAAAATAGCGCATACCAGGACCTACCCTGTATCTAATACTTGGCACAATTTTGTCTACTGTCCTGGAAGGCAGCTCACTTGCACGCCTGTCATGTGAGTTGCAGACCTTCACAGCTTTGGGATAAGTCGTCTTTAGAACCATAATTCACTGTTCCTGTGGCTTTAAACCTGATTAATGACTCGGAAGTTTGGCTTGATTAGCAGCGCTCCAGGTATCAGCGGGAAATTAATTAGTGTAATAGCTTTCATGAAACCTTGTGCTGTCCTCTCCTCTCCACAGGTGGGATGATCGGATGGCTGAAGAAAAACTCCTGGATCACAGTTTGTAGTCTTGTGACCTCTTGGAGCCAGGCACACAGTAGGGGAGGGTGGGTAGAGAAAGGGAGGGAAAGAGGGAAGATTTTGGAGAGTGAAAAAGGAGAAATGAAACAGAGAAAAAGACCCACATCTCCTACTGATAGTTCATGGCAGAATCAAGGCATAGGCAGTGGCAACTGAGGTGAGCCAAGCTAGCTTTCTGCTTTCTTTTCCTGCTATTGAGATGTATTCCTTCCAGGCTTCACTTCTTTTTGTCCTACGAAGGAGGAGGAGAACATTCAGAACTTCTCCATGTGACCACAACCACCTTCCTAGGTTGGCATGAGAGAGAGCTGGTCTGAGTTCTAATTCAGTGAGATATTCCTACCATCAATTACCAGGGGACAACAACACATATTTTTCCACCTCATGCTTCCAGCAGCACCTGAGCAAAACTGGCTACACCAGCACACACAGAAACACTTTGACATTTTGTTTAAAATGTTTTTGTTGGCTGCCTTCAGTATTAGGGTGGATACCATTAGGATGGGTGCATAGGCTGCCATCTTCTGCTTATAACCCATGCCAGGGACCAGAGGATAGTGTTGACCTACCATGGGAAGGGATATCTTCAGTCTAGATGGGCAGGGTATAAATCGAATGAATGAACAAATAAATAAATAAATAAATACATAAATAAAGACCTGTGAATTCTGGAATAATTTTTATGTTGTCACTTTGTTAGATAACCAAACATGCATTCAAGTCAAGTCTGACTTAGGGTGACTCTTTACAGGGTCTTGTAGGTATACAATATTCAGAGGTGGTTTACCAGTCCTTTATTTTAGGAGTGCCATGGGACTGTGCAGCTTGTCCAAGGTCACACTGGATATTTCTTCTCCCACAAGGCACAGTGAAGAATTGCTTCAGCTTACTGACCTAGCCAGTCAGCTGGATGGTGGAAAGAGAGACCTGCCTCAGTGAGCCTTCTATTTGCAGGTATGGAAATATCCTTTGCATTAACAGTACCAGCAGAAAAGGGGTGTGAGTATGGAGGGAAGGACTTCTCCTTATTCCCTTGGAATGGGAGAAAATGTGTGTCACCCCAGGAATTTTAAATACCCCATTTGAAAAGAAGAATCCAACTTCAGCACCCAATGTAAAAAGTTCTGCTATCAAAAGCAGTTACCTACACCTATTTTGCTTGAAGGATTATACTTCCAAAATGACTGCTCGTCAAATAATTTGGAATGTTGGAGCAGGGAAAAAGTGAATGGAAGGAAATATAAAAGGCTTGAAAGAGAAGCCAAACAATATTAGCCAAAGGGGACAGACATGAAGTTGTTCAAGCACTGAAGTTCTACTCAAAGCAGGTCTAGCTCTTACACCTCTTCCTTGTTATATTGGCTCTCTGTTTTTGTTTGTTTTTTTTAATTTATTTATACCCCGCCTATCTGGTCAAACAACCACTCTAGTCATCTGCTGGGGCCATAAGGGCAGGGGAGGACCCAGATGAATGCCAACAACAGGATCCTCTTTTTTTAAAAAAATGGTCCACACACCTGAGTAATGCTGGGTTGTTCCTTTCATTTTTAGTTCCCACAAGACTTCCAACATAGCATCATTTTCGCAGCTACATTTAATACAGCTAAACTTAACTGTCCAGTTACGCTTGTAATGCTGCTATTTGGTATTGCCAAGTCATCCCACCAGGGACCAAAAGCTGAGGTGGGTACTTCAGAACACATCGGAGGGTTGTTTCCTTCAAATCTACAGACAGTCCTGGCCTTGGTTTCAGAGTTGTCATCAAACACTCTTTACATATTTCCAGATATTTCTCACCCGACATTAAGGGCAGGAAGAAGCCTTAGAAATGAAAATTCCGACCCTAATTTTACCAAATAATTCTGTTACATTACTATCTCGGTCTACACAATTGCTAGGGGCTGAACACACACTGCTCTGTTATAGCACTCAACAACTTGTTCCACTCCGGCTTTCTTCTAAATGGGTGCTACGGCTGATCTTCATACGGAAATCACTGCTTGTAGAAATATTCCTAAGTCTGCTTGTGTGTTAAAAATGCGGCTTGTATGTTATGTTGGATGACTAACCTTCTTAGAGGCTGGAATCCTAATGTAAAAGTATACTGTATGTCTCTCAGTGTACATTTGGGTGAAGAACTGCCACAAGCTAAGAAGTCAGCATTGCTGTTGCACACTGAATGACGTGACTGAAATATGACAGACTATCAGTTAACATTAACTGCTGAGATTTAACCTGTCACCCGTAAGCAAGTAGGAATAAGTAACAGGATTTTGGCCACTTTCTGTTACATTAAATTAAGATTATATAGTATAGGTAGATATGGCACCTAGTGTTATCCAGTGTGTTGGAGTGATTGTTTAGGACTCAAGAGATCTTGGTTTGAACCCTTACTAGGCCCTGGAAACGCAGTGGGAATGTACAGTTGTGTTCAAAATTATTCAACCCCCACTGAAATTGAATGTTTTGGCCATTTTGACATTGATTTTGATCATTCAGTCATCTTGCTTACATTTACATGAAAGAGGCACTTGTAGGTCAGAGAAATATAACCTTAAGTTTATAATGAAATAACCACAAATGTCTTTTCTGTGCTCACATCATTATTAGTTTTTATTCAACCCCCAAGTGACATTCAATCTTAGTACTTAGTACAACATCCTTTTACAGTTATAACAGCTTTTAAACGTGAAGCATAGCTTGACACAAGTGTCTTGCAGCGATCTACGGGTATCTTCGCCCATTCTTCATGGGCAAAAGCCTCCAGTTCAGTCAAATTCTTAGGCTTGCGCACTGCAACTGCTTTCTTTAAGTCCCACCAGAGGTTCTCAATCGGATTTAAGTCTGGTGACTGCGATGGCCACTCCAAAATGTTCCAGCCTTTCCTCTGCAACCATGCTCTAGTGGACTTGGAGGTATGCTTGGGATCATTGTCCTGTTGAAAGGTCCAACGTCTCCCAAGCCTCAGGTGTGTGACGGACTGCATCACATTTTCATCCAATATCTCCTGGTACTGAAGAGAATTCATGGTACCTTGTACACGCTGAAGCTTCCCTGTACCTGCAGAAGCAAAACAGCCCCAGAGCATTATTGACCCTCCGCCATGCTTCACAGTAGGCAAGGTGTTCTTTTCGTCATATGCCTTGTTCTTCCTCCTCCAAACATAGCGTTGATCCATGGGCCCAAACAGTTCTAATTTTGTTTCATCAGTCCACAGAACACTATCCCACAACTTTTGTGGTTTGCCCACATGACTTTTGGCATACTGCAGTCGACTCTTCTTATTCTTGGGAGACAGCAAGGGGGTGCGCCTGGGGGTTCTGGCATGGAGACCTTCATTACGCAGTCTGCGCCTTATTGTCTGAGCTGAAACTTCTATACCCACATCTGACAAATCTTTTTTCAGTTCCTCAGCAGTCACACGGGGACTTTTCACCACTCTACGCTTTAGGTAGCGCACAGCAGTCGAAGTCAGCATCTTCTTTCTTCCACGACCAGGTAGCATTTCAACAGTGCCCTTTGCCTTGAATTTGTGAATGATGCTTCCTGTGGTGTCTCTTGGTATGTTTAACTTCTTTGCAATCTTCTTATAGCCATTGCCCTTCCTGTGAAGACAAATCACCTCTTCTCTTGTCTTCCTGGACCATTCTCTTGACTTCACCATGTTTGTAACCACACCAGTAAATGTCTAGAAGGAGCTGAGTATCACAGTCATTTTAAAGCTGCCTAATTGGTGCTTATGCTTGATTGGTGCTCGGTGACATCCACAGGTGTTTTCAATACCTGATTGAAAACACCTGAATGAACCTCTCTTCTTCAGAGTGGTAGTCTTTAAGGGGTTGAATAATTGTGGCAATGAAGAAACCACAAAAGAAACATTTACTACTGTATTACATAAACAATTGATGTTATTTTAGTTGCATTTGGTTCTTTAAAACGTCCTTGTAGGATTTCATTCTGAATACAATTCCAAATGTACACTATAGTCCCTAAACCCCTTTACAGCATTGGGGGTTGAATAATTTTGAACACAACTGTATGTGTGCAATTAGTAAAACCACACCTTAAATATCTTGCTTATCTTGAAAGGCATATTAGGTTGCTATAAGTGGTTCTGACTTGATGGCATATAACCTATCAGATGTGGCAAAGGATTTCAACAAAGGTTTTCTTTTCCCATAAGTCAAACCACAAAGCTAACTTTTAAAAAAATCCACAAACCTTTCTCCCTACCCATCAATGTGAAGCGAAAGGAATAGGAAACATACGGGTTATTCTACTGAAGCAATGTATAATGTTATGTGTCTAATGTCTCCTTCCACATGTCAGGCTAGTCACAGCTGTTGCCCCACATGACTATAAGAATATCTGGTATTTATGTTATCAGTTTGCAGCAGGCTAGTGCTGAATTAAGGCTACTTAAGCACACTTTAACTACTTTGCACACTCGTAATTAGGTAAAAATAGAATGTTTATGTTGATGTCTTCAAGAAAATCACTCTGGGAATAGCCCAGGAGCCTTAAACTTGGTTACAGGATCCCCTGATGCAGGCTTCTCTGCACGGGAACATTATGTGTTTATGTAAAATATTTTTACCCCACCTTTCTCCTTAAAATGGCCCCAAAGCTGCTTATACCATTTTAAATTTAAAGTTGAAATCAATGAGTGTACAAAGGTGGTTTGCATCATTAAAAGATAATATTGAAAGCTAAAAATGACTATAAAGAGGCAGCTTATATCATTAAAAGTCAATATTAAAGCTTAAACAGTAAGTATGCAAATATTAGAAAGGAACAAATATGACTCTGAGATATATTAAACACTAGTAGTGCTGAGGCTCCAATACTTTGGCCATCTCATGAGAAGAGAAGACTCCTTGGAAAAGACCTTGATGTTGGGAAAGTGTGAGGGCAAGAGGAGAAGGGGACGACCGAGGACGAGATGGATGAACAGTGTCATCGAAGCAACCAACATGAATTTGACCAAACTCCGGGAGGCAGTGGAAGACAGGAGGGCCTGGCGTGCTCTGGTCCATGGGGTCACAAAGAGTCGGACACAACTAAACGACTAAACAACAACAACGAGTAGTGCAGAAGACCCAGTCAGAGCAGTAATGTGTAACAATCTATCTGCAAGTCACTCATAGTCATGTAGTCATGTATGGTAACTAATGACCATTCTAAAGAACATTCCATGTGCTATTTCTCTCTACCAAAGAAGAGCAACAACTACACTGACTTTGGAGAAGATGGAGGAAGTAAAGCCTGAGAGTAGCAATCTGTACGTCAATATGGTTAAGATAAAGGGAAAATATATACAAGTCCATCTGTCTCTTTCTCTAACACCCACTTAGGGTACTTTTTACATGCACTGGCACTTTTAATTTCTAACAACGAGGAGCTTTATTTTGACCGTGATGTTAATGATTCTGTTGTCAAGTGAAAGAGCAGACAGATAGACCAGAAGAGACAATGACTGTGAACCGTTCCCAGTGCAGACAGACACTGGTTCCTAATCCACCCAAGGCATTAAAAAGAGTCTGCATTCATATAACACTTACCCATCATAATATCCTTGTCTTTGCCGAGAGGGTTGAATGACTTCTTCTGTAATAGGGCATGGAGTTCTTCACATCTAGGTCATTCAGTCAAGCCCAGCCATTCACAAAGTGTGCGGGTACTGATCTGCTCAGTAAGTCAGTGTGACATTTGAATAAGCTGGCAGGCCACCACTTTTCAGGCGACTGGCAAACTCTTTGCCATGCGGTGGAGACACATTAGAAAGAAGGCTAGATGAGGGAATTGGACCGAGACCATTAATTAATAGGGACCATAGCTCACTGGTAGAACATGCTTTGCCTGCAGAAGTTCCCCCAGTTCAGTGATCCCTGGCATCTCCAGTTAAGGCTGGCAAACACTCCTGGGGAGATGCCGCCAGTATGGGAGCAGGATAGACCAGCAGTCTGATGTTGTATATGGCAGTTTCAGAAGACCAGAGATTTCATCTCATCTCCCATCTGAATGCTCAAAGAATGTAAAGAACAGTGACAAACACTGAATTCTCAGTTTTGTATATGTGATTTCCTCCTAGTTTCTAGGTGTCCGTAATCCCCATTCAGACATGAAACCTCACAGAGGGAGTGGAACTGATAAAACCACCCCTTACATATCTCACTCATATATCAAGCTATATTACAGTGATTATAAGCTGTTCTGACTTGACAGTACAAAACAACAACAAATACTTTGCAGATCTTCTGACAATACATAATTTGAACTACCTTATCTAAGAACACGGCTGATATTTGTCTCCTGCTGCACTGGGTCAAACAGGTCAAATATGTGAACAGTGGTGCCTCGCTAGACAGTTTCCCGCATGACAGTTTTTTCGCTAGACATTGGTTTTTTGCAATCGCTATAGCAATTCACAAAACAGTGATTCCTATGGGGGAATTTCGCTGGACAATGTTTGGTTCCTGCTTCGCAAACCGATTTTTGCTAGACAATGATTTTGACAGTTCCCTCCGAGCTTTCAAACAACTGTTTTCGGGATCTAAGCTTCGCAAGACAGCGATTTAAACAGCTGATTGGCAGTTCGCAAAGCAGCTTTCCTATGGCCGATATTTGCTAGACAACAACGATTCTTCCCCATTGGAACACATTAAACAGGTTTCAATGCATTCCAATGGGGAAATGCTTTTCGCTAGACTATGATTTCGCTAAACAGCTATTTCAGTGGAATGGATTATCGTCGTCTAGTGAGGCACCACTGTAATATTAAAAGAGAAGAATCCTTCGGTGTCATTTTAGAGTTCCTATAAAAATATTTTTTTTGTTGTTCAAATGTTCTTAGAAGTAGAGATGGCAAAATGTGCAGGCTAAATTGTCATCCTTCCATTTTGCAAATTTCCCAAACATCCCAGATATAATTAAAAATGGCAATATAAACAAATCTGTGGAGGTAGGTGGTAGGATCCAATATCAGTGTTCTGTTAGTGGAAAACTGAAATCCAGCAAGAAGGGGATGGTTTCCCTTCCAACAACAGCCCCCTTTATTTTCTACATAACCATCACCAGACTGCTCCAGTGGTTTTTTTCAGGCAGCTCTAAAAACTGTCATATCATGTTGGATTTAAGTCAGTTTCAACAATCCGGATGTTTGGTCATGGGGTGCTGGCTGAAGTCTCAGAAAACAATTATGCTTCCTTGGATCCCCATACAGGGAGGCAACTCTCAGGACAAGAGATGCTGGAGGAAAAGAACATTTGAAGTGGTTTTGAAACCTGCAAATGCACCTCCATCCAGCTAGGGCCTGGATTCACTGGCTCTGCACTCAGGTGCATATCCTTAGGCAGGTTGGAGAAAGACAGATGGTAGGTACCTTGTGCACCTTTCCAGAATCACCCAGCTCTCAGGGTGCTCTAGCCCACTGGTTCTTAACCTTGGGTTACTCAGGAGTTTTGGACTGCAACTCCCAGAAGCCTTCACCACCAGCTGTCCTGACTGGGATTTCTGGGAGTTGCAGTTCAAAAGCATCCAAGTAACAAAGGTTAAGAACCACTGCTCTAGCTTGCTTCCCCATCTTTGCCTGCCTCTAGAAGGGTTGGCTTCTGTGACATCTCAAGGGTCCAGCACCTAGTCTTTAGTTTCAGCCCTGAAATCTCAAGTAATCAGATGCTGCTGACCTGGCAAAGCTGGGCTCAGATGCTAAAATTCAGCAGTCCATGAAAAACAGCAAAGGAGGACTATTTGAAGACAGGAATCAGGACATATGTTGAAACTGTTGAGAAGCAGACAAAGCTAAAGTGATCTTCATTACACTTATTGGATTCTGCCAAATAAAAGCAGAGATAAAATGCCTAAGCTACTTGGGGCTTTAAACCTCACCCATTTCAGTGATACAGGCTAGTACCTAAGAATCATGTTTTGTTATAGAATTCACACAGAACTAAACCTACAAAGTAGACAGATTACAATTTTGTCACCTGAGTTATAAACAAAGCCCTCAAAATTTCAGCCAGTTGCCATACATTGATTCAATTTGACAGACGAAAACAAATTTTACAGATGTAGTTCGAACAAATGTATTGCTTAATGGGGTGCTTCTCTTTTTTGGGTCTAAATCAGTGTAGAACTCTCCCATGACATGCTCTGCTCAAAACCCGATGCAGAGATGCTGAAGTGAATGCTTTGATGAGAAACAACCTTCTCCTTGTCACAACCAAGAGAAATTGGGAGACAACTGTAGGTTGTGAAGATTAATACATATAATCAGTTACCTTGGAGTCAGGGATGTTGTCATTGAAGATTTCCTGGGAAAGACAGAGAGACTTCACTGGAGAACAAGTCCACAACTGACCCGGGAACTGTAACTGTGTGTTGGTACATATTTGCCAAATTGTAGACTCATATAATAATGGAGTTGGGTCTATAAGGAGATGGAGTCCAACCCTCTACTCAGTGCAGAAATCTTAGTTAAAGTACAGCTGATGGATTGATTTATTTATGCAAATTACGTGCATAAATAAATGAATAGATGGCTGTCTAGTTTTCTCTTCAATGCCTCCACTGTTGGAGAGCTCATCATTTCCCAGGGTAATTGGTTCATTGTTGTACTGCTCAAACAATTAGGACGTTTTTCCTAATATTCAGGCAAAAATCTGTTTCCCTGTAACTTGAGCCCATGATCATGTGCTCTGCACTCTGGGAGATGATCAAGAACAGATTGTTCCCTTCCTCTGTATGACAATCTTTCAAGTATTTGAAGAGCGCTATCATATCTCCCCTCAGTCTTTTTTTCTCAAGGCTAGACATGTCCAATTCTTTCAGTCCTTTCCTCATAGACCTTGGTTCCCAGTCCCCTGATCATTGTTGTTGCCCTCCTCTGAACCTGTTCCAGCTTGTTGGCATCCTTCTTAAAGGGTGGTGTCCAGAACTGGATATAGTACTCTAGACCAGGCTTTAACAGTGACTTATAGAGGGTTACTAATATTCCACATGATTTAGCATCCAAGAGCTTTGAAGGAATTGTCTGAAGACTCTCAGAATCACTATCTCTTATTTTCTTGAAATCATGAAGGATGGGTGAAATGCCAGATGATTAGAGACAGTCTCACATTGTCTCTATTTTCAAAAAGGAGGAACCTGTGAACTACAGACCAGTCAGCCTGACATCAAGCTCAGGAAAAATTTGGGACCAGATAATAAAGTGGTCACTCTGCAAGAATCTTGAAACCAATACAACAACCAGAAGCAAACATGAATTTATCAAGAACAAATCCTGCCAGATTAATGTAACCTTGTCTTTTAATGAAATAAGCTCCCTGTAGAGTTATTGGGACAACATGGGAATGCTATTGTTGTTGTTTAGTCATTAAGTCGCGTTTGACCCTTCGTGACCCCATGGACCAGAGCGCGCCAACACTGTCTTTCGCTGTCTTCCACTGCCTCCCGAAGTTTGGTCAAATTCATGTTGATAGTTTCGATGACACTGTCCAACCATCTCGTCCTCTGTCATTCCCTTCTCCTCTTGCCTTCACACTTTCCTGGTCCAGGTGGATCACGTTTAGTCAGAACTCTCCACTATGTCCTGTCCGTCTTGGGTGTCCCTGCACGGCATAGCCCATAACTTCTCTGAATTACTCAAGCCCCTTCGCCATGACAAGGCAGCAATCCATGAAGGGGGGAATGCTGTAGATGTAATATATTTTGACTACAGCAAAGTTTTTGACAAAGTGCCCCATGGTACTCTGATTAGCAAGCTAACTAGCTGTGGGCTGGATAGAAAAACTCTTATTCTTGAGTTCTAGTGCACAAATGTTGTGGAAGGGTCACGTCTATGGAAAGACATCATGCTGAGGCAGTGAGCCCTCACACTCTCTGAGTACAGGTGGAGATAGATACGTGGGCTTTAAAGTCAGCTCATTTGTAGAAACCAAACTTTCTTCTCTTCAGTGCTACTTGCTCTGATATTTGTTGTCCTGCCTGGGGATCAGACATACATAACCACTTCTTGAGGCTTCAGATGGTTACCCTGAAACCTATTAAATGTGGATGACACAGAAGTGTAAGACTTGAACTGTAACATTTCAGGCTTCTATGTGTCAACAATATGTTAGGTCTTTTAATTCCAAGGCTTACAGTGTAATTCCAAAATTATCTTTGTTCCTAATCTTGACAAAGGATTTCTTAATCCACTTCTTAGTCCTCATTAATGCTTTACTTGCCCTTACAGGTTTCCTCCTTTTCTCAAGTAAGAGCGAGAGGAAATTTCAGTCAAATTGTTGTTCACCTGAGCACAATGGTCCTTGGGTTTATGTGGATTTAGTTCATGACTTGAGATATTAAAGTTACCTGAAAAATTCCCTCAGAAAATAACCAGAAAATATTAATAATTACACTAAATATAATTCACTCCCATATGTTACACTATTTTAGCCATACAACTTCAATACGGCCAGATAAGCACAACGTGCAATTTATTATTGTTGAACCCACTGAAAAGTTAGTTGCAGTAGTTGTTGGATTCAGGTATAATAATAATACTCTTAGAAATGGAATCCTATGGGAATCAAACTCCCAACCTCTGGCTCTGCTGAGCTACCCAGCAGTTGTATAAGAAATTCATTGCACATGATTTCTTGAAATATATCTCAGAGATTTCTGTCTGTCTCATCCTATGTTACCTGCTTCTATACATGTTTACTCAGAAGTATGAATTCAGCTCCTGAATTCAATTCCTTCCTAATGCAAATGACAATTTACAGAACAGTTTCATTTCTGTAGCATAAGGCTGTAATAGCAGAGTTTGATTTTCATAATCTCTTTAGGGATTCAAGAGCCCACGGCAATTCTCAATTACGTTGCGCTGGCGGTTTTGCTACACGCACACCTCCACAGCATATTGCTTCTAGTCCAGGTTTCTGTATATTACATTTTCCAAGAGAAATGTAAGAGTCTTTGAAGTTTGGGGACAATTCTGGTCTGCAACAAGATAGCTAGATAGCTAGATATCTAGATATCTAGATATCTAGATATCTAGATAGCTAGATAGCTAGATAGATGCATGCATGCATGCATGCATGCATCTCTCATGCATGTTCTCATATGTATTGCATCAGAGCCTGGGTTCAGTAAGTAAAATTGTTCTGGCAGGACTGGGTGCATGGAGGGAAATTCCTGTTGCAGTTAAGAGACATCAGAATTAAATAGCATCACACACATACAAAAACACCTCTATACATTAATATCCCTCGTTTTGATCCAGGGTAAGGCTTTGCTTCCCCCATCTTCTCAGAAGATTTCTCTGTGATTTTTAAGTAGGAAAAAGTTGAGTACACTGTATCCTCTTAATGATGGTGCTAAAGGTACTTGTATGTCACTATTGCATGCCCCTCCATCATGTTATGAAACAGACTGCAACACTTGGATAGTTAATACAGAGGAAATTCTTAGTTACAAATGTGGCTTGTAGTTCTGGAACAGAGTCTGCCTCTCCTGGCCTTTTAAAAATGGCCAAATTATTTTTCTTTCCAGCATGATTTATCTAATAGGCCAAGATAATCAAATTACATGTGGGTTCTAAAATTTAATTCTTGTGACACATGCTGACATTATAATGAGGACTTTTTTTTTAAAAAAAAAATCAGCCTTAACAACAACAAATAGTATTGCTAAGTTCCTGAGAAGGAAGCCGGTTAATAAAATCCCTAAAGTCTGTTCTAAAACATTTTTATTGTTGTTGTTTATCATGATTCCCATAGCCATATGTTCTGGAAAAAGCAGCTGTAAGACCTTTTCAGTTAAAAAAACAAAAATAAAAAGCACCAACGGCTTGAAACTAACTTTTGAAGCTACTTCCAGATGTACTCTCAAGCCAACATTAAATCATGCTAATAGTTCCAACCACCAACTCATTCTTTTCCTCTTTCTCTCCTCCCGCTTCCTCCTCCTTCTCTTCACAGTGACTTATATAGTTTTATCTGTTTGTTTAACAATGACAGGATGTTATAATATAGTTTCCCAGTTAAGTGTGGAGCTACACTTGGAAAATTTAGTAAAGGAAATACAGATTACAGTGACAGAACTTACAAACAACGCTGGTGTCATTTATCACTATTGGTGGGTTAGTTGCACAAATTTGGCTACAGCTGATGGTTAGCAGTTCCCTTGTGGCAATTTAATTGTAACTCAAAAGTGTATTTGCTATCAAGGATCAGAGCTAGGTACAAGCCTCTCTGACAGAAATCCTCTTCTGCCATCAAGATTGTCTTGTGCTGTAGATCTCTGAAGTCTGTCAAGAGAGCAGACCTCCAGAAGAAACTGTCCTGCTGTGTGGCATCTGCTAGCAAGAGAAGGAGCAGAAAAAGGATGAGGTAAAGGAGGGGAGAATTATGTCTGATATGAGCCCTCTTCCAGGCCAGGGACACAACAACTAGGGCAGCACAAGTTAGGCCAAGGCAAGAGTTAGCAGTGGCCCAAGCATGCCAACCACTCTGTGGCAGGAAGCAAAGTGCCAGCCTTCATCATGGAGTTATATGCTTCCCTCAGGTATTAAACAAATGAGCTTTCTCACCTGAGCATTATTCACTGCCCCAAGAAAAACAGTCAGAAGCAGCCAAACTTCCTGCATTAGTATCCTCAGAAATAGGTGACTTGAGAGATTATTCTTCCCATCTTTCCAAGAACCCTCCCTGAATACGGCTTTCAAGAAAAGCAGCCGTCACTGTGGAGAACCAGCTCTTTGACTCCGAAAGCTTCTCCACCACTGCTTGCTTCTCTTTGGGCAGCATGACTGCCAGGACAAGAGGATTTATTTGGTAGTTTTAAGGTAATAAATGCATAGGATGATAGTGGGGTGGTTGTGGTTGCAGTGTTAGAGGAGGAGTGTGTCATGACCGCCTCAGTGGAGCCTAATAGTGAGTCCAACCATATCATGGAGAGGAGGAAGGATTTCTATGACATGGGGAGGATATCTCTGATGGGGAGGTTTTCTATGACATGTTAGAGCAGTACAACCTATGCAACCTATGTTTGAGTTTATGGATGGGTTTGAACATGTTTGTGAGTAATCTGGTGAGAAAGGCCAGATCACTCATAAACATGTTTGAACTTGCCTATGAGTTCAAATGTAGGTTGCAGAGAAAATGTGAAAAGTAAAAAAAAAATCCTCCCCCTAGTCATAAGAAATCTCTGGTACTCCTAGGCAAGGATCAGGTTGGATTTAGCACAGCTTCAGCTGGACTAACGCTGGCAGAGCCAATCCTCTAAGGATTTTGCTCCTAGAGGACAACAACCCACAAGGTTTTAGAGACCAGTCTGCAGATCATTCCACCAGCAAAGCTCTGAGAGCAACAGGGAGAGGGTTCTGCTGGTACAAGCATAATTTTGCTGCCACAAATCCCCTACATCTAGTACTGTACAGATTTGAGTTAGGATTGTACTAGTAGGCAGATTGCTGGGTAGCAGCTCAGAATTGGAGCTAAGGGTTGCAAAGTTTTTGGGAATCTTTCTGTCCAGGATTCAAGGGTGTAACTCTGCCGACTGAGGTAGCTCCAAAAGAGGAACTGGGTGTGGGAGGGGTAGAAAAATCCCCCCTCCACACACAGCCCATGTTCATAGAATCGGAGAATAGTGAAGTTGGAAGGGGCCTGTAAGGCCATCCCTGTTTGATGCAGGAATACAAACCACAGGATATCTGCCAGGTGATTGTTTAAATTTCTCTTGAATGCCTCCAATGTTGGAGCACTCACAACGTCTCAAGGTAATCGGTTTCACTGTTGTACTACTCTAACATTTAAGAAGTTTGTCCTCATATTCAACTGAAATCTGGCTTCCGTGTTCACAGATAATACATGCTGGGGAGGGCCAGAAACCCTCCAGAGCAGAGTTTCAGGTGTTGCAGCATGTGAGATAAAAAAACAAAAATAAAATCTTGTTCCAAGGCCTGTGTGCAAGCAGAGAATCACCCCACCCTCACTTCAGTTCCATTGATGGAGCTTCTGTGTTAGCAGACATACAGTACACCCTTAGATCCTGTGCTTGAATGAGATGCTTGAGTTTGGTGCAACTGACATCTCTCTAAGTGAGGGAAGAGGTAGCTGCAAAGAGTCTGGGGAGGGGACGGAATATAGTTCTACATATATTCAAACAATGAACTGAAGAACCCCACAAACCAGGCTGGTTTATGGTGATGGATCCCATTTTGCTAAAATAAAACAAAGCTTTTTTCTGCTTGGCAAAATGGATGCCCTGCCCGCTTCCACAGAGACTAGCTGGCCCAGCTCCTGGAAGGGAAGCCAAACTGCTGTCTCTAAAAATGGTGGTAGACGGGGATAAAGAGGAGACGGCAGGAGAACCAGATAGGAGGTGAAAGGGCAGTGGGAAGGGGGCAGGTGGGTGGTGGAGATTTGCCTCCCCCATGCATGAACCATAAAAACAAACGAACTATGAACCAGTTTGTTTTTCCTGCGTTTGGGGATGATTCGCGGTTCGTGGGTAGCCACAAACAACAAACTATCCCAGTTCATCATTCTTACAGTTTGTGCCCATCTCTAGCTGTAAATGAACTATAGAGTAGATTCAGAAAGGGGAAAACAGTGTCTTTTTCTATTAACATCCCGGCCAGCCCTACCATTAGAGCAGAACAAAGCAAGCATCTGAAGCAAGCTGATTTGGGGTATCATGAAAGTGAGCTATGCATTGCTAGCATTTAGTTTATTTTTGCCATTTTTTACTGCTTAAGATGAGAGAACTGCTTAGGGATTTTCTACCACTGGTTCCAAACAGCTTGGATAGCTTTAATACTTACAGCATGAACTGCCTATGGGTACGTTTTGAAGTGGTGCTCCACAAAAGTAAGAGATTTACTGTTTTCCTAAAGTCTGTTTTGTGACCATTTATGAAGAGAGAAAGAGACACAAAGAGAGATAGAGATAGTATCAGAGCTCAGAGGGCCTTTTCTGGGGAGCGGCTGCCCTGCTGCTAGTACTAAGAAGACCTGGAGTCATCTTCACATGTACTGCTGCCAAGCCAAGTATCCTTGAAGTCACTGGCCCTTATTTGGCTCCAGGTTTTCAGTAGCAGGTGAATTCCATCCTGGGCTATGGAAGGACCTACTGCAGATGCTATTCTTAGACAGACAGACAGACAGACAGACAGACAGACAGACAGACAGACAGACAGACAGACATCTGGATGCAGTGATTACTAGTGCACTGACTGGTAGAGATAATGTGGTACAGCAACAGAATATGTACAAGGATCCTATTGTCCCATAATACTCACTGTATGACCCTGGGCCAGTCACTGTCCCTTGGCCTAACTTTGCTTCCTTCTTCACAGTTTCTGTGACTCAAACACATGGGCCCAGGTGTCTGTGCAAAGCCCTCTTTGGAAACTATTCTAACTGATGGCTTTCTTGTTGGTTCTGCCCTCTCCCTCAAGTTTATATGGTCCAGCTCCCAAGTTGCTCTTTTCCTGCTGGGAGAGCTGCACTCTGCATTTGCTAGATAGTTGTGAAGATAAAGCAGGGAGGTGCAGAAACATGACTGCTGCCTCAAGCTTATTGCAGGAAAGGCAGGACAATAGATATCAGCTAGCTATGCTCTTGGTCAGAACTTGCAAACAGTGGCTGACAGCACATCTCTCCAATTCCCTGCTACCTGTTTTGCCAAGTCTTCTAGCAACATTTAGCCTGTGGGGGTATAGTACCCCCACCTGGTTGCGGAAAGACGACTGAACCCTATAAGCTACGAAATACAGGGTTTTAAAAAATTTATTAAGACAGCCCATTTAGTGGAAAACACTGCTCTGGGTGCTGTACATAATAAGACAACAAAACCCCATCCTCTCCACCCTAGATATCAGAATAATGAACAATAACATTAAACCAATAAGCATAAGAATAAAAATAACAAAGAAATACCACATGTCAATGACTAAAGAAAAGCAAAATTGAAGTACAAAGTATTACAGAGTTGCTAAATCCATGCCTGTGGCATTACATTAGTGAAGGCCATCTTGAAGAGCTCCATTTTACTAATTTCCTGAAAACTTGGAGGAATGGGGCTTGATGTACCTCTAATCAAAATCTATTCCATAGGGTTGGGCCCACCCCTGAATAGGCACAGCTCCTAGTTGACATCATTCTGCAGACCTCTCAGTTTGCCCCCCCCCCCCAATAGCCTGGCCTGGGAGGACTGAGTAAAATGGGTAGTTGCTTTTTGGAGGAAATGTTCCAACAGATCC
Source organism: Pogona vitticeps (assembly GCF_051106095.1). Classification (NCBI taxonomy): domain Eukaryota; kingdom Metazoa; phylum Chordata; class Lepidosauria; order Squamata; family Agamidae; genus Pogona; species Pogona vitticeps. The sequence goes on along the minus strand of NC_135783.1, from coordinate 324,409,343 downwards.
CAAACCCTTCAGGGCCATATAGCTCAAAACTAATACTTTGAATTGGACACAGAAACTAAAAGGGATCCAGTGCCGGTGAGTCAAGATTGGGGCAATAAGATCAAATTGTTTTCCTCCTGAAATCAGCCTGGTGGCAGAATGTGTAACGAAATAACTGTCATCTGCTTTTATTACTCCAGCTGTTGATTAGAAGTGTAGAGTTGCAAAAGTATGCTTCAAATGCCCAGCCTCAAATATTTCCGACTCTCAGCTGCAAATATAAGTAACAGAAATCTAACAGAGGCATTGTCACCTTGTCAAACAGACCTTACTCCCCTTTGTTTCAGATGCGGCGCAAGTTGAACTATTTATTATGAGAGGCAGGCTTGATGTTCGTTTCCATTCAGCCATATCTTCAGCCTCAGGCATTGATCAAAACCTCGGCAGCTGTCCTTGGAACGGTTTAACTGTACAATTTAAAGCAGGCAAGCAGGCACAGCGGAAAGCAATTAAAAGAGTAAAATGGAATTCCATTCCTGATGCTGGCATTGGCGTACTCCATGACCTTCAGATATTATCTGAAGCAGGTGAGGTGACTAGCAGAAAACTGCTGCCCCCACACTCAGTGGCACTCACTCTTCCTCCTTTCATAGTAACCACTCTTGCCAGGGATGGGCCAAACACAGACCATCTCCCATTTCCCAAGTTCTTTCCAAATTTCAGAGACTCTATATAGAGAGAGCTTTTTCATTTCCCCAAGTGCAGGAGGCACTTCTTCAGCTCTTCTGGCATAAAGTTCTGAGGCTAGGAAGAGCCAGGCAGAGTGTGAGTAGATACAACACATACAAAGAAGAAACATACACAACCTCTCAAGTAAACTAATACTGTATTCGCGAAGGCTTTCACGGCCAGGATCTAATGGTTGTTGTGGGTTTTTCGGGCTCTTTGGCCGTGTTCTGAAGGTTGTTCTTCCTAACGTTTCGCCAGTCTCTGTGGCCGGCATTTTCAAAGGACAGCACTCTGAAGATGCCGGCCACAGAGACTGGTGAAACGTTAGGAAGAACAACCTTCAGAACACGGTCAAAGAGCCCGAAAAACCCACAACATCTAAACTAATACTGCCATACCTACTCCACAGAAGGTAGACTAGAAAGCTATGTTCCAGTTTCCAAATCCTTTTGGTGTAGGCAAATGGAGGGGGAAAAGCTGCATTGGACCAAAAGCTCTATGGATGTGTTATGTGCATGTTTTTCAAAAGATGTCCCCTTGCTTTTTGAAATTAAGAAAAAAAAACACGAGAAGAGCTGGGAGTTAGAAAAGATTGTCACTAGAAACCAAGGTCAAAATCACCCCTATTATGTGAAAGAAAGACCGTGAAGAAAGACAGGGACAAAATTTTGAAATGTGGTGATGGAGGAGAACTTTACAGAGAGAGAGCAAGGCAGAAAAGTCTGCACTCAGTGTCTCAGTTAAGAAAACCAGAACTGTTGCTTCAAAGATCTGGGCAGAACTTAATGTAAAAGACAATACTGCTAGGAAGGTGGGGAAGCAATAAGAAAAGAGAAAACCTAATATGAGATGTTTGTTTGCAAGATCTGAGCAGAGCTGTTAATAACAGGACATTTTGGAAGTCTTTAACTCATATAGTCAGCACACCTTAGAAGTGACATGATAACACAGAACATCTTTGGATATTTTTTAAATTACCAAACACTTGTAGTGATGATAAATCTTACTTTTTAAAAAAACCATAACTTGAACATCCTCTGTCAGACTTCCCCAACTGGCACAAAGCAAGAGCAGACTGTCTACTACATCTGTACCAAATTTGGTCCTGATCTGAAGTCCAGTTTCAAAGTTATCCTTTTTTTTTAATGAGCTGCCCACATTTTTGAAATTTCCTTGTAGAATGTTGATTTGCTTTGCTGCCCAACAACATAGCTGCACCACTGTGCAGCTATAATACTTCCATAACATTGTATTTTGTATTTGATTGTGCTCGGCAGTGGTATAGAAAAATAAAGCCCTTCTCCACAGAGCTTACATCTGTACAGATATCATGGCCTAGATACTTTTCAAGGGGTGGGTGACCTAGTTTAGATAACAGTTTTGCTTGTGGGAATGTTTACATTATTGTATTGCTGACAGTGATTTAAATGAGGTATTCATGGCTGAGAGTTGTATACACTGGATAATTCCTGCGGGCTACTGTTATTGTTCTGATTGCATTTGGACCTAGTTGGGGAATAAGTTTGAAGACTGCAGTAAATATAAAACTTTGCCAAGCCTTCTTTCCTCCCTGCTTGAAGATGTATAACTGGAACTAGACTGGGCCAGAGGTATAAGCCTTTGATACGATGTCAAGGGCATGAGCGGAACGATTCTTACCATGGGGCTCCTTCTCTGGGGCTGTAACAGAGGCCTGCTTATTCAAAGGATCCCAGCGGTTTAAGAACAGAGGAAAAGTAAATTCCTGGAGGATGTGTTGGGTGACAACGTTTACTATCCCTAAATGGTAAATTGGTATGTGGATTTTAAGTGGCAGAGCTTTCACCCAACTTATTTAGCAAGTACTAGTCTGTGCAAGGCTAATTTACATTCACATAGGGTAAAAATGTACTGGAACTGTGTTTCTGTCTTTCCTAGAAAATGAAATTCTCTTTGCTTCTTTGCACCCACCCATGCAAATTTACAAAGAGGTGAAATTATTTGTTTGCAAACACTGGACTCAAAGAAAGGTCAAGAGGGCAGCATGAAGGTAAAAACGTGGTCTGGCCAAGTTAGTACCAGACCACACTAAACCTGTGGTATGAATAGTCTGGCCTTTTTCTTCCCCATGTTCAGAGCAAAGCACAAAAAGAGAACATATATAAAACCAAGCCATCCTGCATTCCTCATATGACTCACTTTGTTTGCAGATTGAAAGCCGTTTGGCCAGCAATAACTAATAATTTTACCATAATAAAGTTTCACTTTCAAATGCCTCCATGCTTCCCCAGACCAGCTAGTACTGGAAAAGCAAATGCCAGGATTCTCAGTGTAAAGGTTTTCCTGACCTCTCCAGAACCAGGCAGGATGACAATTCTCTCCTGGCATCCTTGACAGTTCTCTTGGTTAGAAAATAATTTTAAAAAAAAGCACCAGGATGGGATTGCAACACTCGTCCAAAGGCCTTCATTTTGCTGGTTGCTAGCTGCCTACGATGAAATCAGATGCACACTAAAATGGATTTTATTTGAATCCGAAGGAGATTCCTCAAGGTTCTAGAGCTGCAGATTATAGATTTTGCCTACTGGCCCTACCAAAACAAGGATTAATCACAGCAGTTGGATCTGTCTTCATATTTTATTCCCTAGCTGTCTGGACGTTCCTATAGTAAAATAAGTGTACACTGCTTCCTGAAGCACAATCCAGACTACAGATTTCCTTTCTGTCTCTTTCCTTAGTCTAGCACGACCTCCTCCAACAGGCTGCCATCCAGATTTTTTGGGACTTCTGCTTCTGTCAGCCCTAGGCATTGTGGCCAGTTTGACAGGACACACTCACATACTGGAGATAGTTGATTATGCATCACGATATCCATTCCCCTAAAATACAGGCAGAGGCAGAGGAACTCGAGACCAAATTGCTAACTTGCGCTGGATTATGGAGAAAGCCAGAGAGTTCCAGAAAAATATCTACTTCTGCTTCATTGACTATGCAAAAGCCTTTGACTGTGTGGACCACAACAAACTATGGCAAGTTCTTAAAGAAATGGGAGTGCCTGACCACCTTATCTATCTACTGAGAAACCTATATGTGGGACAGGAAGCAACAGTTAGAACTGGATATGGAACAACTGATTGGTTCAAAATTGGGAAAGGAGTACGACAAGGCTGTATATTGTCCCCCAGCTTATTCAACTTATATGCAGAATACATCATGCGGAAGGCTGGACTGGAGGAATCCCAAGCCGGAATTAAGATTGCCGGAAGAAATATCAACAACCTACGATATGCAGATGACACCACTCTGATGGCAGAAAGTGAGGAGGAATTAAAGAACCTTGTAATGAGGGTGAAAGAGGAGAGTGCAAAAAACGGTCTGAAACTCAACATCAGAAAAACTAAGATCATGGCCACTGGTCCCATCACCTCCTGGGAAATAGAAGGGGAAGATATGGAGGCAGTGACAGATTTTATTTTCCTGGGGTCCATGATCACTGCAGATGGAGACAGCAGCCACGAAATTAAAAGACGCCTGCTTCTTGGGAGGAAAGCGATGACAAATCTTGACAGCATCTTAAAAAGCAGAGACATCACCTTGCCAACAAAAGTCCGAATAGTCAAAGCTATGGTTTTTCCTGTCGTGATGTATGGAAGTGAGAGCTGGACCATAAAGAAAGCACACCGCCGAAGAATTGATGCCTTTGAATTGTGGTGCTGGAGGAGACTTTTGAGAATCCCCTGGACTGCAAGGACAACAAACCTATCAATTCTAAAGGAAATCAACCCTGAGTGCTCACTGGAAGGACAGATCCTGAAGCTGAGGCTCCAGTACTTTGGCCATCTAATGAGAAGAAAAGACTCCTTGGAAAAGACCCTGATGTTGGGAAAGTGTGATGGCAAGAGGAGAAGGGGACGACCGAGGATGAGATGGCTGGACAGTGTCTGCGAAGCAACCAACATGAAATTGACACAACTACGGGAGGCAGTAGAAGATAGGAGGGCCTGGCGTGCTCTGGTCCATGGGGTCACGAAGAGCCGGACACGACTAAACGACTAAATGAAAATACAGGCATGCAAAGACACTAGCCAAAGAATTGATGGGGGTCTTTGCTAGAGTTGGTTTCCGTAGGGAAATACTGACAGATCAGGGGTCTAACTTTATGACTGCCACTCTAAAACACTTGTGGGGGATGTTGAAGGTATATCTATTGAGACCCTCAGTGTATCACCCCCAAACAAATGGGCTAGTAGAATGCTTCAAGAAAACCTTAAAAGGGATGTTGAGGAAGCCTAGGCAACGACATATATTACTAGGGCCCCTTATGTTTGCAGTCTGGGAAGTGCCACAAGCATCAACAGGATTCTCCCCATTTGAACTACTGTATGGATGCAATCTACAAGGAATTCTAGATTTATTGAAGGAACAATGGGAGAGTTAAGAGAGTGAAACACAGATACAGTACAACAAATATTGGAGATGAGAGAGCATTTAGAACAGGCACATGTGATGGCTAAACAATCTCTGGGACAGGCACAGTGGAAACAAAAAGAAAGATATGACAGGAAAGTAAGACCTAGAACTTTGGAACCAGGGCAGAAAGTATTATTACTCCTCCCTTTGGACACAGCCAAGTTATTTGCTCAGTGGCAAGGGCCATATGAAGTAATTAGGCAAGTCAGCCTGGTAGATAAAGATGCCAGACAAAGCTGATAGATAAAGATGCCAGACAAAGATGCCAAACAAAGCAAAATAAAGATGCCAGACAATCAGAAGCAGATACAAACCTTTCACATAAACTTACTCAAGAACTGGCAAGAGAGAGAGGCTTTATTTGGAAAAGAAGAATACATATGTTTAGGACCTGAGGCAAAAGAGATGAAGCTAGAGGAGACTTTTTTGAAAAATGTAGGGAGGGATTAGATGCTACTCAAAGAGAAGGACTTAGAGCTATAGAAAAAGAATTCAAATAAGTATTTTCTCCTATACCTGGATGGACACGAAAGGTGGAACATCAAATATGTACTCTCCTGGAAGGGGGGGTGAGGTCTACAAGCAGAACATGGCATCATCACTTGAGGAAGGTAATTGAGGAAGAAGTGGAAGAGATGTTAAAGTTAGGAGTCATAGAACCATCCTCTAGCCCATGGCATGGTCATCTGGTGTTAGTAGCTAAGCCCGATGGGAGTACACCTTTTTGTATAGATTTCAGGCGGTTAAACTCTGTATCAAAATTTGATGCTTATCCTATGCCTAAGGTGGAAGATCTCTTAGAAAACATGAGCAACACCCATTTTCTTACTTCGTAAGATTTAATGAAAGGTTATTGGCAAATTCCATTAAGAGAAACAGATAGAGAAAAAACTGTCTTCACCTCACCCCAAGGATTGTTTCAATTTACCCACATGCCTTTTGGGTTGCATGGGGCAGCAGCAACCTTCCAAAGGTTGATGGACACAGTGTTAGATCCAGTAAAAGAGTATGCTGCATCTTACATAGACGATATAGTAGTATTTAGTTCCACTTGGGAAAAAGCACATGGCACATCTGCAATCTGTATTGCAGGAGTTAAAGAAGGCTGCCTTAACTGTAAATCCCCAAAATGTAAAGTTGTACAATCTAAGGTTGACTATTTAGGATTTGTGGTGAGGCAGGAGACTGTGACACCCCAGGAGGAAAAAGTGGATAAGGTATCACTTTGACCACATCCCCACACTAAGAAAGAAGTCCAAAGGTTTCTGGGATTAGCTAGGTAATATAGACAGTTCATCAGAGGATTTTTGGAAATTTCTGCACCTTTGATGGACTTAACCAGAAAGAAGGCTAGTAATCAGGTACGATGGGGTGAACTTGAAGAACAAGCCTTCGCTATCTTGAAGGATAAGCCATGTTCTTCTCCAGTACGTTATGTGCCTGATTTTGAATTGCCGTTCCTCTTACAGACTGATTTGTCAGACAGATGGCTAGGTGCAGTTTTAACTCAAGAGGTAGTCGGGGAAGAACATCCTATATTGTATTTAAGTGGAAAATTTACTCCTAGGGAGTAAAAAAAGTATGCTATTGAAAAAGTATGCTATTGAAAAGGAGGCCTCAGCTATCAAATGAGCTACCCATGCACTCAAATACTATTTGTTAGGGGCCCCATTTATGTTGGTGACAGATTCCGCTCCTTTACAGTGGTTGAACCAGATGAAAGAGTCCAATCCAAGGTTGACAGGATGGTACGTCTCACTACAACCTTATTCTTTCGTGGTTAGGCATAGAAAAGGGGGAGACCACATTAATACAGACTATTTTTCTTGACAGGGACCCTGGGAAGTCAAAGAAGAGATCTGGACACATGGAGGGATGTGTGAGGCTGAGAGTAGCCTCAAGGATACTCTACAGAGTGTACCATTTGTCTCTCCCATCAGAAAGACAGAGGAGGAGATGGAAGCTATTGAAAAAGGATTAAAGCAATTGAAGATAAAGACAGAAACACCAGAGGGTGCTAATTGGGCAGAAAACGAAGAGGATAAAAAGGAGAGGAAGGACTTGGGGGGTTCAGAGGAGAAGAACGAGGAAGCTTGTTGGGCACAGGAGGAGACAGTAAAACCTGAGGAAGAGTTAGTGGAGATAGTTCAAGAAGATCCCTGGACAGGGGAATGGGTTGAGTTTAGAGTACCTAGAGAGTACACACAGAGAGAATGGAAGAGACAAGTATATAGAAAGCCACCCTATTGGGTGGGAGACAGAAGAAAGGAAACAACGGAGGAAATATAAAGCTGGACAACAAAGAGAGTAACAAAGAAGGTTGCAGAGGAGATGTACCAAGAACCCTGGGATATCCCATGGGACCAGCCCTTTCCAAGCATAAGTGAGGCAGAACAAGGGCAAGAAGTTTTGGGAGCCACAGGTGGACTGGGTTTACCACCCTCAGCCATGATGTTAATGAACAATGCACCTTATAGATCGGGCACCATACTCAAGTGCAACCGTGGAGTTACAAGTTTTTCCCTTTTATTGTTCCAAGAGGATTTACCATGTTTTCTAAAGTTAAAACTGATGACTTGTTGTTGAAACCAGAAACGGAAAGTGTGATCATAAATGAAGCAGACAACCTATTAGATAATAAACCAATTTTATTCGAAGACTTTGGTGTACTGCCTACTTCTTTAAAGAAAGACACAAAGAAAGAGATGCTGGACAAGGTCACACTCACCAAATTCCCATTGACTCAATGGACCTTAGATTAGGTATCCTTCAGTCTCGAGAGACTACAGTAGGTCAATGGACCTACTCTAGAGCAATTTACTGCACTGAGCAACAGGATCATGACCAGTGTACAGATACAATCCCTTGGCTGGATTATACTGGCCAGTATCTTTTTTCTATAACTCAGATCAATGGGAGTGACATTGGCCAAGGCAGATTGCCACTAATTAAAGAGTTACTGATTGAATTTCAGGTTGCATATCACTTTGACTCATTGTGCACAAGTTGCATGCAACCCAAAGTCAAAGCACAGGCTTTTTACTACTGTCATTGACATCATTCCCAATGAAATGGCAAAGCTGTAGAACATGATACAGACCAGTAAGGTGGCTTTCTAGATGCCGTTGGGCTGCTACTCCCATCAGTAATGACCTGCATAACCAATGATGGATGGTTTAGTTCCATGACATCTGGAAGGCCACACATTGGCTATCCTGGGCTTAGAAACAAGTAATGCTGCTGTAGGGAGAGCTTATATTCTGTAGCTGAAGTAAGAAAGATACTGAGAAACAATGTGCATAATTGTCAGAGATGGCAGGAAGACTCAGATTGAAATTACCATTCTGGTACCTTTGGACCAATCCCTATATTTCAGCCTGACCTACCTTATAGGATTGCTCTGAGGCTGAAACAAAGAGAAAGATAAATCAACACATTCTTGTTTTCTACACTTCTGCTCTGCTTTTCTGCAGCAAATGCACTCGAGGTTGTCTCACAAAACAAGATTAGAGCAATAAAAACAAAACAAAACAAGCTGTGAAACAGTAAATAATAACTAAATTGCTGTGCTTAGAACTTCTAATGGAAGGGCTAAATGTTAATTAAAAGCATGCTGAAATAAGATAGCTCCTCTGGAGAGAGTCATTTCTGGAATGAAATGATGGTGCCTTGCAAGTGTTGAGTCGTCCTCAGCTAGTGATTGATGAAGTGATGTGCCTTCAACAGCGCTTGAAATGCTTTATAGGTTTTGGACTAAGAATGTTGCAAAGGTTGCTAATAGTTTCATTCCAAAATTGTAGCTGTGGAAAATATTTCTTTTTTGGGGGGGAAGGGGGGAAGCTTTGTAGCACATTAAGAGCTAACGATGGTGTGTACATGATAAGGACATAGTTACCTCTGATTATGTATCTATTGCTGACAATAATTTTTGCCACAATAAAATTGGCAAGCTGATTCTATGCATGATTATTCAGGAGTAGGTAAATGCTAGAGTGTTCAGCAGCGTTCGTTCTCAGAAAAACATGTACGGGATTGCCAATAGCATTTGCACTCAGAGGAAGTTTCAGTGATGTCATCTAGACCAGTGGTCCCCAACCTTGGGCCTCCAGATGTTCTTGGACTGCCACTCCCAGAAGCCTTCACCACCACATCTGCCAGCCAGGATTTCTGGGAGCTGAAGTCCAAGAACATCTGGAGACCCAAGGTTGGGGACCACTGATCTAGACTTAACTTCTGCTGATACATACAACCCTCAGCTAACGATAGGCAGAAATCCAGGCTCTCTTTCCCACTTTTACCACAAGAGAATCCACCATCCTCAACACATTGTGTTCCAGTGTTAACTAATTTCTGCTAAGGGTGGGATATTTAGATTACAAATGCCATAATTCTCCATTCTAGGAGTTCTTCCTGATGGACACCTAAATGTGACTTATATGGCAAAACGCCCTCAAACGGCTTTGACACTTAGCTCTGTCCAAGATTTCTGTTCTTGCCCTCATGACAGTTGGGAGCTTTCTTTCTAAACAGGAAGCTAGCCAGAGCTAATCCTAGCTAAATCTCAAAGACTTCTCGTTGGGGCCTTTCTTTCAGGTAAGCCTCATGTGGGTATTTGGAGAGTGTCTTGTCACTCAGATGGAACTTCTAGAAAGAAGAAATACAGGATATGTAGTCCAAGAAATTAAAAAGGAAGTTTTTCTCAATATTTAGCTGAAATATGCTTATATGCTAAATAAATAAATAAATATGTCCTTTGAACCCATAGGTCCCACTGTTAAGAGCAAAAAGAAAACAAATTCTCCGTCACTGCTCCCAGACTTTGAAACTCCCTCCCACAGGAAGCTAGGCTGGCCCTATCTTTGCTGTTCTTCCACAAGCAGGCAAAAATCTTTCTCTTCAGGCAAGCTTTCCCTATGTGACTGGCTGCTCGAGTGCGGTTTTTAAATGGACTGTGTTATTTTAAATGTGTTTTAATATTGATCTTACATACAATACTTTAAAATTTATTTTTTAGTATTTGTGTACTTACTATTTTAACTTTAAATACTGTTTTAATGCTGGAAGCCACCTTGGGTTCTTCTGGGGAGAAAAGGTGGCAGAGAAATATTTTAAATAAAATAAATAAATTTGCTCCACCATCTTTATGGCAGTCCTTAAGATGTTTGAAGATAATAATCACATAGTGTCTCTTAAGATGATCTTGTCCGGACAGAAAACAGCCAGCCTCTTCAGTCTTTACTTAATGAACTTGGAAACCACGTCCTTTCCTATATTCTCGATCTGCTCTGGATACGTGCCACTTTTTCTACATTTATTGAAAACAGGCTTTAGTTCTAGTCTGCAGCACCACCTTGGGCTGCTCATCAGCTAGAAGGCTCCTACGTAATGTAAGATTCTTACAGGAAACTGGTAAGCTAGAGAGAAGGTTGGCTGTAACCTTTGTTCCTGACATCTTCCTCCCACTTCCCATGTGTAGAGATTTTTATTTTCATTTTTAGTTTCCACTATGGAGCAGCAATTGCAGTCTGCAAAATACAGGCCAGACGCAGGCTTGCCACCTCATCTGCGGTTTGACTTCACTCTTAAGGTGCCTCAGCATTCTTGGTGATTTTGGCTGTGAGGAGCAGGCCAACACAGTTGTTCTGCTGGAATGTGGAACGCTGCAGCTTCCCTGCCCCTGCTTTCAATGCTGTTGACCACAAGATGGCATTGACCCATCTTTGCAACCCACTGGCAACGGAAGGGAGCTGCTGATGCAATGAGCTCTCCTCCTGCCTCTGTGAATAGCCCTGGAAGCTTGAGCAGTGCCTGATCGACAGCGGCTGGAGTGGAGAGACACATTGGCTGTTCCTTTAGTATGCACGGCCACTGGGTCTTCACACCAAGACTCTTTTTCAGGATGATGTTACTGCAGACCTGTATTTCACATCCCTTCCTTCAGTGTCTTTGACAGTAGCTATACCCTGCAGTACCTTTGAGCGGCACTCTCGACCCTCTGAGGAGCCCCTTAAGTAGCCTCCCACGTAGAGAAACAGTAAGCAATCTCAGTGGATTGCGGTGGGGGGCCAAAATTCTTGCCTCCCCACCTCAATAAGCTGTATTAGGCCTGGAAATGGCCAAACCGACCAACCAGGAATCAAGCACTTGTGGTTTGTATTGTGGGGGATGTGAGGAATCTTGGGGGGAAACCCCCAAATCCTGACCTGAAAATTGCTGATCGGGGTGGAAATTAGCCCTTTTATTTTCACTGGGAAGTTCTTGGGTGACCTTGGAGAATACAAAAATGCCTCACAGGCTTTATATGGCCCATAGAACAAGATTGTCAGAATAACAGCATCTGAAGCCAGGCTGCATTATAGGCTGATCAGGCAAGTGTTGGGAGCATAGCAGAACTGCTTGTGGGTCAGTTAATTGCGGAAAGAGGCCACAGGTGAATGAGTGTAAATAGGACTAGCTAAATCTCAGTCGGTCCCAGTATAGTGTAGTGCAGTGTTCCCCAACCTTGGGACTCCAGATTTTTTTTTTTAACTTATATACCGCCCCATAGCGCTACAAGCACTCTCTGGGCGGTTTACTATTTAATTATACAGGCTACACATTGCCCCCCCCAGCAAGCTGGGTACTCATTTTACCGACCTCGGAAGGATAGAAGGCTGAGTCAACCTTGAGCCGGCTACCTGGGATTTGAACCCCAGGTTGTGAGCACAGTTTTAGCTACAGTACAGTCTTTTAACCACTGCGCCATGAGGCTGATTTTCTTGGACTACACCTCCCAGAAGCCTTCACCACCACTTCTGCTGGCCAGGATTTCTGGGAATTGAAGTCCAACAACATCTGGAGGCCCAAGGTTGGGGAACACTGGTGTAGTGGATATAGTAATGGGCTAGGAGTCAGACCTGGGTTTGATTCCCTGAGTCTGCCATAGAAATGCATGGGAGTGGGAGGTAGAATTGGTAAAACCAGCCCTTATATACTTCATTTACCTTGAAAGCACTATTAGGGTTGCTGTAACCTTTATTATTTACCTATTTTATTTAAAATATTTTTATCTTTAATTATTTATTTATTTATCCATTCAACTTGTATTCCACCCACACATTGCAAGAGTCTCCACCCCATTTTCACTCCGTCTTTCTCCTAAAAAGGGATCCAAGGCAGCTTATCTAATTAAAAACACAATATTAAAAGCTAAAACCAGCAAATTATTTAAATATTAAAGAAGAATTAATAACATTATTTTTCAAAAGTAACATCACAGCTACAGCATTGCTAAAGTGAAGCAGATTCCTTGGGTCATGACCTGACAACCTGACAGACATGATAGAGAAAAGATATTTTGAAGAAAATGAGCCTGTTGGCAAGAGTATTTTACTACACTGTCAACCAATGTTGACATACATTGCAGAGTGCTAGAATGCATGAACTGCAGACAACCCAGAGGGGGAGAAGAGTGGCTGCCCTTTCTGTTGTTGTTCTAAAAGCGCCTTATATCCTGGTCGTGCATAACAGTCATTCCCTGGTAAGAAGAAGGCCTTCTAGCAATCATTTCAAGACCAAAATATCAGGAAATTAGCAAGTTCAGAAGATTTCCTCTACACCCTGTTTTTGATTAATGGAGTGTCCGGTGGGAAATGACAGAAAGGCTGGGAGATAATGGTAGGCAGTTTCATCTGAGTCTAATAGAGTGAATGTCCTAGAAAGAAAACTATTTGCCTTCTGGCACTCAGATGTTTGGATTTTGGTGCTGTGAAAAATTGGAGATGTGGAACCAGTGCTGGAGAAAGCAACTTGGACTATAGTGCCTGGAATATACCCTAACCAAGAGCTAGGCCAGTTGTAGAATTCAAGGTGTTGGGATGGATGGATGGATTGATTGATGCATGGGATTTCCCCATCATTATTTGGAGCAAATATCTTCTAAGGCAGGGGTCCCCAACCTTTCTCACCCCGCGGACCAGCTGGGGAAGGTGGGCCACTCCTTGCGCTCATGCACATGTGTGAAAGAGCGCATGCACATACAGCGATGTGGCGCTTGTGTGGGCACATGCGCGCTCTTGCACATGTGCAAACAGCAATGTGATGCCCACACGGGTGCTTGGGTGCATGCGCAAGTGGCAGCATGGCGCTCACATGGGAGCGCTGGAGCACCCGCACATGCACAAATCAGCTTTGCGGGGGTGAGTGCGTGCGGGGGGGGGGCAAGAGGCTTGTCTCTGTGGCTCGGTCCGGCTCAGGCCATGGGCCAGCACCCGGCCACGGCCCGGGGGTTGGGGATCTCTGTTCTAAGGTATTGATACATAATACTTGTTCAGCCTTTGTAGACGTATATGTATGCATGCCAATTGTAAAAATCTTGAGCAATATAGCAATACATTGTAGTACACAAGGCTGTAAAGCCAAACTTCCCTCATCCTCTAGTGCAGTGGTTCTCAACCTTGGGTCTCCAGTTGTTCCTTGACTACAACTCCCAGAAATCCTGGCCAGCACAGCTAGTGGTGAAGGCTTTTCGGAGTTTTAGGCCAAGAATATCTGGGAAACCAAGCCTGGGAACCACTGCTCTAGTGCCTCCCCAGTCACATATCGGAGGTCCTCTCTACTGAAGCAAATGTGGAGGTCGGTATAATAAGAACTCAGTCTGTATAGCAGAAAAAAATTAGTTTAGGACTCGGGTAAATAAAGGATAATTTGTTACTCCCTCCAGAAAATAAGCCTACAAATACTACTCAGTAGCCAAAATCCTGTTGCTTAGCATAGTGAATTTCAGTAGAGTAGGCCCACTGAATCTATGGAGATTTGGTGAATCAAATCGTCTGTAAGTTCCATTGATTCAAACTGGCCTACGCAAACTGTGATTTACTGAGCAGCAGGATTTTGGCCTATGTTTCCTACATCATTATCTACACTGATAATATATGCTTAGATTGTCCCTGCCATCAGTTAAATGAGTTTTATTTTTTTGGGGGGGGGGGGGGTAACATTGCTTTCTTCTAAAGGTCTAAACTTGAATATTTTTTTATTTATTTAAAATATTTTTATCCTGCTTTTCTCCTTAAAAAGGACTGAAGGCGGCTTACATCCTTGAAAGAAAATATTTAAAGCTGAAAACAATGAGTACACAAAGGCGGCTTACATCATCATTAAAGCTAAAAACAAGTATACAAATATTAAAAAGGAACAAACAAATACCCCCCTGAAAAATGGCAAACACAATCAACACAGTCAAAACAGTAATGCATCACAGTCCAACTAAAATTCCCACTTAGGCAGCTAGTTACTGAGGGAATGCTTGCTTTAGGAGAAAGATCTTTGGTGGTTTGCAGAAGGACAACAATGATGGGGCCAGTTTGGCCTCCTGTGGGAGGGAGTTCCAAAGTCTGGGAGCAGCAACAGAGAAAGCCTTTTCCTGTGAAGGTATGCGGACCAAGAAAAATGTCTCTCACGATCATCTTAATATCCAAGCAGGCTCATAATAGGAGACAGAGTTTTTGAGATAATTTGGGCCCAACCTGCTTAGGACTTTATAGGTTAGAATGAGCACTTTGAATTGTGCCCTGCAACTGATCATCAGCCACTGGACCTGCTGTAACAGGAGGATTATGTGATCCCTGTAACCCGCCCCAGTCTGGTGCATTTTAGACCTGCTGACGTTTTCTGACACTTTCCATAGGCAGCCCCACATAAAGGATGTTACAGTAAATATCATTTAAGAGTAAGATAATTTGCAATATTGAAATGAAATGAATCATATCAGATATAGAAACTACAAGCAAGCTGTAGCTCATTTCATTACCAAACCTTTTTTAAAAGAAGTTTCTTCTATGACTTCCTTCACATCATTTCAGACCTCGTAATGAGGGTGAAAGAGGAGAGTGCAAAAAACAGTCTGAAGCTCAACATTAAAAAAAAACTAAGATCATGGCCACCCATCACCTCCTGGCAAATAGAAGGGGAAGATATGGAGGCAGTGACAGATTTTACTTTCTTGGGCTCCATGATCATTGCAGATGATGACAGCAGCCACGAAATTAAAAGACACTTGATTCTTGGGAGGAAAGCAATGACAAACCTTGACAGCATCTTAAAAAGCAGAGACATCACCTTGCCAACAAAAGTCCACATAGTCAAAGCTATGGTTTTTCCTGTAGTGATGTATGGAAGTGAGAGCTGGACCATAAAGAAAGATGACCGCCGAAGTATTGATGCTTTTGAGTTGTGGTGCTGGAGGAGGCTCTTGAGAGTCCCCTGGACTGCAAAGAGAACAAACCTATCCATTTTGAAGGAAATTAACCCTGAGTGCTCACTGGAAGGACAGATCCTGAAGCTGAGGCTCCAATACTTTGGCCATCTCATGAAAAGAGAAGACTCCCTGGAAAAGACCCTGATGTTAGGAAAGTATGAAGGCTAGAGAAGGGGATGACAGAGGATGAGATGGATGGACAGTGTCATCGAAGCTACCAACATGAATTTGACCCAGCTCCGGGAGGCAGTGGAAGACAAGAGGGCCTGGTGTGCTCTGGTCCTTGGGGTCACAAAGAGTCGGACATGACTAAATTACTAAACAACAAAGCTTTAGCTAGATTAGTGCTAGAGAAGTGTTATTAAAATCAATCTTGGCTTTCTTGCTTTCACTTTGTATAAGCAGATAAGAGCAAAGTTCAAAGCCAATCTGCCAAGCGAGCTATACATTATATCTCCACTGAGTTTAGTAGGTAGTAATGACTGAGGGTTTAAATCATTTTTTTTCATCTGCCATTACTGGAGCATTCTATAAGCAAATCATCCAAATAAACCCATTCCTTTTCATCTTTTAATATCTGGGAAAATGTAGCTGTTTTCTAGTGGAAGGGTGTTATAAAATGACAAGGGCACAGCAAAATTGAACAGCCTTGGAGGAAAATGTTTATATCCTGGGTTCAGCTGAAAAGGCAAGATGAAAAACAAATATGCACCCAGTGACCATTAATATAACACTGTCTGTGCTCCCAAAGAAATTTGAAAGGTGCCCTTAAAAGATATATACATATCTTAATATTCCTTGGAGGGGGAAAAAGGCTCTGAAACCTGGCAGGATGCCAGGAAAAAGCTAAACATGCATGTGGATGGGTTGGTAGGTGCTAATTGGCGAGTGCCTGTGTTTTCACCAATGTCCCTTCTCTCTACACTACTCTGGAGAAATGTTGCAAAAATTCATTATCTGTGTGTGTGTGTGGGGGAATACATCAAAAAGATTCCCTTATATGCATGCAGGCTACTTTAAAAATATTAAAATACAAGTAGGAGGAGGTGGTGCTACGGGTTAAACCGCAGAAGCCTCTGTGCTGCAAGGTCAGAAGACCTGCAGTCATAGGATTGAATCCACGTGACGGAGTGAGCTCCCATCACTTGTCCCAGCTCCTGCCAACCTAGCTGTTCGAAAGCATATAAATGCGAGTAGATAAATAGGTACCACCCTGATGGGAAGGTAATGGCATTCCATGTCTAGTTGCGCTGGCCACGTGACCACGGAAACTGTCTACGGACAAGCACTGGCTCTACGGCTTGGAGACGGGGATGAGCACCGCGCCCTAGAATCAGACACAACTGGACTAAATGTCAAGGGGAACCTTTACCTTTAAGAGGAGAAAAGCAAAACTTCGAACTTGTCTAGGCCACAGCTTTAAAAGTTATAGTTCGACCACCACAGTCAGCAGTTTTAATCCCAAAATAGAGCCTCTTAAAGCAACTTTTCCAGGCTTTGAATGAAGAAGGTTTTGATATTTTCCCGGTGAAGAAAGAATATTATTTTGTTGTCACCATCTTAGAACTGCAGACCTGGAACACACCCTATGATTTATCGAGTCTAGCCCCTATCAAGGAGGCACAGTGGGGAATTGATCTTCCCACCTCTAGCTCTGCAACCGGATACAGTACAGTGGTGCCTCACTTAGCGAAGTTAATCCGTTCCAGGAAAAATGTCGCTAAGTGATTTAATCGCTAAGCGATTTTAAAAAGCCCATAGGAACGTATTAAAACGCATTGAATACGTTCCTATGGGCTAAAAACTTACTTTAAAGTGAAATTCCTCCATAGTGGCGGCCATTTTCGGTGCCTCTAAAGCGAGGCAAAACAGCAGGCGGCCATTTTGGAACTGCCAATCAGTTGTGCTTCCTCCAGGGAGACTGAGGCACGGCCGCCACCACCCCAGCCGAGAAAGACCCTCTGCGCCTGCAGCAACCTTTGCAGCAGGTGCAGAGGGTCTTTCTCGGCCAGGGTGCGGCGGCGGCACGGTGCCTCAGTCTCCCTGCCGAGGCTGGACCTGCAAGGGGAAAGAGAGGGGGAGCGCGCGCCGAAGTACAGCTGGTCGGCGTGGGTTTGGGAAGCTGGCTTCCCCGCGATCTTTGCAAACAACCGCCCATCAGCTGTGCTTCGGGCTGGCTCTCTCTCTCCTCCCAGCCTGGGCTGGAGCTGGGAGGGGAGAGAGAGCCAGCCCAAAGCACAGCTGATGGGCGGTTGTTTGCAAAGATCGTGGGGAAACCAGCTTCCCAAACCCACACCCATCAGCTGTGCTTCGGGACTCTCTCTCTCCACCCTTCGCAACACAGCTGATTGGTGGGGCCTTTGGGGGCCTTTGGGATGATCGTGGGGAAGCGCTTCCCTACGATCATCGCAATGCGATTTCCCCCCATTTAAAACATTGCAATGCGATCGCTTTTGCAATCGCAAAAACTCCATTGCTATGCGGCTTCATCGTTAAACGGGGCGCTCATTAAGCGAGGCACCACAGTACTTATGTTACACCTGTGATGAAAAAACAATGCTAGATCTGTTTTCACTCAGAGTAAAACATGAGTACCTGCTTGCTAAAGAACAAAACAAGCAAGCAAGCAAGCAAACAGATTTTATGCAACCTTAAAAATAAATTTCTTGCCCTCCAAACAAGCTTCTGTACATAGCAGCACAGCACTATCATTCATCTGGCAAGCTAATGATATATGAACAGAGTCTTGTGGCTCTTTGAGGCAGTTCAAAGGACATGAAGTTGTAGCATGCTGTCCAAACCTTCCTCCCTTGCCCCCCCTCTCCCAGTCACGCTATGCAGAAATGATAAGTGAATGAAGCATTACTAACTGAGGTCTTTTCCTCAGATAAAATGCCAAACCTCCAGTTCTTTGAATATCCCAGAGCTGAATGCTCTGTTCCCAATCTCACCCAGTTAGTTAAAATATCAAAAATCTATACTACCTAGAAATCAGTGCAAAGGTTTGGAAATGCAGCAGAGATAAGATAAGGTTCCCAGGCCCAATACAGCTCTCACTGGAAGCTCTTTCACCTCCACGGGACTTTGCTTATACAATTACTGTCTAGGTCGAAAGGTACCCCCAATGTTGAATGCAGTTTGTGTGTGTGGGTCGGTGGGTAGGTCTTCATTCTCCTTTCACGTGGCAGGCTAATGTATGCAGTAGACATGGGATATTCGTATTGAATGCAGCTCTTGAGGATCCTAAATGCAAGTTGTGAAGGGAACAGTCTCAGGTCTGGGATACACCCCAATTTACCGTGTTTCCCTGAAAATAAGACAGGGTCTTATATTAATGTGTGCTCCAAAAATGCATTAGGGCTTATTTTTGGGAATTTTTTTTTCCATGTTCAACAATCTACATTTATTCAAATACTGTCATGTCATTTTCTTCTAGTTGCTGCATGATAGTGGAGGGCAGGGTTTCACTTAAAGGTAAAGGTAAAGGTTCCCCTTGACAATTTTTGTCCAGTTGTGTTCGACTCTAGAGGGCAGTGCTCATCCCCGTTTCCAAGCCATAGAGCCAGCGTTTTGTCCGAAGAAAATCTTTCGTGGTCACATGGCCAGTGCGACTTAGACACGGAACGCTGTTACCTTCCCACTGAGGTGGTCCCTATTAATCTACTCGCATTTGCATGGTTTCGAACCGCTAGGTTGATGGGAGCTGGGACAAGCGATGGGAGCTCACTCCGTCGCGTGGATTCGACCTTACGACTGCTTGGTCTTCTGACCCTGCAGCACAGGCTTCTGCGGTTTAGCCCGCAGCACCACCACATCCCTTGGAGGGTTTCACTTAACTGAGGCTTATTTTTGGGGTAGGGCTTACATTACGAGCATCCTGAAAAATCATACCAAGGCTTATTTTCAGATTAGGTCTTATTTTCTGGGAAACCGGTTAGTACGATTAGGGGAACCCACAGAAACACCTCCCACCCTACTCTGAACTGTGTGTGAAAGAGGAAACAGGGTTTCAAATTTCTTATTCCTACAGCGCAAGATAAGGTGAACCTCTCAGCGCTCCCACTGTTATTCCAAAGGTAAAGGGATAATTTTTTTTCCTTCATGTTAATATCCATCATCCCAGTTAGATTGGAACACATTGATCTAGGGATGTCAGTCTTCATTTCTTTTTGCAGATTTTCCAATTTTTCCCCCCAGTGGGGAAGATAATACATGGGGAGTTTTCTTGTTTATTTTCTTTTTCTGTTTTGCATTTTCCAAATTTCTGACACACACACACACCACTCATTTTTTGCAGACACATGGGGTCTTCTTGCAAGAAAGTCTTACATTTACATACAAAATACTAGGTTTAAAAATGTAAAGTGCGAGGAACTGCTTACGTAAAAATGCAGCCAACGGAGGTGTTAATTTTTTTGCTGTTATGCATGAGTGAAGGAAAAAACTGCATCAGATTACCATTGGTTTTTTTTTTCCAACAGGGCATCCCAGTGTGTCAAAGCTCACCTATTTCATAAAGGATGAGAAAACCTGAGAGCACTTATTACACCTTTACCCCGATCCTTATGAGCTACTGATTCAGGCCTAACTTAAACATGCAGCATAATGCATAAGAAGCCTGGGGCAACCGAGTGGGATGCATCCCTTCAGGCTACAAAAGGGACGCCATTTTTGAATGTCTTCCCTTATGGCATATGGGTCAAAGGCAGAGTCAATTAAAGAGGGATTCATCCAGTGTACAGTAAGCTTTGGCTGCTTCGTGAGACCATACAGAACCAGGGGAAGATGTGACATTTTTGCTAGACCCAGGCACTCCATCCTTCAAGATGAAGTATATGGCAGCTTGGAGGGGAAATTGTAAGCAAGATCAGTTTGTGAAACTGCAGAACATCATTCCAGCAGATCTGTTAACTGCCAGTTTTGTGGCTTTGGATTGTGTGAGACAACATAAGGTAATCTTAACTCGTCTTATAACAGCAGGTTTTTCCTTCTCTTTTACAGTCATTCTGCATTTTTTTTTTCATTATAGAAATTCTGTGTCACCCGTCCATTTCCAAAATTTCCAGAGTGGCTTACATTAAACAAATACAACTTTTTTAAAGGCCCAGAGACGGCTGAAATGCAAGAAAAAAAACCCCAAACAAAACAGAATGGTGAAATGGAAACAGAAAAAAGAAGGCAACATTATTTTAAGGAAAAAAATTTGTTTGACTAAGATGAAACCAAAAGTATCTGGGGATGGGTGGTAGAGGTCTCACTGAAAGGACAACAATGTAGGCCCAAGATATCTGTTATGTATGGATGGGAAGGGAAGGCTACAACCCTGCTCCCAATATTCTTTGTGCCCTTGAGGAGATTGTCACCCAGCTAGGAACACAGTACATGTATAGAGGCTCTGTTCCTGCTCCTCTCTTTTTCTCTCAGAGTAATTATGCTCTAACTGTCTTCATCATTCTCTTGACTGGCTAAATTAACTGTGTATCAGTTGAAACATGAAGACGGAGGGCTTAGGTGTCTTCATGTCCTGCTCTGAGGTATCCTGTAGGCAAATGGTTGGCTTCTGTGGGCACAGAATGCTGGAACTGATAAGCCTTTGGTCTAGTTCAGATGCCTCTCCCTATATTCACAACTATTTGTTACAATATGAAATTGTCTAGAATTATCTTTTTCTGCCTCACCAACTGAAACAGGTGACATAATTAATTGTCTTGCCAGCTCTTGTCCCTTGAATGATCATCCTTTAAGAACAACAGGTGCAGGATGACCACATATAAAGTAAATATTCAGAATTCCTCTTCCTTTAATTCTTGTATAGAAAAGAAAATGGTGGAACAGGGCTTCGTCATTTCTTGTGGCCCACACACTAGGTATGATGCCTGCATGTCCTCTTTTTGGAAGGACAACCTTCTGTTTGATGACCTGCCATTGGATCATCATCCTCTAGAGCAATGGTTCCCAACCTTGGGTTCCCAGGTGTTCTTGAAACTCCCAGAAGCCTTTACCACTAACAGTGCTGGCCAGGATTTCTGGGAGTTGCAGTCCAAGAATATCAGGGGACTCAAGGTTGGAACCCACTGCTGTAGGTGCCTTTGGTCTAATGTAAATAGAAAGAATGACCAAGAGAGAGTTACGGATCTTGAATTTTCCCTTCCTTATTGAGTGTCTGGACAGCTGATTCAGTAGCACACAGGTCCTCGCCTCTAGAGTACAATACATTGGAATTCTGTTTATATATACATATATACGTATATACATATACATAAAGACAGACAGACACACACACATATATACATATATACGTATACACACACATACGTATACACACACATATGTATGTATGTATGTATGTATGTATGTATGTATGTATGTATGTATGTATGTATGTATGTATGTATGTATGTATGTATGTATGTATAAACAGAATTGCAAAAACCAGCCAAATCAATATCCTCCCCCCGCACTTTTCAGTGAGATATAAATAGCCCTCAAGACCTCCACTAGGATGTGGACTCTACTAACCTAACAAAAATAGGGAGGGGAGAATTCACATGCTTAACATACATGGAGAATGTGACCAGAGTATTCTTGCTGCTATTGTTCTTAGTTCACGAGTTCAGTGGCCAAGTGTTGACATTCCATGCAGCTTCCAGGGTTGAATGGAACCTGCCTCCAAAGCCTTCATTTCCAGGATCAAATCGAGCCTAATAATGAATAGCCAGTAAAATAGCTGGATCCATTGTGGTGTAGTGGGTGGAGAGATGGACTAGGATTCTGGAGACCAAGGTTCAGTTCAATCCTGGAGACTAGGTTCAGCCATGGAAACTCACTGGACGAGTGGAACTGGTATAAACCACTCATTAAATATCTCAATTACCTTGAAAGCACTCTGAGGGTTGCTGTAAATCGGTTTTGACTTGATGGCACATAACAACAGTAAAATAGCAAACATAGCCATTGTGAGTTACAAGTCAAAGTGCTTGTGTTTTTTTTTTTGCAAGAACTTCCACCAGGAGGAAAGAAAGACAGAAAAGGAGAGAGAGCTAATATTTAATCATGACTGTGGACATTTGTCAAAATGTTACATCACTCCTTGCTGATTCCAGATGCTTAAAAAAGCCTTTGCCCTTGGGGCTGATTGCTGTCCAGGAGTTAAAATAAGATTAATGGGGTGATGAGAGTTCTAGGAGAGCATGCCCTGCAGGGTGAGCTCTAAATAAGCTTCCCTCTGCCCTACATAGTTACTCTGAGTTGGCTGGGATCCTGGGCAAAGGTTACAGAGCCTGCGTTCCATGGCAGGTTAGATAACAGACCAGGTGCTGATGTTCTGGGAGGCTAAACATGGTGTGGACTCAGAAAAGCCAAAGCTAGAATACATGGTTCTACAGAGGTTCAAAGTAGACAGGTGAGAAATGTATGTCTTCCTGCTAGTAGCTCATTTTCTCACCCTACAATGTGATTTTTGAGGAGATTTGAGGCTGGGTAGAGAGGCTCGCAAATAAAGTGTTTACCTTCCACTGATGAATCACAAAACAAAGCTTCTTGGAATGCAAGCTGAGTGAAAGAATGCACTGTGACAAAAACCAGCCTTTGGGCAGTCAGTGAAGTCCTGTTTTGGTTGTCTAACCCAGAATTTCTTGGTTTATCACAAATCTGTATTATAGTAATACATTGATTAAGTCAACTCAAAAGAGAGATGGGTTAGGGGAACTGAACAGGGGGAAAGGCTGATGACATGAAAATTATCAAAGTCTCAGATCCTTAAGATGAAATGGAAGAAGGAGGCTTTGGAGACATTCAGATTAAGCTTTACCAGAAGGTGTAATGGTTTTGAGTGTACATGGGATTGGGCTGCTGGAACAAGGAAATAATTAAAATATAAAATCTGAGGTTAGTTGGACCTGTACAGATATGTAGGTGAAGACAAAACTTCCTGAGTGTCCATTGGTAGGCTGAAGATAGAAATAAGAAAAACTAAACAGTTCTTACTTTAACAATTATTCAAATAATTATTGAAATATATGTATATATGAACAGAATTGCAAAACCCAGCCAAATCAATATCCTCCCCCCCATACTTTTCAGTGAGATATAAATAGATAATTTAAACCAGACTTCGCTTTTTACCTAATAACGAGAAAAGGTAAACCCTCAGAGAATCTAATATCAGTTTCTGGTGGTATAAAATTCTCTTCTTCCAGTACAGTGGTGCCTCGCAAGACGATTGCCTCACGGGACAATTAATCTGCAAGACGATGGGTTTTTGTGATCGCTGTTGTGCTTCGCAAGACGGTTTTTCCTACGGACGATTTTCGTAAGACGATGCTTGGGTCTATGCTTCGCAAGACGGGTTTTTTTTTTTAGACCGATGCTTTTGCAGAGCACAGAGTGCTGTCCTCTGAAGATGCCGGCCACAGAGACTGGTGAAACGTTAGGAAGAACAACCTTCAGAACATGGCCAAAGAGCCTGAAAACCCCACAACAACCACTTTGCAAGATAGTTTTTTAGCCCATTAGAACGCATTAAATAGATTTCAATGCATTCCAATGGGGAACCACGTTTCACAGCACAATGTTTTCTATGGACGATTTTAGCAAGACAATGATTTTTCCCCGTTGGAACGCATTAAATAGATTTCAGTGTATTCCAAACTGCGTTTCTCAAGATGATGTTTTCGCAAGACAGCAATTTTCGTGGAACGAATTAACATAGTCTTGCAAGGCACCACTGTATAAGATCCCACTACAACAATATTGCAACGGCCAAGTAAGACATCTAATTTTCATATTTAGGCAATAATCTCTATTATACAGATGAAGATTTCATGAAAATATGGAAATTTTAGCTATCTCTCTTTTTATCACTGAGGTTCATCTCAGTTTCTTCAGCTTTTCTGTATTTTGCAATTCCTGCAATTCCAATTGGTATAACTAAAAATCTTTGCATGGTTGCAGAAAAATTACAGAGAGAATGATTTGATCAAAATCAACTCAGGGATAGAATCATAGAATCATGCCAGATTTCACTTAGGAATATCTGAATGTCTTCACAGGGCTAAGAGAGACCTGTAGACCAGTGTTTGCATACAATTGCCAAGGAATTTATTTGCAGTCTCAGAAGATACTGTATTCTTGTATGTTTACTATAGTTCTTTCTCCTTGATATATCTTTGATTTTTATTACTTAATGGTTCAAAAAAACTTCTTTTCTAAGGTTTATTGAGCAAAGAAGCAAACATATAGAAAAATTCAAAGTAACAGGTATACATTGGTATGACATATAAAAATGAATAAATAAATATTTCAAAATATTCAGTCTTCTAAACCAAAATCTCAGTTCATATATGTACACAATATTCTTACTTTGTAAAGAATAGTATGATTTACTAAGTTTGTATCTTCTGTACTTAGGATACAGAGCTTAAATTTCATATATATTTGCGAAAACCAAGAAGACAACACCAAATCAGAAGAAGAAAAACAGCCACCCACAAATAAAGTATTACTGCCATACATCAAAGGGGTCACGGACCGCATGGGGAAACTATGAAAAAACACAACCTACAAACAGTATTCAAGCCCACCACAAAAATCCAACAAATGTTACGGTCAGCAAAGTACAAAAGGGACCCCCTCACCACTGCAGGAGTATACCGGATACCTTGCAGTTGTGGCCAGGTATATATTGGAACCACAAAACAAAACATCCACACCAGAATCAAAGAATATGAGAGACACTGCACACTAAAACAACCAGAAAAATCTGCAGTAGCTGAACATGCCCTAAAACAAACTGGACATGAAATTCTATTTCAAAATACTGAAATGCTGGACACCAGCAATCATTACGTCAGACTGCACAGGGAAGCCATTGAAATCCACAAGCACCAGCAGAGCTTCAACAAAAAAGAGGAAAGTTTGAAACTCAACAAAACTTGCCTTCCAGCTCTGAAAAATACAGTGTGCAAAAGGTCAACGACCTCTACCCAGCCACAAGGACCGGGTATCACTATACACAAAAGACCAGCTAATGATACCCATCAACCACAATCTCTCCCCCCATCGCAACAATACACCCACTACAAGACGCACTAATCACCCATCTCCTGAAAAGGACAAGAGGCTATCTCACAGCCATAAATACTCCACTCCCAAGCAAAGTACACCAGAGCATAGAGTGCTGTCCTCTGAAGATGCCAGCCACAGAGACTGGCGAAATGTTAGGAAGAACAACCTTCAGAACACGGCCAAAGAGCCCGAAAAACCCACAACAACCTTACATTTCATACTTCAAAATACTCAAGACTAGAACTACGTATTTTCTCAATGTTATAAATGAAAAATGCATAAACTCTCATACACATATACAAGTCACTTTAGAAAATTACTAAAAATCTATCAGAATACATATCTTTTGATATGAGAAAAGCAAAAAAGAGCATGGCAAATCATTAATGCATCTAAGTATGTCACATCACATTACATCACTCTTACCCCTTCTGGCAGAAATTCTCTCTCCCTCTCAACAAACAACAAAATTTGTGTGTCTTCTCTGAAATTAAACAAGGCAAAATCTATTTTATTTTTACCCTTGGATTTTCACTGTAGTCAAAACACATTTTGCCAAGCCTCTGAATTCTCATGAGGGTAACATCTCAACAACTTAGGATCCTGACTTTCAAGGGATTGAACATAGAATCATCCCTTCCAAGAGTTAGCATAAGTTAATATAGTTTAGTAAACACAATGCAATATGGTAGTTTCATATTCATTTCTACTATTTTCATTCAATGAATTGTTTCCCCATTTAAATTCATTATTTTCTAATGCCATATAACTTTATGCAAATTTATAATTGAGTTCAAAGGAACCTACAAGGCAATCGAGTCCAACCCCCTGCTCAATGCAGGAGCCCAAATCAAAGCAGATCTGACAGATGGTTGTCCAATTTTTTCTTGAATGCCTCCACCAACTTCCAAGGTAAATGGTTCCATTGTCATACTGCTCTAAAAGTTGAGACATTTCTCCATATAGTCAGTCTGAATTTGGCTTCCTGTAGCTTGAGCACATTATTGTGTGTCCTACACTCTGGGATGATCAAGAACAGATCCTGCCCCTCCTCTGTATGACTATATTTCAAGTACACTATTTGAAAAGTGTCATCACATCAGTCATCTTTTCTGAAGGCTAAGCATGCCCAGTTCTTTCAGTCTTTCTTGATTCCCAATCCCCTGATCATCCTTGTTGGCGTCCTCTGTTGGCATCCTTCGTAAAGTGTGGTTTCCAGACTTTAAGACACAGTACTTTAGATGATATCTAACTGGTATGGAATAGAGGGGAACTAATACCTCACGGGATTTGGAGACTATACTTTTATAAATGCAACCTAAAATAGCATTGGCCTTTTCTGAAGCCATGTCACATTCTTGACCCATATTCCGTTTTTGATCTATAGCAATTCCAAGATCCTTCTCACTCATGGTATTAACTAAGCCAAGTATCTCCCATCTTGTAACTATGCATTTGGTTTTTTCCCCTAGGTATAGAACTTTGCACTTCCTTGTTAAATTTCATTCTGTTGTTTTCAGCCCAGTGCTCAATCCTATCAAGATCTTTTTGAATTTTGTTCCAGTCTTCCTAAATATTAGCTGTTCCACTCAATTTTGTGTCATCTGCAAATCTGATAATTATTTCCTGCACTCCCCCATCCAAATCATCATCAGTAACAACAACCTTCGAACTACAGAGCTGGAAGGGACCCTATGGATCATCGAGTACAGCCCCTCTCAAGGAGGCACAGTGGGGAACTGAACTCCCAAACTCTGGCTCCTCAGCCAGAGACCTAAGCTACCGAGTCATCCTAGCAGCTGAAGAGAACCTGGCTCAGGTACTCCTCTTGTTACCCTCTCCCAGTTTAGGAAGATAAGCACTCTCTGAGTATGATTCTGTAACCAAGTGCAATTCTGTAACCAAACTTAGATAAACATTGAACAATAGCGAACAGAGTTTAGCTTCCAGTGATAAATGCTGCACTATGACTTTTGGAAATTTTTGATGAAAATATTTACATTTACATGTAAAAAGGCATTTCACATTTACCTGAACTAGTACTATGTGCTCTCACAATATGAACATTCACACAGCGCTGCATCTGTTCTGTAGCAAGCAATAGACACCTTTAAATGACATTGATATTAAAAAGAATGACAAGTAGGTGTTTTAATTATTCTTTTAAAATTTTGTGTGATGTAAACGTGCTTAACTTTGGCATCTTTGCCACAACATTTTAACTTAACATATCCTGATAGCATCTTGAGCATTATCAGTGAAATACACATGCATGAGGAAATTATAGATGGAAACCACAATGTTCTGCATTTCTTCTTCTTACTATAAAGTCATTTTTGGTTTTGAAAGTGAAACAATTCTCCAAGAAAACTGATGCTTGGACTTGTGAAGAATGATGGCAGAGCAGGCAGCTCATTATCTGCCTGGGGTGGGGAGATGGCGCCTCAACCTGAAGTGGGAGGGGTGGGACCCCTTGCTCAGACCGTAGGTTGCTGATTGGCCAGAGATCATATCTGTTCCAAAATCCAAACTTTTTTCCCCTACTGCTTTATAATATGAGGAGACATCATATAAGAGGAACAAGATGAGAAACTGCTCCATCATACCATCAGAAATAAGTACTGGAGAAAAAACTACTTATAAACTACCTAATGCTGAGGTGTTATTTGTTAATGTAACTGGCTAATAATACTGGCTGAATAGCTTGGTGAGTTAGGTCTCTGGGTCTGGAGCCAGAGGTTGGGAGTCTGATTCCCTATTGTGCATCCCAGAAGAGCCAGCCTGTGTGGCCTTGGGCAAGCTGCACAATCCTAGGGTGTCCCCAGAAGAAGGGAATGGGAAAAGGCTTCTCAATATTTTCTACAGTGGTGCCTCATTTGACGAGGATAATTCGTTCCAGCAAAATTGCTGTAAAACGAAATCCTCATCAAGCGAAATGAAAAAGCCCATTGAAGTGCATTAAAAATCGGTTCAATGTATTCCGATGGGCAAAATACCTCAGCATCCAGCAAAGATCCTCCATAGGGCGGCCATTTTCCGGTGCCTGTCTTACAAAAAAAGCCTTCCTAAACACAGCGGGGAGCCATTTTAAACAGTGGGTGGCCATTTTGAAACCTGACAATCAGCTGTTTTCTGATTGTTGTTAAGTGAAAAATTAGTTCCCAAAGCAGGGGACCGATCATCGTAAAGCGAATTTTCTCTATCTAAACATCATTAAGACATCGTTAAGCGATTTCCTCTAACGAGGTAATCGTCAAGCGGGGCACCAATGTACTTGGAACACCTGGAAAAAGGGTCACCATAAGTCAGAATTGGCTTGATGGCACATGGTTATTTATTATTAATAATGCTGCATTCAAGTCTGTCCTCACCTTACAATCTATATCAGCGATGGCGAACCTATGGCATGCATGCCACAGCTGGCATGTGGAGCCCTTTCTGCTGGCACGTGAGCCATAGGTCGCCAGATCACTACTCCCCGTGCAGCCAAACCTTAGGAGGTGGCTGCAGCCGGTGCTGGCACTTCAGCAGGTGGATCCGAACAGCTGGTGCTGGCAGTGGAGGGGTCTTGAGGCACCTCCATGCCGGGATTCCCCCTTCCGCCATCACTTCTGGTTCTGGGTCTTCCGGGTCTGCCGCTACCGCAACAGCTGTTTTTTGGTTTATTTTCCCAGTTTGGACACGCAAACTCAAAAACGTTCACCACCACTGGTTTATATCCTACCTCCAGCCATGCGCACTATTGAAATTGAAGGCCTCATCATCAGCTTCCCATTCTCTCTTCAGACCTCTCTCCTAGCTCCTGATCTCTTTCAGGCTCCAAAACTGTGCAAGCATAAGATACATGTAACAACTTTGCCTGGCACAGCCATATGTACATATATATACAGGACTGCGCTCTACACATCAGAGAAAATGTGCATCCAAAAAAGCTCATGCTATAAGAAAAATATTAGTCTTTAGGTGCCACATGACTCAATAAAGAGTCTGTGGGTGACGCTGTTGTTCCTCAGTACAAAATAATCTGGAGATTAAGGCTGTAATTCCAAAGTATACTCTCTTAGACCTGCTGATACTTGTTACTCTTCCCTATGAGTCTCCCTATGAGTCTCTTTAAGACTAGAGTGTCTGTCAGTTGCAAAGTACCAAGGGTTAAGGGACAAGGTACTTACTGATTTGTCCTAAACTTGCAGCCAGAGTGACCTTCAAGTGTTGATTCTTCTTCTCAGTCAACTCCTCTGTAAAGCAGAGTTTTATGCCTCAGCATTCACTCACAACAAGAGTGCAACTCAGAATTCATTAGTGCTAGACAAATGATTGTGATCCTGGGACCTGGGTTGCTAAGGGACGGAACGATTATGCTGGTCTAAAGTGGGGATGTGGAGGTTCATCAAGCATTCAGATACTAGGCAAACAAAAGAACTTTGATAGACAGACATTTCCTTGACACAGAGCACCACATAGAGTTTAAGAACCCCCAGGATGCTCACCAAAGAGGCAAAGAGTATAACTACTCCTGTCCCCTGGCTAACATCTTTTCCTTGTCTCTGTAAAACACCTTTCCATATCCAAGACTGTGTGAGCTACTGTTTGGAGCTTGTTGGCTATTACTAATTCATTTTGTAAAGCGTTTTCAGACAGCATGAAAAGAGAGAAGTCAATTTAACAACTCAGCTATGGTCTGCCGGGTGTGATAAAGCAAACTAAATGAGAGCAAAGAGCTCTGAAATTATACTTCCGGCTGCGCTTGTTCGGTTACAATGGCATTCAGCCACCCCAAAATGAAATAACCACGTTTAATATAGATATTGTATTAATGTCTGCTAGGTGCTGGGCTTGGGTTGTAGGAAGAACTCAAAAGATTTTTTTTAAAGGGGGTGAGAAGAATCTTTGAAGGGTTCTAAAGCTATATAACTGGGAAGAAGGCACATGAGAACATGTGATACAAGAATAAAAGGAAAATAGAGAATGTGGCAATAGCAGCAGAAAGGAGAATGTTACAAAGACTGCATTTTATTCCGAGTTTAAAGTAAGATTTGCAATGAATGGTTTAACAATTGTATTACAACAGAGCACTATCATTTGAAATACATGGAACACTCAAGGCATTATTTCCTCTTTCCTTCAGCCTTCCATGTTTTTGGGAGAACAGCCCCCCAGCTCAAATAATTTGTTAGGAAGTTGGTGGCCCTCCAGCTCATACTGGATGCCAACTCCCATAAATATGTTCAAGGTTGAAGGGTTATAGGGGCTGTAGTTCAACAATACCTTAGGTTCATAGGTTATCTAGGCCTGATCCAGAACATGCAGATTCAAAGGTAGGAGCTGTACATATTTTTGCATTCATTTATTTTTGTGGCTTCATCATGAAAGTAATTTCTACAACAGTTGTCTTGAGAAATGAAAGTCTCAGGCATCTTGCTTCTAATTCTTTGAATGCATGTGAACTCTTGTCTTTCACTAAGATTCCTAATACTTGTGGAATGAAATGTTTTCTATTCTGGCAGAAATCCCGTGCTTTAGAGTAGTAAGTCACAACCAGAGTAGGCATATTGAATCAGTGGTGATCTGGTGAGTCAATTCCTCCATAATGTCCATTGATTCTAATGGACCTACTCAAGATGTAATTTACTACACTAAAGTAAGTCACAACTAGAATATACCCATTTGAATCCATGGAACTTGTGGAAGAATTGATTCATCAAATCACCCCTGAGTCAATGGGACTGCTGTAGCACAGTTTACTACAAGATTTCAGTCATTGTATAATACTATGGAATTAAACTTAGAATGAATCAGTTTGGGGTAATTTTTATAATCTGTTGGAATTCATTCATCATGAACCCCCCCCTCCCCAGTTTCTTTGGGTGTGTAGTCTCTTAGCTAGCTAGCTAGCTACCCAACCACCCAGCAAAAAACAACTCAAGATGGATGACAGAAGCATCATAATGCATTTAACAAAATGTA
Organism: Pogona vitticeps; assembly: GCF_051106095.1. Classification (NCBI taxonomy): domain Eukaryota; kingdom Metazoa; phylum Chordata; class Lepidosauria; order Squamata; family Agamidae; genus Pogona; species Pogona vitticeps. The sequence continues at coordinate 324,377,917 of NC_135783.1, read as the reverse complement.
AAATATTGTAAAGCTTAGATAAGCATGTGACTGTATAGTTTTAGGAGGGCCTCTTTTTTGACATGGTCTTCTGCTCTCAGGTATTCCTGGTATGTCTGATTTACTAATTGTTTTGCTGCCTTACAGCTTTGGTTGAATCAAGGTTTGGATCGGTTATATGATTTCTGAAGGTTTCTGGTATTATGAATGGACAAGATGTTGATTTAACTGTTGTAAGAGAATTTCATATATATCTATAGGAATCCGGTGGACTGTCTGGCTTCCTACTGGATTAAGGGCGTCATTCAGATTTTTCGAGGTTAAAAGTTGTTTTAAATATTGTGCCAGTTTAGGTGACCATCTTACTCGGCAACCCACTCTTTCTAATGCTGTAATTTCGGTATGATATCTTGGTTCTGTGTCTAAATTTCTAATGTTTAGATGGAATCTTAGATGTAGGGGGAAATGATCCCCCTCCATGTAAGGAAGTACTTGGAGAGTTTCAACCATGGAAAGGAGCCCCCTGCACACCAGGATGTAGTCAATTGTACTAGCTTTAGATGCTGCCATAAATGTGTATTTTCCTGGGGTATCACCTGTGATTGTGCCGTTTAAAACTGAGAGGCCCAGTCTGTAGGCAAATTTGTACAGACAGGCCCCAGCATAGTTTGCACGTTGATCTTTAGATGCCCTCTCCTGATTCAGGGTCCCCACATTATCATTTCTTATGTTGGCTATCATCTTAAATTTGGTTCCCAGATAGTCATCATCTGGTCCCATATGGGTGTTTAGATCCCCACCAGTCAGGACCAAAGCATCCGGATGTTCCATGATAAGCTCTCTTACACAGTTTTCAAGGTCTATCCAATTTCCTTCTGTTTCTGCTTTTCTAGATGTAGGAGGTAAGTACATGTTAATGATCAATAGGGTTTTCATACTTCCTGTAAGTACTACTGCCATGGCCAGCTGTCTCAAGGGGGGTTTCGTTGATTTCACTTTCAGAGCCATTGATACCAGAATGCTCGCCCCCCCACTTCAGTCTCCCCAGTCCACGCCCTGGGATTGCCTTTACCATGAAAGAGTCAAAGCCATCTTTTTCAGACCATGTTTCTTGCAAAAAATTGATGTCAAATTTGCTGCGAAAGAAAGCAGTATCATGGGTATGGGAAATACATCTGGTCCAACCTGCCACATTCCATGGTAAAAGTTCAACTTTAGATGCAGATTTTTGGTTGCTTTCTGGAGCACACTGCCATATTTGAGTGTCTGGTGCCTTGTTTCGCTCCTGAATGTTCAGTTCTTCTGCCTTTGGGGTCATTTCCCCTCTTGTGGCAGAGAGAATTTTAATGGGGTTCCCTTCCTTGTATATCGTTAGCTTCTCCAGAGCAGGCTGGGATACATCTGATGACTGACATCCTTTGTAGGAGAGGGGAGCAGCTGGTGTGGGTAAAGGATAATCTTTATGAGCCCAATCTTTGTTGTTTTGATTTCTTTGTGTCTCTCTACTAAAGGAAGATCTTTCAGCTCTACCTGGGTAGGTAGTCATTGTTGCGTTTGGAACTATGGAATCTTTGTGCAGTTTTTTTGTTTGTTTGTTTTTCCCCCATGCAGTATTCCAGGGCAAAGGCTTCTTCAAATGTTTTTGTTTTCTGCCTTCCAATAGTCAATTCTGGGGACAAGCTACTAAAGGGCCATATCTATTGCCCATATGCCACTCAGAGTTGGAGTTGGAAATAGTTCCAGTTGAGCAGTCTGGATGTATCTTCTCTTTGTATGGATGGTATGTTCTATCATTTCTGGGGGATAGAATACCTTTTGAAAGATGCCTCGGCCTTGAGAGCATTTTCACCTGATTACTCTGGTTTTTGATTTTGCTTGTAAAATCACAGGGCTTGTTAATTGGGATATTGTTTGGAAAGGTTGCAAAATTGGTGTGTGTTTCCTTTCCTCTGCCGTCTGATTTGGTTTTGGAAGGTGATCTGTTGTAAATGATGGAAGCTTCAGCCCTATATCTATACAGGTCAAAGCTGGGATTTTCAGCTGTTATCTTCCTTATGGAAGTGGCTGAAGGGCCATCTCTTTGTTCTGGAACCTGAATTTATCTGGATGTATTTGTTAGTTTGTAGATGTCCAATTTTGTGATCGTTCTGAGGTTGATATTTGAGTAAGTTGTATATATTCCCCATTTGAATGATACTGCAATTTTTCCAAACTTGTATAATAGGCTCCAAAAGTGATGGGCCTGTTTACTATTGGCGAAGATCATGTGCACCCTGCCTCTTAGTTGCCCGGGCTTACTGGGATAAATATAGTAACATTTTGTGTTCGTTTGAGCATCCCAGTCCTTGCCCAGAATTTCTGTTATTGTCTGCAATACTCCTGAATTGGAGGCCCAGGTGCAATTTGATTTTCTTAGTAGCCAGTTGTAGATGGTGATATGGCTCATGGGCTTGGGTGATGGGGTTTCAACCAGGGTGGACTCTTCACTGTCTGAGGTTGCTGCCTGTTGGGGGTTTTCTATCTGTATATTTTTCTTGCATGCTGTCACAGCAAGTGGATGCTGGGGATAGGGTTCTTCTGGGGTGTTTCCACACCATTCATCTATGGTTATTAGCTCTAGATTGGAGGATGCTAGGTCAGGTCCCTCTGTGTCCTCACTTCGGTCATATGGGTCTGCCCAGGCCTTTAGGGTCATTCCGGAGATGGGCATTCAGTCCTGAGTTGTTTTTTCTGATAATAATAATATAATTTATTGTCATTGTAAGTATATACACAGTATATACACAGTATAACTCTGACCTTTAAAGACTGGGGAGTTGTCTTTTTGTGTTTGCTCTTTTGCGCCCAGCTCCTTTTTTGCCTGAAGTCCTCTCTGTTCAGTATTCTGAGGGCTTGAGGGAGGTGCTGCTTTTAAAATCCCCAACTTTATCATGTCAGCAATGCATTGTAGTATTGCTTTATTATCAGCCATTTCTTTCTTTAGATCATGCAGCTTATTGAAAACTGTCTGGTTGGATTTAGCTGAGAGGAAGCACTGATCACATAATTGGGTGTAAATAATCCTAGTTTGTTCACTCTCGGGCCCTTGAGCATCCTGGGGACCTACTTTTCCTTCCATATGGTTCTCCTTGGGCCCAGGTGTTGATAGATTTATGTGTTTATATAATGATTCCATAGAGGCAGAGAGAGCCTTCTCTAGGAGTTCTGGGTGCAGAGACCAATTGCCGATTTCTCCTCCAGAGTGTGGAGTTCTGACTTCAGCTCCCTGGTATGTCTCTCCATTACTTATGCCTACATTGTTTGTAGTAAGTGGGGTACTTGATGTAAATTCCCTCAGTGGCCTTTGATTATAAGAGGAAACATGTTCACATTGGCTGATGAGATCTGAGACCACACAGAAGTCTGCTATTGATTTCTGATTTGGCTTTTTGGGAGCCTTTTTTTATCTTGCCATAGGTTTTTTTGGTCCTAGTAGTGACCATAGTTATACTCCACAAATTTAGCTTATTTAGTGTCCCCTTCTACTTCTGCAGGTACAAACTTCCACTCAAAGGGAGAAGAATATGGGTTTCACAGTTATGGTCAGTAGCAGCTGTATAAAAACACTTCTTGGCTCCGGTAAACACTCAAACATAAACCATTAAGGGCAGATTATTCCACCCTGTTCCTTGGAGGACCTTTACTCACTGTGAGCCAATTTGTAGATTGACGAAGATGGCAGATCGGCCCCTGCTGTATGCCAAACAACCCCCAAAGGCAGATGGCTTTTCTTAGACAAAGTAAATGCTTTTCTTGCAGACTTGATTCAAGCAGGTGCTTACGGTCCGCAGTAATGGTGTTATTTTCTTCTGTTTTCTTCCCAAGGCTTCAGTTATATAATTTTGTGATGCAGAGGTATTTCTAATGTCTCTCAGCAGCTCCAGTGGTCATTATCTCTGTGTTTACTTTTACCGAAGTTAAAATCATGCCTCCAGCCAGAAAGTAAAATAGGAGCTTGAACTAAACAAAAATGATAAAAACCATATAAAATTATATAAAATAAAGATAAAATCACTGTTGCGTAGCCATGAGCGTGTTGCCTGGCTGAGCTGCAACTGGAAGTCCCAGATCTGGACAGTGTCATTGAAACAACCAACATGAATTTGACCCAACTCTGGGAGGCAGTGAAAGATAGGAGGGTCTAGCGTGCTCTGGTCCATGGGGTCATGAAGATTCGGACATAATGTAATGACTAAACAACAAAAAACAGCTTATTGGCAAGATGTTGGGGTGCATCTCTGTTGCATGCTTGGTCACATGTGTAATTGAGCAACTGCAATTCACTCCAGCACTTAGTGAATTAGCTACAGCAAGTTGTTGTTGTTCTTTAGTCATTAAATGATTCCTGTCCCACATATCGATTTCTCAGGAGATAGATAAGGTGGCCAGGCACTCCCATTTCTTTAAGAACAGCAAGTTACATAACTCTTATGTGAATACAAGTAGAAATCCAGCCAGTGGATTACAGCAAAGCTTAGTTTACAATGAACCCATTGATAACAATGGCTGAAATCATGTTTTGTAAGTTGTGCCATGTTAAGGCTGTTCGCATCAACAGCCTTGCTTGGCATAATTTAAGGCAACAGGATTTCAGCCAGGGGATATCAAATTAGTCCTGAAATATTTGTCCCATGGATTTCAGTGAGCCCATAATAAAAACTGGGTCCAACTGAATAATCTCCCATAGTTGGAAGTGCCAAGCAATAGCATGACTGGATTATTTTACAGTTCATCATTGGCAATCATCTGTCTAAGATTACATTCACACATGTGTTTTAATGCAACTGCTTTCCTTGATTAACAGCTGTGCCAGGTTAAAAAAAATTACATTTTGAAATCAGATCGTATAATGGTAATAGAATTTTAAATAAATCTTGTTTTTTAAAATATTTCATGACCCATGTCATCATCTAAAGTATAAATGAGGACCTCACAGCATAATTGCTACTCTGAGTATCTCCATTTTGCAGAGAGCTGCAGAAGCAGGGCAACGCAGCTCAATAAATAACCAATAAAAAAATAATGTCTCTACCAGTAAATATATTTAATTCTATTAGCATTTGTTAAAATTGTCAACTGTATCCTTTAAATTTTTGACTCTTGTATTTATCATTCATGGCAAACCCACAAATAGCCTATATATCCTTCTACTTTCTTGTAAATGATGTTCCTATACGTATTTTTAAATGTCAGTCATAAACTATATACTTTAATATTGTAATTTTTGGTTCTTCTCTTGCTGCTAAGATTATAGTTGTAGGTTATAGTTTTAAGTCTTTTCTCCAGATTCCAATTCATGGTGTTACCGAGAGTGACTCAAGGGCCAGGCTAAAAATATGAGTCACATGCTCTTCCTGTACAGCTGTGGACAAGAGTAAGTGATAATATAAGTGTTCTTTGCAAATAGTGCAGCGCAGAAATGCTGTCTCCTGAAATCAAACAAAGACTGAAACTCGGGAGGGCAGTTATGAAGGAACTATGGAAGATCATAAATTTTAAGGATGTGTCATTGGAGACTAAGGCCAAGATCATCAATATGATTATATTTCCAATTAGTATGTACAAATGTGAAAGCTGGGCAGTGAAGAAAGCCAACGTGAAAAAAATTGATCCATTTGAAATATGGTGTGGAGGAAAGCTTTCTGAATACTGTAGACTGCCTGAGCTCTCTCTAGAGACAAAAATGATGAAACTGAAGCTGTTGTAGAAGACACAACTTGCTGGAAAAAAGAATAATGCTAGGAAAAATTGAAGGCAGCAGGAAAATAGGAAGACTAAATGTGGAGTTGGAGAAACAGAAAATAAATCATACAGATTATGAATAACTGTATATGAAGAACTAAAATAACAGGCAATGTGACGTAGCACAATTTGTATAAGGTACAGTGAGTGCTTGGCTTCCTTAGTTAAACTGTCAAAACCATATTAAAACCATTTCTTTTTGCTAGAATCTTCTCTTCTTCACCTTCATTACCAGTGAACATCTGCATCCCTTATGGACTGGTCTGTAGCAGACACTAAAAACCCAGTTAGTCTGAAGATTTATATTTGCTTTTTGGGGGGAGGGAGGGAGGGAGCCTGAGAGGGCTCTGTACAGCTGGAAAATCTGCTTTTAAAAAACCCTGCTGCCCACCCCTGATATAAGATATAACTATTTCTTGGTTTCAGAATCTTTAAAATATATGGTCCATGTTTGCAAGAATTGTATTAAGAGAGTAATGTCACTCACTGTTTTGGACCATAAATGCTTAATCCTTGTTTGTAACTGGTATATCCATAGCCTTTTGTTTTGTGCACTTGAGGTCCTGATGCACCAGAAATCATAAATGTTACCTGCATTTAGCATTGTTTTATGAACCAAATCTCAAAATGGAAGATTTATAATATTCTTTTTTCAAAACATTAGAACCTTAGAACATCCATTGAAATTAACCGGGAGCAGGAACAGGATGGGTTAAATATTTGTTTTACAATATTGACTGATGCCCATTGGGGTAGAATAGGCCAACAGATTGTCATATATGAAGCCAGGACCTCTGAAAGCTCAGATAAGGCCTGGGCTATTTCATATTGTGAGGCCCACTCATTGCTTGGGAAGAGGGGTGAAAATATTTTAATGTAAAGAATTGCATTCATTTTTTAAAAATTGTAGAATGTATGACATCATGCACTCTTGGCTGAGGTGAGGCCCCCATTGTCAAATGGCCCCCACCTTCTAGGACTTGCATTAAACTAATTAGATCTATCATTCTTCTCATTCTCTTCTCTTTACGAATTCTACATACACTGAGGCAGTGCATTAAACAAACCGCAACATGTCCAGATTATCCAGGATGGCACAGAGTCTGGAAACCAAGCCCCATGACTGACAGTTGAGAGAGCTGTGTATGGTTACTTTGCAGAAGAAAAGACTGAGGAGTAATATGATGTCATCATCCAATATTTGAAGGGCTGTCACATGGAAAATGGAACAAGCTTATTTTCTGCATCTCCAAAGCTGAACCTGAGCCAGTAGATTTAAATTACAATCAAGAAGGGTCTGGGTAAACAGTAGGACAGGGCTATTCCAACCATTAACTTGACTGAGTTTGCCACCTGGCTGAGTATTTGAGGTTGCAATTTTGGTACAGTCGTGCCCCGCTTAATGATTGCCCCGCATTATGACAAATCCGCTTTACGATGATGTTTTTGCTATTGCAATTGCGATCGCAAAACGATGGTCTTAATGGAGGAGTTTTGCTTAGCGATGATCGGCTCCCTGCTTCAGGAACCGATTTTCGCTTTATGACGATAAAAAACAGCTGATCGTTGGGTTTTCAAAATGGCCGCCGGGTGCTTAAAATAGCTCCCTGCTGTACTTAGGGATGGATTCCTCGCTATACAGGCACTGAAAATGGTCACCGTATGGAGGATCTTCACTAGACGGTGAGTTTTTAGTCCATTGGAATGCGTTGAATGGTTTTCAATGTGTTTCAATGGGCTTTTTAATTTCGCTTTACGATGTTTTTGCTTAACAGTGATTTTCCTGGAATGGATTATCGTCGTTAAGCGAGGCACTACTGTATTCCCTATTCCTGGCCTGGCAGGCTCCATGCCTCTCTGAAGAGCTGTTGCTGCTCTACCCAGCTCCGTACAGTCAGATTTCAGCTTTGACAGCCACCACCTGTGCCTTCACACACATCCTGCCCCAAAAGAATGAAGTACCAGCAGAAGGGTGGAGGTAGGAGAGTAGGAGAGAAGAGGGGTGGAGGTAGGAGAGTAGGAGAGAAGAGGCACTCAGCTGCTATAGTCCTCCCATTAATAGAGACTGGCTTTACTGTATAATGCCATCTTTTTCTATATAAAGCAGAAAAAAAGTCACCGAAGAAGGTCCCTTATTTCATGCCTGTCTTTGCACTGGTTTTAAAACCCACACAATGGGTTATCTGCCAGAGCAATATAGTTTCCTTTCTCCTATGCCAGTGTTTCCCAATTGTGACCCCCAAGGAGATTGCAAAGTGTTTTCTAGAGGACATGGTTAGCCTTCGTGTGTGTTGTAGCACTTGTTAAATAATTTCTTCTTTGACCTTTTAGAATGGGATATTAAAATTAGCATGTATGTGTATGTATGAGGAACAGGCCCTTTGGTGGAGAAAGAAGCTTCTACTTTCTGAGATGGGATGACTTTAACTTCATTATTTATTTATTTATTTATTTATTTATTTATTTATTTATTTATTTATTTATTTATTTATTTACTTACTTACTTACTTACTTACTTACTTACTTACTTACTTACTTACTTACTTACTTACTTACTTACTTACTTATTTATTTATTTATACCCCCACCCATCTGGTCTAAAAGACCACTCTAGGCGGTTTTTACAAACATGGCCGGGGGGGGGGGAATCACAGATTACTTGGCTATTATAAAAGGGGTCGCAGTTCAAAACCACTGCACTATACAGTTAGGCAGCATGATACTAACCACCCAGTGAATTTAACTCCTCAGGGAGGTTTTTGAGCCAGGCAGGTGAGAAAGGGGGAAAGAGACGCTCTATATAATAGAGTCAACTCCGGAAGACAACAGAAGTGTGCTATTTTGACTCCCTCCTTCTCTTCGGGGATATGGTGCCGCTGTGGGTTAAACCGTAGAAGCCTCTGTGCTGCAAGATCAGAAGACCAGCAGTCGTAAGATCGAATCCATGCAACGGAGTGAGCTCCCGTCGCTTGTCCCAGCTCCTGCCAACCTAGCAGTTTGAAAGCATGTAAAAATACGAGTAGATAAATAGGTACCACCACGGTGGGAAGGTAACAGCGTTCCGTGTCTAGTTACACTGGCCACGTGACCATGGAAACTGTCTACGGACAAAACACTGGCTCTTTGGCTTGGAAACAGAGATGAGCACTGCCCCCTAGAGTCGGACACGACTGGACTAAATGTCAAAGGGAACCTTTACCTTCTCTTCTTCATTATCATCAGTATTCATTTCATCACTGTAGTATCTTCCTCCTTTTCCAGTTGCTGGGCACCATTATCACAATTCCCCCCCTTTTTTCAACAGGAGTGAGTGAGGGAGATGTTGTTTACACCAGCTTGTACATTACCTTCTCAGCACCTGGTTCCTACCTCATTCATAGTATAATCTTAGACCTGTCCATTAAGTTCCATATCTATAATTCTTCTGCATGAAGTGGTGGTGCTTACTCTGATGAAGTGGAATCTTTCCCACAAAAGCTTATACTGTACAGTGGTGCCTAGCTTAATGACGTCAATTCATTCCAGCAAAATCGCTGTAGAGCGAAAACGTCATAAAGCGATATAAAAAAGCCCATTGAAACGCATTGAAAACCGTTCAATGTATTCCAATGGGCTGAAAAACTCATCATCCAGCAAAAATCCTCTACAGGGGTGGCCACTTTCGGTGCCTGTAGAGTGAGGAATCAGTCCAAAAACACAGCAGGGAGCCATTTTGAAAACCTGACGATCAGCTGTTTGATTGTCGTAATGCGAAGAATCGGTTCCCAAAGCAGGGAACCAATCTTCGCAAAGCGAAAAAACCCCATTTGAAAAATCATCGTGAAGCGGATTCGTCATTATACGGGGTAATCGTTACGCGGGGCACGACTGTAATTTGTTTGATCTTTTTAAAGTGGTCCAATAAAAAGTATCCACTTTTACCTTTGTGTAATCTTAAGGACTACTTGGCCTTATAATTCTTTCTGAACTATGTAAGATACAGTTAATGGCCACACACAGTTCCACCTACAAAACAATGTGGACTTTCAACACGAGCCCCAGACATCAGCCAAAGCTAACTATAAACTGAAAAAAACATTTGCTTATGCTCATCGAGTAAAAACATTAATTTGACTTTAATTTGGCTTTAATTGGCTTCTTCTACTGGTAAATAAACCAAGTTACAACCCCAACTTTGTGTTAGAGGCAACTATGTCTCTATGTTGCTTTTTTCACAGCCCCACTAAAAACAAACTGTTTCAGAAGCACGTACTGTAGTGTGGGTGTGAGTATGGGTGGTAATCACAAAGTAATTGGCAAACCTGTTGGTCCAAAATTCCAACCATATTGCAAAAGATGGTACTTGAAACTGCATGCCAAGAGGACATTCAGAACTTGAGTCTGAAATAATCTCTCCAAGCAGACTTGGCTCAGGCAGCTACCATTAGTTTTTGAACTCTTTACTACCATTTTTCTGTACTGCCCTTGAAGTGGCGTTGCTTAACCTGATGAAGTAGAATTTTCTCCACAAAATCTTGCAACTTGTTTGGTTTTATAGTGGTCCAAAAAAAAAGGTCCAAAAAAGGTATCACTCACTCATACATTTGAGTTCAGTGAGATTCTCTCTCAGATAAGCTGGAACAGCAGCAAGCTCCACTAAATAAGACTGTACGATGAGTGATTTAGGAATCAAGTCTGCCTGCCATTCTCATTTTTCAAATTTCTCTCTTATTCACTTCCATTTAAAAAATAGTTTAAAATATAAATTGCAATTATTTGTGCATGTTAATGTCTTAGGTCAGCATGTGATCTTGGTAATTTTGTGTTGTGAAATCGGATTGGATTCAACTACCCCGCATGGTATTCAACAAAACCGGATCTTTATCACTTCATAAATGGGAAATCAGCATGGCTCAGAGTTAAACAGAGGTTTATAAAGAAGGCTGCTGTTTCTGTGTACCTAATGCTTTCCTCTCAAAATTGTGCTGCCACGTAACCTCTTAAAGGTGTGCTGCCCTCAGGCACTTCAGACATATCTATATATGATGAGGAAATGAATTTATTTTGGTATACATGCATATGGGGGGAAAAATCAACCTTCAGAATGGCTAATTTAAACAACCTGCTCTCTAGTGACCAATTCTCCTTCCTTATTTCAGATTACACATTTTCTCTAAATTCTTCTGTATTCTTTTTCCTTACCAGGCTGCAAAAACCTGCTCGTTCCTTCTGGTAAGGCACTTTGAGCTGGCTTTTCTCATTCTGCCTTTTAAATTGCACACATTGGCAATTTTGTAGGTACCCATGTGTTTTTTTTTATTTTGTATAAAATAAAATACCCATGGCATTTTATTTTGCATAGCCAGGGGCCAAGGAAATGGATGAATCAGAATGGAAGTAAAATGCAGGCAGTGTTAGGATAAAATGTTGTTGTTTGTTGTTGTTGTTGAATCTGGTAGCTTTGGTGCTCTCTGGAGCAAGGATCTGGTGGCTGGGCAATCCTGCTGCCAGCAAGAGACACTCCACTATACCCCCAGTGTAGACTTACATATTAACAAACATTAATACTGGATTTGGAGAAGATTCGTTATCTGATGCCTGCAAAGACTGTAAGGCCATGCTGGTGAATATTGGCTTTCTTTTTTACTTCTTTCCTTTTATCATCCTATAGGCCTTTGCTGAATAGAAGAATGACATCTACACCTGAGCAACTCTGAATTGTTGGGGTCCAGACCTCAGAAAAAGAGTTCCAAAAACACCATTGTGCCTTGAGAGGCAACATAGTGTGAATATACAGGTTACGCTGAGTCCACAATCCAAGGTCACGCAGATGGACCTGCAGCAAGAAAATGCATCAAAAAGTTGATAGTGTGGTGTGCACAGTCTAACAGTTGTGTGGGAATGACTGAACAACCAGTTGCATAATTGATCATGGAACAAGGGGTCTACTGGGTGAATGGAAAGCAATTGTCTTATCCTCTGAACAGGATATTAGCCTATATGTGTGTTGATGCAGCCTAGTATGACATTGCACTGCTCTCCCTCCCCCATTTCTCCTGCCACATCACACTATTGATGCATGTATAGCTCATGCTCTGCCAATGAAACTATATTATTTTCGCATATACTGCTGCCTGTCTACATGCATAATTTAACTCCCCCCCCCCCGGTTGAAGCACATATTTTTGTTTGTTTGTTTGTTTGTTTGTTTGTTCTATGACCTGTTAAGGTAATTTTGAATCATGATTCTACCTTCCAAAGTATTAGTTATCCATTCCATTTTGGTGTCATCCATAGCTTTGAAAAGCATCCCATGTACTCCTTCACCCATGCCACTGATAAAGATTTTGAAAACAACACCAGGCCCAGGATATAACTCCAAAGTATCCCACTTATCAAATCTCTCCACTGCTGAACATTCTTTTGGTATGATTCAGCTACTAATCCACCTAACTGTAACATTGCCTAAGCCACATTTTATGGATGTGGCTAAGCCAAATATAATGAACAACCTCACTGAAATTGTTGCTGAAATCAAGATCCCCCATGTCCACAGCATTCCCATAGTCCCAAATTGTAACTGTATCAGAAAGAAAGGTAAGGTTACTCTAGCCTGACTTCTTTTTGGGAAAAACACACTGGTTCTTATTAATCAATGAATTATCTTTTAAGATACCTTGCAGTTGTGGCCAGGTATACATTGGAACCACAAAACAAAGCATCCACACCAGAATCAAAGAACATGAGAGACACTGCAGACTAAAACAACCAGAAAAATCTGCAGTAGCTGAACATACCCTAAAACAAACTGGACATGAAATTCTATTTCAAAATACTGAAATACTGGACAACACCAGCAATCATTGTGTCAGACTGCACAGGGAAGCTATTGAAATCCACAAGCAACGGCAGAACTTCAACAAAAAAAGAGGAAAGTATGAAGCTCAACAGAACTTGGCTCCCAGCTCTCAAAAATACAGCGTGCAGAAGGTCAACGAACTCTACCCAGCCACAAGGACAGTGGATCACTACACACAAAAGACCAGCTAATGACACCCATCAGCCACAGTGACAGATAATATCATCACCTTAGCACAATAATACACCTACAACAAGACACACTAATCACCCATCTACAGAAAAAAAAACAAAAGCCTATCTCACAGCCATAAACACTGCACTCCCAAGCCAAGTACACCAGAGCACAGAGTGCTGTCTTCTGAAGATGCTGGCCACAGAGACTGGCGAAACGTTAGGAAGAACAACCTTCAGAACACGGCCAAAGAGTCCGAAAAACCCACAACAGCCATTGGATCCCGGCCATGAAAGCCTTCGCAAACACATATATTTTAAGTGTTCACAGGCTGACTGCTTAGTTTTGTGTTCTATAACCTTTCCTGGTATTGTTGCTAAGCTGACTAACCCACAGTTACCTACTTCTGCTCCCCATCTTTTGAAGGTGAGGACAGTGTTTGTCTGCCTCAGGTACATCATTTGTTCTGCAGAAGTTCTCAGAGATGATAGATAAAGACTCTGGATACTTGATACCTTTCTGTATCCTGGAACATGACATTGTGAGCAAATGTAAACTTTCTTATATAGCAACATCAATATGTACCACCTCACCACTGTGCATACCTCATCTGGTGGTCTTTATCTTGTACCTTTCCATATTGTTTTTTTTTTAAATCTCCAGTCACATATGAGGAGTATCCCACCATTCTATATCTAGACACTCTCAGCAAATTCAGAGTGGGTGACTAGCCTTTCCCATTTTGACTGCCATTTTCTTCATGTCTGAAAGTGACATGTCAGCAGAGGAAATATTGCTAGATGGCCATTTGAGCAAGAACCCAACATTCAAATTTGCTGAACCATCATTTTCCACATGTAGAAATAACAACCAAAAGGGACTGTCATTTCCCTCTAAACAGAGTGAACATATCCAAATAGGAAATGGCTGAATCCTCCTGCTCCGTTCTCATTCCGTACCATCTGCAGATTTCACACAAAATAGCAGAAGTAGAGAAAAAATATAAAATAACGCTAATTTTTTTTTTTTTAAAAAAAGAAATCTTGAAAGCTTTGAGGAGTCCTCTTGATGGCCATAAAATGGCTGACAGAGCTCATTACTAAACCTCACAGTGGGGAAGACAGGTTAATTTCCAGCTGGAACAGTCACAAGAGGCTTTTTGGATGGTGATGACAGTCTGCTGGCCCTAGTAAATTTGCTCTTCTCTCAAGCCCAGAAAAGGCCATTTCTAAATACGATTGACTTCAACTTCAGCCATTTCATTGCCTGTATGCTTGTCCAAAATAATGCCTAGAAAGCAATCTACAATTTTTCCCCTTGTTATCATTATTAATGTGCTGCTGTCTAGTTGTGAACTTCAGCCATTGTCTGGAAAGGAATTAGTCTCTCTCTAAGGGTGAAAATATGAACTGAGAAGCTGGATGTGAGTTTACAAGCCAAAATATTAAAGGCAAAATGAAAGAGCTGAAGAAAACTAAGCAGTCACAAGAAAAGAAGGTAAGTAGGCCTGCCAATGCACCAACAGGTGGTTTTTTAAAAATGCAGATTGAAGGTTGGGGGTAAAAAATGTTCACATTTCCCAAAAGAGACATTGGAAAGGCAGGCCTAATTAAATTGTTTTGAACAATTGCACCTTTGCATGAATGCATTTCTTATAATGAAATGGAATTCAGGATGTTATGCACAGGATTGATCCATTTGGGGAAAAAAGAAATCTCCAGATGAAATGTTTAAGATGGGTTTCACTAGGAAGAGAGTTCTGTTCTGTCTGTCTTGAAAAAAACAAGTCTGTGCTGTGAATGAAAGTTTTTTCATTCAAAGACCATCAGTGTTAGGGCAGCCTAGCCACCTATATCCAAAAGGCAGAACAGAAAAATAAGAGGGGGGGGGGAACTGCATGTGAGACAAAAATAATTTAAGACACAGTAGCAGGGCTGTAGCCATCTTTTACCAGGAGAGCTAAGCAGAGCGGTTATATTTTCAGATTAGGCTTCAAAGAAATGACTAGAAAATCATTTGTTTCCTAGTAAACTGCAACTGGAAAAGACTTTGCAGTTATAATAACAGTGATGATGATGATCTTAGAATGATAGGGACCCGGCAGATCACTGTCAAGGAGGCACTGTGTGGAATTGAACTCCCAACCTCTGGCTCCACAGTCAAATACCTAAACCAATGAGCTCTCCATGAGCTTTAATTTCTGTCAGGCAATAATTGTTCATGTTGAACTGCATTGATTGTGATCACAGTGAAACCTATAGTACTGCAGCTCTCCAGACTGTGTTGTTGTGGGTTTTTCGGGCTCTTTGGCCGTGTTCTGAAGGTTGTTCTTCCTAACGTTTCGCCAGTCTCTGTGGCCGGCATCTTCAGAGGACAGCACTCTGTGCTCTGGTGTAGTTGGCTTGGGAGTGCAGTATTTATGGCTGTGAGATAGGCTTTTGTCTTTTTCTGTAGATGGGTGATTAGTGTGTCTTGTTGTGGGTGTATTGTTGTGATAAGGAGAAGAGATTATCTCCAGACTGTGTTCGCTGTAGCTGTATTTTTATTATCATCTGATCCAATGTAAGCAGGAAGGAGGATTAAGTCCCACATACAAAATATGCAGAGAAACTCACGTGCATTATGTCCCTTGGGCATCTGGAAAACATCATGGAACCTTTACCAGCCTGTCTGCACCAGGGCTAAACCTCCCATAAAACAGAGCTGCTGATTTAAGCAGCTGATACTGAATGCCATGAAAGGGTAGCAAACTAGCAAATGAATTATTGAATCATTGGGTATTGGCCAAATCCTTTTACAGAGCTATGCAGTTGAGTTTTTAACTATAGCTTCTAGAATCCCATAGCCCATATATTCCCTGGCTGCGAGCTGTGTGAAAAAACAAAAAACAAACAAAGAAAACCCACTTTTCCGATCTTTGTTGTTCTACACATTTACATGTAATTGACATGCCAGTTGACATGTTAAGAATCATTTGTTGAAATATTGTTTCACAGTTGCACAAACAGCACAACTTTTAGATGTGGGTTGGTATGAATTAAGACATTTCCATGTACATTATCTGCATTCATGCCAAATAGCAGAACTTACTATGCAACAGAGAATATCTGTGAAGATTTATTAACTTATGCCAATTTGCATCTAAAAGTTACATTGTCTGAGTACCTACGAAACAGGATTTCATCCATTGCCTTTTCTCTTTGGCTACCTTGAACAAAGGTAAGTATTATAATAAACAGTACAAATACAAAGGTAAGTATTATAATGCAAAGAAACAGGAGAAAACATTTCCTGCCTTAGCAAAAAAGCTAAACAACGCATCTCTTTCAAAGACCCAAGAAATCAAAGGAAAATGTAAAAAGCACACTGAAGAATTATATAAAAGAGATGTAAGGATGACAAATTCCTTCAAATAATTTTTTTCTCCCCTTGAGGAAAAGCCTTGAACTTTAGAAGTGCTTCCCTGAAGCCAATTGGAATGAATAAGGAGCAGGAGTAGATGGGAAACTAATAGTGTCTGTTTAACTCAACTGTTTTAATTGATGTTGGAAGCTGCCTGGAAACTCTTGCAGAGTTTGGGTGGCATACAAGTCAAATAAATAAATAAAATAAATAATAGAGTTATTTCTAAATGGGTAGAGTCAATTGATCAGAAATCAGAATCTTAACAAGAATATGTCAACCTACCCCCCCCCCCCAGAAAAGCAATGGAAATGTCCAATATGCATTCCAGTCCTGACAAAAAGAGACAAGAAAGACTGCAGCAACTATTGGACCAATGAATGAATTTCTCTAGAATCGGGGATGCCTAAGATTTTATAACAAAGCCTTACCATATATGGAGTGAGAACTGCCAGATCATCAAGTTGCGTTCTAAAAGAAATGGGATATGAGAGATCATGTTGTAAATATATGCTGGCCACTGGAATGTACAAAAGAATATCAGAAGACAGCCAGTTCATGCTTTATAGTTCATTGCAAAACTTTCAGTTGTTTGGATCAAGAAAAGGTATGGATTGTCAGGTGTTTTTTAAAGCAATCTGGCCACACCATCTCATGCCAAACTGCACCTCCCTCTTTCATTCTTTCAGCCAACTTCCATCCACCTGCGAGCGCATGCTCTTGGCCAGTTAGTCTGTATTTGTTAATCCCTTGTCCCCCATCTCTAGAATGACTTACAATAAGTGTTCTCGTCAAATGGCATCAAGTTGCGTCCAACTTGTAGCAGCATAGCAGACACCACACTGGTTCTCACTCACTGTAATACACAATGCAAACACTTGTTATTCTTTATTACAGTTTATGTTACGAGTACATCATGAACTTCTACGCTTAAAAGAAGAAGGACCCTTTCTTCACACTTAGGAACGGGTGACCTTTTTGTTTCTGTTCATTTTTATTAGAATTACTAAATTCACAGCTTTCTTCATAGAATAACAGAACAGTGGAGTTGGAAAGGGTCTATAAGGCCATCCAGTCCAACCCCCTGCTCAATGCAGGAATCCAAATCAAAGCAAATCTGACATATAGTTGTCCAATTTTCTCTTGAATGCCTCCAGCGTTGGGGTGCTCACCATCTCCTGAGGTAATTGGTTATGTTGTCATACTGTTCTAACAGTTAAAAAGTTTCTCCTGATATTCAGTCTAAATCTGGCTTTCTGTAGCTTGAGCCCATTATTACGTGTCCTGCACTCTGGGAGCATGACATCAGATCCTGTCCCTTCTCTGTATGAATTTCTTTCAAGTATTTGAAAAGTGTTATCCCCCTCAGCATTCTATTCCCAAGGCTAAACACGGCCAGCTCTTTCAGTCTTTCCCCAGGAATGTGAATGATTGAGCTGAATTTGTTCTCTTGAGGTTCCTATACAGCTCTCTAGGGCAGTGGTTTTTAACGTGGGTGATAATGCCCCCCAGGGGGTGATTTCATTTTTCATGGGGGCAGTAGAACGAAAAGGGGTGGCGTGGGGGCGCTGGAGCAGAAGGGGGGCGGTAGGGGGGCGCTGGAGCAAGCCAAACCTGTGAAGATGGCTGCAGCCTTTTTACAGTGTGCATGAATATACATTTTCCTCCAATCTTAATTTAGTTTCAGAGTTTTTGTCTTGAAATTTTTAGTTACTGCATTGCGGTTTGTTTTTATGCCCTTTTTGTATTTCTTTTTGCGTCTTAAAATTCACTTGCAACTGGGGGCATTTCATTCTCTTGGAATTGAATTTTGTTTTCAGGGATCATTGGATTTAAGTGTCTAAATAAATAAATAAATAAATAAATAAATAAATAAATAAATAAATAAATAAATAAATAAATAAATAAATAAATAAATAAATAAATGAGATATCATCAGCGTGGGGAGGGGGGCGATGATAACTTCCTCAATGGCTCAAGGGCGTGTTTCTTTCAAAAAGGTTAAGAACCACTGCTCTAGGGTATAGATTTTGTGTATCTTTCCTCCCTCCTTCCTCTTCTGAAGGTGTTAATACTTAGTGTACTCCATGACCTTCAATGTGTACTATGGGTGATTTGATGCTTGCTGTCCCAAATACTCTTGAAATTGTCTGTTATAGAGTGGAAATTATCTGATACTGTATAGTGTGTCTAATATGAACAAAGAATGTTTAGTTACTGGAAGTAATAGACTCAGGTTAAAATATGCTTGCTGACAGCTTTGTTTCCACCTTTTTGCCTTGGTCCCACTACTGGAATGCAGGCTGTAAGAACATCTTTGAAACTGAATTTGGTTCCATGGGCTAAAACATGTTTTCCATCCTTGGTTCAGAAGCTGTAACTGATACAAGAATTCAGCTGCCCAAGTTCTGACAAGGTAGTACTAATAAGGCTCACATTACCATGATCCTGAAGGATCTCCACTGGTTGGCAATTTGCTTCTAAGATTAATTCAAGGTATTGCCTTTACTATATAAAACCCCAAATGACTTTGAGTTCAAATAGATGGAACTGTATCTCTTTCCTTACAGGCCAGTTCCATTTGTAAAACCAGTGTGAATTATTTGTGCGGGAAACAGTGAAAGAAGGGGACCTTCTTTTTGGTTGTTTGTCTGCCATGTTGTGGAGTTGAGATGCAGCTGTTTCCTTCAGAACATGTATTTTGTCACCAAGTCAGGATACACTTAATCTAGCCCTTTGTAAATGGATGAATGAAATGAGACAGTGGTGTGTTCTCATATGTACTGGAATTTTGTACGAAAGCCATGAGAACTGATTTTTTAGGTGTGCTTTTACATACTTCTGCTATGATTTATTCAAATGTGTTATTCAAATATATGCATCCCATCTTGGCACTGTAAGATGAAAGATAAGTTATATATTCAAATCAGTAAATATACTGCAGGTGCCTTAAGGCAAGAATGATCTGCTTGTAGTACCTGATGCCCAGATGTTAAGTCAATTTGTTTGAAAACGCCACTCAACAGTGCAGAGAAGTATCTTCAAGTGAATTCTCTATCCTGAACTTGCTTGTTAGTGAAAAAAAAGATACAAAGATCCACTTGAAGGCAGCTGTGATAGTTTTGGCCCTACTGAGTATACTTTTTTGTTTGTTTGTCTTATGTTGTTTATTTGGGCAACTGTTATGAACAACGTTTTTACAGACATTTCTTTTTTCCTGTTAGAGAAGATCTGGAAACTGGGGAGAAAAAAAAACAGAGAAAGTACTCCTGGCCATTCCTTTATGTTTCTCAAGCCATACACCATTTCTCTCTTTCTTTAAAATTGAGAGTACTGTGACTGTTTTAACAAGAGAGGTTTGAGAAACACTATGTTAAAATGAAGCACATGATTCCAATTCACAACATGCAGCAAAGATATTTTTAGATGTCCTACAATGAACATCTACCAACAATTAAATAACAGTCCTTTTTCTGCAAGATGATTATTAAACATCTGTTAGTAAGTGGCCAGTCACACATTATTTTTACTATGTGAGTAGATGCCCCATATGGTGATCACTTTCACATATGCATCTGTTTGGATATCTTTGGTTGTCACCTGGATTTGGAGGATGTGATAGTTCAGTATATGTATGGAAATGAATTCATCTGAATTGTCTTTTATAATATTTATCTTCATGTGGTTATGTAGATGACAGGTCCTTAACAACATTGGCCTACATACTGGTAGTCTCAAAAATTGACTACTGTAATGCACTCTACATGGGGCTACCTGTGAAGGTGCTAGGGAAGTTTCAGGAGGCCCAGAATGCAGTGGCCAGGCTGCTTGCTGGAGTGAGGAGATATAACCCCAATCTTGGTCCACCTCTGTGCCAGGTTCAAGGTTCAGGTGCTAACGTAAAAAGCCCTAAATGGTTTGAGACCTTGCTATCTGTCAGAATGTTTTCTTCCAAGTCACACACACACAGGTGTTAATTTCAAAGAAGGCCAAAAGATGTCAACAAAGATAGGGATTTCTCAGCAATGGCACCCTTCCTTTGGAAAGCCCTCCCATGGGAAATAGACAAGGCTTTGGACCTTTAAGGAGCTCCTAAAAATGAACTTTTCAGAGAAGTGTTTGGGAAGGCCCTCCTCAGTTAATGGGAGATGGGAGGAAAGAAGAAGAAAAAAGAATAATCACTAGAATGCCTTATTGTCAATTTCTTGCTGCTTGTTATGTTGCTCAGCAGTTATAGTTGCTTACAGCATTTGTTTGTAGTTGTTGGTTTTATAATATATTTTTCTAGTTATATTGTTGTAAACCACCCAGAGTAGCTGGTTTGCTAGATGGGTGGAATAAAAATCAAAGCAGATCAATCAATCAATCAATCAATCAATCAATCAATCAATCAATCAATATGATTATAAGTATAGGTGACTTCTGGACCAGGAGACAGGGTCAACTCACTCCAAAATTTGCGGGGGTTGCCCATCTATCCCAGTCACAAGCTACCACCGGTTGCAAGCATTATCTGTTAATTTCTGCAGAACAGTCTGCTGTTACAAACATGGGAAAAGGTAGGTACTTTGAGGGGTGAGGCTTGTTAGTCAGCAGCCTTAGTTTAAACTTTGGTGGGCTGTCTGCATTGACAAACAGTGGCTAGAGATCAGTGGCACAGCAAAATCAGAAAAGATGGTCTGTGCTGCTAATGGTGGTTTAGCACAGTATCCGAAAGGCCAAGCCATACTTATTGTTTTCATCCTGCCTCCAAAGGTTATTGCAGCATGGACATAATTGTGAATACGTCAGCTTAGTAAACATGGAGAGGATGGGAAACAGCAGCACTTATCAACTCTGAACCTTTTTTTTTTTGTCTATTGTATATTAGAGGTTTAGACCACTGCTTGCATTGTCTTCTTCAAGGTATTATCCTAATTTGTAAGATTAGAGATGCAGCTGGAGGAGAAGGAGGCTTAACTTTGCCCCAGCTCAAAACATAATCCATTTCAAGTCATGTGGTCCATACCAATTAGATTATGGGCCAGTTTTTTCGCATATTGCTTTTTTGCATGCTGCTTATATACCTCCCCATAGCACTTAAAGCACTCTATCAGCTGTTATAATTTAATTATGCAGGCTACACATTGCCCCCCTTCCCATGAGCTGGGTACTCAATTTACTGACCTCAGAAGGCTGGAAGGCTGGATGAACCTTGAGCAGATTAAATGGAATTGAACCAGGGCCGTGAGCAGAGTTTGCCTGCAGTACTGCAGTTTAACCACTATGCCACAAGTCTTGTTTGAAGACAAATCTTGCTTTCCACTTCTTGGCTCCCTTGCATCTGTAAATGCACTAGAGTGGGTTGATTAGCAAGAGGAAGACTAACTGCCACAGACAGCCAAATCACTGCTTATCCATTCAGGAACCTGAACTCATTCTTTCTTTCTTTCTTTATTTATTTATTTATTTATTTATTTATTTATTTATTTATTTATTTATTTATTTATTTATTTTATTTTATTTGTATCCCACCTATCTGGTCAATCGAGGACCACTCTAGGTGGCTAACAATCTTAAAAAATAATACAGTAAACATGTAAATAACAATTCTAAACCATAAAACACTACATTATGATGGAAAAACACAAAACATAGCACAGTAAGGGAGAAAGAAAGAGGTCCTGAGTTATGTGATGGGAAGGCCTGCCGAAACATCCAAGTTTTTAATTGCTTCTTGAAGGTAGCCAGCGAGGGAGTCCCGCGAGTCTCAGGAGGTAAGTTGTTTCAGAGGCGGGGAGCCACCGCCAAGAAGGCCTGATTTCTTGTCTTTTCCTTCCGGGCCTCCCTTGGCGTTAGGCTCCTTAGCCTCACCTCCTGGCTCTTTTTAAAAGGCTTGGAAAAATGGTTTCTTGGTAGAATGGAGACAGTTTTCTTTGTTTATAGACCTCTAAACATACCCTCTATAGTTACTGTGACAAGCATCCTGTAACATTTCAGAAGAATGAAAAGACACAGTTTATATATATATATCTTTTAATTTCAGCTTTTGGATTTACAGTGGTGCCCCGTATACGCTATACGCTATACGAAAACATCGCTGTGCGGGTAAGCAAAGCCTATTGGAACGCATTAAACTTAGTTTAATGCGTTCCAATAAGCGTGGAAACTTACCCCTCCAGCGATGTTTTCGCTCCGGTGGCCATTTTGGAGCCGCCGATCAGCTGATTGGTGGCTCCAAAATGGCCGCCGGATGACCCGAAATGGCCCCTATCAGTGTTTTCGCGCCATCCCCTTGCTTACGGAGGTCGCGAAAACGCTGCGGGGGGGGCATTTCGGGTCATCCGGCGGCCATTTTGGAGCCGCCGATCAGCTGTTCGGCGGCTCCAAAATGGCCGCCGGAGGCCCCAATCGTCGCAAAGCGAGTGTGGCGATTGGGGCTGATCCGTATAGCGATCCCCAAAAAGGGATCGCTATACAGATTCTTCGTTAAACGGTGCGCTCGTTAAGCGAGGCACCACTGTATTTCATTTTCACTGGACTGTCAGTTGTGAGGTTGTAGTAAATCTGCTCATAGCAGATCTGCACTAATCTGTCTACCCTTTAAGAATGGGGCAGATGGCAAACCATTCTCCAATGTAAACTGGAAAAGAGTTGTAAATATTGTCACTATTTCCTTCATTGGATTTTTGACACTCTGGACAGACCTTCCTACAAGACCATTTGAATGAAGAAAGCTGGAGCTAAATGTAGCCTCAGAAGTAAGGAGTTCAATTCCCCATCATGCTTCCCTAACAGGAACTGGACTCATTGATCCATAGGTTCCCTTCTAGTTCTCCAGTTCTAAGATTATTATTACTATATTGTTATCTTACTGCTTTAGACTAATATACAGATGTCTCCATCATGAAAATCCCAATGGCTAGCTCAATTCTTTACATGAGAGCTGTGGGGCATTGTTTAACCTGGAATTCTAGGCCTGGCAAAGATCCCTGTTGCCTTACAGAATGCCTCATTCGGGGCAGAGAGAATAAAAGTCTGTGACTATTGAATAGTCAGGCTGATGAGCTGGTGAAATAGCTCATTGAGTTGGGTACCTGACTGTGGAGCCAAAGGTTGGGAGTTTGATTCCCCACTGTGCCTCCCAGGAGGGAGAGCCAACCTGTGTAGCCTTGGGCAACCTACAGACTCCTAGAATGCTATCAGAAGAAGGGAGTTTCTTTCTTTGTGGGCAGGCTGTATTCTTCACACTGATGAAATATTACTGTCAGTTAAATATTATCCCCTGCAGCAAGCCTAATGTTATTGTAAATGCTGAGATATTCCTTACCACCACATATAGAAAAACGGAAGATTTGCTTTCTCATCTGCTTCTGTTGCTGCCCTACAAAAGACAAGCCTTAGAGTAAAGTTCTTTCCAATTCTTCATCACTGTCAAATATCCTGACGTTGTTGTGTCACAGTTAAAGAGGGGAGAACCACAGACGGTTGGGGCTATGAAACTGGGGAGACAGTTGTATCATTGCAGGGGATGAGAGCCACCTGCAATGAAACAACTTTTGGTGTCCCTCAAACTGTCCCTCCTTCCCCCAATTCAGATATCCCAGGTAGCTTTGGAGGCAGTCCCTCTGACTGTTGCTCAATGCCAGGTCAGTGAACAGGAAAACAACAATCATCCAGGAGCTGGCTTGCTTTATAAATACATGGTTGGGTGAAGTACACCTGGCAAATTTCAGAGAGCTAGTTTTAGAGGATTCCACATCAGGCATCTTTAAATTTTGTATTTTTTTCCAAAAATAAAAAAGTGGAAGTGATTTGTGCTCCTTTTAATCCAGCGTGTACTCTAGACATAAATTAGTTTGTAAATTGACTTTGTCCCACCCCAGTGCAGAATCTGGGCATTCTTCTTTGACCTGGGCCTCATACAGCTCTGAACCAGAATGATTTGTTTAATAGCATATTATGTCTACAAATTCAGGGCACAGGCCTAATGCCAAGAGACTTGTCCCACAACCCCTAAATTCGACTGCTCAACTCAAGTGTGGTAGGGAATCCACGCATTATCAGAGACTGCCAGCTGCTGGCCTGGTTATCCCTTTTACATTGAATGGGAGGGAGCATCATGTCACTCATTTCTCAATGTCTTGGGCAGGCAGCATATGCCTTATATCCTTAGGGGGGTTGGAACAGAGCTTGGAAAACTCTGGACTATGCAAAACGGCCATGTCAGCTGGGGGATTCTGCATATTCCTGGCTTAACAAGGATTGTGGTAAAAAAAGGTAACTTTTCCAAACTGTGGTTCAGAATTTTGTTGTTTAAAACAGGTAGCTGTATGTCTTTTGACCATTTCAAGTTCTTTTGGCACCATAGCCAATAGGGCCTGGGACTGACTACCTCTCAAAAGTGCCAAGTTTTACTGGCCTGATCTAATCTTAATACAATAATCCTCTTCAGTAATTTGATACATGCCCTTTGCCCCGCAGAGGCTAATGAGGCCAAGTCCTACAGAAAATTAAAGTGGAAAAAAGCATGGAAAGTGGAGGCTTAGCACAAAAGGAAAAAGGGGCAGGGGAGAGGGGAAGTTGGTTGTCACGAAAGATCCATTCTAATACCCATTAGAATATGTTTCACAATTAAAAGTAATGTGCAAAGACAACCAAGTGTGTTTGAGCAGTGGTTTTCGTGCTATTAGGGGGAGAAAAAGCATCAGCTATTTATTTAAAATGTGGTTTAGGCCTTGTGCCTAGCGGGTGCTCTAGCTATACAAATAAATGATCATCACCTTGGAAGGGCAGAAGAGTACCGAGAGCCCGTCCTCCGCCAGTCTCTTGCCAAATTTTAGTTAACCTAGTTATGGTATGCTCAAGGCAAACTTCCGCAGTGCGTCTCGCCTTTGCCTCTCTCCCCGGATAGCGCAAGACTTCTGGTATCATGAGATTAGCATAGGAGACTGCGAGAATGTGGGGCCAGGGACTTGCCCATTTGTTGCTTACGGGGTCCTTTGAGACCTCTGTGCTTAAATCTGATTCCGCACTACGACAGGTCCCCCTCCCCTTTGCCAAAGGATGGCAACATGGATTATGTTTAATAAAGTGTGGCCCATCCATAATTCTTTTCTTGCATCTTCATTCCAGGTTTGGGAGGGCAAAAGCCATTGTTGCATGTTAAATGGAGCAAGCCCACAAATCCACACAGTGTTTAGAATCTGTAGTTACCAAGCATCACACTGTTGCTATCACTGCACTTGGCTCAGTAGCTCACAGGCTGTGAGAGCTGGAAGAAGAAGAGGGAATACAGGAGACCTGTCAAATTTTAAGTGCGCCCAAGAATCAAAGAAGGATCTTTGCAGAAGTTACGGCAGGCCAATGGCAGAATGTTTGGATTGGCAGTTAGAATGGACTCTCATTTCCGCAGCGATCGCAAAGGGCTTATAGGTAAAGGTAAAGGTTCCCCTTGACAATTTTTGTCCAGTCATGTTCAACTCTAGGGGGTGGTGCTCATCCCCGTTTCCAAGCCATAAGCCAGCGTTTTTGTCCAAAGACAATCTTCCATGGTCACATGGCCAGTGCGACTTAGACATGGAACGCCGTTACCTTCCCACCGAGGTGGTACCTATTTATCTACTTGCATTTGCATGCTTTTGAACTGCTAGGTTGGCGGAAGCTGGGACAAGTGACGGGAGCTCACTCCGTCGCGTGGATTCGATCTTACGACTGCTGGTCTTCTGACCCTGCAGCACAGGCTTCTGCGGTTTAGCCCACAGCGCCACCACGTCCCTGCCAAAGGGCTTATTAACCACACATATTCCTGGGTTAACAAGGAGTGTACCCATACAGTTAATAGCAGTTTAATAGCACTTTAAATGCACTGGTTCCATTCTTGGACAGCATAGAGTTTTTAGTTTGGTGGTTTGTTTTGTTTCAGTCGAGAGCTGTCAAGGACAGAATTATAAACATATCAAACTTCAAACCCTAAGATTCTGTAAGATGGAGCCATGGCTTATACAGTGGTATCAAACTGCTACATGTGTGTTTGTATTACTTGCATAAACCATGAAAGGGACGGGCCTAGTTTCAAGTAGTCATTCTTGGTGAAAGGCTGTTCCTACTTTGTTTTCTGGTGAGGTGTTTGAGATCCCAATGTTGGCAATGTGTAAACAGGGCCAGCCCTACCATTTTGCATAGCGAGACAACTATTTTAGGGGGCAGATGCCAAAAGTCAATAGAGGCAGCTCCCCAACCATTTTTCCTGAGTCCCTTGGATACCCCTAATTCTTGCAAGGAATACCCAGGTCATGCAGACTCTCCTGAATACCCAAAACTGTTCTCAGATATCTTAAAATGTAGATAATGCAAAATGACTTCTTATATATAAAGTTTCAAAGAGAGGACTCTTCAGCCTATTCTTGATGACTCACAACCAGTGCTCAAGGGCTGTGAAGATTGAAGCTAGCTTGTTCATTAGCTCAACCAGGAAAAGGTCCTGGGGCAAGCCTGCATATTCATATTGTACACACATGCACTGGATTCTACAGGTGTCAGTTTTTCATCCAAAATATCTCTAGCAATTTATATCTGAGCAGCAGTGGTGATGGGGAGGATTTTCTGTTTGTCTTTTCATTGGTTGAGATCCTATGGATGTTTGCATAAGCTTTGCATAACTTGCTGCAGCTAATTGCAGCTAATCGACAAGGTGTATCTCAGTTGCACAATCAGACATATAACCGTGCAGGTGACTGAGATGAATCCTGACAACTTAGTTTCCAGTAACTGGAGTGGCAATAAGATTCTGGGCATTTATTTATAAAATACTGTTTTAAAAAAGAAAATTGCTTCAGGCAGCTGTTAAGTAATCTATCCACAGAGTAAATATTGCTGATTCTGTTGGAATTGAGGCTATTTCACAAGTATGATCAAATCTGATATGAGATTAATCTGTTAAATGTCCTGAGGAAATGGTTGTGGTCAATTCAGCATCTGCTGTTACTGAGGAGATGTATATAGTATATAGCAGGCAGAATTGTAATGTATTTTGTAATGGTGTGCGCTTGTCAAGCTGTGGATGTATCTACAGGAATCACATTTTCCCCAACTATTCTGCATACAGTGGTACCTCGCTTAACGATTGCCTTGTTAAACGATGAAACCACTTGACAATGAAGTTTTTGCGATCACTGTAGTGATCGAAAAATGATGTTCCTATGGGGAAAATTCGCTTAACGATGATCGGTTCCCTGCTTCGGGAACCGATTTTTTTGCTAAACGACGATTTTGAAAGAGCTGATCGGCGGTTATAAAATGGCCGCCCACTGTGCAAATGGCTCCCCGCTGTGTTTTCAGGATGGATTTCCCGCTTTACAGGCAGCGAAAATGGCCACCCCTATGGAGGATCTTTGCTGGACGGTGAGTTTAGAGCCCATTGGAACGCATTAAACTGGTTTCAATGCATTTCAATGGGCTTTTTCGTTTTATAAGACAATGTTTTCATAAGACAGCGATTTTCATGGAACGAATTAACATCGTCTTGCGAGGCACCACTGTAGTTGGAATAGGATCTAAGAAGGGCTGATCTGTTAGGTCCCAATTTGACATAGTGATTCTTGATGATGAGATAATGGGTTTAAAACTACCTAGTGTTCGTACGTTGGTCTGAAAATTAGTGGTGTCATTGACAGAGTGATGGCCTACAGCTCAGGAAATGCAGCTTCAAATCGCTGCTCAGCCATGGAAAATCAACAGGGAAGGGGAATGGAACAAGTAAAAACACTCCTTAAATATCTAATTCATCTGCAAACCTCTATTAACTTTGGCCTAAATCTCATGGGGCTTGATTGCTCATAACATAATGTCATCACTGTGATGATAACGCTCACTGTAACTTTTAATTTGTTTTCCTATTTAAGAGCTGAGTCAGAAGCTAAAGTGAAATTAAACACCTCTTAACAAGACGAATGTTCATGACTCACCTCTAAGATTATTGAAGAGGTATTCCTATAAATC
This sequence comes from Pogona vitticeps, assembly GCF_051106095.1. Lineage (NCBI taxonomy): Eukaryota > Metazoa > Chordata > Lepidosauria > Squamata > Agamidae > Pogona > Pogona vitticeps. The sequence goes on along the minus strand of NC_135783.1, from coordinate 324,349,764 downwards.
ATCAAGATTAATAGTGATGTCTGACAGATTCTGAGAGCTGTAACCCAAAAGAGAACATTTCCCATCTCTAGTTATATAGCATCTGATTTGCTGCCCCATAATTTGTGTGTAGGGGTTACCAACGTACATTCAGTAACCTCTGACTAGTCATTAAAAATTTTGAAGAACGTTGTGGATCAGACCACATCCCTGCACAGTCCAGTATTCTGTTCACATACTCACATGGTGGAGGTGAATGCAGTAGTAGTAGCAGGACCATTTACACATTATCAAATGGGTATCAAATGGGAAGACATTCACAAGTGAGTATTTCCAGATTCCTGAATATTCAGATAGGTTTGTAACACAAAATTATCTTAACTGTAGCTACACACTTAATAGTATCTTGTTTATCCCTCAGTTATAGCAAATAGAGGTTTGTATCCTGATCACATCGCTTTCAGGCCTTTTTTGGTTTTCAGGTACTTGTGTTACATATGGTTTAAGAAGTGATTTTTCTAGTGCCGCCTCCCATTGAGTCCCCATGGCTAACTAGGCATTCAAAGCCATGTCTCCTATGTCCCAGTCCACCAGTGTGTTCACTGTGCCACACCAGCTGTGGTCAGATACTTGCCCATGACGAAATTGGTGACTAAGCATTTTCACAAGCTCTCTCTGTGGAGAGAAAGAGGAATAGTGATCTCAACAAGCTGAGTCTTATGTGTTGTGGAGGGGATGTGTGTTTTTTGAGTGGAAATGGAAGTCTTGGTGCCAGTATCGCTATTTTGAGCTCTTCCACTGACTTGGCAGACCTCTTTACTAGTCTGTGTACTTCAGTTTCCCTTTTTGGTAAGTGAAATAATAAGAACTTACCAGAACAGTTTTGTGTGACCTCCATATTTTACCATTAAACACTGAGGCTTGCCAGCTTCCCCCACATCCTGAGAAGCAGACTGTATTTCGATTCTGATAAAGAGGGGCTGATCAGATCCATCAGACCCATGACACCAGAGGCAAAGGAGCTGGAAACTGGATCCAACTTCCAGTTTGTCTAGGTGCAAAGTTGGACTTATTGAAGCCCTGGAACCAGAGAATCCTGAATCGGGACCTCTGGAGATAGTATTTTTAGACTCTGATACCCTTCCCCAAAGAACCACCCTCCCTCCACAACAGAGGCCTACATCTTTCGGTCAGCTAGCCAGGGCTGGTCCTGCTATTAGCCAAAGTGCGGCAGCTACCTCAGAGAGCAGAACTGAAGGGTTGTGAAAGGACAGCAAGTTGTTAATTATTTATTTTGTTATTCTGTTGTTTTAATGGTAGGTGGAACTGCAGGCTAAACCACAGAAGCCTTTGTGTGCTGTAGGGTCAGAAGACCAGCAGTCGTAAGATTGAATCCACACGACGGAGTGAGCTCCCGTCGCTTTGTCCCAGCTCCTCGCCAACCTAGCAGTTCGAAAGCATGTAAATGCAAGTAGATAAATAGGTACCACCTCAGTGGGAAGGTAAACAGCGTTCCGTGTATAGCCGCGCTGGCCACGTGACAACAGAAACTGTCTTCAGACAAACGCTGGCTCTACGGCTTGGAAACAGGGATGAGCACCGCTCCCTAGAGTTGAACACGACTGACTAAAATGTCAAGGGGAACCTTTACCTTTACCTTAGAGGAAGAGGTGCTTGTATCACAGACGTGGGCAACTATGGTTCTGTAGGTGTTTTTGGCCTGCAGCACCCATAACCCTCACTACCAACTTTGCTGACTTGGCTTGGTGAGAATTGTAAGCCAAATATATATAGAGGACCACAGCTGCCCACCTCTGTTGTAGTGCTTTATGTGCCAAAATGACTTGCTGTTTTTAGCTGTTGGGTACCTTCACATTTGGTGAGAGACACCATTTGCAGCTCTGTTTCAGGCTGCAAAAGCAGGAGGTCTGGGCCCTTAAGACTTCCCACTCTTCAAGGAAGGGATGAGTCCCAGACATTGTTGGAGAAAGTCGCTCATTTGAAGCATTCTGTGATGCTGCCTTACTTTGTTGACCCATGGGCTTCTAGACAAGGTCAAGACAGGACAAGGCCCTTAAATGCAATGTGTTAATGAGGTATGAAGTATGCGGAGGTGGGGAGAGGGAAGAAAAGTGAAAATGCTAGTTCAGCAAGGCCATGGACTTCTTCCTGTCCACATGAAGAACGGGTTGATGTCTCGGTCCAGAAGTTAAAAAAAAAAAAGCTGCCAAAGGCTGTAACATTTAATCACTCGCTGAATGTTTTGCCAGTGATGATAATCTGTGGTTTGACCTTGCTACGTTTTCCATGGCCCAATGAAGAGGACCATTGTCCAAGACTTGCTCATTTCAGATGTGTGGTTAGGCCATTAAAAAGGATCACACCTTGAGCTCCTTGTTTAAAAATTATTATTTTTGCAGAATGTTTGGGAAATGATGTAATCGGGAAGGCTGAAATAAAAGGAGAGATTTTTTTCCCCTCTGTTGGAATTCAGAAAGAATATTTGGGTGCCATTAGTACAATATTCCTGCAGGGTCAGTATCAGAAGCTCCTCCAAACTGAAACAGACGATGTGTGAAGAATGTGAGACTTCCTTGTAAAAATATACATGTATACACATACTTGACTTTAAAGTGTGCTATAATTTTAAAATCAGCTATTTTTTTCATCGACTCCATGGGGTAGCTTTCTCACATGACAATCAGTGCCATCCAATAGGGCACCGCTGTGTTTTCTAGTCTGTGTTTACTGTTTTTTAATTTTTGACAGGTATTTATTTGTAATTGGCTAAAGGCCACATGAATTTGACCAAACTCCAGGAGGCAATGGAAGACAGGAGGCCTGGCATACTCTGGTCCATGGGGGTCACGAAGAGTCGAACACGACTTAACGACTAAACAGCACCAAAAAAGGCCTTCCAACTTTAATGGGTGTCAGAGAAATGTGGAAAGTTACAGTCAATTCTCTAATCATCCTTTCCACAGACACTTATGAATTACCATAGAGCACTCGGTTCTCTACTAGAAGCACATCTACCGCACAGAAGTAATCTTGATGGACCACACAGCTTTAATAACATGAAATTATGGAGTTGTTATTTTTCCTTCTGTGTGTTTTAGTTGTAGCAATAAAATTTATTTGCAATAACTTAACTGCCATTTTTAATTTACCACTGGGTTTTACAGTTATAGCTTTGGGGAGGGATGACCTTGTTTTACTACTGAGATTCAGTCTGTGTTCTGTTTTGTGACCCTCAGCCAGTGAACAAGAGCTGGGCTGAAGGTCCCAAGAACAGCAGCCAAATTTATACTCAACAGTTCATTACAACGTAATGCTCTTCATTGAATTATTAATTTCTTTGATTTCTTTACTCAGATCATAGCATCAAGTAGTTGCCTTTTAAAAGCAACTGCTTATGTTTGAGACAACCAGGTTGTTGTAATTTTTGCTTTGATCACACAAGGAATCTGTTGTATTTCATTCATTCTGCAGCAGGCCCAAACAATGCACCAAAATATTATCTGTGAGATACTCATGTCCCTTTAGTGTCTAATTGTCAAGAATAATTTCCTAACCTGGCAGAACAAGGTTTGTATTAATGAGCATCCAAGATTGTACAGGTGTGTAAGAATGCTGAGTAATGCTGAGTCATGGATGATGCAACATATGCTGAATCATAGATGATGAAACATCTGCTATGATTGATTATATGCTAATATGTATAGGTATATGGATCAGTGGTGGAGATACATCATCAGTTCAGCTTCACATACAGTGGAACCTCTACTTAAGAACTTAATCCATTTTGGAATGGTGTTCTTAAGTTGAAAAGTTCTTAAGTTGGAGCAAAATTTCCCATAGGAATGGACTGAAAACCAATTAATCCGTTCCGGCTGTTTTTTTGTTATGTAGAGGTGCGTTCGTACATTGAAGCATTAGTTCCCATAGGAACTAATGCAAAGCTGGTTAATACGTACTCTACCACTAGGGGGAGATTTTTTTTTAACCTAAGATGACCTAAGATTAAAAAAAGAGCAGGAAAGGTTTTTTTTTCCTGTTCTTATCTTGGATTTCTGTTCTCAAGTAGAAGCAAAATTTAGCAAATGGAGCTGTTCTTAAGTTGGATTGTTCTTAAGTAGAGACGTTCTTAAGTAGAGACCCCACTGTGCGCGCGTGCGTGTGCGTGTGCGTGTGCGTGTGCGTGTGCGTGTGTGTGTGTGTGTGTGTGTGTGTGTGTGTGTGTGTGTGTGTGTGTGAAGCTGAACTGATGATGTATCTCCACCACTGATCCATTACTTGATGTCATGCTACCAGTTGGAACTGCTGTATATATTGTAAATATAGTTTGGTGTCGGGAGAAGCTGCCTGTGTATGTGTGAATTATTTGGACTGCCTGGACTGGACAAGACTCTGCGCCAGAGACAGCTTTATGCACTAACACTAATTTTGTTATTGTACTTTGCAAATACTTGATGGTGATGATAATGATTGCATTAAGTCAATCAGTTCAAAGTTATGGCCACATTTCTCAGGTTTTTAAAAATATAAAAGCCTCAGAAGTGGCTTACCATTCACTTCTTTTGGAGACGCTCTAGCACCATGTACCTCGGTCAAGGCCACATAGGTTGGCTGGTCTCCCAGAAGGAACAGCAGGCAGTTCAAGACCTGACCCCTGTCCAACTCAGTGAGCTGCCCAGCTAGCCCTGCCAATAATAAAAGTACAAAAAGGCAAACCAAAAAAATACATAAAATTGGTAAGAGGATAGCATAAAATTTGAAAAAGTTCTGTTGTTCCTCTAAAAACCACGCTAAAAGAGTAATTCATGACAAATAGTTGCATTTCCTATGTAATTTAGAACAATTTACTGGCAACTTGTATAAATAAATGAATAAATGAGAACACTGTGGTTCTCTTTAAATCCATTAATTCCCCCCCTCCCCCCCCAATGATGTTGAATCACAAATCTCTGGTACAAAAAGAAAACACTTCCCTCCCCATTCCAACAACATCTTGTGATGTGGTAGACAGGTTGTCATCTGAGGAACAAGAGATGAGAGCTGCTTGAGCAAAGAACCTGTCCATTTATATATATGACTCTTCCATTCCAGCATAGTAGAGAGCTGTTTTTTTAGCACTGCTCAAATAGAATCAACTTGTACAAAGGGTTCATGGCTCCTGATTCCCTAGGTCAATTTATCTGGAAAAAAAATCATCATTGGCAGGACTTTATTGGTATCCCAAACAAGTGCAAGGCTTAATACTAAAAGCTGTAAAGCAGAAGTAGGCAATTTCCAGAGGTCTTTGGGCTACACCCAGCGCGCGCGCGCACACACACACACACACACGCGCACACACACACACACACACACACACACATATACACATGCTGTGTTGTGTTTTTCAAAGCCTTAAAGCCAGATAGATTTCCAGCTTATAGGCAACTTTAATCTTCCTGTAAGGAGAGCTTCTGTGTCACAGGAACAAAATCAACATGCGCAACATGCGCATATGTAACTGCAGTGATGAAAGAAACTATCCTATAAAGGCAATTAGTGCAACTTGTACAATTTGAATAATGTTGGATATCTTGCCTTGCTAGATCTTGCTGCTTCAGTTAACCCCTTTGATGGTTTTTCTCTGCTCCTCTGGTTTAAACCTGCGGGAGAACATAGTTCTTTAGAACCTCTACCCACTAACAACTGAAATGTCATTAATAGTCCACCTTTGCCCTCTTTATATAGCCCATGGCCATATCAAGGTATTGTGCTTCAAACTGCTGACAGAAATATCCTGCAGTCTGGTGGGAAAGGGGGGAGAGAGAGAGAGAGAGAGAAATTCCAGTTACTGTTGTGTGCATTAAGTAGCAAGAAGACAATACCCCAAGTCCTGGTTATGCAGGAGTAATGTAACCTTATGGCCATGTACATTTGCTGGGTGTTATGTCCGGGCAACAAGGAATCACACAGTTTGATTGCACAATTGGTCCTGGGGATTCCTGTCACAATTGTTATTTAATGTGCCCGCAGAAGTGCTTTGTGGGTAGCATTTCTGCCTTAACCATGCAAAAGAGGAGTACTTCAACTACTGCTGGTGTAACATCGAATTTTGCAGGTGCAGATGTGCAATAGCATTTCAGGTAATATATCTGTGAAGATTCTCAGTCATCCAGGTGTGGTTATCTGGAAGCTGAGTTATGGCAACTGGATGTCTTTCTTGGACTGTGCAGTCACCATAGGATCCAAAAGCAGCTTAGGAATAGAAATCTACAGAAAACCCACACATGCTGATCAATACATCCGATTTGACTCTCATCACCCATTGCAACACGAACTAGGGGTCATCAGGATGCTAAAGTACAGAGCAAGAAACATCCCCAGCTCCACAGATGCCAAGAAGAAGGAAGATGGACATCCAAGGACAGTCCTTAAGTTCTGTGGATATCCAAAGTGGGCCTTTAACAAGGCAATGTCCTGACTCAAGAGCATAATGGAACACTCTGAGACTCAGCCGATGGAAGAACCTGTTCATTCCTTACATGGTGGGTGCATCTGAAAAGCTCAAAAGGATTTTTGGTAAACACCTCATACCTGTGCACATCAAGCCCACAAACACACTAAGACAGAAACTCGTCCACCCAAAAGACCAGACACAAAAACATAACAGGAGCAATATAGTATATGCGGTCCAATGCAAAGAGGAGTGTTCAGAGCTCTATATTGAAGCAACCAAACAGGCACTAAACATGAAAATGGCCCAGCACAGAAGGGGCAACAGCTCAGGACCATGATCAGCAGTGTTCCTTCATGTGAAGGACAAAGGACACTCATCTGATGACCAATATGTACTCATTTTAGACTGAGAAGATAGATGGTTTAAGAGAGGGGTCAGGGAGACCATACATGTGCATAGAGAAAATCCCTCACTCAACAGGAGTGGAGGCCTTAGATACAATCTGTTTCCTATTTATCATGCTGCCCTTTCATCCCTCCTCAGAAGGATTAGGGACACCCACAAGAAAGATCACGGTTAACCATCAACGACCCATGACAATGGGTGGTGAAGGACTGCAGAAGTGGGATTATCCTTCATCCCTAGTCCATTGTCCATCTAACGAGCCTATTCAGACCAGGGGGAAGTGAAACCAACATGGAGGATATGTCAGGGGTCTCCTACCAACTCTCCTCAGACTGAAGAAACTGCTTGGATGAGTAGCAAAACTTTTCAACCTAACAAGAAAAGTTTCCAAGACTCAACTTCCAGACATTTCAAGTAATGTTTGCAGAATCAATGATTTTTTTGCCTTTTTTAAAAAGCCCTTACACCCTGTAGGGGAAGTCCAGGCAGGAGGGGAAGTCCAGGCAGGAGTGACATTCATTCATTTTTGAAGATCATCTCCATCAGATTTAGATTCGTCAGTGCAGGGTGGGGAGAAGTAATGAGCAGTTAAGGTTGAACAGTTGATAGACACACAAATGACTAACAAGCCCAATATAAGCTCAGAAAATGTTGGGTCACGATACCCAATGTGTCAGGGGTGGCCAGCCATCAGGAATGGTGTCGATCTGACTTTCCTAAATTGATAAGGCATGGGAGGGAATGTGTTCTGGGGTCTACAGTTCTATAATTCTGTGAAATAAGGGTCACAATTGTTCTGTGTAAAAGAGGATTAGATAGTCATAAGTGGTCTGGCAGGACTTATTTCACAGAAGACACAGAGCTAGAACAGCTTCAATTTTCATTTGCACATCTCACCCATGGTGTTCAGGTCACCTCCTAGGCTCTCATAACAGTATGACCACTAGATGCTGTGAGCTGTAGTTCAAAAAGGTAATTTTTCCATGCTCTAACCACCCTATAAATGCAGGGGTAATTGTATTAATGTGGCCCAATAATTACAACAAAGAGGCCTGACTGTGACATTTCTGAACTCAAATGCCATTTTGGTAGCATCCCCAGGAGGAGAGAACTCGGTAGGTGGTCTGGGGAGCAAGACACTCTTGCTTAGCCTCATCCCAGTTCCGACAAACTTCTTGGAAGAAATCAGAACAGAGACTGGAAAAACCTTTGGCGACCACAACTTCCAGCGTGCTCCAGCCAGCACCAACGCTTGTCATCCATCCCCCTTCAAAAGCTGCTTTTCCATGCACTGAATGAAGTACACCAGATCTGCAACAGTACTTGGCTGAGGGGAATAATTGCCTTTTCTATGCCAAAGCAATTCTACTACAACCCGAGACGTTCTCCTGCCTTTTTTCATATTAAATATCCCATACGGAAACATAATTTGTGTTCTCAGAGTTTATGTAACGGCTTCTAATTTCTTTATCCTGTCATTCAGTGAAATTGGTGTTCCCTTTGGAAAGATGGAAAGAAAATGTATGTGTGTGCGCGTGTGCCCGCACACACACGCACACACAAAGGAATGGAAAATATAAAAGTGTAGAAGCAGCAAACATCTGATTTTCCATTGGCACTTCCTCCCTACTCCATTTACTTCCAATTTCTATCCCATCTCCTGCCTGGTAACATGTGTCCTACAGCTTCCAACACTGCAGTTTTACCATCATGATTTGCATTCCATGCATTTTTCCAGTCCTGTTTACTAGACACATTTTCTCACAACATACAGGCTTTAGTGAGCAGTGAGATTGACACAGAGCTTGATCGGAATCCATTTTCAATACCAAGGCTAAGTGCTGGCACAAATAACAAACTTATTCACAGATCCAGCGTCCTGTTCAAGGCAAGAGCTGCAGTTTAGGCTGCAATGAAAGAATCCTTAAGAGGTGACTACTTATCCTCTTCTGAAATGCCTCCTGTGAAGGAGAGCTGACTACCTCCATAGGCAGTTTGTTCTACTGTTGAATGGCTTTTACCTGCTTTTACTGAAACTGGCTGCCTACATTTTCTGTCTATTGTTTCCAATCATGCTTTCTAGAGTCTGCTCCATGGTGTTCATGATAGTCCGTTGGCTGTTGGAAGGTTCTTCTCATATCTGTTTATTACCCTTCATTGACTCCCTCCTTAGTTTCCTCAGTAAACATCCCCAATTCTTTCTTACCGTTTTTCACAGAAACAATAAGCAAGAAACTAGTCCCTCAGAGCAAGCACAGGTTGCTGGTCCCTTGCTTTGTAACAACAACCAGCTCCATTTCCAGACGTATAATTAAGGTTGGACTTAAATTAAGGACCCAAAATGTCATGCTAGATGTCATGTGAATGATATGAATGCATTTAACCTGCTGCTTTTAAACACAAAGCAGCAGTGGAGTCTAAAATGCACCCGGACTATAGGGGCTGGGTAAGAAGAATTTAATCCCCTTCTGTGCTCCTGATTCAAATTGTTCTCCTATAAGTGGATATTTGCATTGGGTGAGGCCTGCTACAAACTTTCCTTCACAAAGGCAAGACACTAAGTGCTGAGCGCCTTTCCAGGTATTATGAAAGATGTTATGCTGCTACCACTGTTGCAGCAGAAACACTTATGGAGTGGAGGCAGTGGAGGATGAGGTGGGTGGAGGCAAGTTAAAATTCAGTCTTAACTTCATTGAGCATCCACTTTTCTACTGTCTGTCTATAGGGCTTTTCTCCAACACCACATTTCAAATGAGTTTATTTTTGCCCCAGTCTTTCTTCACTGTCTTTCTTTCACATAGTATGGATGATTTTGACCTTGGTTTTCAGTGAAAATATTTGCTAACTCCCAGCTCTCCCTTCGTTTTTTATTTCAAAAGATGAGAGGATGTATTTCGGAAAACAGCCGCACAACATGTGCACAACTTTTGGTCTGATACACCTCTTTTTTCCACATGAAAAGGGTTGAGAAATTGGAAGATAACTTTGTAGTTGTGTTCTGTGGGCATGGTAATATTAGTTTACCTGAGAGGTTAAAGGGTATGTATGTTTCCTGATTGTACTTAATCACACTTTTTCTTCAAGTTTCATTAATTCCCAAACAGTCCTTGAGGTACAGAGGGTGTACAGTCACATCCCAGTCACATTGCTTCTGTCCTCTTTCAGCAACCATAGTACATGGGATATTGTGCTTCTGCATCCACAATACAAATCACCAGGAAATGGCCTGATACTGATGCACAATATAGTGCCCACATTGCCAGCAGGAAAGGGTATTTACATAGCAAACGGCAGCCTGAATGTTGACAACACCAGTGGCAGTAGTCAAGATGGCCTATAGGACACCCTCTTGTGCTCACTTCCATCAGTAATATGCCTACAAATGTATATGTTTATAGCTTCTACCAGAACCCTTTCAAGACAAACATATTTCCAGACATATCTAAAAATATAGATAATTACTTAATGTTTAGCCGGCTGGATAGCTCAGTGTTTTTGGTATCTGACTACAAAAACAGAGCTTGCCTCCTATAGCCAGAGGGAAAATTTACCATAGTTCATGTGGAAATTCTTTTACAGAAGAGTCCAGAAAATGCTTATAATCAGGAGCCACTTAAAGCTTATTATCAGAGGGTCCAAGTCGAGTTCAGAGGAAACCAATTCTAAGATATAATCAACACAATTGTTTATTTTGGAACACCAGCAGTATCTGTGTAAAATTTCATATTTCTAGTTTCAACCATTTTAGAGATCTTTCAGGACAAACAACCTTTTGAAAATATTTATAATATTTATATTTAATCTTTTATACTTTATTGAATCTCTTCCTGAACAATGAAAAATCATACAGCTACGACTTTCAGCCAGGCAAGCCAACGTCTATAAATTACAGCAAATTTAGTCCGTATTACTTCAATCAGACAATGCTACCGTACATCCCATTTGGTGGACTCAAAGTCTATTCCTATGGGCCATCACTCTGTTTGTAGCAAGTCAGAATGAATTCAAGTAACCCAATAGTGGTATAAAGACATACAATGAAGAGAGGAAAGAGAGGATGTGGCTGTGTCTTTAAGAAAAGTAGCCATCTTGACAATCTTGTCACAGTTGTGCAGAGCTTTCCAAATTCTTTCTTCTGTGTAGCACAGAAAACGCTGTGAAACCTTTGTTTTCTTCCTCTGTACAAGTCAAAATCTGATCTGGTGAAGAATTTCCTCTTCCAGTGCTGGGGGATCAGTACTTTGGCCATCAGTAAAGGTCTGAACAACCACCTGAGTTCCTACACTACCAGGAGGTAGGAGCCAAATAGGGCATTCATCCCAGAAAGACTCAGAACCAGATACAGTGGTGCCCCGCAAGATGATGTTAATCTGTTCCATTGAAATAGCTGTTTAGCGAAAACATCGTCTTGCGAAAAGCGTTTCCCCATTGGAATGCACTGAAATCCGTTTAATGCATTCCAATGGGGAAAACAGTCATCGTTTTGCGAAGATCGCCCATAGGGAAGCCATTTTGCAAAGCCGCCGATCAGCTGTTTAAATCATTGTCTAGCGAAGCATCAGTACTGAAAAAAACCACGGCTTGTGAAGCATGGACCGAAACATCGTCCAGCAAAAATCGCCCATAGGAAACACTGTTTTGCGAAGCACAATGGCGATCGCAAAAACTCTTCGTCATGCAGATTTGTCATTTTGCAGGGTAATCGTCTAGCAGGGCACCACTGTATATAGTTTATAAAGTTCAGGTCACACAAACTTTGTGTGTGGGAAATTATGGGCTCATTGGGCATATAGTTAAGCACTTCCATTCACATCAAAATACCAAGAAGGAAGGCTAGAGATCTCCAATGCTTCTGAAACTAAACTTGGCCACTAAACATACAATGCTTGACTCGTTCATTAGTCTGTGTTTTAGGGCATTGTGACTAATGGAACAAATGCTACCCAATAAATAGCCACTGTCCTGAGAAGGAATGCGTAATAACATTTTAAAACGAGTAGTGGTCATTTAATATGGATCATCTTTCAGGAAGAAGGAGCTGTAAAAGGATGTCTTGCGCAATTCTTCAATTAGCAACAGATTCCTCTTACAGTTATTACTACAGTTTCCCTCCCATTCAACCAAAGTAATTAAGCAAATTACATGCTGTTTTCCTGTGGCTGGAAACACCAAAGATCACAGTGTTTGCACCCAATGTACATTTTGTTAACTATGTACTTAGATAAATGCTTTTTTAATATGCTGGCAAAACAAACCCTCTAGTTTTGAAGGGATACCATGTTCCTTTGTTGTTGTTGTAAGCATTGGTTCAAAACAGGGTGAGCCCAGTTCTTCAGGGCCAATGGCTCTATGCCACAGTCAAGTATTTTGTTTAAATTTAACTTTAACCTGGTAGAAGCAAAGCAATGTCAAAGGGAGATAAGAATCAGAGACTGGTGCCTTACAGTCAGGGGGTTCCAGTTCATCACCATTGGGGCATGTTTTGTTTTGGTTGTTGTGGGTTTTTCGGGCTCTTTGGCCGTGTTCTGAAGGTTGTTCTTCTTGACGTTTCGCCAGTCTCTGTGGCCGGCATCTTCAGAGGACAGCAGTCTGTGCTCTAGTTTTGTTTGTTTACATTTTTTAACTTGAAGCCTCTAAATTTGCTTCTAAAGGATATGCCATTCATGTCAGGCCAGCAGAAAATCTGAATAGTTTTTGGGCCATGATGTATTAATTGGTGAGGAACAGAGAATGTCACATCTGTTCAGACTGGTTACCCAGTGTGTCCCAGATCAGATTCAAGGTTTTGACACTCACATATATATAGACTTTCATAGTTTGGGACCACGTGACCTGTCAGAGCATCTTTTCCCAATGTCATCTGCCGGACACACTAGATTGTCTCAGGCCAGGCTCCTCTGGGTAGCCACCCTGCGAGAAGCCCAAACATCATCTACCAGTGATACAGCCTTCTCTGTGGTGACACCAAGACTATGGAACCAGCTCCTGGAGGAGCTATGACTGGCCCCCTGCCTGTATTCTTTTAGGAGACAATTGAAAACACTTCTTTTCAGGTGGCTTTCCAATCTGACCCTGGTTAAGCATTTCGCCTCCAGCTAAGCTTTTCTATGATAACTTGTTGGTGCCACAGGCTCTTTTTTTTAAAAAAATGATCTTGCTACATTATTGCTATTTGGTGTTATATTCTAGTGTTCTGTTTTCAAGTTTTGTTTTTAATCCTTTGTAAACTGCCTAAAATAGTGCTTTGGCACTAATGGGTGATAACAAACAAACAAACAAACAAACAAACAAACAAACGCATCTGTATACAAAACATATCACATGGAAAGCTGGATTAGATTCAGATGAAGGATGAAACTGGTGAAAGCAACAACAATAATTTAAGATACGGAGATGACACACTATTCCTGGTGCTTGCCGTAGTCCCACGATGCCCACTGAAGAAGAGAATGGTAAGCCACTTCTGAGTACATTCTACCTAGAAAAACCTGAAAAGGGTCACCATAAGTCAGGACTGACTTGACAGCACACAATTATATCTCTTTCTAAATTTCTAAATCTGTACTTACACATTACCATATGGAAACTGCATGCAAATGTCCCTTTTCTCTAAGTGGTACGCCCTAATTTTCATGCAACAGGTCCCTGGCAGTCTACATCCACCTGTTTCTTCCACCTATAGCTATATGTGACTAGGTGCATGTTTCATAATCAGAAGGTCTCAGGTCCCATCACCCATTCAATTTCAGACTTCCTTGGTGGTGGGCCCTTTCCCTTTGGAATATCCTTCTGCTGGACGCACATGAAGTCCTGTCTCTTCTTATTTTCAGAAAACTTGATATGGCAAAATTTTATAAAGAAGCCTTTAAAAACATGCTTCCTCTGAGATAGGGACTTCTGATTTTTATTTTGGAGCTTAGACTGTCACCATATGGTTTTGTTGTGTTTGTTACCGTATACTATTCTGTTTTTTTCTAATGTTATTGTTGTGGGATACTGATGATGATGTGACTTTAATTTCCTGTATGTTCATCACCCAGAGTAGTGAACTTTCACTCAGGTATAAATCAAATAAATAAGAAAACAAGAATAAAATATTTAATAGTGTCTTTAAAAAGACCTGGCCTAAGCTTTAGGGACCAATAGTTACTACAGGGTAAAAGAGTTGCATATGTTTATGTTCAGCACAGTGTGAATGGGGGTGGTTGAGGGAGGGCTAACTTCTAGTGGAAAGTGCAAAGGCACAGAACAGAACCAGAAGATCATGGAAAAGTTAATTTTTTGGAATATAGTTTCCATGACCCCCATGCTGGGTGGAGGATCCTAGGCAGCATAGTCCCCAAAGGCAACATAGGGTTGGAAACCAAGGCCTGTCAGGAAAGACTGAAAAAACTGGGCATGTTTAGCCTTGAGAAAAGAAGACTGAGGGGAGATATGGTAGCACTTTTCAAATACTTGAAAAAACGTCATACAGAGGAGGGGCAGGATCTGTTCTTGATCATCCCAGAGTGCAGGACACACAACAGTGGGCTTAAGTTACAGGAAATAAGATTTTGGTTGAATATCAGGAAAAATGTTCTAAATGTTAGAGTGGTGCAGCAATGGAACCAATTACCTCTAGAGCTGGTGAGTGCTTCAACACTGGAAGCATTAAAGAAAAATTTAGAAAAACTACCTGGAGATATCCTATGATTTGTATTCCTGCATTGAGCAGGGGGTTGGTCTCAGTGCCCTTATAGGTCCCATCCAACTTCATTTATTCTTTGATTCTATACTCTGAGAAGGAGTGAGATATACAGACAGGTTCCAGAGTCAGCCAGTGCTTTCTTTTGTATTTGTCGTATTAGTCTGGTTTTCTTCAGAAGGCGCATGTGACTAGTTGTAAGCCTGTGTGGCCAGGAAACTGGAACGAAGGAAGATTGCTAAGCTTTAGTGTGCTCGAGACTGCTGCTGTGGCAGTTCTGTTTAGTCACAAAGGCCCAGAAACGACAAGTCTGGCTATTCAAGAGATTGCAAAAGGAAACTGCTTAATTTAGCTGAGGTATGTTTTATTAACATCTGTACACCAACTATTGGTAGGGACCATATTGTATTTACAAAAAAAAAAAAAATGCTTTAGGAAGCTTTTCTAAGAATATGAATGTATGGTTTTTCTCTGGCAGTGGGAGATTTTAATCATCCTGTAGATTTCACACTCAACAGCAATCACAAAGCTTCCGATCCCTCAGTCAGCTAAATGCATTTTTTTTTGGCTGAGCTCATCACATCCTAGCAGATACACAGAAAATGCCTGCAGCTCACATAAACAGGAGTACATATACTGGGATGAAGGAATAATTCAGTTCACTGAAAGTTTTAAGAGACATATGTACATACATATTTATATATGTATACTTTTACATCCTGCTACATTGTTATGAAAAAGCTGACACTAAAGGCCATGGCACAGTGTAGTTCCACTAGCTATGCCAAGTCGAATCAGAGCTTGGAAAACTTACTCTATGGACGGCAGCTCTCAAAAACCTTCCAGCGAGCATGGGCACTGCTGGCTGGGGTCTTTGCAGACCTATGGATCAGAAAGGAAACATTCAAAAAATTTTTTAACAGAAGTATGCTTTAAAATGTAAAACTCTCTCCCAGCCCTTCCTAAATGTTAGTGTTAGTGTTCAAATAATAGTTTAGATGTAACAAACACTACTTCTTATATGAAAACTCAACCATGTTAACAGTTGCAATGTTATTTTGGAACACTAACATTATGGCGTCTTTGTTATCCTAGATAAGGTTGTGATAAGAATCTCGTTATTTATAAGGAGTTAATTTAAAACTCTAAAGGTTACAGAAATAGAAAAGGGAAGATGCCAAAACATCATGAAAAGAAAAAAAATGCATAAAACCAGCAGAAACGTTACAGTAAAAACATAACATCATGTATGTAAGCCAAAACAGTATTTTAAAAACCCTGCATAAATGGAATTCTATTTGGCTTTATGTGGTAAATTTATGATAATAAATGCCTCCTGTGGGGTTACTTTGAATCACTGAGGATACCCAGAAAGACTAGGGCTGCAGCCAAGAAATCAGAAGATGACTGAAACTTGGGAAGGCAGCAATATATTACTGATCACCATGTATGGGTGTGAGAGCTAGACAGTAAAGAAAGGTGATGGGGAAAAAAAGGATTCATTTGAATTGTGGTTCTGGAGGAGAGCTTTGCAGATACCCAAAAAGATGAACAAAACAGTCCTGGATCAAATCAAGCCTGAACTATTTCTGGAAGCAAAAATGTTTTAAAGTGAGGCTGTCTTGCTTTAGACATATCATGAGAAGGCAGGATTCTCTGGAAAGGACAATAATGCTGGGAAAGATTGAAGACAGCAGCAAAAGAGGAAGACCAAACTTGAGATGTACTGAATCCCCAAAGGAAGTCACAAGCACAAGCCTACAAGAGCCGAGTAGGGCTGTTGAAGACAGGATGTTTTAAATATCCCTTATTCATTGGGTCTTCATAAGTTGGAGGCAATGTACATAAAAACAACAAACCCAGAAAGAGCACCTAGAAAAGCAATAGTCCTCCAGTCCTTTTGCTTCTCGTTGAATCCCCTCTTTTGCATATCACTAAAAAAAAGTATATTCATGGCTTCTAAAATGTATATTCATGGCTTCTAAAATGCAGCTTTTAGCTATGCAACTTTCAGAAAAGAAGAAGGATGAAAAGAAAATAGCCTCCTTAACTCTCTCTGGATGTCATTTGCAATCTATTACTGTTTCCTGAACCTCGGTAATGTTCACAAGAAAAGTGTCCTGTCCACAATAGCGGCCCCGGTCAGTGGCACACATAGGTATTTCAGGAAAGAAGGAAGCAGGTTTTTTTTGTCTTAATTCTTTTGGCAGTCACCTGAACTCTGTGTGCATAAAGAGTGATTCTTTCCCTAATCCCTGTTGATTGCATAACAGCATAGTGATTATTGTGCCTAGTAAAATGGACCTGTTTCAGCCGTCTCACCACTTTTAGAGGAAAGCCACAGAATTTTTGTAGTAGAAAATTGGTCCCTACTGCATCTTAAGAGGAAAAGTCATATTTCTTCTATTGAGATAAGCTTATGTCTAGTCTGCTAAAAGATATTGTTAGTGTAACTAAATTCACAGCTTTGGTAAAAAGGATTTTTTTAAAAAAAAAATCATGAATTTAATTTTCACGACTGAAAATGTTATATTTACAGCTGCCTTGGAGAATCTTAAGCATAACAACAGATTTCCAGAAATATATCATAGAGGTGGAATATGGTTGTTTTAAAGCAGTTCCCATTTATCCTAATTTCTTGTACAATAGGGAAAAACATTTTTTGTAAAAAATATAGAAATCCCAAAGCATTGTGCCAGAGTGAAAACAAAAGGTTCAGCTAGAGTGCCTGTGATTTTTAAATAGATATGTAGAAGAGTAAAATTTGCAGGTAGAGCTTGACATGCAAGCTATGCCTGCTGAAATATATTCTCTTACACAACTACTAAAGGAATAGAAACTTTTGTATTTTTCTTACAGCTACCCTATACACAATTAACCCAATTTTACATGCCTTCCATTAGGACAAAAACATGCAACTGTGGAAAGTCTATGACATATTTTCTAGAAAACAGTATGCAGTAGTGTTAGTAGTAGAGTAATTAATATGCAAAATTATAAAATAGAAAGGAATCTGGAAGCAGTGGTGAAAATTTGGCTTGAGGACATATTTTATCGTATAACATTCCGTTCGGTTTTTCAAAATCAGGATTAAGAATATTATTTCTTTTACACTTCAGGTTGGATCCAGATTTGTAATCAAAAAGATGGAAGGTGGACTGCACCTCAGTGAAGCAAATGCATCAATGTTTGGCAACTCAAAAGGACTGGGAAGAATATGTTTGACCACAGCATGAAAAACTCATCAGGAGGGCTTTACACTGAATGGGAAGGGGAATGGAGATGTAAACTCACAGAGTAAGGCTTATACATGCACAAGAAGATATACAGATCAAACAGCTCCAATAGGGTCCAATAATCTTCATAAAAACGTACAAAGGAAAGCAGGCAAGAAATTACACAGTCTCCGATGTCTATACAGTATATAAATTCCAGGAGTATAGGAAATCAACAAGAAGAACTGGCAATCATTTCAGGAGGGTAAATAACTGAAACTTGGTGGGATGAGTCTCATGGTAATAATTAAAGAATATAAATTCTTTAAAAGAACAGAAGGAATAGAAAATGTGGTAGAGTCACACTATATGTAAAACAAAATACGTATTCCTACAGATAAATACAAGAGGATGATCTTGGTTGTCCCTTTGAAACCATATGGATTCATATAATTTGGGTGAAAAATAAAGAGACTGTGGGTAGTTGTACAGTGGGGTCTTGACTTAAGAACGGCTTGAGTTACGAACATTTTGACTTACGAACCGCTCTCATAGGAAAATATTGACTTGACTTACATACTTAGATTTGAGTTAAGAACTGAAAAAAAAACCACGTGGGAGGCAGGGAAAGTGCAAAATTTGAACTTTCAGTTAACTGTTGGCCAGTGAAAAGGGTGCCTGTCTGCTTCCTCACTCCTCCCAGCGTTTAGAGAGTGGATTGGGAGACAGTCTTCAGACTGCCTGGTACTGCCTGGACTGTATTTTCCCTGCCTTCCCTGAACCTTTCTTGACCTAAGAAAAAAAGAAACAAAATATCCCCCTCTAGTGGTCGAAGGCAGAATAGCAGCTTCCCATTAGTTTCTATGGACGGAAAAGAGCAGATACGGATCAAATGGTTTTCAATGCATTCCTATGGGAAATGCAGATTTGACCTGAGAACTTTTTGACTTGAGAACCGCCTTCCAATACGGATTAAGTTCTCAAGTCAAGACCCCACTGTAATCACCCGCTGATTACCCAATCAAACAGAAGAAACAGAGGAAATCTTTAAAAAACAAATCACAAGAATTTCAAAGAGACTCAATGTAGCCATAATGGGAGATTTCAATTGTTCTTATATTTGATGGGAGGCAAATTCTGCCAAACATGGCCCTTCCAAAAAATTCCTGGCTTGTGTGGCTGATAATTTTCTCCTGCAAAAAATGAAGGAAGAAACTAGAGGATTAGTTATCCTTGACTCGATTTTAACCAATAGAGATGACTTTCAACAAGAAAGTCCAACAAGAATGAAAAGGTGGAAGACAGCAAATAATGGCAAATGTGGCTTCAAAAAAAGTTCAGAAAAGACCTGAAAACAAAAAAGGATACCTACAGGAAGTGGAAGGAAGGCCAGGACACAACGGAAGAAAACAGACAAGTAGCAAAGAATTGCAGGGATGGCATTATGAAAGCAAAAGCGGATAATGAGCTGAGGTTAGCAAGATACACTAAAAGCACCCCCCCAAAAGCATTCTTCCAGTATATGTGTAGGAAAAGATAGTGAAAAGAAATATGTGGGGAAGCTCAAAAAAAAAAAAACACAACACAACAACACACAAAGAAAAGGCAGAAGTGCTCATTAGATCAGTCTTTTCCCCAAAGACCCTCCAGAAAAATGTGAAGTACGTGTGCAGGGCACAGGATTGAATGTTGAGATTGATAAATAAATAGTCAAGGAATATTTTATTACCTTGAATAAGTTCAAATCTCCAGGGCCCAATTGACTGCATTTAAGAGTGCTGAAGGAACTGGCTAAAAAACTCTCAGAACCACTATTATTTTCTTGAGATCATGGTGAATGGGTAAAGTACCAGATGCCTGAAAGAGGGTTAATGTTGACCCTTCAAAAAGGAGGAACCTGGGAACTATAGAATCTGACATCAATCCCAGGGAAAATTCTAGAGCAGATTATATAGTGGTCACTCTGCAAGCACTCTGAAAATTGCAAGATTAAGACAGTACAGATTTGTCAAGAACAAATACTGCTAGACTAATCTTGACTCATTTCTTGATCAGGTAACCTTACTGGTAGATAGTGGGAATGCTGTAGGCACAATATGTCTTGACTTTAGCAAAGCTTTTGACAAAATGCCCCTTTATAATCCGATTAGCAATCTAACTAAATGTGGGCTAAATAGAACAACTATCAGGAGGATGCACAATTAGTTACCAAATCTTACTCACAGAGTGCTTGTCAATGGCTCCTTCTCAAATTGGGAGGAGGTATCAAGTGGGGTACTACAAGGCTCAGTCCTGAGCCTGGTGCTCTTCAACATTTTAATTAATGACTTGGATGAGGGAATGTTGGGTCAAGGTGCCAATCTTATGTAATTTGTCAAGGGTAGTGTGTTGAGTTCCAGCAGTAGCTGCATTTTGCCACCCTCCTGCATTATCTTGTCACTGTCTCTGGTCCAAAGTGATTTTAACACCTCCATTGAATTTGATTAGGCTGTATAAAGGGAGAGTCTATGCATTAAAAAGTACTGGGCAAATTCTAAGTTTTGCTGAACTCCTGGGGAAACAATGGTTTGTTAAAGGTAAAGGTTCCCCTTGACAATTTTTGTCCAGTCGTGTCCGACTCTAGGGGACGGCGCTCATCCCGCTCTTCAAGCCATAGAGCCAGCGTTTGTCTGAAGAC
The DNA here is from genome assembly GCF_051106095.1 of Pogona vitticeps. Lineage (NCBI taxonomy): Eukaryota > Metazoa > Chordata > Lepidosauria > Squamata > Agamidae > Pogona > Pogona vitticeps. Next base: position 324,329,353 of record NC_135783.1, on the reverse strand, counting down.
AATCTTCCGTGGTCACATGGCCAGTGTGATTTAGACACGGAACGCTGTTTACCTTCCCACCGAGATGGTACCTATTTATCTACTCGCATTTGCATGCTTTCGAACCGCTAGGTTGGCGGGAGCTGGGACAAGCGATGGGAGCTCACTCCGTCGCGTGGATTCGATCTTACGACTGCTTGGTCTTCTGACCCTGCAGCACAGGTTTCTGTGGTTTAGCCCACAGCGCCACCACGTCCCTATGGTTTGTTAAACGTAGCTTTAAAAGCTGTATAAACTGACCTTTTTGCTTTGCTCAGTGCTGTTTTTTATTATTTTTTCCTAACCCATTAGTCACTCTATAATGGAATGCTCTTAATAGAAATTTTTATAGCATATACAGAAGTGAGAAAGGGAGGCAGGAAAGGCAGTTTGTTGTGTGCCTGTGGCCACATGGTCCTGAAATGGAAACATTTAGGCAGTTCCAGTTAAAGGGTTTCTGTGCATGTTGACAGCACTGTTGAAACTCCAGCATGACAGCTGATGCAAGCTTTTGATGTGACATTTAGTAGCAGAGCAACATTTTTGAATATTAATGGTGGACATCTATTAAATTTCATAAAAGGCTGATATCCCCTGACAGCTGTAAACCAAAGTATATATAAAAACATATTTAAAAATACAAATAAGATTGAGAATGTTAGCAAAGCAAAGTGTTCTGCTGATATACTGCCCCATAGTGTCCCATGCCCTGGGCCCATTCCAGTCGGGTTTCAGGCCGTGCTATGGTACAGAAAAGGCACTGGCCGCACTGATGGATGACCTGCTGAGGGAGGCCGATGGGGGCAATATGTCCTTGTTGGTCCTCCTCGATATCTCAGCGGCCTTTGATACCGTCGACCACGGTATCCTCCTGGGGAGGCTCTCTGTATTGGGAACTGGTGGCCTGGCGCTTGCCTGGCTCCATTCCTTCTTGGATGACCGCCCCCAGAGAGTTCAGCTTGGGGAGAGTGTTTTGGCCCCATGGAGCCTCAATTGTGGGGTCCCGCAGGGATCGATAATCTCTCCAATGCTGTTTAACATCTATATGGAACCACTGGGTGGGGTCATCAGGGGGTGTGGGGCATTGTGTCACCAGTATGCTGATGACACACAGCTCTACATCTCCTTTTCATCTACCTCAGTGGATGCCGTCCTGTCCCTTCAGTGCTGCCTGGAGACTGTATTGGAATGGATGCAGTCAAATGGGTTGAGGCTGAATCCGGACAAGACAGAGGTCTTGAGGGTGGGTGGCCCTTCTGTCAGTGGCATAGGTAACTCCCTTTCATTTGGGGAGGACAACCCTTGCCGCAAAGAGTGAGGTCTGCAGCTTGGGGATACACCTGGACCCAGCACTTACCATGGAAACCCAGGTGGTGTCAGTGGTCCCTTCTGCCTATTTCCATCTATGGCGGATTGCCCAGCTGCAACTATATCTTGATGGGGGGCTCCCTCAAGTCCACACGCTCGTAATCTCGAGATTAGACCATTGTAATGCACTCAACATGGGGCTGCCTTTGAGCCTGACGTGGAAACTTCAGATGGTCCAGAATGTGGCACCTGGGCTTCTTAGTGGGGTGAGAAAACACCAACATATCTCCCCCACACTGGCTGCCTTGCACTGGTTGCCCATCCATTTCAATGTTGACTTCAAAGTGCTAATGATTACTTATAAAGCCCTAAACGGTTTGGGACCTCAATATCGAGCAGATCGTCTTCTTCCACCTAGATCTATCTGAATCACCCGACATAGCCAGCAAGGATGGCTGAGGGGTCTGATGCCGACAGAGGCCCGGAAGGAAAAAACAAGAAACCCGGCCTTCTCGGCAGTGGCCCCTCGGCTGTGGAACACCCTCCCAACCAAAATTCGGCTGGCACCCTCGCTGGGTGTTTTCAAAAGCCATCTGAAAACATGGCTATTCAAGCAGGCCTTCCCTCCAGCCAATTAAGTGATTCTTATTTTTTTTTCTTTCGATTTATGCCATCCTGGTACTGTGTGCTTCAAATTAATTTGTAAAATTGTAATTGTATGACGTTATATATTTTATATTGTTCTGTTTTTATCTATGTAAGCCACCCTAAGTAGACATGGTCTAGGGGGGCGGGGTAAAAATCCAATAAATGAATGAATGAATGAATGAATGAATGAATGAATGAATGAATGAATGAAAATAGTGCTTAAAGTACTATCTGGATTATTTACAATTTAATTATGCAGGCTGCACATTGCCATCCCTGCAGCAAGCTTCCTACTCAATTTACCAATCTCAGGAGGATGGAAGTTTAACTCAAGCTGGCTACCTGAGCCTAGGATTGAACTCAACTTGTGAGGAGAGTCCTCACTGCACCATGAAGCATGTCAAGCTGACACTGTCCACATGTGAGCAGTACGATGCCCACCACCCCACCAATGTCTACTTTTATGGAATGAGGGTGGTGGGAGTTGCAGCCCGACACAACTGGAGGATGCCAGGTTGGGGAAAGTGGATCTAGAGTTAGGAACCTGAACTAGTGTTAATTATTTCACTCCATTCCTGTGAGGTACAGAAGGAAGATATTTGATTTCTATAGAAATGGTATGGAAGGAAGATATTTGATTTCTATAGAAATGGCAGTGAACTATTCCATACAATGTATGGAAAATTATGTGGATCTATGATGATCTGTGCATCAGATCCATGTTTTTAACATCATTGCAAAGTCATGTGCTGGGGCACCCTTGATTTCTGTTTTGTAGTCTGTGGGAAGAGATTGGACAGTGGTTTGGGGGTGATCCTGCAGAAAAATCATGTGGATCCATGAGGATCTGTGCTTTGGATCCATTTTTTTTGGTGACTACAAAGCCATGTGTTGAAGAACCCGAATTTTCAGTGTTTTAGTGGGTGGACAGAGATGGGACCTATGATTGGACAGTGGTTTGGGGATTATTCTACATCAAAATCATGTGGATTCATGGGGATCCATAAATCATATCCATGTTTTTGCACCACTGCCAAGCCATGCACTGGAAGACCCATATTTCTGTGGGCACAGATGGGGCCTACGTTTGGAGAGTGGTTTGAGGGTAATTCTGTGTAAAAATCATGTGGATCTATGACAATCTGTGCCTTGGACCCATTTTTTGTGACTGCAAAGCCATGCACTGTAGAACCCAGATTTTTTGTGGCGTACTTTCTGTGTAGGATCTATGATCTGACATTGGTTTAGGAGGGATAATGTCTAAAAATCATATGAAATCATCTGGATCCATAAACTGGATAAACATACTTACAAGTAAAGTAGGTAAAACATGCTTTGAGATCATTCAAATCTACAAGAGAAAAACAGTACTTTCATGGCTTAAATGAGTGAGCTGCTGTATAGTGTTATCTTAACTCTATTCTTAGGTCCTGCCTGTGGAAATAGTTTAAAAGCTATTTTAAAAGTTTCCACAGACAGGAGCTAAGAATGTACAGCCAGGAAGGAGTTAAATGCTTTCTTTCACATGAAAGGCTATGGCAAAATTAAAAGTGACAGACACCTACCCTGTGGGTTGACTCCAGACACATTCTGATTGGCCAGAATGCTATGCTATGCAAATAGTTCCCTCAGAATTCTCAGAAGTTATTAAAAAAGGAGTGATTACAGAGATTTTAGGGGTTAAAAGCAGTAATTAAAGGGTGTGATTTAGAGCCAGGAATGGCCCAGTTCCTGTGAATGAAAAAAAGAGGTTAAAAATAGGTTTTTCTCCCCAGATATACAATTTTTTTCTTATGTTTTGCATCTCTTTTCAATTACTTGAGATTTTCAGTTACTTCTGTCTTTACTGGGGTAAAACAGTGCTACTTTTAAAATGAAAATCACAGCTGAAAACCCTTTGTCCAAATGTCCCCAAATCTGGCACAGAGCAAGAGCAGACTTTGTATTCTCAAAGGCTTTTACGGCCGGGATCTGATGGTTGTTGTAGGTTTTTTGGGGCTGTTTGGCCATGTTCTGGAGGTTTTTCTTCCTAACGTTTCACCAGTCTCTGTGGCCAACATCTTCAAAGGACAGAAGTTAGAACTGTGTTTGTTTTCTGGTGTAGTGTGTGAGATAGTTGAGTATTTGTAGCTGTGGGATCAGCTTTTCATCCTTTTCAGGAGATTGGGTGATTATGGTGATCAGGGTGTTTTTTGTTATGGGTGTATTGTTGTGATAATGGGGTGAAATGATCTGTCACTGTGATTGACGGGTGTTGTTAGCTAGTCCTTTGTGTGCAGTGATCAGTATTTAGGCCCACCACAAAAATACAACAAATGTTAGGACAAAAGGGACACCTCACCACTGCAAGAGTATACCAGATACCTTGCTGTTGTGGACAGGTATATATTGGAACCACAAAATGCAGCATCCACACCAGAATCAAAAACATGAAAGACACTGCAGACTAAAACAACAGGAAAAATCGGCAGTAGCTGAACATGCCCTGAAACAAGCTGGACATGAAATCCTATTTCAAAAGACAGAAGTACTGGACAACACCAGCAATCATTATGTTAGACTATACAGGGAAGCCATTAAAATCTACAAACACCAGCACAGCTTCAACAAAAAAGAAGAGAGTCTAAAACTCAACAAAGCCTTCTCCCAGTACTGAAAAATACACCCTGGAAAAAGTCAACAAACTCTACCCAGCCGCAAGGACCAGTGATCACTGCACGCAAAAGACTAGCTAACAACACCCATCCATCACAGTAACAGATCATCTCCCCCTTATTACAACAATACACCCATAACAAAAAACACCCTGATCACCATAATCACCCAATCTCCTGAAAAGGACAAAAAGCTGATCCCACAGCTACAAATACTCAACTATCCCACACACTACACCAGAACACACAGTTCTAACTCCTGTCCTTTGAAGATGCCGGCAGCAGAGACTGGCAAAACATTAGGAAGAAAACCTCCAGAACACAGCCAAATAGCCCGAAAAGCCTACAACAACTAGCAAGAGCAGACTTTCTGCTACATCTGAGCCAAATTTGGTGCTGGTCTTAGGTCCAGTTTTATAGTTATACTTTTTTTCCCTTGGGCTTTTGATTTTGCTCATAGAAACCTTTTCACTGTGCTTCCACAAAATATATGTCATGATTACCATCATGCCATAATAGCACAGAACACGGCCAAAGAGCCCTAAAAACCCACAACAACCATTAGATCCCGGCTGTGAAAGCCTTCGCGAATATACCACAGCTGTTGGTCCGTGTTCCACATGGGTCTGTTTTGTCCACTGTGTTATTTAAAATCCCTATGAAACCCTAGGATAGGTCATCCAGAACACTGGAGAAAGTTGCCATCAATATGTCAATTATATTTCGTACTGTTGGTTTTTATTAATTTACTCCAAGGAAGTGGTTAATTAGGACTCTGGTTCATTAAAACTAGAGTTCTTTTAAAATAATTGACCTATTATACGGGGGGTGGGGGAATAGATCATTGGTGGTCCAGCTACTACAATTTACACTGTACTCTCATGAGGCACCTACCCTGTAGGACAGATGGTTTCTTTGATCAAGCTACTTTAAAACTTCAAAAAGTTTTTATTTGTAAGAAAACAGCTTGCAACCACATTTATCTCTGCCATACATGCATCTGGAGTTGATCGTCAAACCGTTCTGTAATTAACCATATAATGTTAATTAAAAGCCTGGCTTTAAAAATATACATAGGCTTTTTTTTTTTTTGAGGGGAATTTCTTTGATAGAAGGCCAGCCTTCTGAGGAGTAGAAAGTGGCAACTGGGGCACTCCTGTTCCAGATGCAGTCACAAGATGGCTGAGCAACTGTCATTGGCGCTGATGGAAGTTGCCTGTGCAGTGATGATGATTTTAATGGGGGTTGATGGGTGGCTGGGAGAAGATTTTCTACAATGTTCACAATTGGCAGGATTTATTAATATTAATGTTTTAATGATTGTTTTTAATATAGGATATTACTATAATATTACCTATTTTTAATGGTTTTGATGTTTTTAAAGTTTTAATATTGTTGTACGCCGCTCAGAGACCACTGGTAACGGCACGGCTAAAAAAATCTTGTAAATAAATAAATAGGATTAAATAAAAGAACTACATTAAAGGATTTTTGACACATGGAAGCTCTTGGTTAAAATGTGGCACTAGAATTCTTTAGAAGTCTTTGACTCTCTTTGTGCTACTAGATTTAATTGGACTGAATTAGAAAGTCATGGTAAGGCTCCTTTCTCTTGGTGGAAAAACAAGGCAAGATGATTATGAATAACCTTTTAAGGGTTGTTTGTTTGTTGTTTTTACATCTTGCCTTTCCCTCAGTAAGTTTAAGACCATGCATATAGTTCTTCTCCTGTCCGTTTTCTTCTCATAACAACCTTGTGAGGTAACCCAGATTGAGACAGAATGGCTAGCCCAAGAACATTTCATGTCTCAAAGGGAATTTGAATCTGGATCTCTCAAATCCCAGTTGGGAATCCTGCGATGTTAGAATAATAGAATCATACAACTGTAGAGATGGAAGGGACCCCAAGTGTCATGGAGTCCAATCCTCTGACAAAGCAGAAAATCCACAGCAAAAGTGTCCCTAACAGATGAAAAGGAGCCGCTTCTACATAGGTTAGGCATCCTTCAGTCTCGAGAGACTATGGTAACGTGTTTTGTATGGAGGACTTGGAACAGCATCTACTGTGGCTGAGAAGGCCAATTTGAGGGTGACAATCCCTTCCACACTGAAGACAGATACAGTGGGGTCTTGACTTGAGAACTTAATCCGTATTGGAAGGCGGTTCTCAAGTCAAAAAGTCTGTAAGTCAAGTCTCCATTGACCTACAGTGCATTGAAAACCGATTAATCCCGTAACAAGCTGTTTTTGTTCCATTTTGGTTTTTTTCTGGTCTGTAAGTCAATTCTCAGGCTGCAAGTCAAACCTAAATTTTGTGGCCAGAGAAGTCTGTAACTCAAAAAGTCTGTAAGTCAAGCCGTCTGTAAGTCAAGGGTCCACTGTACTGTAAAGACTTTCCCCTGTCCAGCTCCCTGATTTTGCTGCTTTTGTGACTGCCTCTTTGCCTTGGCCTGCTGGACAAGGATCTCTTCAAATTGGGAGAGGCCATGATGCACCACCTGCCTCCAGGCTGAATGCCCAGATGTCAAGGTTTCCCATCTGTTGAGGTCCATTCCTAAGGCCTTCAGATCCCTCTTGCAAATATCCTAGTATCGCAGCTGTGGTCTCCTTCTGGGGAGATTTCCCTGTACTAATTCTCCATACAGGAGATCTTTGGGAATCCGACCATCAGCCATTCTCACGACATGCCCAAGTCAACATAGACGTCGCTGTTTCAGTATTGTGTACATGCTAAATGAAGTTGACTCTGTTTATTTTTTTTCAGAATTCTTTTGCATAATATTATCTAACTCATTTGTATCTTTAATCTTTGAAAATTTTGGATGGTGAACTACTTTGAAATAATATATATTGGCATCTCAACCTCTTTTAAGGTTATTCTGTTTCACTGCTATAATATTTAAGCCTGGCAAAACCTGTGAGAACAAGCTATCTGGTGAAGCTGCCACAACTTTATGTAAAAATACTATAAGAGCATAATTTTTTTTCTGGCATTTTGCCACTTTTCCTTACAGACTTATCTGGAATCCAGAAGTGAAGAATCAGTACGGGAATTTAAAAATAGCTGGAAAACTGAATACGTAGTTCACCAAACCCTTTCAAGACACCAAGACAATCCAGTTACAGGAATGGGCGCAAAACGAAGGGGAGCATGAGAAAGAGAAAGTTTGGTGGATTTTGATTTATTTTCCAACTGCAACTTTGTGCAGGCTTGAACTGAATCTCCTTGTCTGCGTGGTGGCTGGAGAATGTTAGGAATCATAGAATTTAAACTTTCCAACTTCTGACAAAGTTATCTTCTGAAGTTATCTTTCTGGTTCCATGTACCAAATCTGACAAGGCAGTCAATGACACTTTCCGTCAACAGTGGTGAGAAGATAGTATTCAACACCTCTGAGGAAAGCAGAGAAGCTCACAGGGCAGGCCACGTAGAACTCTGCTGTGGTTCCCAGTTCCTATGCCTGCTTCACTCTGTCTAGTGAGAGGACCAGCTCCTTTTCTCCCTCAGAAAAGGACAACTGGACAGTTCCTGGTTACTTGGCCCAGTCTCTATGTGTTTCAGGAATGGTTCATACCTTGCAAAACTGGAAAGGACACTGAGAAATGGGCACTCAGTGTTCCTTACCTTTATCACCATTACCATTTCTTCCTAGGCAGGGATGTGAATTTAAGGGGTCAAGATGGTAAAACACGATTTGAACAAACATGTCCATCAACAGCTGTTAACACTGTAGGCAGCCGTGTTTGACTGAACTACTTTTTCCGGCATGGATAAGACAGATAACAATTTGAATGGTCCTAGTGCTTCCCTTATATTTGAGGTGAGTCTGAATAGTGCATCTGAGGCTTGTATTTCCAAGTCTAGAATATTGCTAATTGAAATTTACAGCATGTAAAGGAACTTCAATTTGTTCGTTTTTTTAATCCATCTTTTTTTTGTACAATTGAGTGTGAAATCACATGTGTGTTCTCAAGCAATACAGCCCAGATGCGCTTTCAGCACCTCTGTAAAAGCTATGAACTCAGCCTATGTGACAGGAGAAGCTCAGTACACCACTGATAGCTCTTTGACCCAAGAAAAACATTTCTGTTTCCCTCTGTCTTTTCTTTGATCCTAAACTACATGATACATAGACTGTACTTGAAACCACTGAATTATGTATATGTTTTTCCTTACATCCAGTGGTGCTGATTTTAGGCCAGATGGGCGGGGTATAAATCAAATAAATAAATAAATAAATAAATAAATAAATAAATAAATAAATAAATAAATAAATAAATAAATAAATAAATAAATAAATAAATAAATAAATAAATAAATAAATAAAATATTAGGAATTTTTGAGGAATTCTATATGTATTCCCTCCCTCCCTCCCTCTTTTCTGCCTTCTTTTCTTAAAGATGTAAGTTGGCTTTAATGGCAATAACTATCTGTCGTAAACAATGTGTGATATAACTTAATGTGCATATTATTAATAGGCTATTTGGTAGGCGGTATAGGTTAATTAAAGACAAATAGGTTGAAAAACAGTTTCTATCCCAGAGCAGCAGCTATATTGAACTCCACTGTATAGTGCAATATTAATGTGTTGTGCGATAGGAAATTGAATGTGAAGGATGTGGATGTGAATGAGATGGATGTGTTTTATGTGTAATGTGCTATGTTTTTCATGTTATGGATTCTATGTTCTTGTGTGTTTTATCATTATGTGTACCGGAGATGGCATTTAATTTTGTTGTACGGAAGTACAATGACAATAAAGTAAATTCAAATAGTAGCGTTTAAATTGTTGACTAACTCCATCTAGATATAACTGCTAGAAGTGGTAATAATAAGGGATCCAGTATTCATTTAATTTAGACAGCCTCCCCTGAACACAGGCAGAAACTATTTCGGTCCCTTACTATTTTTGTGCCTTACTGATTGCAGGTTGTCTAGCAGAGACTATGAACACAGATGCCTGTTTCCATGTGCGAACATAGAAGACAGAAGCTTGTTTCCATGTAGTTGCTCTGACCTTAGACTGTTCTAAGCAATTTAATTCCTTCATGTGCACCCAGCAATACGAGCCAGTCAGAATCATTAAAAATGTTTGGCACATTCTGATCTTGTCAGAAAAACACATCTGGCTTGACGTTGGTTTTGATGGTATGATTTGGTTTTAGAGAACTTTCGAATGATAAAAATGTTGGAATAAAGCAGAAATGCATATAGATGGTGATCTGAACACCGGTAGCTTGTGGACAGAGAAGTGCAGTGAAGCCACCATTACAGGTCAAGCCCTCCTTCCTGGCTCAACTGCCTGGAATCGGAGTGGGATGTACTCTATATTGGCGTGCGAGCAATAGACAGACATGGACATGCTTTCCTCTGTTGTCTTTAATTATTCATAGACACAAAATATTGAGCATTTTCTTTCCCACTTTCTTAGAAATCATTTCCTTTTCTCCTTGATTTTATATTTTAACTAGATGAACCAAGAGAACTGCTACCCTAAGGGCGTCTATAACCACACTTAGAGAATGTTTCCTCCTGTACTACCATAAAAGAATCCCCTTCATGAATAGTAAGTTTCCTTTTTGCCTCACTGCCAGTCCCAAGAACAGAGATTCAAAGGATACTTACTGAATCCTTCCTTCTCACCAATTTAGGCCATCTTGTATGCACCAGACATCTCACTGACGAATATTCAAATACTGAGCGATATCTTGTGTCCAGGCAAGGCTGGCACATGGAATGCATTTTTTGCTTGTCAGTTTCTCCATAATTTGCACAAACTAGCTCTGCACAAAATTAACATCCTTTCACTTTGAGAAGCAAACCATACACATACAAACAGGAAACACACAACTGGCTCATTATTTTTGTTTCAGTATGCAAACAGCCCTTCCTGTGCTCTAGCTCTTAAAAGTCCTTGAAACAATGAATCCACCTTCACTACTGAGAGTAATTTGCTTACTTGCATTAAAGCATTTATACTGAAGTGTGATTTGTGCAATTTCACTTAATTTCTGCAAAAAAAAGATGGTGGTCATCCTTTCTTTTTTGTCAAGAGTAGAGACAGTAGTGCAAACTATACACCTTCTTTCAGGGCAAGGAGTATAACTTTGTGACTCCTCATTCTTGCATGTCAGCACAAGACTGATGAAAACTTACATCTCTATTTCTCAGTATGAAGCTGCACTCTGACAATATTAATATCAAACAAAATGCATAGCTATTACCTCATCATTCTACTTCCTTTATTCAGCTTCACATCTACTGAGTAGCTAAATAGTCTCCATGAGTTTTATGAACTGCAAAAGCTCTATTTAGGCCTTATCCCTCAGTCAGTTAACAGTCTTTTGAGAGGGAAAGCAGGGGCATGCTTGCTGGCTCAATCTCACCATTGCAATCCTGTTGGTGCCCTCCTTTCATTTTCTGTCCATTCTCACAGTTAATTCTTGATTTTATTCTCTTCTTTTCCTATTATGATTTTGCCGATTCCTTCCATCTTGTAGAATTTTTCTAATTATGTAAAAAAAAATTATTTTATATACATATATATATACATACACACACACACACATATACATATACATATATATATATACATATATATACACAAATACATATATACATGCAGTATATACATATATACATATACATATATACATATACATATACATATACATATACATGCATGCATGCATGCATGCATGCATGCATGCATGCATACATACATACATACATACATACATACATACATACATACATATATTTGTTCATGTATTTTTGTTGTAAGCCGCCTAGAGTGGTCATAATGACCAGATAGGCAGGGTATAAATGGAATAAATAAATAAATAAACAAATAAATAAATAAATAAATAAATAAAAACGTCTACAGCAAAAAAAAAAAATCCGAGTGATGCATGCAGATTGCCTGTTTCAGATTGACCCTCAATGTATTGTTCTAATTTTGCATTTCTGAGTTCTAGAAATGGGACAAAAAGTACTAACTAATTCAAGAAATAGTCTATCGAGTGGTGCAAAAATCTGTTTGTCATTATATGTGGTTTTCCTCACTTCTGTATCTTGCATTTAGCATGCTTTATTTAGTGACTGGTCATGGGAAGATACACATGGGAGGAATGGGAAAATTTTATTGCTGGGTACACCTCTCTGCAGAAATTGTGGGAGGGAAACTGGGTGAATATATGATTGCATAATAGTTCATATACATTCTATCTAACTTCTACCTTGCATTGAGGTTTAAGGTTTTCCATATTGGTGCAATATTTTAGTAGTATTTGCTTGCACTGCAGCTTCCAGTGACTTATGTGAGGTGCTAGAGGATTGGAGGAGGGCCAATGTGGTCCCTATCTTCAAATAGGGCAAAAATAAATAAATAAAGGAACTTGGGAAATACAGGCCATTCAGTCTGACATCAATCCCAGGCAAAATTGTAAAACAGATCATAAAGCAGTAATTGTACAAGCACCTAGAAAACCATGCAGTAGTAAGTAGAAGCCAACATGGATTTGTCAAGAACAAATCCCGCCAAACTAATTTGATCTCATTTTTTGATCAGGTCACCTCCCTAATAGACAGAGGGAATGCTGTAGACATAGTACATCTTGACTTCAGCAAAGCTTTTGACAAAGTGCCCCATGATATCCTGATTAGCAAGCTAACTAGGTGTGAGCTGGATAGATCAAGTGTCAGGTGGATACACAATTGACTACAGAATAGTACTCAGAAGGTGATGATTAATGGGTCCTTCTCTAACTGGGAGGAGGTAACTAGTGGGGTACCCAAAGGCTCAGTCAACATTTTTATTAATGACTTGGATGAGGGAGTGCAGGGAATGCTAGTCAAATTTGCAGATGATACCAAATTGGGCAGAATAGCTAATACCCTAGAAGACAGAAACAAAATTAAAAATAACCTTGATAGGATGGAGCACTGGGCCGAAAGCAATAGAATGAAATTCAACAGGGATACATGTAAAGTACTGCACATCAGAAAAAGAAACCAACTGCACAGTTACAAGATGGGGGATACCTGGCTCAGCAAAACTATGAGCGAGAAGGATCTTGGAATTATCATAGAGCACAAGCAAAATATGAGCCAACAGTGTGATGTGTCTACAAAAAAGGCAAATGCTATTTTAGGCTGTATTAATGGAAGTATGGTTTCCAAATCGCACAAGGTGCTAGTCCCCCTCTATTCACACTTGTTAGGCCTTACCTTGAGTATTTTGTCTAATTCTGGACACCACATTTCAGAAGGATGCTAACAGATTGGAACAAGTTCATAGGAGGGTAACAAGGATGATCAGGGGGCTGGAAACCAAGCCTTATGAGGAAAGGCTGAAAGAATTGGGCATGTTTAGCCTTGAGAAAAAAAAGAATGAGGGTTGATAGGATAGCACTTTCCAAATATTTGAAAGGCTGTCATACAGAGGAGGGGCAGGATCTGTTCTCAGTCATCCCAGAGTGCAGGATACGCTATAATGGGCTCAAGTTAAAGGAAACCAGATTTTGGTTGAATATCAGGAAAAGCTTCCTAACTATTAGAGCAGTACGAGAGTGGAAGCAGTTACCTCGGGAGTTGGTGAGTGCTCCAACACTGGCGTCGTTCAAGAAAAACTAGGATAATCACCTGGCAGATATACTTTGATTGTATGGTTATTGTGGGTTTTTTGGGCTCTTAGGCCGTGTTCTGAAGGTTATTCTTCCTAATGTTTCACCAGTCTCTGTGGCTGGCATCTTCAGAGGACAGCACTCTGTGCTCTGGTGTACTTTGCTTGGGAATGGAGTATTTATGGCTGTGAGATAGCCTCTTGTCCTTTTCAGGAGATGGGTGATTAGTGTGTCTTGTTGTGGGCGTATTGTTGTGATAAGGAGAAGAGATTATCTGTCACTGTGATTGATGGGTGTCATTAGCTGTGTGTAGTGATCCCCGGTCCTTGTGGCTGGGTAGAGGTCGTTGACCTTTTGCATGCTGTATTTTTCAGAGCTAGAAGCCAAGTTTTGTTGAGCTTCACACTTTCCTCTTTTTTGTTGAAGTTCTGCTGGTGCTTGTGGATTTCAATGGCTTCCCTGTGCAGTCTGACATAATGATTGCTGGTGTTGTCCTGCATTTCAGTATTTTGAAATAGAATTTCATGTCCAGCCTGTTTTAGCTACTGCAGATTTTTCTGGTTGTCTCTCATGTTCTTTGATTCTGGTGTGGATGCTTCATTTTGTGGTTCCAATGTATACCTGGCCACAAGTGCAAGGTATCCAGTATACTCCTGCAGTGGTGAGGAGGTCCCTTCTGTCCTTTGCTGACCGTAACATTTGTTGTATTTTTGTGGTGGGCTTGAATACTGTTTGTAGGTTGTGTTTTTTCAAAGTTTCCCCATGCGGTCTGTGACCCCTTTGATGTATGGCAGAAATATTTTATTTGTGGGTGGCTGTTTTTCTTCTTCAGTTCGGTGTTGTTTTCTTGGTTTGATGACTCTTGTGATTTCATTTTTGGAGTAGCCATTTGCCTGTAGGGCCCAATTCAGATGGTTGAGTTCAGTGCTGTGAAACTGAGTGCCACAGTTCCGATTTGCACGGTCTACCAGTGTTTTGATTATGCCTCTTTTTTGCTGTGGGTGGTGGTTGGAATTTTTGTGTAGGTACCGGTCTGTGTGGGTGGGTTTTCTGTAGGCCTTGTGTCCCAGCCGGAGGTCAGTTTTGCGTATGACCATGACATCTAAGAACGGGAGTTGGCCCTCTATTTCTTTTTCCATGGTGAATTGTATATTTGGGTGGATGCTGTTGAGATGGTTGAGAAATTCTTCCAATTTTTCTTCACTATGACTCCAAATTGCAAAGGTGCCATCCACATATCGAAACCAGACTGTGGGTGTGAGGGGTGCCAAAGCCAGGGTAAGTTTTTCGAAATGCTCCACGTAGAAGTTTGCTATAACCGGGCTGAGGGGGCTCCCCATGGCCACTCCATCTGTCTGTTCATAGAATTCATTATCCCACTGGAAATAGCTGGTCGTTAGGCAGTGTTGGAAAGGGCCTTGATGTCTTCTGGAAAGATCTGCTGGATGAGTTTCAGGGTGTCCTTTATCAGTACCTTAGTGAACAGGGGTAATACGTCAAAGCTGATCAGTCTGTCCCCAGGGTTGAGTTTTAGGGTGCTGATCTTGCTTATGAAATGTCTTGAGTCTTTGATGTAGGATGTGGGTCTGTAGGAGGGTCACTAGGTGATTGGCTAATTCATATGTTGGGGAGCTGATGGCACTTACAATGGGCCTGAGTGGGATTGAGTCCTTGTGGATTTTGGTGAATCCGTATAGTCTTGGTGGGAGAGCTTCTGTCTTGCAGATTTGTTGAAGGACGTTGGGGTGCAGGGAGGAACTCCTGAGCAGCATGTCTGTTTGTTTTGTTATTTTGTTGGTTGGGTCCCATTTCAGTTTTCTGTAGGTGTGGGGTCTAGAGGTTCCCTGATTTTGTCCTTGTATTCTTCTGTTTCCATGATTACTGTGGCATTGCCTTTGTCTGCTGCCCATCTCCTGAATAGGACAAAAGCCTATCTCACAGCTATAAATACTCCACCCCCAAGCAAACTACACCAGAGCACAGAGTGCTGTCCTCTGAAGATGCCGGCCACAGAGATTGGTGAAATGTTAGAAAGAACAATCTTCAGAATATGGCCAAAGAGCCTGAAAAACCCACAACAACCATTAGATCTCGGCCGTGAAAGCCTTCACGAATACATACTTTGATTGTATTCCTGCATTGAGCAGGGGGGTGGACCTGATGGCCTTGTAGGCCTCTTCCAATTTCACTTTTCCATGATTTTATGACTCTATGTTTCCATTATGTACTATTAGTATAAATTTTTATTAAAATGGTTGAAACCAGTTTTTAAGTCAAAACCATCATCTTTAAATTACTGATGGCATAACTTCATGCTTGCAGGACCTAGGTGGGTTTTAGGAATATCAACATCTACTATTATTGGGGTAGAATTATTGTACTTTAAATATTATATTGTTATTATAGCTATTTTGATCATTTGTTTAGTGTTTTATTGAATGATAATTACTTACTGTAAGTTTTTTTTATCATTTTAACTATGTCATGGTTGTATTTTAACTGTTTTTGACTATTGCAATGTGCTCTGATATAGTGCAACAACAACAACAACAACAACAACAACAACAACAACAACTAACAGATGTTAGAAAGTGACAACTGAGAGTGTGGTTTTAAGGTACATATTCAGAATTCTGGACATGATGCCTGTGTCTGAGGTTATCTGTGATCTCTGAACTGAAATTCCAGACCATTTATAGAAAAATCAATTATCGGATGTCTACTAAATGGTGAGAGAAACCCATCCCAAACCACTACAAATTACATGAAGATACTGACCTATGTTCTTCACTGTTAAAGCTCAACAGAAATTAAGGACGAGGGAGATGAGGAGGAGGAGGAACAGAAACTCTAACTTTAATTAATTTGTAAAGTTATTCAGTTATCAACATTTTCAGGATATAATCCTGTTGTCTCAATAATGTTTTCCAGGATATGTAGGAAGGAATGGATCCACCTCTCTAAAGTCATTGTTAATGCTCTGCAAAGCTTCAATTTCAGGTGGAGAAATCTGACTTGTATGCCATTTTTATTCCTCCAACCAGTCCAGGTGGCCTGTTGGAACTTTGACCTCAAAGAGGGCAAAAATGGGTGTGTCGGGGCTGTACTGGTGGTTGGAAGGGAGAAGACCACACTCCTCTGGATCCCATGAGTTGCTGAACCTCAACTATGTCCCAACACAAAAGGAAATTTTGACAAAAGTTAAAAATAGGTCTCACCTTGTTTCTTCCCATTCTCTGGGAATGAAAGGAAGGAGAAAAAAAAAAGAACTGATAAACTTTTCAGAGGGCATCTGCCATGCTATATACACACACAGTGTAAAAACAGGCCAGAATGCTTTGTAGGGAGAGGAGAATTTTACCCATCATGGCTAACTGAAAAGGTGCTAGTCACATGCCGGTTATATACCTGTTCATAGGAACAGAGAATCAGAGAATTGCAAGAGGTGCCCAAGGGTCATTGAGTCCAACTCCACCGAAGCATGAAATCCCTAACGGGTGACAATCTAATCTCTGTTCTTGTTGTATTTTAAAAAACCTCCAAGAAAGGAAAGTCCCCCAACTTCCAAAGCAATCCATTCCATTGTCAAGCATCTCTTCTTGTCCGAGTGTTCTTTCTAATGAAAACTCCTATACTTCTGTTAATGCTATCGAGTATTGCATGGGGGGGAGGGTTGCTGCTACATCCCACTGTTGACTCACATTAATCTTGTGATTTATAAGAGCCCTAGATCTTTTTCACATGTACTGCTGCCAAGTCAGCTACTACCTATCTTGTATTCGTTCACCTGCTTATATTTTTCCCTGTTGAAACTCAATTTTTTGTATTTGACTTGTTCACATCATATTCTGTCTTCTGGAATATTAGCTACCCCCTCCTAGTTTGTTGTCTTTTGCAGATTTTTATGAGTATCCCCTCCATGCCCTCATCCAAGTCACTTATAGAGAGGTTGAACAATAAAACCCTGTGGCATCCCACTTGCGTGGTCTGTCAACCAACTACATATTCACCTAACAGTAGCATATTCTAGACATCCTGGCTACAAGAATATAATGATGGACCTTGGCAAAAAGTTTTGCTATATCCATAGCACTGCCCCCATCTACCAAGTGTTTGACTCTGTCAGAATAAGAGATACTCATTAACTGCAGTGAGTCCTACAACTTCCCTTCCATTCATAACTAATAGCAACTGAATTCTGAGCAAAGTATGATAATCCCCAGTCCCATATTTATTTATTTTATTTATTTACAAGATTTTTTAGCCATACCATTACCAGTGGTCTATGAGCGGCGTACAACAATATTAAAACTTTAAAAACATTACAACCATTAAAAACAGGCAATATAATAATATCCTATATTAAAAACAATCATTAAAACATTAATATTAATAAATCCTTCTGAATATATGGCCAGCTAAAGAATACCATTTAATTAAAATGCTGGCTGAACAGAAAGGTCTTTGCCTGGCACCGAAAAGCCAAAAGTGTCAGAGCCAGGCGGATCTCTATAGGGAGGGCATTCCAAAGTTGGGTGGCAACAGCCTGAGAAGGCCCTATTTCGACATGCCATCCCCCTCACCTCCTGGCCTGATCTTAGAGAATGGACAGGCTCATATGGAAGAAGGCGGTCCTTTAGGTAACCAGGTTCTAAGCTGTTTAGGGCTTAATATTTCAAAGTAAGCACTTTGAATTGGGCCCGAGCAGCAACCGGTAGCCAGTGTAATTTTTTCAGAACCAGTGCAATATGAGTCAGTGTGGTGGCACCACTTACCAGCCGCACAGCCTGGTTCTGTGCCAGTTGTAGTTGCTGGACCGTCTTCAAAGGCTGCCCCACATATAGCGCATTGCAGTAGTCAAGTCTGGTTGTTACCAGTGCATGTGCAACTGTTGCCAGGCTCCGCTGATCCAGGTAAGGGTGAAGTTGATATATTCTCCGCAGTTGTACGAAGGCACCCCTGGACACCGAGTCCACCTGGGATTCCTAGGTGAGATCCGGGTCAAGGAACACCCCAACCTGTGGACTCAGTCCTTTAGGGGGAGTGTAACCCCGTCTAATGCAGGGAAATGGCCCTTTAACCTATCTGGTGGGACACCTACCAGCAGCACTTCCAACTTGTCTGGACTGAGTCTCAGTTTATTGACCCTCATCCAGTCCATTATCGAGTCCAGGCACAAGTTCAGAACGCCGACTGCCACACCTGAATTGGTAGAGAATGACAGGTAGAGCTGGTTGGAAGTTGATCACTAGACCTAGGTCCAGATTAGGGTTTTTTTAGGATTGGGCAAATCACTGCCTCCTTTAACGGGTGGGGACCACTCCCTCTCTAAATGAGGAATTGATGACCTCCAAGATTCAGGTGCGAACTCCCTGGCAGATTTCTTTATTAGCCATGATGGGCAAGGGTCAAGTTGCGTAGTGGTGTCACAAACCAATCCAAGCACTCTGTCCACACCCTTGGGTCGTAACAACCGATGACCTATAAATTATGGCATAAGTCCGGAGTACTGGACACAACCATAGGCTCTGCATCAACAGTGGAGTCCAACTCTTTGCAAATCTGAGCAATTTCCCCTTGAAAGTGTGTAACAAATTCATTACAGCGAGCCACTGAGCAGTCCGGGACCTTCACTGAACCATTAGCCTGAAGAAGGTCCCGAACCGCTTGAAATAGCTCTGCTGGACAACACACCGAAGAAGCAATACAACTGGAGAAATGCTGGCGTTTCACCAGCTGTATCACCACAGAGTAGGCCCGATAATGGGCTCTAAGCTGTGTTTGGGCATAGTTGCAGCAATATTTCCTCCATCTGCGCTCAAGCCGTCTCCCCAACCATTTCATAGCCAGAAGCTCCTCTGGGTACCATTTAGTCATATGCATTTGTTTTTGGCAGATGGGCAGAAAAATGAGAACAAAGAATGACGTTCCTAAACCTTGCTCACACAAGAACAAGTTTGAGACATTCCTAAAAGATGGGTTTTTCAAACTCCACTTCTTCAACTAAGAGGGAAGAAAATAAATAATTACACTAGTTCCAGGCTGGTATTACACTAGTTCCAGGCTGATACTCAAACTTCTGGGGGAAATGAGAAGGCTTTGGATTAGACATGAACACCTGTCCCACCTCTGTGCCAAAGTGGGTGAGGGAATCCCTGAGATATAAATAAGAAATACATTTCTCTACTTTGGACCCAATGGTGTCTCTCTGCTCTGCCCTGCTCCCAGAATGCTCCACTTCGGAGCTTTTTTGCTACTACAAACACCTGCAATGTTAGATCTGTGGCTTAGAGCAGGGGTCAGGGAACTTTTTTACCTTTTAATCTCCCCCAAATTTATATACGTCGACATTACCCCCCCAGCTCTCGCTGTTTGTGGCCGACCCCCCCCCGCCTCTGCGCTCACACGAGACCTGTGTCCACTGCCCAGGCAGCCAGTCTGAAGCCACCACACGATTGGGAAAACACGTCCTTGGCAAGGGGAGGCGGGCACCACAGGGCTGGCAAGTCCACTGGCCATAAGCTCAGGTGAGGCAGGCAGGAAGGAGAGCCCCAGCCAGGAATCTGGCGGACAAAGAGTCTAATTGGCCTGGTACGCTGCCCTTCCCACACACACTTTGGAGGTGAGGAGGGCAGGCGGGTGCCCTGTGCAGCTCCTTGCCTGGGCTCAGTCTCCCCGTGACAGAACACCCACCTACTGTCATGAGTGCAGCCGAAGATCTGGAACCTGAAGGGTTAACTGTAGCTGAGGAGAATATTGAGCGATTAGAAATACAAACACCTGAATCGCCTTCAGATTCTCTTCCCCCAGTAGACAGGCTGAGGGCCAGGCTGAGGGGAAGACTTATGACCAAAAGGTCAGAGGATCGCTTGAAGGCTGCCCGCAGAAACATCTGATCAACTAGCCCTGAGTTCTGACAGGATGAAAAGGCTTCCAGCAGTTCAAGGGCTGTTTTTACTATATAAGCAGCTCTCAGACAGCTGGAAGTCTGTGGGAGCAACAAGTCAAACCTCTGGCTTGTATCCACACTCCTGACAACCTTGAATCTTTTTCTCTGGACCCTTGGCTTTGGACTCTGACCCTGGACTACGTTGTGTATTTTGGCTTTGGACTCTGACCCTGGACTACGTTGTGTGAGTTGGCTTTGGTATTTGGCTATCGGCTCTGCATTCCCTGAATTCCTGACATAGAACTGGCTTATTGGACTCTGTTGTTGGAACACCTGGGAATGTGACACCTAAACACAAGATCATTGGAAATAAAATGCCTGCCTCATTACCCCCAGGATTTTTATTTTTACCCCATTTGGGGTAATTTACCCCTGTTCCCTGACCACTGGCTTAGAGGCTTTCCACAGACACAGTGGTGTTGAGCAAATACTTATCCTTCTACTAAAGAGGTGGAGTATCCCTTTCTAGCCGCCTCCAGCCACTGAGTCTGGAAAATAAAGGATTGATGCCTTAATGAATTAGTTTACTACTCTCTAAAGCTACTACTTTTTAATTAACTGGCAGCTGTCTGTATATTTTATCCCACCAAGGATGACTGCTGGCCTCTGGACATGAGTAAAAAACAAGCAAGGCTGTAGTGGAAAATATACATTCCAAAGGAGTACCACATTGTGCAAAGCACCCAGGAAAATGTTGCAACATACCTGAAGAACTCAATATACAACATTCCAAATAATACAAGCCATACCAATCCCCCCCCAAAAAAACCAAAATATTCCTCAATGCGTATTTTATAAATAAACTCCAAATAATTCTCTTTGCATGTAGGATCGAAAATAGACAGACCGATCTGTAATTTTTAAAAATATATATTATTCCATTATCTCAAGGCCTCCTCCACACATCTGAATCAGATGAAATCTCATTTCTTTAATAATGTCTCATCATGAAGGATCAGAAAGAACATGAACACAGCAGGTCTTATCTGGTCTGCACATGCAAGAGAATGGGGGTTCAAAACAGACATAGATAAGTCTGTGATTAGACAAAGAATATCCGTGAGGCCTAATTTTGTATGGGTGTCACAGCAGGACCTTCTCTCACCTCCTAAAGAATGAAGATTAGCTTGCTTTATTTGGCCTTCAAGACTTAAGTATGGGATTCCTTTGAAATCTGATTTCTCAAACATATGGGGCAGCTTCCTCCATAGCTTTGCAAGTGTTCCAGCAATTACGAGTTATCTATACATTTGTTTCGGTCCTGAGGTGGAGACAAAAGGGTTCTGTATAGGAAGTTCAGGCACTACTACTCATACACTAGTTGCTTTTCAAAAAATCACTGCTTCCCAAATCATCTAACTACCAAGGCCACCGTGCTGGTTGGGGTATTCTGGGAACTGTAATATGCAAAAAATAAGCTTCAAAGGTCAGTGTGCTATTAAGTCACTGCCTTCCCACATGAACTAGCAGTGGTATTACAGTTGTTGTTCCACACTCTTTTCTTTGTAAGCAAACATACTGGTATTTTCCATCTACACCCATGAATCTGATTTACTCATCTGGATGGGTAAAGATATATTTACCAGAGCAGCAATTATGTCCTTCCTGTTTAATGTCTCCATTGGATCACACAAGGAAAAAGAGAGGTTTACCCTAAAAAATCATGGATGACGAATCAAAGTTCACCCTTCATGAATACACCACACACAAACAAACTCTGGACGTCAACTCATACATTAGGTCAGGAAGTATGGCCAGTAGCCATACAGGACTGGGGGTATTCTAGAAGGTATAATCCAAAAATGTAAGTTTGCCCATCCTCAGTACAGATGTCTGTAGCAGCTTTTCCTTCCAATAACTCTCACAAGTGGCCTGATCTAAGAAGTTCTGATCATCCTAATCACAACAGGCATGACATGGATGTTTCTTTGCATTGTCCATATGGTGCACCAGCAGTTATATCATTCCTTTGTCCCATCATCTTCTCTTGGCTTGTTTCTGTACTACTAATGGTGATTCATGTAGAGTACTGGTTCCCAAACTTGGGTCCCCAGATGTTGTTGGAGTAAAACTCCCAGAAGCCTTCACCAGTAGCTGTGCTGGTCAGGATTTTTGAGAACTGTAGTCCATGAAAATCTGGGGATCACTGGTGTAGGGGAACCCACAAGAGAACAGACTTTGTGCCACTGACTTGTTTAGCCTAGAAATTAGCACATTTGTTTTTTGTTTTATCTTTAGTTCAACAGGTACCACCTTATGCAAAGCTCTTTAGAATCTTCATCCACATTGTCAGTTTGGCAGGGCCTTTCAATTAGTCTTATTCTCAGATCTCAGTTACTAATTCCATTATTTGAATATCAGAATCAGTTTCAGGGAGTGGAATAGCTACTTTAGTACTGTGAGAAACAACAGTGAAAACAACAGGCCAATAAGTAGATACACTTTATTGGCCAATACAGAGGGCACTATCCTAAACACTTTAGGCCAGGTGGTGTTCTGCTTGTCAAAGATTGTACAGTGGTTGTCCTTTCTGTGAGTGTGTGTAAGCACAATCCTAAAGAAATCCCTAGGTAGCTGGGCAACAAGGATCACCAGCTTGACTTTCGCATTGTGCATTACATTTTCTCAATGGTGTCATCTAGTGGAACTACACAATTAGACATTTATGTCACATGTATGTTTAATAAGATGTTATTCAATGAGTCCTGTGGCAGCTGAAAGACAAAGCAAGTTTTCATGGACTGTAGCCTGCCTCTTTAGATGTGTGAAGTATAACCTTGGCAGATAGACATTTACATATGTGCAGGGAACAGCCAACAATGTGTGCATAAATATCTCTTTACGAGACTATACTCCAAGTAGCTGAGGTAGTGAGCTATAGTGCCTGTCTCTACTACTTTTTTATTCTACTGCTACAACAGTGGCTGAACATCTACCAGCTTTCCCATGTCACAGTATTTTCTAAAATGAGGTCAAATTCAGTTGTCTTGCAATTGTGGCATTGAGCTAGTATAAAGGTTGCCTAGCACCATACAAAACTAATTTGAAGGGTTTAAGAACAGATCAATGGGCAAACATACGTTTTATGCTCTTGAAGGAAGCAGATGTCTAAATCCTCTTTGGATTCAAACGTCACATGGCCAATTTCATAAATGTAAGCAAAGACCTTTTCACCATTTATTAAATGCACATGGAAACAAAGATCTACAATTAAGCAGCTGTACTCCAGAACATTAGAAGGTTAATAAAATGTCATGTTTAACAAGTTCCAACATTGTCTTCTGCTGGCGTCAGAAACATCCCTTTCCCGACTCAGGGAAAAAGTAGTAGAAATAGCACCATACCTCTCTGCTGAAAAAAGAAAAGAAGAGGGAGCCAATTTATGAAGTAGCAGCAAAAAATGGGACACTTCTCTTTGTGAAAGTGAAATAAAATTTGTGAAGAATTATAACAAAAAGACCTCCATCATTCCTGATCTCCTGATGTTTGTAGTTCACTTCTAGGCATACCATAGTGGTGGCACAGGACAGCCAATCTAATTAGGTAGTTGCTAAAAACCGACTAAATAGTGTGTTCTCTTTTCAGCTGGATAATTTGTAGGAAGTAACTTTAAAAACAAACCTGAGATAGCATTGCATAGGAATTGTTCCAAATCTGTCATGTCCTTGACAATACGATCCCGAAAAGGTTTAATTTTGTTCACCAAACCTAGTTCTTATTAGCAAGAAAAACATAAGGAAGCAGCAAATAGTGGAAGGCATGAGACACAGAACTCACAGAGAAGGGATGTGGTGGTCTTGATCCAGTTTGTCTAATACTGCTGCTGACATCACATTACTGGGCCCTCATGTAAGGGACCATGACTGCATTTGAACAC
This sequence comes from Pogona vitticeps, assembly GCF_051106095.1. Taxonomy (NCBI): domain Eukaryota; kingdom Metazoa; phylum Chordata; class Lepidosauria; order Squamata; family Agamidae; genus Pogona; species Pogona vitticeps. The sequence goes on along the minus strand of NC_135783.1, from coordinate 324,305,273 downwards.
TACAGTAAGCCATGGTTCATGATGGGGAAGGAAACACAGGAGGACCCCATATGAAGACTATGAGGACTGTGAATATATTCAGGTATCCCCTAGGCCAGTGATGGTGAACCTATGGCATGTGTGCCACAGCTGGCACTCAGAGCCCTCTCCGTGGGCACAGGAGCCATAAGTCGCAGGACAGCTACCCCTCCCTCACAGCCAAACCTCGGAAAATAGTCCGTCTCAACTTTCATGAGTCTTTGCTAAGAAAGCAAAAGTGATATGCTCGGTCAAGCCTCACACACCCTGCTTCTGACTGGGCAGGGTGGGCCCACAGAGAAATACAAAAGGGAAGAAGGGTGGGGAAGAAACCCAACTCTTTCCCTGAGGGCAATGGGAAAGTGAAGTTTGCAAAACTGAATCCAACAGTGGCGCAAGGATGGGAGCGGTGGGAGGCGCAGAGATGCTTTTCTTCTCTAGGGGGTGTCTGTGTGAAACGCTGCCGCTGCGAAGTTCCCTAACATGGGAAATGGCAGATGGGCAATGTGCGGCAAGAGAGGGGTGTGTCGCCTGTCTCTGAAACAGGGACTGATGGAAGTGCAGCAAGAGAGGGTTACCCATCACACCGAAATGGGGGTGAGATTAAGTAATGGAGAAAGACAGTCGTGAAGGATAAAATGAAAGAAAAGTGGACTCTGTGAACACAAAACAAAACAAACCAAGTCCATTGAGTTGCTTCTCTATCAATATGTGTAAACTCTTTAGATCTAAAGATTCTAAAGATGCAGTGAACAGTAAACAAAACACAATCGGTGGAAAAAACAAGTGTGCTGAATTTGAGAAGAATTTCATGTAGAGGGTCGGGCTTCCACACTAAATAAGCTGCTCTGAACGATTTTCCATGGGTAATAAATCCTCTAGATTGTGAAGATCAAATCCATACTTCGCATCCATGTGTTTGGACTTTGCCAGTGCCATGAAGCAGCAAATCCATGTTGCAACAATCCAGAGGATTTGAGCATTGTGCCCATCTTTTACACCATGAAAGAACCACAGAGCAGCAGATTTGTGATTATTATAGCAATTATTATAGTTACTGCTTTTGTTCAAGTGTATGAAAACAGAAGGATCCACTTTTGTTTTCATGAATACAGGTTTTGCCCAGATCCTAACAAAGGACTAAACAGAACCTCCTTTTCCAGAGGCAGTATACCTGTGAAAAATTACTGAGGGGCAGCAGTTGCAAAGGAAAACAGTGGAGGAGAAGGCATTGGGGTAACCAGACACTGATTTGCATGGGTCCTGAGCCAGATTCAGAGCTTGGGAAAGTCATTTCTTTCTATTACAATTCCCAGACTCCCCAGCCAACATGGTCATCAGCTATGGTTGTCCAGGTGTTATGAGTGTTCTGGTTCAAAAGAACAACTTCCTGAACAAGTGCAGATATTCTAGGCTGATCAAGTATAATAAATTCTGCAGGATATTTGGCCAATGCATATTCTCCAGTATTGTTTAAGTACTATCAGGAGTGAAGATAAATACATTACTACAGAGAAGGTGAGATACCACTCAAATTATAATCCACTGCGAAGATGAAAAATATGGACCCACTAAGAAGCAAAAACCTTCTTAGGAAGGAAGAATGGAGGTGTCAAAGAAGAACTATGGTGAGGAAACGATAAGCATCAGCCCTCGGGTGAATAAATGCACACTGATAATTGGGGGAAAGCTGAATGAAATGAAAAGACAAAAGGGAAAGAATCAGAGTTGCTTTTAAGCAGAAATTTTGGAGCAGGAGACAATGATCTCAAGTGGACCAGGGGCACAGTAGTTAAACCGCAGCACCGCAGTGAAGACTCTGTTCACAACATGAGTTCATCTCCAAAGGGTTCAAGTAGTCAGCCCAAGGTTGACTCAAGCTTTCAATAAATTTTAAGTCAATGAAAGGACTTGGGATTGCTCTTCTTACTTTGTTTGGGTCATTTTATGCTTGTGAGCAGCTGTTTTCAGCTTTGAATTATATCAAATCTGATACCAGAAACAGATTAACAGATGACCTGAATGCTGCATGTGTTGCTCTCAAACTAATGGAGCATGAGCCAAGGTTTGACAAATTATCAGCATGCATACAACAATAAACCATATTTAAGTTTAATGATGAATTAGGGTTTATGCTAAATGGACAATGAAAAATGGACAATGCAGATTTCTTGCAATAACTCTTCAACAAAACTTATGCGTGTAACACACTTGCAAACACCTTTTTCACCTTTCACTTTCTGTTCAACCTGCATTTACTTAATCTTCCCCACTTTCCTTCTAAGTCACCAGTGACTGGTGAGTGAAACCAGCACCACCCCCACCCCACAAAATTTAGGTACAACATCAGCCCCACTGGGCCAGAAACATGAGAGGAAAATAGTAAATTTCCCCTCCCTATCTCTCGTGAACCTTATAATTAGAATCCTCCAGTGCCTGCTAGTTTGTTTGTTTGTTTGTTTGTTTGTTTGTTTGGTTTTATTTATTTATTTATTTATTTATTTATTTATTTATTTATTTATTTATTTATTTATTTATTTATTTCTACCCCACCCATCTGGTCTTACAACCACTCCAGGTGGCTTCCAATGCGACATAAACAGCATATAAAAATGACACAAGAATTATTACATAAAATATCTTCCAATAACAATTTACAAGACAGGAAGATAGAGTGAAAAATAAATAAATAAAAATAAAGAAAGAAAAAGATCAGGTATTTGTTTTTAGTTGTTTTCTTCTTAATAGTTGTTTTTTTCTTAACGGACATGTACCAAATGAAGATACATTGAATGACCTGTCTACTTTGCAGTGCTTGGAAGAACTAGTTCTCTGGACTACAACTCCCATAACTCACTCATCATGCTGGCTGGTGGATTCTGGGAGTGGCTGTCTAAAAGGAAGCTTTCCAAGCTCTGTTCAATTGGCCTTGATATGACCAGTTTTTTTTTTTCCTCCTAAGCATGACAAGGCTTGGCTTGATTCTTTCTTCCTGAAAAACTATTTGCTTTGGATAGCATTCCATTTGTAATGGCATGTCATGTTGTGTTGCCTTTTCCAATCTCTTGTTGCTCTGTGTTGTATCTGTTTGTACCTTTGGGGGCTAAACCCTTCTGGAGGAAGAATTCTATTCTTCGCCTGCCTCCATGTCTATTTACAAGGCAACTCTCGTCCATAGTTCTGGAATTCTATAAATGACAAAAATGCCCAGCAGGAATGGAGAGATAGCAATAGAGAGGAACAGGTTGTCCCAGGAAGGAGGTGAGTAACAAGAAACTCTTTTCTGTGCATTGATTTGATGCAAACTCAAACAATTAGTTTCCTATAAAGGGTGGGATAATAAACCTGTCAGAGACTGTATTTACAAGGTGAGTCAGCGAAGGCACTTGCTGAGACAGGCTGATTCTGAGATTTCAAAGGGTTTTTCTATGAACCAAGGGCTTGCCTGCTGGGCAGCAAGTGTACTTGCCAGTCAAAGATCAGCATGTCATGAAAACTTAATCCACCATTCTTCACCTCCCTTATTACTTATGGCGATTTTCCACACCTCCCCCCTCCTCATGCCTTCTGGCTGAGAGTTCATGGAATTACTAGAACAAAGATTAGATGGCTGAAATCTCAACAGCTGAAAGCGTTTACCCCGACAACAGCAACAAAAACAACCTTTTAGAAAAATAGATGACCCACAAGTGAACAGATCTATTGGCTACCAAGAAGGATAAGTCATTTGGCGTGATGCATCCCTTTTAAAGACTCTTTCCAACCCGGTGCATCATCAGACTTTCTGTTGCTATTGGAATTTCCCTACTCCTGCTTGGCTTTTGTTTATAGTGTAAGAATGCAGCAATCAGCTCTCAAAGGACCAAGTCTAAGAGCCAGGAAAACAGAATGGGAAATTGAGAGAGACGGAGAGGGAAAGGCAGGGACTATGGAGCCCAGAAAGGAAGTCATAATGGAGATGAAGGAGTTCTGGAAAGATGCACAGCTGTAGGGTAGATCTTCTCCTGTACCAGTAACATTAACCACAGTTGTATTAGCCAAAATGCGTACTATTGGTTAAAAGAAATACAACTATGTAATGTTTTTAAAATAATACATTACTTGAGGATCTGTACTAATTATTATATCCACATAGCGGAAGGTCAGCCCTACTGAAAGCAATAGGACTTCTGGTTTAGACGTACATAGTTCCACTGTTAGTTATCTTTATATTTTGTATATGCCTAGACTTTTGCAGACTTTTGGATTAAGGTGTGGAAGTCAGAAGGTGGCATTCCAGGTAAGACCTTCATACCCCCTTCCATATAACAGTCTAGAGCTTGGAATATAGAAATTGCCACTTCAGAGAGAGGGTTGTGACTACCCCCTATGGTAGTATTCTTTGAGTAGATGTGTCAGTGAAGCTGTTGCATATTTAAAACGTGGCACTGTTACTTGTTTTGGAGCCCAACTCTCTGAGTCCCAAAGCTATAAGATCCAAACAAGCAATTTCTTTAGCCTCTTGGTTCATAAAAATCATGAGTTCAATTATTGTGTGTGTGTGTACATATATATATGCATCTGTGCACATGTGCATACAATATCTCTGTGTATGAGTGCTCTGACATGTCACAGGAACTGGTCAGGTTACAAATTTCTGTCACATAGTATGCATTTATTTCTTTACTGGATTTATATCCATTCTTACTGTTCTTCATGTGTAATTGTTCAAATGGAATGCAAGGTGATCCATAGTGAGACTGGATACCAATAAAATTAAAACACAAAATGCCTTGATGTAATGAATAAAATTAAATTAAAATCAGAATTTAAAGGGCCTTAATAGAGAGAGAACACTGAAGCCCAGTAAGAAGGCCCTTCCTCATTAACCAGTGAGTTGCAAGTACGCGGAGTTTCAGGTGTACTTAGCTGTGATTTGGCATTTTGTTTAGTGTGAGGTGGAGTACCCACTTCCCCTAGTCGGGCTCCAGGCAGGTCTGGCCATCTGCAAGCAGGCGCTAAAGATAGCTAAGCATTTCATACTCATTTTTTGGAAAAGAACTGAGCAGCACTTGCAGATTACTTCATAAATTTGATAGGAAGAGCTTGGCCTTTTAACAACCAATGCAGGGGAAATAAAACTGACAAATTCATCCATCCATCCAAACTTTGAGGCCTTTGCTCTGGACTAAACTATATAATAAAGTTAACCCACAATTAGGAAAGAAAAGTCTTGAACTGCAGCAAAGATATGATTGTCACAGGAGGAGATTTTCTCACCTTGTATATCTTGCAAATTTGCTTTTTTTCTTCTGTGCTTTGCTCTTTTGTAAGCTAAGCACAGCTTTGTTTGCAAGGCTGAATTCTCAGCTATGAAGATCTGTCTAAATTATGTGTCTGGAAAACCACCATGATTTCGGATTTAAAATTATATGCTCTCTGTAATGTATAATTTGGCTTCTGGCTAAGTACACCAAAGGTTTGAAGTCTGGTTTTGAAACCTACTGCATCCAGTCAAGTGTATGGTGCTAAATTCCCTTTTTCTGAAAGTACTTCATCTTTAACACCTAAAAGTAGCAGATAGATACACCATGATCTACACAGGGAATAATTGTATCTGTTAAATTTCGCTTGTACAGATGCCTGAGAGCATAATCTAGTTGGTTTTTAACCACAGCCTTTCAGGATCTACAGAGTTCTTAATAAATGCCATTGAAAGAACCTAATACAATATCTTCTTGAGAGAAAATGAATGTGAGAGAAAGTGAAACAGACAGCATTACCCATCCCTTGAAGGAACGAACCGTTTAGCAGAATTTGTGGTGCCTTCTTACAGATGCTACCAAAGAACATCAGACATGACTAAAGGCTGTGACCTCCTGTTGTTAAATCTGCCTTTGTGATAGGGCAAAGCATGATTTACATAAACAGTCACGACACCACAAATGGATTTTGCGTGCTTATTTTCTCCTTCCTGACTCATTTCCTGGGGAAACAATTGACCACTGAAAATAAAATCGCTCCCTTGCCTAAGTACCGTTCCCCTGAAATGGAGAGGAGAAGGGAAGCAGTCTGTGATGGTGGGAAATGGGAAGAAAATGTTACTGTTTAGAAATCCATGGGAATTGCTGGTTTTATTGGAAAGCCATTTGAAAACTGAGTAATCGCTTGCCTTTTGTAGGTCAAAACTACACTGCCATATTATCTAGGAGAGGGGTGTTTGCATTGCCAGAGTTAACCCTCCCCCCATGGACATTGAGAATGTCACATTAAGGGAGGGCTGGTTGCCATGTTGGCTAATGTTGACAGAAGTTTCAGTCTCACATATCTGGTTGGCACCAGGTTACAGCTAATTTACCGAGGAATGGGCAAATAGATGAATGTGGGTTTTGTCAGATTTCTTATTTCCTCAGTTCCAGGTTTGTTTTGGCTTATGATCCCATCAGTATGCAAATACAGCAAAACTCATTAGAACAAAAGTCAGCCCTAGGATCTCTACATCTTTGCATGCATTTCCTCAATATAAACATTTGTTGAATGCATTTTCCTAGCAAGCACACTATTTGCAAGCATTTTCACCAATACAATCTGCTAACTTTTCTTTAGTGTACACATTTTTGTGCACATCTTTTCTTGGTATACATATTTTGTATATATATTTTTTTAAAGTTGCACAGTGGTTGCAAGAGTCTGAAAAGTTTCAACATGCAAGTGAATCCTAGCTCGATTACAGTTTTGTCCAAATCTGGTAATTTTGTATAAATGTTTAAGGCGTGATTAATTTCTTCTACATACCTAAATTTAACCCATTTTTCAATATAATGTCATCTATCAAAATTGTTTACTGCCCAGCAGACAATTTCCCTCACTGTGAAAAAATAGAAATAAAAAATAACCCCACAAATACAAACGGTTGTATTTTTTTGTTCGAGTTTTACTTACAATCTTACATGCTGTCTATAATTTGAATAACTGGTAGGAACTTTTCTGGGGTGGGGTGATTGTCTATACTAACCAATAGTTCTTTCCAGCTTTTGAAATTCAGAGAGAGCTCCGCCTCTCTGCTGAGTGTACTATCCTTCTCTTTCATTGGTTGGTGGCAATTGTTTGTTGCTGTTGATCTGTTTGGTTGGTTGCTCGTATGTGTGCAGTAAAGAAAACATTATACACAACTCTGTAAGTAAACTCTATAAGCAACTGTAAGTGAAGAATTTTTTAAAATTCCTTCTTCTATAAATACTAAGACTTTAAATTCCAGTTAATGCGAAATACTTGAATTTTGGGGAACTTTCAGCTATTCACTTTACTTCCACTTTACTTGTGTAGCAAAAATAGAATTCTACCAGAAATTGAAAATTAAATTCTAAAACTCCCCCCCCCCCCAAATAGGCCAAACAGTACCCTGGAGAACAGAACTTTAATTATAGGGATAAGGTTGCCAAATCTTCTGGTGCCTGATGTCTGAATTTTTGGGATGGAGCTGTTCATTGATTGCTTTGTATCGTTTAGAACAAGGTAGAGAGCTGAGTATTACATAAATCTTCTTGTTGCAAAGACCTGGCAAAAGATGTGCAGAACCTGGAGACATGAACTGGTGGTGAGCCTTCTATCACCCGCAGTAGCAGTGTAAAGCCTATAAAAGCCTCTCCTTATATTAGATGTGTTGTTAAGTATGGTCATGTAGTAGGTAAGTTCCATGACAACAGCTGCTGAACCCAGCTTGCCATCTACCCAGCTGCAATTTTTTTTCATCCCAACTTGGGGTTGCCACCTATTAACCCATTAACTAGATTTGAGCCAGATTCTGAGTCCATTTACCCAGATTCCTCTTGTGCTTTTTTACACAAACAGTTGGCGCAGAACAGCCCCATTCCCAATCCTTGTCTGCCTCACTCTGTGACACTATAAAGTGCCACTTCCTCACACACACGCACCCCGGTGTATGCCCTCAGTCTAGAGAATAGGATGATGCACATCTGGCATTTGTGCTTGAGAAGAAGAAATGAAAGATCTGGAATGACAGAGGTTAAGCTTTCCCATTTTCTAATCTGCTGCTCCATTCAAATTGCTAGCTCCGTCTCATCCCATCAAAACCACTTTCAACTGGATTCTTTATTTATATGACTTAGGGCTTGGCTAAATGGCCAAACTGGAGTAGGCTGCAGTGGGCTAAACAGGGTCACTTAAGATCGTATAGACTTGCAGTGTGCGATTCAGTCCAATCCTTGCATTCACATGCAAGAATTGTGTGGTTTTGGATCAAGAAACCACACAGCCCCTCAAGCCAGATTCTGTTTGGCCCACCTTTCAAGAAAGAAAGAAAGAAAGAAAGAAAGAAAGAAAGAAAGAAAGAACGAAAGAACGAAAGAACGAACGAAAGAAAGAAAGAACGAACGAACGAACGAACGAACGAACGAACGAACGAACATATCCCCTCTTTGTCCCCTCCTGTCTCTTCCTCCTTCCATGGGGAACCTTTCGATTTTCAGTTTTTTTCCTGAAGGCATACAGCATCAAGTGCTGTTCTATAAGGCATTAAAAAACAACAACCTCTGCTCAAGTGGGAAACTGAAAATTTTAGCCATCCACTTTGGTTTGATTCCAACAATCCCATGTGATGGAACTGAACCAAGATGGAGTGATCTTACTCGAACACACAAAACTCCGTCCCTCCAACAGTAGCTCCTAACAGGAAACCAAAAAGGTGCAGGTAGGAATACATCAGGGACAGGATGATTCACAAAGGCACTTACATCATGTGGGCGTTGTGAAAAGGAGTAAAGCATCCCATCCCCAGAGTGGACCAAACAACAGGACAAATCCCAGTCTAGTCACACCCTTATATTCTGTTTTTCTTCCCAAAATGATTATCATGGCAACTTGCAATAAGACTAAGTCAAAAGGTATAGATAAAAACATAAGAAGTTAAGCTGTTAAAAAACAACAACTTTAAATAGAATATTCAGATACTTAATATTCCTCACACTTAGCACTTCAATATTTTATCCAGAACAACAATTTTCAAAACATCTACCTTCACTGAGGCTAGTACCAGGTTTTAGGCAGAATCTGGAAAAGTTACTTCTTCTGACAACAATTCCATGTATGTCTTATCCTGTATGACTATTAACCATAGCGATGAGCAGATTCTGGGAGAGCTAGTTGAAATTAATAATCCATCAGACAAAACCTTTTCCAAACTCTGGTTTTGGGTGGCAGTTTAGTAGCATGTCACCTGGGAGTGAATTCCTCTCTCTTGTAGGGACAAAATAGTCCTGGCTAAGCCTATTATGGGAATGGGACGTAGTGGCGCTGCGGGATAAACTGCAGAAGCCTCTGTGCTGTAAGGTCTATAGATCTGCAGCTGTAAGATCGAATCCACATGACGGAGTGAGTGCCCGTCGCTTGTCCCAGCTCCTGCCAGCCTAGCAGCTCGAAAGCATGCAAATGTGAGTAGGTAAATAGGGACCACCTCGGTGGGAAGGTAACAGTGTTCCGTGTCTAAGTTGCACTGGCCATGTGACAACAGTAGATTGTCTTTGGACAAACACTGGATCTATGGCTTGGAAGCGGGGATGAGCGCTGCCCCCCTAGAGTCGAAGACGACTGGACAAATTGCCAAGGGGAACCTTTACCTTTACCTTACAGCCTATTATGGTAGGTTTCAGTTTGAATACTTTCCCATGATTTTTGTTCTGTTTAGGATGGAGAAATCAGGGACGGAAACTTGGACATTCTGCACATGCACGTGCACGTGCGCGCGTGCGCGCGCGCGCACACACACACACACACACACACACACACACACACACACACACACACACACACACACACACACACAGGCTGCAGTGGTGCCCTTGTTTGTTGCTTGTAGAGAAGCTAACTGGAACAAGTAGCTGAATCTTAAAGAGCCTTCTACACGCTCGAGGTCACAAGGCCAGTCTGACACACAGACCTTTGTAGTTCTAGAGAGGAGAATGGCCTAGGGCTCAGGAAGGACAGTAATGAGCAGTTGCCACTGCTCCCCCACCCAGTACTGTATTTGATGCCTGAGGTGACTTCCTCATTCTGCCTAATGAAGGGCCTGCCATTGAGCTACGTAAGGCTCAGCCCATCCTCTATATAGCACCACTGGTGCCTGGAATTACTGTTCCCTCCTTCACTTCTTTTCTGGAAGTCAGCAGCAGCTCTGCTGCTCTTTGTTTGCTCACCTATCATCTGACTCTGGATGGTAGTGGAGGAGCAGCAGCACAAATGCAGGAGGGCTGAGCCATCATCTTCAGTGAAGGGGGGGGGGTGTTAGACGTACCAAGGAGGACAGTACTTAGCTGGTTGTGGTGGCTGCTCTCCAACAGCAGCTGGATATGGGGTTGCTGCTAATGATCCCCAAAGAGTGCCAAGGCCAGAAAGCTGCCAGCCCTGCCTTCAGGGAACACTTTTAACTAGTGATGGGTGACTTTCCATTTCACATTGGACTGACTTGGGGGGGGGAGCTAACCTAATTGAGAGAGAGAGAGAGAGAGAGAGGAAACATTGCATTTTTTTCAGAAGGATGTGATATACATTGAGGCACATAAATGAGTTCGTTTCACAGAGGTTAACAAGGATCCAGCTGGTGCATTTTCATCTGTGTTTTCACAAGGGAGCTGCGACCTTCTCTTCCAGATCCCACCCAAAAGATTCCAATGAACTGGGTTTCTATGAAGTGTCATTTGAAAAGCACTTTCTCCAGGGAAAACAGAGGGTGCAAGAGTAAACAGGAGGAAAGGTCTTTTGTTGTTGTTGCTGCTGTTGAGAGAAGTTGTTTTAGCTTGAATCCATCTGGGTTCTAACATTCCCCTGCACAGACACTAAACCTGCTTCCCAAGTTGTGCTCTTCCTAGCAAAGCGCTGTGAATGCAAAATGCTTCCTTTATTCTCTGCTCAGTAGAGCTTCCTGTACAGTACAATGAGGTAGAGCTGCTGGCAATAAAAGATTGGTGTTGCATGTCCAGTCCTGTGCCTGGTTTCCTTGCTGTCACACACACGTAACTTGCCACATCTCACTGCATTTCATTAACAGTGTTCTTGGAACTTTAAACAGTTAAGCGGCAGGAACACGCTCCTTGGCGTTTCAGTGAGCTCATCTATTTATTTACAACATCTGCTCGGATACCCTTTGATAACTCAATCATATGGTAAACGGTAGTTACAGAGGACAGGTCTCTTCACATAACACATTCTGTCCTTGGATGATATCACAAAATGCACTAGCCAGGAAGCTCACAGAGAAAAGAATGGAAACAGCTGTGCGTTTCAGAGGGCGGCCTCCCTCTCAGTTTTCCTTTCAAAGGCTGACAGTGTATGAGGATCACCATTAAAATATATAATTTTTGTTAGATACTCAAGCAAACTAGATTTTGTGTATGCAGTAATTATGTTCAGGGTTGTGCTTGAGCAATTGCAGTGGCAAATAAGACTGAGGGCCAACTACACTTTATCCTCTGAAGAAGAGAGATGTTCTGCATGATGAAAGTCTTGGGTTCAATCCCTAACAGATTCAAAACAGGAGCCTAGCAATCAAGTTTGGAAAGATCTCTGCTGGAGCCCTCAGATAACTGGTCTGACTTGTTGAAATGCAATTTTTCATCAGGTATATTAAACCCCAGAGGTACTGCTTTATCATTTCAACCATTTTTTGTTTTGAATATGTCCCCTGGCTGCTTTTTTTGCCCTATAGAACATGTCCTTCTGCAAGTGGATGAAGCTTTCCTTTAGTGATTAGCTATCTGGGAGGGGTTTTCAAATGGAGTGTTGTGGCTTGTTGCTTTGAATATATCTTTGGTGTTGATTTCGTTTACCATTTTGTGTGGCATTTGTTCGATTCTTTTTGAATATTTGTATACATAAATTTTAGCTTTCAAATATTACTTTTTTTAATGGATCTTGGGTTCTTTTAAAGAAGAAAGGCAAACAAACAAACAAATGTGCAGATCAGGGCCGGGCCTAGATAAGAAGCGAGTAGGCCTAGGTAAGAAGGAAGGAACTTAATGGGTCAGTTAGAATGACTGCAGGGATGTTAAGAAAAGGGAATATATACCAAATAAGGATAGAAATAAGTAAGAGTCTGGGTCTAGGTAAAGAGAGGAGTGGGGGATGTAAACAGAGGCGGGACTTTCTGTGATCGGTTTAGGCACACCAGATAGGCTGTACACACTTTGGAGTTCCCAGATCAATGGAAAAACAAGGGAGGGACCATGCAGCCTGGAATAGGGGATAAATATCATGCTACCTGTATTGATGTGTGTGCCTACCCAGTTAGGACACCCGCTTTTGCAAAAGTGCTTTTTAAGAAAGGAGAGCTGCTTGTATTTGTGGTTGTCCGGTTACTGCATTTAAGTAACAAGGGTGTGAGCATTTCTCACAATTGGAGCCAAGGGGGTGAGCGTTTCTCACAGGCAGAATGAGGCAAGCCTTTATGTGTCCAATACTATCGGCAGAGTGTGAAGAAATTTTGTGGTTTAAAAACCTCCTAACTGCATGGTGGAAAAGGTTCAGGAACCTACAGAACCAAATAAGCTTCAAGTCTTCCCACAGTAGACTGCCCCTTATTGTTTAGTTTACCTCAGCTGGCACTTACGGTCTTAATAACTTACTCAGAGACACTGGTAAGAAAAAGAATGGAATGTTCCATTTACTGTACTTACATTTCTTCTTAGATCAAAACAAACAGTATTCCATAGAAAAATATTTATTGGTGAACTAGAACAGCTTATGGTTGTTGTGGGGTTTTCTGGCTCTTTGGCCGTGTTCTGGAAGTTGTTCTTCCTAACGTTTCGCCAGTCTCTGTGGCCGGCATCTTCAGAGGACAGCACTTTGTCAGCCAAAGAGCCCGAAAACCCCACAACAACCATTAGATCCCGGCCATGAAAGCCTTCACGAATACATAGAACAGCTTAATTGATTCTCTTGCTGTATACTGACTCATTACATTACTTGTTTGCTGATTACATCGTTCTAACGGTCTTCAGACCACATAGCTGGATAACTGACTTCTGACAGGGGAAAAAGAGGGAAAACAACACTTGAGTATCGAGCTGTGACTCTTCAAAATTCAGAGGCGGACAGGAAAGAATTGGTTGCTACTGGATTGACTGAGATACACTCCAGTCCAGGAAGGTCCCCCTCCCCAGTCAAAACCTCTTAAAGGCAACGTAAGAGACAGCAATAATTCCAACATATACTAGGATGCTCCCCCCAGAATATAATAACAGAAGTCTGCCAGCTGTTCTCCATTGGAGGCCAGAATTGTGTATGGTCTCTAAAATGTATTCAGGTATCCCATCACCACCATTACCGGTCAGCTATCTGTGGAATGGGAGAGGGAATGCAATTGTGTCCTTGGCCTCAAGTGGCAAAATATCTTTTGACAGACTATGGAACATGTGTTTCTTTCTTTCTGTGGGAGGAAAAAAAGTAGTTGGGAGTGGTATTTGGAGTAGAGAAATGGTTGAAAGGGAAAAGAAGGAAAAAACTGACTCTTCTGATAAAACTTATTGCCTTCCTCAGATTAAGAGCAGAAAGAAGGAAGCAGGAAAAAGTATGCATAGCTCCACCAGATTTATAGCTTAGAATTGATAGTTTAGACTTGCCATGATAGTATCAGTGGGTGAACAGCTTGACTGACAGTAGGGTGCTGTTATTTTGTACAACAAAGACTGTGATTAGTCTCATGTGTTGTGTTAATTGTAAGTATCTGTCTAGTCTACCTTGAACTTTTGGGGGATATATTTTGTCTATAAATATAAATAATCCATGTTAGTAAGAAGTTTCTACTCTCAGTACTGAAAGTATTGGTCATGATGAAGATTGACACATGTTGCAAACAATGTCCATTGCTGAATATTGGGGTTGTGTTTTTCCAGTGAGGAAGAGCAGAAAGGCTACCTCAAAGAGTTTGTATGATTAAAGAAAAATAAGTTGACATTGCACACATTGGTATTAGTCTTGGTGAAAACTGTTTTTAATACCATCCATGAAATGTTTAGTCTGCAATTTTAATTACCTGACTGTTACCACTACCTCCATGTAAATTGGGTTTGAAGCACCTCCAGACTTTAATGGGTTAGTATGACTTAACTAATGAACTAAAGATAGGGTTGATAGAGTGATACAGGTAATGATCTGTGACTCAGATTAAAGCTTCTAAATTAGGGGAGGAAAAGAGAGTGTCTCATTCATTAACCCTTAAAATATGTCACTGGTGATTCACAGGCCCTGAATGTTAGGAAATACCCCCGGTGTAATCAAATAAAGTGTGTAGGTAATGAAAATTAATTCAGTGTTATAAGGAGCAGTAAAAGATAGAGTGTGCAGCCAGGTTATCTAGTGGAAGGAGGATATACAGCAAAGACCTATATTACTAGCATAAAATTTGGAGTGTAAAACTTAATCAGTACTCAGTAGGCAATAGAATAATATTCACAGAAACTATCCTGTGCTGAGAAATATGATGTAATTCATTTTACAGAACCTGAGGCTGCAGTTTCGCTCAGAATGAAGTGACTTTCTCCTTCATACACATACATCAGTAATGAAACACTACTGTATTTCCAGCAACCCGCTCCAGTACACCATAAAATGAATGTGTGAGTTTGCAACCATGTTGTGGGTGAACTCTTTAAGCCAAATTGATTTGGATTAATTACAGCCTGCACCCATATTGTTGAGACACTCCAAATATCTTCAGTTTATTGATCTTGTTCTCACACAGGATCATTATCTATAGCTATGTGCTCACAAATGGGCATCTAATCAGTTAGACCGGGGACTTCAGAAGCGACAACACAGTTCGAGCTACATCATGTTCATGCTTTGTGAGAGATGGAGAAAAAACCTCTCCCTGTACTATCTTTCTACACTATGCATCATCGTACATAGTTCTCCTCATCTTTTTTTCTAAGCTAACCCACTTCTAAAGTTCTATCTTTCCTTAAAGAGGAGTTGCTCCAGCCTCTTGATCATCTGGGAGGACAGAAATTAACCTGGATTTTCTAAGGGTCGGTCTAACACTTTAACTGCACAGTCAGTCTCACTAGCAGAATTAGGCTTTGTAGACCTAGTTGCAGTGTTTATATAACACTGTCCAAGGACATTGGCTCCTACCATAAGGAAGCAGTTTCCTTCTGCACTGG
This sequence comes from Pogona vitticeps, assembly GCF_051106095.1. Lineage (NCBI taxonomy): Eukaryota > Metazoa > Chordata > Lepidosauria > Squamata > Agamidae > Pogona > Pogona vitticeps. The sequence continues at coordinate 324,290,103 of NC_135783.1, read as the reverse complement.
GTATTGGTATGTGAAGGAGACCTGAGGCTGTATACTTCGGGCAGGTGGAAAAAGCAGCGGACCAGCCGAAGCTGTATTTAGGAGGCAATATAATGTGCTGCAATGTGCTGCTTCTCTGAATAAGATTGGTGTGAGTCTTATGAGGCTCTGCACAGTATAAATAACAAGCCTCACAAAATTGGATCAAAAATTATCATTTTTGCCGTCATTTTTTTCCAGGACAAAAAAAGCAGAGGCACATAAAGATTTACTTCCTAAGGCTGATTTGGTTTGAAATCGGACAGAAAGCTGACCCAGAACAAATGGTCAAACTTCTGAGACTTGCTCTTCTGTTGTATAACCAGCACCTACTTATTTTCTATAAATTTAAATTCAGAGGATTGCATAAAGCTTTACATCTCTTCCATTGCCAAAATACATGTGCGGCAAAAATAAACTAAATCATCATATCCATCCATCCCTGCAAACCAGCTTAGTCAAACAAAGACCAAGTTGTATACGGCTTCCACGGGCACACCCATGAGGCTCAATATAGCCGTTGTGGCTTTGGCGCATTCATTCCCCCCCCCCCCCCCAGTGTGTTTCACATTCCCAGCTGGAATACACGCTGACACCTCTGGGAAATGTCAACCTTTAGAACAGTCTTAAGGCTCAAAATGACTTGTGCTGCTGTGGTAGAAACTGAGCAGATCTGGTTAGGTAACTGGTTGTGTAGATGGGTGGCTACCATGTGTAAGGCACTTAGCAAAGCTGTGAGTAATCTGTGCTTTACAAAATTTGCAATCCTTCTTTGAGTCTGCTTCTGTCATTTGCGTTCTATATTTCTAGTTATTTATACGTCATTCCTGTGAATGTTTGTGTAAGAGAAAGGGCTTTATTATTATTATTATTATTCTTTTGCTTCTTAGGGGTTCTTCAGCAGCTGGCAATGGAGTCACATTCCTTACTGTATCGTATCACACTATGTTGCTGTGGATACCATTGTGATGCCATAAACAAGGGATTAGAAAACAACATAATATTCCTTCTCCTTTGACCAAAGTTTCTGCCTCCTGGAACTATATCATCAAGATGGACAAGTGGCCTGATCCCTGCATAAACAGCTAACTAGAGCATGGAAGAGTGGTACTTTTTTTCTGGTTACTACTTCCATTATCTTCCAGTCCACGTGGCCAATGGACATGCTAACTGTGGATTCTAGATGTAATCCCAAAAGATACAACTTTTATGGGATTCTGGGAACTGTAGTCCAAAAATAAAAATTAAAAATCTTTCTGGGAACAACTGCTCAAAATTAATATTTTATTACATTTGGATTCTTGCTAATTCTATATTTGTCTAAAATTTCTTGAGGATATAAGGGAACAAAAAGCATGTAGTAAATCTGGTCTTCCCTCAGATATGTACTGTATACTATCTAAGAGAACTACTGGCAGCAAAAGAGTGCTGTAATGGAAAATTACTGCTGGATCACTGATGGAGATTTCAATCCAGGGGTGGCAATTTTTGGACCTCAGAGTCTCCCTCTTCCCATCCTAAGATTCCCCAAGTTTTCGCTAGGGCAAAAGGGATCCCAGAGACACCTGGAACCTGAAAGGTATGGGGATAGGAAGTTTAAATTATTAAAAATAATTTAAACTAACAAAATAACAATGTTATTGGGTGACACAAACCACCATTTACACATTGGAGTTGTGCCAACTGGATGCCAGACACAGCATTCTTGTATGCTTTATACTGCAAGGATGTGTGTGCATTGTTTAAAAGACAAACCACTATTCTTTCAGGTTTCGAAGAATATAAGGGCTGCATGAAGCCCCTGTACTGCAGATCCACTATGTCATAAGGCACAACAGAAGGGAATTTGTCCCTCTGCTACTGGGTGGGTCAATTCATAGAGATTTGAGGTGTGGCACACCAGTCCTGTCTTATAAACAGCATGTGTAGTCTTGCAAATTTAGCCAAGTGCTTCCTACTGTCTCATCCACACTGCATTCCTGAAGTGTCATTATAAAGTCCATGATTTAAAGGAGGTGTTGCTCACCCAGTGTTGCCAGTTAACCTGAAGTTCATTGCCTGGAAAGAGTCGGATACCTGGATCAAAGCTCACAAAGCCCTCTGGGACATCAGCACAGCTGGGGCCATGACTTCAGAGGGCTTCTGCCAGAAACTATTTGTTTATGAAGTCTGCTTCATCTGATGTTGTCACTGTGACTCTGGAAGAGAAGGCTATATAGCCCGCAACAGAAACACTGCATGGGCAAAGGACAGCACAACATGTGGGGGAGAGGGGAGCAGTTCTATAAAACGTACGTCCAGAGCTATGGAAAATTAATGCTTTTCAGATCCCGACTTCCAAGTTTAAATCCATGGTAGAACAAAAGAAAGAAATAGACAAAAACAAAAAAGGCATGCTGGCATGTCTGGATCCCCTCTGATCCCATTGCAGAACTTCAGAAGTCGGGAACCACGCGTGCAGTGAGGAATTATAGATGCCTCCTTGTAGGAGGTCAGAGAATGCAGAACCATTTGCACAGATGGGAGTTGTTCAAATGTAATCCCACAGCTGAATACACATCTCAGAATCCCCCAATTTCTCTAATTAAAGCATTTTTTTTAATTTTAAAAAAATTACTTTTCCAAGCTCTAGGTGTTGTTAGAGCAAGCCTGACATCATACAGAATGAGTCAGCAGATGCTACTGATGGAGGATGGAACTGGATTGAATGAAGTAAGCCTAGTTCTCTCATGTGTAGAGCAGGATTTTCTCCCGTCAGCAGTATAATGGGACGACTACTAATCTACTCACCTTCTCTATATATAGAATGACAGGCAAGGATGATACCTTCATGTTCTTCATCTTAGGCTGAAAAATGTCTTGGGAAATGCCTCTATTGTATTGACAAGCCCTTGCATAGAACATCTCTAGTGGTGTCTGTTTCTAGCTACCTTCTTACCAGTATTTGTCTTCTGCCAAGTTTTTTCAGCTTTCAGAAAAGAAGGGAAGGAGTCCACAGCTGGAGTGAGTTCAGAGAAATCAGTTTCACAAAGATGAAGTTTCCATAACAAGTTCGTGAGCTCCCAGAAATAATCTGAGACTTTGGGATCAAAACAAGATGAACCTTGGAAGGCGACTGAAGGAACATACTGTCTGCATAATCAAGACTTCTCAGTAGGTCATAAAAGGAAAGAAAACTTTCTAAATATATTCAAAGAAAACGACCCCCAAATTTTGCACAACGAGTAGCATTTACTTATTGCTTTAAACATTATTTAAATTTTTTCTTATGGGGGGGGTCAGAGAAACAGAGATGTGTGATGCTTACCATCAATTGTACAAAGCAACCAATGTGATTTATCTTCTCTTTCTTTCTCACTTTTAAAAAAACTTGCAAACTTTCTCCATGCATTCAGAGTGGTATGAGGACCAAGAGACTCAGCAGTCTTTCACACCTGTCATTTCTGGAATGTCCATATTGCTATATAGCATTACTGTTTCCATGTTAACAAACAGCAACTTGAAAGTAGATAAATAGCTCTAGCTGGCCATCTTATAACATTAATATGGCAAAAAGTACAATGTTCTGCCTACTTGCATAATAAAAACTCCCCCTCTCTCTATCCATTTTCAAAAAACCTTTGTTTTACCCTCTGATGTGAAAAAGAAGTAAAAAGTTGACAAAGTTTTCATGGTTCATAGACTCAGAGATTCATAGAATCATGAAGTTGGAAGGGGGCTGTAAGGCCAACAAGTCCAATCCCCTGATCAATGCAGGAATACAAATCAAAGGTTATCTGCCAGGTGGTTATCTAAATTTCTCTTGAATGCCTCCAGTGTTGGAGCACTCACTGCCTCTCAAGGTAATTATTTCAACTGTCTTACGGCTCTAATAGTTAGGAAGTTTTTCCTGATATTCAACCAAAATCTGGCTTCCTATAACTTGAGTCCATTGTTCCATATCCTTCACTCTGGGCTGATTGAGAATAGATATTGCCCGTCCTCTGTATGACAGCCTTCCAAACTGGCGATATTGCACTGCCACTGAGTAACAGCATTAGTTACTCATTAGTAATGAGCAGGAGAGAACATGAAGTGATTTTTAAAACGTAAAACTGATGCTAGTGCTATTATGTTAACTTTTCCAACAACACGTCCAAACTTTGCTCTAACCACTAGTGTAAAAATGATAATCTATCCTATTCTAAATAAATATATGAAGAAACGGCCAGTAAATGATAATGGAGAATAGCTTTATTTATTTTTTTTATAAATAATAATGCTAGGAATAATGGGAAATTTAAAAAAGGGATTCAGCTGCTGAAGTGAACCTTAGCTACTTCCATTTACATGCTGATGAATTTAATGCCTTTATCTTTCACATTTCAGTGGTGTATTTGGATGTCAGCAAGAGAAAAACAATCCCCACCTTCTGTAAGATTTTAGCAGAGTGGTGAAGTACGCATTTCATTACGTTCCTCTGTAGAACAAAAAGGAACCATGCTAAGCTGCGGCAAGAATGGCTTTCATATCTTGAGACTCATTTTAATTTGCACGAACGCTGCCATAAAACTCTAATCACTACAAGATATGGGGCTGCTATTGTTCTGTGCCAAAAAGGAGTAAAAACAAATAAGCAAGCAAGCAAGAATCCAAAAAGAATATGACAGTTTATAAATGATTATAATTATCTTGTTGCCAACACATGAACTAAGGGGAGCTGATTTGGAGGACTAGATACTCTTGCGTAATGTAGACTGTTGATTCCGGCCAACACAACAGCTATTCGGGGGGTTTAATTGTTCTGGATTAATCTGTGCTCCTCTTGGAGATTTAGGTTCATAATCTGGGTATCCAGCCAGAGAGTGATGGTAGCCATTTCAATCTAGTTTCGTGGCTGATGATAGAATGGAAGCAGATTTCATTGCCTTGACAGACAATCTATGCTGGAAATATACAGGGAAGATGAGGCAGGAAGTGTAAACCCAGCTGTCTGTAGTTTTAGACTCTCCTTATGGCTATGGGGACTCTCATGATAAGCATGTACCCTTTCAAATTTACCACTGGACCCTGTCTATTATAGCATCACTCCAGAAGACAGCACGGAAATTGCTGCTATGTTTTACACTTGCATCCCAGAAATTATTGTTCACAAAGTGACACCAAGGAAGTTAGCCACTTCTCACCCAAAGATAAAACAATTGTCAGGGCTGTTTTCAACAAGTGTGAATGGTAGGGAGCAGAAGAGGGTATCCTATAGAGCATCTTGACTCTTGCTATTGATGTTGTTAATATTCAGGTTGCCCTTCCATGCTGTCAAGCTGAAACAATGTTTCTAACCATTTACATTCAGGCTAATAATCAGTTTATAATAAAGTCAATTTTTCCCCCTTGAAAGGGCTTTTATAAAAGATGTTATTTAACCTCCTGAAGCCTGGAATTTGGCCATTTTGTTAAAAAAAAGACTTGTGACTAACCATTCTCTTTCAACATAAGCAAGTTTGTTTTTTTCAATGTATTTGCTCTGTTTTAAATCAGTAGACAAAAATGGTCACTGATGTCTGCATGGGAGGAGAAACAATTTTATTTTTAAAAATCACAACTCAAAAACCATTTGCCCAAATGTCCCCAAATTTGGCATAGTACAAGAACAGCCTCCCTGCTGCATCTGTGCCAAATTTGTTGCTGATCTGAAGTTCAATGTTACAGTTTTTTGTTTAGGGTGCCCACATTTTTAGAATTGCTTTGTGGAATGTTCATATTGCTCTTCTGCGCAATATCTACTGCTGCACTGCGCTCCCATGCAGGAACAAGTTGCTCTGCTGCACAATAACATATCTGCACTCTCATACAATATAATTTCTGCATTCTTGTGCAGTGATAATTGGTTCCAGTGAAGCAACCATTTCCAGTACGATCAGATGCAATCCTTTCTCACCTTCTGATCTCTACCTTTCTTTTTCATTAAGAAAAAGTGAGAATAATGTCAATGAGCTGTTTTTAAAGATTATAGTAAGTAATAGTAACAATTCCTTTAAATAACTTTCTGAAATGGGATTGAGGTGAGAAACATCTCTGGCTGAGATGCTGGAAGGTCGTGGCTGACCAAAAAAGCATTCATTCAACAGTAAAACATACTTTCACCACTGGAATTGTTCTAAGCATAGTTAATTTCTACAACCCAACTTCAAATGTCAAAGCCGAAAATACTTTCCTGCTCTGTACAAGAATTATAACTTTGGGAGCCCCTTCCTGATACTGATAATCTCAAATATTTGGAAGTATGCTTTTCACTTAGAGCATATTCCCTACTATCACTAGAAATGGCAAGCAACAGTTGTGAAAAAATGTGTTTCTGTCGACAGAAAGGGGATGGGGGAGGGGGGAGGACTGAACTCATGATCTATTATTTGTAATGAATTTCTGAATGGGACTGCTTGTAACAGTTCCCCTTTTTACTAAAGTGTGTGTAGTGTTTCTGTGCCATAAATAAAAGAAACATTATGTCTCAGTTGGACACACATTTTGCATGCTAAGTGAAATATTGGAGTAAATGGGTTTTTAAAAAGAGTTTCCATACATTCTCCATCATTCAGTCCAGAAATGTACAAGACGTACTGTCATACTTCAAAATAAGCAGAGAAAGTGAAGCATTATTCCATTCCTGAAATGTTTCATTGCCCACAGACCTTTAGTTCTCATGACTTCCTTATTGTTCAGCCATTTGTATCAAAGATATTTTAGCCATTCAGGAAGTGTATTAAGCTTCAGTACAGAACGTTACACACTATAGTATCTTTCATTCAAAATGGGCCTCTGAATAATTTATGGAGAACGATTACAAAGGCAACAAGAAATGCTATTAACCATGGCTATAAAAAAGGGTCTGTTTGTTTTTTTAAAAGATTATATTTTCCAGCAATGGTATTTTTAAAATCTACCTATGCCATTATTGGCCAGATTGGAAGCTGTATCAGAGAGATTGATCTACCGGCATATTTTCTCTAGGGTTGAGCTGAAATATCCCTCAATTTCTCTTTCTCATTTGCAAGTAATGAAATGGGAGCAGGCAATTTTGTTTTATTTTGTTTTGTTTCAACTTATATACCACCCCATAGTGCTAGAGCCCTCTTCATGGATTGCTGCCTTGTCATGGCAAAGGGGCTTGAGTAATTAATTCAGAGAAGCTATGGGCTATGCCGTGCAGGGACACCCAAGACGGACAGGTCATAGTGGAGAGTTCCGACTAAACGTGATCCACCCGGAGCAGGAACTGGCAAGCCACTCCAGTATCTTTGCAAAGAAAACTCCATGGACAGAAACAAAAGGCTAAAAGATATGACGCTGGAAGATGAGTCCCTCAGGTCAGAAGGCGTCCAACATGCTACTGAGGAACAGCGGAGGACAAGGACAAGTAACTCCAGAGCTAATGAAGTGGTTGGGCAAAAGCCGAAAGGATGCTCAGCTGTGGATGTGCCTGGAAATGAAAGGAAAGTCTGATGCTGCAAAGAAAAATACTGCATAGGAACCTGGAATGTAAGATCTATGAACCTTGGGAAGCTAGAGGTGGTCAAACAGGAGATGGCAAGAATAAACATCGACATCCTGGCATCAGTGAACTAAAATGGACAGGAATGGGCGAATTCAACTCAGATGATTATCATATCTACTATTGTGGGCAAGAAGCTCGTAGAAGGAATGGAGTAGCCCTCATTGTCAAAAAAAAAAAAAGAGTGGGAAAAGCTGTACTGGGATATAATCTCAAAAATGATAGAATGTTTTCAATACAAATCCAAGGCAGACCTTTCAATATCACAGTAATCCAGGTTTCTGCACCAACCACCAACGCTGAAGAGGCTGAAATTGACCAATTCTATGACGATTTACAACACCTTCTGGAACTGACACCAAAGAAAGATGTTCTCATTATAAGGGGCTGGAATGCTAAAGTAGAGAGACAAGAGATAAAAGGAACAATGGGTAAGTTTGGCCTTGGAGTTCAAAATGAAGCAGGGCAAAAGCTAATAGAGTTTTGTCAAGATAATAAGCTGGTCATTGTAAACATTCTTTTCCAACAAGAGACGACTCTACATATGGACATCACCAGATGGGCAATACCAAAATCAGACTGATTATATTCTCTGTAGCCAAAGATGGAGAAGCTCTATACAGTCAGCAAAAACAAGACCTGGAGCTGATTGTGGCTCTGATCAGCTTCTTATAGCAAAACTCAAACTTAAACTGAAGAAAGTAGGGAAAAAAACCACTGGGCTAGCCAGGTATAAGCTAAACCAAATACCTTATGAGTACACAGTGGAAATGAAGAACAGATTTAAGGAACTATATTTAGTGGCCAGAGTGCCTGAAGAACTATGGATGGAGGATTGAAACATTGTACAGGAGGCAGCAAGAAAAACCATTCCAAAGAAAGGAAGTGCAAGAAAGCAAAGTGGCTGTCCAACAAGGTCTTACAAATAGCAGAGAAGGGAAACAAAATGCAAGGGAGAAAGGGAAAGTAACAGAATATTGAATGAAGACTTCCAAGTGATGACAAACCTAGACAGCATCTTAAAAAGCAGAGACCTCATTTTGCCGACAAAGGTCCACATAGTCAAAGCTATGGTTTTTCGAGTAGCGATATATGGAAGTGAGAGCTGGACCATAAAGGAGGCTGACCGCCGAAGAATTGCTGCTTTTGAATTGTGGTGTTGGAGGTGACTCTTGAGAGTCCCCTGGACTGCAAGGAGAACAAACCTATCCATTCTAAAGGAAATCAACCCTGAGTGCTCACTGGAAGGACAGATCCTGAAGCTGAGGCTCCAGTACTTTGACCATCTCATGAGAAGAGAAGACTCCTTGGAAAAGACCTTGATGTTGGGAAAGTGTGAAGGCAAGAGGAGAAGGGGACGACCGAGGATGAGATGGTTGGACAGTATCATTGAAGCTACCAACATGAATTTGACCCAACTCCGGGAGGCAGTGGAAGACAGGAGGGCCTAGCGTGCTCTGGTCCATGGGGTCATGAAGAGTTGGACACGACTAAACGACTAAACAACAACAATCCTGAGTTCCGTAGTCATGCTGGCCATGATGATGATGATGAGTCGGACACAACAGTGACTAAAAAACACAACAGGTGATAGAGCTCTCTCTGGGCTACTTACAACATAATTATGTAAAGAACAACTTCCCCCCTACTGAGCTGGGTACTCAATTTACTGAACTTGAAAGGAAGGCTGAGTCAACCTTGAGCTGGCTAACTGAACCCATCAGGATCAGGTTCAAGTCATGAGCAGAGGCTTGACTGCAGTACTGCAGGTTTAACCACTGTGCCATGAGGCTCATTTCCTACTATTCAGATCAGAGATGAGGGACAGAAATCAGGGTGAGGTGGTAAAATTCACAGCTTCTGCCAGCATTGATCCTATTGGCTGCTTGTTGGCAGTCAGGAATGGGAAGGAATTTCCCATTTTGGACATCATGGGAGTACTGGTGGAAGAAAGCACACCTCCTTCTGGAAAGATGTACAATTGTGGGACATGTGATGTGTCTGGGAAACAAAAGTGTATACAAAATTCTATGCATGCTTCAGAAGTCTGTATAACTGAAAATGTGTGCATTGGAAAAAACATGCTTTAATTAATTCCAAAATGGAAAAAATGTTGTATGCTAGAAAGATGAGTACAAAGCATGTACATATTTTATTAAAATGTACACGAAGATATGCAGACATTTATGTGAGGAAAAAGAGATTCTTGCAACCTGATATAGGAATGGTATCAGAATAAGAATTCTGACGAGAATCATATTAATTAACTCATTAGATTAAATGTGTGAACAGGGAGTGTTACATTTGTCTGCTTCTATCATCACTTCATAGAGTCTGAACAGAAGAGGCTCCTGTTTACATGGAGCTTTTTATACAAGTAAAATCCTGTAAAATCAGGGGTGTTGCTTGTGTAGAGAACAGGGACCCATAGGAATGCATTGAAATCTAATTAATGTATTCCTATGGGCAAAAAAGTCAGAACAATGTCAAATTTGGTTTACAAAGGGTTTATTAAGTGCTCTTTAAAGCTATACATATTGTGCAGATGATTTTAAAAATTTCAGTCAAAAAGCTTTAACTTTTTAAACATCATAGAAAAACATTTAAAAATCAGCAAACATGAGGCAGGAACAAACAACGGAAAACATTCATCTTGCAAAATACGGCCACAGGAACATTTGTCTTGCGAGTCATCAACCCCATTGACAAACCCATTTGTCTTGCGAGTTTTTGTCCTGCTAGGCATTTGTCTTGTGAGGCACCACTGTAAACTCAATGAGAATGTGAATGATAGGTTTACATATCTCCTTAATGTTTCTCAGAGACCATCCCTCTGATAGAAACTTCTGAAGATTGGCAGTCATCCAGGTGAGATTATCTGGAAGTTGAGCCATGGCAACTATAAAGGTAAAGGTTCCCCTTGACATTTAGTCCAGTTGTGTCCGACTGTAGGGCGCGGTGCTCATCCCCGTCTCCAAGTTGTAGAGCCAGTTTTTCTCCGTAGACAGTTTCCATAGTCACGTGGCCAGCATGACTAAACATGGAACACTGTCACCTTCCCACTGTGGTGGTACCTATTTATCTACTTGCATTTACATGCTTTTGAACTGCTAGGTTGGCAGGAGTTGGGACAAGTGACGGGAGCTCACTCCGTTGCATGGATTTGATCTTACGACTGCTGGTCTTCTGACATTGCAGCACAGAGGCTTCTGTGGTTTAACCTGCAGCACCACCACTGTACTTGTTTCTTATTTGGTTGAAAAGTTTCACTACTCATCCAAGTAGCTTCTTCAGGTTCTGAAGGTAAATGGTAGTCATTAGTGGAGCAATGGCCTTCAACTCAAGGTAAGGAATGCTAAAAGTTCAGTATAATGGGCTATATTATCGGATTTAAAAAATAAAGATAACATGAAAGCAATATATCAAAGGACTATACAAAAAAGATGCAATGTGACAGATTCTTTCAAAGAAGAAACCTATGATGAAGACAATGCAGTTTTAGAAAGTAAAGTGAAAGTTTTTCTCAAAAAATGGAAGAAATAAAACTTCAAGACTAGATGAAGTATTCATAGAGTAATTTCAAGCAATAGAGGTTGAATCTTATCAAAATCTTGACAAGAATACGTCAACAAATATGGAAAACAAAATAGAGTGATCCACAGACTAGAAGTGTTTAATATTTACTCCAATACATCTATAACCTTGATTTGGGAGACACTGTAATATTATGAACAGAATATCAGAGTAGGATTCAGAAGACCTGGGTCGAAGTCCTTGTCTGGCCAATGAAACTCATTGGGGGAGATGGCACAAGTAAAAGGTTCCCCTTGACAATTTGTCCAGTCATGTCTAACTCTAGGGCATGGTGCTCATCCCCATTTCCAAGCCAGCATTTGTCCGAAAACAATCTTCCGTGGTCACGTGGCCAGCACAACTAGACATGGAACCCAGTTACATTCCCACCGAGATGGTACCTATTTATCTACTTGCATTTGCATGGTTTCGACAAGCGATGGGAGCTCACTCCGTCACGTGGATTCGATCTTACGATGGCTGGCCTTCTAACCTTGCAGCACAGAGGCTTCTGCGGTTTAGCCCACAGTGCCAACACGTCCCTCGGCACAAGTAAAACTACTCCTTAAATATCTCCATGAAACCATGTTTGAAACCATAACAGAGTCAACATAACTTAAAATCAACTTGATTTTTATTTCATTTTGTTTTCTTGGATCTTGCGGGAGGGATCTTTTTTTCCCTTTTTGTTGTTTTCTTCCATTTTTTCACCGATTTTTATAACAGCTTGTTTTCTCCCTATGTGCAAGTCACTGAAAAGTTGCAGCTAAGATTCTGACCCTGTTTCTGTCACCTTTTATTTTTGCTTCTTGTCTGTTCTTAACAATTTTAAGAATCTGGTCCAAGGAATTTTATTTTTGAGCACCATCTCTTATTAGGGATTATCCTGTCACAAGGTTCTCAGGGTGTAATATATTTAAAGGAGGTTTACCATTGCCTTCTTTTGCACAATGCTAACAGAAGTTACTGCTGCAATCTATGAAAAATCCTATATCTATGTCATCTTCCACTGCTGTTGCTGCTCAGTAGCTGCCATTCAATACTTCCTCATCATCACCTTTGTAATTTTCAATTCTCTTTTGCTGACCATTTGTTTCTAAAGTGGATAAATACATAAGAACATAAGAAGAGCCATCTGCTGGATCTGGCCAAGGACCCATCTAGTCCAGCTTCCTGTATCTCACAGTGGTCCCACCAGATGCTACTGGCAGCACATGAGACAACTAGATATCTGTCTCCTGATATTCTTCCCTGCATCTGGCATTTGAAGCACCTTCCTTTTAAGCCTGGAGATTATAAATCCCCATCATGGCTTGTAACCTGCGATGGACTTTTCCTCCAGAAATCTGTCCAATCCCCTTTTAAAGGCATCTAGGCCAGTTGCCATCACCACATCCTGTGGCAAAGAGTTCCACAGACTAACAACATGCTAGGTAAAGAAATATTTTCTTTTGCCTGTTCTCAGTCTCCCAACACTCGATTGGAGTGGATGTCCCCTGATTCTGGTATTGCGTGATAGGGAAAAGAGCTTCCTTCTATCCACTTTATCCATCCCCAGCATAATTTTATACGTCTCAATAGTGTTCCCCCTCAGGCTTCTTTTCTCTAGACTAAAGAGACCTAAACGCTGTAGCCTTTCTTCATAAGGGAGGTGCCCCAGCCCAGGAATCAATTTAATTGCTCCCTTCCGCATCTTTTCCATTTCCATGATGTCTTTTTTGAGGTACGGTGACCAGAACTGTACACAGTACTCCAGGTGTGGCCTAACTAGTGTTTTGTACAATGGCATTATAATGTTGGCTGTTTTATTTTCAATAAATAATGATACCTAGCATGGAATTGGCCTTCTTCACTGCCACTGCACACTGGGTTGACACTTTCATCGAGCTGTCCACCAGCACACAAAGTTCTCTTTCCTGATCTGACATGGACAGCTCAGAACCCATCAGCTGATAAATAAAGTTTTGATTTTTTTTTTTGCCCCCATGTGCATTACTTTGCATTTTCTTATATTGAAACACACTTGCTATTTTGATGCCCATTCTCCCAGTTTGAAGAGATCCTTTTGGAGCTCTTCACAATCCCTGCTGGTCTTTACCACCTGGAAAAGTTTCATGTCTCATCTGCAAACTTGGCTACTGCACTACTTACCCCTGTCTCTAGGTCATTGATGAACAGGTTAAAAAGCACCAGTCCCAGGACAGAACTCTGGGGCACACTGCTCTTCACCTATTCCGTTGTGAAAATTGCTAGATTAGTAACTGTGCCAAAATTCATAACTGCCCACTTTGGAATACACGTCATATTACCACAGATGGTGAAGAAATTTGTTCAGTTCAAGTTTTGCTGTAAACTTAATTTGTGCTTCTGAAACTGCTTACCTGACTCACAATGCAGCTACCCTTCAGTCTTCATTCTTCCCTGATTTTTTAAATGAGGTTTTTGAATTTAGAAAGATTTGTATACCAGGAAAAGGAAATGGGAGCAAAAACATACTTATTAATGAACATAACATGCAGAAATGCTTTATGTTAGGAGACATTCATGGAAAAATAGGTATGCATTTTGCATGCAGCTTTTTTAAAAATCCAGAACTGGGAATGCAACGGACTGGAATAAGCCTGATAAGAAAATTTGGAACTGAGAGTTTTATCCATGGTATGAATGGTAGCCGATAACCTCTTCTAGAGTTTCAAAGATTGCGGAGCACCATTTTTCACAAAATTTCTTTCCTCTCTCAGCCTGTAAAACTATATCCTACACATGAAAAAGAAAAGGTGCACAAATTGATTGTTTCCAAACACAGTTGAGGAGAATAAAAAGAAAAGCAGCGGCGGAAAGGGGATGCACATTCTTTCATCAAGGGAAATACGTTATTTGTATTTGCAATTCTTAATGAAATCTCCTGGGGAATTCCATAGCTCACTAATGCAGAATAATTTGAGTGTTATACATATACTGCAATTTCAGAATGCTGTTTTTGAGCTTTGGTACTGGTACTAGAAATTAGACCAAGACAGAGAAAACAATAAAAACTGTATGGGTGAAAAGAAATGTGATCATTTTGATCAGTTGCCTTTCCCATCCTATCTTATATTCAAATTAGACAATAAAGTCAGCCCATTAATAGAAGTGATGCTCCCTGAAAAAAAAAAGCAAAGTGTGCTGCTTATATACCGCCCCATAGCACTTCAAGCACTCTCTGGGCGGTTTACAATTTAATTATGCAGGCTACACATTGCCCCCCCAGTGAGCTGGGTACTCATTTTACCAACCTCGGAAGGATAGAAGGTTGAGTCAACCTTGAGCCGGCTACCTGGGATTTGAACCCCAGGTCGTGAGCACAGTTTTAGCTGCAGTACAGCAGTTTAACCACTGCGCCACGAGGCTCCATGTGTGTGTGTGTGTGGGGGTGTGTGTGGGTGTGTGTGGGTTTGTGTGTGTGTGTGTGTTTGCCCATTAACATACTTTTGTCTAGGGACTGGTTGATGCAAGAGAAACATAGGCCTCCTATGCAAGTCTGATTGTGCCTTAAAGGAATTGCACATCTGGAGAGAAAATGTTGTAATAATAGAATATACATATGTCTTTTAACATAACTACAGAATAGCTACCAAGTGATGGCTGTTAGCTGGACTCCTGATCTGGTTCCATTTCACTTCAGTTTGCATACCTTCATGTTTGATGTACACCTGATAGAATAGGTGTCTGGGCCCTCTTTTTTCAGTGCAAAGAATATTGATTGCTAAACAGGCAAATATATGTGAGACCAGATTGTGGACTGATCAAGAAGGACTGAAGTGAAACTGACTCATGTCTTCCTAAAACACAGGGAAAAGCTTCCCAAAGCATATTTCCTGAAGCATTTCTCATGATATTTGCCTAGCTCTCTCCCGGCTGAATACACTTTCACCAACCTATTATCATTCTTCTGCTTGGCTTTCTGGTTATGTGTTTTCCACCCACACTGGTGAAGTGATTCACAAAAGGGCAGGTTGTCTGACAGACAGTTTTATGAACGTGTGGTAAAGTGTTGTTATATAAGAATCATAACTGTATCAGGTAAAATAAAAATTCTCCTTTCATTCTAGCTGCTGGCTGGGAACGAAGGAAAATATTCTGAGTAGCTTTTTAAATTTTAAAATGGCTACAGTCAAACCAGCCAAAATTACTCTGACAGCTTTTTAATACATGAGTTTGGCAACACCAAAACTATCTTCTTGTTAGAAGACTCAGAATGACTGCAGACATCCTGACCCGACCGGGGAGATCCGGAACAGGCTGGCAAAGGTGGAGGAAAACACAGTATCCTTCCTCTACCTAGCTTCACTTTCTCAGTCAGGCCTTGGCAATGGAGTTCAAAGGCCTTGCACTGAGCAGGCACAATAACAGAGAACCACTTTCCTTCTTTGGTTGCCCTACAGACCAAAACATTTTTCTGCTTCAGGTGGAGCACCAGAAGGGAGTCACACCCTCTCACCTGCATCAAGGCATATATCACCTGCAGCCAGCCAATTTATTTTTGCAACTGAAGCAGAAAACTCCCACAAATGCCTCTATCTATTCCTGATATTAAAAATAATTAAAACATAGATAACAGAGAGTTTGTTGTCTTTTTCATGACACTCCCTTTGTGACATCCCAAATCTACTCCCCTGGGGGGGGGGGCTGCTCCACTTTGCTAATAATAGGGCTGGCCTTGACTCCAGAAATGTACAAAATGAAGTGAATCCAGGCAGAAAGGAAGGGACTATCATTGCTATTAGGAAAACCACTGCATAGCACTTAGAGGCAATTAGGTAATGATATCAGAAACTTTACCAGCCTTGAACCAACCTTGAGCTGGGCAATGGTCACTCATTGTAAAAAGTCCAGTTCCCTTTCTCAGATAAATGGAACAGAAGCTTTTTTTTTGGGTGGGGGATCAAAGTCTACACCAAGCTAAAATATTGCCAAACAAACAAGGCATTAGGACACATGACACCTGGCAGATTCTGTTTGCACTGGGAGCTAGAATAGCTCTTGTGGGTTTGTTTTGCTTTGTCCTTGGATTTGTCAGTGTTATCTTTTGCCAAGCAAAGGGCATAGTTTGAGAGCTCCTTGGGGCCATTCACTAGTAAAATGGTACACAGGCTGATGTAATCACACCGGTCCATTTCATTCTGTTGTCTCCCTCAGTCATTTTGTATTAATGCCATCAACTTCCCTAAACATGAGGGAAAACATGGAAAAATATTACAAGGGATGCTATCTGTATTTCTACTAAATAAATTCCCTTACGGGCCATTGTAGTTTCTTTCAAACATTTTGGTCTTTTTGTGTGTATTTGTTCCATGTGCAAGAATACAGTGGCATCTCTGTCCAGACATGGGAAGTAACAAGTTACAAATATAATTTAGTTACAGGAAGCAGAATGAGAGTGTAACATGGTTAGATTTCAAAAGTAACACAAGAAATTAGGTTGAAATTGTTTTATTGGTACACAAGTTTCATTTTCCAGTTACCTGTACATGGTATTTTAAGACATATTGGAGCATATTGTCATGTTTAAGAATTATGTCATTATGTTATTAATCTTGATTTTAAAGAAGTAACATTAAGTGATGGAAATACAATGCATAGAGTAGCAAGCAATTAAGTTACTTTATTTGACTTTATACTGTGTAAAAATAACAGGCTATTCTTCAGATCATGTAACAACTAATGAGGATGGATTACTTTGAAAAAGTAACTTTTCCAACTCTGGCTCTGTCAGACAGCGCTCACCACTGTGATTCCGAATATCTGAAAATTGGCTGTTGGCACCAGTACTTGGAAGATAACTCTGCCCTTTTAGATGGCATCTAGAATGTGATGGCACATTTGTTGTAAGGACTTGCATGCTAGAAGCCTATTGCATAAATTCAACAATTTTTTAAAAAAGATCATTGGCATCCCATTTGTTTCTGGATTAAATGTAAAGAGATTGTTATGATATCTAAAGCTCTTACTATCCTAGAGTCTAAAATGGAGGAATCACCACCAGTTAAAAAGTCAGCATAAGCATTTGTTGTGCCTGTGCTAAATTCCTGTGACAACCTGCCAACATGTTTTACACCAATTGTGTTACCCTGGCTGGTGTAACTAATAAGATTTTGGCCACTGTTCATCTATTAGGAAGAGTGCCTGATGGGACTCTTCCTAATAGATGAGATGGTTGGGATTGTTGATCCCATTCTCTTTCTGAGAGAAATCTGCCAGATCTGCATCTATGGTTCTCTTAGAACAGTGGTAGGGAGCCACATTAGATATAGGGGCTGGAGTGTACCCAGGTGTCATCCAGAGAACAAGACAATCTGAGGGTGTGTGTGTGTGTGGAGGCCTCTCCAAAGCCTCTACCCTTAAGTTATTTTGGTTCATGTTGCCTTTCTGTGTCTACAGAAAAACACGGAGCTTCTCAATGATAGGCTACCCCAATTAAAAAAAAACAGGGGGCTGCAGATCCATATGGGCTAATTCCAGCAACCAAGTAAATTTGTCTGTTATTTTTACACTGCTCTCAAAATATTTATCATTCATACACTGCAGGTCTGCATGTTTCAAGATCTCAAGGGCAGAGCAGGGCCTGATTTGATATATGAGAAATAAGCATGCAATCATTTTCACTTAGTATGACCTACCCTTAAAAATCAAGTCAATCCTTATCATGACTCTGATCATGACTAAAAGTGGGTAGAGTGCGAGTGGAAGGATCTCTTTCTTGTGCACAAGAGCTCTGCTGGTGCAGACAAAAAGCTTGTCACATCCACTATCCTGTTTCTCACGGGAGCCAGCCAGATACCGAGGAGATGCTCATAACCAGGATGTGAGTGTAACAAAATTCTCACTCTGTCTCCATCCAGAGACCTGCCTTTTCAGGAACAATTTCTCTCTCTGCTAAAATAAAGGATTTCAAAAGGCAATTTTTTACTACAGCAAATCAATTTGTAGAATTTGTCTTACTGCATTTTGGTCCTACTTGTTTAAGACTGCATTCTGAATCATGTTCACTCAGAGACTGAAAAATTAATTTTAAAAAAGTATTTCATATCCATTACTCATTACATGCTTATTTGTTTCATGTTTGCATTTTTTTTAAAAAAAAAAATAATCCATTGCTTTATTCACTGCATTCTTCTTCTTCTTTTTTTTAAACTCTGGAGGGAACACACTGCTAATAGAATTGAGTCAAACTTGAAAACTTATTTCAGTTTGTCTTTAATGATGACCTTTCAAAGTAACTTTAGAAAATAATTAGAAACTGTAACATTTGACATCTATACATAAGACACTCATATGCGTTTTCAGATGTGTAACTTTATTATGTCCTCATTATGGAAAAGAGAGTAGCTCCTTGCGAGTAACCATATTCCTTCTTTCTTCCAGTCTCTCCTTTCACAATTCATTAAGATTAGGGTTTCCAGATCTCATTATTCAGATTATTGCTATGATTCTCGAGGTCTGCTGGTGGGGATGCAAATCTGAGAGGAAGCAGCACTGGAGTAGAAGACAGTTTGATTTTTATGTGTGAGGGAGGTATAAAGCTTGGGCATCCATTTATGTCCATTCCCTGCTGGCATCAGGACTCACTGGCTCAGTGCGAAGAGGAAGTGTCTGTGTGTGTGTGTGTGTGTGTGTGTGTGTGTTGCTCCAAGTGGCATGATGGGACCAAGTCTATGTACCCACAGTCTCTCTCTTCAGTCCCCCTCACCTTGTTTTTGACTTCCCAGTGTGCTAGTACTGGGCCCACTGAGCCATTTGGAGCAAGGCATGGAGTGAAAAGCTCCTTGTTGCACAAACCGTAACAGCAGCGGCAGAAATAGGGAAAAAAGCCTAGGGAGCAACCCTCCCTGCAACCCTCACCTACCTTGGTTCTGTGGAATTACAATCTTCCACTCTTGTGACGTTCTGGATATTAGGCTTTAGCCCTGAAATCCTAGGGAATGGGAGCATGTGACATGACAACACTAATTAAGATCTGAATGATGATACATTCAAGAATGGGGATTGTTTAAAAAAATATCCAAATGTCAATAAGAGTTGATAGTTTTTTTCCTCTGGTCCCCCCATGACATTCTAGTGACTTCAACCATCTGTAATTGCTGAGCTTCTCTCAATGTAATTTCCACTGTCTGGGGTTTATGTGGGACAAATGACTTGTCAATGAACTAGTTGAGGATTCAAATTAGCTCGGTCCTCTGGAGATAGCATTGCAGAGGTAAATATGTTGCCAGTTAATTTTGTTATATTTTACTCCCTATTTCTTGTTTAATTCAGTTCTTATAAATCAGTGGCACCCAACCTTGGGTCTCTAGTTATTCTTAGACTTCAACTCCCAGAAACCCTGGTCAGCATAGCCAGAGGTGAAGGCTTTTGGGAGTTGCAATCCAAGAACATGTG
Organism: Pogona vitticeps; assembly: GCF_051106095.1. Taxonomy (NCBI): domain Eukaryota; kingdom Metazoa; phylum Chordata; class Lepidosauria; order Squamata; family Agamidae; genus Pogona; species Pogona vitticeps. The sequence goes on along the minus strand of NC_135783.1, from coordinate 324,270,566 downwards.
GGGACCCAAGGTCAAGAACCACTGTTATAGATCCTTGTGGTTGAGATGGAAGAGAAGCTGGAATTGAAGGGTTCTATTAGCGATATTGAATATACATGTTGGAAGTACTACTGGAATATACACTGTGCTATTGCCTAGCATTCAGAGGCACTGATGTGTTTCTTTCTGAACAAAGTTCACTTTCTCAAAGTTGTGGTGGGCTTTGCCTGTAAAGGCACTCCTATCTGGCCAGTGAAAACACACTGCTCTCATCCTTAGGCCATTTGGATGAGAAAAGAGGAGAGCACAGAGTTCCTCCATTCCTTTCTGGCCTGGGGCAGTTATGGAAACTGTTTTATGCATAGGCCAGATAAATGTGAGAGTAATAAAGTGGATGGGAGTTTCCTGGTAAACAGAAAAGACCTAGCCAGCTTACACTCATTTGCCAGGAATAGGGCTTGCTGACTTCATTGACTGTACATCTGCAGTTACACTCAATTCACAGGCTCTAGTTCTCCAACTTACATCAAACATGTGGGTTGCAGAAATGCATTATCTATCTTTTACATTTAGAGACATCAGGTGATAATATGATTTGCCCAGTAACACAAAGTGCAGGGGCAGATATCCTGATTGCTACTCCAAGTGAGATGGATAATCTTGCAGAGCAGGAGAGATGCTTCTCTCTCTCTCTCTCTCTCTCTCTCTCTCTCTCTCTTGTGGAGATATGATATGTGTAGAACTCAGGAATTGTGGTAGGTTTTTTCCCCAGTTTTCCCATAAAAAAAGGATATTTTCGTGCTGGGAAATGGCATAGTGTTTCTCCCATTCATAAAGGTACGAATGATGTTTTTCTGAGGGCAGGGGGAAATCACTCTGTTGTTAGTTTTTCACATTCTGACATCTTGGTGATGTTTGCCACCTGTGTTTATTAAACTGTTTTATATATTTGTATTGCATATCATTGGTGTCTACATTACTTTATTGTGCTGCTGACATTGCATTGTTTTTCTTGTTACCTTTTATTGATATTGGTTGATCTTTCTAGATTTTATAATATTTTATTGGATCCTTGTTTTTAAATGTTTGCATAGCTGCTAGAAATTTATTGGGAGATGTCTCATCAATAAAAAAATGAAATTAATGCTTCAAGAGTTACAGACAAATCAACTGAATTATTGGTGCTGGTGACGATAATGTATGTAGGACTGTTAATATACATGTTTGTAATACAAGCAAAAGAACACCTCACATATATAACTCTTTCATCACCTAGATGTATTGAAGGCTGTAGTCCTATAATCAGGTAAGTCTTACACTCCGGTAGCCTAGTTATTTTATCCTATAAATGTCAAATTCGAAATATATACTTATTTCCAATATGGAGACAACTGTATCATAACTGCTTCACTTAGGTGTGCCTGCCGTTTTGATATTAAGGAGGAGGAGCTTATCTGGGGACAAAAGGGAGGTGATAAATGCCATTAAGCATGAACATGATAAAAACCATCGCAGTTCAAATCCAGACTTTTATGAGATAAGCACAAATGGTGGTTCCTATCCTTGGATCCCCAGATGTTCTTGGACTATAATTCTCAGAAATCTTGGCCAGTATATCTAGTGGTGAAGGCTCCTGGGAGTTTTAGTCCAGAACATCTGGGGCCTAAAGGTTGGGAAGCACTGATTTAAGGGGTTTAGCACAACATTACTTGAAAGCTACATAGGAAAGCTTTAACATTTATTTTTTGTCAACACTGAACATTTAGAATAGAACTACATTTTAGTTAAAACCCAGAATTCCTCAGCCAGCATGACCCACTAGCATGTTTTGTTATTTAAAATCAGCATAGCTGAAGAATGAGATATGAGGGGGAGCAGTAGGCTGTGGCAGGATATTTCAGGACACATGGTTTATGACACATGGTTTGTCCTTAGCCCTTTAAGTTAGTACTCTGCCCCCAGATGCAGTGGAGAATCCACTTAACTTCCACTGCAGTTGACTGCAATACATGGAAGGTGAAGACTGTCATCTTGGTGTATCCCCCAGGCTGCACAATAATTTTGGCCTTCCTCTAGTCAGTTAAGCCATGTTAGTCAGCACCTGATGCTAAAAATGACAGGAGAAGCGGATATGTTGCACTATAAAAGATGAATTATTTTACATTCTAATGAAGTTTTTTTTTTACCTAGCAAAAGAAAGCTTCTTTCCCAGCATATGGTATGGGCCAAGCTATTTCACTGTTTGTTGCTATTTAATTCATTTTAGCCACCCTTGCCAAAAGTGTCTTACAGTTTGCTTGTTCTCAATGGGAAGATAAATCGTGTTGAAAGATTTAGAGGTTGGCTTAAGCTCACTCATGGCACAACCTCTGGGTCAACATTTTATTGACTTCTAAAAATGTCTGATTTGATCCAAAATTTACTGATCACCTACTGAAGAGGCTGGGTGCCAAACAGACAAGTGGCTTCATTACAAATGGAAAACTGAAAAGCTCTCTTTTTTAAAGAGTCATTATTGTTTTCTGAACTCCATTTTATGCTATTACAGTATGTACAGAAAAACAGTGGAGCCAAACAATTCTACAGTGTCCTCTCTTTATAAACCACCTAAAGTAAAGGTTCCCCTTGACCATTTTTGTCCAGTCGTGTCCGACTCTAGGGGGCGGCGCTCATCCCACTCTTCAAGCCATAGAGCCAGCGTTTGTCCGAAGACAATCTTTCCGTGGTCACATGGCCAGTGTGATTTAGACACGGAACGCTGTTTACCTTCCCACCGAGATGGTACCTATTTATCTACTCGCATTTGCATGCTTTCGAACCGCTAGGTTGGAGGGAGCTTGGACAAGCAACAGGTGCTCACTCCGTCGCGTGGATTCGATCTTATGACTGCTTGGTCTTCGGACCCTGCAGCACAGGCTTCTGCGGTTTAGCCCACAGTGCCACCAAGTCCCACTACAAACCACCTAATGCAACCTTTTTCTTTGAAACCCTTGACAATTTTTATAAACAAAAAGCAAACTTTATATTCAGAGACTTCAATAGCCAGAGTAGTGCCTGGGGTATGCACTTGATGATAACAGCAAAGAAGCAGTGCTGAAATGGGCAGAACCCCCCCCCCCCAACTATACCTTTTTCATGATAGGAAATGTCTCCCATATTTCAATAGTGTAAGATGGTAATGTAGTTATACCCCAGACTTTATATTTGCTAGTCAGTCTATAGCCAAATAGTGCATGAAGCCTTTCTGTACCCCAATTCCAAATAAGTGGCACCAGTCCATACTATGTAAACTCATGGCAACAGTCTGACTATCAACAGTACTATTTCACAGAAGATATAATTTTTGAAAAGCCAATTGGCAGAAGTTCAGCACAACTTTGGATGGAATTATATTGAATAGTTCTCCTGCCCCAGAAGCCTATGAACAGTTAGTTAGGACTAGGAAATGTCATCCTAACTGTCCATGGCCCAAGAATGCAGACCCAACTACCTAACATTAGAAATAGCCACCCAAATGGATAAATATTTTTCACTATTTGAACAAAAGCCTTTGAGCAAAGAAACCATTTTGGCTGGGCAGCAATTAATTTCCTTGCTCTCAAAAACTAAGAGAGATAATTGGATGAAACTCATGGAAGAAGTAAACATTAAAAAGCAGTCAAAAGACATGGAGAGTACAGTGGACCTTCTACTTACGGAATTAATCCGTATTGGAACAGTGGCTGCAAGTTGAAAAGTCTGTAGGTCGAATCTCCATTGACCTACAATGCATTGAAAACTGATTAATCCCATAACCAGCGGGTTTTATTCTATTTTTGTTCCATTTTGGTTTTTTTCTGGTCTGTAAGTCAATTCTCCAGCTGCAAGTCGAATCTAAATTTTGTGGCCAGAGAAGTCTGTAAGTCGAAAAGTCTGTAAGTCGAGCCGTCTGTAAGTCGAGGGTCCACTGTATTAAAGAGGCTTAACAACTACCCAACCAAAGTTCCTATTTAACTTCTCAGTGAATCGGATGGCCCTACTCCTGGAAGACTTTGGAGTTTGATTTTTCTCACTGTGCCTCCTGGGAGAAGAGCCAGCTTGTGTAGCCATGGCAAGCTGCACAATCCCAGATTGGCCCCAGAAGAAGGGAATGGCTAGCTACTTTCTCTGGCTAGAAAAGCCTGGAAGGGTTTCCCTGAGTTAGAAGCAAGTTGATAGCACACAGTTATTATTAATTGCAGAGACATAATTCATCCCTTGCTAACAAATTTTTGAAATGCATAGGGGTTTGGGGGAATTGAACAATTTGTGGTTAGCATTCTCCACAACCCAGAAAAAACACAGATATATCATGGTTGCATCACAAAATAGGTCTTGTTCATCCCTATTCAGGGATGACCAGCATTCTAAATCTCTGAAAGCCCAGCATTGTCTTGGAAATGGAACAAACCTATTATTCCACTGTTCAGTCTACTCCTGAATAGTAGAACAATATAGAACACAGTTCTATTAACCACACACACACAAGCTTAATGCAGAGGATAACAAGATGGCACCTATTTCCTTTATATTTTTAATGCACTTACAAATTACTGGAGACAACCTGCTTTCTCTCTGCAGTATCGTGGGTTGGATTAAGGCTCTCCCTTTTGCTGGTTTACAGGACACCAGATCTTTTGAAATCGGATCTTTTCTGGGAATGATGATTTCAGTTTAGCCCTGACGTTAGTCTCTTCCACATAAGCCCTCCATGCCCATCATTATTTTTCATGAACAAACAGTCCATCTGCCAATTCAGGCCTCTCAAATTAATCAATATGAAAATGTATAATAGATCAGAAGGATATTTTGTACTTCTTAATAGGCATATGAATAGAGGCAGCCTAGTACACACCTGTCCTTAAGGTCTGGTTTAGTCAGGAGACACATCTTGTGAATGTGCAAGATTTAAATTCTGTGGTTCAAACATTAGCCATTACACACAAAAAACACTTCCCCCCCCCCTTTGACATCTTGTCTGCTGCAAAGTTTTGGAGACCTTGGAAGATTGCATGGTATTCTGTGTGCTTTCAGTCAGCCTATTAAAAAGTATTATCCTAATATGAATTATTGTGTTTTCATGTTTCTCGCACATTATTTTGGAACTGCCCTACAAATCTAAGATTCGGATTATGACCGAGAGCCAAACCAAATATTATTATATTTTGAACAGCGGAGATACAACTTGTCCTCTGGATCTTTTATAACTTCCTCTACTATAATTTCTGGCTTAAAGAACAGTGACCTATATTGGAGCTTCTTTGGCTCTTTTCTGCAGTCATAAAATGAGCAGGTGATAGGTTAGTCATATGTCTTCCTTTTGGAGGAGAGCCTCCCATTTCCAGGGCTGCTAGAGGAAATGCTCTTTTGAAACATGTCCTCCATTTGAATGGTTATCTTAACTTCTTCAATAAGATTCACTATAATTTTGTTTAAGTTATAGAAATCATTTCTAAATTTGCATGCATAGTATAATTCAGGACTGTTTTATACAATTGCAGGCTTAAAAAATTAAAATAAAAAAACAATTAAAGAAGACAAAAACATAGTGATATATTAAAGACTAACTTATATTTTTACAGTCCTGGGGGACTGCAGTCCAGGGAGAGTCCCCTGCAAGGAGAACAAACCTATCAATTTTAAAGGAAATCAACCCTGAGTACTCACTGGAAGGACAGTTCCTGAAGCTGAGGCTCCAATACTTTGGCCATCTCATGAGAAGAGAGGACTCCCTGGAAAAGACCTTAATGTTGGGAAAGTGTGAAGGCAAGAGGAGAAGGGGACGACAGAGGATGAGATGGTTGGACAGTGTCACCGAAGCAACCAACATGAATCTGACCCAACTCCGGGAAGCAGTGGAAGATAGGAGGGCCTGGTGTGCTCTGGTCCATGGGGTCACGAAAAACCGGACATGACTAAATGACTAAATGACAAATTTATATTTTATTGTGAGCTTTCGAAAACAAGTCCACTTCATCAGACATATGAGAGAGTTATAACATGGCTAATATTTATTTATTAATAATATTTATACATGACATGACATAATAATATTTATACATGACATGACATAGGTTGTGGTTGGTTGGTTGGTTGGCTAGCTGGCTGGCTGGCTGGTAAGAAAGTCAGTGAGCATTTAACAGTGGGGTGATAGCCTTGTTGATATATAGGTATATTTCATTGAAGCCTATGCTGTAAAGGACATAATAACTTCTGTCAGGAATAACTGTATTATTATACTGAGGAGACTGGCTTTTTACAGTTGCTAATGACCTTTTCTTTATAGGAGGTTGTCTGGGTAATTCAAACATCACAATTATGTTTTATACAAATGAATATTCTCTTCAAGTCTCCCCCATCTCACCTCCAGTAAGTTGATGGCATGAAAAAAGAAGGCTGAGCTTAGGCAAAAGTATCCACTAAAGCTGAATCAAGGTCCATATGAAACAGGAAAGTGTAACACTCCATACCATCACTCAATGAGTTGAAAAACTTGAGGTGATCCTACATTTAGGAGCTACAATGACTGAGACAGCAATACAGTTTCATGACTTGCACCATGTTATGATGCTTTAAGAGGCAGATCCAGAAATCCTCAGTAGTAGCACGCCTTGTAGAAAGAACAAAAAAGGGTGGTTATCCATTTGAGGCAGAAAGTAGGAAGAGTTTGGGGTCTGTAGATATCCGAGTATGATGTTGTTTCTCATAATTACAACAATAGGAAGTAGAAATATTTGGGCAGAGTTCAAAAGTGTCCAACTTCAGTATCCAATGTCAATAGAAATGGGGCATTTATCTCTTCTCTGTAAGCCTCTGTGTTGCCTATGAGGGTTTTTCCTCCCAACTCTGCAGACTGCAAGGGTGGGAATGGGGGCCAGCAGGAGAGAGAGGTTTACTACTTCAGACAGATCAAGTGAGATACATTAGGTCGCAGCCTCTTGATTAACAAAACGAGGATAAAGAAGTCCAAGCATTTCCTAAAGCATTTAAGACAGACAGACAATGGGGCCAAGACTTACTGTCTTCAGTAGCGTTTCAACACTCTGGCCTCCATTTTCCTTTCAAATTGTATATGTTGCCATCTGTGTACTTAATTTGCTTCGAAGCATTCTTAACCTTGGCTTTTTCTATAAGAAGTTGGCAAAGATCAATGGATCTTTAATTGCTTCAAGGCCTCATTATTTGGAATATTTGGTACATTGATTCAGAGCGGTAGGTTCAACCTTATTATTATTATTTTTATTTTTATTTTTATTTTTATTTTTATTATTATTATTATTATTATTATTATTATTATTATTATTATTATTATTATTATTATTATTATTATTATTATTATTATTATTATTATTATTATTATTATTATTATTATTATTATTATTATTATTATTATTATTATTAAAGTAGTTACTAATTTTTTTAAATACATGCTATTTAAAATTTAATGAGGCTGAACATTTAGCCGTTCAGTGCCTAAACAATGTAAGGAGATCATTCTGGCTTTTTAAAATAAACCACTGCAAAAGAGTAATGGCAGTACAGATGATATTTTATTACTTCTTCGGCACCACAAGTGAGTTCACTGCTAAGCAAACTCTGTTGCCACCACTGAGATGGTTCCCAGGCTTAAATTTAGACATGTGGTTAAGTAGCTTGCTGAATTGGAGCTATTTGTGTTGATGTTATTAAACAGATCCAATTTTGTGGAAGATCAGCGCCACTTTTAATTTCATTTTTTGCTATTAAAATAAACCTATTTAGGGCCATATAGTAAGAAAAAAAATGTAACCTCTGCTGTTTTATTTTGGAAGAAAAAGGCAACGCTTGCTTTGAATCATCGTCAGGAACTAAATTGCTGGATTCCAAGACACCTTTCAACCTCAAAAATTATTGAAATGCTGGTCATTTAAAAGGAAAATTGAGGAAGAGTTTAAGCGGAGCATAGACAAAGGGATCATTGTCCAGGCATGAAAACATGAGTTTTAAACACGCATAATTATCTGTACAACAGGTTGCATGATGAATTACAAATGACTGGGGTTGCAGGTCACAGAAGAATCAGATTAACACTACCAGAATACTCTAGTATTGTTTGTGCGTTGCCATTGCATTAATTAAAGATGCACTACCAGGCTATAGCTAATATTTTTATTTCGTGAATGAAGCCAGTGTTAAATCTTATGATTGGTCCACAGTGGAGACAAGGTCTCTTTTTCTTTTTGCTCATCATGGGACTATATCCAGCATATTTCAGACAACCTTAGTAGAGTTTGTGGTGTCTAGGCATGGAGAAAGAATGGCATGAGGCCTGGATAGCTTACAGTAATATATTCTTACCTTTAAAATTGTACAACTGGTGTGATATTAATTAGTGAAACCTACATCAGCATCATAATTTCATTTTAAGATGTGTGTTGCCACAGGTTACTGATGTTTCACAGTGCTTCTGACATTACTTTTTAATGGAGCAGGCAGCTTTTGCAATTAAACTGCTGCTCCTTCTGACACTAATGACACTCTTGTTTGTGGTGCTTATTTTTCTTAAGCACCACATTTCATCTTTGGGCATGCAAAACACATGGCTCTTTGTAGTTTTCTAAAACTACAAGGAGCTGTGTGCTTTGCCTGTCCAAAGAGGTAGCCGTGTTAACTAAAAAAAGAAAAAAAAGAAGATAAAAATGTTGTTGAATTGTAGATTAACTCCTATATTTTACTGTACAAGTCTACTTCCTTAGGCATTAGAGTTTCTGTTTTTGTCTTCTTTATTTTCCATTTATTTTTTTAATTGTTTTTACCTGATGTGCTTCTTTGTGGCTTCCCAAAACAATGGAAGCCATTAAAAAAACTACCCCCCCCCCAAAAAAAAGAACCGTTCACAATACTTTCCCACCAAATTATTAAATATGGGCAAGCTTTTGAGTTCCACAGAACTCTTCAGTCTGGGCCATGGAGAGCTTAGAGAGAGGGCAGGAACAAATAGGGAAGCCAACAATTGTCTTGGCATTGTCCACCCTTGCTTTTGGATTTGGTACAAGGACCACAACACTTTTTCCTTCTTATTATTATTTTAAAAGTTTTTTTTTTAAAAAATTGAAAAGGCCTTGATACATTTACAGTAACGGCATCCTCCTAAATTCCTTCCCGATTTTATAGGTGGTGGTACATGATATAAACCTTTTGTGGTTGTGTTCTACCACCTCTCTTTTTAGGTCATGGAAACATAATAAGGCTTGTATCTTAGACATAACACACAAACCCAATAAAGGGTGTATCCAACCTGAGGAAGACATCATAGACAGAATTTATATGTCCTCTCATCTACTCCAGAGGGGTGGAGAACAAATTTGGACAAATATGTGAAGAGCTGAAGAAGGGAGGTGAAGACCAGAAGTCTTGTCACATCAGTGGGAGTTTGCTTGCATGTTACTCTTTGTACTTCTCAGCCTGCAAAGAACTCTGACCAATTATCCTAGACATTTAGAAATACATCTTTCCCCTCTCTGTTCATTCAGACTATTTATTTCTGAATGCCAAGAGTTGTGAGCTTTTGCACCGACTTAGCCATATCAGAGTGATTTGATGGCTTTTCTCTTTTTACAGCATGAGATGTTCAGCTAGAAGATATTCCACAGAGTCAGGATCTATGTTCTTCAGACATAACCCCAATATCATTTTTGGATAGAAAGATAGTCTCATTTTATTGCCACATGGCCCATAATAGCCTGGAGAAATGGGTTTTGCTCCAGATTATATTAATATTTATTATTACTTCTTTCCAGAAAGATGGTGTGACAACACAGGTCCCAAAGACGTAGAAGAGCTTAGGCGGTGGTGCTCTACATATTGTCTAGCAGTCAGCATCTGTTGGAGATCTCTTCAGTGGCCCAGTCACTTTAACAAGTATTTTTTTGTTATTGTTGTTGTTGGATGAGCCTCAAACAAAGATCTAAGGTGGAGGTCTTTATAGCTGCCAAAGCAGCTTTCCATTGTGATGGCTTTAATTTTGATTTAAGCTTCCTATTCCACTGAGTCCAAATGAACTCCATGTCTGGCTGCAGTTCTTTTTAAACAATAGCGTAAAGAATCCTATTGATTTATGACAAGCTGCAAAGTCCAGTAGCATTAGGACTACATGGGACCCTGTAGCCGTTGTTGTGTCTAGGCTAAATTTGGAGACTGGCTTCTTCTTTAACCAAATTGTGTACTTCATTTTGTGGCCCAAGAACAGTAGCTGAGATTCATCTTGAATGATAAAGTGGCACATGCTTTCCAGTTTACAGGTTTGTAACCTATTAATATGGGCTGGTTTCCCCATGAAAGTTTCCTATAGGCATGAAAGTGGGTCATCCTAAAGCTGTTGTGCCATTTCCTTCTTATGCCTGTCTTGTGTCCCCGATAATAGACAATTAGTTTGTCCAGATTTTGTGGTGTTTTGATACCCAAGATGCCCATTCCCACAATAGTGATACACTAAGGCCTCCAGCGGTATCCATTGGCTGTCCTCAGCTGTCTTGTCTGCCTTCAGGGCTGGGCTTCAGCTGCGTGGTAGGTGTCATGGTTACAGCTGCCTGGTCTTAACCTGACATCGGAAGTCTCAAGAAATTACTATGCTTCTCCAGGTCACTGGATAAAAAGATAAATCTGAGGAAGAACAGAGAGAGAGAGGTTGGCTACATGGGAGTTTTATCACATTTTGTAGTCCCCTGCTGGAACATTTGGGATTGTTCTAAAAAAACATTAATTACACCACTTTTGGTAGAGCATTCTAAACCATTCCTGCTGAAGATCAAGTCATACCAGATTGGTCTGGGGTTAGAGACTACTGTTTAATTTGAAGAATTAAGCATTGGTCCAGATAAACACATTCTCTTGATGTGCAATCGTCTAGATCGCTCCAGTGTCAATTTGCTGGTATCATGAAGTGGCTTAATAAGCAAGCCGCTTCTAGAGAGTGGCAAATGAATCACTTGTCTGTCCTGGCAGAGGGCAAAGGAAGTGAAAAAAAATCTTTTTTTTTTCTGTTTGACTATCAATGATATGCTATGTTCATTTTTTTAATGTAAAAATGTATTTTCTTTGCTTTCCTGGGTTTCCATCCTCCCTTTATATAATTTACAAAAATGGGTAGCCATTTTTGTCTTCTGTAGTAAAAACAACACCGTGTTTTGGCACTCAAAAGACCAATGTATTTTATTTGGTATAAACTTTCAAGTACTGCACTCTGTTTGTCAACTGGCTTTTTGATGCAGAGAATTTGTTTTTAATATAGACCAATAATGATCAGGGCTCCAGTAGTTTGAAGTGGGACGATCTATTCAGTTCCCTTGGCATTCTGCAATCGACTTATACCATAGGCATAGAAGAGGTCTATGGGTTCAGGAGTGTCAGTTCTTGGCCTGTTTCTAAGTGTAACACATTACACATTTCCACTTCCTAGTGAAACTTGGCAGGTTTTTTTTTTTTTTTTTTTTTTTTTGGTGGAAGGAAATAGTACACTAATTACCAAAGTGCAGATAGCTTGCTTTGAGGGTGTGTGTAAGTTGAGAAGGGCAAAGTAGAAGCTTTCAAACAAGTGCACAGTTCAGTCTTCATTGCCAGTGAATGAAAACAAATGTTCTTGATCATTGTAACAATTGATGAAATATGTAAAACAGAAACACACACACACACACACACACACACACACACACACACACAGAGAGAGAGAGAGAGAGAGAGAGAGAGAGAGAGAGAGAGAGAGAGAGAGAGAGAGATTTGAATTTATGGCAAACCCTTGAAAAAGATTTCTATAACTCTAAACTGCTAAACATGTTTGGATTTGGATACACAAGTACAATTAAATGAGGTGGAGTTTGTGCCTTAAAAAAAGATATATTTTTTCTTTTATCTCAGCAGTTTATTCATTCGTTCATGTCATTTTTCCCTGGAGTGGCTTAACACATTTTTTTTCACAGCTGGAGCCCAAATATATGTAATGAGAGACAGCCATGTTTGTCTAATGTCGTTCGCCCCCTCCATCTGTAAAACAGTGTGTGTGACAAATGAGGAAGACTAATTTTCAGAACAGAAAAGTTCATGTGAATGAGGGAAATTGAACACACCCCCTTTAACCTTACTGCATAGTGTACATTATGTCTGGTTTCTCTCCCCAATCCACATCACTACAAAGTAAGACATGCAGTTTCCTTCATCAATGCATACCATTTGTTGTAAACATTAGATTCTCCTCAAATCCAAGTGGACTAGGCTGAAAAACTCTGGCCCGGCGTTCCTTCATCTCTAGTTGTTGCAGAGTAACAATCCAATCTTTCAGTCAGGAACATCAAAGAGGCACTGAGTTCTGCCTAAGACAGGGCTTATAATTTTTTCTACTCCAAACAGAAATGTGACATTAAAATATAGCCATGTATATATTTCCACATTTTTCTATGTGGAAAACACACTGGACTGATGTCCTCTGGGCCTAGGTGATCTCACTGGGGAATATATTGTCAACATAAATTGATATTCCATTTTGGTATCTTTGACTAAAGACTCAGAACGACCAAAGTTCATGTCAGAAATCTCTGACTTCAGGTATCATAGCTCAACCTGCTACTAAATGCTCATGCCCGATGATATGGCCAGTGAGAACTAAGGAGATAGCACATAAAATATCTACTCCATTTAAAAAAACTATTCATTCATTCATTCATTCATTCATTCATTCATTCATTCATAAGCCACCCAGAGTGGTCGACCAGACCAGATGGGCGGGATATAAATAAATAAATAAATAAATAAATAAATAAATAAATAAATAAATAAATAAATAAATAAATAAATTCATTTAATTTCATTTTTTTCCTTGCCTTTATCTCTTGCAGGACCCAGTGTGTTTTAGAATATAAATCTAAAAAACTAAAAGGAGCTAAAGATCACATTAAAATCAACACTACATGGATACCATGTAAAAACTATTTTAAAGTAATAATAACAAAAAGCACAAGAACATCCACCATTAAAAGATCCTTCCTCATCAGTTGACCAGTGGTCAAATGCCTGTCTAAATAAGAATGTCTTTGTCTACTGGTGAAAGGACAACAGAGAGGGAGCCAGCCTGGCCTCCCCTGGGAAGGAGTTCCATAGCCTGGGAGCAAACACCAAAAAGTCCGACCGAATGAGATGTGAGGATGGTGGGACAGGAAACATTTAGAGTGAATTATGATAGAACATGCATGGCATACTGTAGATGTTGCAGGATGAGTTTTCAAGTATCTCTTTCGACATATGCAATAGATTTTGTTGTATCCTTGATCTTATCTGAGGAACCTCTCTCACTTCCATCAATACTTACAAAGAAGCCTTCCTGGTTTTTAAATTAATTTTTTCTTTAGGGAAACTGCCTTATTAAAAAACATTGGGCTGGGCAGGGTGGTTAGTTTTTGTTCCAAAATCGGGTCTGACTCACACAGGTGTGTTTCATTGCCAGGTTTGTTAATCTGAATATTTGCTGAGAGAAATTTGGTTCCTTCGCACATATAGCTGGAGATTGTTAGTCAGAGGGACTCCTGCAACCCCCATCTGCTACACATGTATTATGCAGGTTGGTTGCCTGGCTTTCTTTGGAAGGAGAGAATGTAGCAGGTCTGGAAAGATCTAAGCTGATCGCTTTTAAAAGTCCAGTGAAAGAAGGACAGCAAAGTCTGTAGTAAACTACAAGCTTTGTTCGTGCACTGTTTCCTTCATTACAAGTTGAGATGTTTTATCTATAAAAGTGGTGGATCTGGTCTTCAGGAGAGGATTCCCTAGAAGTGAAATGTCACGGGGGGGGGGGAGGGAGATATTCCAGATTCCCACTTTTCCCCTATTCATTTTATGTGGACTTTCTTCCACAAACCTAAGCCCTTGACAGTAATTGTCTTCATCATTCTTAGAACTAGAGGCTGTTTTCTTGTTGCTTCAGTATTCTACCCAATAAGACAGTCATAAAGTCGGAAGTCTCAGTCTAGGCAGATTGGCAGCAGAATCCTGGCATTTGACCCTCTTTACACCTGTAGCATGCCAGGAAAAAAGAAGACAAGCTCTACTTTATTTGCTGTCTTTCACTGTTTCTGCCTCCACTACCGGTGGTCAGAAGGGGCTAATAGTACAGCTATTAGCTCAACAGAGGTAGAACCAGATATGGGAAACGCTACTGGGTTAGAAGTTGGAGTGGTATTCTTAATTAGAGTCCCAATCTAAAATAAGCAGTGTATCCCAGGCTTTAAAAGCTTAATTCCTGAGTTATGTTACATTGCTCAATTTCATGTTTGCATCCAGAGTTCTTGCCTGTACCTGCTCCCTGTCTAGATTATCAACTTGTCTCCTTCCGCACTGTACCATGTGGATTCATAATGGTGTCTCAGAAGCATTCTGTTTTCCCATGTGTCCAGCTTCCTAATACTGTGTAGCTCATGTCTATATGAATATCTGTGGTAGGTGCTTACTACATAAATATTTATTTATTTATTTGAAATATTTTTTTGCTCCACCTTTCTCCTTAAAAAGGACCCAAGGTGACTTACATCATTAAAAGACAATATTTAAAGATAAAAACAGTAAGTATACTAAGTCTAAAAAAGATTCTTTTAAAAAAAAAAATACCATGGCAGGAAATGGTAAGCCAAAGCAATATTAAAAACACATTCAAAGCAGAAGGGACAACAATCCATGTACAAATCCCACTATGGCAACCCATCACCAAGGGAAAGCTTGCCTGAAGAGAAAGGTCTGTGTCTGCTTTTGGGAGAACAACAAAGATGGGAGCAGACTGGCCTCCTTTGGAAAGGAATTCCAAAGTCTGGGACCTACCCTGGATCCGTTTCAGTCAAGATTCAGGCTCTGCCATGGTACAGAAATGGCACTGGTCGCCCTGCTAGATGACCTATTGAGAGAGGCCGACAGGGGCAATATGTCCTTGTTGGTTCTCCTCGACATCTCAGCCGCCTTTGATACCGTCGACCACGGTATCCTCCTGGTGAGGCTCTCCGAGTTGGGGATCGGTGGTCTTGCGCTTGCCTAGCTCTGGTCCTTCTTGGAGGACTGTTCTCAGAGAGTCCAGATTGGGGGGAATGTATTGGCCCCATGGCTCCTCAATTCTGGGGTCCTGCGGGGCTTGATCATCTCTCCAATGCTGTTTAATATCTACATGAGGCCGCTGGGTGGGGTTGTCTGGAGATGTTATCTACATCTCCTTTTTCCCATCAGCAGTCGATGCTGTTATGTCCCTTGAGAGCTGCCTGGGGGCTGTTCTGCAGTAGATGCAGGAAAATGGGCCGAGGTTGAACCCGGACAAGACAGAAGTCTTGAGGTTGGGCGCTCCTATCACCTGTGGTTTGGGAAGCTCCTTCTCTTTTGGGGGAGTAACTCTCACCACAAAGAGTGTGGTCCACAGCTTGGGGGTTCATCTGGATCCGGCGCTCACCATGGAATCCCAGGTAACGTATGTGCTTCGCACCACCCATTTACATCTTTGGCAGATTGCCGAGCTGCATTCCTATCTTGATGTTGGGGCACTCATCACACTTGTTCATGCACTCGTAGTCTTGAGATTAGACTACTGCAATGCACTCTATGGATGGATGCAGAAAGTTCAAATGGTCCAGAACATGGCAGCCAAATTACTAACTGGAGTGAAAAAATATCATCATATTTCCCCCACTCTTGCTGCCTTACACTGGTTACCCATTAAATTCCGCATTGATTTCAAGGTTGTAATGATTACATATAAAACCCTAAATGGTTTAGGACCTCAATACGTGTCGGAGCACCTTCTTCTATCTAGTTCTACCCATGTCATTCATTCTAACCAGACTGGCTGGCTGACGGGCTTAAGTCTGAGAGAGGCCCGGAAGGAAAAAACTAGAAACTGGGCCTCTCAGTAGTGGCCCCTTGCCTTTGGAACGTCCTCCCCTTTGAGATCTGTCTGGTCCCCTCACTGGGAGTTTTTAACAGTAAACTGAAGACCTGCTCTTCAGGCAGGCCTTCGCTCCTGCCACTACTTAATTTTTTCCTCTGTTTTTTTTGGCTTGTTTTTGTCTTTTTATTGATGATTTTAATTTTATTGCCTTTTTGGACTGTAAACTGCCCAGAGTAGATTTGTCTAGATGGGCGGAATAAAAGTCAAATAAATAAATAAATAAGATAAATACCATAGAGAAAGCCCTCTCCCATGTCCTCAACAAATGCACCAGCGAAGGTGGTGGGATCTAGAGATCCTGTTGATCCAAACACCTGAGCAGGCTCATAATCGGAGACATAATTTGAGATAGCTTGGATCCAAGCTATTTAGGGCTTTATAGGTTAGAACCAGCACATTGAATTGTGTCCAGAAATGGATGCTTGTACCGGGGGGGATGTTATGTGTTCCCTGTAACCAGCCCCAATCAACCATCTGGCTTCAAAACTATGCCCCTGTTCTGGAAATGTTGGCATGGTATTGCAACTGTGGATATGGTACACATACAAGTACATTAACATTAATACTGAGGATTCTAAGTTTGGCTGTCAAATCCAGACTGTGTCCATCTAAGCCATATTTCATCCACAGTGAATCTGTTAAGAATAGAGGCCTCCTCCAGAAACACTAGAAAGAGGTATACTGTATTGTGGATGTTGGTCTTTAACTATGCAAAACCAGAATAGTAACCAGAGTCATGAGACTGGCAAGCAAGAGAGACAAGGAGGGGAAAGCATATAACTGCATCGCTGCAATTCTAAATCAGTCTAACTCTAAGCCATGGAATAACTGAATGGACGTAGAACAACTAAATGTTCTAAGTTCATCCCCTGTGTGAAAGAACAACTAATCATCATCACCATCATCATCAATTCTAAAAGGTAGCATTGCTAATGGCATGCAACCTTCAAATGCAGGATGGGTAGAAACAAAGCAGACAAAAATTGCCTTTTGAATGGTCTCTCCCTAAATTTCCCAGGCAATATGAGAAACTCTCCCAAACTCTCCCAGGAATGAGAATTTAGGATACCAGGTCAGACTATTTAGAGAGTTTGCTCTGATCTGTATCATGTCAAACTGTTTGTTAGTCTAACCTAATATCATCTGCTCTAACTGGCAGCAGTTTCTCAGGGTCACAGGCAAAGGTCTTTCCCATTAGATATTGCTTGATCCATTTTGACTGGAGATGGCAGGGTCTGATTCCAGATCTTTTGCACAAAGAGTGTGTCCTGTGCCACTGGATTTTGATCCTTCTCTGTGATTAAAAGACTCTTCCCACTGGATACTTTGGATATATTATTACTAGCTCTAATTCCTCCATCTTCAGTTCTTATTGCAGCCTATATCTTCTCACTGAAGGACTAAAAAAGACAATTGTGAGGGGAAGGAATCCATGGAACCATTTGACCATATCACATTGAATAGGTACTTTATTTAAAAAATGCTTCCTTGGTGAAACCTTACTGTACTTTAAAGGAAACAAAATAGCAGCAGAAGGATAAGGTCCAGCATAACATATTCCAATATTATGATGACTGAATCAGATGACCAGTCAAAATTCCAATTGCTTTACATATAAAAGCATGGCTTGGTCAAGAATCAATACCAATCAGAAGCAAAGGTGAAAATCAAAAGGGTTTTTCTAGTGGAGCATGCATCATACCAATTTCTGTGATGGGTACTGGCAAATTGTTGAGGTTAAGTGCTAAAATTGGCTAAACAGTCCCTATTGTGAATTGGAAATTACTCTGAGAGTTGTTTGGACACCTATGTGTGGATTGAGAATATCAGTGTTTTCCTTAAAGTAAAGTTATGCCAAATGCTTGAGGTGAGTAATTGTCTGGATTAATCCCAAGAAACACTAGCATTATACCTGCAATTCCTCATGTCTCGCCAAAGGTATCAAGAACACAGATGAACAAATTCCATAACATGAATTTCTGGCAGTAACATAGGCACCTGCATATTTGAACTGCAGCAATATCTTAGACTCTTGTGTATTCGCTTGTTTATTTAAATGTTTAACTTCTACCTTCCTGGAGTCTTTGGATAGCAATGTTTAACAACATACCTTTAAAACCAGTAAAATAATTTTCTCTGTGTGAGAGAGACTAATGCCTTAATAGATTTTAAATTACTCCATATCTGCTGAACCATGGCTATTAAAACATAGTCTCAACGAGAGACTGCGATTCTGCTATAAGCAAATATTTCCTGGAGATTCAAATTCTGTGGTTGTGTGCTCCAAGGAACATCCCCCTACATACCCTCATGATTGGACACCAAGATGGTATAGTAAAAGGGATCAGTAGATTTCAAGATCAGAAAAGGGAGGTAAAGGAAGGAAGGTTACATCTATGCGTTTTCCCCATAGTTGTTTCCTCAGACACCATCGTCCTCCCAACCACCACAGCCAATGATCAGATATGATGAGACGTGTAGTACAACAGAAGGGGACCCATGACAGGGA
Organism: Pogona vitticeps; assembly: GCF_051106095.1. Classification (NCBI taxonomy): domain Eukaryota; kingdom Metazoa; phylum Chordata; class Lepidosauria; order Squamata; family Agamidae; genus Pogona; species Pogona vitticeps. Next base: position 324,252,120 of record NC_135783.1, on the reverse strand, counting down.
AAGTCTTCTCTACATTATGTAGAATTCAATAAATATTGCCATATATTTTTCTCAACAGAGACCTATCTGCATAGATAATTCTGAAGGCCCAGAGGCTGTTGTGAGCAACATTCTGTGCATTCATGTAGAGATTTGTAGAGAAAAGCCATTTGTTAATTGAACCCAAGTATTATGCGATAATTTGCTCTTTGTGAATCACTGCGCAAGGCACAGTAATCTTGACTTCTCTCATCATTTATGTTTCTCGTTTGTTTATCTAAAACAGCCTGACGCCTATGTTCATAACGACCTGACCTGTTTGCTATTTTTCCCCCTTGGTATGGCTCACTGGCCTTTAATAGCACTGTGTCACCCAGGAATCAAGAAGGGACAGCTTTCTCCACCATGCTAGTAGAAACTTTACTTGCAAAACCTTTGTCAAAGTTCCGCTAAAGAAGGCATAGAAGCCAGGCCAGTAAAAGGGTATAACCAATACAGTAGTAACCCTTACGTTCAGAATAATTCAGTTCATTTAAATTCCTGGTTGCAAGTGCATCCTGTATATATCCATCAGGTTGTTTCCTCAACTGTAGCCATGATCAAGGTCTCTGAAGATAAGCCAGATGGGTCTTTGGGCCCAGTGAATTCGTTTTCTTATTTGGCTGGAGACAACTGAGTGTCACATCTTGTCCAGCCATGTAAAGAACCTGAAGGATAGGGGTGAGGTAATACTAAGTGTTCAGATGCTTCTGTATGCTTCTTAGTGAAATTAGTGCAGGGCTAACAAGTTCGAAAGGCACATGAATAATTATTATTCATATCTGCTGGTCTTTTGCTCTCAACCTCTTGTAGTGCCAAGTGTGACCTCTAGAGGAGGGAGCATGTCATTGTCGGCTGCAAGGTTTTCATCCTGGCAAATGGGGCTGGTTATGTACCTCTTGTTCTCTCCCATCCCCCACTGCAGACCAGCACTGGTAGGAAGAATAAGCAGAAGAGGAAAAGCAGGCAGCTAAAGCCTGTCATAATCAAACTGGAGATAACTGTTTGTAAGAAATATTTGGTAGAAACTGGGAGATGTGCAATCAGATGGAGGGCAGCCTGTCGTTTCACGTTGGGTAACACCTTGTCCTGCAATAAAATACATATTTGGTTTCCCATTATGAAAATCCATGTACAGTATATGTTTATTTAAAACAATAAGCCACATTACTAGCTCTGTGAACTTTCAAAGCAACTAAAGGTATGTGTGTGTTTTAGAAGCGTGTGTGTCTTCATAGCAGAATATTATTTGAATACAACATAAAAAAGCAGGAAAGTTGGATATTAATTTATCTCTTTGCTTAAAGTTTTTAGATATAAGGAGGGAGCCAGACTGACCTCCCTCGGGAGAGAGTTGCACAGTTGATGTTGTTTTTGTAGAAAATGGTTTATGTTATTTATTTATTTATTGTTATTAAAAAGTATAGTATAGGAGGTTCTCCTCCTATATTCACCATCTTAGCCTCTTGAGATGATGGGGCATGCAATAGGGCCTCTGTTGAAGATCTCAGATTCTGGCCAGGCTTGTACTGGGTGGTGGTGGGGTTTTACAGATATTATAGCCCCAAGCTGTTTAGAGTTTTACAAATCAAAACATGTACCAATTGGTCCTTCACTGACTAAAGTAAATTCCACAATGAAAAGACTTCACCACCATCTGCTGAGCTCCCAACAGCAGACATTCATAATATTTCTGGCATGAGAGAGAACATTTTACACCCTAGCAGACAATTTGGTTGTAGTGGTGATGGTAGTAGTACTATTGTTGTTGTTGTTAAAATGTTTTTCTCCTTAAAAGGACCCAAGGCAAGTTAATTATAAAATAATAATTTTGTGTGTGTATGTGCTGTGTATAATTTAATTATAGTTACTTCAGCTGTGTTTTAAAGCTGCAGTTAACAGATATCAGGCAGTACACTAGTGGCATGGAAAGATTAAAACATGCTGCAGGTATAATGCAGTTAAACAACATAATTGTTAAACAAATCAGAAGCATATAAACAGCAAATATCACCCTCCACTTTTCCCAGAACTGAATCCGAGGATGGCCATATTTCTCAACTCTATGTCACAGCTTTGCAGAGCAACATTTCTGAGAATATAGTGTCTCTGCTGAAAGTACAGTTTGTACAATGTCTCTGTCTCAGTCAACTTGTTACCTGTTCCAGAGGTGAAAGAAAGAGTCATTGTGGTATCGCACAGTAGACAGGATACAATTTCAGGGTTCTGGATTCTTATCTCAATCGAGTCTTAGAATCAGAGACATAATAAAAAGGGAATGAAATCTACTTCTTGAAGTCACCCAGAATGGGAGAAGCAACTTTATTCCCTACTTAATGGTGTTCCTCAGGTCACAAGTACACACGTTTCCTCTTCTAGATGAATAAATAATGGTGTTTACCCTACTACTCACTTCTGCAGATGTTCATGATGTACAGGCTGTGCACTTTCTCCTTGTGTTAGAAGTGGAAGACGTTTCATTGGTCTTGACTGCCTGTTCTTGAGCTGTTTCTGTATGTCATATTCTAGCATGACCAAAGAAATGGATTCCAAGGTTGAGTTATGCAGAAAAAAAGAGCAGGCTTGATTCATGCCACCCTCCTTCTCCCAGTATATTGTGTTGGACAAAGTCACTGACCTGCCTTTGGGGAGAATGATAGGGAAAGGTGAAAACTGTTCTTTCAGTGAATTACCAGGGACAGATTTGGACACCATTAAACTAAAGTCAAAACCTGTTTGACACAATGACATTGCATTGTGCCTTCTCCCTGTAATTTCTGCTATACCAACAGTCCTTTATACATGTGCCAATTTGAATATGACAGAATGCAAATTGCATGCTATGATTCAGAGGAGGATAAAATGCGCTTGGGAAGAAAATCAAAATAGGTTGATGAGATCCAATTCCTTAACAAACTCAATTATCTCCCATACAATCTCTTGATTCTTTTTGCAGCTGAAAAATAAATATCCTGACAGAACCACAGGGTATTCTTCCTCCCTCCCTCCCTTCTGATGGGTTTCCACACTTTCAGGTAATAAACAAGGACGAGTTCCTCACTTTGACTGGATTCCCAGCTGTCCTTTGACGGGGCAACAGAAGATCCGTGCAAGTCTTGCATTATTATCTCCTGTCATTGTGTGCCACCTTTCATCCAGGGTGCTCAAGGGAGGTTATTCACCATTGCTCTTCTTCACAATCTTCACAAAAGATTAGAGTAAGAGAAAGTGATCGGCCCAACGCCAGCCACAGATTTTCATGGTTCACTGTGGATTTGGACCTGAGTCTTTCTCCCTAGTTGTGTTTGTTTGTTTGTTCATTCGTTCATTCGTTCATTCGTTCATTCGTTCATTTATTTATTTATTTATTTATTTATTTATTTATTTATTTATTTAATACCCTGCCCATCTAGACTGAAGTCTACTCCGGGCGACTCGTAATCAATCACATTAATTTAGGAATGAGGAACATGGGGCCCTCCAATTATTAGACTGCAACACTTACCTTCCATCATAATTTCTGGACAGAGGATTGTAAAACAGCATTTGGACAGCCACAGCTGTCCTCTAACCACTAAACCACATGGTTTTTATGGTCTCAGTAGGTGATCAGAGGTGTTTCCTGAAGCTGCCCATGTAAGACTAGTGAAATGAACATCCTCCATAGTGTTACATTAATGGTTAATCCTGAGGCAAAGATCAGCTTTACTCTCTTGAGAACACAGAAAATGAGGACAACAGGAAGGGGCTTAAAACCCAGGACTCATTGGTTGCTGGCCTTGTGAATAGTTTCCTCAAACATGCTGGCCAGTCAGTATTCACATAAGGTTTGCATAATCTGCTGTGGGTAATTGCAGCTAATTGATGAGATCCTGAGGTACATTTTGGTAGTGAAGTCTGGCATAACAAAGCGCATAACAGAGATATGCCCTGGCGCTTTTTAGTTAGTTGTAATAAACCATGCCAAGTTATTGAGCCTGCTACCTGGGATTGGCTCCAGATTGCAAGCAGAGTTTTGGCTGCAGTACTGCAGTTTAACCATTGCACCACGAGGCTTTATGTTTGTTTGTCTACAATAAGTTGTTTCTGCCGTTGAGTCACATCTGATCACAGCGAACTTAGTCTCAAAGACAGGAACATACTGTAGTGTTAATGATTTTATGGACAATTCCAAGAAGTGGAAAAGAGTTTAGCTCAGAATATATTTCTGAGGAAGAAGAATCCAAGTTTCATTTTATACGGCATGTACTCTTAACATGTTGCTGTTTTGAAAATATAATTTTTAAGAAGAGGCCTCTTTGGGGGTAATTGTCTGAAATGAAAGTGAGATAATGAGATAGGTTTATCCTGTTCCTTGCCCTTTTGAGTGTCCTATCTACAGGAAAATCCTGTAATCATGCAGCTCTAAATATAGTTGAAAGTTCTAGCTAAACTTGTCCCACTGGATGCATTGTTGAATGGTAAATCAACACCTGTGTCAATCATAGTGATTCAGTGGGGCTACTCTAATTGGGATTAACAGCTGGATTTGTATGTGAGTCAGCTGTGAAGGTAGACAGGTGGGACTGTTATTTAATAATCACTTCGCTTTATGTTCGTTCCAAGTAGTGCTCTAGATTCAAATTCTGACTTCATAGTGGCTATAGATAGCTCACTGCCTGTCAGTGTCATTTCCCCAATCTGTAAAATAGGCACAGGTAATGATTCACTTATATACCCATGCACATATAATAATACAGTATAACTATTGGCCCTGAGTTGGGGATGGGCCAGGGGCTACTCATAGACCAGACATATGGGTAGCTCCCCTCAAAAACCCCAATAGATACTTAACAAATCAGTGAGACTCCTTGTAGCTTTATTATTGAGATGTCTGAACCACCAACTTTGTATCAGCTCTGAATTCCGAACTCTGTGTTTCATAGATGAAGTTCAGTTTCAAATCAAATCTTAGTTAAAAATCTTACTTCCTCCCCTTTTATTTCCTCTCCAGATCAGCAGATGAAGTCAGACCTGGGTGTTCCTTGCCTTTCCTTAAATACCAGGAAGAGGGATAAAAAAGACACTGAAAACAGAACACACTTTTGTGCCTGATGTTTGTGGGAAGGAACCATACCAAACTATGCCATTTTCTAGGATGCATCAGCACTTTCCTGGAAAATACAAAAGGACAAAATAATAATTAAAAAAAAAAACACAAAACACCAGAGAGTGGAGGGGGGGGGAAACATCTTTCTAAACAATAGAAAACCCTGCTTCTGTGTCACTTTCCACGTCATAAGAAAATATTTTCCAAAGTTTGAAAGCATATTTGAAAAGGAAAAACAAATCAAAGGTATCTAGAGGTTTTTTTAAAAATACAACAAAGGAAGGTTCCCACTCTCTTTTTCTTTCCCGAGTTTAAAAAAAAAGAGAGGGGGGGCGAGAGTTTTGAGAATTTTACTTTTCTATTCACTGCCGTCCTGGCCAAAGTAAAGCCCTCTTTTACATTGACGTCAAGATCTTTACTAAGATTAGGGTTTCATTTCTCTATTGCAGCAATTAGCCAGGGAATGTATAAAAGGCTTGAGGGAACCGAGCTAGGACTCCAGAGGGAAAGCGCTTCGTACCACAGGCAGATAGTGAGAGGGAGAGAGGGAGGGAGGGAGACAGAAGAGTGGCAGAAAGGGAGAAAGAGAGGAGGGATGAGTTAGAGAAGTACAGAAAGTTTGTGTACAGAGAGTTTCCGCACCTCCCCGAACCAACAGCGAGAGAGAGAGAGTATTGTTCACCTGATAGCTTTGGTGATAAGGAACGAGAGAACTGCTTAGTGCTTAAATAGCTCAGAGTTAGAGGAAAGTTAGCAGTTCTGCTACAGTTTTAGAACTGCCGGGAATTGGCAGGCTAGCGCTCTCTCTTGTTCTCTCAAGCAGACTGAAAAGGGCTACTGGCTAAGGAGAAACAACAACAGTAGGTTGACTTAGAGTTTCTGAAAAATTAAAAGCAGTTCAGGGTGGAAAGATTTCGCGCTGGCAGGGTTTTTTTTTTAAGAAACTTTTTTTTAAAGCAGCGCCTGCCGCACTGAGACAACTTTATGAGAGAGGAGACAGAGGCAACCATGAGTTTTTAAGAAACACTTGTGATTTCTTGTATCCTTCTTTATTTTATCATTACTATTATTTTTTGAGGAGGACACAGGGCATGACGAGGGAACTCAAAGCGAGCCTCTGAAGGGCAGCAAAGAAGCCAGCGAGCAAGATGGGTCTGTTAAGCGTGGACCTGTTGATCACTCTGCAAATCCTGCCCGTTTTTTTCTCCAACTGCCTCTTTCTTGCCCTCTATGACTCGGTGGTCCTCTTGAAGCACATGGTGCTTCTTCTGAGTCGCTCCAAGGCTGCACGTGGAGAGTGGCGAAGGATGCTCACCTCAGAGGGGCTGCGCTGTGTCTGGAACAGCTTCCTCTTGGATGCCTACAAACAGGTGGGTTTGTGAGACTAAAGTCGTGGAAGGGGATGTTGCTGGTAGACGAGTTCTCTGAAGGCAAGACCTCGGTTTTCCACTGCTCATCAAGAAGGGACCTGGGATAAGATTTGCCAAACGCTTGTTGGAAGATTGTGAGGGCATGAGCTATTTGAGCTATTTAGCACAGAAAATGTGAGAGCCAGGAATTCAACACTGACATTCCTGTCTCTTAGTTCTGAGTTTAACTTATTCTATTGTGTAATTTTAAGGTGTTTTTTTTTTAAAAAAAACCTATCCACTTTATTTAAGGTATGTACTGTAAGTTTAGTCACTTTGCATTGAACCTACTGAATAAGAACCTCTTCTGTGTTGCCTGTTTCCTGGCCAATCAGGAGGACTGTGAGTTTTTCACTGTTAATGCTGTTGCATTCGCTGGTACTATTTTTCCTCTATAAAATGACTCTCTTTATGTCTTGAATACCGAAGAAGAAATATATAAATACAGATGTCCCCTTTGATGTACAATAACGCAGTGTTGCGAGTATAAATATGCATAGGGGTGATGACTGAATTAGCATGCACATAATGTTCCACCTTCACAACTGTCAAAACCAGGCAGTTACCCAGCTTGGAGAAAATGGTATTTCATTGATGGTGCTTCCCATTAGGTTCAGATGACCTAGGAGAACTGAAATAAGTAATATCCTGCATAAAACAGCCTGTTATTGATGCCATTTTGCCTATGGGAGCAAGGAGGTGGGCAAGATTATGGTCATTTGTGGAGCTGTCACCATGGCCCATGTGAGAAAGCTGAGACTGACACTGCATTTTGCAAGAAGGAGCCTAAAAGTTTTAAGAACAGTTAGTGAATGGAAAACTTTCAGTACTTGTGGTTAGCAGATTGACTGAGTGGATCATTCAAGAGTTTCGCCAGTACTTGGGATTTCTGTGTTGTTTTCACTGATGTCCTTTTTGGGGACTGGGTTAATCAGTTCAGAAGCAGCAGACAGTGATGCCTGAAATGATGCGCCTTTCTTTGCCTAGCAGATTTTCACTTAACTTCCTGTTGCTTCCCCAGCTTTTGTTGATAGGATCAGTATGGAAAGTGTTTTAATTGGTGTAGGTTAAAAAACACCCAGCAACATAAGTGTTAAACTAATCTCTTAAAAACTGATTTTCTAAAATATATATAAATAAATATCTGTGAATATCCATTTGATGTATATAATATAACTATATGATTATATAATACAGTAGCTAATTCAGTTTTTTAACCATAGATGTATGGGGAATTTTCACAATTTTTGAAATACTGGGGACACTTTTTTAAAAAATTGTGAAATCCCTTGCAGTAAAGTAAATCTGCTGCTGAGTTGTATAATAAAGGCACTTAATGTTACAAGTCTTGAGGCAATTCAACCCCATTATTTACAACACAGTGTGTGAGAATATGCTTGATTCTCATTCATACCAACTGCAGCAGCTGGGTCTTGCCTTTCAAAGTACATTGTACCGTGAGAATTTCCAAAACCCTGATTATTCAGGATGGCTGTAAAATATCCTAGTCATTATTGCTTCTCAGTTTTCCCACACTTGGTATCCTCCACATTAGCTGGATTACAGCTCCTGTCCTGTGTCACCATTGGCCTGGCTACTTGTGGATGATGCAAATTACATTTGGAATGCCAAAGGCTGAAGAATGTTGTATGGTGCATGCATCCTTCTGAGGAATCCTTGCACCATGGAGAGCTCCCATGGTGAAATCAAAATAAAAGCAGGGGGTAAGGCATCTATGGATCATCTTTTCATAAAATATTTCCCACGTGTTAGGTGCAACTATCCCTGAATAAATGAGCTTCCCGGACACTACAGATAGTCCAAAATCCTAATTGCACCTTTCTCTAATTGCATGGTTTTTGTTGATATCCCCCACCCACTTTGAAAGTGGTCTACTGCTTGGACGTTCATGGATGTCCAAGCATATATCAGAATAAAATCTTTGAAATTATCACCCGACTAACTCTTTTTAGAGTGTTGTGGAACAAATTCTGATCCTAGCTATACCCTCAACTGCAGAATTTATGCAATAGTAGACTTAGCCCTTCTAGGAAATTTCACCTGTATTCACATGTCATGTATTTACCGTTTTGAGTTTTCTGAAGAAGACCATATAGTGGTATCAGCAAGCACATTCCTTGATGGCAGATCAGAATTTGGTGATTAGGCTCTGATGCAAAAAACCTGAAACTTGGAGGATGCAAAAATCTGCTGTTGGAAGTTTGAGAACCTTCCTGTTGGTATTGGAAGCGCACGCCTGCCGTAAGCATGACATCCACACACAGCAGGAGAGGATCAGCTTGCCCAGAGGAATCCTAAGCAGAGGTCATCCTGCTGGTTGCATTTGTCTCCATTTATGATCAGTTTTCCATTTTGGTCACAGATTATTTGATTTGGCAACCACGCCACTGATCTCTTGGCAGGAACCTCAGAATAGATACAGGTTCTCAGTTGACAAGTGTAAATAAAGTGTGGAAGGGGATTGTCGTTTGGCAAAGGAAATAAAAACGATAACTCTAGTTCAAGATTCATAGAGATATCCGACTGAAAAAAGAAAAACTGACCCGATCATAAAAGAAAACTATAAAGCAGGTGATGGTAAACACTCAATGGCCACAGAATTCTAGCTGTCTTTTAGAATAAGGAAACTATAAAATTACCAGGGAGGGGGCAGTACCATTGATCAGCCTTCCTCAACTTGGTGCCTTTGAAATGCATTTGGCATTGTGATCTAGGAATAAGGGGAATTGTAGTCCAGTGTATCTGAAGAGCACAAGGCGAAGAGGGCTGAAATAGTATTATCTGAAAGAAGGTAAGGATGGCTGTGGCTGGCTGGAATCCTAAAGCAAAAGTAAAATAACATTGTGTAAAATAACATGGTGTTGCAGAATCACTTAATACTTTCTGAATACTGCTATCCTGCTGGAAAAGCATTCTCTGAGCTAGAGAGCTGATCCTTTTCTTTAAGCTGCCTCTGTCCATGCAATAGGGGCTGTTAATGATATCAAACCATGATAGCTTGCAATTCCTGGTTCACATCCCAGGTAGTGGTAACAAAGGGGGCACAATGGGGAAATCCTGGAGGGCAAATGTTCATTCGAATTCTCTTCAAAAGACTCTGGTTCTTCCCCTACCAGTATCCTATTGTTGAAGCCTTACGCTTACGGGGACCCTAAGAAGGAGTGATCTCCAAAATATCCTGTCTTCAGCAGCCCTGCTCAGGTCTTGCAGATTCAAGACACAACTTCCTTTATTGAGTCAATCCATCTTAGGGTTGGCCCTCCTCTTTACCTGCTAGCATCAGCTTTTCCCAGCATTGCTTTTTTTAAAACGAGTCTTGTTTTCTTATCATGCGTTGTATAGCCTCAGTTAATCATTTTTACTTTTAGGGAGAACTCAGGCTTGATTTGATCTACAACCCACTTGCTTTTCTTTCTGGTGGTTTAGGTCTCCACAACGCTGTCCTCCAGCACCATAATTTAAAGGAATCCATTTTTGTTTCTTGTTAGCTTTTTTTTGTGTGTGTCCAGTGTTCGCATCCATACATAGTAACTAGAAATGCCATAGGATGGATGTGACATATCCCTATTATTAAGGATATTTTCTGTTTTTTCATACCTGCCGTTTCACATGGCTAGTTTGCTTTTTGTTTGTCCTAGTCTAAATATGACCAAGTCTAGATCTGACATGTAGTGAAGTATATTGGTCTGTTTGAAATGACAGAAAATGGCAAGAAAGTGTATTTTGATACACTAGGTACGATACACAAACATACATGCAGATCCTCCAAAGGGATGTGCTATATGTGCTTTTAATTTTCTTTGACTCCAAATCCCATAATTCTCCATTTGGTGGGCCCCATCTGACAGACAACTAAATGTGGCTAACCTGGGAGAAAGGCCTAAACGGGAAAGCTTAGTATGGGCCTAGCTACACCTTGGTTCTTATTCAAAAAGGAAGCTGCCAGCAAGCACTGGGACAGCTTTCTTTTTGAACAGGAAGCTAGGTACTTTTAGGCCTATGCTCGGCCACAATGACTTCAGCTTAGGACCTTCTCCCAGGTGATCCACATTTAGGTGTCTGTTTGTCAGATGGGACTCTGAAAGTAGACAGTTATGGAATTTGTAGTCCAAATCCACAAATGGCACATCCCTAATGCTCCATAGGCAGTATCCTGAAAGTTTATGTGCTCTAATTTGGTGAAAAGTTGGCTCATCACCTGTTTCCTCCTGTTTTCATTGTTTCATTTCTAGAGCAGACACAAGAGAATAAAATTCTTGTAAAAAGGAGGGTGTGTGTGTAAATATTATCTGGTCATGCTGACACCATGCCTGCTAGAGGTCCTAATTAGTGAAAATGTGGAGGGAAGGAAACAATGTCATGCAATAACTCTCAGAGAGTTAGAGGTATATATATGAGAAGAAAGATTGTGTGATATAGCAGATGATAAAATAATTGTGTTTCTCTTCTATGGAACCTTATGCAACAAGAAAAAAAAAAGAAGGAACAGTCATGAACAACTTTAATCTCATTCCCATGAATAGCATTTTCAGGTTGTGTACACTGCATTGCTCATGTGTTTATGCAACACTCAACTGCCTTGTGGAATCGAGAAAGTCCAGAATTTGGAAGTCCGGAATGTGCGGTAGAATAAAAGAGCAGAATAGATTTAAGGATTGCAAGTAGAAAGCCATGTTTGTTCATATAGGGTAGAGTTTGAACTACACACTACTACATTTGTGCAATGCAACCCCCAGAATCTCCTAGCATTCATGAACAGTTTCCAAGTGTGTCTCTTCTCTTTACTAACCTAGTGTTCAATTAATATACCTTTAACTAGCATCACTTCCAGATGTCATATATAATTTAATGCATTTGTCTCATTCATAAGGTGTCTCTGGAAGCAGCAAAGGCACATGTCTTAATGCAATCCTCTTACAAGGTAGCTGGCACTTTGGGTGGTAGCCATCAGAAATGGTGCTACAATTAATATTGGGGGTGGAAAAGTATTATTTAATGGGCTCCTTGAATATGCAGGTAATTAGTTGCTGAAGCACTAATTACTTTGCAGAAATCATATTACGTTTCTGTTACGTTTGCCTAACTTTTCCTTTTTGTGCCTTATTTCAGTGGATTTCTCCATAGTTGCTGAACTTTGCTTTCCAATTTGAACACTTGCCAGATTCAGTGAGGATTTTTGTTGCTCTGTTCCCTCCTTATCATTTGAAAAGCAGCCCCCAGGAGGCGAGCATGCCCTGTGTTGCACGGAAAGGTTCTTTATAACAAGACTAATTAGCATAATGAGGGTTAATGGGGCTAGTTTTTAAGGAGAAGTATCTTTACATTAGAGCAGAAGAGTTCAAAGGCATGGCTTGTCTTTGAGGAAACCTCATGGCATACCCTGTCTCCAAAAGTTTCTGTAACATGGCTGGACGCTGTTCGCTCTGAATGAAGAAGAGGCATCCGTGTTCCATCACATGTTTAGAGATGATGTGACTTCTGGGAAGGCATGGCGATGAAAAAATCTGATCGTATATATTATATTCCCACTATTTCTACATTGTATAGGTCACCCAGAAGAATACCAAGGTAAACTTTGTGGCAGGTGGTTGCTGTGTTTCATATCTATGGATAATAAGCCAATAGTCACCGCAGGGACTCTCGGGGGGGGGGGGGGCGGAATCTCTCTTTGTATCAAGCTATGCTCCAGCTCCACATAACCTGTTTTTATGAAGTCCGGAAAGGAAGAAGGAAATAACATACAGCAAAAATATATTTTCAAATGAGCTAGCATTGCATTACTGTGCAAGAAGTAATGCTGAAATGTTTGTGGTGCTTTTCAGCAAATGTTACCTATTAAGCTGCAGTAGGAGGTTGGGGGTTAAAATCCAGCCTGTCTAGTGTCTGCATTTTAGTCTGCAGTCCCATGTATATCAGAGATTGGAAACATTTTGCTTTTGTACTATACATCCTTGGATATCCAGTATGCTAAGAGCTCTTGGAGAGAAAAAAAAATAATGTTTCCACTGACCTCGGGTTAGTCCTATTGAATTTATTTCTTAGTAGATCTGTATAGAGTTTGTTTATCTATAGTCAACAAGGAATTTGATCTTTCAAAAGTCAGAAGGGGAATTGTATGGAGCCCAAATACTCATGCAGGACCATATGAGTGGTCCACGTGGGACCTTGGTCTTCAGAGCAGTGTCATGTTTGTCTGAAATCCCACTATCTGATTTCTTCATTACCTTGTGACATTGTTTCAGGAAGGATAACAGATGCCTCCAGATTTGCAGTCTGAGTTAGGTGATTTGGATGAGAAGGCTGTGCTGGAGGCTACTGAAAACTTTCTAGCCCACCATCCTGTTTCCCACAGAGGTCTGCCAGCTGCCTCTGGGAAGACCACAAGCAGTACCTGGTGGTAATCATCTTCTCTGTTGTCACCACTTCCCAGGAACTGGTAGTTCACATACACATACTCATAGGAACACCGGATTTCAGAAAAGAGCCTCCAGGCCATACTGGAGATGTCTAAACATTTGCCAGGGATCTTCTGCTTGCAAAGTATGATCTACTCAACAGCAGTTCCTCCCTGAAGACCATGTTGAAAAACATCATGGGAATGGCTCAAGAGAGGGCCGAGCATGCATGTGACATTTCTTGGTTCACACGTAAAAACTTGGAACTGTAGAGTTGGAAGGGATCCTATGGATCATTGAGTCCAGCCATTGTCAAGGAAGCACAGGGGGGAATGAAACATCCAATCTCTGGCTCCACTGCCACAGATCTAAGCCACTGAACTATCTTATTTCAAAGGATACTACTAAACTTATTGCATCTGCTGTTCTCTAAAATATTGGTTCTTGATAACCTAGAGGAGTTGAACAGCAATTTCCAGAATTCCTGACCGTTGGCCATATTGTAGTTGAAGTCCATCAACATCTTAGAACTCAAGAGCACCCTGTAACTTTTAATGCTGGTTCACAACCTTTTATGACTGGGGATCCCACAGATGGGTTTCCCGTTTCAGAAAGTGAAATGCCTATGGCAGGGCTTATCTGGGCTGGCATCAATGCAAGATTAGGTTAAGCTTCAAGGTCATGTTTGAGGAACGCTACTCTTCACAGGTCAGGAACTTAATCATGTATGCTGTTCCCCAGCAGCTCAAATGAAGTTTAAATTAAAAGAAATTAAGCCGGTGAAAGTATGCCAGCACAAATCACAAGCTGATGACTGATTTCATGAGTGTGGTTGAAAGCCACCAGAGAGTAATGTCTTCACACTGAAGGTATTCAAGAGAAAATTGGACAGACATCTCAGATCTGTTTTGATTTGGATTCTTGCATTGAGCAGGGGGTTTGGACCTGATGGCCTTATAGGTCCCTTCCAACTCAATTATTTCATGATTCTATGATCTTCCAGTCTAAGCCAACTGAGAACTATCCTTACCTCAGTTCAACCAATGTCTATGCATTAGTGCTTGTTGCTGAGAAATTCCTACTAGATGGAGTATAAGAATTGTCATGGGATAGTAGGGGAGAACTGTTGGTCCAATGGTTGTTGTGGGTTTTTCGGGCTCTTTGGCCATGTTCTGAAGGTTGTTCTTCCTAACGTTTTGCCAGTCTCCGTGGCCGGCATCTTCAGAGGACAGCACTCTGAGATGCCGGCCACAGAGACTGGCGAAACGTTAGGAAGAACAACCTTCAGAACATGGCCAAAGAGCCCAAAAAAATCCACAACAACCATTAGATCCTGGCCGTGAAAGCCTTCGCAAATACAAGTTGTTGGTCCCTCCAGTCATATCTGGCAGAACCTCAGGGCCTCTGCTGTCATTATTACTCATGCTTGGGTGTTTTCCCTTCTTGGTGCATAAAACTATTTGAACATGAACAAGTGCAAATAGGATAAAAATACTTTAATGTTTCACAATGATCTATGTGGCAATTTGGATGTGTGAATACATCTCAAAAGGGGACATGTATTGTTTTTGATCTGGCCAAATTTGTGTTAGGATTTAAGTTGGTCTCACTTTTGGGATGCAGTTTTTCCTAGAGGGAGGTGCTTTCAGTATTTCCCAGAACAACATCCCAGTATGACTGATGCTGAGATCAGAGACGGTAGCATGCAGCATCATTGTGAAAGCATTCTTTATGAAGGCAGACAAAGTGGTGAAAGGAATAATGGATGGGCATCTCGCTGACTTTTGGTCTGTTTGACATAGCACTGGGAGAGTCAGCTATTTTGGCAGGCTTTTGGGGCAGTGGAACAGGGCCTCTGAGTCTAAGCCCATCTGCTTTCATCATCTTTGTTTACTTTGGCCTGGAGTTCAAGGAAGTGCCTTTCTTTGTATTCCACAGCACTGAGTGTATCTTAAAAAAGAAGCTCTCTATTTAAAAAAAATCACGGTCTGGTAGTTCGAAGTATAAAGTAGTCTTATTAGATGTTTATTAAGAGCAGTTCCTCTCAAGCTGATGTTAAAGAGGTCTGGACATACTTACCATCCAATTTGCAAGGAACCAGTTCCAGTAGCTTAGTAGGACATTAAAAACATCCACATATTATTTTTTAAAAGCAGAGCATAAATTATTTTTATATGATTTGGATAGCACAAACTTACTAATCTCCATCATGGACCTGGGAATCTGTTTATTCCTGCGATTACTGCCCCCCCCCCCAGCCTATTGAGCTGTAAATAAAAGAGTATACACTATCAAGACTAATTTCAGGAGCTAAGTAGGATGAACCAGGTTAGTATTTGGGTGAGACTTGTTGTTCAGAGTTGTTAAGTTGCTTCTGCCTTATGGTGACCCGATGAATGAGTGACCTGCAAAAGGTTCTATTAGCAGTCCTGCTCAGGTGTTGCAAACTCAATCATGTGGCTTCCTTTATGGAGTCAATCCATCTCCTATATAATCTTCCTGCTGCCTTCAACTTCTCCTAGCATTATTGTGTTTTTCCAGTGTGTCTTGTGTGGATGTCAGACTACCAAGGAATACCAGGGATCAGACAGGGCTAGGGAAGAAAATCTGCCTATATCCCTGGAGAACAGTTGCTAATCAGAGTTGACCATGCTTAGCTTAATGTGCCAATCAATATGGCATAGCCTCCAAAAGTCCTATAATGATATTAATGTGGATTTGAAAGAATGACTTCTCTACTTATGTGACAAGAACTTGCAAAATTTCATGTTATCAGCAATTATCCTAGTGTTCCTTGAACACCCTACTGAGATTTCTCAGTGCATTGTCAAAATGTTGGTCTCCTTTTCCCATCTATTTACATATTATTGTCATATTTTGCCCAATTGCTCTGGGCAGGAATCCACTAAAAGTTGTGCAACTCCATGCTCCAGTGAATGCTGTGTGGGAAAGCTGCCATTCTGTACATGAATTGTAACAGTCCTTCATAGCCTAGAGTTTCTATTAGCCTTTTCCAAGGCATCATAAGCAGGAAAGATGCACCTGGATTATAACAATCCTATGGAGTCTGGCATTTCTTCCAGAAACAAACAACCATGAAAACTTCCAAGATTTCCCATGAGATTTCCCCAACCTCAGGAGGGGGGGGGGGAATCTTATGCAGAAAAATCTTGCTGCAAAGAAAAAAGAAAGACTCCTCACCATTTTTTTTTCCAAAGGCAAGAGGCTACATTTAGGCATGGGATTTTGGAGATCTTTGTGACTACAAATCCCATAATTCACTGTTCTGAGAGTTCCATCTGACAGGCATCAAACTTTGGCTCAACTGAGAGGCAGGCAAGATTCTCAATGTTGTATGAGGCTCTGTAATCTAGATCTTTCCATAGGCACCTGTGGATCTTTTTTGGCATTCTTGACAAACCTAGCATTCTTCCTGGACTGATATCAACAATGTCTACTTTAAATTTCGTTTCAAAGGAGACTCATCATCTAGGAGTCTGGACACTGCAGTCATTATCTAGGCAACAGAGTGTACTTTGGTTGACTGGAGTCCATTTGTCTCATTTAAGGTCCTCCCCCCCTCCATTCAGGTGAAACACGAAAAAGTTTGTAGTGTAGGGTCTGGTGTGTGTTAAACATGAAGGATGATCTCAACCTCTGGTACATGAGAGATAGTGGAGCTACCCTTCTAGGTAAAAGGATGACGATAAGGTAGTATGGCCAGCAATTGTTGAATTGATGGCATTTGAGTAGAGCTTGAACAAGTTATTTTGGGGGGCTGTAACTCAAACTTTTCCAAGCTTTGTACTGAGGAGGTTTGGGGGGCATGTTCGGCTTGGCAGCAACCAGTTATTCTTTCCCAGTGGGCATGGCTTTCCTTAACTTATATAGTCCCTACTCTGAGTGCCATAAAAGAAGAAAAACAATAGCTACGAACTGTCTTCCTGTCAGGGACTGATGAAATTTGGATGAATCACTGCAAATGACAGACTCCTAAAAGCTTGGATGGATGGGAATGGAACAAAATCAAAGAGAAGGTCCTCAGAAGTATTCTCTTGGTAACCCTAATGCACCATGCCTGCATTTAAATGGTCAGTGCCTCAGCCTGCTAATTACCTGGCAACATCTATTTTTCTGAAAAGAGTTGACACAGCCTGCCACAGAACTCAGAAGTCTCTAATGATGGGGCTTAAAAGCATCCGTCTGCAGGATCTGAAAAGGTTTATAATTTTATCCCCTAAAATAAGGATTGGGGGGAGGGCGCGAAGTGTAAATGCTGCGATGCTTTGTTCATGGGTGTTAAATGAACAGTGTTACAGAGGATTATGAATGGGTCTCTTTTTCCTCTGCTTCTTCCACCTCATTTTTCAATCTGCATGCAAAAGCAGCACTCATCGTGCCCTCCACACTGAGTGCAGTTTGAAAGTTAGACTCCTTTACTCTGGGCAGTGAACTAAACATGCAGGTTGAACCTCATACTCAAACAGATGTCCGTCTAGTCCATTTCTCTCACTTTCCCAAAGCTAACTGGCCAAAGGCTTAACATCGGGATGTGTTACAAACCAGTCCATTGTTGCTTGTTCCTAATAACTGGAAATCAGTAATCTCAAGGGTGACTTGTGGACCTAGGTGAGGTGCTTCCCCATACTTAGGCCACGAGCCGTCTTTGAATAACCTGGGTACTCAAGACATGGACGGTTAATTTGATTTTATGCAGTTTTTGGATACTCGTTTTGGAGAATGGTCAAAATAAAAGGTTGAAATAAATGCATATTTCTTGCAATCAAATTGCAGGATTCCTCAGTAGTTTAGGCATCAGGCTGTGCAGCCAGAAACTGGGAATTCAATTCCCCACTATGCCTCCTCCACAGGGGCTGGACTCAGTGATAAATAGGGTACCTTCTATCTCTGAAGTTCTAAGATTACATTTACTATCAGCGTATTTTCCTCCATGAATGGGATTTCCTCAGAGATGTATGTGCCAGACTTGCAAAGTAAGCACATGTTTACCTCCTAGTAACCAGTCACAAAATAGAACATGATGTGGTGGCGCTGTGGGCTAAACCGCAGAAGCCTGTGCTGCAGGGTCAGAAGACCAGCAGTCGTAAGATCGAATCCACGCAACGGAGGGAGCGCCCGTCGCTTGTCCCAGCTCCCGCCAACCTAGCGGTTCGAAAGCATGCAAATGCGAGTAGATAAATAGGGACCACCTCAGTGGGAAGGTAACAGGGTCCCGTGTCTAAGTCATACTGGCCATGTGACCACGGAAGATTGTCTTCGGACAAACGCTGGCTCCATGGCTTGGAAACGGGGATGAGCACCACCCCCTAGAGTCGAACATGAGTGGACAAAAATTGTCAAGGGGAACCTTTACCTTTACCTTACAGACTGAAGAGGACATAGTTTGGCAAACAGATGTCTTTTGTTACTTGAGGGAGCACTGCTTCTAGGTACCTGCTAGGCATATTGTTCATTTTGACCTTGAATGTAATCCTTTTAAAAACCATTTAAGCATTACCCATTGAATAAAATATAGCTTCCATTTATTTATTGGACATCTACTTATCTGTTTCCGTCAACAGTCCTGAGTTGAGGACAGGTGAAGGGAGAAAGAAAGGGAATAATCTCAGTTGGTAGTTTTGAGTGCAGAAGATTAGATTACTCGAGTTAGTTGTAGAACGGCAGTTTCCTAGGTTCTTTGTGGAGGAGAACTAGATGAGATAGAAAATCATATTCCAGTTTTTGTGTCAGCTCCCAGCGCGAGGAAGCTCACTGTGTAAGCTAACTGGTTAGCACAGAAGTCCATGATTATAAGAACTCTGGAGCCAGAGTTATTGCGTGTGAGTGGAATTTTCTGGGTTGATTTCTCAGAACAGCTCTTTTGCCTGCCTTTGTCTGTAATTTCAAAAGAGGTTTGGCAGAACAATAATTTTTATTTATTTGTTTTTTTGGATGACATTTCATTGTGGTGTGTTGTGGGTATCTTTCCAAGAGCTAATTCCACCCCCCCTTTTTTAATAATGAATAACAACAACAAAGAAACAAAAAACACCCCCGTGAAGCGGATGTCAATCTCCTTCGTGAGGCTGCTAGAATAAAGAGACCCTTTGGGAATGTTAGAGCTTCATCAAGACCAATTAGCAGGAGATGCTGCTGGTTGTGTCTAAGCATTAACTACTGGGCAGGGTTGGGGCTTTTGGAGTGGCTGATGCTAGCACGGAACAAGGCACCGACCTAATTACTCCACTGCAAGAGCAGAGGAGGCCTTGTGAATGTCTGCTTGGCAAGCCTTTCTCATTAAGGATAAAATCTCCAAACAAACACAAGGACTCCTCGTTGCAAAAAATTAACACGATAGGTAACCTGTGGCCATGAGATTTCCTTTGTTGCTGTGGGAAATGCAGTGATGCTGCCCAGACTAGACGATGACTTGGTCGCTTCCCAAATAGGTGATGACGTGAAACCAGCAATTATTCTTTCGCCAGAGTCATCTTCTTCCCTTGATTTGCAAGGCACTGCATTGAGAGGGGAGATGTAGAGAACACCCTTCCATTGTTCGCATGTAAATAAACCAAAGCCTGGGCACTAAAGAGGTTTCATTACTCGAAGCACCAAGTGATAACAAATGCCCTGCAAAACTGGGTTCTTCCCCGTCCCACTTTTCAATGCTTTTAAGGATATATTTGTTTTAAGAATGGCATTGAACAGTGCTAAGTGGAAGGTGAAAAAGGAACACTCTTGCCTGGATTTTGCTTTCATTTTTCACCCCTTGGGTATCCCAAACTATGGCCCCTCATTTGCAAGACCATCTGGACTGTAACTGCTGCAGGGAAAGCTTGCCTTTTGTACACACTACATAGCCTGCAAATATATATGTGCAGGCTACTACCATGTGCAGTATATATTTATATATGTGTGTGCAGGAGATGCAGGATCTCCTGCACATGGTAGTAGATGTATACATACCCATAGGCTGAAAGTCAAGCAACGTAGGTTTCCTGGTATTTTCTCCACAGTTACCATGTATATGACGGTTGGCCTTATGAATAGACTCTGATATGTGGATTGACTCTGAGTTCGTACTTCAGATTATCATTTCTGATTGGATTTTTTCCCCTGGCATTTCATGAAGAGCAGTAGGAAACAAAGTGTTCCCCTCCTAACTCTTTTTATGATGAGCACAGAATTAGGATTTAATATTGACACGGATCCTCTGGAATTCCTGACTTTGCCAAAAATCCCACTTACCTCCCCCCCCCCGAAAAAGAGGGGAGGAAAGTCTGTTGATGTTCCCGGAAGTGTCTAAGAGCTGGGATTTACCTTTTAAATAGGTTGCAAAGTCTCCCCTATACAGTAGAACTACAGTATCGGCAAGGGATTAGTTTCAAGCATCTCCCCCCCAAGCATGTCCCCCCCCCGCTGAAATTTGTGCAAGTATTGAACGCTGCATATGGTGTGATCTCTAGCTCCCTCTAGTGGCCAGTTCTCGTCAATACACTCTGGATATACATATAAATATTTCTTGGGGGGGAGGGGTTGTTTAGTATTTTCAAACACCAGATAAGTGAATCAGTGGATACTGACTCCATGAATAAGATGTCTTATTGTGTGTGTGTATTTATATATTTAATGCTAAAAATTAAATTCCCTCTCTCCCTACCACCGAAGCTTCCATCCACTTCCAGTTTTATTATTGCTGCTCTTTGCCAATCTGCAGCTTCTGGAGGATCCTGACAGACAGAATTTTGGATCTGGCCCCTTAAATTATCCACGCTTCATTTAAACTATATCTCATTGAGTGTATTGAGAGTTACTTCCAAGTAAGCATTTGAAAGATTGGTCTGTTGGGCGACTATCTTCTGTCCTGTTCTAGTGTTCCTTTAAATAAGTTCATTCATTCTCTTCTTAATATAATTCAGTGATTTGGGAGTATGCATGTCTTGTTCCACACTTCGGAAATCCTCTTTGGGAACCCCTGTTTCTTTTTGTCATGTATGATAAATGAAATAACATGGTTTTCCTTTGTGAGTCTTGAGATATGCACAGAGAAATCATGTCATTAAGTGGGTTTTTATTCCGATTTAATTGTTTATATGAGCACAGCCTTAGTCATGAATAGCTATGTCTGGACCGTAAACTGAATTTCCTGTGAATGTTGCATCCTCATTCTTTGATGATCACTTATTCATCACCAAAGAGGGAGAGAAAAGAAAATAAATATTGGGATAACAAAACACTGGCATGACAATGGCAGATGCTGATGTATCTGCATGGATGAAAACTTAGAACGGCCAAACAGAAATACAGTACATCTCACCAGAGTGGGGAGGACTGGCCAGGTGATCTCTGTGCCTGCTCACTCTGCCGTTGCTAATTCTTGACGGGCAGCGTCAAGGCCTCTGCTCCCTTCTCTTGTGTGTTCCAATTGAGATGAAAGATAGAGGATTAACTGTAGGCTCCTTGGCTTTCATTTTAAAATAGGTTTCTAGCCTCATGCCTGAAGTGAGGCATGATACAGTAAGTCCTTTCAACTTAACCCAACCCTGACAGCGTATTCAAGGTATTTGAGATGTTCAAGGAGGGGCTTACCATTGTCACTCCACAGTGGATTTTTCATGGCTGATGGCTGAGCAGGGATTAGAACCCAAGTATCCTGAGTTCCCTAGTCACGCTGGCCACGTGGCAACGGAAACTGTCTTCGGACAAGCGCTGGCTCTATGGCTTGAAAACGGGATGAGCACCGCCCCCTAAAGTCGGACATGACTGACCTGAAAATGTTAAGGGGAACCTTTACCTTTATCTTTTTATCCTGAGTTCTAATGTGGCACTCTAGCCACTAGTCTTCATTGACATAGAGCATGCTGTACTTAGGTACCAGACAGTACTTGTACTGTATAAAATTGTAAATGTTTGCCCTTCTCTTACCTTTACCCTGTCTCCTTGTTTTTGTTTTTTTTTTTAGCCCTGTTTCAGGATTGCTCCGAGCATGGTAAACTGAACTTCTTTAAAACTGACTCAGAAGCTGTAGTGTTGAATAATAATAAATATTAATAATGATGATGATGATGATGTGCCATTAAATCAATTCTGATTGATGGCAACCCTTCTCAGGGTTTTCCAAGCCGCCTAGAGTGGTCCATTGGTCCAGATAGGCGGGGTATAAATCAAATAAATAAATAAATAAATAAATAAATAAATAAATAAATAAATAAATAAATAAATAGATAGATAGATAGATAGATAGATAGATAGATAGATAGATAGATAGATAGATAGATAGATAGATAGATAGATAGATAGATAGATAGATAGATAAATAAATAAATAAATAAATAAATAAATAAATAAATAAATAGAAGATATTCAAAAGTGGTTTATCGTTCCCTTCTTCTGGGGGAGCCCTGGGACTGTGCCACTTGCCCAAGGCCACATAGGGTGGCTCTTCTCCCAGGAGGCACAGTGGGGAATTGAACACCCAAGCTCTGGCTCCACAGACAGATAGCTAACTAATCAACAAGTTCTAAAGCTAGAGGGTGTCATTGATGTTAGTTCTGAATATTGATGTTTAAGATGTTGATCAAAAAAAGGAAGACAGGGGTTATATACAGTAGCTTAACCGTATCAGCTGTATAGGGCCCCCTGATCAGGAGAAAGGTGGCCTATAAATAAAATGATAGATAGATAGATAGATAGATAGATAGATAGATAGATAGATAGATAGATAGATAGATAGATAGATAGATAGATAGATAGATAGATAGATAGATAGATAGATAGATAGATAGATAGATAGATAGATAGAGCTAATAGTATCAAATGCAAATTCAAGGAAATGAATATACTTATATGTTTAGGTGAAAATGAAAAGGATTACGACCATGTTTTTTCTTTGATAAACACAGCATCAGTGCAGCAACTATTTGTTAGTGAGAATGAATATAAAATACAAATGTCAGTACATTGCAGAAACTGATAATTCCTTCTTCTTTTTTAATTCACAGGTGAAATTGGGTGGAGAAGCTCCTAACTCCAATGTCATCCACATAGCCAATGGGACTGGTGATGGCAGCAGCAGATGGAAAAGTTCCAGTGGGAAATATGGTTCTGAATGCCACCTCTTAGACTTTGCCAAATCAGAACGGCCGCTGGTGGTCAACTTTGGCTCAGCCACCTGACCCCCCTTCACAAACCAGCTGTCAGCTTTTGGCAAGCTGGTGGAAGAGTTCTCCGGTGTGGCTGACTTCCTGTTAGTCTACATTGATGAGGCTCACCCATCGGATGGCTGGGCTGCTCCTGGTGTCTCATCCTCATTCGAGGTCAAGAAGCATAGGAACCAAGAAGACAGGTGTGCAGCTGCTCATCAGCTGCTGAAGCGGTTTTCCTTGCCACCTCAGTGCCAGATAGTGGCTGACTGCATGGACAATAATGCCAATGTGGCCTATGGGGTCTCATTTGAGCGTGTGTGCATTGTACAGAGACAAAAAATTGCCTACCTAGGGGGCAAGGGTCCTTTTTTCTACAATCTCGAAGAAGTTCGACTTTGGCTGGAACAGAACTTTAGGAAGAGATGAAGTCCAGATCTATCGAAGGAAGATTTGTTAAAGAGTGCCCCTTCAAAGTGGTGCAGCTGAGAAACAGATTGCATCCTGATTTGAATAGGGTTTTTTCCGACAGTTTTAGACGAGGAAGGTCAAACGAACACAACTGATAAACAAGCAACCTCCTCCCTCTGAAGCATCCCCTTGCTTTCCCAAGAAGAGCTGAGAAGAGTTTTGCCTTTGAGAAAGGAGGATTAATGGAACAAGAATGTTGTGTCCTAAGTTGTGTTGAGATGTTTGGTGCAGAAAGACACTTTGGTGAGAGAGCTGTACGATCACTTAACATCAAGGGAGTATAAGTTCTCCTATGTTTGTCCTGCTGAATTCCACTTCATCAAAATGTTAAGAACCTAAAGTTTTGTCACCATTGTGTCTCTAATTGTGTAATAGCCAGGGGCAGGTTGATATATATTACCAGTTCCAGCATCTGCTACAAACTGGCTACTTATTTATTTTTTGGAAGTAGAAAACAGGTATTGCCATAATTAGATATTTTCTTTTGCAGCATAGTTTAGCTGCACTTCTAAAGCCTTTTAATCTAAACAGAAAATCTTATGCTAGTTGGTTGGTTTCAATTACTGAAGCTGATGCATTCTGTTGTTAGGCTGTGGTGACATCTTAAACCTTTTCTAGCAGCACCCAGCACAGATGTCTTGTAGGGTGTTTTTGAATCTTAGTCTGCATCCCACATTCTAGCAACTGATAATGTTATAGCAAAAAGATACGTTGTATATTGGACCAACTCTGCCAGTATAGCTCCAGTGGATTCCTATGACTTTTTGACTGCAAAAATAATCAAGGATGGGAAAAGCCTGATGGATCGGAGTCCATCCACTGGATCTTTTGCGTTCCCAGAACCCATTCACATAACTGATTGGGAAAGATCAAGTGACAGAGTTGCTACATCTGAGTTTGGACAGAATCCAGCTAATAAGCATTTCTCACATTCATTCTATTGTGTGATAGTAGTCAGTTACATTTGGATAAACTTGCAGCTGTTAGCGATAATTTGTTTGTCTCAGACTCAAAGACTTATCATTTCAGTGCTGCCTTGCACTTGGAAATAAGCTCATCAGATGTAGAGCTGATCACTTCTTGTCTGTCCCCAAACTCAAATGAGCACATTCACATGCCGGTCTTTTATACACTCTACATACCCAGAAGACAGGAGTTTTCTCTCTCTCTCTCTGGCATCCCACATTGTAGAAAATTTACTATTGAAAAGTCTGCAGAATTCATCTCACACCTTTTAGCTAGTGGAATGGGTATAGGCAGAAGATCCTGGTAGATGTGATCGCAGCATGTGCTGAAATTTTTCATCTGACCCCTTTGCAAATGAACCATATGAAAATGATGTTGGATATAACATTCTTCTTACAAGGGTATAATGTCAGGATTACCTCTCTGTAGGAAAAACTGTGTTTCACCATTTTTAGAAGGAAAGTAAGGGAGGAAGTATTAAGTGGAGAGGAGAGGGCCATGTGAAATGTGAAGTCTGTTTGTGAAAGGTCTCATTTTGGCACTTCAGACATGGCACTAGTCATGGTCTTCTTTACCCAAACATATCCCTTGGTGTGCATGTCTGCATTCACAATCACACAAGGGCATGTCTAACCAAGAAAAGCATGGCTAACGCTGGCCCTGGATGCCTGGAACTGAAACAATGTATTTATCAGTGTGCTTGCTTGCTTGCTTTTCTAAAGAAGAATAGTAGTACATTTAGAATTAGGCAATAGTGTTTGTTTTAGAAGGTTTTTATGTAAAAAACTTAATTTATTGCATTTGGAAACAGTGATGGAGAAGGTGTATCTTTGTATGAGGGGGGAAAGCATGGGGGGGATGGGATTGGGGTTGTACACCACTTTACCTCATTGGTTCTGAAACTTTGTCCATTATATAAAGTGGTAACGTTGATTTTCCACCCGGTTTGGCCTAGAAGCCTGCACTTAGTTTTTAATCCTATTAGTTCAGTGAAGTTAGTTCAGCACGAAGGAGATTTCCATCTCAGGGTTGATGAACTGCCAAGCCGCAGCAGCCTAGCCTCTTTGCCCATCTTCCCATTTCTAAGGAATCTTCTCTTAAAATTCATGTTGGTTTTACAAACATAACCCACTGCCCTCCCTTCCCTTCACCCCGCCAGCCCCCACTGACAGTATGGTGAAGAACACAAGCAGTTGTACGAATTAGCTGGCATTTCTATGAAACAGAGGAGAGAGAAGCGGTTTTGAAACGGCCACTCAGCTCAGTTCACTAATACCTCACAAGACCATTGGAGATGACCAAGAGTGGCATGAGCAACAATAAAAAGTCTGGTGACACCTTAAAGGTTAAAAGGTTTCATTTGGCCTAAGACATTGCAAACCGCAAGCCAGATTCATTTAAAAAAGAAAGAAAAAAGGTAGATGTGCAGTGGGGCTGCTAGAAGAACCACCCAGTGGATTACGCCCACTCCATTTTTATTCGACTTATTCAAAGATCACAGAGTGGAAGAGATAGGTTGTGATTTGAACTTCACCCCCTTAAGTTATGTGGTGAGGCTCCTGTCCCAATTCATGAGCCAGCCTTGGGTATGGGATCATTTTTCTCAGATTATTTAAGAATGAAATGCAAAACAAAACAAAACAAACAAAAAACACTTAAGCAGTTGTGAATTAAGGTAGCATTACCTCTTATTTGCACATCCCCATTTGACTTTTGTTAATTTTGTTAATGCGCAGGAGGATTTTGGAATATATTTTTGTGCCATGTAGGTATGAAAACTTGAGGAGGAGGTATTAATGCTACTTCCCCCTCCCATTATTTGCCTTCTTTCCTTCCCTCCTTTATAAAGACACATAGCAGGTGGGCACATAGATTCTGAGAAAGTATTATAAAGAAACTGAGGAGGAATGAACTGGGGAAAGCTGCAGCGGGAAGGCAGAGAGATGTATGTATGCTCTTAAAAGTTCAGGGTATCACACAGATGAGGGAAGACTTGAAAGAAGAAGGAGAGAGAGAGTGGCAGGAAATGTGAGGAACTTGAGGAGGAGAAGATGTTATTATAAATAAGGACAACAGTTGTGCAGTAGTCAATAACATACAGGCCTTCTCCACTTCTAGAATATTGACAAACCCATGAAACCTATTTCTTGGGAGATATTTCCAGTCTTTAGAAATAATATTCCAAGGAGCAGGTTCCTTAGTGAGATGTGTTCTAGTATCTTTTTTTAAAGTTATCCAGATGTTACCTCTAGACAACTATGCTGAAATTGCTACTTTAACCATTTCAAGTCACCTAGACTCCTATTTTGGGCAGAAGGACAGGATATGAATTAGACAAAAATAAAAGAATAAATTGCAGTCTAATCCACTTAATCCAGTATCCTCTTTTCCACATCCCTCAAGAGGCAAGTTAAAAGATGTTATAGTCCTGTCCACAGCTGTTTGCTAGGGAATGTCATCTGCTGTGTACTCTAAATGTTCACAATGATCTCTGAACTCATTAAGGCATAACGGAGACTAAACTCACCATTTATGGCACATATTCTCTTTAGTGGGATTAAATTATAGAGGTGCTGAACAGCAAGGGTGTGAATGCAGTATTCTTAGTTTAATGCACCTTACTCCCACATTGCTCTGTTTAGAACTGTAGCCATACTCCTACAACTAAAATCTATGCTCTACTTTGGTTGGATCTTGCCCATGCTCTTTTCTTATCCCATGTAATTCACAGTCAACGAGAAGTCAAATTTTTAAATCTTCCTTTGCTTTTACTCACCTACTTCTTCTGCATCTAGTGTTTGCGGAAGCATGTTGTCAGTGGGAAAACAAGCTATTTGCAGAGAATCCTCATCCCCTTTCATGGCTGAGTTGACCTTTTGACTTATATAAATAACTTAGTATTCAAAGTTTGTGTAAATCAACGGAAGCTCTAGACACAAGGAAAGTAACTCAACATTCTTATAGCATCTTAGACTTTCAGGTTTATTATGGTGTCTACTTTGCTTAGCTTTTACCTGTTAACTTTCAGTGTGCCACAAGATTTATGATCTTTGCACAATGCAATCCTGAGCACTCTCACTCCATGATAAACTAAGTTGTGTTCTGTGAGGATTTTTTTCAGTTGAGTGTGGGTAAACTTGCAGCCTCATGTCTACATCACTGGGCATGACAATCCTCTTACCGTTTCAGTATGGGCTTTTCAGTAGTCTGTACAACCTCAAACAATTGATTTGATCACATTTGCTGTCATTTCATTTCACATAATGTTCTCCTTTCATGTCTAGTTAGGGGAAAGGACATTCAGGCCAAATTATATTTTATCACTGACTTGTATAACCATAATCTCGTTGCTTCATTCTTCTCCAAAGTCTTTCTAGGTTTTTTTTAATTTCATTTTGTTTTTGGGTAAATGCTTTCTTTTTATGTCGAAGATAGAAACAAAGAAGCAAGACAAACTCAAATCACTATTCCGGAGGGAGACAAAAGTTGATTTCCCTTGTTATGCTCTTCTTTACATTCCATTTGGGCTTTCAAAAAAATTGCAAAAATTGCTTTTGTCAAAAATTCCCTCTCTTCCTCATTTGTATGCTTTGATAGAAAAACCTAACAAAGTTTTTGTATGTGACGGTTGAAATATACCTTACATTCACAAGAGGGATTGTGGGTGACTAAACTGGAATGCAAATTTGCATATCTAAAGTCATGGCAATTTTGCATGGCTGTTTCTCCTTCTTGGTTTACATTATCCTGCCTTTTTTTCTTATGAGCAAAAGGCTTGTAATTCGTAGACATGTGATTTTCACACAGAATAGGGATTAGGAAAGCAGATTCTGCCAACAGAAAGTGCATCAGATTTCTTTCTTTTTCAACAACACATATCGCTGACCCAGTCCACCAGCTTAATCAGGCTCATCAACCAGCACATTAATCACAGTGCACACTCTTAAACACCCTAAGAAAATAGAAACACCTGTTACCTCACCAGAACAGCATATATATTTTTTTATCCAAACCATTCACCAACAATGTAGTTGGAAGAACATTTTAATTTTTGTAGCTTCCCTTCTGGAGTTCAGTTTCCTTTAGTGTTTTATCGTATTAGCAGCAGTATTGTTGTCAGCATCCTCGGAAAAAATTGTATTAGAGTTCATAGGCAACCTCTTATCATCAGTGACAAATATGGTGGATATTAGATCACACGTAGAAAATAACAGCATTACTGGTAGATCAGTAGGAGTTCATAAAATAAAATCAGGATATCAGGTTTGAAATATGAGCAAGAAAGTGTCTGAGAAACAGTTCATTTTCATGTTAATTGCCCTGGTACATTATGGGACTGACTTCTGCTGAAAGCACGCTACTGGTTTATAGATGGTATATTGTTATATTTTAGCTAATTATGTTCCTGGGATAAAGAATTTTCCAAAAGAGCCTTCTGCCATCTACATTTTTGTTCCACTGATAGGAGATTATTCCTATAAATATAACACATTACATGTGAGAAGGACTAGCTGCCTGGGAATGTAGTTTAGATTTTCATGCTCTAGAATGGAGTATTGGTTTGGTACCGTAAGATACCAAATTCCAGGGCAATATATACATTTGAACTTCACAAGAGTATGCATTGGGCCAGAGCAACCTGAAATGGCTAGTGAAGTATTCTAAGTAGTCAGATTCAGACATAATTGTACTTTAAGATCTGTTGATTGCCTTACATCCCATTTGATGAGGAATTCTAGATCCACTGCACTATATGTATGGAGAATCTAGTGCTGGATACAAGTGTTAGCCTGGGAAACCAGATGTCTTTTTCTTTATATCTTGAACTACTGTGAAGACTTCTAGAAATGGCTTTCATGTACCGTCTTTAACACTTCTTTCTGTTGAAAACTACAAGGCATATGTCAATGGATCAGATACAATATAATTTTTTAAAACTTTCTACAATGCTCTGTAGACGTGTAAGAAAGCTGAAGGTGAGATCATGTACATGAAGAATATTTAGCCCAGTGAAATGTCTCATGAATTTACCTAGCATGCTCTGTGTGCCTTTTGTGTTTGCTGGATGTTGGATTTAGATCTTAAAACCCACATTCAATAATATAACCAAAGCAATAAGAGATGTATCAGGTAGGGAATACAGGCCAGTCATTCATTGCTACACCATGTCAACTCAGGACCCATATTGACCAAACTTTGGCTGGACCTAAGACTTGGCGCGCAGGGGCGAGAGGTGAGGATGAAGGAGAGGTGCCGATGCGTCCATGAAGAGCACTAACAAAAGAGTGTCTCACTCCGTTAGTGTTCAGATGTTTCTTCGTTGGCATTTCTCTCTGTCTGTTTCTCTCAGCCTTCAGAAATGAAGATGAATTTAATATCCATACAATATGGGTCCTGAATCAATGTGGTGAGGAATCACTTTTTTGTGTGTATGCATGTATCCTTGTTTAGCTGTCACAAATACACTCTGTAGAAGAACAAACACAAACATGTTACAATATTGGTGCTGCGTGGACCATGTACTTTGTAGAACTGTTCTTTTTTTCCCTTGCATTTTAATAAAACTGGGGGAAACACCCCAATCTTCCCTTGCTTGTTCTTTTATGGATATTTAGATATAACACAGACCTCAAGCTCTTCCAAATGGTGAAAGGCCAGCTTCAACAGCAGAGTCTTTGGAGTGGTTTGATCCTCATTGACTTGAGAATAGCACTGTGAAAGTAATTTATTTAAACTGTGAATGTAAGAGATAACAAGAATTCAATGAGCTGTAATCCACCCAAAATTATCAGTGTTAACACCAGGTATGAAAAGGCCCTGGATAAGACATCCTCTACTGCAGTGGTTTCCAACCTTATATCCCCAGATATTCTTACACTACAACTTGTGGTGAAAGGATCTGGGAGTTTTAGTCCAGGAACATCTGGAGACCCAAGGTTGGGAGCCTTTGCTCCAATTGGCCTCTCCTAAGGCTATAGTGATTTGTTATCTCAAAACGTGCCCAACAGCTGAAGTGGTTCCACTGTTCCTCCTACTGTGGCCCTGCACTGGTACAGTGGGTTGTTGAAGGCTCATTGCCAGTCTGTGGGTTTCTCCCTTCCTAGGTTCTGAGCTGCTGTTACCAAGCCTTGGTCAGCAAAAGGTCTCATGAGCCACACCAGTAGCATTCCACTGCATATCTTGTTTCAAATGACACAAAAGGTTTAAGTGTCTGCCAGTCACACCAGGCTCTCTCTCTCTCTCACACACACACGGTACCCTGTCCTTATTCTTATTTTGGTGTTTTGCACAAACATAACATACATTAAATCACCTTCACACTTAGCCATTGAGCCCTGGTGCCAGCTGGCAATGGGTTGAGGTGCTGCTGCCAAAGCTTTAGACTGTACATGATCTCACACACAAAATCCAGACTTTCTTGTGCTCTGATACTTTTGAACCTGACATTTGACAAGACACCTGGAGAAGCATAGCCAGTGCTCTAAGATCTAGCAACTCAAGTATCAGAAAATCAGTCCCAAAATTTTCAGCATTCTGCCTTCTTTGTTATTTTTGAAAAGCCTTCGTGCCTTATTACCCAGACCCTTTTAAACGCCAAATCAATGAACAACTAAAAGCAAAAATAAAAATATCATCCTTACCCAGGAAATTATTCCTGAGAGGTCAACTTCTCCCCATTTGGGAACTGTGAAATTTGTCAAAAGGCAAGAGAGAAGGTATGATGGCATTTCTGGGACCCTTGTAAGAAAGGATGAATGAATTGGATTGAGAGTGCCCATGCCTATTATATGGCACAGCAAGCATCTCACTCCAGACTGCAGATATTGGGGAATGGTGGAGGATATCTCAACATCAGTGTTTAAGAGCAATTCAAATGATAATCCCATCAGTTTTGGTATATGACATAGAAGCCATTTTGTTTTTCACCTTGGACAACAAAGTATTTTTGACCAAATCTGTTGCCTTCACACTGAAAAGCCAGCGACAGCTGGCTTTTCGTTCTGTAATCATCTCCTACTGGCCAGATGCCTAAGTGAGAAGGTGCTTCATCTCTTAATGATCAAAATATCAAGTGCTATTTGGCCTTGACTGCACATTTCTCAGGGCCAAGATCCACCTATGACTGTCATACAAACCACCAAAAGCAGCAGTTGGAACAGTGAGTCTAACATTTATGGCCAGGTAGGAATGTCAGATAGCTACCAGCTGCCCTAGCCATCAGGACCTGTGCCTCATAAGACCATATGAAATTAAGAATATAATTAGAGCTGTGCTGGATCAGACCAAATGCTTATCCAGTCAAATATTCTCTTCACACATGAGATGTAAGGACTAATCAGAAAATGTCTTGCTCTGATTTTCTGAATCCTGCCATGACGAGACTCCCTGATAAGTCTGCCTATTGCACCAATGAGATTTTCTGGCTAGGATACATTTCCGATCTACACACATACATACACACAGCTGTTGTTCTGGTTATGAAACTGCCAACTGAGAGTCTGATGGCTTTTTCAGTTGATGTTGTGAAAGAAAGATGCTATTCTGTGCAGAGATTAAAATAGTCCTATGAAGCTTGACTGTCCTTTCTTCTGTCCTTTCCAGGTGAATCCTGCTCAGAGAAAATGCCACTCTGTGCAGGAATTGCATAGTTGGGCATTTTTTTCCAGGAAAAAATGACTGTAAAATGTCCAAGAAATGCTTTGCATGGAGAGACATAGATCGAGAAAGAAGAACTTCCTTAAATTTCCTAGACTGTCCTTTATATGCTCTGACCTATGCTGACCGTTCTTGACTTACACTGATATTCCTAGGCTTGCTAATATAATTTCTTCCTCACACTTCCTTCTTGATTCTCTTGGGGGGGGGCAGGGGAGAAAGAGAGGACATATTGCCTTTTTTCTTAAAAGTTGAGGGGATAGACACAGTTGCCTTCACCTGGTTGTTTAATTATACTGCACCTTTCTCCTTTGCCTCCTTCAGTTCACAATGGAAATCACTCGCACACATAATCAATAACCTACAACTAGAGATGGACACAAACAGAAAAAAATCAGGCTATTTTGTGGTTTGTGAATAACAATGAACCACCAACCACCATGGCTCCTGGGAAAATGAACCTGTTCATGGCTTGTTTTTGGGCCTTGCTTCTGAAGAGTGGGGAACCTATTACCTTCACCCCCTTTGACCCCTGCCTGGGCCCTTCCCACTACCCCTATCGCCTCCCTGCCTGATACCACCACCTCCTCCTTTGCTGCTAACACCATTTTTTAGAGAGAGCAGGGCAAATTCCTGGAAAGAAGGTCAGATGTCTTCAGAAGAGTGGGCAACAATGGCTGCATCATCTGCGAAGAGGAAGTCCTGCATGACTTTGGTCTTTGCTCTCAATCTAGAGAGAGCAAAGAGCTTTCCATCTGATCTAGTCTGGAGATAGACACCTTTTGTTGCAGTTCCAAAAGCGTGCTTAAGCATGACAGCAAAAAAAGATCCCAAACAAAGTCGGCATGAGGACACAGGCCTGTTTCACTCCGCTTCAGATGTAAAAGGGATCTGATGTTGAGCCATCAACAACTACAGTGCCCTTCATTTCCTTATGAAAAGACCTAATAATGTTAAGGAGTCGAGGTGGACATCTAGTCATGGGAAGTATTTTAAAAAGGCCCTCCCTGCTAACCAAATCAAAGGCCTTTGTAAGACATGTGAAGGCCAAAAAGAGTGGCTGTCATTGTTCCCTACATTTCTCCTGCAACTGTCTGAGGAGAAATACCATGTCACTGCTGGATCTATTAGCTCGAAATCCACACTGTGATTCTGGATAGACTCTGCCTGCAAGCACCTGGAGCCTCTTCAGCACAACACGGCAAGCAGTTTTCATACAATGCTGAGAAGAGAGATGCTACCATAGTTATTGAAGTCACTCCTGTCACCTTTGTTCTTGTACAATGTGACAGTGTTTGCATCATTCATGTTCTGTGGTATTCCACCTTCCCTCCAGCAAAGATAAAATACTTAATACAGCTTGATGGTGATGATCTCTTTACAGCACTTCAGCACTTCAACAGGGATGTTATCCTTCATAAGTGCCTTCCCTGAGGTGAGGGAATCCAAGGCCACTTTTATTTCTGCTGAAGTTGGTTCACTGTCCAACTCTTCAAGCATGCACTTGATGTTATTTAATGCCTCTTTGGTTACTACATTCTCTCTGGAATATAGCTCAGAGTAGTGCTGCAGCCAGTGTTCCAACTGCTGTGCTCGGTCCTGGATGATCACGCCTGTAGCAATCTTCAAAAGACCAGATTTCTTCTGTATTGGACCTGAAGCCTGCTTTAGGTCATACCGTCATACATTCCCTTGATGTTACCTGTGTCCGCTGCTATCTGTATCTGAGAGTAGAGCTGAAGCCAATAATCATTAGAACATGTCCTGGCAGTCTGTTGTACTTTGCTACAAGCAACTCGAAGAGCCTGAAAGCTGTACTCACTAGGACAGGCTTTGTATGCTGCTAGAGCTCTCCTCTTTTCCTCGAAGGTTGACATCAACTCCTCCAAATGGGCTTCAAACCAGTCTGCCATCTTTTTGGTCTTCTTGCCAAATGTGGACAAGGTGATGTTATAAACAGCATTATTGAAATGTTCCCATCAGGTGCATTTGCACCAGCCAGGCTTGGAAGAGTTTCCTCAAGTGCTTGGACAAATTCCTCCACTTTTCTCTGATCGCAAGTCTTGCTGATGTCAATACGTGGTCTTCCTTCTGTTTTCATACAATTTCTTTATTCGCTGAGTGCTCAGTGGAAGGACAGATCCTGAAGCTAAGGCTCCAGTACTTTGGCCATCTCATGAGAAGAGAAGACTCTTTGGAAAAGACCTTGATGTTGGGAAAGTGTGAATTTGACACAACTCCAGGAGGCAGTGGAAGATAGGAGGGCCTGGCGTGCTCTAGTCCATGGGGTCACGAAGAGTCAGACATGACTAAACGACTAAATGACGAGAGCGTCTAGTGAGGATCAAATCGAGCTGATGTCAATGCTTCAATCTTGGATGTCTCCAAGAGACTCTGTGTTGAAGCTTCATATTAAAGAATGTTTTGCTGACACAAAGACCATAATAACAGCAAAACTCCAGCAAGCATTGGCCATTTTCAATCATCTTCCCAATGCCAAAGCAGCCTAGACAAGTGGGCTAAGAAACAAGGCCACACATAATATTGGGAGCTAATTTACCTATTTATTTGTTAATGTAGTCCCATGTTATCCTTTGCCATCAGGGCTTATCTGCATTCTTTCTAGGATAAACAGGGCAATCTCTACACCAGAAAGTTAATGGACATAAACCTGACATTAGAACACCAAAAGAAAAAAACTATTTCAGGGGATTTTGATCTCTCTGGACACTATAAATTACCCATAAGTGACCGTGGTGGACTAAAATAATTACAAGCTGAGGTTGGAAAGAAAGCCAGCCAAGACAAGACATATAAGTTCCGGAGCATGTCAAAAGAATCAATGATCAACTAGGGATTCTTAGCTCATTATATACTAATAAACATTTATCCCTACAGTTTTGTATATGGATTAGACCTAGACATTGATTCTGGGAATTGATTAGCTGCTCCTTCCAATTTGACTCCTGACTGAAGCTCCTGTTACTTCACACCTCATAGGAAGTATGTGAGTATCTATTGATGTGTATGGAAATCAGCATGACTATTAATTACCTGTGTCAATAGTGCTATTGTCACCTTGCTGTTTCATTTCGTCTGCTAACACTGTATATAACCTGTAGTTTTGCTTGACTCTAATATGCCTGAAGAAGTAGATGCTGAAATTGATGCAGATTGTTTTGCTAGCAGAAAGACTCTCTTTCAATGCCCCCTATCTTCAGACAGGAATAGGTAAGACTTCTATCTGAAAACATGGAGATCCACTGGCAGTACATGTCAATAATTCTTAAATGGACCAGTGGATTAATCCATAAGATAGCCTCTGAATGTTGAATGCAAGTACCAGGGTAAGAGTGTTCATTTTTTTGTTTGTTTTTAAGAGGACAGGGTTCCTATTCCTTTAATACAGGTACAGTGGGGTCTTGACTTGAGAACTTAATCCGTATTGGAAGGCAGTTCTCAAGTCAAAAAGTCTGTAAGTCAAGTCTCCATTGACCTACAGTGCATTGAAAACCGATTAATCCCATAACAGGCCGTTTTTGTTCCATTTTGGTTTTTTTCTGGTCTGTAAGTCAAATCTCAGTCTGCAAGTCAAACCTAAATTTTGCGGCCAGAGAAGTCTGTAACTCAAAAAGTCTGTAAGTCAAGCCGTCTGTAAGTCAAGGGTCCACTGTAGTTGTTTAGAAGTTGTTTCAGCTGGTATAAGCATATGAGTCACATGGGTTTAAATTTTCGTTTCCTCACAACTATTAAAGGTGCAGGAACCCTGTCCTTTTTAAATCTGATCAGCATTATTAGTCGCTATAAATAAGGGTAACATAGAATTTTGTCTATCCAGTGGAAGCAAAACAGCCTGTATAATGTAGGATCTTACAGAATGATTACAACCCAAGAACACAGAAAATCTCCTTCACACATGTAACAAAGAAGAGAAGCATTTTAAAGGCATAATTAACCTTTCCCCAAGTATAAACATTCAACAAAAGGCCTAATTGCTAGCTAAAGACCTTGATCACAGACAAGTGATCAATTTTAACCAAAGTCACTATCCCCTCTACGGTTCAGTGCATTAATTGACTCACTACATTTTGCCTGCCTGCCTCTAAATTGCCAGTCACATTAATGAACCCACTGGCATACATATGTTTTAAAGCAACTAATGTGGCATGAGACACTCTGGGAATGCCTACTGTTTGTTTCAAACCCTTTTGGTCCTCAGAAACCAAACTGGTTGGAAGCTGGTTGCAATATATCATTTAGTGTGAATACGGAATAACAAAAACCCCTGTCTCTCTCACACAGAGAGTAATCATTTGTGTGATAACTCTAATGACCATAATGCACTTTCTAGACCACTGGTCTAAAGCCTGAAGAGGAACTAAAAGGAAATGGGGACATCACAAAGCTCTGTTATTTATATCAGCTGGATTCTGTTCTGTGTTTTGTTAGCACCTGTATATTTTCTTGAGTACATAGAGTTCTACCATCCTATCCAGACCCATACAATGGTAAAGACAGGTTAATCCCAGTTAAAGCTCATGTAAGTATTTCTAAAAGAAAATGGTGCATGAGAGCTAGCCCATATTAACCAAGCAATTTTGTACTTACCATAAGCCCAGACATCTGCTGCTGCTACACAGAGCCTGGAAAAAAAATACTTGTACGGACCACAAAGCAGTGGAAGGTTCAATCCCAGGAACTGACTATTACAAGACACTAAGATGTTCTAGTAGGATAATAGGAGAGATCCCACCATGTTAAGAGCTACTAGTTTAGTGAATCTTTGAACTTAAGTGTTTTCTCTCTCTAAATGTTGCATTTTAGGTCATTTTCTTGAATAAAATAATTGATATATAAAACTGAAAATATTTTTCACTTTTAATATGTGTTTAATAATGATTGTTAGTTGTTTTGAGCATTTTTTGGGGGAAAGGGAAAATATGGATGTAATAAACAAATGAACCACACTTTTATAAACCAATGACAGATTAGGCAGATATTTTTGCATGGAATTAAATTGTATTTTATTTCTACAATTATGGTCTGCATGCAGCCAAATGATTTTATATTTCCAATTTCATCCTGTTTTGGAAATGGGTTATATTCTGCAATTAAATAGCCTCTGCTTCAACACAGGTACTGCTGACCCTTATTTGATGCATTCATCTATTCATTGCTTAAGTGGTCTCATTCGTCCTTGTTCCCTGAAGTCATTTTGCTGATATTTCAGCATTGTTAGCGTTGGTAAAACCCACTAAACTCAGTGGGACTGCATCTCATTAGACATCCATGAGTTTGCAATGTTAAATCTTATTCCTAACCACACCCCTAAATGTCAGATACTCTTAAACATTGATGACTGCTTTTCCACAGCTTTTTTATTGTATTTTTTCTTAGGGGTTTCTTTTATTTTGTTTTTGCAGGTCATTTTTATAAAAGAAATACAAAAGTGAACATGCATTTTCTCATTATTACAGCTTTAAAAAGTAGAATTGTATGGAATAGAATAATGTGAGCTTAAAAAAGTAGAATTGTATGGAATAGAATAATGTGGTTTTATTGTAAGCTCACCTTAATGACTGAGTTTTCTTTGTAGGGGCCTTTTCTTGTATCACTGCTCACAAAGGAGCTACTGGAGAAATTATCCGCCCACATCTGTAGGCATCTGCTATCCATTATGTAATGAAGGTTCCCAATGAGTGGCAAAGGAGACAACAATTACGAATTGCTAGAATTCTGAATTCCCCCAAATTCAAAAAGCGCCTCAAAATGGCAGCCACTCTGATTCTTTTCCTCTTAAATGTATTTCATACACAGAGAGCAGAGATATAGTCAAAACAAAAGAGCTGATTTTGAACTGGCTGACATTTTTGAACTGGCTGACAATTTGGCACAGCCCTAGTTAAAGAAATGGGGTTTAAAATCAGGCAGGACTTGGAAGTTTAGGCAGCAGGAGGACTAAATTAAAAACATGACATTGCAAGGGTTACTTGAAATATGTTTGTGCCCAGCCCAGAAGTGGTTTCAGATGCCTCTTCAAACCAATCTGAGGTTGACAAAGACTGTGAATTAAATCTAGGTCAGTCTCAATGTTGTGGAACGTATTTCATGGTGGTAGGCTCTAGGGAAAGCAGCAGGACCATGTGGAAGTATGAACACATCCGGATTAACTTAAGCAATGGCCACATTGATTCCGCCATCCACCAATGTGTACGGATGCATAAAGAAGTGGGGGCAAACATTGTTTTGCACTCTGAAAGCTTCATGAATGATGTGCCAGAGTTGTGTGACTCATTGTTTGATTACAATATCTCCAGAACATGCCAGCTAACCACCTGGCTCCATTCTTAAGATGAAAGGTAAAAAAACCCCAACAACTAGGCATGAATTCTTAATAACTCATGTATTCCATTTAAAACAAAACATATAGTGGTAGTAACAGCAACCTATTTGGGAAATTACTAAAACTGGGGACCATCAAGAAAGAAACCAAAGGCTTGATCTTTGCTGCATAAGAACAAGTGCTCCAAACTAATCTCATGAAAGCTATTTCAGAGGATTAGTGTAAATAGCAAATGTTGACTCTGCCAAGAAAACGATGTAACTGTGTCACATCTCATCAGTGAATATTCAAAGATTGCACAGACTTCCAAGCTAAATGTGATAGAGTTGGAAAATTAATATACTGGTCATTATGTAAAATATACATATATAAAAACTATCAGCATCCAGGAATTCGTGGGAATATCAGGTAGAGAAGGAGTCAGAAAATTTAAGATCTTATGGAGCCTATGAATTCAAATAGACAGACAACTTGAGCGTAATAACTCAGACAGAGAAAGAGAATGATGAAACGTCTGGTTAATTGACACTGCAATTCCAGGGGATGACAAAGTTGAAGATAAAGAATTGGAAAATTAACAAAATACAGAGAGCTGGCAATAGAAATTGCTTGTGGATGAAACACATTTCAGTGGTCTCCATTGAGAACAATGTTGCAGAATTTAATAAAATATTATAATCAGCTGCAGATATCTGGAATAACACCATCAGAGCTTCAAAAAGAGAGAGAGAGAGAGAGAGAGGCAGTATTAGGAACAGTGTTCATACTACATTGATACTGAAATGATACTTAGTTTTTTTGTTAAAACTTGCATCTGTTATACTACCAGTCAAAGACTGTGTCTTGTATTTTCAAATAATAATAATTGAATTACCTAAAAATTATGTGAAATCAAGATGGGTCTTTGCTTCCCTTTTATTTGGTGAACAAGTAGCAATGGAGTGTGGTTTTATCTGGAAAGTCATTGTGACTGCATTTATCTTTATGCTGCTGCCAATAGTAACCCAAAAGGCAATTTCCCCAACGTAAAGCCGGTATCTCCACATGTATCCCCCCCCCAAGTCTTTCAGGTCTTCAGGAGAGGGCCTTTTCTTGGTCCCATCCCAGGCACATTTGGTGAGGACCTCCAGAGAGGTCATTTCTGGTGGCTGGTCCCACCCTATGACTTTTTTTGCCTCATGAAGCTAGATTAGTTTCTTCCTTACAGTCCTTGCACTGGCAGATGAAAAACTTCCTTTTAAAGTTGTTTTTGACCTCTAAATGCCTCATAGAAATGTATCTTTTTAAAATTAGTATATTTTTTGTCAGATGCTTTAAATATGTTTTAACTTGTTTCAGTTACTGTAATTACATTTCAATACTCTGTTGGTATAATGTTAAATTCTTAATTTATTGCTATTTTAAATATTGTTTGTTTGTTTGTTTGTTTGTTTGTTTATTTAATTTGATTTATACCCCACCTATCTGGACTACTTGTTATTTTGTTGTTGCCTTGGTTTATATACCTTCCCATAGTGCAAAGGCATTCTCTGGGTGGTTTACAACGTAATTATGCAAGCAACACTTTGTCCTCCAGTTAGCTGGGTACTCATTTTACTGACCTTGAAAGGATGGAAGCTTGAGTTAAGCTTGAGTCGGCTACCTGAACTTGTTCGGATCAAACTCAGTTTCTGAGCAAAGGCTTGACTGCAGTACTTCAGTTTAAACACTGTGCCATGGAGTTAGCTAGTGTGGTGTAGTGCAGTGGTTCTTAACCTTGGGTTACTCATGTGTTTTTGGACTGTAACTCCCAGAAGCCTTCACCACCAGCTGTGCTGGCTGGGGTTTCTGGGAGTTGCAGTTTGAAAACACCTGAGTAACCCAAGGTTAAGAACCACTGGTGTAGTGGACAGAATAAAGGATTAGGATTTAGGAGGCCTGGGTTCAAATCCCTGCTCAGCCATGGAAGCTCATTCCTTAAAAACAACTCCTTACATATCTCACCTACCTTGAAAGACCTTTTAGAGTTGCTATAACAATTGGAAGAGGAGGGCAAGAGAGTGCGAGTGAGAGAATTGCTTGCCACCTTATCTCCCACTCTTCTGAGAAAGGTAGTACATAAATTAAATAAAAAAATAAAAAAATAAATTATTTGTTATTTTTTGTCTGAATGATATCCACACAACATACATTCCAATTTTGTGCCACAATGCTAAGTGAACCACAGGGAAGCATCACTTTTAAGAGCTAATTGTAACATAATTCTAAAAACTGAGACCAAATGCTCACATACTTTCCCAAAGTATCTCAGCAGGCTAAGACAATTTGAATTTGTCACTCCTAGATCAAGACAATCCTCAGTCTATTCTTCAGAATGATGGACGTATAATGGATTTACATTTTGCCTATGCTCTCATTTAAGAGCAATCACACAAAAAGTATGAGCTGACATTGTCCAATTGTCCAAGGCAGATCAGAAAATGTTACATCTGTTTGTGCTCATGATCTATGAGGGATCTCCTCATTTTTGGTCCTTAGGTGGCTTATACTCTCCTTTAGAGTCCTTATCTCAAGAATACCATACCATGAAAGCTTAATGGGAGTTGCTCATTGCAGAATATGCAAAAGATTAATTCTGCCATCCACAAAGCTGCTGAAACACAAGACTGCCTTTCTGAGTTTAGAGTTTCAGATGTTTAAATCAGTTTCACATTTTCTTCAGCGACAGAAGCAAATGGGCCGCTTTAGTGATTGAAACGCTTTTATCATGGGGACAACCTACTCTGACGAAACTATTTGAGCTTTGTGTTGTTGGAGAGCTTTGTTCCAGGCCAGGTAAATAGATAATACAAGCCATTACTGCAAACATTATAGGCTGGTTCATTACCCAGAATACCATCTGCTGGTATTTTATCAAGCCACCTCCTATTATGCTGCCATTAAAGTGCTTCTGATACTCACTCATGGGCAGCCACAGCTGAATCTGTCTGGTTAATAGATAGTAGGAAGTTGGCTAACTGTTCTTTAATTGTCTCTGCTTCCATCAGGTTTCAGTCTTAATCTCTGTAATCAACAATAAGACTTTAATTAAATACATTTTAAAGTGGATTGTCTTATCAAAGTGAACAGAGAGGATATATATGAGGGGAAAAACCCAACTATCATTCTTATTGCTGGTGAGCTTCTCTTTGGCTTTGGCTTATATAACTGACAAATAGTACCTTTCCTCACCTATGCAGTGGAAAATGTTGAAGTACAAGACACTGAGATAATTCAGTGAGATTGGCATCTGACTGTGGAACCAAAAGTTGGGAGTTCAATTCCTCCCAGTGCCTCCCAGGAGAAAAGACATTCTGTATAGCCTTGGGCAAAACGCAGTCCCAAATCAGCCCCAGAAGAAGAGAATGGTAACTCACTTCTGAATACTTAGTAACTAGAAAATCTTGAAGTCACCAGAATTCAAAATTCATTTGATGGGACACAATTATTATGGGCATTATCATGACGCTCTCCTATAGTCAGGCCCCTAATAAATGTGATCACACTGGCTGGGAAATTCTGGGATTTAAAGTCCAGACAAGAACTTTTCTAAGCTCTGATACATGTCTACATGTGTCTGTAAAATTCACTTTGAGATGTTTTCTCTCTGCTCAGCTCAGAGAGAGCTCAGAGGGAGATGGAAGATTATGGCACCACCCCTGTTACTCAAAATGTCCTAGAATTTCAATTTGGATCCAAACCTTCCTGGCATTCCTTTACCTTCCATCTCTCTTATAGTGATAACATCTTCATAATTTAATGCTACCATGTGCTTTACTGGGTCACATAGTGAAGATCAGATACACCAGCACTTCCAGCCACACAAAACATCTCATGCTACTATTGCAGGGTGTCATAACAAATGCCCTAGCCAGATGCTCAAGTGCAAATACAGTGGTGCCTCGCTTAACGAGCGCACCGTATAACGATGAAATCGCATAGCGATCCGTTTTTTCGGATCGCTAATGCGATCGCTCAACGTTTTTTTAATGGGGAAAAATTTGCTTTGCGAAGACCGGTAAGCGTTTCACTTACCGATCTTCGCAAAACGAACCCCGACGATCAGCTGTTCGGCGGCCAAAATGGCTGCCGGAAGCCGGGAAATGGCCCAAAATGGCCGCGCACAGCGTTTTCGCGCCCTCGTTAAGCGAGGTGAGGGCGCGAAAATGGCTGCCGGCCATCCTGAAGCTTCGCTGAACGGTGAGTACTTGGCCTATTTGGAACGCATTAAACGATGTTTAATGCGTTCCAATGGAAATCGCTGCCCCGTTCAGCGATGCTTCAGCATAGCGAAGGTTAATCCGGAACGGATTAACCTCGCTATGCAAGGCACCACTGTATACACAAGGGTGATAATATTTCATTGTGGTTAAAAGTTGCAATTAACACTACTGAAGTTTAAGAGAAATATTTTAGTGACTGATATTTAAAAAGCCATTTGTTTTTCCAAGGGCACCCATATTGCAACCTCAGCCGTAAGTCATGCAAGATTTCACTACATGGAAATCCTTTATATCCCCTGTGGCCAAAATCAGAGATGTTCATGAGTCACTTTACAAAGCAGCACTCAGTGTCTCCTTCAGTGCATTATGTACATTTTATTTATTTATTTATTTATTTATTTATTTATTTATTTATTTATTTATTTATTTATTTATTTATTTATTTATTTATTTAATATCCCGCCTATCTGGTCGGTTAAGACCACTCTAGGCGGCTAACAACATAAAATAGAGCAATAAATATATATATACAGTGGTGCCCCGCATAGCGAGGTTAATCCGTTCCGGATTAACCCTGCTATGCGGAATCGTCGCTAAACGGGTAGGGAAAACGTATTGAAACGCATTAAAGTTCCAATACCTTGCTTACTTACCCGTTCAGCGAGGATTCCCCTTGCCGGCAGCCATTTTTGCGCCCTCGCTAAGCGAGGCAGGGCGTGAAAACGGCTGCCGGCAGCCATTTCCGGGCTTCCGGCGGCCATTTTGGAGCCGCCGAACAGCTGTTTGGCGGCTCCAAAATGGCCGCTGCAATACCCGATCTTCACAATGCAGGTTTTCCCCATTGCGAAGATCGGGTATGTTTCCGTATAGCGATCCCGAAAAAGGGATCGCTATACGGAAACATCGCTATACGGTGCACTCGCTAAGCGAGGCACCACTGTATATAAAACAGTATTACATAAAATAAACATAATAGAAAAGGCATTTTAAAAAAAGGGCTGCTCTGTGATTAATGCTGAAGGATTTGTGGACATATTTGTCCAATGGTGGACTTGAACCAACTTACAGAGACCTTAATAGGGCTTTCAAGGTGAAAGTGTGCTGTTTATATACTGTCCCATAGCACTTAAAGCACTCTCTGTGTGGTTTGCAATTTAATTATGCAGGCTATACCTTGCCCCCCCTCCCCCAGTACTCCGTTTACTGATGTCAGAAGGCTGGAAGACTGAGTGACTCTCAAGTTGGCTACCAGGGGTTGAATCTGGGTTATGACCAGAATTTTGACTGCAGTACTATAGTTTAATAAATGCTCCAAGAGGCTCTAGTAAGTGAGATTTTTAAGGGATTTTTAAAAATCAATTTCACTCTCCCAGTGTGTTTCCATGGCTGAGTGAGGATTTCAATCCAGGCCTCCTGAGTCCTAGTCCATCACTCTATCCACTACACCATACTGGGTATCATTATAGCAATTATAATAATGTTGATTTTATAGCTACCTGTTTTGATATCATTATCTATAGTCATATATAACAAACCTTAAGTTGATGCATTCCGGATGTCATGGAGTATTGATGC
Source organism: Pogona vitticeps (assembly GCF_051106095.1). Lineage (NCBI taxonomy): Eukaryota > Metazoa > Chordata > Lepidosauria > Squamata > Agamidae > Pogona > Pogona vitticeps. The sequence continues at coordinate 324,207,794 of NC_135783.1, read as the reverse complement.
TGGCTGGGGATGATGTGAGTTGTAGAGCAACACACCTGAAATGTACCAGCTGGAAGGTTATGATATACTACAGTGTCTCTTTTTAATTGTGTTCTCCACAAGATACCGACTATTTTGGCTGAAGTGAAGAATAGGGAACTTTGGTGACTAGATATTGGAGAGAAGTACAGACTTGGAAAAATAAATCTTGATCATTGTTGAAAACATTTTGATTTTGCCATAAAATAGAAAAAGGAACCAAAAAATAATATTTTGTGGACATCTTTAGATTTACTTGGAAAAGACTGTGTAAAAAATATTTATAGAAGGAAGAAGTGCTGAGAATAATCTTTAAACCTAACCAGAGTAATCCAAAAGAATAAGTCCTGACACTCCAGGGATTTTAACAGCATAAGAACATCGGTATGAAAGATCATAGCTGAGTGGGGAAACACAGGCACTGCTTCCAGAAGGTTCCACGTTCAAGTACCAGCATCACCAGGTAGGGTTAGAGAAGAAACCTGCCTCAAAACCTGGAGAGTCATGGCTTAAATTTGTTTCTGCTTTGCAACTGAATTCCAATCAACTGAATATTCCAGGGGATTTCTACACGGGGAGTATAATATTGGCAGTTTTAGCCTTTCCTAATGAAGCGCAACATGGAAAGTGTCTCTCCACACACCCCTGGTTGTCACATATTGAGTCAACACTTTCATCAAGGTATCTCTCACAATCCCCAGATCTTTTACACCAGCACTCCTGATCTCATCAATTTATATGTGAAGCCAGTGTCATTACAACTTTTTTTGTCCTAATATTCTTTGCTTTATCCTTGCTAAACAATTTAGCAACAGCAACGTTCCACACAAATGCACATCTTCATGCATGTGGTTATTTCTACAACCATGGGATTTCAATTTGGATGTTGACCATCCCACTTAGTTTTAGAAGCATGTTCTCCTTTCTTGGTCTGCTTTGCTCTACTCCCCTTCTTCTACACAGCCCAAGCCTTTTGCTGCTCTTCTTGCAAGTACTTGGACAAAGGACAGTGCAGATGTTACTTGTACGCAGACCGAAATGTAGATACGTGCAGAGTGGCATAGGTGGCTCATGACTGGAGAGGGGCCCCTTCTGAAACGTGGGGGTGAGGCACACAAACACTCTGCTCAGACCATGAACTGTCTCTTGGGAGCAGAAATGTTTACATGAAGAGTCTTGGCAGATGTTATGCTGAATCACGTACAGGAGAGGGGGCGATAGATACATTCCTATTTTCCTGTTTGTACATTCCACTTACGTGAAAGTATTACACTTGCTTAAAACATCTGTTTTCCTCTGCAAGTGGCTTTATTCTAATGTTTGATCTGTAGCACACATCTATCCGCTTTGGCCCAGTTCCTCTTGTTTCTTGTACACATTTCTACACTCATGCTAGTGGAGGTCTGGTTCTACCCATCAGGACAGCAGCACCATCTCTTCTGCTGTTCTTCCTCAGCAAACTTGCTGCCTCCACTGGAAGATAGAATTCTATGTGCTCCTTAGCCCACCCTAAACCATCCTAAGCCAACTTGCTGTCTCAGGTGCACTGGAGGGTATTAAGCTGTCCACCTGGATTCTGTATGTGGCAGAAGAGGGCAGCCATCTTGTCCTTTTCCTGAGGCTTAAAAATATCCTGTGAAGAGGGGCTGAAATTGCTACTTGGCCATGGGAACTCATTAGGGGAGTATAGCTGGTAAAAGCACTCAAATATCTCACTTGCCTTGAAAGCCATATTAGGATTCTTGACAGCACAGAACACACACACATACAGAGCTCTGTGCAAGAGGTTTATAAGGACTCACAATTCAGTGCTGCTGTGCTACTGAAGTCTTGTGGTGCAGTGGTTAAATTGCAGTATTGCAGCCAAAACTCTGCTCATAACCCGGGTTCAGTCCCAGGTAGCTGGCACAAGGTTCACTCAGCCTTCCATCCTTCTGAGTTTGGTAAACTGAGTACTCAGCTTGCTGGGAGGAGGGGAAGCAATGTGTAGCCTGCATTGTTAAATTGTAAACTGCTCAGAGAGTGCTTTATGTGCTATGGGGCAGTATATAAGCAGCACCCTTTGCTTTATACTAGAGCTGAGGAAATTTGCAGTTCTCAGAAACATCCAGCAAACTAGGTGGATAGCAAACTCCCAAATCACCTAGCCAATATGGCCTCGTGGCATGATATTCATATGAGGTGTAAGGACAGGGCAGTTCAGGAATACATGGTAAGGTAAGCGTTTCAAAAAATGAATTAAATTCTGAAGTGGTGATTTGGATAATCCTCCTGCACAGTTTCTATTCAAGATAATATCAATGCACCTTGGGCAGGATCATATCTAGGCTGCAAACTCCTACTATACACATAATGTATGCGAGTTTGTATGTGGATTTGATGGTTCTGAATAGACATATACAGAATTGCCTGCAGGAGCAATAACCTTCCTTGTAGTTTTGAATATAGCCAACTTTTACAGACCTGTTTGAATCTTAGGCCAAACACCTGTTGCATAGTGTTTTTCCCCCTCCACTATTCCCCATTACATAATCCATTTCACAAGAGGTACAAGACTGAGGAGACAGTTGGGGTGGGGAGATGCTCAGGCAGTTGGCCATACCAGATTGCTTCTGGCCCTTTTGTTGTTACCAAATATTCCTATCCAACTATGAAAATAATAATAAAGTACAAAAGTAATAATAAAGCATTATTATTATGAGCTTGAAGCCCCTCCTTCATTTTTATTGGTTGGCCATCTTTTTCTCTTGCATCTCTTCATCCATCTTTCTTGCACACATCCTGAAAGGTTAATTGAAAAGGGCCTTAAATGACTACATTTAAATGACTATCAAACAAACTGATCATAATTTGGATTCAAAATACTGTACTACAGTCTCTTCTCACTCATGAAAGATTGTATTCCCAAAACTGTAGAAAGGAAATCAGGAAATAGCTATGTATCTTTATGATACATAATTGAAATTTAAGTACTCTTGGCAAAGAAAAGGGACTGATGAAGCAGAATTATTCCCATTTTAGAAAATGTATTTGATTGTGCCAATAAGAAAAGGGGGGAAAGGATAAGAAAACTGAACATATCCCATGTACTCCTGGAATGGGGTCCAATCCTATAGCCCCATACAGATTCAGTAGGATGGGGCAGCCATGTCATACTCTAAAAGTACTGTGTGAATTTCGTTGTATCGGTATACTATATATATGACAATAAATGTATTTGATTTGAAAAGAAAGTTGCCATTTCTGTAAATCTTAGTGGCCCATACCAGATGTGATAGGCTACCTTAAGTTGAAGGTAGTATAACTTCGCTAATGCTAGCAGTGGTCCCCAGTGGCTTATAGGCTCATTTCACTAGGAGGATTAGAATACACTTTGTGTAGTTCCAGAGTCTCCTTTCTGTTTGGGGAAGGTACATTTCCTTCAAGGGAGCATCATCCACCAGATTACTGGGGATTCCTCCCTCACCACATCTTATCTAATTAAACAGAAACCCCTATCTTCTGTGTATCACCTAGAAGGTTAAAGGACTGCTATAGAGAGGAGGGACAGGGGAACTTCCATGCCTCCAATCCAGTTGTACTCAGTTTCATTTGGTTCCAAACCACAGCATTCAGCCTTCCACTATGTAGTGCCTTTCAAATGTGTTGCACTACATGTCCTATCATTCCCAGACAGCATGGCTATTGGGCTGAGGAAGATGGCTACAAAGGAGCTTGTTTTGTGAGAGAGATTGCAGGAGATGCTTCCTCTTGAAGTGCGCAGACACAGTGATGTCTCTTCTGGTTCTCCTGGTTATTGCAGCATGAATTTTTTTAGCAGTTCTCAAAAGGAAAGTGAGGAGAGTAAGGCTGATGTTTTTTTTTTTTTAAATCTGGTGTCTCCCAAAATGCACGTCCCTTAGAAAATAAAAACAAGCAGATAGACAACCGTGAGAGGCTGCCGATGAGTGGCGGAATCATCAAGTTATTTGCAGATGTCTGGAAGGACAGTTCTTGATTTGAGCCATTTTAACAGTAACAGCCAAAACAATACACACATTCACACAGCTTGTATCTCTGCAGCTAATGTGATGTCCTAATGCTTGATATTTTGACCTGAGATGATTGCCAGCAATGTCCTACAGCAGACAGAAAGGGGACAATTAATTTTTGCACTGTAACGCCCAGAATATCCTAGCCTACAGTACATGGCTACTGACCATGCCAGCTAGTTTATTTGGGAGCTGTAGTCCAAAAAATATTTTTCCCCATCTCTGCCCAGCAGACTTGAAGACATGGAGCTTTTAGCTCCTTTTACTACTCCAGTGACAAAACCAGTGGAGCTGAGGAAATAGGTGATATCTAATGATAATGTTTTAAGTGTTGCTTCCATAGCAGAGTTCTTAAACCCTTCTGATTTGCTGCCTTCCCACCATCAGCTGAGAGCAAAAGCAAAGCATTAACTATAGTACAAATTATCCAGTAATTACCTTCCTGGTCAAGATCCATAATGTATGCTCAGAAGTAGGTTAATTGAAAGCTTCCTGTTTACAGGTTTGGACCATTAAATCTCTGTCTTGTTCACTGAAGCTGGGAGATTAGAGAATAAGGTAAAGATTCCCCTTGACATTTAGTCCAGTTGTGTCCGACTCTAAGGCGCTGTGCTCATCCACGTTTCCAAGCCATAGAGCCAGCGTTTGTCCATAGACAGTTTCCGTGGTCACATGGCCAGTGCGACTAGACACAGAATGCTGTAACCTTCCCACCACGGTGGTACCTATTTATCTGCTTGCATTTACATGCTTTCAAACTGCTAGGTTGGCAGGAGCTGGGACACATTTTTGAACTGCTAGTTTGGCAGGAGCTAGGACAAGCGACGGGAGCTCACTCTGTCACATGGACTCAATCTTACGACAGCTGGTCTTCTGACCTTGCAGCACAGAGGTTTCTGCGGTTTAACCTGCAGCACCACCATGTCCCTATTGCCCCTTAATTGCCCCTTACTTAATCTGTTGTTCTTTCCCATGGAGAGAAGGATTATTTCTATTTTATACTCCTTTTATTATTTTCATTACAGAGAAATAACTATTTAATATCGTGTTTTCCCAAAAATAAGACGGGGTCTTTTATTAATTTTTTTCCCCAAAAAACGCATTAGGGTTTATTTTCAGGGGATTTTTTTCATTTACTGTACAACAATCCACATTTATTCAAATACAGTCATGTCATCTTCTTCTGGTTGCTGCACAGTGGTGGACAGCAGGGTTTCACTTAACTGGGCTTATTTTTGGGGTAGGGCTTATATTACGAGCATCCTGAGAAATCATACTAGGGTTTATATTCAGGTTAGGTCTTATTTTCAGGGAAACAGGGTAGATTGTGCTCACAAACAGAAAGTTTTCAAGTTACAAGCACAGTCTCCCTGAGAAGCCTCATTAGCATTTTGCTTGACTATTTTGCAGACTAATGCTGGAGTTGAAATGGAAGAGAGTATCATAAATTAGGATGAAATAATAATGTAAGGAATATCCATATAACTCTTTTGGTTTGTGACGGAGTCCCTCCTTACTGTAGCCCAAGAGATTAGAAGAATACTGGTGTGATTATTTTAAAATGACATTACTAGACAAGCTTGCACACACTGGGACACATGAAGCAGTATAGTCAGACCAGTTCTGATTTTTAGGAAGCCTAGTCTGTTGTGTCTCTTGTGAATGGTTACAGTAAAAGCAAACGAAGAAGCCAAGTGATGTCCCCAGCAACCCTCTGTGCAGTATGCATAGAAGGACTTTAAAAAATAATAATAATCAAAATCAAAAGAGTTCTATATGAAAACAACTGGACAGATGTCTGGGAGGAAAATAAATAATTCACATTCACCATCAAAGCACAGAGTGAGGCCACATCATTAACTATTTCATTTTTATATGTTTGCTACCTGAAACAATTTTTATTTTCATTTGATTTCAGTGGTGGAATAATGCCTGAGATGTGTTCAGCCATAAAATATGCACCAAACTAGTTGTTTTCTCCCACGGATAATTGGCTGTCTCTTTGCTTCTGACTTATTTATGGTATCTGCTTTCTCCATTGGATTGTCTTTGGTGAATCTTCTCTCCAGCCCTCAGCTCCAAATTATTTTATCCATTGCTTTTAATTAACATCTTGGGCACCTGCTACATTTAGAGAAGCAGCAGCCGGTTGAGCATCCACTATAACAATTATGAAGACTATTAGTCTTCTTGCTTATGGCCAAATGTATTGTGCTACGGATAAAAGTTTTTTAAAAAGGGAGGGGGACCTTGGATTTTTAAGGAATGCTTTGACTTCCTCTAAAGAATTGGAATGTCTCCAAACAGGTAATCACAGCTATTTGAGCATTGTTTTCTTTTATCTCGTCTATAGTAAGATTAGATGATAATCAAAATAGCAACCTTTGAGATGGAGATGCTTTGTTTATTCATCTAATCCATTGCCTGGGAGGCAAGTTCAAGATTATTGCACAAGACAAGCAAAGCCATTCCTTTGATATTGCTGAGAGGTCAGTTGCTATTTTTGGTTCCCACTGTGCAGCAATCATTCCATCAGGTTGCATCAGCAGGAGAGATGGAAAGCAGAGCCACTGTCCCATCAGCTCTGCTTGAGAATCCAGCTTCTTTTGAGTATCTGGTATCTGAGTTTGTTTTTCCTTCCTTCCTTCCTTCCTTCCTTCCTTCCTTCCTTCCTTCCTTCCTTCCTTCCTTCCTTCCTTCCTTCCTTCCTTTTCTTTTGGAGGGTAAGCCTGAAGACACCTGTTATGTGCTGTCAACTCACCTCCTACTTAAGGGAAACCCTATGAATGAGTGCCCTCTAAAATGTTCTATTGTTAACAGCTCTTTTGAGCTCTTGAAAGCTGGAGGCCGTGGGTTTATTTCTGGAATCAATTCATCTTATATCAGTCTTTCTCTTTTTGCTGCCTTCCACTTTTCACAGTATTTTTGTCTTTCTGAGTAAGTCAGCTCTTCTCAGGATGTGCCCAAAGTACGATGGCCTCAGTTTTCTCTGTTTTGCACCTAGAGAGAGTTTGGATTGGATTTGGGATCTTCTTGTTTGTGCTTCTGGAAGTCCATGGTATTTGCAAAACTCTCCCCCAGCATTTTGAGTTTTTCTCCCTTCTTGTTGCCTTTCTTTACTGTTTACCTTTTGTATCTATATTGGATACCTAAAAAACAAAAACAGTGAACTTTCAATGATAATTTATCTTCCTCAGCCTGTGCACCAAGTTCTTGTGAGTAGTTCCAAAATTATTCCTTTTCAGAATCCAGTTTGAACACCTTGCTCCATATGTGATAAAAGTTGCAATATCTTGAGAACATTGCTTTGTTTGCAAGAGAAATTAACACAATGGCCTTATACTGCACCTCTTGGCATCTCATTTCTTGGAATTGGAATTTATAATGAGTGTTTCCAGTCTGCAGGCAATTGTTTTATTTTTTCTTATCTGTTGGCATATTATTGTCAGGGTTTTAACAGATTCTGTTTCTGTACCCTGGAACAGTTCTGTCTACTCCTGGCAAATTATTTCTTCCAAGTCCTTTGAGACAAGCTTTCACTTTCCCTTCTAAAATTGCAGGATATTTCAAAGGAATATCATTCTTATATATTGTCTTTATAGTTATTCAGTATATCATTTCCACCTACTATTTATTTTATCCTGGTCATATAGTATGTTCCCCTGTTGATCTTTCAGAGTACATAATATAGGTTTAAATTTATGCTGGATCTTCTGGAAGAAATATATTTCTCCTTCTTTTGTTGTTTTTTCTTCTGCTTTGCACTGATTATTATAACAGTTCTCTTTGTCTCTACATGGTAGTTGCTGAACGTTACATTCAGGATTTTGATCCTTTTTGTCATGTTTTACTTTTGTTTCTCATCTGGCCTTAACAATCTGGCCTTAGAGTCTGTCCTCTAAACCTTTGTAAAACTTTTTTGCATTCTTTCCTAATAATATTTTTAGTATCAGCCCATTGTAAGTTCCATTTATTTATGCAAATCTGTTCTTCAAATTCACCATAAATGTTATTTAAGCTATATTTCGGCACTAAGGCTTTTAATTTTTTTTCCCTAGCTTCACTATAATTTTTGATATTAACAATTCATGGTCAGTATTCCAATCTACTCCTGTTCTTGCTCTGGCAGAAATAATAGAGCTTCTCCATTTACCATGTCCAATTATGCAGTCTATTTTATTTCTATAGTTGTTATCTAGTGATGTTCAAATGTACAGTTGACTGTTCAGTTTCCTGAAGCATGTATTTGTAATAAACAGGTTACTGGCTTCACAGAATTTTGTGAGTTTTCTTCCTGCTTCATTTCTAATTTCTAGGCCACATTCTCCAACATCATTTGGTTCTGATCTGTTTCTATCTTTTTATTCTAGTCACCTATGATTATCAGCACATCTTGTTTTATGTGGAAACAATTTCCTCCTGGGAGCTTGCATAAAAGCTTTCAACCTTTTCCCCAACATCTGTAGTTGAATGGTTGATGGTTTTCCCAAGTCTGATTAATATTATTTGGTCATATGTTAAATTATAGCCATTTGACTGCCCATGCATTTTTGTTCCTCTTTTCTTCTTCCCCAGTAACTCACTGAATGCTTCCTGTCCTGGAAGACTCATCTTCCAACACTATCTCTTGTTTTATCTTGGATTGTCTCATAATAAGGTTTTCAAGGTAAGAAATATTCAGCAGTATTTTGGCTCTTGCAAATTCAAGGCCATGGGTTTCTGCACAGAAGGCAGCAGTGGTTTTCCATTACCTTCTTCTGTGCAGTGCTAACAAAAGTTAGCTTGAGTGTCAGTGCCATTTTCTATGAAAGATGCTCCACCAGTGTCACCTTCAACTACCACTGTTGCCCAGCAGTTGCTCTTAAGGAATTTCACCGCCCCATCACTATTGAAACTACCCATTCTCTTCTATAATGTATGCGCTAATCCTGAAGGAGGCAAGTGCATCTTAGTCTACTGTCTCAGCTTTGGTCATTCCACCTTGGGTGACCCTGCTAAGAGTCCAGATTCATAACAGAGACTAGCTTCTTGACGGCATTGTCCGGGCATCCCTGACACATTCAAACCCATTCACCACATTAAGGTGTGCCTCCAAGAGAGGGATGAGGAATATATTTGGATAATATTTGTGTAATGATAGGGAGAACATTCTTTTAAATTTTAGAATACTATTTTCAGTCAACTGTGTTTGAGGGAGAAGAAGAAAATAATGACAAGGGAAGTCAGCTGATTCAGGCAGCAGATTTGTGTGGTCATAGAAATACAGAAAAGAACAGCAGTAAAACATTTTTATTGTATTTTTAATGCAGTAAGGGAGCTGTTAATGGTCTTTGTTGCAAATGCTTAAATTATGATTGAATATTAACAGACTTTGATGTGGGAGGGATCAGCTTTTGTTGATTTGACTTTTGTAGATTTGCCTCAGATAGCAAAAGGTTAGGTCAGCCTTGTAGTGGCAACCCTGAGACTAAATAGGTTGCATCAGAAAACAGAATGTGTCCCAAGAGATCATAAAGCTCTTTCTGGTCTGCAGAAATTGCAGAACAATTAGGGAATTGTTGGCAAAGAGTGTCCATGATGACTGGAGGGATTTTGGGAGTTGTAGTCACAGGAATTTCTCATCACTTGGAAAAGCTGAGAACATGTAGCGTGCAAATCTTTTTGGTTCTGTTTGTGTTTTCCCATAAAGACAGGCTCATCTGATAAGTGAATATGTTGTACCCATTTAACATTGTTTTGCAGGTTGGCTCCCTTGCTCATTATTATCATAGAATCATAGAACCACAGAATTAGAAGAGACCACAGGGGCCATCCAGTCCAATCCCCTGCCATGCAAGAACTCCATCAAAGCACTCCCAATAGATGGCCATCCAGCCTCTGCTTAAAAACCTCCAAAGAAGGAGACTCCACCACACTCTGGGGCAGCATATTCCACTGCCGACCAGGTCTGACTGTCAGGAAGTTCTTCCTGAAATTCAGGTGGAATCTCTTTTCCTGTAGTTTGAAATGATTGCTCCTTGTCCTAATGTCTGGAGCCATGGAAAACAAACCTGTCCCTTCCTTGCCATGACATCCATTCAAATATTGAAACATGGTTATCATGTCCCCTCTTAACCTTCTTTCTGTAAGGCTAAACATTCCCAGCTCCCTAAACCACTCCTTACAAGACATGGCTTCCAGACCTTTGCCCATTTTGGTTGCCCTCCTCTTGACACATTCTAGGTTGTCAACATCTTTCTTGAAGTGAGATGCCCAGAACTGGACACAATGCTCTAGGTGAGCTCTAACCAAAGCAGAATAGAGTGGTACTGTCACTTCCCTTGATCAATCCTATTGATGCAACTAAGAATTGCATTGGTTTTGTTGGCAGCCGCATCACACTGCTGACTCATGTTCAGTTTGTGGTCCAGCAAGGCTCCTAGATCCCTTTCACAGGTACTGTTGTCTAGCCAGGTGTCTTCCATCCTACATCTGTGCAGTTCATTTTTTTTTCTGCCTAGCTGTAGGATGTTATATTTCTCCCTGTTGAAATGTTACATTTCTCCCTGTTAAAATTCACTTTGTTAGTTTTGGCCCAGGACTCTAATCTGTGTCAAAGTCATTTTGAATTTTAATCATGTCCTCTGAAGAATTAGCAACCCCTCCCAATTTGGTATCATCTGCAAATTTAATCAACATACTCTCTATTCCTTCATCCAAGTCTTTGATAAAGATGTTGAATAGCACAGGGCCCAGAACAGAACCCTGAGGCACCTCCCCAGTTACCTCTCCAGGATGAAGAGAAGCCATTGGTTAGCACCCTTTGGGTTTGGTCAGTCAACCAATTACAAATCCACCGAACAGTAGCCCACATTTTACTAGGTTCCTTGCAATAATATCATGGGGAACTTTGTCAAAGGCCTTACTGAAATCAAGATATGCTACATCCACAGTGTTCGCTTCATCTATCAAGCCTGTAACTCTATCAAAAAAAGAGAGATCAGATTAGTCTGGTGTGACTTGTTTTTGAAAAACCCGTGTTGACTTTTAATGATTTCAGCATTGGTTTCTAAGTGATAACTTGTGACTTGGTGGATTTGTGTTTTGAGTTCATTGTGGCTCATTTGGGATTTAAACCATTTGCCCCTCTTGTAACAAAGATTCAGTGGGATCCCCAGTTTCCACTAAGAACAGACACAGATTCTTAGAAATTCACTGAAATGTTATTAACACACTTGAGGCCTAAGGCATTCATTAACAGTAAAAATAGCAACAAGGATAGGAACAGTAACAGTAATAGTAACCATAAACAATCATTTCCTCTTCCCTCACTGCCTGCAGTTCTGCTTGTACTGTTGTATGTGTTCTACTAAAGTAGAAACAAAGGGAGGTTCACCACAATCTCCTTCTTCATTACTGCCAACTTAGCATCTTTATAACTTTCTCTTTCTTTCTTTTTCCATTTCTGGTCATGATGCATACATAGGCATCCTTCAGTCTCAAGAGACTATAGTAACATGGTCTGTATGGAGGTCTTCGATGCTGTAGGCGAAGCTGGAGTGTCCTCTCCAGAGCATGAACCCTGGGTAAAATAATATGGAGGATAGGCTGTTACCCAACCAGCAAATCCCCCCTCTCCACATCACTGAAATAGTCCAATGGAAAGGCAAGAGCCAATACAATTGGTTCCAGTGACATCGCAGAAGTTGCCAGAAAGGCACAAACTGCCTCCGGGACTCCGGCTCCAGATTTTGCCTCGAGGTTGACTCCTGATGCCTTTTCCATCAATAGATATAGCCACAAGGCAGTGGAGGTTTGGAATCAGAGTTTCTCTTCTCCTAGATGGGCTGCCTTCCAAGGCTGACAAGCCGCATCTACCCGGGGCATGAATGCCAGATTTAATGTGAGAGTTCTGTAGGTATGCCATTGCAGCCCATAAGTGACTCTGGGCTCTTTGCTCCATCCTTGGTCAACCCAGAAATGCATAAATACCTCTGATTCAGTTTATTTTTACATATTTATCCAATGGCAGTACACACCCCTTTATATGAATATATTGCATCTCTACAAGCCTGATTCAATGCTGACTGAGATCAATATGACTAGTTCAGGTGTTTCCCCTTTTCTTCCCCTTTGAACCATCATAATCCGCTCTTAATTATCTCATGGCCTGAAACTCATAGCTTGTGGAGGCTTCTCACTACTCTGAACATGCTTAGACCTTGTCTTTCCCTGAGGCTTAGTATTTAACTAGCAAGATGCCTATCATTATGACACAAAGATGTGCATCTTAACAGGAAACCCTGGAGACTGGGTGCCAGTGCAGATTTGTTAGCTCAGCATCCTGCGACACATTGCAGCTCACCCTGAACTCTGCCAGATTTTACATTCTGCAGAAGCCCCATCCATGATAGCTAGACCACACAAGGACATATAGGTTTTTCCCTCATCACAACAGAATTCTCCCCTAATGTGCTTGCCTTTTCTTTACAAGGGCTGAAAAACAACCAATACTCTTTGAACGGAGAGACTCAAAACTGCCTCTTTAGGCTTCCAGGACTGGTCCTACCATTGGGTAGAGGAAGGCAGAATATATTAGGGGTAGGAGCAGTATGTATAAGTGGACAGAGCTTGTGTGTGTGACGCCAAGAAGCTTCTCTCCACTCCCCCAAACTAGTGCCATTTGGAGGACAGGGACCATTCAAATGAAACCTGCGAGGGGGATTAAAAGACACTGATTAACACCTTAAAATATCTACAACATTGCCTTGAATTTTAAATAAATAAGTAACTGCAAATAACTATAGATTTTGCCCTTCCTTTCTCTCTTTATGGAAGCTTGTCATTTCTGTTGCTATATGCATTAAGGACACAACTCCTCTTTGGTCTTATCTTTGCATGCCAAAAACAAAATTATTCACCTTGCCCTTTAAGTGGAAGGCCTGTTACAGTGTTTGCAACAAGGAAGAAGGAGATTCTTTGTGCAAATTAAGCAGAAATTGCTCAAAAGTAATCACTTAATACAGTTAATACTTGAACACAAATAATCCAAATTGCACAAAATGACTATGGCTTGCTACTCTGTGGCATGGACTTTTTAAAGGGTTAGAATCATTGCAGGGATTGTTTGCTTTTAAAAAAACAATCAGCCACGCTTTCTGTCCTTGTTGTGCTTTTGCGTCCTTTGCTTCTCAAAGGGAAAGGACACTAGTTTTGCCCAGAGTCAGTTTGCTCTAGTTACTGAGATATGCACCAGGAAAAAAATAGCTTTCCTAAATAGCCTCTCACTTAGAGGCAAGGGATATTGTGCTTTGAAGTGTGGTTACTGGTGTGTTTTGACAGTCTAAATCAGTGAGAACAAATAACCCAGTTAGGGTGTACTCAAAGATGTGTGATTTTTCACAGCATGATTTTTTCTTACCTTATATCATTTTCAAATTGTTTTTGTTTTGTCGGTCCTTAGGTGTAAACACAAACTTCCTTTGCAATGTCTGTTTCCTCCAAGTCTTCCTAACTCACGTTTCTGGAATCCTAACATGATTTCAACTGTAATGTCAAAGTATCTCACCCTCAGATGTATTTCATGTAGCAGGCCTTCTGCTCCTGACTGCCCTTCATAGTTACTCTTTCCATAGATGATCAGGTGTGGTCTTGATCTTGGCATTCAACTCATGCCATACTTATGAGTTTCTCGTCCTCAAACTACCCACTTCTTTCTGCTCCCTCTTCTCTCCCTTGCCTTTCTTCCTTTGTTTTCAGCTGCCCTCTTTGATTGATTGAATAATAAATAATTACATTAGTATACCACCCATCTATTTACAGAGCACTACTCTGAGCAACAATAACTCCATGAAAAATAATTTTTAAAGGGCATTAAGGCACCAGAAAAAAAAATCCTCAAATTTAAACACATGGGCCCTCAAGAATATTACAGTGGGAGGATATCACCAAAGGCAGGACAAAGCTGGCGGACATCTTCTAACCCCTTTCTCCCAATTTGCTATAAGTCATTTTGAAGATGCCATTTTTCTGGTGTGTTAATCTGACAAGAGCCAGCTACTGCCCTCTGGTGGAGTGGAGGTCACTGACCACACACTAAGGGGAGGCATCATCTTGCCCTTTGCTTCAGACATTAGAATGTTTGGGGTTAGTCCTGAATAAAATAAAGGACTATAGTTAGGCGTGAAAGCTTATTAATTTGTAGAATTTGGGTCTCAGCACTTGCCAGGATAGTACCAAAGCAACTAAACCCACTCCTGGTGCCTTTGTGGGACAGACAAGGCTGGTCTTTTTCTGCATGGCAATATTTTGGCTTCTCTCATTTAAAAAATTCAGAAGGTGGTGAATTGATGTGAGCTGCTGTTGGAAAGGTATGGTAAAAGAGCTACATTAAGAAAAGTATGATTATTTATTCCACAGCATTCTGATTGTTTTATTCTGAGCAAAGAAGCTGAATTTTGAAACAGGACCTCTACAAGTCAGTCTATTTCTGTGGATTTGACAGAAATCTCCCTTGTTACAAAGGATATATCCTTTGTTTTAATAACTCAAAGAGTACAGGGGTTGTTTTTCTGATAATCTCTATCTCCCTATCTTCTTTTATTATTTTTTTTTACGACTGGCTGCTTCATGCACTTGTTCTCCAAGGTTCATTGCCATGAATTTGCCAGTTTTATAACCAGCTGATGAAAGATCCTGCCCGGTTGTGATCGGTTGCCAAAAGACTTGGAAATAACATGAATACGAACGTTCACAATTGCTATTGTGAAACTAATATTAAAGCAACAAAGAATATCTTAGCATGATAGGAATCAGAGAATCTATCATTGAGTAATTTCTGACCATTTACCTTTTCTGTCTTTGCGTCCTTCTCTCATCCAGTGTCAGACTGAAGATAATGACTAGGGTCTGAGTAACGAGGTAAATTTATTCACCAATACGTTTCACTCTTTGCTTATGTCAGCTTTACCTTTCTATATGAGTCTTTTTGATTTCAGTGGCTTTATTCATGACATTCTCCTACACAGCAGAGGTATAGAAAATTACTGTTTTGGACTCCAACTGACTCCCAGAATATCCTAGCCAGAATGTCCAGTGGCCTTGCTGGCTGGGAGTTGAAGTACAGAATAACTTTCTACATCTATGGAAAAGAGCTCAAGAGCTGGTGCAATGTAGTAGATGCTGAACACATTTTCCGTCTTTTGTTCAAAGCTTTGATTTCAGTATATCTGAAGGACAACATCTCCTCAAATTTTAAGGTCATCGGAGAGCTCCTTTTCCGATACTCACCACTCTCACAGGTCCCCTCTGCTCAGCACACGAGACAGGATCTTTTCGTCTTTGACATGAAAGTAGGTTGAGCTCCTTCCAGCTGTCCTTCTAATGACAGAAGAAGACTCTTATATTCAGGCAAGCTTTTAAGCAGCTGTAAAAAAGGGAGATTTTCGTGAGGCAGGGTATACTTCTCTCTCCAGTTTTTTGAAAAAAAATTAAATTGTTTTCCCTTAAGGGTCTATGCTGATATTTAAACTTTAATATTATAACTTATTTATCTTTTTAAAAAAAAACATTTCTGCAAGCTGTATTTCTCTCCAAATTGGGAGAAAATTATTATGTAAGTTTTTTTAAAAAAAACCTTACAAATGTTGAAAATTGGTTTGTTTATTCTAAAAGATTTGCAAAGTGTAAGAGACAAATCATGAATTTTTCTCAAGATGCTACAGCACTTCCCAACTTAAATATCTAGATTGATTTTATCTCAAAATGTGTTTTCCTCAGAGCCCTGTATTTGTAATTAACTTTTAGTAAAAGGGTTCTCTTGACATTTAGTCCAGTCATGTCCGACTCTAGGGGGCGGTGCTCATCCCGTTTTTCAAGCCGTAGAGCCAGTGCTTGTCTGAAGACAGTTTCCGTTGTCACATGGCCAGCGTGACTAGTGAACACCGTTTTTACCTTCCCACCGAGGTGGTACCTATTTATCTACTCGCATTTACATGCTTTTGAACTGCTAGGTTGGCGAGGAGCTGGAACAAAGCAACAGCAGCTCACTCCGTTGCGTGGATTCGATCTTACGACTGCTGGTCTTCTGACCCTGCAGCACAGGCTTCTGTGGTTTAGCTCGCAGTGCCACCACATCCCTCAGAAACTGGTTATAGGCATTTGCCAGATTCTTCCATAAAGCATGCCAGGTAAACTGTGATTATAAGACTATTCCTCTCTGATGATGAAGAAACTTGTGTTATAACTATTTCCACAGGTTTGTTTGTTTGTCCTGCAAAGTCTCTGAAATAGTTAAAGCTGGCAACACAAACATGTACAGAAAATGCTAATGTCCCAACTAAAATAACTGAATTTCCTGAAACTGGTTCTCCAAAGAGTCCTGACTGGGCCGATTGATCATTGGCTTTTGGTAATACTTAATTATAAACATAGATACTCTATGTTGTAAATAATAATCCTCCTATTTTATAAACTACACTGGCCGAGTATATTTGTCCTAAAATTGTAATAATTAGACAAATGTGATTGTGAAATCAATACCTCATTCTTCGCAATAGGGATTTCAATTATCAGGTGGGTGGAAATTAATTCTGGGTGAGCGCTGTGATGAAGGGTGAAAAAAAGACCAGCATGGAAAGCAAAACTCCAGGGTGTGTGTGTGGGGAAATGTTCAAGCATTGGAGTGGGGGAGAGGGAGTGGAAGAAATGGATTTCTAACCCAGACAATGTTGGGCACTTTGACTAGTAAATAAATAAAAGATCGCCCTGGCAATTAACTCATCCAGTAGACAATATTCTTCCCACATCAGCTGACATCTACAATAAAGAGGTAACAGTTTGATTAGCTTATTATGGATGTGATACTCAATCCACACCTTCCTCAGATGCAACTTTAAAACAACAGCTCTAATGCAGCCTGCATCTTTCCTAATTTACATCTAAGAAAAACGCCGGCAAAATCCATCTTGCCATGAACTTTTGGGACTTTCATTTCCTTACTCCAGTACAAGCCTAGTGAAGTGGACAGTCCTGATACATGAAAGCTAGCAGACTGTATCATTATTTATTTATTGTGGTCTGTAAAGGTATCACCTGCTCTTACATTTGTATTATGTAATGACCAGACAGCTCTCTTTTGTTTCATTTGTTATTTTTTTTGTTACTTTTCAAAATTGTATTCTCACAAGTTGCTGGCTTGGAATAGAAAAACTGCTTGTCATCATTTCAACAGAGCAAGAGGAAGCAGCCTATTTATACACTCTTATTACATCATTGGTGTGGACAGTGCTTTACGGAATGCTAGGGGACAACTCCCTGCCTTAGGGAGATTATACTATAATATCTGACATGGGGAAATTTAGGAAGGCAAAAGAAATAGAATGTGATCATTCCAGTTATACATACATAGGCTTACTTACAGGAGGGAGTGGAAATGAAGCCAGGGGAGCTGAAAGCTTCATAAAAGAGATGAAGTGTGAGGAGAGATTTGATAGGAAAGAGACTTGGCATCACATTGGTATTCTGTGAGGTAATTCCTAATGTAAGGGCCCACAAAGAAGAAAGTCTGAAGTAGTTTGACATGAGATAGTTTAAAACCACATTTACAAGTTGTCTCACTGTAGGACAGACTCTAGAACACTGCTGAACCCTTACATCGTTTAGTCACCTTCGTTATTTGGAACAGAGATGGGGTCAAGTGCTTTAGTTCTTTTGTACTCCAGTTCCAGGAATGCCACACCCAACATTGGCCACTGACCATGGTGTCTAGGTATTCTGGGACTTGTAGTCCAAAGAATTAATTTCCCCCATTTTTAATGTAGACTCTTAGATAGCCTGCAGGTTTCTTGATCTTGGTCTAATTCAATGTTAGTTCCAAATAGAGATCCAATGAAATAAATGGAGCATACACTATTTGAATCTAAAAAGTCCCATTTAATTCAGTGGGTTTGCTCTTATTAGGAATAACATTGGATTTAGCTGACTGTTTTGTGAAATGTCAGCAGTTTTTGTTCCTAGCAGGAAGTTGTCTATTTCGCCTTTAAAAATAGCCAGCTGCAAATGCAAATGGTAGACTTGTTGTTTCCATGATAGTTTCAGACTTTCACACTGAGAGATTGCTTGTGCTGGGCCAAAGCTACCTATGTGTAATTCACCTCTGACTGTGCAGTGGAAGAGCCTTGTGCATGGATTCCTCTCACTACCACAGAGACTTTAGGAGGTGAGATTAAAAAACCCTGATGCAATGCAAACAAATTAGATCCATGAAAAATATGCACCAGGTTCTTAACCTTCCAAATCCCACAAATTATCCTTTAGATGAATAGGCTCCACCAGGTTAAAACTTATTTGCAGCCCCCTCCCCCTTTATGGCCTGAGATTAGATTTCACATTGAAGGGCATTACATAATTGCTCACCACATGATAACTATAAAACAGACTGCATTATGCCTGTTGTGTAATCGGAAAATTAAGAAATAAATAATTTGGAAACCTTAACATTACCTTAGCACAATCTTTGAAGTTAGATACATATTTGTTCTCAGTCTCTTTATTGTACAGTATTTTAAGATATTTCTTCTCTTCATTTGTATTGTATCCTGCTTTTCTTCCAGTGTGGAATGTGGATTATTGTAATGTGCTTTATGTAGGGCTGCCTTTGAAGATGGGTTGGAAACTTCAGCAGGTGCAAATTACTGCAGCCACACTGCTAACTGGAGACCATTACACTAATCATATAACTTTTTTGTTTAACTGGCCACCAGTCCATTTCCAGGCCCAATTCAAGGTGCTTCTTATGACCTATAAAGCCCTGATGGCTTGGTTCTAAGTGATTTGAAAGACTGTATATATCCATATAATATTCCCAGGTCCTTGAGATCTTCAGGGGAGGGCCTTGGTCCCATAGTCATTGCTAGCACACTTGACGAGGACTCAAGAGAGAGCATTTTTGGTGGTTACTTCCAGCCTAAGAAGTTCTTTGTTTCATGAACCTAGGTTGGCCCCCTCCTTACAGTTCTTCCACCAGCAAGTGAAAACCTTCATCTTTAAGCCTATCTTAATTTCTAAATCTTTGTTTAAATAATATTTTTACAATTGTTTAGGTTTAATGTATTGTATTTTCTAGCATGTATTTTTTAGTTGTAGTACATCACCTTAAGCCCTTTCCCTGGGAGAAAGCTGGGATATAAAAGGAAGGAAGGAAGGAAACTCAAAATAGCATGTGTAGTGTGGTCTCCCATTCAGGCAATGACCATTCCCAGACCTGCGTAGCTTTTGCAATGCGGTTGAATCATTTCCTCCATAGTATCTAAGTCAATGAAACAGGTCTTTACTGATGGACACTGGGTCCAGACTTTTGAGGAGCTATCCAAGGTGCTGAACCTATTTTGGGAATATAGCAAAGCACCACTCTGGACTAAAACTGGGGGGGGGGGACTTCTCTCCCCACATGACACTGGAGGTATCAGCTTCCACTAGGCTTGGCTGAGAGTCTACTTTGGACCATTTATCCTCCTTGAATAGAGAAGAAGAAGGAGAAAACACTGGAAGAAAATGTAAACAACAATATCTCACTGAGGGTTTGGACTGCAACTTCCAAAAATCCCCATGTGCCACCTGGATGGGGAATTCTGGAGTTCTTGTCCA
Source organism: Pogona vitticeps (assembly GCF_051106095.1). NCBI lineage: Eukaryota > Metazoa > Chordata > Lepidosauria > Squamata > Agamidae > Pogona > Pogona vitticeps. The sequence goes on along the minus strand of NC_135783.1, from coordinate 324,188,121 downwards.
TCATCACAAGTCTGCACACCTCTAATGGAAACACTGTCCAGTATAGGCTCCAGGGCTGGGGCTTCTATTTATTTATTATTTATTTATCTTTAAATAAAGAACCCAAGGCTGCTTCTAACAATCAAAATACGGTATTTAAGTTAGCAACAATTAATATACAATACTAGAAGGATCAGTGAATAGAAAACCAAAAAACATAAGCAACACCAAAACACATTCAATGCAGGAAAGTACAATAACCCATTTAAAAAACCCCACTTGGCAGCCATTCACTCAGGGTAAGCTTGAAGAGAAAGGTCTTCACCTGCTTGTGGAAGGGCAGTAAAATGCCCCACCAAACATCCCTTCTTTACCTATGGAACTTGTCTTCCCCTGGTCTAGATAGTGTTCTGCCATCATTTACTATAAATGTACAGTAGTGCCCTACATAGCGACGATAATCCATTCCGAAAAAATCGTCGCTATAAGGATTTGTTGCTATGCGGAACAAAGAAGCCCATAGGAACGCATTAAAACACGTTTAATGCATTCCTATGGGCAAAAAACTCACCGTTCTGCGAAAATCCTCCATGCGGCTGCCATTTTCGCTGCCCGGTAAGTGAGGAAAGGGCACAAAAACACTGCGGGCAACCATTTTTTTAACCCGGTGGCCATTTTGGAACAGCCGATCAGCTGTTTTTAAAACATCGCTATGCAAAAATCGGTAAGCGAAACGCTTACCGATCATTATAAAGCAATGTTTTGTCATCTAAAACATCACAATGCAATTGCAAAAATGATCACAAAAACCACATTGCTATGCGGATTCATCGTTAAATGAATTGCTCGTTATGCGGGGCACCACTGTATATTGTTTGAGAGGCCTGCATTGTGTCACTAACCCCTCCATGCCAAGATCCTACAAGAGTGGGCCAGGTGACTTTAATAGGTCTAAAGGCCAATTTTCTCTCTTGGGAATCTTTAGGGAGCCACATAAACCCACAAAATTGAAATAAAGCAAAGCATGCTGCTTATATACTGCCCCATATTGCTTAAAGCACTCTCTAGGCAGTCTACAATTTAATTATACAGACTACACATCACACACACCCCCAGCAACCTGGGCACTCAGTTTACCAATTTTGGAAGGATGGAAGGTTGAGTGGGACTACCTGGGAGTGAACCCAGATTGTGTGAGCAGAATTTTGGCGGCAAATACTGCATTTTAACAACTGTACCATGTGGCTCCTAGCACAATGAGTAGTATTCCACTTTTGGTTTTTGAAAAAAAATATTGAATTTTGCATATTTTATGCTTGTAGTGTATTGAAAAAAGCAAATCACAGCTCCTAGAGATTTCTAGAAGCAGCAAGTAACCTTTATTTTCTGCAAAAAAGGAGAGGGGTTTAGAGGAGAGCCATGGCTCACAAAAACAACCTTGAGTACTATAAAAAGCCTCAGGTCTGCATTTCCTCACTGGTGCTTTAAGAGGATCCTCAAACAGAGGGAATCGCCAGCCCAGTGTCCTGACCACCAGAAAGTAAGGTTGTGCCCAAATAATATGAATTGCAAAAAAAGCCCACGAACAATATGCAGGCAAAAGGAATGTTATAAAAAAATGAGGCTGAGTGACATACTGCCATCACTTTAGCTCCTTGAGCAGATCAGGGAGACAAATTATGCTCTCTAGTCCACCCAGTAAAACCCATATCCAGGCCATTGGCCAAACCAGGGGGAGGGGTTCCTAGCTCATAGTTCCTGTCTCCTCCATGCAGACTGCAGCACTGCACTGCAGGGTGAAGAGGAACAAACTAAGGCCCTGAGTTCCTCAGGGATCCATGCTTCTTGAGCTGGTTTTCCTCTCTAGAGTATCTTCCCCAATGCAGTGGAATCATTTCTGTATAGTAGCGTTTTATTCAAGAGTCCCCATCTTTTAAAACAGTTATCTGTTCTATGATCCTGGAAGCCAGATGAATAATGTACATACACATCTGATTGCTACCCTGGAAGCTCCCTGCTCTCTGCTGTGAAAGAATGAGAGCCAAGGGGAACATCCACGTGTTTTTCCCTACTGTTATGTGCTTGGTTCATTATTATAAAAGCTTAGCATTCCTAGCAATGTTCCTCTGTGACTCTTTTCCAGCTGTCTCTTTTGTAAATGATACAGGCTGATGTTTCATCTATTCTCCCTAGTGGGGGCAATAGAGTTTCATAAGGTCCTGGCTGATACTAATGATGTCTAGATGGTCACCCCCTTGTTTCTTTATAATACTGGCTTTAAATAAAGGACAGAAGGTAAATTTGAGTTGTTTCCAACCACTGACTGCCAATAGATTTACTAGACACATCAGCTCCCATCCCACATTAAAATTGGCATTGGGGACTAGGCCATTAGTAGACTTTTATATATATCATCTCAAGGTTCCTACATGTGGCCATTTGCTAACAGTCCATGGAGTAAATCCTTAGTGGCTAAGCAGCAGGAGCCAAGAGGATACATTCATTGGAAAGGCATTCAGATGTACATTACTCAAAATAATGTTGTGGAGCAACGTTTGATGGGAAGGGATCCTGACGTGTAAAATCAACCACACATCTTCTACAAATGTGTAAACACAGCTTGCATAGTTGTATCCAAAGGACAGGGATTAAGCTTTTTCTCAATGTCTGGCATGTCTTAACTTCTTTAAAAAAAATCAATAAAAGGCCCATTCATGACCCCAAGTCCTGTTGCTGATGGGATTCCCCTTAGGCCTTTGCAAGAGTTGGTGATTATCTTCGGGACCACACTGGTCCTTTCCTTGTTCTTTCTCTAGGGATCGGAATCTTTAAGAAGGGACCAGGAACAGACATTTACAATGATCTAGAAGAATATTCTCCATCATCAATCCACATTTACCCCACTGAGCAGTATAAAAGAATCAACCTGAAAAGGTAGCTTGCAGTCCACTTTGGAATCAAGTACTGTAATAGATGATTTGATTGATACATTTGCTGTAAATGATAAATGTTCATGTAAATCAACATACATTTCAAAGTAGAGAACACCAGAAAGGAACCAGCAAGGTTTTGTTAAATTTTTTGTATGGCACAGTTCCTGCCTGCCACCCCCATAGTTGCTCCTTCGTAACTCCAAGAAATATAGAAGAAAATTCCCACCCATGTCATTCAGCTTCCTTGTGTGTTTACATAATACTCATGGAATGTCTGCCTCTTGGGAGGTCTGTTCCTCCCCTGTAAATATGCAAAGGAGCCCAAGCACATGGTGAATGTTTACTTGATGGCAGGGCTTCTCTGCCTTTAAAAGATTGTTATCAGTCAGAAATCCTACAGCTATAGCTTTTCCCATCAAGGCGTATGTATGTGGTCAAAACAAATCAGATTTTTGCCTGCTACTGTATGCAGCTTTTAAAGGTATAGAAGCCCTGTTGTCCATAAAGATGGTGACACTATACAAGGCCAAAGTGGGGATCAAAAATTAATTTTAATATGAAACCAATCTAATTTTATAATTTGCAAATACATACATGAACTCAATCATAATTCTCTTTGGTTTTGTACTGTCCTGAATTTTGTTATGCAATTCATTGAATTATAAATGTTTATATTGGGCAAGCTGCACAATTCCAGGCTGCTCCTGAAGAAGGGAATGGTAAACCATTCCTGAGTATTCTTTACCTGGGAAATCCTGAATGTCAGAATTGACTTGATAGCACATGATTATTATATGTTAGGAAAAATTGCATAAAAGGGAGCATACGATACATAGGAGGGAACCACATAAAGGAATGCATAACAGCAGCAGCAACAAGAAGAACATGCTGTTAAGTTGATTCTGACTACAGTAATGGCAACTCTTTCCAAAGCTTCCTAGATAGAGGGTATTCAGAGACAGTTTACCTTTCTCTGGAGGGGCTACCAAGATAGGATAACTTGCCCAAGGCCACACAGGTTGGCTTTTCTCCTACAAGGTCCAGCAGAGAATCACACAAACACACACAATTGCTGACTCCACAGCCAAGTGTTCCAACTGACTAATCAATTCAAACAACTATAGAAATGGATATGTTAGAGAAAATTGCACACACAATACAGTATGCATACAGAGGGTAAGGAGTGGAAAAACTCATGTATAAGGAGAAATGTGTACAGAAATTAGGAAAAATGCATAAAGATTGCACTTGAATTTTAATGGGGAAAGAGAATAAAGCAAACACGTGGTTACTAAGTATAAAAATACGTTTTTTTAAAAAGAAAAAGCTGTACATATTTTCATGTGTATGTTTCAAGCTATTTAAATGTTTGTTTGTATTTGACAAATGTATTCTTTATTGTGCGCACTTCTGTAATGCACACAATTTCTCCAAGGAATAATGTGTTTTTATGCACATTTCCAACTGCAAGCATTTTTATATGCACTCTTAAATATACATGTACTTCTATCCTTTTTCAAATGAATGCATTTTTGTATGCAATTGGTATCGTAAGAACAGATATCAAAGTCTAACCATATCCTAGTGTGTGCTGAAGTACAGGAGAAGTAAATTTGGTTAGTTTGCACTGCAATGTGAACAAAAAAATATCTTACCCATCCTAAGACATGGGCTTTTCATTTGGGGGAATCTCTGGTCCCCAGGAGATTATCGTACTCCAAATCTCATCAGCACCTGTTATCTTGGCCAATAGTGAGGAACTAGTAGTTTGTTGACTTCTTGAGGGCTATAGGTACCCCAGGCCTCTTGTGAAGTAAGGAGGAAGCGGGCATCAGCCTCAGCTCCATACTATGCTGTTTCCTAATTTGGGGCAGTAGGCCACAATAAAACACTTAGGCCTCACTTTATGGCTTGTCCAGATGGCTAGAAGCTCCACACTAATGAACACAGTTGGTCATGGTGCCTCCTGAAGGGGACCGAGGCTACTGGCATTTGTGTCTGAATTGCACTGCAAAAGCCATACTGTTGAACATGTCAAAATGAATGATAATTATGCACCATCAACTCAATTCTGACTTATGGAGACCCTTATGAGGTTAAAAAAAATTACACTAAAGCGGTTTACCATTCCCTTCTTCTGGGGGTGTCTTGGCACTGCGCAGCTTGCCCAAGGCCACACATACTTGGCTTTTTTTGCAGCAGGCACAGTGAGGAGCTGAATTCCCAGCTTCCACCTACCACTCACTGAGCTACCCAGCCAGGCTTATAGAAAATAAATTATTCCAAATCTAGTTCCTTGTGACTGGCTTTGCTTCCTAAACCTTTTGTCCCATCTCTAAAGTTAATGTTAACATCCAAATAACAGGTTCTAAGTGGAAACCTCTCACATGGAAACAAATTCTATAAGAAACTCAGTAGCCTGAAATCCCATGAGGGATTTCAGAACAACTGTCCCAGGAAGAACATGGGAAAACAGGGGCAATGATGCTGCGTGCGCTGACCGAGCCTTGTTGCCTGGACAAAGGGGGTTAGAAACCCCTCACATTATTAGTGTTAGAGCAGGTACTTTTACCAGGGTTAGGATCCACCTTTAATGTTTGAAAAGAACAAAAACTTTCAAACTGGCAGTGTTTCAGCTCAGAACTTCAGGATAAGGTTAAAATGAAGTCTGTTACATTCAACCAGTGAATAGATAAGTGAAGATTTAAATGCTAATCTCATAAAGACAGAGAGCAAGCTAAGGCTAGTTTTCTCTGGAATGGAAAAAAGGGAAAGTAAGAAAACCTTTCTTATTCCATCGGAATGAATCCCCTCCTACTGACCCCAATAAATATCTCTTGGTCAGCTTGAACTTCTGGAATCTGTTCTGTGTGGTTATCCTCTGCCTGCTTTCTGCATATAAATGAAAGAATGGTTTTAAAAAATCCGGTCCAGCTGTAAAAAAAATGCAAAAAACAAACATTCGACATAACCAAGTGCTGTGGATATAAGAAAAATGAGTACAGCTCTCACAAGAACAGCATTTCCTAGCTGCCACTAAGTAAGTTTTGACTAAGACCTAGAAGCAAAGTGTTGTGTTGGATGACCTGGAACATTATGGATGTGGCTAACTGTTGTACAAGTGTTCGTGCCGGTTGATGCACTGTTTGTGTTGCGGAGAACAAAACATAGCCATAAATGTTTTTCTTTTTAAATACCTTCATATACGCTGGTAGCCTCTAGTTCCTTTACTGTTTAATGTGGCATCGTCACTTTCCGTAAACCGCTAGCTCCTGCTGATTATATTCATAACGAAACATATAGTGGACAAAATCTTATTACTTAATTTAATAAATTGCAGTGAGCCTGTTGAATCAGCGGGGATTTAGTGAGTCACTTCCATTGTACATTCTGTTGATTCAAATTGGCCTACTATGTGGGCATCTTACTATGCTAAAGTAAGTCACAGTTAGAGTGGGCCCATTCGAATCAATGAAACATACAAAGGAGGTGATTCACCAAAGCTTCATTGACTCAATGGGCCTACCATAATATAATTTACTGCGCTAAGGACCTTAGCCATTGTTTCTCTCAGACCTACACATGCATGTCTACTCAAAAGTAAGTTACACTGAATTCCATGAGTCTTACTCCCAGGTAAAGGTATATACCAGGGTTGAGCAAAGCAAAATCACTTCCATAAATCCCACTTCATTTGCACTCTCTTCCTGCTACGATGCCCTGATGAAGTCTGACAATGCGGCAGCCAGCAGGAATTAGAAAGAAAAATTCTGTGGTCTTGGAGACCACTTGCATTTCCTGGAAACATGGTTTTCCTCTAAAATAAGGCGCCCTGTACATTTTGTTTCCTCTCAGAAATGTTATTTATGTAATTATTGCACTGCTTGAAATGAAAGGTTAGGGTGGTGTCTCTGGGGGGCAAGAATAACATGAATGGGAAGCAAAGTGTCACCCAGTGGGCCATTTGTTGCTCCCTTCTGGTGCACAGGATTGCAGTTTTAGGAACTTGTGTAGATGAAATATATATTCCCAAGACCTGTACTGGAAATATTGAAGTCTGTATGTTGCATTTTATGTCAAGTATTTTACAGATTTATGAGCAGTACCTTAGAATCTCATAAAGGATTTGAGGGCGATTTAAAGAAAAGACATCTTGTAGGATAGCTAAGTGGTTTCACTATCTTGCCACAGAGTCAGAGGTTGGGGTTATGATTCCCCACTGGGCCTCCTGTGAGCAGAACCATCCTGTGTGACTTTGGGCAAGCTGCACAGTCCGAACCACCCCCAAAAGAAGGGAATGGTAAACCACTTCTGAGTATTCTCTGATTAACATTTTCTACCTGGAAAATCCTGAAAAGGGGCATCATAAGTCAGAATTGGCCTGGTGGCACATGACGATGATGATTAACACATACTGGCTGAAATCGTACTGTACTTGCTCAGCTTTATTCGCAGAACCATTTTTCTTCTTATTGTGGGTGCCTATGTAGGTTTTCTCCCGGATAGATGGGACTCATTAGCCTTGGAAGGCAGCCCATTTAGGAGAAGGAAAACTCAGATTTCAAACCTCCACTGCCTTGTGGCTACATCCACTGATGGAAAGGGCTTCAGGAGTTAACCTTGAGGCAAAATTCACAGCTGGAGTCCTGGAGGCAGTTCGTGACTGTATACGGTCACACTCTGGCAACTCCCGAGATGTCACTGGAACCAGTTGTATTGGCTCTTGCCTTTCTATTGGACTGTTTCAGTGATGTGGAGAGAGGGGATTTGCTGCTTGGTTAACAGTCTGTCCTCCATATTATTTTACCCAGGCCTCGCGCTCTGGAGAGGACAACTCCAGCTTCACATACAACGTAGGTTTTGAAGAATGCCGGTACCAACTGCATAGCACTCTAATTTGGACTAGGCAGGCTAATGCCAAAGATAGCAAGGAGATATCTTACATACCACCAGCAAACCTTTTTCTTGAGTGTGCCCCCCTTGTGGGGGGTGGTCCAAGGGAAGCAAGGAAGCTGCTATGTATCTACCTCACTCTTAAAATGTAGAGTGCTGCATAGAACCATCTCCTCTCAGTCCCAGTTTATAAACCTTTATTTTCCACATGTTCAATTTTTCTTTTTCTCCCAATCTGGAAGTGTTTGAAGAAGCTTCAGAATGTTTGAAGAAGCTTCAGAATAAATCAGTTCAAGCTACTTCCAAAACAGCTTGGGGCACCCTGATCCTAATTTGGTTGTTGTAGGTTTTTGGGCTGTTTAGCCATGTTCTTAAGAACATGACCAAACAGCCTGAAAAACCTACAGCAACCATTGGATCCTGGTTGTGAAAGCTTTTGAGAATACATTGGTCCTAATTTGTTCAATGGGGGACGTGGTGGCACTGCGGGTTAAACCGCAGAAGCCTCTGTGCTTTAAGGTCAAAAGACCTGCAGTCGTAAGATCGAATCCACACAATGGAGTGAGCCCCTGTCGCTTGTCCCAGCTCCCGCCAACCTAGTGATTCCAAAGCATGCAAAATGCAAAAATATGAGTAGATAAATAGGTACCACCACGATGGGAAGGTAACGGCATTCTGTGTCTAGTCACACTGGCCACGTGACTACTGAAGATTGTCTTTGGACAAACACTAGCTCTAGTGCTGTCCTCTGAAGATGCCGGCCACAGAGACTAGCAAAACATTAGGAAGAACAACTTTCAGAACACTTGCTAAAGAGCCCGAAAAACCCACAACAACCGCTAGCTCTATGGGTTGGAAACGGAGCTGAGCACTGCCCCCTAGAGTAGGACATGACTGGACAAATTGTCAAGGGGAACCTTTACCTTTAATTTGTTCAACAATATTTAGATAGCTTTAGAAGAGGTAGCCGTGTTAGTCTGTGTGATCATATCAAATAAAAACAAAAGAAAAAAAGAAAGAAGAAAAAATGTTGTGACACATTAAAGACTTACTGCTATATTTTAATGTGAGCTTTTGTGGACAAGTCTTGTCAGGATACTGTAATTTTGTAGGCCTGAACCTGGATTAAATGTGACATTAATGAACTGCCATAATGAACAGATGTGTGACTGCTGAGTCACTGTGACAGAGAAGAGGATGATGCAATGTCTGGAGAAGAGGTGACACCCAGGTGGAGAAGATGATGTAATGTGTCCTGTGATTGGACAGAAGAAGCTCTGTTAATGTATATAAGAGAACAGTGTATACATTAATGCATTATTCTCCTTCTATCACTTGCTGCTACCCTCTATGCCAGTTTGTCTGATGATTGCCTGCTACACCGAAGTGCTGCCAGGTTGTATATTTGTATATTTTGTATAATACACGTGTCTTGCTATAGAAGAAGAGCGTGTCTGTGTCTTCAATCAATTAACTCTGCATATTTTCGCGGCGCTAAGCTGACAAGTCTACTTCCTCAGATGTCTGAGGAAGAGGACTTGCCCATAAAAAGCACACATTAAAATATAAAATATTCCTCAGATGTCTGAAGAAGGGTACTTGTCTACAAAAGCTCATATCAAAATCATAGTATCATAGAACAGAGCTGGAAGGGGACTATAGGCCATTTAGTCCAAACCCCTTAATTATTCTTTTGTTTTTGCCTGGAATATTTGGATACAAACCAGATTAGAATGGAAACAACAATCCTAGAACTGCAGAGCTATCCCTGATCCATCTAGCAGTTCTATTTGCAACCCTCTACTTTGTGCTACCATAACTCCCCCAACATATATTTTCCCTCTTTTTAAGATTTTGCTAATAATAACAACACACAGTTATTATAGGGTAGGTCTGTGGATTAATTTCTATAAAGATTTTCCACTCTGGTTCATTGCTCTGACGTGGGTAGCACTTGAAAAACCCATTAGAATGGCAGGAAGGGGAGATACAGGAGTTTTAGTTTGCGTGCCTATTAAAGGAAAATATGGTATACAGTACTTTGTTAGATAAAAGACTTTTTCCGCTTTTAAAAAAAGCCATGGATGCCTCTGGCAAGTTATAACTACATCCTCTGTGCAAAATAATAGTAATAATAAAAAAAGATGACATCTTTGCCTGCTATTTTGGGTCTTGTTTCTTTCCATTGTTACTATTAAGCAAATAAGCATGGAAGCAGGGCTGCCAGCATAATGGAATCGCATGCAGTCTTAGTCTTCTAATGTGGTTGAAGACAGATAGCTGCTTCAGTCTGGAGAAATAGGCTTGCATGGTTTCAATATTTTCAATTAAGAAACTAGTCTGATTGGGAAATTAAAACAGAAAATGTCAGCTTTTTCAAAGCTAATATTTGCTCGGAAAAATATGAAAGGCAATTCCCTCCATTTACCATTTTGTGTTGGATTTATGTAGAGCACGGGAACATTACTTTCAGAGTATTAGGAAGCCCCATGCCCTAACTATGGGAGGTAAATGTTCTCCTTGACATTTAGTCCAGTCGTGTCCGACTCTAGGGCGCGGTGCTCCTCCCCGTCTCCAAGCCATAGAGCCAGTGTCTGTCCGTAAACAGTTTCCATGGTCACGTGGCCAGCGTGACTAAACACGGAATGCTGTTACCTTCCCCCTGTGGTGGTACCTATTTATCTACTCACATTTTTACATGCTTTCACACTGCTAGGTTGGCAGGAGCTGGGTCAAGCACTCCATCGCATGGATTCAATCTTACGACTGCCGGTCTTCTGACCTTGCAGCACAAAGGCTTCTGCGGTTTAACCTGCAGCACCACCATGTCCCTTCTCTGGGAACTGAAGCTCAAAAGGTAACTTTCAGTTTATTGTCTTTGAAAACAGCAATGGAGGAATCGATCTAGTTTCACAAGCATTCAGTTATAATGATGCTACGTCTAATTTCTGCAACAATCTTATGATTATTTAAACCAGGCTTGTCCAACCTGTGGCCCGAGGGCCGCATGCGGCCCAGGTCAGCTTGTAATGTGGCCCAGTGCAATTTTTTATTTTAAAAAAAATTCCAAAGTTTCAAGTTACACTGCCGGCGCTTGCGGCCAGAATGTGGCCGGGGCATGTCACAACAGTAGAGAGGGAGAGAGGGAAGGAAGGAAGGAGTGGGAGGGGAGGGGACAGGGGGGCTGTGTGACTGCATTGTGCTGTCCCCGTCAATAGGTAGACCCCCTCCCGGCCCCATAAAGCCGCTGGAGTTGAAGCTGGCAGCCTCTGCTGTCCGAGATCGCAGCTGCCGGTAAGCGCGCTTGGAGCGGGGCTGCAGAGGACAACTAGGGCTGCCCCCCCATGCGGCCCAAATCAAATGTATCTGCGGCCCAAACCAAATTTTCATCTTCTAATGTGGCCCAGGGAAGGTGAAAGGTTGGACACCCCTGATTTAAACTATAAGAAAACTCACCTTTTTAAATGGTCATTCTTCCTGACACATGCTTGCATATAAATTCATTTTTTGTTGCAACTCCCCCAATATCTTCCTTCCTTCCTTCCTTCCTTCCTTCCTTCCTTCCTTCCTTCCTTCCTTCCTTCCTTCCTTCCTTCCTTCCTTCCTTCCTTCCTTCCTTCCTTCCTTCCTTCCTTCCTTCCTTCCTTCCTTCCTTCCTTCCTTCCTTCCTTTTTGTATCCAACTATCTGTTATGCACAAACATTTATATATGCATACATCAGAAGATTATTATGGGTACAATCATATTGTGGCATAAAGATCAGGAAAGGGTTGATTCCAGGATGTAATCTTAAAAGGAACCCTTTAAAGTGACTCTTCTTATCTGGTCTTGATTGCATCAGGTCACTCCAATTAAAAACAGAAAGCACCAACCAGAAAGCCTGCCACTGGTTCAAAAAGGTCCAGGTGAGGCATGGTGCAGAGTTGGGCTGGAGAGAACCAGACTATACTGTCAGCACTCCAAAATGCAATCTGAATAGTTACCTGATCACACACCCTGTTTTTCTAATCAGTAGTCACTCAGGAAATGCAAATTGTCAGTTTACTTAAAAATGCAGATAAAACAAATTTTTGCTCATCCTTATTCAAGTGGAAACAAGTCTGAAATGAAGTAGAAAGGAATACGCTGAGCATATCAAGCTCAGTTTGGCAAAACATCCAGGCTGGAAAAGCCCAGCACTTTTGTGCTATGCAAATAAATCATGTTTATAACCATTGAACAAAAATGTGTTTCGATAATTAATACCTCTAGTAAAATATATACATGCGATCATATTCAAAGATACAACAATTGGTTGATAATTAAATACAGCTTGTCCTGTTGTATGTTTGTTTTTGTCTGTCTGTCTGTCTGTCTGTCTGTCTGTCTGTCTGTCTGTCTGTCTATTTATTTATTTATTTATTTATTTATTTATTTATTTATTTATTTATTTATTTATTTATTTATTTATTTATTTGCCGGGTCATACTTCCCCTGTCTCTCTCCCAGCAAAGGTCATTGTACAGGGTGACCAAGGCAGTTTCCGTACTAAAACCCAGCCTGAAACCCGATTGAAATGGATGCAGAAAATCCATTTCATCCAGCAGCACCTGGAGTTGCCCAGCCACAACCTCCTCCAACACTTTGCCCAAATAAGGGAGGTTCGCCACTGGTCGGTAGTTAACCACCAGCCTTGGGTCCAGGTTAGGCTTTTTTTAGGAGTGGCCGAATTACTGCCTTTTTCAAGGTGGTAGGGACCACTTCCTCTCTCAAAGAGGCATTCATGGCCTCCTGGACCCAGGTGCAAACCCCCCTGGCAGAACTTCCAATTAGCCAAGATGGGCAAGGGTCGAGCGGAGTGGTGACAGCACGGACAGATCCAAGCACCCTGTCCACAACCTCAGATATCAACAATTGAAACTCATCCATTAATACTTGACCTAAGCATAGCACACTTGACACATCCTCTGATTCTGCAGTAATGGTGGAGTCCAACCCACTGCGAATCTGAGCGATTTCCCCCTCAAAATGAATGGCAAACTCATCACAGCAAGTTGATGAGCAGTCCGGTACCTCCACCAGATTTCCCAGTTGAAGGAGATCCCGGACCACCCGAAAGAGCTCTGCTGGACAACATTCTGAGGAAGCAATACGGCTGGAGAAATATTGCCATTTCACCAGCCATCATCATGTCATGTCATGTAGGTATCCTTCAGTCTTGAGAGACTATGGTATCATGCTCTGTATGGAGGTCTTGGAACAGTGTCTTGTGTGGCTGAGAAGGCCAATTCGAGAGTGACAATCCCTTCCACACTGAAGACAAATACAATCTGTCCCCTGTCCAGCTCCCTGGTTTTGCTTGTTTCGGGACTGCCTCTTTGCCTCGGTCTGCTGTACAAGTGTCTCTTCAAATTGGGAGAGGCCATGATGCACCGCCTGCCTCCAGGCTGAACGCTCAGACATCAAGGTTTCCCATCTGTTGAGGTCCATTCCTAAGGCCTTCAGATCCCGCTTGCAGATGTCCTTGTAACACAGCTGTGGTCTCCCTCGGGGGCGGCTTCCCTGCACTAATTCTCCATACAGGAGATCTTTTGGAATCCGACCATCAGCCATTCTCACGACGTGCCCAAGCCAACGTAGACGGCGCTGTTTCAATATTGTATACATGCTGAAAATTCCAGCTCTTTCTAGGACTACTCTATTTGGAACTTTGTCCTGCCAGGTGATACCAAAGATGCGTTGGAGACAATGCATATGGAAGGTGTTTAGCTTCCTCTCCTGCCGTGCACAAAGGGTCCAGGACCCGCTGCAGTATAGGAGTGTGCTCAGGACACAGGCTCTATAGACCTGGATTTTGGTGTATGCCGTCAACTTCTTATTAAGCCATACTCTCTTTGTGAGTTTAGAGAACATGGTAGCTGCTTTCCCAATATGTTTATCCAGCTCAACATCTAGGGAGAGAGTGTCAGAGATTGTTAAGCCAAGGTACACAAATTCATGAACAACCTCCAGTTCTATTACTACTATCTCACCAGCCATATTGCCACGAAATAGGCCCGATAATGGGCTCTAAGTTGTGTCCGAACAGACTTCCAGTGGGTTTTCCTCCACCTGCATTCCAGTCATCTCCCCTCTCGCTTCATCTCCCGCAGTTCAGAAGTATACCAAGGAGCTGTCTGGGCTCGGCGCATAGGCACAATCGTGTCAATCGCCTGGGTCATCTTCCTATTCCATAGGGTGACCTTAGGTTCGACAGGAGCGCCAACCATATCAGACGGATATGGTCAGAGCACTCAGGAAACCCTCCGGATCCATTAGTCTCCAAGGGTGGATCATCTTAATAGATCCCCCACCCTTGCAGAGGGGAGTAGAAGCTAATAGACTAAACTAGATAGAACTCCTATAGACTACAGCAACTCCCCCTCCCCAACCCTCTGAGCGACATTGGTGCTGGACTGAGTACCTAGGCAGACACAGCTGGGAGAGGGGAACACCACGCTCCTCTCCCACCCTGTAATGCACGCCAGGTCAGCACCCTCATCCAGAATTACATCATGGATGAGGGCAATCTTATTGTACTGACCTGGCATTCATCAACAGCACCGTGTTCCTCGACGGTTTGCTGATATGGTCATCTGTCTGGTTGGGGGTAGGACTAGAAGAAGGGATAGATGTATGATATCTTACCTCTCTTTTCCTACGTGGGCATGTTCTACCCCACCACCATTCCTTCCCCTACCCACCACCGCCTCAGTGGCTGTCCCCTCCAAAGCCCTCCACCCTTCCTGTTCCCTCAAATCCACTGTGGGTCTTTACGTACGTACCCTGATGGCAACTGATAATCACAATAAAAAACCCTTCTAAAGCCCCTTCTAAAGCCCCTTCTCCCCCCCCCCGAGCCAGGTGGGTGATGTTGAGGAAGGGGTGGGGCAGCCAGAGACAGCAAGGGCCCAGTCTCACAAAGCTGAGGGAGTCCAAGCCAAACTCCCCCAGGAGGGCTGGCAACTGGCAGCACCACAGCCACACTGTCTCTCACTCAGTGCCTGAGGGACGACAGATGATGAAGACTCCCCCGAGGGCAGGAATACTGTTGTTCTGTGCTGTCAACGTGCCTCCAACTTATGATGACCCAATGAAAGACTGACCTCCAAAACATCCTGTTGTTAGCAGCCCACCTCAGTTTTTACAAACTCAAGCCTGAAGTCTATCCATCTCATATTTTGTCGTCTTCTTTTCCTGCTGCCTTTGCTGGCATCATTGTATTTTCCACTGAGTCTTATTTTCTCATGATGTGCCCAAAGTACAACAGCTTCTGTTTTATCTCTAGAGAGTTCAGGCTTTGTTTCATCCAGGACCCACTTGTTTGACTTTCTGGTGGTGCAGGATATCAGCAAAGCTCTACTCCAGCACCAAATTTCAAATGAATCTATCTTTTTCCTGTCAGTTTTCCTCCCAGCCGAGCATTCACATCCATTCATAGTAACTGGAAGTATAGTCATGTTGATCATCTTGGCTTGGTCTCTAGTGACATATCGTTACACTACATGATCTTTTCTAGTTTGTTCACAGCTGTGTTCCCTAGTTTCAATCTGATTTTTTTTGGCTGCGGTCTCTATTTGGTTAGATAACTGAATTGAGGTATATAAAATGTTTAACTTATTTCTTCTCTCTATTGTCAACTTTAAAGTTGTGCAGTTTTTCTGTAGCTGTGATTTTTGTCTTGTTAATGTTGAACTGCAGTCATTCTTTGGCATGCTCTTCTTTCACTTTTTTTCCCACCTTCATCAGGAATCATTTCAAGTCAGTGTTGCTTTCCACCAGTAATATGGTGTCATCTGCATCTCTTAAATTACTGATGTTTCACCAGCTTTCACCTGAATCTAAGCCAGCTTCCCATGTGATCTGTTGAACTTGCTTGTGGCGTTCACCCTTATTTCATTAAATAAGTCATGCATTATTCATGTTTTATGCTGATGTGAGAGGTGGGGCCACTAGAGATGTTAAAAGGCGTAGCCAGAGAGGAGGAGTGGAAGTTTACAGTCTGGATCTGAGTTTGAAGAGAGGGAGAGAGAGAGTTAGTTTGGGAATCTAAGGAGTGATTAGTCTGAGGAGTGAATAGCAACCTGTAAGATAATACAGAAGATTGTTTTATTGATGCTTGATGAACCTGAAGAAGATTCTTATGAATTATTACAGAAACATCTGTAATCAATAAACCTGTTTTATTCAAAATACAGTGATGAATGGACCTTTGTCTTTCCTAAGTAAAGTACGTTGATAAGGAAATCAACTGGTGTGAAAAGATGTTTTGTTTGGTTTGCCTTCGTGTGCTCTCTGTTTTGGGGTGACAAACAGGGGCCACGAAAGAGCAAATGTCACAATTAGTGTCCAGCGGTGGGATACGAAGCAATCAAATAAAGCCTGTATTTAAAGTGAATTTTTTTTAGTCAAGGGTATCTTTTAGACAGAGGTCTGTGGTGAAGAAGTAAGTTATGTGCTAGAGCTTTTGGGAAAAGCTTAGTGGTGGGCCTTCTGAACCCAGATCTTGGGGACTAAGATAGGGAACAACTCTGAAGAAAAAATAATCCTGTTTTTACCTCAGGATTTGAGAGACCTAGTGGCTAGCTTAAGATCCAAGGCTCTGAGAGAAGGGAGCGCTGGTGGATAAAAGCAGAAGCCAGGGGTCAGAGCAGATCTGAGGGAATAGAAGAAAAAGCAGAGGCTTGAAATAGAAATTTATTTCAGTGACTGAAATTAGAAAAAAGACAGTGATGAATGGACCTTTGTCTTTCCTAAGCAAAGTACGTAGATAAAGAAATCAGCTGGTAGCAGCGTGTGAAAAGGTATTTTTTTCTGGTTTGCCTTTGTGATCTCTCTGTTTTGGGAAGACAAACAGGGGCCACAAAGGGGCAAATGCCACAACGCTGGTTAGTATTTTTGATGGAATAGAGTGAAATGAATGGTATACTTTCATTCAGAATGTATTAACTGTGGTGAACTGACTGTGGTAAGGAGCATGGTGTAGCCATGTACAGGAAGTGGAAGACCTAAGTCCACTCAGTTATGATTGATTAATTATTACATTTATACCTTGGCTTTCAAATAAAAGAGAGCACTTAAGGCGGCTTACATGCTTGTTAAATGAATACAGACAGAAAAATAAAATAAAATAAAATTTAACTTAGAAATAATAAAATCATATAATGAACACCATTGCAAAGCCATTAAAATTGAATAAATACATTCAAAGCAATTAAAATTCTATGAGGATACAGTTAGAAGAATACTGTAGGACAGATTAGATATGATCAGCCTGAAGTCATGCAAGATACTTTCCTTATACATCAACTTTTGCTACTCATGGGGATGAAACACTGGGTTAATTTCCACGTATATATGCATCATTAGACTTTGCTACAGTTGATGATTTGGCAGTTGAATGCGTGCTGAGGTGATATGAAAAACATTACGTGTGATGTTTCTTTATTCTTGATGCTGTAATAATATAATATATAATATATAATATATATAATAGATTTTGACATAATATATATTTATATATGCACACACACATATTTATATACATTAAAGCAATATATTAATAATGTAAAATACATATTAGTATATATAGTCTTCTTCAGCTTTTGTGAACCAGAGCATATTGTAGCCAAGATGGAACACAAAAGATGGTGAATTCAAAGAGGAATCATATTGCTTGGTATGATCTTTCAGGTTGAGGCTATATGGTATTGGGGCAGGGGACACCTGTGTCTGGCGCTCCCCCAGTTTCTCAGAGACTTTCCAAAATGAGATCGGGGGACAGAAGCATAAAACAAAACAGAAAATAAAAGGGAAAAGAGCACCTGAAACTTCAAGTCCACTTCCGATTGAGAATATTTAGCATTTTTGAATCCCTGTCCCAAGAGTGTTTTGGGAGTGGCAGTGTTTCTTTTCTTTTCTTTTTTCTTTTTTTCTTTTTAATGATGAAAATAGGCTGTTAGTCAAGAAACTACTGGGGCCCAGATCACAAAAAACAGCCTTGGAGGCACACGTCATTCCAGAATGGCAGTTTGGCTGTGCCTTGTTAAGGCACTGTGTGCATTAAATCAAGGTTGGGCAAACTGCAGCCTTGCAGATGTTGCTCCATTGCTGCTATGCTCAGTAGGTCTGCTCTGCTTGGAACAAACAGCTGAATTTTCTGTATGTGCAATCTCTCTTGCTCATTCTGTGAAGTGTTTGATTTTTTTTAAAATGTTTCATACCCTCCTACACTGTTTAGACAATTTAATGCATTGAATGCACTAGTCATTTTGCTAGATCTAGGGCAGCTTCTGTAGAACAATAGCCCTGTTTAGGAACTATGAACAGAAACTGTGCAGGGCTTAAGTGTAGTGGGGATGTAGAGACACAGGTAAGTCCTGCCCCAAGGGTCTCCCCTAACTCATCCAGACCTTTGTTCATTTGGCCAAAGGTTTGAAGATGTTTGTTGTGGGTTTTTCGAGCTCTTTGGCCATGTTCTGAAGGTTGTTCTTGCTAACGTTTCACCAGTTACTATGGCTGGCATCTTCAAAGGACAAGAGTCAGAACTCTTGTCTGTGCTCTGAAAGGCTCCAAGAATACGTTTGAAGATGTATCTACAACCACCATTACTAGAGTGTGCTTACAGTGCTCGTGTGATAATCACCCCTGATAAGACAGGGCTCCCAATCAAGTAAGTGCATGTGAATGTGCTTACAATTGCCTCTTCAGTTCTTCACACTGATTACACAAGTTCTGGTGACTTCCAGGTGGGGGAAGACAATTGCTGTGGGAATTAAGAGCACACCCTCTCTCTCATCCATGCTTAATGCCCTATGGGGATTTGGCACCTAATTTGTGGGATGTCTCAGTGGTTTATGTATGGCTGGCTTCCCTCTGTGCCTCCCTAACAGGAAATAGACTTGATGATCTATAGGATCCCTTCTAGTCCTAAAATGACGATGATGAACAGGCTTAATATCTTTTTCTTAATCTCTTTAACTGCCATTTTCTGCTCCCATTTGTTTCTTCAGAACTCCTGTTTCCACTAAATTTTCCTTGCTACTGGGAGATGAACTGTAGCGCAGCCTCTGTCACCAATGCTGTGTCCTAATTTGCCAATGATTTTTGTCCCACCAGCCCATTTGTCCATTTTTATCCCACACTTGCTTCACTGCTCTTTTCTGACCTGTTCCAACTTTTTCTAGTCCAACTACATCTGCTTTTTTTTAATCTTGGATGTTTCCCTTGGTTTCACACTTAATCTCCTCTGAAAACCTTCCTGTACTTTTTTGTTTATAATCCACCCTTCCTGTCAAGTGGGGCATTGCTTGGCCAAATCTAGAATGATTTAGAAATATAACTGTGTCACTCATTTTAAAGGATCAATATTTGCTCTGTTTAGATGCTGCCCTGAAATCCTGGTTCTGTGAGTCTCTGGAAATGTAAATTTTCTTTAAATCTAGGGAAGCACAGGTTGAATTATAATATTTTCTTTAAAAAGAAAGACACCAGCTTTTGAGTGCCCTTGAGAATTCAGTTCTTGGCATAGACACATTCACCTCACCCATATCCCAATATTATTCTGGATAAATGTACTTGGAATTCTCTGTAACACAGTCCAGGTCAATGGACCCTGGGGTATTTAAACAAAGCAAAGTGTTCCAGCCACATGTAGCGCTGGCCCTCCTGTTTGCAGCTGGAGAAGGAGATATGTGAAAAATCTCTTTGGTCAGTTCCATTTCTCTGTATTAAGTCTCTTCTGTTTTTATTGCAGGTGAGCAAATCATTTCTCACAATGGAATAATATTCCTTCTGTGCAACTTCAGAGCTTCTATAGCACCATTCTAAAATCTTTATCGGACAGATAGCTTACTGCATACAAATTATATCACCATCTGGATTTGGAAGAGGAAGAAAATGCTTTTAAAGGAACAGTTTAAATACTAATGCAATACTTGAGTGTGTCCATAATTCTTATCTTTTTAAGGAAGTGTGAGATCTCTCTCTCTCTCTCTCTCTCTCTCTCTCACACACACACACACACACATACACAGAGAGAGAGAGAGAGAGAGAGAGAGAGAGAGAGAGAGAGAGAGAGAGAGAGAGAGAGAATATTGTAGTAGGCATCCTTCAGTCTCGAGAGACTATGGTAATGTGCTCTGTATGGAGGTCTTGGAACAGTGTCTTGTGTGGCTGAGAAGACCAATTCAAGAGTGACAATCCCTTCCACACTGAAGACAAATACAATCTGTCCCCTGTCCAGCTCCCTGGTTTTGCTGCTTTTGTGACTTCCTCTTTGCCTTGGCCTGCTGTACAAGTGTTTCTTCAAATTGGGAGAGGCCATGATGCACCGCCTGCCTCCAGGCTGAATGCTCAGATGTCAGGGTTTTCCATCTGTTGAGGTCCATTCCTAAGGCCTTCAGATCTCGCTTGCAGATGTCCTTGTAACGCAGCTGTGGTCTCCCTTGGGGGCGGCTTCCCTGCACTAATTCTCCATACAGGAGATCTTTTGGAATCCGACCATCAGCCATTCTCATGACGTGCCCAAGCCAACGTAGACGGCGCTGTTTCAATAATGTATACATGCTGAAAATTCTTGTAGCATTTGTATAATGAAATTAATAGCACAGAATTAGATGGACATTAGCTTGCTCAAATATAAGCCCTACTGAGTCCAATAAGATTTAAAGCCATGTAAGTGTGTAGCTTCATGAGTTAGATATCTGGCTGCACAGCTAGAGGTCAGAAGTTTGATTCTCTGCTGTACATCTTATGAAGTAGAACCAGACTGTGTGGCCTTGGGCAAACTTCACAGTCCTAAGTCACCCAGAAGAAGGTAATGGTAAACCACTTCTGAGTATTCTCTACCTAGAAAATCCTGAAAAGGATTGCCATAAATTTGAATTGACTGGACAGCACATGATTATTTTTAAGTGAGCATAGAATTGCAGGCAGTAAATAATTGCCGAAGTACTGAAAGATATAATGGTATAGAAAACAATGTTGATTCCAAGGGAAAGATGAACATGGAAACAGAAAAGCAGAAGGAAAGAGAAACCAGAACTTCTTGGAGGGATTTTGGGACACTAGATTGCCAACTTTTATGCCTTAGAAAAACTTCAGTTCTAAAATTGCAGAAGACATAACATCTGTAAAAATTGAACTTTTTTTTGGCAACCAACACAACTAGAAAAACTCTGAAATGAACAGGCACAATTATATTTATTAACCTAGTCCTGCTTAAAAGAAAGTAAATGTGCATTTCCTCTCACCAATCCAATGTTTACTACCTACCTCAGAGAGAAACATGAAGCAGGGTTGAACCCCAAAAGGGCTTACCTTTCAAAACAGTGACCACAGTCTCATTGCTTATGCATACTGAGGTAAGTATAACAGCATCAATCTTCAAAATGGTTACAAATTGCTTATAAGTGATATATATTTGTCCTGAATAACTACCATATTTATTACAAGAGACCTCTTCAACTATTTGGCAACACCGGCAAAGTAAATTTTGTATGATGCTAAATAAAACAGTGTGGTTTATCAATGAAAGCAGATCAGTTTAGCAATGTAGTGGAGCCAGGTCTCTGAGGGTCAATTCCTTAGATATTTTGATTAGCAGGAACTATGATATTGCTCCCTTTCCCCAGGCTTCTCTCTTTCCTTTAAGCTTAGCTACAATCCTCACAGTAGGTGGGAAAGATAGATAATATCAGAAACAGTTGTTATCTGTTATCAACTCACCTCCATAGGTGACTCTATGACTGAGAGAGCTTCAGAAGGTCCTGTCTTCAACTGCCCTCCTCAGCTCCTGTAAACTCAAGACAGTGACTTCATTTAGGGAGTCAGTCCATCTCATATTTGGTCTTCCTCTTTTCCTGCTGCCTTCCACCTTTCCTAGCATTATTATCTTTTTTAGAGAATCCTGTGTTCCCATGTGCCGAAAGTAGGACAGTCTCAGCTTCAACTTTGCCTCCAGAGACAGTTCAGATCTAGGATCCACTTGTTCATCTTTCTGACAAAGCTCTCCTCCAGCAGCACATTTTAAACAAATGATTTTTTTTCTCTGTCAGCTTTCTTCACCTTTCACACTCATCCATATATGGTGGTCAGAAATACAAAAGTGTGGATGATCTTCATCTTGGTCTCTGATGATTCTTGATGATATTTTCTAATTTCTTCATTTCTGATTACTTGGCTGCAGTTTCCATTTAGGTAGATGACTGAACCAAGTTATACAAAATCTCTACATATTTCTATTTCTTCATTGTTAATGCTAAAGCTGCATAGTAAATTATCCTTGTTGCTGTGCAGAGTATTTGAGGATGATTTGGTCTTGAACAAGGAGTTAAGCATCGTTAGCTTTACAAAACATATGTTATTTATTTGTATATATTGATCCAGTTGCTTGCATTTTAAATAGCCCTTGAGGAGGTAGAAGATAGGCTGTCTCTGGGAACTATGATGATAAATATATGCATTTCCAAATTTTCCACCATATTACAAGTGTTGTGATTTCTGCTCTAGGTATGTTAGTCAGTGGTCCCCAACCTTGGGCCTCCAGATGTTCTTGGACTAAAACTCCCAGAAGCCTTCACTACAACCTCTGCTGGCCAGGATTTCTGGGAGTTGAAGTCCAAGAACAGCTGGAGACCCAAGGTTGGGGACCACTGTGTTAGATGGTTAACCCAGAAGATCAATCTCCTCCCAGGGTCTTATTCTGCTTCCTAACAACTGTTGTTTGGGACAGGTACCTCAGTCTGCCCAATGCAGATGCAGCCCTGAATATTCCTACCTGCATCACTTAGGTACATCAAACAGTTGACCAATAGTCATCATAAATAGTTGCTGCATAGTTAATGCATATTTTCTGCAATTGGAAAGAGCAGCTACAGCGAAATAATTGTTGATTTGACAGAAGTTCCTCACAGCTGCTTTGCCTTAATTGACAACAGTTGCTAACGGAAAGAGACAGGAAAATCTTAAAAGCTGTATATTACAGAAAATTCAGAGTTTAAATATTGCGGGTGGGGTTTGGGATTTTTCTTTCCCAGTGACTGTTTCTTGTCCTGACTAACAGTTCTCAAGCTTTTTTTAATCATCAATTCTAAAACAATTAAATCATTCTTTAAGCAGTAAATTTGATCATTTTGATTTTGTCTTAGATTCTTGTTCTCTAGGGCAGTATTCTAATATAATCATACTAACAGATGATCTGTGTTTTTTTAAGATGAGGGAAGTAGCCGTGTGGATAAATATTCCTCTTTATCAAAGCGCACAGTAAGCTTTCAACGAAAGCCAGTAGTTTGGAATGTAGCCAATTACCTCAGGAGATGGTGAGCACTCCAATGCTGGAGGAATTCGAGAAAACTTTGAACAACCATCTGTCAGATCTGTTTTGACTTGGATTTCTGCATTGAGAGGGGGGGTAGACTTGATGGCCTTATAGGCCCCTTCCAACTCAATTGTTCTATGATTTTATGGTTTGCCTTTTATGATTAATTTCTATCCCTTCTTTTTCCCCTTGCAGGGCCCCAACGCAGCTTAAAAATATTTAAGAATCACAAATAATTAAAAGCATACTGACTGAATCCTCTTGGCATAATTTATGCTGCATATGCCAGATAGTATCATTATCATCCAGTGATGGGAATATGTAACTGAAGTTGACATTTTTAATGTAATGTCAACTTAATTTTAGCTTCACTTTTAATGATATTTATGTTATTATATTTTATTATCACTGTTTGCACACTGCCCAGAGTAACCATTGGACAGATGGGTGCTATAGAAATCTAATTAATTAATTAATTAATTAATTAATTAATTAATTAATTAATTAATTAATTAATTAATTAATTAATTAATTAATTAATTAATTAATTAATTAATTGGTCTTAAAATATCAATTATTGAAAACTTCCTATTTTCCCTCCTCACGTTCAGGTTCTGAGGTTCCCTAGGGCTTCCTTGCTCTAGAGAAGCCTTTGGGAGCCTCAGGATGGTAGGAAGCCTTTAACTGCCAAAGATCACCACTGGATTTTAAAGCCCACTAAACTCCCCATCTCAATCGCCCACTGACTCTCCAAAAGCCTTTTTAAGGTATGTCTTCAATTGTCAGCAGAAGAAAGGGAAGGAATTGGCCAATTGGCAGAATTCCATAATATGATAGCATCCGCTCTCTCTTGAGTCCTCACAAGTCTTCCTTTGTAAAAGTGATGGGGCAAGAGAAGCCACTCCCCTCTGATGTTAGTACTCATGTTGATATGGTCTTTTAAACCACCTGGACTAGAGATGAGCACAAACCAGCTTTTCTGTGGGCACCCCAGTCTCCCAGCCCTGCCTCCTCCCGTGGGTGCCCACTCAGAGGTAGTGCCCAGAGGAGGTGGTGCTGGGAAGCTATGCTACTGCCTCTGAATGGGCAGCCTTGGAGGAGGCAGACCTGGGAAACTGCACCTGGGTACTCACTAATCTATACCCCCCCCCGTAAGATGGAAACTAATTGATGGCACATAAAAAGAACAACAACTATAGCTCATTAAGTCTGCTTTGATATCAGAAGTGTGAATTCTTCCCCATAGAAAAGCAAACATTTGTTGAAATGCATGGAGGAGTAGCAATCTTTCCAACCTTTTCTTTCTTAGTTTCTCCCTCCATGTACATTTGATCCTCCTTTTTAACCCTTCAACTGGACTCCCCTGTTTAAACCGTTCTTTACAGCTGCATTGAACACGAAAACAACAACCATAACCTCAAACAGTGGAAGATCTAAAACCTTATTTCTGGATAACCAATGATGCTTCTAGTATATGTAACTCCAAACGTGGCTAGCATTCGGTCAGACAGTTCAACAGGCCACTTACCTACCAACTTTGCCCTGAGGCAAGTCCCAAGACCTCAGCAGTGTGTGGTGTAAGGCCTTCTAACAAGTCTGACCTTAAAAGAACACTTTACTTTTACCCCCTGCACTATTAAAGAGTAGGCCGGGTAGGTGGGGCTCATCAGCCATGGAAGGCAGCCCATCTAGGAGAAGGAAAACTCCGATTTCAAACCTCCACTGCCTTGTGGCTATATCCACTCATGGAAAAGGCTTCAGGAGTTAACCTCGAGGCAAAATCCGGAGCTGGAGTCCTGAAGGTAGGTCTTGTCGTTCTGCCAACTCCTGCGACATTGCTAGAACCAGTTGTATTGGCTCTTGCCTTTGCATTGGACCATTTCAGCAATGTGGAGAGGGGGGATCTGCTGCTTGGGTAACAGCCTATCCTCCATATTACCTTACCTGGGCTTCATGCTCTGGAGAGGACACTCCTCGATTCAGAGCATGTTACCATAGTCTCTCGAGACTGAAGGATGCCTATGGGGACTTTTACCCAGTACTTTGCAAGTACAGATACATGGGCTTTGTGATTCTTCAGAACTCACAACAGCTCAGTTAGGTAGGACTCTTAAAGATAGCTAGTTTGTGGCCCTCTCCACCTCCTGGATTTAGCCAGACCCTGCAGTTCAAGAGACCAGTCCTTTTGTAAGGATTTTTATAATTAATTTTTATTAGAAAAATATAGTTTCATAGAACCAGTTTATATTGCACAATCTTTAGCATAAAGAACATATTCAAAGATTATTAAATAAAATAACAGATTTTAATTCCCATTAAAATAATAAACACTACTAAGCTGGGATAAGGTGGGCTAGTCCCACCTCCTTCTTTCTCTTCACTTACATTCTCTCTGCTTCAAGCCACATACTCAAACCATCAAGTTCTTTCTCTCTCCCATTATCATGGAATCAAATTCCAGAACAGAACTTCTTTCACATAACCCATTGTGCATTTTCTACATTCTCGAACTCCTCCCTTCTTCTTGACAATTCTGGCTGTTAACCAATTAGCCTCAAGGAGATGTAACACCTCCCTCCTCCCTTAATTCCCATGAAAGTCCAGGTGTTTTATCTCTTCTCCAATTAGCTCGGAATCTTTAGTCTTCCACAGGCCCCTTGATTTGACCTTCAGCTCTATCTCCAACCATGCTGTAACGGTCTTCAGGAAAACACTCTCATAGCACTTAGAAAAAGACATTCCTATGTCTCTCAAATCATCTTCACACAGAACCTGTCTGACTCCATGTTACATTTCTCTGACTACATATCCCATCATCATGACAACTGTCTTACTTCTTATTTACTTATTTTGTACTGTTTGGAGACCACTTTTCTTCCATTAAGAGGACTAAGCAGCTCACAATGTTAAAACAAGTAATAATGAAGCACAATAAATTACAGGTTAAAAAGCAGTTAAACTGGAATAATAATTAAAAATCCATTAACTAATTAAAAAGCATTTCAAACTTTAAAACCAGATTTAGAAGGGAAAAAAACTCCGTATTTAGGGATGCAGTTTGGTTATGAAAAGCCTGCCTGAAGAGGTGGGTCTTCAACTGTTGGCAGAAGGATGAAAAGGAGGGGTCAACGTAACTACCCAATGGAGAGCATTTTGTTGGGGAATGGAGAGCATTTCAATGGAGAACCATAGAGAAGGCCCTCTCTCATGTTGTTATCAAAAATGTCTGTGATCACAATGATGTTAAGAGAAGGGTCTCCTCTGAAGATCTTAAGGGCTGAGGAGGCTCATATGGTGACATAGATACCCTGGGTTCTTAGGCAATCATAAAACAGAGAAGTGATAGGTTCCCAGAGCAGGATGTATATATAATGCATGATACCCTGAATCCCAACCATATAGGGCTGTATAGGTCACAACAACCAGCACTTTGAACTGGGCCTGGAAATGGACTGGTAGCCACTGCAGTTGTTGTAGCAAGGGAGTTATCTGCTCCCTGTAACTGGCCCCAACATCAGCAATCTGGTGGCTACATTTTGGACCAGAGGAAATTTCTGAAGCGTCTTCAAAGGCAGCCCCACATTTAGTGGATGCATCCAAAATGGCAGCTATCTTTTTCAAGGCAGGTTTAGAAGTCCCCCTCATCAGTAGCACATTAATGTGCCTTGGTTTACCATTTGGAAATGACTAACCTGGTACCTTTGCAGAAAACTAGAGCCCAACCTGACCCCCTCAACTCCTCTAGTTTTACAGTTTAGCAACAATTCTTTTTTATCATTCTTAGGCAATCATAAAATGGAAATGTGATAAGAGTTCCAGAGTATGATGTATAATATGAGTCAAGTTCACATGAGAAAATTGAGGTGGGCTCAGGTCAGGCAATCTTGACAAAGAGGAAAACACTTTCGTACAGGGGGGAAAAAGAGTTTGAGATGCAGGTGGCCTTTTGCCACAAAGTTCATGAGAGGAGGATTAAGACACTTAATTACTCCAAATTTGTGATTTAGGTGACTCATTTAGGTGAATCATTGGAGGAAGTCAGAAAACACATCCACACCCACCCACACACCTTTTCGGTATGAGCTGTCCAGAAGGGTGAGTTCACGATCTGGACAAGCCAGAGGTATGCACAGAAATTAAGCCCATCTATTGTACAATTTCTTGGAGTCTCTCCTGGGATTCCTGCCAGTGGGATGCTCCTGCTATCGACTATAAAGCTGGCATCATCTATCCTTAAAGCCCAAGGGCAGAAGAGATTAGCCTTTGCTCAGCATGGTGATAAATATGAAAATATGAATGAACTTGCACCCGATGTCACAATCACAAGGCCTTTGTGGTTCTCTAGCTATATGTCACAAGGAAACGTTTGGGAAAGTTTTAACCCATAAAGCCCTGAACAGCTTGAGTACAAATTCTCTCAAAGGCCACATCTCCATTTGGGGACATTTGGGTGGGTGGTTGGTTGGGGGAACATGGAAGACAGCCTTCTCTGTTGCTGCTCCCAGACTCTGGAACCCCCTCCTAAGTGGAGGCCAGATTGGCTCCATCTTTCCTGTCCTTCCCCAAGCAGGCCTCTTTAGGCAGACTTTCCCTTTCTGACTAGCTAAGAGAGGTTTTAAAACAGGATGATTTGTATTTTTTTTAAAAAAACATCTGTTTTAATAATGCTTCTATCTAACATTTTTAATATAATATATATAATTCTTTTTAAATATTTGTATAACTTACTGTTTTTAGCTTTCAAATATTGTCTTTTTAAAATGATGTAAGTTGCTTTGGGTCCTTTTCTAGGAGAAATGTGGGATAAAATGTAAAGGAAAAGATAATAAAGTCCCTTTTTTGATTACAGCTCCCAGGATTGCTGAACCAGCATGCAGCAGAGGACCATAAGCAGCTGCTTTATACTGAGGGCTTGTACGGACAGGTAAACATTCTGTACCAAATGAACATTTTAACCATGCCTCCCAAAAGGGGCAGGACTTACTCATCTTTGCATTTACACTACAAAGCAAATGCCATCTCTTTTAATATCACCTGAGAAAGAAATGAGTAGAGTCCCTGCCCACTCCCATGATTAAAATTAATTTGAAGAGAAGAGAAAAAGCTTCTACCTGGGAGCCTCTAACACAGAAATGATCTGTCTGTAAGAAGCACCAAAATACTAAATTCCGCCCCAGAGAAAACAACTCTGAAATCCTGTTGTGTAAATTATGCCTGAGAAAGGATGAGGAGATAATCAAACCGGGATGGGGTGGGGGTAAATTTTTATAATTAAAAACTCCCTACTTCCAGCCTGTGGGTTGTCCAACTCCTGTGTAATTCACTTCATTGTGAGGGACTCTGGAATCTGCAGGATGGAAGGAATAAATCTTTAATTAATGAAAAACATTTCCACTTGATATTACCAGCACTAAAAGACATTCTGTTATTAAAGACCTCTTCCCGTCCTTTGGCTTCCATGTGATAAAAGGGATTAAATTTAGGAAAGCTGCAGGACAGAATTAAGATTTTACATACCAAAAATTACCCAGGTTACCCTTGCTGATGGCATCATCAGCCTACCACAAGCATAGTTATGGCAATAAGATAGCAAGTATGCTATTCTTGTATACTAGTGTGTGCAGGTGGTAGAAAACCTGATAGACACATGTTAGAGACCTCTGATAGGCCACAGACCTCTGGTTTGCCAATTGTGTGTTTATAAAATTATTAGGTAGCCATTCCTTGAGCATGTATAATAAATATGCAAAGATAAGAACACTAGCTTTATCCCTTATCTGCCATTATTCCTGTTGCCCTTAATACATTAAGGGAGTTGGGTTTGATGAAAAGGCTCTCCACTGTTTTTTGGAGACTATTTACATGAGTTGAGACTTTGGAAAACTGGGTTTCCAACTCAAGCAAACAGTCTCTATTGATAATGGAAGCTCCCTATTTCAGACTGTTGTTCTCTACCTATAAAGACAGAAATAAGGGAAAGAAGGGGATAGGTTAGCATACTGCCCCTCCTTGTATGTTTACTATATAAATATAGGGAATGACTGAACCAGGCTAAAGGGGCATGTTTAAAAACCTTTGCTACATTGAGATTGAAATCCTGTTGTTTTGTTATGCAGGCAGAAGGCAAACAGTATAATTTCAGTGCCTGCCAGCTGGCAATTAACAGGCTGCTGCTTGGATTCTTGGGGACATGTGTGCCTGCTGGCTTGGTGCCTGCTCAAGAATCCTTACAGGGGCTTGTTAACTGACAGCTGGCAAGCACTGAAAGTTACACCATATGCCTCCTGCATGCATAACAAAGCAACAAGAGTTTGTGAGTTGACCTTCTTACACTGAGATAGTTGTGTCTTCGTCCAAGGCCATGATAACGGTAACACATTAATCTTCTCCTGTGGCTGAGAGTTACACATCTCTCAGGCTGAATCACCCTATATGATTATTGGAAGGACATAATGGAGGAGAAGAACCATGTACTTTGCCTTCAGCTCTCTAGAGGAAAGGTAGGATATCAAGGCAACAAATGTTGAATGCATAGGGTGAAGTTAGAATGTACCCGGGCTGGTTAGGTTCAGATGCTTATTTACTAAGAACATGGATCCATCTATCATAGTGTGGTCAGTTCTGAGTGGCAGCAAGTCTCCAGAAAAAAAGATCCTTTCCAAGCCCTATGTCTAGATGGGCGGCATATAAATGCAATAAATAAATAAATAAAATAGCTGGAGATTCTTGGTATTACCTGATGGTCTCACATTTGAATTTAAACTAGGGTCAACCCTGCTTAGTTTCAAAATCAAACAAGATCACTGTGTTAAAGCTGCCATATCATGGCACAGCCTCCTCTTTTTTATCAGAGCCTAGTTTGAGGGGAGCAAGAACTGTAAAAGTGTCTCAGAATGAATAGCATTCAACTGTAAATCACACTTCTATTTTGCAGGAGCTTGGGTGATGTCTTCAAAGAAAGTGGGAATCTAATAGCAGCTCTCCTATGTTGACCTCTGAGAGAGAAAAAAAGTTCTTCCCACAAATGCCATGCACTTGATCCCCTTCTCCAACCACAAAAAGGAACTAGAACTTGAGGCCCTCTGGTAGTTTGATCTCCATGCCTTGTTGCCTTGGAAAATTATCTCCAAATAAATGCCTGAACAGGGTCCAAGATTTTGCACATAGGCCTGGCATGTCATTTCATTCTCACTGTGGATATTGGATAAGAGAGTAGCTTGCATCAGGCCACTTTGCTGCATCTGTAACAGATCAGCAGTCAGCTGTGCTGACTGGGTGCCAATCTGAAATGAATTCAGGCCACTGATACAATGACTACACAGCAGCCTGGTCCAAAGGCCTTTGAAGTCAATGGAAAGTCTCCACTCAGCTCCAATATCAACCTCTAAATCAAGCACACATGAGGGGAAAGAGGGAGTAGGACTCCAGCTCTCTGAGCTGCCAAACACACAGGTCCTTTGACCTCATGAACTAAAGGAGATCTTTGCCTTCAACTGCTGACAGAAATCAACACTTTCTCCATTGACAAGGCCAACCTCTTTACTTATACTGGCCCCAATCCACCTGCAATTAAGCACTAATGTCTGCTGCTTTGTGTGGAAAAAAATTAAACCATGTAGACCTCATTAGGATTTCTGAGTGGGAACATCTCATATTTAAAAGAATGATGAGTTTTAATATATACATCTATAAGGTTTTATTGCCCCCCCACCCAACTTTTGGCACTATGTGGCAGAAATAAAGTTAGGATATTTATCCTGTCATGGTTTTGTCCGGGAAAGCATCTTATTATGCTATGTTTAGTCATGCTTTAGGTAGCTATGTAGCCTCCGGCACCACATTTTAAACAAATGTCAGCTTTCTTCACTATCCACACTCATACACGATGATTGGAAATATAAGATTGTGGATGATCTTGGTCTTCGTCCCCACTGACACACCCTTGTACTTGATTATCTTTTCTAATTCCTTCATTGCTGCCTTTACAAGTCTCAATATTCTTCTGATTTCTTGGCTGCAATGTCCATTTGAGCTGATGATTTGAACCAAGGTATACAAAATGAATAACTATTTATATTGCTTTATTTTCAGTGTAAAGTTGTGTAGTTCCAGACCTCCAGAAACCCGGGTACATATTCCTTCTTGGCCATGACACTCACTGGGTGACCTTGCACCAGTCAAGGTCTCTCAGATAGACCTATGGCACAGGATTGTTGGAAGAATAAAGAGGGGAGGAAAAGAACCATCCATGCTATCCTAAGCCCTTTTTTCAGGGGTGGGCAATTAATTTCTATAGGGGGGGGCCACATGAAAAATCTGAAATGTGTTCAGGGGCCGAACCAACTTTACTTAAAAATAAAATGAAACAGTGATGTTATTATTGTTTTTATTTTAAACTTTTTAATCTTCACAATTACTAAAAAGGTTTTTTGCATTATGTTAAAGATAAGCAACTGATCAACTTTAGACAAAAAGTTATAAATGGTTTTGATGTTCAAAACTGTCTGTGGGCAGTATGTGGCCCTTGGACCGCACTTTGCCCAGATCTGCCTTTCATTCATAGAATGACAGAACCACAGAATCATAGAACTGGAAGGACTCCAAAGGTCCCAAACTCAACTTTCTGCAAAGCAGGAAATCCACTGCTAAAGAATCTCTTCATTTGGTTGTTGTGGGTTTTTTGGGTTCTTTGGCTATGTTCTGAAGGTTGTTCTTTCTGACGTTTCACCAGTCTCTGTGGCTGGCATCTTCAGAGGACTGGAGTAGGAACTCTGTCCATGCTCTGTTGCTGTTTGTTGGATAGTTGAGAATTTATAGCTGTGGAAACAGCTTGTGTCTTTTTTCAGGAGATAGGGTGATCGGCATGTTTTTTGTTGTGCTAAGAGGGGAGAGATTATCTGTTACTGTGATTGATGGGTGTCGTTAGCTGGTCTTTTTTGTGCAATGATCCCTGGTCCTTGTGGCTGGGTAGAGTTCCTTGAGCTTTTACAGGCTGTATATTTCAATTTTGGGAGCCAGGCCATGTTTAGTTTTAGGCCTTCTTCCTTTTTGTTGAAGTTCTGTTGATGTTTATGGATTTCAATGGCTTCCCTGTGCAGTCTAACATAATGATTGCTGATGTTGTCCAGTACTTCACTATTTTGAAATAGAATTTAATGTCCAGCTTGTTTTAGGACATGTTCAGCTACTGCTGATTTTTACGGTTCTTTTAGTCTGCAGTGTCTCTCATGTCCTTTGATACTGGTGTGAATGCTGGGTTTTGTGGTTCCAATATAGACCTTTGCATAATTCAGCTATCCTTATGGGTAGATCTTCAGTAAATGTTGAGGCAACAAAATACTGATCATTAAGAATATATAATGTTGATGTAATCAACTGGTGGCAGCTGAAAGATAGGTAGCGTGAGCTCTTCGTTTGGTAGAAACAAGCAGGGGCCATGTGGGGATTGCGAGAAATTGGTGGCACAGCGCTGGGATACAAAACAATCCAGTAAAAAGTTTGAATTTGATTGAGTTGAAGATATTCTTGGCTAGAAGGGGTTAGGATCTGTGGTAAGAAGTGGTTACCCGTTAGAGTCTTGGTGAAGACTTAGTTTTGGGGCTTCTGCACCCAGATCTGGGGAATCCTAAGATAAGGAAAATACCTTCTCAAGAGAAACTATTATACCTCAGGATTTACAAGGCCTAGTGGCTAGCTCAAAATCCAGAACTCTGAGGGTAAAGAGCCACCCCGAGTAGACATGGTCTAGAGGGGCGTGGTAAAAATCAAATAAATAAATAAATAAATAAAATAAAGAGCAGTGGCGGATAGAGTGGAGGCCTAGGTCAGGATAGGTCTGAGGTTATAATAAAAGCTAAGCAGAAGTTGTTCTTTTGTCTGGAGACAAGAATCGCCCAGACAGGGAAAATATTGCAGAAAGGGTTGTGAGCTTGGGCATGGCTGAGGCAAGCTGCTTGGAAAAATGCAACCTAGTTACAAGGAAAAGTGCTGAAAGAGAGGAAAGGGGCTTCTACTTCTGGCTTTTGCGATGGTAAAAAGAACCAGTCCAGTTTAATAAGAAATTGTATTGTTTATGCCACCCAAATGAAATAAAAAGTTAACTATGGAGGCACAAATTGAGCCCCAGAGAGCTGAGGAAAATGGGAACCCTCAAATTCCTTTGCTCAAAGGGAATTTGAGCAAGAAAACAGGGAAAGAGAAAGGGAAAGGGAAGTGCAACTTCAAATTGAAATGAAGAAATTGGAATTAGCTGCTCAAAATAATGTATTATTATTATTATTATTATTATTATTATTATTATTATTATTATTATTATTATTATTATTATTATTATTATTATTATTATTATTATTGTTATTGTTATTGTTATTGTTATTGTTATTGTTATTGTTGTTGTTGTTGTTGTTATTGTTATTGTTATTGTTATTGTTATTGTTATTGTTATTGTTATTGTTATTGTTATTCCAGTGTGAGAAATCTCTCAAATATCGACCTAAAATTTTCCCCAATATCGGAAGGGGGATTGTCCTGAATCTTTCCTGATTTCATTTGAGAGAGCTTGTTGGGACTTTGAGATTAAGGATGATGAGAAGATGATAATTTTAAGATCACAAATAAGTGGAGTTTTATCTGAGCTTTATTCACAGATGCCTCTGGAGCAATCTAGAGATTTTGATGCTTATAGAAAGATGATGTATTCCCAATTTGGGATTAATTCAGAGCACCTCAGAAGGTAATTTAGAATCAATTTCCAAACAACCTGAGGAGTCTTTTGTCCAGCATGGAGCACATTTGACTCAATGTCAATAAATGGCTGGAAGAGGAACATGTCTCTGTTGTTGTTTAGTCGTTAAATTGTGTCCGACTCTTCATGACCCCATGGACCAGAGCATGCCAGACAGGAGGAGAGTGGCCCCATCCAGTAGAGATTATCTCATAAATACCCAAGCTAATGGTAGCCATTTTAAAGCTAAACCCTTATCCCCTGAGCACAGCCCCCTGAAACTGAATAGTTCTGAGGGAAAAGTTAATAAATCCCTTTATTCTGAGCATAGGGCTGATAAGAAATGTTTTTCCTGTGAAGAAGTGGGACATTTTGGGTCCAATATGAAAACCAAAAGGATAAGAATTTCAGTCAGACTAAAAAAGTATTTTGCCTTCAGTCTTCAGCAGCTGAAGCTAACAGCGGCACTGTTGCTAAGGAAACGGACTTGGCAGAGAGCCCAGAAATTCCTGAAGCCAGAGTGGTACAATGTTATTTAATCAAGTGTGATCCTATTTTGCTAGAGGGCTCAAGAGACCAGATTTTTACCAATGGCATAAAATATCTTAACCTTAAAGATTCATGCTCTCAGATAACTATTTGCCATCCTGATATAATCTCTGAGGAAGACATGATATAGTGAGAAGGTCTTCATTAAAGGGATCAGTTCTGATTTGGTGGTCCTATGTACAGCAAAAATATCTGTTAACTATAATGGGTGGTCTGGTATATGGAAAGCAGCAGTGTCAGACAAAATCCCAGCTCCTTGTCTGATTGGTTTAGATCTAGCCAAGCATGTGCAGAGTGATTTAATAGTAACCTGCTCTCAAGGGAGGCAAATTGAAGCCACTGAGGGAAACGCTAAAACTCTTGTTGAAAGACCCACTTTAGGTGAACAGGCTGAAATGAGAGAGACAGCTGATTTGGTTTTAATGAAAAATCCTAGTGGTTTCTCCTTTGTTAAGGAGCAGAAGGAGATGTTACCTTGACTGATTGCTTTGGAAGGAAAGGGGGAGGAGAGGAGTTTGTAAGGGGTGGAAAAGGAAAGGGGGAGGAGAGGAGTTTGGAAGGGGTGGAAAAGGAAAGGGGAGGAGAGAAGTTTGGAAGGGGTGGAAAAGGAAAGGGGGAGGAGAGGAGTTTGGAAGGGGTGGAAAAAGGAAAAAAGGAGGGGAGGAGTTTGGAAGGGGTGGAAAAGAAAAGGGGGAGGAGAGGATTTTGGAAGGGGTGTGAAAGGAAAGGGGGAGAAGAGGAGTTTGGAAAGGGTGGAAAAGGAAAGGTGGAGGAAGGGAGTTTAACTTTCCTAAAAAATTCTAATAATGTATTAACTGTTCTGTTTGTGTACTTGTTACGGAATAGGCTTAAAGTGAAGAGTTTGCTTGGATGATAAACTGAGGGATATCTATAGTGATGGTAAAAATAATGGTGAGTATCCTTATTAATGTAAAAGTAATGTAATGTAATTCATATTAATATAACTAATGTATCCTTATGAATGTAAGTAATGTAAGAGGTTAATATATATTTATTGATGGAAATAATGTAAGAAGTTGGTATTTGTATTCTTTTATAAACCTTCATTTGTTTATGAGGGCAAACTTTTTAGTTTCCCCTCCGAAAACAAACTTATTAAGAGGGGAGGAATGTGGTGTCTACCCAGGTCATGAATATTCACATGCTATCTGCATAGACCAATGGGAGTGCTGGAGGGGGAATGTCAGGAGAAAAAAAGAGACTCAGCAGGAGGAGGGGGAGTTCAGTTAGGGAGTTAGGGAGATTGAAGAGATTGAGATAGAATTTTGGAGTTTGGGTGGTGGAGTGGTGGTTGAGAATGGATAAAGCAGAGTTATCCACTCTTTAAGAGTTAACACTGCGTGTCCTGCCGACATCTGTAGCAATAAACAATTTCTGTTTAGTTCTTTTTAAATGACATATGGCCTGGGCCTAGATTATTAAGAATAGATAATGTTGATGTAAACAACTGGTGGCAGCTGAAAGAAACAGTGTGAGTTCTTAGTTTGGTGAAACAAGCAGGGGGGACGTGGGGATTGTGACAGTGGGTTCCTGTTCCATCATCCCAAGTTCTCCTGCATCATTGATGCTTTTATCCCTTGTGCCCAGTATTGACAGGACTTAGTCTGAAGCCCTTCTGCCTTGTTTTAGAAAACTCCTAGAAAACACTTTCTCCCCAGCTACAATGAGATACAATCATCTCTTGTTTGTCGTCATTCTTCATGGAAACATGTACCCTGATCCAAGAAGCCAAATATGTGCAGATGACTGCAATTGCACAACAAATTTTTCATTTCCAGATTTCTTGTCCCTTTTTCAGGAATATGACCCTCAACAGAGATAATGGCCAGTGGGCTTCATGAGTCTTAGCAGATTCATGTCATGTCCTGAACCTTTGCATCACCATACTTCATAAAATATATTAGTTCCCCTTAATACAGATACTACCATCACTCCTTTCCATGGGAACCATAAATATACAGTTTCAGACAGGATGTGAATGTATTGATAAAGGAAGAAGTATGCTTAGCCAGCTAAATCAATACTGGTGATCAACAGATGTCACACTGAGATAACTGACATTGTTGCAGGGATTTCTACGAGTTTGCTTTAGAAAGTGGTCTCATTAGGAAATGATCCATTAATTATGAGAGGGAACTGCTTTGTCTTTCTTATAAAGATGGGGCGGGTGGATTCTCATGGCACATCACAGGTCCCTTCATCCTCTTGAAAGTGTCAGGAATCCTTTCCTCCACTGAAATTTCCTGTGCTGTCTGCTATCCCTTTTCCAGCAGCCCAGTGGGAGGGCTACAGCTGCTGTCCCTTTACTAGGGGTTCATCATCACTATCAATGGAGAGGGCGTGATGTCAGTGATGTAGTTCCAAGGACAGATTGTGTTTCCAGAAACTCCTGCTTCTTGTTGTCATATTCACCATCATTCTTGCCTCCTTCACTTGGCATTCTTTTTTCTTCAGAGACGACCTTCTTCTTCTTCTTCTTCTTCTTCTTCTTCTTCTTCTTCTTCTTCTTCTTCTTCTTCTTCTTCTTCTTCTTCTTCTTCTTCTTCTTCTTCTTCTGTTTTTTCAGGAGAACCTGTTCATTGCATCTGTCTTCTCCAATTACCAATAGCAAGGACAAGTGAGCCTCAAGCATCTTCTAGCTGCTATAGTGTACTTGCTTCAGGTGTGGGTTTCTCTATCCTCAGGCAGAAAACCAAACGGGACAGAGATGTTGCAGTTTATCCTTAACACTCCTCCTATCCCCTTGAATGCTCTCCTACTAAATATCCACACAAAACACCCTTGTTCATCCACCTGCTTATGCACATCTGTTCATGAGCATACAAAGGCTCTGAGGGCACCCACAGATTTGACAGCTGCTAGTTCCTCTCCCACTTAAGGCAGTGACTCACTGACAGGGCCTCTCAGCTGCAGCGCCCCCTCCCCCCATCATGTGCTTGGAACAAAGTGTGTGGTTGCAAGCATGCAAAGAGCCATAAACACACTAGTAACCTACAAACAACTCAGAAAAACTATCATCTTAAATCAATGGACCCTTTAAAAAATTCCATCCACTAATCCCATGCAAAATGGTCCTGTTTACTCACTGTGTTCATTTCTGTTCACTCACCTTTACTCACAAACTTGCAGGAACTCTAAAGAGATGGGAAATGGTTGTTGCTCATCTGACCCAGGCATTCATTCATTTTATTTACAGTGTATCCCACTTTCCCCCCAATAAGGGGACACAAGGAGGTTTATGATATATTTGAAAGACAAATGCTAAAATTAGCAAAACAACGACAATATATTTAAAACTATTGAAAAATATTTGCGAAGGCTTTCACGGCTGGGATCTAATGGTTGTTGTGGGTTTTTTGGGCTCTTTGCCCGTGTTCTGAAGGTTGTTCTTCCTAACATTTTGCCAGTCTCTGTGGCCGGCATCTTCAGAGGACAGCACTCTCTGCTCTGGTGTACTTGGCTTGGGAGTGCAGTATTTATGGCTGTGAGATAGGCTTTTGTATTTTTCTGTAGATGGGTGATTAGTGTGTATTGTTCCAGACAGTGGAGAATCAAACTCCCAACCTGTGCCTCAATAGCCGAGGACCTAAACAACTAAGCTGTTGAGCAGTTCTTGCAGTTGTGTGAGCCAGAGACTACCCTGTTGAAAACAACAGGACTTATGTGTACAAATCCTCCTTGTGCAACTGGTCGAAAGGAATAACCATGCATGCAAGGGATCACAAAACACATGGGGGCGAGGGGGGAGCAGAATGTTATTATAAAGTTAAACAACCACAGAACTTCTTCTTTTTTTAAGCTATTTAAAATCACATTGAAGAAAAGTTGTTGTTTTATTTAAGGACTGCATTCCCCTTTAAAGCCCCTTCCTTGAGAGCCAGCCATTGCCAAAAACCTGCCTGGACAGAAAGGTCTGGTTGCTGGCAGAAAAACAACACTAGAGAAAAGGCAGGATATAAATGTAACATACGTACAAACAGTGCCCTACTTTATAAAAGATAATCCTCATTTGAAAAAGACAGTCAAGTCAAAGATGGAAGAACAAGGCCAGTAACAAGATTTATCCTTTCAGTGTACAAGTAGAACTCTAAATATGTTTAGGAGGGGAGTAAGCATGGAGTCAGTCTCACTGAGATTCATGCTTAAGGCATCTCTTTGCCATTAAAAGCTGGGGGTCCAGGGAGAACGGTTCACTCCTTTTTTTTGCGATTATGAATACCTACTGTATGTCTACTCTTCCTCTTGGCAGTCCTTTTCTGAGACAGTACCCCCCCCCCCCCAGATATACCTGGCAAGGTCTCAGATCCCATCATTTCTAGGTAGCATGGTAAATGGCCATGCTGGGTGTGGATAATGTGATTTGTAGTTCAGTATATCTGAAGAGTGCCAGCTTAGAGGAGGCTTTTCTAATGGTATCTGCGGCATTTATCAAAGGAGCAGATGTAGGGGGTGGAGTGGGAATCTACTTTTCATAGGTTTCCACCATTTGC
Organism: Pogona vitticeps; assembly: GCF_051106095.1. Lineage (NCBI taxonomy): Eukaryota > Metazoa > Chordata > Lepidosauria > Squamata > Agamidae > Pogona > Pogona vitticeps. The sequence goes on along the minus strand of NC_135783.1, from coordinate 324,149,195 downwards.
TGAGATTTCCAACTGCCCTGAGGTATTACAAAACCATGTATCTTGTTCAGTGTGGTAGCTGTGGAAGCGTCAGTAAGTGCTGGTGAACTGATGAACCACCAATAGCTTACTTAGATGATTTTAGCTTAAGCTAGGTAGCAGTGTCCCCATACAATATGCACATTGATGATGTGGGACTTGGCAATGGAGGAAGCAAACAAGAAGAAGATTCAAAATAACCATCGAGATCACAGGAGCTGATTTTATTATCTTCTACTGAGCCTTGAAAATATTAGCTTCGCCTGCCCTCTAGTGGGAAGTTATGTATGTTGTCTTGCTTTTTTTTTTAAACACCAACATGATGCTGTGTAGTGAATACTTAGTACTTTCCTATACAGTATATGCCGTAATTAATATTTCTTGGGTGATTTCTGGATTTCCACAAAGAGGAAATATCTAAGTAGTACTCCTGGGCTTGTTTTGGTTTTTCTCTCAAGAGCTGGAGGCAGTTATTTAAGAATAATTTTTTCACCAGGTATCACACAAGGAGATAGCTCAGTGGCTTAGGTATCTGGTCGAGGAGCCACAAATTGAGAATACAGTTCCCTAGTGTGCATCCAAGAACAGCCAGCCTGTGTAGCCTTGGGCAAACTATTCAGTTCCAGGGTGACCCTAGAAGAAACAGATGTTCAATCACTTCTAAGTACTCTCTATCTAGAAAACCCTGAAAGGGGGTCTCTATAAATCACACAGTTATCATCATCATATAGTTGCACATAAGAAGGAAATATAGGAATCTGCCTTACACCGAGGTAGATCATTGGTCCTTCTAAGTCAGTTCAACACCTCTGAACAGCTGTGGTTTTCCAGGGTTGGAGACTTGATTTTTTCCTCATTCTACCTGGGGACACTGGGGATTAAACCTGGAAGTTTCTTCTTATAAGTTTCTTCTGCAACTGATCTGAGTAATCTTTCCATGGTCATACACAGTATGCCCAAACTGTCTGACCAACCACCAACACATGGGGGGCCAGAGTTCCCATAAACCAAGTCTGGCAGTCACCACATCCATATCTGGCCTACATGGATACAAGACACATTGCTTGCAACATCCCATACCTGTGAGCTTTGGGACTTCCAGATCTCAAGCTTAAACCTAGAGATTTTGAGGTTTAATCTCAGTCTTTGGCCATGAAGTGTCAAGGAATGAGAAGCTGCTGACCAACTAACCCTGATCTGGTTTGGGAGTGGGGTTCATCCAGACATACTGCAGATCACTTAGAGTAGGTTTAAAGTTATGCTTATCCTACTTTGCTTATGCTTATCTCATGTTTATCTTATGGTATTTCTTTTTCTTTTAGTAAAGGGTTGAGTAAAAACATTAGGTGCTGTTGCCCTCAGCCTTCAAACCTTCTCCAACAGACTGTGAAAACCAGACTCTTGGTAGCAATTGAAGGTTTCTCTATCAATATTGCTGCTTGCACTGAGATTTGTCTCCTCACCTGGAGACTAAGAGAAGCACAGCAATCCTCTGTATAATGTCCTTGTAAAACTATCTTTCTAAGCCTACATGGCAGAGGGATTTTTAGAAGGAAAAGCTGGAACTGTCGTGCTTTGAATATATTGTCTCTTCTATACTATTTTCTTAGAGGCTGGATACTTATAATGGGTTTGGTATGTAGAATATGACAACAAACTAATGGAACTTCCTTGGAACAGGCTCAGACTGTGCTGACTTCCTTCTCCTTTGAAACTGAGTGAATTCATTTGCCAGAGGCCTTTTGCTGTGTTGGTCATAAAGTAGGGTTGGGTGATCTCAGTGGAATGGCAGGTGACCTAATGCCCCTAGATTATACTGCAGGCTCCACGAGAATTGGAAAGGACCAACAACAGCTCCTAAAAGCAGCAGTGGCATCATCATCACTGTCATCATCATCATCAGCAGCAATAACAACAATCAAATGGATGGTCATTTCAGCTTGTTTTTTTTTTTGTTTTGTTTTTTTGCTTGTTTGAGATGGAGTATTGGACATTTGGTGTAGGGGTAAATTTTGAAGTGCTAGTGCCCATCACAACTGTTCCCAGCCTTGCCCATAAGGAAAGTCCAAAAATGCAGGCAGCATTTGACATCAAACCCTAGCAATTGATAAGGAGCTGGTTATTTGTAAAGCGAAAGGCTCATAATTGCCATCCAAAATCAAACCATCCTCAAATACTTTCCATTACAACAAGGACAACTTGCAAAATGAATTAAGAAAATCCATTTCATTTCCGTCTATAGTGAAGATGGCAGCTAAGCTCAGGGAGAACATGGAAGTGGATGATGGGAGGTGTTATCATAGTCCTCACTAGTGAAATGGTTTCAAGCCTATGATCTCTGGCTTCATGACGCCACTGGTCTTGGGGACTCAGAGGCTTCCAGGAGTGGAAACAGGCCTTCTCTGCCTCCACCCCCCCATGCACAGTGGCCTACCAAAACAATGCTCTGGGAACCACATGTGTCCCAGGAATGAATGCTGCCCACCCCAGTGTAAAGCCACAGTGCTAATACACTCAATATCCATATACTATCATTCATGGTTCTTCACATTTGCCAGTGATGCAACCACTAGAAAGATTAATGAGGAAGACACCTCAAATGGAATGACCTGATCTGTTTTTTTTCTTTTCTGATCATTCACTCTAGAAGTGTCTAATACAGTGACTGTCATGTGGTGAGGAGTTATTGTTTTCTTTTTAAAAAGAGCTCAGTAAAGCCTTAAGAAAGAAGCCAGTGCACCTTTAAAACTTTCCACTCGATCAACTATAGCGAATACTCATTTAATGATTGTCTTTTTGTACCAACAAGAAGTAACAATGCTTTTAGCAAAAGGAATGGAATGAGGGAGAAATTGCCTAATCAGCCCCACTCATGCAGTTCTTTGTGAGAGAGATTATTGAATTTTTCAGTCTCTGCAGAATTTTAATGAAGCTCTGTCTTGCTGGAAAATCCAGCCCTTTGTCAATAGAGTTCAATAACTCCACCACCCGTGTAATAAGATGTACTGGCCTGAAATCTTTCACTTGCCCAAAGGCCAGAGCCCTGCCGGAAGCTGTTCGAGAAAATAGAGGTACCTTCTGTTGTATTGCCTCTGGAAGATGAAAGACCTATGAGACCTTATTCTGCATTTAAATTCATCAGACATCCGTTTTGCAGCCCTGGGTATAAATGCTTTGCTAAAAGGTGATTGCCAAAGGCCTCTTGAAAGTTCTCTTCTCCTGAATTTTCCTTTAATCAGTTTGATCACAAAGATCACTTCGCTCTGCAGCTAACGTGTGCAATCCATTATTTTATTTCCATGAATATGTCAACTATCCTGCATTGCACAGCCTGGACAGTTAGCCATGAATGTGGGTATGTGGCCGGGTGCTGCACCTTCCCCTTAAGGATTATTGGACATTCTCATGGGGAGCAAATTAATTTTCATTTGATGGCATGGGGGATGGGAAGACCTTGTGCCTCCCCTCCAAAAAATACCCCATGGGCAGCATGCTTGTCACCCATGCTCTCTGCAACTCTGTGTAACTCTGAACTCCTGCAACACAACACGTATTATTCATCTGTATGCTATATATGCTATGTTATGTTAGCTGGCCTAGAATCGTGGATCACTGTAATAAAGCAAGAAGCATATAAAATGTGGATTGATCACTGGATGTTCAGAATTTTTTGGATGGCACGGTGATTGTAGAAGAAGGACTGGGGCAAACAAATATAGACCAAGAAATTATAAAATAACATAAAGCTGGATTATTAATGTTACATAATGAGAAGCCAGAAATACAGATTGTTCAGCTGATCATTCAAGTTAAAACAAATGGGAAAAGAAGTTGAGTGCCAGGAGGAGGAGAATGTCTTGGCTGAAGAAGCTTTGAGACTGATTTGGATGCAACATGCAGTGCATCATTGTTTACAGCTGTGGCAACAAAATGACCAAGATGATGTCAAAACCCTGTAAGAAGAGGAACAAGAAGATCTGTGGGCTTAATTACTCATCAACGGGTACATCTCCCTTACATTTTCCCCCTATGGATCTGGTGACAATATTCCCAAATGTGTAGGTTGGTTGGGATATGTATTGGCCCTAATAAATGCACAGTTTCTGCTTAAGAAGAGGATAATTGCAGGTATTCATGTCATTACTATGGACTCAAGTGTTTGTTTGTTTGTTTGTTTGTTTGTTTGTTTGTTTGTTTGTTTGTTTGTGAATGCTGGCTTCCTCTGGCATCTCAACCTCACACAGTCTAATGATATGATTAACAGATTTGTAGATGTTCCCTTAGGCTGCATTCCTATTTACAATCTCAAACTTCTTCCCATGAAGTACAGCAGTATTTGTGTTCCCGAGAAATATGAACGATACCGTATTATATACAGCTAGAAGATTTTGTAACTGTTGCAATATCAATTTTCTCTTGTAGTACTTGGAAAAGAATGTTCTGAATTCTTATAGGGGAGGGCAAAAGAGAGATTTTAGATTAGTCCCCCTTCCCACCCACCTCTCCACTCAAGATTCCAAACCACTTCAGATGAAAAACAACTACAGCAACTAAAAGCTTAACTGTGTTGAAATGTTCTTCTCATATGATGTAAAGCTGACTGATTCCAAGAAGGCTGACAGAAAACATTCTTTGTTGATGAAGATGCAAGAAGAGTTTTCAAGTGCCAGCCAAGGACTTGAATTATCCAGTATGTGCTGGCACTCATTATGGCAGACATTCCACGTGTTCTTTCTACATTTCTTTCCTTGCTGGGAGTGGGGGCATATTAGTATATTTCAGAAGAAGAGGAAAAGTCACATTCTCCTAATGGCCAATGGCAGATTCCATAGGCGTGTGGTATATTATGCTCTCCACTGATGAACCCAAAGTCTTGGTCATTGTCGTTTAGTCATTTAGTCGTGTCCGACTCTTCGTGACCCCATGGACCAGAGCACACCAGGCCCTCCTATCTTCCACTGCCTCCCAGAGTTGTGTCAGATTCATGTTGGTTGCTTTGATGACACTGTCCAACCATCTTGGTAAGTCTTGTGAATGGCAGCTCCAAAGGAGGCTATGGAATGTATGTAGGTAGCTACTGATTACAGATGGGGAGATAGGGGAGAGCAATTAATAGAAACACCTCAGCCCAGCTTGAAACTATTTCAGAACAAAACCTAAGCAAAGTTTTGTCATAAAGATGTACACCGACAAGTTTCGGTGTTGCTGTACACAGTTTAACCTCTATCTCCAACCTCTGTCACTTTAATTTTTTTTTCATGGCTTTTCTTATGATCACAATGAATATCAGTTTTAATCTTCATTGCTCTATGGCAGAGATGGACAATATGCAGGCCCCAGAGGCTCAAATGTGCCCTGCAGCACTCCTACATACATCCCCCCCTTTTTGGTTCAAAACATCCTTGCCATCTCGGGGTATGTAGCACAATTTTGCCATGATCTGAGCGTCTCCTATAATCCTCAAATATTGTTGAACACCCATTGGGATCGAATTCAGGTTGTGAGCACAGTTTTGACCGTAGTACTGCCGTTTAATCACTGCACAAACATTTATTTACCAGTGTTATGCAAATGGTTGGAATGCTAAAGAGACATAGCTCCAAATTTCCCAGGCTCATTGAGTGACCACTAGTCTGTCCTTCAGTCTAATCTAACTCACAAGATTGTTTTGTTGCATGGACCAGAAGCATTTGATAGGTTGTTTGTCTCTTTTTGATCAGTCAGTCCTGTGCTTGATCTTTCTGCTTCTGATAGAATATGGATGGAAAAAATACTAAATTCCTTATTCTCATAGATTTAGTCTGTCTTAATATGATGAGAATCCTTGATGAGGAATTTTAAAGATTCCTCACCTCCAGCTCGGAGCAAGACGAGGAGTTCTTTTTCACCCTCAGTATAACTGTACTTTGCACAGAGTGTCTCTAGTATCTTTTCTGTTTGAAAAACCATGCATACATTGGGAAAATGAGGAAGGACCTACTGAATGTTACAAAAATGTAAACAAACAGCCCACTGGTTCAAATTCTTAAACAAAGTAGCCCTCTTTCTGCTTTGATGCAATGCACACTTTTTGGGCAGGTATGGATTTTGCACAAAAACGGCCAATGTTGTGTAAAATGAGCATTTCCCTGCAGTTTCACGCAAAACATCCTCATGCATACTCTATAAAAAGGTAGTGAACTCCTTTCCATTCTTTCTAATGAGAAGAATGCTGCAGTTCTTTTATTGTGAAAGGATGAAACAAAGCAGATTTACATCAGAGTTGTGACATTCTAAGAAAATTATTGAAATCTCAAATGGGAAAAGTGTGCATTGCCTTCTTATGTTAGAGGTGAGAAATCTCATAATACTTCAGTGAGACTTCTTTACACCCTTATGGGGCAGAGACATGTGTCACACCTGATAATGTATAGGGCAGATGTCATGATGCACACACTTCTATCTTTGAGTGGTTTTCTACTGCTCACTGCCCTTCATCATTTTGTGTGCGTGGGAACTATAGGGAAAGACTTTGCTTAGATGACTTTAGAAGAGGTTTAGACAAAATCATGGAAAGATACATCTTCCAATAGACATTAGCTGTAGTGCAGCTGATGAAACTTGGACTCTGTCAGCATTTGGAGAACCAAAAATTCCCAAAGGTTACTCTCATTGAGATCGCAGTGTTCTGAGTCAGCCTGGCCCTTGCATTCTTTGGTCCAGTGGTGGTGAGAAGCAGAGGACACAGAGATCACAAAAACTCACATCACTCCTTTCAGTTGACAATTTTCTTCATGCCTTTCCTTCATGTCCAGAATGCTGACAAGAGAATTGCTGGGCATACTTAATTTATATGATAATACAGTATTAACAACATTTAGTATTGCAGAGCAGAAAAACGCAGTGCACCTTTTTAATGTCAAGTAGAAGTAATTCCCTCATAAAACAGCTGTTAAGCTTGAAAATGTTATAGCTAATTGTGAAGGAGAACTGAAAGAGGAGAGTGTGCCGTCTACTCCAGTAAAAGAAATCATGTCAACAGAATCAAATGAGATGAAAGGGAATGTGAAAAAAGAGGAAAGGGTTAAAGCAGAGATCTGTCTGGTGGAGGAAGGGAAAGAAAAGGGGGAGGAGTTAAAGTTTGATGTGTGGGTAGAGGAGATAAAAGAAGGAACAGGATATAGAATCTTGCGTGTGCCTAGATTCCCAAGTAGAGAGAGAGGAGAGAAGAAATACAAGCAACCACTTAGTTTCTTAGAACAGTGGTTCTTAACCTTTGTTACTCGGATGTTTTTGAACTGCAGCTCCCAGAAACCCCAGCCAGCACAGTTGGTGGTGAAGGCTTCTGGGAGTTGCAGTCCTGAGTAACCCAAGGTTAAGAACCAGTGTCTTAGAGCAGTGGTCCCCAATTCCCAGAAGCCTTCAACACCACCTCTGCTGGCCAGGATTTCTGGGAGTTGAAGTCCAATAACATCTGGAGGCCCAAGGTTGGGGACCACTGTCTTAGAGGATTTTCCTAATTTGAAAGTGGGAGGTTTGCTGCCAGAGCCAATGCTGAAGGAAGATATGGTGACCATCACAGAAACAACAGAATGGACAATAGTGGTGTTCCCAAGAGGGGGTGGTCACTCGAAGAAGGCGGTGCATCCAGATTCCCACTTTCCACAAGCCTCCACCCAAGGGGGACTGGGCTCGCCACCCATGTTGTGGCACAATTTGCGCCATCAGGAGCACGCCGCTGAGGAAGCCAACAGACAAGGAATGATTTGGACTAGCTCCCCAGTATTGAAGGACAATGATAACCAGAATGTATTTGTAGAACTGAATGGACAGTTACCAGAATTGAGTTACTTTGACCCCACCAAAGTTGTTATTGATTCTTTAGAAACCAAGTTTAATAAATCTGTTAATATTTTGAATGAGCCTTCTCATTACTTTCCTGCGCAAGCCCTGGAACTGTCAAGTGTGTACAAAGAACCCAATCACACTAATAAACAGAAAAAAGGTTTCTTGATTTCCACTGATAAATCTGCCACATGTAGCCGTCTTTTAACATTCCCACAGTGCTTGATCCAGTATTACTCTAGGACAGAAGTGGGTACCTCAGTTCGTCTGGAGCCCATTTTGTGGCTTGGTATGTGCCTCACCCTCATATTGCTGTGCTACCAGCATCTGCCATCAAACCACACAGACCTCATGAAAACAAGAACATGTTTGTTTTAAAGGCCTTTGGAACTTTTTGATATTGAAATGCAGTTCGTCACACCATTTCAGTGACACAGGATGGCCAATTGCACACTCAGTGTGCTTTATTTTTATGGGTTTCTTTTCATACTCTGTCATGCTCTGGCTAGGCAATGGAAAGCCCACAAAGTGTGCAAATCACATGTGCATCTGCCCTTATTTGATACTATAAAAATCCAACAGGATTCTGGCCATGTCTTTCAGCAGCTGACTCCCACAAAATCAGGCTTCAGATGCATGTTACCTAATATATACATCCCCCACACTACCACCAGAAAAATACACTTCAGGACATTGTAGAAAATTAAGAGTAACTAGATCAAGCTTCCCAACTTTATTCAGAACGCTAGATAAATCCTGTAACAACGACTGATATGGAAGGAGGTGAGCGGCAGAGAACACTGCCCCGATCCTTAAAACGTAGTGTCAACCCTGTTCTTTGATACAGCGATTCTGAGCAGGAAGCTCCATATTTGCCCTGAATTTTCCAACACAATGGAAACAGAAGTCACTAGTTACCTATTTTTCCTCTTCTTTAAAAACATATCATCAGTTGTTAGAATGTATTCAAAGATGCAGGACTTTTTTCTGGTCATCGTATTCAAAATCCACATTGTGTTCCTTAGAATTCTTTCATATAATGCTAATACTAATCATCTACTTCTCTCATATGCATCAAGAATAATTTAACACATCATCAACCCCATGCCTGGCTATTATCTAAGTGCTGTTCACTGTCTTCATTATGTGAGCAGCCTTCCTGCAACAAAGAGGCAGTGTAACCAAATGGTAATCAAGATCATCCACTTATATCTCCATGGATAACAGCTTCATATAATAGAGAGGTGGAGGAAAGGAGGCCATTTTTTTTAAATGGAAAAGATAATGGGGATCAGGGAGATTGTTCATGAAAATGTACGGTAGCCCATGGAAACACACTGTCTTGCTAGTCAAGAGTCTGGATGTGAGGCACCAGGTCAAATAAAATGGCAACAAGAGAGGGCCTTTCTTTTGCCCTCTGATTAAAAAACCCACAAGCGCCTGCTGAATGTACTCTCTTACATCTTAGATCTTGTTTCTATTGCCCTTTTCACTTGTTTTCATGGAATTCCAATAAAAAGAATGCACAAGAAAGCCTGCTGAGAAAACTCCTTGCTACTACTAACTGCTGCTGTTGCTGCTACTACCATTACTACTACTTCTTCCTTCTGTTGGTAGTACTAACAAGATGCTTTCCCGGCCTATTCTGAGGAAATCTTAACAATCAGTTGCATTGCTATGTCTTAGTGTACTAGGAACAGAAAAGTCTGTGAGCTTTGCTTTTTCCTGCACTTGATATGTTTAAATCTCAGCTTCTTCCAACTTAAATATCAAGGAGTGAGTGACTTTGGTAAATTCTTACTGAAACCAAGCAGAAACAAAATTGTCATGCATCTGCAGTGGCTGTCTTAAACTGGCATAGCTATTCCCAGTATGGAGAGGACTGTATAAAAGGAGATATATACAGTAGCACTCTTCAAATACTTGAAAGAGAGTCATACAGAGAAGTCAAGATTTCAGCTGAATATCAGAAAAAACTTTGTAATTGTTAGAGCAGTATAACAATGGAACCAATTATCTCGGGAGCTGGTGAGTGCTCCAACATTGGAGGCATCTAAGAGAAAATTGGACAACCATCTGTGAGGTCTGCTTTGATTTGGATTCCTGCATTGAGCAGGAGGTTGGACTCGATAGCCTTATAGGCCACTTGTAATACCATTATTCTGTGACTGTATGATACCTGGGCAAAGAATGGATAAAAGTGCTCATTATCAGGAATTGAAATGGTGTAGTCCTCATTAAACAGGGGTGGAGTCTCTTCTCCATTCATATTATGCAACTTGGGACCAGAAAAAGACCGTGCCAGTCAAACTATAAAGGCCAACTAAGCAATTGCAAAAATCCAAGGTCACCTGTCTAAGCTATGAAAATATCTTGCAAAAAGTCACTTGCCCCATGCTAAGATTTATCATCTTCACCTAGGCACTTACCTTTTGTAAGTAAAATATAGTACAGTGCTAGATACACTTACTCCAGTGGGCTTTCTACTGGGAAAAATAACATGTGAAATTACAGTCAAAGAGATGCCATTCCACATGAGAGAATAAAGCCCAGGAAACTGGGCCAGGAAGAAATAATGGTTGCTGTGTATGAAAAATGAAATGCAACAGCATAAAATTAGGAAAGCTTTATTGCAGGTAACTGCTGTACATTGAATGAGTTGTTCTTATGTGGTTCGGCATACATTCAGGCATGTATTTGTGTTTTGTTGGAAAGGAAAGAAAGGTTTTAATTTGTCCAGGTCAGGAAAAAAAAAGCAGCTACAACTTGGGATAGTTTGGAAGGAGAATATCTTAAAACTTCTGCTGCAGAATGGAGAATAATAGTAGTGGCTGGATTTAATTTCTCAAATGCAGGAAGGACAGCAATTGTAATGTTGAAATGAGATAAATCATCTTTCGATTGAAAGGGTTAAAGGTTTCTTGTGACTTGAAATGCGCAGCAGTACCAAAGAAATCGTCCCTTCTTCTTCATTAATCATACTGGCACCGATATTATGAGGCTTAATTATTTGCCAAGATTGGAAGATGCAGAAATTCTTTAGCTCTCACTGTCCTTTGTATGGCAGGAGTGGAAACGTGCCGTTCTCCCATGTAGCTAATCTCAACCTCTCCAACTTTTAAGCCTTTCTCAAAAGAAAAAGAAAGTTGCTCCTACTCTCGGCTGATCAAACTTTCGAGGCCCTTGCAATGTAATCACTTAATTTATCTGTACTCTATATTTGACAACTTGCAGCAGAATGTATGGATTGCTGCTGTTCAAAACCATTGAGTTTAAAGTCACATGACTTAGTATCTAAGTTTATGACACTAGATCTGCGGTGGTTTGTTCTCACTAAGAGAACAGGGATTTGTCTGATATCAGTTATCAATGATGAATCCACACTGGAGCAAAGAAGCTGCCTTGCATCAATCAGGTCAGGTCATTGTCTGATTACACCAACAAGCCTACTTTGAAGTCTCTTCACTACACTCTTCCCTATCAATTCTAGAATTCAGCATAAGCTTCTCATTTTTACTTTTAAAACCTTGCATGGTCTGTCTTAAATATAATAATGATATATGTATGTTTCATTGCTAGTTTCCTGTGTTAGGCCATATCTTTCCCTCTGTTCTACCATATCTGTACTTCTTGCCCCTTTGAGGATCTTCTGCTCCTTAATGATAATTGTGTGTCATCAAGTCAATTCAGACTTATGGTGAGGTGCACCTTGCTCAAGGCCACACAGGCTGGCTTTTCTCCCAAGACACACAGCATGGAATTTAACTACCAACTATGAGTGCTTCAGACAGATACCTAATCCAGAGCTATCTCTATGTTTGGAATCATCTTCCAGAATACGGCCTCCTCACATACAGTGGGGTCTTGACTTGAGAACTTAATCCGTATTGGAAGGTGGTTCTCAAGTCAAAAAGTTCTCAGGTCAAATCTGCATTTCCCATAGGAATGCATTGAAAACCATTTGATCCGTATCTGCTCTTTTCCGTCCATAGAAACTAATGGGAAGCTGCTATTCTGCCTTCAACCACTAGAGGGGGATATTTTGTTTCTTTTTTTCTTAGGTCAAGAAAGGTTCAGGGAAGGCAGGGAAAATACAGTCCAGGCAGGACAGTACCAGGCAGTCTGAAGACTCCCAATCCACTCTCTAAACGCTGGGAGGAGTGAGGAAGCAGACAGGCACCCTTTTCACTGGCCAACAGTTAACTGAAAGTTCAAATTTTGCACTTTCCCTGCCTCCCACGTGGTTTTTTTCAGTTCTTAACTCAAATCTAAGTATGTAAGTCAAGTCAATATTTTCCTATGAGAGTGGTTCTTAAGTCAAAATGTTCTTAACTCGAGCCATTCTTAAGTCAAGACCCCACTGTAAATCTCTTTTGAAATAGTATCTCTTTTCTAAGGTTTTTGATTCTGTTTAGTCTTTTTTATTAGATGTACTTTTTTGTTTTTAACTGAATTATGCATTTTAAATTATGTATTTTAAACCACAATTACAAATTGTTCATTTGTATTGACACCATTACTCCCCTTCTCTTCCTATTAGCTGTTTTATATTTTAGATTGTACACCACTTGGGGTAGTGCTTTCTTCTATTTTAATTTTCTGCACAGAACCCTATACATTGATGGTACTGTATACATAAATTATCATCACCACAATAATGCTAATCATACTTTTAAATGGCAGCAAATTTCCAGAGTGGTTATTGGATCTATGCTTTGTATTACCTTAAGCACTGCAGTCAATGGGGTTTTAGGGAAATGAATATGACCATACACAGGAAGTTATCTTTCAAGACTGAAAATATTTTACTTTTGTTCCCTAACTGCTGTCCTAGAGAATATAAGAAGCTGTAAGAAGGAGGAGTCTTGTGGCACCTTAAAAAATTATCAATTTTTGGTACAATCTGTTGTGGACATCCAGTGAGGTAGCAAAAGCAAAGGAGTTGTGGTCCCTTGAAGGCTAACTGATTTATTTCAGTGTAAGATTTTGGGAATCACAATCCGCTTTCTCAGATATATCCTGCCATGTAGCTCATTTGTTTAGATGCATCTGACATTGTGGGTCACAGTTCATAAAATAAAGCATATTAGTCTTCCAGATGCCACAAGATGGTTGCTTTTACTGCAACAGACTAACAAACCAATTGTTGTTTGCATAATTACGTTGTAAAATGCTCCTAGCACTATGGGGTGCTATATAAGTTGAAGCAACAATAACAACATAGCTACTGTGCACTCGGATGCTTGTAAGAAGCCACCTTATAATAGATCATTTGTGTGTATCCAGCAGCCCAGTGTTGCCTGCATTTGACTTTAGAAAATACTACTTTTTCAGTCTAAAACTCCCAGAAATTTCAAATCATGCTGGATTCTGGAAGTTGTCCTAAGAAAAAGCATTTTTTTTTCAAGCTCTGTTCTGAGGTTAGAGGCTCTCCAAGACCTCTGGCTGTGATACTTCCTACTACCATCTGAAGTTCCAGCTGATGCTTTTTCTCTCCTTGGAGTTTCTGTGAGTCCTTTACATGCAAGGCATGTACTCTGCCTCTCAATCATGACCCATCTCTTTTGGGATTTTTCCTATAATGTGTTCAATTTCAGGGGCAAGAATTCAAGAAAGGACGAATCCTAGATTCTCCTAGGTGGCACCTCCAGCTTTGTCTGTATTTGGCAACTGATTTATAATTTACATGCACATAGATGGTGTAAGGTATGAATGGCATGTTTGGTAATCTACCTTTATCTTTGGTCCCATAGCAGACAGGATGACAAGAAGGCAGTGCTGATGTTTTTGAATGAATGTAAAACCCATTTGTCAACCACTCAATAAAGTGAATACTGGAGATATTTAACAATTTGCTTTGATGGTAGTGTGCATTTTCTAATTTATTGGATGCTTGCTTCTTTCATAGAAGTAAATTATGTATCATTAATCTTCCTAGGAGGCTGATGTCCTGGAGTTAATTTACTGATTATTTTCAAAGATAATATACCTGCTTGGAAAGTACTGCTTAATCAATATAGGAAAGTCATCTGAGGTATGAATGAACTTAAAGCATCTGCATCCTCTTGCTTCAGCTCTCAAAGACATTCAATGATCTTTTTAAGGATACCTTTTTTTTCCATTTAACATGCTTCAGTGTGACATGTCATGTGTCAGCAGGAAAAATAAAAGCAGATCATCAGTGGAGAAAGTGGGACGTTTCAGGGAGTTAGGAACTGATTTTTCACTGTTTGAGGTCTGGGAAGTCTTTACAAAAAGGTGATGGTCAATCACTTCAATGCTCCTGCTGAAGGACACCAAGGAACAGGCAGCAAGAGGAGAAATAATCCTTTTCTTCAAAATATTCCATGATACAAATTCTAACACAAAACAAACAAATGATGTACGAAGAAAGCCTATGGCAGGCTAGGCTAAGAGGATTTCTAACTCAGGGATGGTACGTGCGTACCTATTCAGATGTTCCTAGACTGCAGCTGCCATCATCTATTTCCACAGGCCGATGGGAGTTGTGGTTTTACAACATCTTGAGAGCCAAAGGGTCTTCACTTCTGTTCTACTCCAGCATCCTCCAGCATTCTAATAGTAAATAGTCAGACATCTCTCGTAAGCCCACAACCAGGATATATGGGCAGGAAAACTTACCTTCAATATTTTGTACATGGAGGTATTTTTGTTCTTTTTATGTGCTGTCAATTTGCATCCAACTTATGAACTTGAGTCCAACTTTATGAATGAGTGATCTCCAAAATCTCCTGTCCTCAACAGTCCTGCTCAGCTCTCATAAATGCAAGCCTGGGTTCCTTAGGGAGTAAATGCTTCTCATATTTGGTCTTCTTCATTTCCTGCTGCCCTCAATGTTTCCCAGCCTTATTGTGTTTTCCGAGAATCTTGCCTCCTCTTGACATGCCCAAAGTGTGATAGCCTCAGTCTCATCATTTTTTTTCTCCAGAAATAGTTTATGCTTGATTTATTCTAGGACCTACTTGTTCAGCTTTCTGGCAGTCCAGGGTATCCACAAATACCTCTTCTGACTCCATATTTCAAACAAATCAAATTTTCCCTATCAGTTTTCTTCACTGTACAGCTCTCACTCCCATACATAGCAATCAGAAATTCAAGAGTGTGAATAATCTTGGTCTTTATAGTGACACTTCCTTACACTTGAAAATATTTTCTAATTCCTTCACCACTGTCCTTCCAAGTATCTTCTTCTGATTTCTTTGCTGCAAGTTATATCTTAGTACAATCAAGTGCTAAGGCACACCCATTTCTTTCAGAGGAGTTTGTAGCTCCTCATGATCCACACAGTCAAAGGCTTTACTGCAGCCTGTAAAGGCTGATCTTTTTCTGAAATTCTTTGCTTCACTCTAAGACGCAGCAGATATTTGCAATATAATCTCCATTGCCTCTTTCTTTTTTGAATCTAGCTTGAACATCAGGGATTTCTTGCTCCATATAAGGTAAAAACCTTTGTGGCAACACCTTGAGCATCATTTCAATTGTATGGGAAATTAGAGCAACGGTCTTATAATTACTGCAGCCCTTGTCATCTCCTTTCTTGATGATTGGAATGTACATCGAACATCTCTAGTCTGTGGGCCATTATTTTGTTTTCCGTATTTGTTGGCATATTTGTTAGGATTTTGTCAGATTCAGTCTCTATAGGTCTTCTCTTTTCTATAGGTCTTCAGTACACGGTACAGGTAGTGTGCTTCCTTGTTAGTCTTTAAGCATTCCTAAGCTAGGCTTCAATTCCTTTGATTTCTTTAATCTTACAGAAGACATCTCTTGTTTTTCCTTTTCTGTTTTTCTCTTCTTCTTTTGCTTCGTTTCCTACTTTTTCATTTACATCACCTATAATTATAAGCAGAGATAGGCACGAACCACTGGTTCGGCATAGTTCATTTCCCAACCAAACAGCTGATGCACAATTTAACACCCCATACCCTCCAACGGGCACCATTCAGCAGCAGTACCCTGCCCTGCCTCCTCTGAGTGCTACTATTGAATGGCTGCTGCAGGGGGCAGGGCAGCAAACCACAGATCAGCTGTTTGGCTGGGAAATGAACTGAGCCAAACTGCCAAACCAGTGGTTCGTACCCATCTCCAGTTATAAATATGGTGTATGATCAGTTTTCTTCTGGATCTTTGCATAAAAATTTTCCATTTACTTTTCTTCAGCATATGTAGGAGGAGCATAGACTTGAATGATACTTATGTTGAAAGGTTTTCCTAAATGTCTGATTAATATTATACAATCAGACCTTACATTACAACTCCCCAGTGCCTGTGCTACATCTGGCCTCAGTATTAGAGTACAGTGGTGCCTTGCTTAATGATTACCTCGTTAAACGATGAAACCGCTTGATGATAAGTTTTTGTGAGCGCTTTTGCGATCGCAAAATGATGTTTTAATGGTAAAAATTCACTTAACGATGATTGGTTTCCTGCTTCGGGAACCAATTTTTCGCTAAACAACGGTTTTGAAATAGCTGATTGACGGCTCTAAAATGGCCGCCTGCTGTGCAAAATGGCTCCCCACTGTGTTTTTAGGACGGATTCCTCACTTTACAGGCACTGAAAATGGCTGCCCCTATGGAGGATCTTCACTAGATGCTGAGGTATTTAGCCCATTGGAACGCATTGAACCGGTTTCAATGCATTTCAATGGGCTTTTTTGTTTCATTTGATGAGGATTTTGCTTAACAGCAATTTCAACGGAATGAATTATCCTCGTCAAGCAAGGCACCACTGTAACTCCCTTTCTTCTGAGTTTATCATTTCCAAATAGTTTGTAGTTGTATGACTGAAAATGTCTATTCCAATTCACTTTAATTCACTGACACCCCAGAGCACAGAGTCTACTCTTGTCCTCTGAAGATGCCGGCCACAGAGACTGGCGAAACGTTAGGAAGAACAACCTTCAGAACAGGGCTGAACCTACAACAACCATTAGATCCCGGCTGTGAAAGCCTTTGCAAATACATATCATGCTGCTCTTGGTAGAAATTCCTTCTGTTATTTTGTCTAACTCATCTAAAAAGCCATCCAAACTGGTGGGTCACCTCCATAATGCTATAATAAACTATGTAAGTTAATAACATTTGGTGTGAAATACTACTTTCTTTTACATGCTCTGAACTGACTGCCATTGAATTTCCTTGAGACATGACAATTTTGGGGGTAGGGGAGAAAAATAGATCTCTGTCCACTCTACAACATATGCAAGTAAATATTTGAACCACAAAGAACTTAACTTACATTTTCCCCTTCTTCTGTGATTACCTTTGTGGAAGAAAGGGGACTACCTTGGTGACTGACATTTTTGCATTTATTCTACATCAGATTTCAGATTTCAGATCCGGTAGCAGATATGGTAAATGTAAAGGTTCCCCTTGACAATTTTTGTCCAGTCGTGTTCGACTCTAGGGGGCAGTGCTCATCCCCGTTTCCAAGCCATAGAGCCAGCGTTTTGTCCGAAGACAATCTTCCATGGTCACATGGCCAGTGCGACTTAGACACGGAACGCTGTTACCTTCCCACCGAGGTGGTCCCTATTGATCTACTTGCATTTACATGCTTTCGAGCGGGAGCTGGGACAAGCGACGGGCACTCACTCCGTCGCGTGGATTCGATCTTACGAATGCTTGATCTTCTGACCCTGCAGCACAGGCTTCTGCGGTTTAGCCCACAGCGTCACCATGTCCCTACAGCAGATCTGACTGATCAGTTAATTTACAGGGAGTGTAAAGTGTCACAGACTACTGGAGATAGTATTGGCTATTTGTCTGTTATACTAACTTGCAGAACAAAGAAAGCAGTGTGTCTTAGCCACAGCTAAATGCTTCAGAATAGATTTCACCTTGACTCTAGTCCTATTCAGGCTTTATGCGTGCAGAACCTTGCTTTAACCGCACACCCAAATTCAATGTTATGTCAATAGCTTTTTAAAATGCCTTCTTTCACTGTTAGCTAATGAGCATCTAGATGGTCTGCTTTCAACCAGGAGTTTCGTTTTGTATGGCTTATAAGCAATAATTCAATGATAGTTTATCATAGTTTACTTGGACAAACTGTACATTCCCAGGGCACCTGCAGCAAAAGGAAATGATGAGCCACTTCTGAATACTCTAGAAAGCCCTGAAACCGATCAGCATGAGTCAGAATTGACTTGACAGCGTTCTTGCAGGTGCCACACCCAAAATAAGCATAGCTTTCATGACATCAATGGGAAAGGAACAAGAAGAATAAGAGATGAGGTTGGTAAAAATGACATCCTGGACTATCTCCCGGAATCCCTAAGTGACCATAGAAAGTAATTTTTCCAAGTTCCCTGGATGGTAGCTGTGGGAGTGGATAGCTGTGGGGGATGGGTGCCTATCTGGCTGATAGGCAGAATGTTTTTTTTTTTTTAAAGGATGAATAAAAACAAGTAAATATTCATCCCTTTGTATTTGTGGAGAGGTCTCTGGAACCCATGAATACGAAGGGACAAATATTTAACATATCGGCTATTTCCATCGAAGAAGCCGATCTGTTTTTATATTCATCCCCATCTCTACTGGCAACCAATTGAACAGATCAACAGCAACAAGCAACTGCAACCAACCAACCAACTAAAGAGTGGGATAAAACAGCAGAGAGGAGCAACTCTCTTTGAATTTCAGAAGCTGGAAGCAATGATTAGTTAGTGCAGGATAGACAGACCAATAAATCCAGCCCAGAAAAATCCTTCCTGGACACTCAAACGACAGATAGCATGCAAGGGTTGTAAATAAAACTCCAACATTTTTTCTTGTCTTCAGAATATCCAAAATGTATAAATTTGTACAGACCTACAGGTACCATTTATTTGAAAGTTGAAAGACTACTTTTTGGATTACAGCCCTCATAATCCCCCACTAAGCATGGCTAGGCATGTGGGCATTGGGCTCCATCACCTCGTTCCAGAGCCATTTCTTCCACTTAATTCCTATCAGCTGCCAGTTCAGCCATAGCAGCTGTGATAAGGGTAGCAATATGATGGTTGTCAGCCCTGCCATGGCCTCTGGGTCCTGGCTTTTGCTGCAGGCTAGTGCTGGGCCTAGCAGCAGCTCTTAGCACGATTTTCTCATATGACTACTCCTATTTTTTTTCCTTTTAAACTTACAGTGTCCAAGATCTGAGGATTTTAGGCCACAAAATAACTTTTCAAAGCTATGGCTGGGATGACATTGACTTAATAATAATGATCTTAGGACTACAGAGCTGGAAGGGACCCTATGGATCAGCCCCTGTCAAGGATACACAATGAGGAATTGAACTCTCAGCCATACCTAAAGCACTGAGCTATCCCGCACTTCATGACATCTTGTGCCTCTTCCTTGCCTCTTCTGAGCTACAACTTCCAAGTTCCTGCAGCCAATATAGCCAGCAATCACTCTGACTGGGGGAAGGGAGCCCCTTCTTAGACTGATCTAATACTCCATTTCATCTCACTATCCAACAAACTACTTGGTTCAAAAATAGATCAATAAACACTTTGCCAAATTAAGGATGCTTAATGGAAAGATAGGGCAACGAATATTGCTCACAATCACTGACCAGTCTGACCTTCTAGACAGACTTATCACACACAGAACCACTTGTGGCTCTGTTCCGATGAGATAGGGCCCAGATCAAACTCTGGTGCTCAACGACATCTTCCCTTTGAAACCGAGAGCAAAATCCTGCTGCTCACACATTTTTAGCTCGAAAATTCTTTACACTTCTTTATTTTATTTTATTTATTTATTTATTTATTGAATTTGTACCCCGCCCATTTAGTCAACTGACTACTCTGGGCGGCTAACAACATATAAAATAAACCATTTAAAATGTAGAACAAATAATACACCAATAGATAAAGACTCAAGGTGAGAGAGCAAAATAAATCAAGAGGAGGCTGGAGGGAAGGCTTGCCTGAATAGCCAGGTTTTCAGTTGGCATTTGAAAATGCCCAGGAAGGAGCTATATGGATCTCAGAAGGGAGGCCATTCCAAAGGCGAGGAGCCACAGCCAAGAAGGCCCGGTTTCTTATTTTTTCCTTCTGGATCTCCCTCGGCATTAGGCTCCTCAGCCTCACCTCCTGGTAGGCCCTGTGTAACCCCCCGGGAAAGCCACCTCCACCTCCGGAGGACTCCTTGGCCTTCCCTGCCACCTATTGCAGTCCCCAAACTGTTAGAATACTTGTACCCGGGAACGTGTGTGGTTCGGGTGCGTCTTTATCTATTCTTTGCAGAGTACAGCAGAGTACGGCGCAGATAAACGACCACAATGATGCTTTTTCTCGGTGGTGTATTTACAAATAATTTACAGTATTTACAGGACATACATACAGCTTTGTATCATCAACAGCATCAGCATACAGTGTTCAAACCGACAGAGTGACACGCAGAAATTGAGTAATAGAGGAGAGAGCGAACAGTGTACTCTGACTACTTTTATACATAAGTCCAGCCTAGTCTGTCCAATCATAAAGTGGTGATCTCATCTACTCAGGTGTGTTCATCAAGTATTGCAGTGCAGTTGCATCAGCCAGGTCTAGAGGAAGTGATGTCATCTGTCTTGTTCTGTGCACACACACACACACATATATCAATTTTCAGGCAATGAAAAAATATATCTTAACACTCCCCCTATTTTGAATTGCATGAATCCGTTACTTATTAAACATTACACATTCCCATTGCATCTATGCACATTTCATGTTTCTGAGCACATAATGGTTTTGTTAAAATGTCTGCCACATTCTCTTCAGTGCTACAATACTGTAACTCAATTAACTTTTCTCTAATAGCTTCCCTCACATTATGATATTTTATATCAACATGCTTACTTCTGCTCTTTATTCTATCAGAATTAGCCATGTGTATGCATGTTGTATTATCCTCCATTACCTTTATCGTGTCATCAGTTTTGCATTGCAGATCTTTTATTAACTGTTTGTACCACAACAATTCTGAACATAATTCAGACAAAGCTGCAAATTCTGCCTCTGAAGTTGAGGTAGCCACGGACCCTTGTTTCCTTGACTTCCAACCAATTATGCTGTTTCCAAGTCTGACGACAAACCCAGTCATTGATTTCCTGTCAGTTTCATCGTTGGCCCAATCGCTATCTACATAGGCTGACAACTTTAAACTCTTTGATGCCTTCAATATTAAGTGGTAGTTACACGTTCCCTTTAAATATCTAAATATTCTTTTCACACCTTGCCAGTGTTTTTCTTTTGGATTTGCCACATATCTACTAAGGATGTTTACTGACGCTGCAATGTCAGGACGCGTCCAATTGGCCAAGTACATTAAACTGCCAATTGCAGAGTGGTATAACTCTTGGTCCTCAAATTCTTTGCTTATTTCATCTTCTTTCTGAAAATCTACTACCATAGGTGTACTTACACATTTGCACTCTTCCATGTTATACTTTTCTAGCATTTGTTTTATTTTAGTTCTTGGCTTAACTCAAACCCCTTTTCTGTTTTCTTTATTTGTACGCCTAGGTAATTTTGTATGGGGCCCAGACTTTTAAATTCAAATTTCTTTTTTAATTGTCTTTCAAATAGCTCTACTTGACTGTGGTCTTTGGTTATGAAACATAGGTCATCTACATAAGCAAGCAGTACATTCAACTCATTACCTACTTTCTTGGTGTACATGCAAGGATCCGCCAGACTGTTTTTGTAACCTAAATTTACCAATACATGATGTAAACAGTCATTCCAGTTTCTGGCGGATTGTTTGAGGCCATAAATGGATTTATTTAATCTGTATACTAATTCTGGTTTGTCACCTTGGAAACCTGGTGCTTTCGCCATGTACAATTCTTCTTTTAAATCTGCATTCAAGTAAGCAGTAGTAATATCGTAATGGTGAATCACATAATTTTTGGCGGCAGCAAATGTGAGTGCAGCTCTTAGTGTTTCAGACCTAACTGCTGGCGAAAAAACCTGGTCATAATGTTCAAATCTTTTCTGTGTGAAACCTTGTGCCACTAACCTTGCTTTATATCTGAAATTTCCATCATTTTGTAACTTCCTTTTAAACACCCACTTACATCCTATTACCTTGTTTTTTGCTGGCAGTTTGGTCTCAGAGAATACATTGTGTTTCTTCATGGACTTCATTTCTTCATCCATGGCCTCCATCCATTTCTTCTTTTCTAAATCAGGTAGCTTTAAGACATCTTTATAATTTTTAGGCTCAATATACACATTACATACTGTAACACCACCCAAACCATATCTTTGTGGTGGAACCCCTTTGTTAGCCCTCTGAGACCTTCTGGGACTATGTGTCTGATTCTCTGACTGCCTACTTGTGTGAGCTTCATGTTCTTCATCTTCTTTTCCTTCATCATCTGTAGCAGGCCCTTCTTCTTCTGCAGTAGCTTCTTCTTCTTCATCGACATCTGCCTCGTTATCTGTGGCATCTTCATCATAGGGTTCCTCATCTCGCATCTGTGTTCCTGCCTTTCTAATTTGGTTTCTTCTTGAGTGCAGAGGAATGTATAATTGTGAATTGGCATGTACTTGGTCCCAGTTCTCACCCTCATTGAAACTAGCAGACCTTGATATGATCACGCCCCTGTTACCATCAAAAAACCTGTAAGCTTTGCTGTTTGGTTCATAACCCACAAAAATTAATTTTCTCGTTTTACTTTTACCTTTTCTTCGTAGCTGTCTTGGTATGTGCACAAAAGCCGTGCACCCAAACACGCGTAAGTACTTCATACATGGCTTCTTACCGTATAATAGAAAGTATGGCGTTTCATCTATGGCAGAAGAATAGATTCTGTTAACAATAAAATTACTTGTGAGTATTGCTTCACTCCAAAGCCCATGTGGCAGTTTAGCATCTGCAAGCATTGAGTCTTTCATCTCCTGCAATACTCTGTTCCTTCTTTCTGCAACACCATTTTGAAAGGGACTATAAGGGCTTGTCAATCTGTGTCTAATGCCTAGACTCTCCAACCACCTCTGAAACCTGTGGTTTGTAAACTCTGTGCCCCTGTCTGTTTGTAGCTGAGCTACCTTGAGGCCAAATTTTCTCTCTGTTGCAACCAACCATTTTCTGAATGTGTCAAAAACTTCTGTCTTAGACTTTAACGTATAACAAAAAGAAAATCTCGAAAAATCATCAGTAATTACCATACAAAATCTCGCTCCCCCTAGCGATGGTGGGAATGGTCCCATTAAATCAGTATGCACTAATTCAAAAGGTCTAGTAGTAATTCTTTCAGTTTTCTTTCCTTTTGGAGCTATACATGTTTTACTTGCTTTGCAAACTGCACAGTCCAGGTAATTATGACATTTCTTCAAACTTACATCCCTGGCTAAGTGCTCCATCTTTTGTATTGTTCTAAAATTTGCATGACCCAACCTCCTATGCAACAAGTGTATGCAATTATCATGTTGTGGTCTGTTCACTTGCAATGTGTTTGCACCTTCATGTGCCTGGCTCTGTAAGAAATACAATTTATTTTCTTGCCTCACTTTTGCAATTAAAGTGCCCTCTTTCTTTATCACACACTCCTGTTTTTCAAAACTTACAGCAAACTTCTGATCTACCAAAGACGCAATAGAAATAATGTTAAATTCTAAACCTGGAGTGTAATAGACTTCCCTTATCTCAGTTTTCAATGCAGAGACGTACACAGTTCCTTTGCCTTTGACCGCCACCTGCTGGCCGTTCGCCATCGTCACATGCCGTAGATCAGATTTACCTATAAAAGAAAACATTTCTAAAGAATTAGACAAATTTTCTGCAGCTCCAGAATCTAACAGCCATCTAATCATTTCTGTTTTGTTGCTGCTTCTTGTGTCATTCGTTACTGAAGAGATTTGTCCCACGTTGTCTCTTCTTTGAAATCTCCTGGAGCCCTTTTTTCTGTAGACTCTATGGTCCGGAGGACTTCCGGTCACATCTCTATGATTTGGAGGACTTCCTGTTGTACCTCTATGGTTTGGAGGACTTCTTGTTGCATCACAGTCTTTCCGGAGATGATTGGTGGAACCGCACAAGAAGCAAGCTTTTGTCATCAGGACTCGCCCCCTTTGTTCTTCCGCGGCACGTCTGCTGGCTTCCGGATATCCATCCCGTCCAGCCTCCACGTGGCTTTGGCGTTTATTCATTTTTCTTTCCTGTAAATGCTGTTCCTCCTGCAAAATTCTACTCGAAACATATTCCAAAGTTAGCTGAGCATCTGTTAACGATTCCAAGCTTGTTATCAGCATAGAATAAGAGTCATTTAACGAGCTAAGAAGTATATAAACCTGCTGCTCTTGGGGAAATACAACGTTCATGAGTTGAAGCTGATTGAACATGTCTTTCATATTTTTTAAGTGCTCCGATGCACTCTGCCCCGGCTGCATTCTGCACTGGAACAATTTTCTGGTAAGTGCTATTTTTGTTCCAGTTGTTTCTCGCTGATAAATCCCTTTTAGTCTATTCCAGACTTCCCGGGCTGTTGTTAGTCCCTGTATATGAACTAAAATGGTATCTTCAAGGGACAACACTAAAGTTGCTAGAGCTTTCTCACTCTGCTCCAATTCCTCATCATCGGGCTGCGCTGGGGGGTTAATAATGTAGCGCCACAATGACTCTTTCCTTAGCAGCATCTCGGCTTTTACTGCCCACGTTTTATAGTTCTGCTCATTTAGCCTGTTTATAGCCAGAGTACCAACTCCTGAGCTGTATGTTGCCATTGTCCTGTCTCTCTGAAGCCTTTTTGTTCTCTGTACCTTCCCCACAGACGAACTAGCTTCTGTCTCGCTGTCACTGCTCTCCTCCTCTTTTTTCATTTATTTATTCTTCCCACGTTGCACAACGTTTACTCACCACCTTTTATCTTGCGCAGCGGGAGCGTGCTGGGCCCATAACCTCTGTACCCGGGAACGTGTGTGGTTCGGGTGCGTCTTTATCTATTCTTTGCAGAGTACAGCAGAGTACGGCGCAGATAAACGACCACAATGATGCTTTTTCTCGGTGGTGTATTTACAAATAATTTACAGTATTTACAGGACATACATACAGCTTTGTATCATCAACAGCATCAGCATACAGTGTTCAAACCGACAGAGTGACACGCAGAAATTGAGTAATAGAGGAGAGAGCGAACAGTGTACTCTGACTACTTTTATACATAAGTCCAGCCTAGTCTGTCCAATCATAAAGTGGTGATCTCATCTACTCAGGTGTGTTCATCAAGTATTGCAGTGCAGTTGCATCAGCCAGGTCTAGAGGAAGTGATGTCATCTGTCTTGTTCTGTGCACACACACACACACATATATCAATTTTCAGGCAATGAAAAAATATATCTTAACAATACTTTACCTGATGTTGTTATCATTTGAGCTGCCTCAAAGGACTCTTTGCCTTTTTAATCTTCAATGGACTCGACTGCAGACATAGTTTGCTTTTTGCAGGCGACCAAGCTGCAGGGGAAAAGCGGTTCTTCGGCAATTGCTGGGAAAGAGTGTTAAATTTTCTCTTCCAAAGCATGAAGTGAGGCTATATCAGTGTCTGCAAGACTGGGCAGTAAATTTCCGCACAGCAAAATTACAGGGAAGTAGCAAGTGTCTGCTAATTTGTCTTTTCCAGTGGAGCAATTACAGTCGCCAGTGGTTCTGGCAACAGCATCCTCCTTCCATGTGCATCCCAGCAAACAGTCGCCATAAGTCAGAAATGAATTAACTTGATGACACATGATTATTATTATTTCGTTACCAGAAGTAAAAAATTTTGACCCAGAAAATATTGAGTGGCCTTGCAGATCATGCAGAGATGATGAAAGTTACTTTTTGGACTATAACACCCACAATCCTCCTACTGGCATAGTCACTGATCATGCTGGTTACAGGAGTCTGGGAGTTGTAGTCTAAAACATACTGTTTCTAAACTCTGAGACTGTGGAAATGTGTGTGATAGCAAACATAACATCTGTTTTCCTCAGACCTGATACTGTATCTACTCGGGACTAAGCACAGAATTTAGTCTTGTCCTTATTAGTCATTGTCGGGATGCCCTTTTTGCGTGCAGTTTTAAAAAACCTAATTCTGCAGTTATTTCATGGCCAGTGAAAAAGAAGACACTTAGTGTTTTTTGTGGTTTTCCTAAATAATGTTATTGGAAGGTAAGAAAGAAGGTATGAGGAGGTTAGCATGGTGGATATTATTAATAACTAAGCTGGTCACTAGAGATTTGCTCTTTTTTAAAAAAGAACTTTTTGCACTCAGTCTCCCAGAATTCTCAAAAAATTCTGCAAGCTGACTCAGTCCACAGACTCATCCACAGACACCTATTGACACACCTAACTTTCGCTTACCTGGGCCACGGCCTATCTTGGAGGCTCTATGGTTGTCTTGGACTTTACTTCCTGTTGTTACTGTACAAAAAAGGGAACCTATCACAGAGATTCATGGGGTTTGTTGTTCTTCAGAAAGTGTCCTCTATAGATCATAAAGGGCAGTGTGACAATATGACTCCTTTTTTAGTTTATATTTTTATTATTTTAAAAACAGAAAAAAAATTAAAAAATACAAATTATAGTGCTTCGTTGTCGTTTAGTCACGTCCAACTCTTCGTGACCCCATGGACCAGAGCACGCCAGGCCCTCCTATCTTCCACTGCCTCCTGGAGTTGTGTCAAATTCATGTTGGTTGCTTCGCAGACACTGTCCAACCATCTCATCCTCTGTTGTCCCCTTCTCCTCTTGCCTTCACACTTTCCCAACATCGAGGTCTTTTCCAAGGAGTTTTATCTTCTCATGAGATGGCCAAAGTACTGGAGCCTCAGCTTCAGGATCTGTCCTTCCAGTGAGCACTCAGGGTTGATTTCCTTTAGAATTGATACGTTTGTTCTCCTTGCAGTCCAGGGGACTCTCAAGAGCCTCCTCCAGCACCACAATTCAAAGGCATCAATTATTTGGCGATCAGCTTTCTTTATGGTCCAGCTCTCACTTCCATACATCATTACAGGAAAAATCATAGCTTTGACTATTCGGACTTTTGTTGGCAAGGTGATGTCTCTGCTTTTTAAGATGCTGTCAAGGTTTGTCAAGGTTTGTCATCACTTTCCTATGATAGTGCTTACTGTACACTAAATTCTACTGTGCACCCCATACCCATGGGACCCCATTAAACAATATTGTTACAAACTTCCTTTATAAAATTGTATAGTTGTTTATAGGCTTTCCCCGTTCCTTTCACCAATACAAATTCAACAAATCTACCTGAAATAGCATAAAAATGGAAGCCCAGGAAGCTGAAAGCCACTCCGCCCCCGCTGCCGGCTTTCGGCTTCCCGAGCTTCAAAACCCCCTTCGCTGTCTCTGTCTCCTTTCCCTGGGGATGGGAGACAGGGACAGTGAAGGGGGGTTGTGAAGCCCGGGAAGCCAAAATCCGTCCCACCCCTGCTGCTGGCTTTTGGAGCCACTCCACCCCCACTGCTGGCTTTTGGCTCCCTGAACTTCAAACCCCCCACAGGGACAGAAGGCAGAGGGCACTAGGGATGGGAAACAGGGACCGGGAAGGGGGTTGTGAAGCCCGAGAAGCTGAAAGCCGCTCCGCGCCCACGGATGGTTCCATTAAAACATCTTCTAATTGTATTGGGAACATTCTAAATAAAAATATATTTTTGGTAATATTTTCATAGCAATTCTCCCAAACCATGATAATTTCAATTTAGAGTACTCTTGCAATTTATCTTTAATATCACTTTTTATTTTATTAAAATTTTTCTCCTTTAATTTTTTGGGTCATTTTAACTATATTTCTACCTAAATATTTAATGATTACACATTTTTAAACTATATTTATTCATAAACATTTATTGTTCCTGTTTATTATGATTAAACATCATTATTTGTGTTTTTTGCCAATTAATAATTAATCCTGCTATTTCCCCAAATTTTTCTAAGTGCTTTTTAATATTGTCCATACTCTCTAATATGTTATTTTAATGGAATTAATTTCAGTATTAACTATCTTAGAAATTAAATCTTGAGATGTGAATATAAGATCTATTCTAGAGTAAGTATTATGTACAGCTGAAAAATAAGTATATCTTCTTTCATCACCTTTCAATTCTCTCTAAATATCCTTCAATTGGTTATTTCTTACCTTATTGCTCAGTATTGTATTTCTTTGATAAATATCATTCTGACCATAAAATGTTTTATCTTATCCATAACCATATTAAAATCTCCTGCTATAATAACATAACCTTTCTTTACTTTTTGCATTTCTTTAAAAACCGTATCATAAAATTCTCCCTGTTTATTATTAGGTGTATAAACATTAACCAAAGTATATTCTTCCAACCTCATTTTACCTTGTATTACAGTGGTGCCTCGCAGGATGAATTTAATTCATTCTGCGGTTAATTTTGTCTTGTGAAAAATTCATCTTGCAAAATGCGTTTTCCCGAATGAATTGAAATCTAATTAATGAATTTCTATGGGCAAAAAAAGTCAGAACAAAGTCAAATTTGGTTTACAAAGGGTTTATTAAGTGCTCTTTAAAGCCATACATATTGTGCAGATGATTTAAAAAATTTCAGTCAAAAAAACTAACTTTTTAAACATCATAGAAAAACATTTAAAATCAGCAAACATGATGCAGGAACATCTGCCTTCACATTCATCTTGCGAAGCACGGTCATAGGAACATTCATCTTGCGAGTCATCAACCCCATCGCCAAAAAACCCACATTTGTCTTGCGAGTTTTTCGTTCCGCAAGGCATTCGTCTTGCGAGGCACCACTGTATTATATATCTACTATTACAGTCTTTTACTACCTTTTCCACTTTAAATTCACAGTTTTTAAAAATTATAATTGCTACACCTCTAGATTTAGAAGATCCAAAAAATTTTCATATATGTCTATATTGTTCATCTTTAATTCGTTGACTCCATTTTCTGATTGATGTGTGTCTTGCAGAAAGACAACGTCCACCTTGTTTTTCTTCAATAGTGTTTCTATTCTTCTTCTTTTCACTATTGATCCCAGGCCTTTCATGTTTAAAGTTGCAAGTCTTATTCTTTTACCCATGTAAATTCAAAAGTTCTCCTTCCAATAGGTCCCGTGTGCAACCTCTGGTCCCACCAAACTAACAAAAATAAACTAAAAATTAAAATTAACATAACAACATCCAATAGTTGACTACTGCCAATCCTGTGAATAGATAATTTCTAAAAAGACAACAGGAAGCAAGTCCCAAGAATGCTGTGTAGCCTCGAAGGCAGATCCTGGTCCAGGTGAGCAAAATGAAGATGTGGGTCTGTGTGCTGGAACTCCTAGAATTCTGCCTGGGAAATTCTTGGAGAAATCTGGGAGTTTGGGTAAAAAAAACTCTTCAGTAAAAGAAATTGGAGAAAAAGAATATCACATCCTACTGGTCACTTCCTCATCACCATAAAAGGCAGCCCCAAAGCCCACAGGTTGGCATACAATTTACATGTCACACCTTACATATATACAGATGCAAATTTAAAACTAATTTTTGTAACAGAAGGGGAAAAAATAATGTACTACAGTAGTGAAGGTTGTCACCAGGTGATCAAGCACATAATTTATGTGTAGTGTGGACTCTATTGATGTCATCCTCTCTGTCATTTGCCATGGCTTTTTGCTTATTCCCCCCCCCCCCTTGGGCCATAACGCTATATACAACACTAGGAATATAACAGTCCCCAAATGTGTCAGACTATTTATTTATTTTTATTTATGGAGCTTCTAGACTGCCTGACATAGTGACTACATAGTGAAAGAGTACATAGTGAGATACCACTAGGGGTGGTTTACATAAATAAGCAAGACTTACAAACTAAAATAATAAAATAATATGTAGTTAATACCACAAGCAAAAACAAACAAACAAAAAGGAAGGTGACCAAGGATTGCTACCTGGTGGCTTAGGTGAACTGAATTATATAAACTACAACATAATAATGAAATATTCAGTAATATAATAAAAGAATTGTGATTAGACTAACCATTGATAGCATTATCCTTAATAATTTAGGTAGACCCTCCTCCTTTCTCCCTGGTGTCAAGAATGTTTCTGAAGACCTGGACCCAGAAGGGTTAACTTCGGCTGAAGAGAATGTGGAGAGATCAGAAACACCTGAACCGCCTCCAGATTCTCCCTCCACAGCAGATAGGCTTTGGGGCAGGCTTTGGGAAAGACTTAGGACAAGAAGATCAGAGGATCACTCAAAGGCTTTCCACAGAGACCTACGTTCATCTAGTCCTGAGTATTAGCAGAATAGAAAGCTTTCCAGCAGCTCAAGGAGCTGTTTCATTATAAAACAAGCTTCCAGTGAAGCCAGAAACTTCATGGAAGCAAGGAGTCAAAACCTTGGCTTGCATCCACGTTTATTGCATCGTGTTCCTGTCTCTGAATCCTGGACTTTGGCCCTGGACTACGCTAGTATTGGACTCTGAACTCTGGACTCTGACCCTGAACTACACTGTGTATCGGACCCTGGACTTTGATATTGGACTTCATTCTGTAAGTTGGTTTCTGGACTTTGGCTTTGCATTCTTGATATCTCTGACCTTGGACTGGTTTATCGGACTTTGGCTATTGTAACCCCCGGGAACGTGACACCTAGCACAGTAATGGGGAGATCAGTTCACTATTTTTTTTAAATTGTAGTTTATTATTCAGTACAAAGAAGGGACGTGGTGGTGCTGCAGGCTAAACCGCAGAAGCCTGTTCTGCAGGGTCAGAAGACCAAGCAGTTGTAAGATTGAATCCACGTGACGGAGTGAGCACCCGTCGCTTGTCCCAGCTCCTGCCAACCTAGCGGTTCGAAAGCATGCAAATGCAAGTAGATCAATAGGGACCACCTCGGTGGGAAGGTAACAGCGTTCCATATCAAAGTCACACTGGCCATGTGACCACGGAAGATTGTCTTTGGACAAACGCTGGCTCTATGACTTGGAAACGGGGATGAGCACCGCCCCCTAGAGTTGAACACGACTGGACAAAAATTGTCACGGCGAACCTTTACCTTTACCTTTTACAAAGCCTAAATGGTGGTTAATCTTAGCTAAGGAAACAATACTGCATTATAAACCATGATTTGATATTGGCTTTTTCTTCAGAAGACCAATCAAGTTTGCTGCAGATTCAGCCATAATACTAACTTGTGGTTTGTCAAAAGTGGAAATAATTGTTGTTTTTTCCAACAATTTCTCTAAGTAATCAGTAGTTGTAAACAACAGTAAGAAAATAATCAACTGTCCAAAACTTTTGTCAGCTTCTTATGCTATTGTTTACAACTACTGGTTACAACTTATCTTTTTTAACTAATTGTCTTCTTTCAAAAATCCTCCCCCTAAAAATCAAATCCTGGTTTATGAAGTTGTTGTTTTTTCCCATTTCTAAGATTAACCATAATTTAGGGTTTGCACAGAATAATAAAGTATAGAACACAATAATTCCTGTTTTCTTTCCTTTTTCAGCTCTAACTACTAGTTAATATTATCTGTATAATGAAAGCACTTCTACTGCTTACTGTAGCTGGTCTTTAAGAGAAAGACTACAATTACTGCCACATTGAAATAAGCTATATTAGAACAAAAATAAATTGTGCTAATCAACTCCTGAGACTTCCAGGAAGGGAAAAGACATCCTGAAATTCTTCCATGTACAACTGAAAATGGTTCATTTTACTATCAATAAAACAAGAAATCAAGTTTCTGACAGTAATGAGACAGTCATTTTATTTATCTCTCTTTATTTTATTTTCTTTTTTCACAAGCCAAGACCAATTAGCAATTTTATGGTTGGAGGAGCTCGTTTTAAAACCTTGCATGAGAATACGATTGCAAATTCTGTATAACGAACACATTTGTGGTACAAATTGGTATGAGCTTTTGTAAATTGCCGCCTGCACCCTGTGATCAGGGAGAACGGGACAGGTGCCAACGCTCTCTCCTCTTTCCAAGGTTGCAGTCCTTTCAGCCCTGCCCATTATGGCTGTTTTCCTCCTTTTCTTCATCTTCCCATTGTTATTTATTTATTTATTTTTTGCAAGCGAATCTCATCCACCTCATCACAAAAAGGCCAGCCAGCCACTCAAAAGCGGGCAGGGTGTTTTTAAGAAAAGACAGCAGGGTTGCTTTGCTGTTCTCCTGAAAAACTTGCTGGCTGCTCTGGGCAACTGGTGTTTCTGCAATGAGGACAGTCAAATGGTTTGCCAGTCATCACTGCTGGGCAGAAGCAACATGGCACCTGCTATTGCAGAAGGATGAACAAGCAGGAGAAGATGGCTGGGGCAATGCTTTGAGGCAGGCAGGAGGCAGCCCTTTTAGTAAGGGCGAGCACCATTCATCACTTCCAGTGACCTGAAGCATCTGCCCCATTAAGCCTAACAATAGGGACGGCTCTACTGGAGCTCTAAAATGTCTCCAAACCAAAAGGACCCAGTTGTCTGGACATGTTGGTAGAATAGAGCATACGACCTTATCATATCATTGGCTCATCTGGCTCAGTACTACTTACTGATTGGCAGCAGGATATCAGATGGCCATCTTTCCTAGCCCATCCTGGGGATTCGTTTTTGTGCAAACATCCATATCTATTTTCCCTGGGATGTTTTCAAGTTTGGGAGTTTGAGGATGTGAGGAACCTCACATGGCTGAACTAGCCCACTTGTTAGCTACCTATCCCCCACCCACACCTCTGCAGTCTACATAGACATATAGCTGAAAGTCAAGATTACCAATTGATTAGCAAACTCCGGGAGGCAGTGGAAGACAGGAGGGCCTGGCATGCTCTGGTCCATGGGGTCATGTAGAGTTGGACACAACTTAACAACTAAACAACAACAAGCATTGAAACTGTCTTGGATTGAGGCTGACACGATCAGAATGGTGTGAGTATTTATGTATATTGCCTCTTGGAGGCCTGGCTGTTCTTTCCATCCATCTCCTGCCAGATTTGTCTTGCAACCGACATACCACTTTTAACAGGCATCCTGTAGCTGCTTCTAAATGAGAAAGCGCTGTGACCTCAGTGTTGAACACTTTAGCCAGCCCACCCCTGCCCCAAGCCTGCTTTTGCTTTCATTGACTATCTGAACATTGCCTGAGATAGCAGGGAATTGAGGAGAGAGACTATTTTAACAATAACACCAATTAACCTTTGTATATCTTTTCTTATAGTGTCTCATCCTGGGTAAACGGGTCAATAAGAAGACGGGTGACTTCATTTTCAAGCTTTTATACAATAACAACCAGAAGGAGAGGAAGCGATATGAGTGCTAAATTCCCGAGTCTACAGAGTTTTGCAGCCTAAATTCAGCACCCTTTCTTTTCAGACTCCTGAGTTCTAGGATGCTTTGAGACAAAGAAGCCAAGGATCTTTTTGACATGCTGTCAAGGATAAAACAAAGCAAGGAATAACAGAAGTTTAGCCCCTTTTCTTTTAATACTCAGGAGCCTGGCTATCACAACTGAAGGCAACATGGGAGAACAGGGGGAAAGAATGCTGAAGAGGAAGGACTTGGGGTTGCAAAATTCAACTTGCAGATGGAATATTACAAACTTCCTTAGACTTCAGGTTCTGTCAGAAGCATGGGTCCTGTAATTCTGTCCCTAGCAGAGCTTCGGAAAGTTACTCTTGTAATGAATGTACTGCCACCTTCTGCTGTGCAAGACCATGCAGATCAGATAACTGCAGAACCACCAAGCAGCCTTTAATTTCATCATTCTGCAGTTTTTGGAGGACATGGGTTCAGGTATGCAAAGATAAATAGATACAATGCCCCTGCA
This sequence comes from Pogona vitticeps, assembly GCF_051106095.1. Lineage (NCBI taxonomy): Eukaryota > Metazoa > Chordata > Lepidosauria > Squamata > Agamidae > Pogona > Pogona vitticeps. The sequence goes on along the minus strand of NC_135783.1, from coordinate 324,115,547 downwards.
TTTGCGTGTGCATTATTGGACGGTATATTGCATGAGGTTTTTGCAACCTGTCCTTTGTCAACACCCAGCCTGTCACAACTGTTATCAGTGCTTACACTCATCTGCATTGCAGTTCTGAGCTATCATGCGGACAACATAGGAAGAGCCCCCTATTGATAAAATGGCACTATAAGAGGTGCTTGTGGTGAAGTATCGAAAGACGGGAAGCTACTAAATAATCACAAATGTGGGGAAAGTTACTTTCTTGGATTGCAGCATCTTGAATTCCTCCATCCTTGCATGGTTGGGTGGGAATTCTAATCCAAAAAGCAATTCCCAAATTATGCAAACAACTAGTTTTGTGCAGTTAATCTTCCCCTCCCATAATGATAGTACAACTAGATCACATTACATCTGTAACTTAACAACATATAACTTCATTCCCTTTGTCAATGTAATGGCAACTGTTAGTAACTTTAGTTACTTTTACAGTTATGGGGTATAACCTCACTACATGGTGGAGAAGGAATACATGTGACATGCCTTTCGTTTTCATCTTCTGATCAACTGAAGTGAGTACTAGCTGGTAGGTCAGAGGCTGTTTTAGTATTGCAGGCCAACAACTTATAACATTCAGTTACTTTTTTAAAAAATAACTAAAATATCAATATAAATTTCTTTGGAGAATGGAAAGGAAATATTTTGCAGGGAGAGATTTGCAGCCTTTTTCTTTGGATACATTCAATGAAAACATAGGCCAATTTATTTTATTTTATTTTATTAGATTTATACCCCACCCCTCTAAACCATGTCTACTTGGGGCGGCTTACAAAATAAAATAGATGAATATAAAAATATATATAAGCATAAAATACAATTGCAGTGTTAATTAAGACAATTAATTTAAGGAAGGATTACCAAGATGGGATAACATAAGAAAAGAAAAAATAAAAGAGACTTAGTTGACTGGAGGGAAGGCCTGCTTAACTAACCAAGTTTTTAACTGGCTTTTTAAAAACACCCAGCAAGGGTGCCAATTTCTGTTGACAGGGTGTTCTACAGCCGAGGGGCCACCGCCGAGAAGGCCCGGTTTCTAGTTTTTTCCTTCCGGGCCTCTCTCGACGTCAGACCCCTCAGCCGTCCCTGCTGGCTATGACGAGTGATTCGGGTAGATCTGGGTGGGAGAAGACGATCTGCCAAATATTGACATCTTATCCTTTAAGGTTTCTGCTGAATACTACAGATTAACATGGCTATGCTTCTGGATATACATTTTTAAAGGCATTTATTTGGGGGCTATGGAATTAGAACTACACTGAATTATTTCTAAAGAGTAAACTTGCACACTCTGGATGGACAACAGCTCAATCTTAGAGCACATGCTGTGTCCACTGAATATTCCAGGTTCAAATCCTGGCATCTCCAGGATGGGCTGGGAAATACTTCTTTTTAAGACCCCTGAGAGCTGTTGACAGCCAACATAGACAATAATCAAGACGGCCTGAGGGTCAGTATTGTTAGGAGGCACTCCCCCAGCTTCTAAGGAGACAGAAAGCATATATGTATCTTGCTGAGGAAGATTCTCTTCCCTTCCTACCATTTGTTGCCTGCGAGAGACATTTCTTCTTGTTTTTCCTCAGGCACGCCTGAATGCAACATCGCTAGCCGCAAAGTGCTTCACATGCAAATGAAAAAAGCATAATGGTTGCTGCATGGACCAATATGTGCACATTGGCACTGTGTTCCCAGTGTAACAGCCCATGTTGTTCTTATTAGATGTATAGCAGTGCCAAGAATGGTGATGGTGCTGTGGAGTACAAACTAATTATCTCTAACAATTTTGCCTGCTTATTTCTCGCATGGATAGCCAGCGTCTTCAGCAGAGCTGGTTACAGAGCCAAGCTCAGACTTAAGGGCCTTTGATTGGCTCAGAGATATTTGTGTTGTTCTCTATAAAGATGAGAGTCAAAATATGGGGAGCTTCACAGTGTATAATGCTGCGTCTGCATTTCCACAGTAATTACCTAGTAAAATATCTTCTAGGTGAAGTGGTTGGAAAGTACAATCCTCCCCACACCCAGAAGCCCACAAGATGGAAGAAAACATTTGTTTATTATCTGGTAAACTAAATAGCAACTTTTTTTTGTACTGTGAGCCAGACATAAAGAAATCTGGAAGTGTTAAAACACTCTTGTACCAGCAAGCATGAGATTTGACCATACACAGACTCAAGAGAGAACAAGCGCTGTTTATTTTCGAATGGCCATTCGGGTCCCCCAGGCACGAGGGACCCCGATCAAACAATGCAAAGAACTTTTATTACTTCTAACCACAAGGAAATAAGGTTACAAAAAATATCTATTGGCAGACAATTAGGTAAGGGGGTTTGACTACAGAGTCTTCTACCTATAGGAGTTCAAGAGGGGCTGGTTTTTCTAAGTATTACTCTTGAGCAGTTCCCCCGCCCTGGGTTATTCTAATTTTGATAGCAAACCGTTACTTTTCAAGAGGAAACAAAATACACAGGATATCTATGGTTTGGCCGATATTAACCACAAACTCAGCCATCTGGGCTGCAAACCGTTGCTCGGTGCTCCAGACCCGCATATAGAGAATAACAGGATATTCTGTGGTTTCTGTAGGAACAGGTGTTCAAGATAAGCAAGTTCCCAACTTACACGAAGAAATTCATTTTCTGTTAATTTTTAGAAGAATTGGTGTCTGGGGTCTTTGTGAAGCGTTCTATAATCAATATTATCAGCTCACAGCTTCCCCCCTTTAGGACGCTTCACTAGACCCCTTAGGTTGTCAGAGAGCAAGTTCAATAGATTCATGGTGCAATCTATCAGTTGGCTTATAAACTTTGTTGGGAATGCAGTTCCTGAATAGAGGCAATAACTGAATACAGCAGCAAGAAGCTAACACACAAATGATCAGGAATGTGACTCCCACCAATACTGTCTGCAACCACCCTAAGTTAGGGATCCAGCTGGTCAGCCAACTCCAGTCTAGACCTTTGTCCTGGGTAACATGAATAGCCAATTCATGCAATTTGTCAATGTGGCAGGAGATTGCTTTGGAATATGTTAAAGCAGCAAAATCCCTGAATTTCCTCACATCCTACATGAAGTCTCAATAGGAGGAAGTCAGCGGCCGCTCCGTTCTCCAAAATCGTGTCTCTTAAACTATTAAGTTCATCTAAGACATCTAACAAGGCAGCCGAAGTATGATTTATAGTTTTGACCAGATTACAGGCTAGTCAGTTGATGGACTTGGAATTCCAGACCACCAGGCCAGGTAACCCAACCAACGAGATAGACAGACTAAGATACTCCTTTGGACTGGGCAGATGAACCTTATCATCACAGTCTGGTTCCAGCCTAGTTACTGAGCGCGTTTTCTCCTAGGCTTCTCTGTTTGAGTTAGTGAGCTTTTGGGGGGGCATAACTGCAGTTAAACAACTGAGGCAACAAACCCCAGTTGCATTTCCAGGAATGTATGTATAGGATCTGTCTCCACAGGTAAAGAACCAACCTCTCGGGAGAAGCCTATGATACTTAACGGATTTTACTTTTATAATAGAGCTGCAATTCATGTGTTCTCCTGCATCAACTGGGCCTAGAACGATGCAATGGTGATGTTTGTCCCTTTGGCATGATGTAGTATTGACACAGGGCTGTCCTCCCCCTACACTCGTATGTCCTAGAACAACTATATACTTAGTCTTTTTGTCCTGACGGGTGCCCCAACTTTGGCTACTTGATTCCAGTGGCGTTCAGGGTATCTGGGGACACACACACTGGGACCAGACAGCTGGTTAACATGTGACCTGTATCGATTCCGCCTTCCAGGCAGAAGTCCTGCTGATCCCCCACTAAGGCAGCCACTCGCAGCCAAATGTTATCATCCCCCCTCTAAGAGTCCCCATTCCGGGCCTGAGAGATACTTTGGGGTAGCAGTGCCTTCCACCTTCACCATTTGGGTGGCGTTGGTAGTATCAAGGCCCGACCTTACTATTCCTTTTTCTGTTGCTGCTCCCCTCAGGAATTCAGCTCCACTCAGGGATACTCTAGGAGGTGACCGGGACTTCAACTTCTTCATCATGGGACCCATCAGTTCCATAACCCTCTTTCCCATCGGCCGGTCTGGGTCTAGACATATTTGCACAGCCGGCTGCTTGGCGGTTAGGACAATTTCATGCCGTGGGCAGCCTTTTGTAGGTGCTGTCCACTCAATCTGCTTAATCTTGTCAAACCTGAATGCCTTGAGAAGGGTCTTTTAACCTGTTATCATGAACCTCCTGCATGAGCAGCCTGGGTTGAGTGGTATCCCTTGAGACTGGCTCACTATTAGCACCAGGAGAAAGACCATCATCCACGCTCTCATAGCCCTCATCCTTGGTTTTGGATGATTTAAAGGTACAAGCCCAACACCCAGATCCATGTACTCGGTAGCAGGGGAAACGATCATGCATCCACAATACGATTATTCCCACCCCACCAAAGGATTGGGGCAATTTGGCATCCAATATAGATCCAACTTGTATCCATGCAAGCTACCTGTACCCCCTTACTGTGTCCAGATCAGGACTATCGTAAACGTACACACCACCCTGAATCAAGTGGTGGCACTTGGAGCGTATCAGGAACACAATGACTACAGAAACAGACCTTATGGGTTCAGGGTCACCTGGCAATCGAGGCTCTGGCAACCGAAAAGTTCCTACAGATGGGACTGGCTCACTTAACATCAGGGATCTCCTGTTCCCAACACCATTTGAATTGCTGTACCCAACAACAGAAGAAAAACAGAGCAACAAGAACACCTAATACAATGACAATGCATAATCCACCTCCCAAAAGTCAAGAGTCTTTACTGAACAGAAGCTTTAGTCCTTCCTCTGGGTCTCCGTCCTTGTTCCGGAACTCTACGGACGTTCCAGGTGTCCGGAGTTGTCACCTTCTTGACTCGGGTGTGATGGATCCATGACCTTAATCCCTCCACCTTCAGTGCTGTGTCAGAAGTGAGTAGGACTACCGCTGGCTCCGACCATTTGGGCTCCAACGGGCGTGGTTCCAGACCTTGACCACTACGTAGTCCCCTGGCTGGATCTCATGCATGGGCCCACCCACATTAAAGTGTCAGCCCTGCTGAATGAAGAGAAGACACACACACAAAAAAAAAAAAACGCGAGAGAAACTGCACACAATTTTGGATCACTGCATCACTTATCACATTTGCATCTACAGTTTGTTCCAAATCTGTGAGGGGCCAGGCTCTCCCCTAGACTCTCTCAAAAGGAGACAACTTAAGCTTTCACTGGGGACAGGTCCTGACACTAGTAAGGGCCACAGGAAAGGGCCTGTGGCCACTTAATGTTGCTATCCTGAATAATTTTTTTTTTTCACTGCTGTCTTAAGCCGCCCATTAATTCATTCAACAATTTCTGAGGTTTGTGGTCAATACCATGTATGAATCTTCTACTGAATTCCAAGGACTGACGACATTTTCTGGGTTGACCCTTGTGCTGCATTATTTCTCTGGCATTTCAAACATGATGTTACAGTTCCTTTTAAGATGGGCCATACTGGTGCCTGGGTGAGAAAATACTTTTTCTATTATATTATCAAGCTGTCCTCCCCTAAGTGCTGTTGTTCATGCTGTTTCCTGACCAAGGAGGGGATCATTGCTTCGAGGACCAGCAATCAGGTGTTGCTGTCTGTCCACCACTGATCTTGATGGATCAGGTGTCCCTCCTGTGTCCACTGTTGCTCTTCCTCGCTATACGAAGGGAATTCTGGGAGGTCCAGGCCTACAAACAGGACCAGGGATTCTACATTCTCTCCAGCTGCTGCTTGCCTTGCTTCCACATCAGCAGCATGGTTTCCAAGTGCTATGGTAGAGTCCCTATTCTGGTGTTCTTTACAGTGTGTATCAACTAAATGACTAGGATAACAAACAGCATCTAGGAGGCATTGCATGAGGTTGCCGTGTTTGACCGGGGTTCCTGCAGCGGTGAGGAGATGTCTCTCTCCTTCCACAGCTGATCATATGTATGCAAAATACTCCAGAGGTATTTGCTGTCTGCATAGGGGGTCAGAGCTCTTCCTTCATCAGCCTCTAGGGCCCTGACATAGCTCTGCTGCTTGTGCTGGGAGAGCTCCTGACAGCACCACCTCCCCCCTTTTGTCAACCACCGCCCAACCTGTCTTCCTTATCCCATCTTCCACAAAGCTGTTGCCATCAGAGAACCAGACATAGTCACTGAAATCTAACTCCTCGTCTCTGAGGTCAGGCTGTGCTTTGGTCTGCAGATCCACTGCTCCAAGACAATCCTCTGGGGTTCGGACAATGGCTTTCTCACAGAGTCTATGTGTCTGTAGGTAGGTGGCTGGGTTCCACCTCTCTGTCCCACTCAAGGAGACCTTTCCTGTTTCTAGCAGGAAAGCTTGGATTTTGAGCAGCCTCCCTGAGGTGATCCATACATGGCCACGGGATTATAGCAAATTTCGGATGGCATGGTGTGACACAACTTCCAGCTTGCCTCCAATAGTCAACTTTAATTACTTGGTGACCAGGATGAATACAACAGCTACAATTCATAGGAACGCTGACCATCCCCTGGCTGTGCCATCAAGCTGCTTGCTGAGATATCCCACCACTCCCGGTCCTGCTGATTTGAGGAGGACTAAGATGCCAAGCACCACACCCTGTTTTTCATATGTAGAATCAATAGGATCCTCCAATTTCTGAAAGCCAGAGCTCTGGGGGCTCTGTAAGGCATGCTTTCAGCTTCCTTACTCCAGCTGTCACTTCTTTCTGGCTAGGCAGAGTGGGAGCCCGGGCTTTTCCTGCTGTTTGCAATATTCTACAGGGGTTGAATGTATGTCCCATGCTCCCAGATCCAGAGGCAGCAAAAGCCCATTAATCCTAGAAAGGACCTTTCTTTCCACAATCTGTGCCTTTTTCTTTGAGACCCAATAGTCCCTTTCAGCTAAGAAATTCAAGAGAACCACAGTCAAGTCCCGACACTGTTCTTGATCCGAATAGGCTCCTTGGGGTACAGGGGCATTTTCTCCTGTATTACATCTGGATACGAGGACAGCAAACTTGGTCCTAGTGTGGCTAGGAGAATTTTTGACTTGGGGACTGCTTCCTACAAAATCTGGGACCTGTACCTTTCCATCCCCATTACCTGAACCTCCTTCTCTCCCTTCAGGAGAGCCTGCCCCCTTTACATGCTGAACCACATCTAAGATCATTTTCATGTAAAATGCATCATAGTCCCTTTTTGGGACCTACGTATCTGAAAAAATCCAGATAGTTACTAATGATCAGCTCATCAAAGGTTCCCTCTGGCAACCAGTTGGCCATGCCCTGGAACCTGTCTAATGGCCACATTGTTTGGCACATCCATACCAATTCCTTCTTTTTCCTCCCTTTACCTAACACATCCCAATGTTTCAAGCCTATTTCCAAGGGAATCTGACCGTCATTAGAGGCCCTGCGGGAAGAATACTCATTTCCCTGGCTGGACTTTCTCTATTGTCCTTACTCTAATGAATTCCAAATGCGACTATCACACCACAATCACACACTCACGCTGCGGGTAGCCTAGCTGTCACCCTTCCCAATACCAAGACAGAGGAACCCTGGGCCACCCCGGGAACAGTTGTGGAACACACAGTCTCACATTCAAGCCGCCAAAACAAGATCTTTTCAGGCCTCAGAATACTCACCAAAACCACCACCACCTTTGAAGATCCGATGGTCCCTCAGGCAGGTGGGATGTCTGTTGAGTCTGGGAATGAGATCCTGAGCCAGGCTGTTTGGCAGACCAGACACGGCAGGAGACCTCCACGTTCAAAAAGGAACGATGCCGGCAGGAGGTCTGCAACTCCCTTGTCTCTCCCCTGATCAGCCACAACTTAAGAATCTCATTCAGTCAATTCTCAGAGAGGTGATAGAAAATGGTTTTTGAAATCACCTCCTTAAGCCAATTTTTAAGTGCTGCCCGCATTCTCCACCATTCTGTGAGCCAGACATAAAGAAATCTGGAAGTGTTAAAACACTCTTGTACCAGCAAGCATGAGATTTGACCATACACAGACTCAAGAGAGAACAAGCGCTGTTTATTTTCGAATGGCCATTCGGGTCCCCCAGGCACGAGGGACCCCGATCAAACAATGCAAAGAACTTTTATTACTTCTAACCACAAGGAAATAAGGTTACAAAAAATATCTATTGGCAGACAATTAGGTAAGGGGGTTTGACTACAGAGTCTTCTACCTATAGGAGTTCAAGAGGGGCTGGTTTTTCTAAGTATTACTCTTGAGCAGTTCCCCCGCCCTGGGTTATTCTAATTTTGATAGCAAACCGTTACTTTTCAAGAGGAAACAAAATACACAGGATATCTATGGTTTGGCCGATATTAACCACAAACTCAGCCATCTGGGCTGCAAACCGTTGCTCGGTGCTCCAGACCCGCATATAGAGAATAACAGGATATTCTGTGGTTTCTGTAGGAACAGGTGTTCAAGATAAGCAAGTTCCCAACTTACACGAAGAAATTCATTTTCTGTTAATTTTTAGAAGAATTGGTGTCTGGGGTCTTTGTGAAGCGTTCTATAATCAATATTATCAGCTCACAGTACGACATAAAAAATGTAGGTAATTTTAGAGCAGTGGTGCACAACTGGCAGGCTGGGGATGGCAAAGGTACCCCTAAACCCTGAGTAGTAGTTTCTCAGGCTTCCTGAACCCCAATGTGTGGGGACACAAGGAACAGCTTTGTCAGACACCACTCCCAGTCACAGAACAGTCTTCCTGCCAAAGGAGACCAGCATGATTCTGCTTTGTTGTATTAAACCGGGGGTGGGCAATTAATTTCTAAAGGGGGCCACATGAAAAATCTGAACTGTGTTTGGGGGCCGAACCAACTTTACTTAAAAATAGGCCCCAATTAGGTGGGTAGTAATAGGCCCCCATTGGGTGAGGCCCTGTGGTGAACAAACTACAAGGCTGACATAGTTAACTCCCTAAACTTTTTTAGGACTGGAGTGGCGACCGGCAGGCTGGACAGGAGCGGCTTGCTGGCCGTATGTGGCCCGTAGGCCACACTTTGCCCAGATCTGTATTAAACCCTTATTCATTTAGGCAGACCTTGTTTAGTTTCTCAAAGTCAGGGTTTTCTTTCAGAATCCAAACAGAACTAGCTCCACAGGATAGACTTTCTGTGTCATTGTCACTTGAAGAGTTTTAAACAATGTCTCACAGCTGCCTGCTATGTTCAGTTTATTAAAAACAAACAAACCTGAAACAAGAATTGTACCAGAAAACCTCTTCCCTTTTGCCTTGTGGTACTGGTTTTTCTCAGCCAGAGTAACATGCTGAGGAGAAAAAATGGCCAGTGCAATGTTTTGGTGAACCATGATGTCAAGAAACAGAAGTGGCATACTCTGGTGATCAGTAGGCTAGCCCCCTTGAGGGGTAAAGTGAGGCTCTCAGTAGGTTCAGGAAATATAGGTTGTGTACATAAAACCCTAATCTCAAACAGTAATAGTAACCTATTTTTACCTAAGCTGTTGGAGGATTTGGAGTGAAGGGAGTCTTTAATTTCGAAAAATTGCCACCAGTAAAGACATCCCAGCAGTGCTGAATGATTTTCTGGAAATCAAAGGTTCCTTCCGGTCCCATGGGAGCCTCAGGACCTGGGGGGGGGGGGAATTTTGCTTCCAACAAATCGCTGTGGCAGATGACATCATGAACTTCTCACAGCATAGCTGCAGAAACAGGATTTCATCCAGAATTTAATAAAGAACAGAGACTATATTCTAATGGGCATTGAAACTCCATGTGTGCATTAGACTGGAGTGCATGGGCATGATCCATTAGTATCAGAGTTTGCCAAGACTGAATTCCTCAAACATCCCCATACTTGACAGGGTCGGATTGCTGTCCAACTCACTGTGTGATCTAGTTTCAAAAGATTCGGATGCTGTTGGTGAGTGGCAGAATGAAACTCCTGGTTGTCTTTTAGAATTGCCAGGTTTCTGGGCCGGCTGTGCTTCCCAGAGTCTCCAAGCAGAGAGGGAAAAAACCCAACCTGAGCAGTACTAGAGGAAGAGAACGTTCTGATTTTAAAACTTTATGATTTTAAAATACACTTTATCAATAGTCCTTTTCAGATAAATTATTGAGAGATTGTCCACAAAAATACCGGAAGGAAGGAAGGAAGGAAGGAAGGAAGGAAGGAAGGAAGGAAGGAAGGAAGGAAGGAAGGAAGGAAGGAAGGAAGGAAGGAAGGAAGGAAGGAAGGAAGGAAGGAAGGAAGGAAGGAAGGAAGGAAGGAAGGAAGGAAGGAAGGAAGGAAGGAAGGAAGGAAGGAAGGAAGGAAGGAAGGAAGGAAGGAAGGAAGGAAGGAAGGAAGGAAGGAAGGAAGGAAGGAAGGAAGGAAGGAAGGAAGGAAGGAAGGCTGTCCTGTGAGTAAAGATTCAAGATAAAGCTGGAATACGACAACTGCTGCTTGCACTGCCAGCTAAAAATGTGTTTTCTCCCCATTCTCAGGGTTATCATATTAGCCAGTTACTTGAGTATCACTGGATTTCAGAAAAGACATTCCCAGATTTCTATTTATCCCTTTGGAAAGATGGCAACTGTCCAACCTTGTTTTCGTGTTTGGCCTGAAATTTCAGGCAATGGGGCACTGCTGACCTGGCCACCCCACTCCCTCTGCAAGGGGGTTCTGTGCAGCTCTCAGTGAGATCTAGACGAGTTGCAAGTTATCAAAAGGACCTAGAAGACGTTAGTGGGAGCAAAAAGAGAATGGATGGAAGGTTATAAAATCTCTCTCCCGTGAATGAAAAAGAATTTCATTTTGGTTCATTTTTTAAATAAGATTTCACCATATTTGCAGAGTTTTACAAATCTTTGGGATGGAAAGAACTTGAAATTTTAACAAAGCTGAACTTGGAAAATTGACAGTTGTACCAATCTATGTGAAGGCTGGTGTGTGTTGGAGAGCAGGTCTACTCAGGTGACTTCCCTTGTCCAGCCCAGAGGCCTGATCTACTGGGCAGACCTGACTTCTGACAGGGAATGGCTGATCTGCCCATGATGTGGGTCTACCTCTGGATGCCTTCTCATCCTGTTTCTCTACATCTGGGCTGGTGGCCTAGTCCACTGACCCTTGGGAAGGTCTGTCCTTGCATAATCTGAGTAGACCAGCTGTCTCTCTCATTTCCTGCTCTTCACTGTCCTGGCCAGAGGATGCATCTACCAAATTCCTGGTAGATCTGCACTGCTTTGCCAAGGCCTGATATACCAGTCATCTATCCTCCATTGTTATTTATCCAAGAGGCCTAGTCTGTCACCATTATTTTTTTATGGTCTAGTTTTCTTGTAACAGCCCTTCCTAAAGGAAAAAAATGGTTTAAAAGTGATTGGAAGATTGAAAAGTAGGAAGAAAAATGCAATGTAGGCATCAAACTCTTCATGGCATTGGGTGGTAATTCAGGAGGGCATGGTGTTGCTTGCTGTTCAGATGTCCCTCAGGGGTTCTTCTGCACTCAGCACCCCTCTGCAGTCCTCCATACTCTCCCTTCAGCATGTTCCCAAAATGTTGCCTCAGTGAAAACACCTCTGCTCGTTTTCCCCTCAAATGATCCCTGCTGTTGGTTCAGTGGGTGGCATTGATAGATGGGGCTCCTTACCCTCCAAGCTACAGGAGTGGCAGTGATGGAATATCGTGAGGGAAGGGGAATGGTGACAGAGCGAAGCTTTAGAGGTCAGGGAGGAGGAAAATGGAAAAGAAAACAGCAGGGACTTTTCCTCCAGACAAACTGTGTCAGTTGCTCAACACAAACTATGATTTTCCAAGTGTCCCACCAGTTTCCACCCCAGGCTGAGATCTGAACAAAATTTCTCTAGAATTAGGCCTGTGATAATAAAAGCTAACAATAAAAGAATTATTCACTTTTTAAAGAGAAAAGTGAGAGAAACAGGAATAGAGTGAAATGGAATGTCCACAACAGGGTAAGGTCCATAAGGTCCAGGCCATAAACATGCCAGGCACAGTGAATACTGTGAGTGCATTCAGACACGCACACCTGCAGGGATCCGTATATACAAAGCATGTGTAGTCAGGATGTGATGTGAAGGGCATGGACAAGATGTTAGCGTTAGACTGTGTCTCTGTTTTTGGAAAGCCCCCAAAGAGTTCTCTGTGGTGTGATGTTCAAATGTGGTACTGAAGGTCATATTTCATTTCTCTCAGGTATCAGGTTCATTTACCTTGTTGTCAACAGAAAGGAGAGTGTGGCTGCAAGCATAGGATGCCAAGGTACAAAACTGACAGATGAAAGGAATCTGGCCAAGAAAATTATTTCTACTTGCTTTAAAAAGAAATTGAGAGATGGTGTCTGTCAACAGCCCTGTTTATATATAGATTAACAGACAGCATATGTTGTTCACTGAACAATTAAGTCTGCACACAGGTGCTAGCTAAATTCCAGGGAACCAGCGTTTCAAATCACATAGAAAGCTCCATGAATAGAGGAGGTCTTCTTCCTTTAAAAATGAAACAAAAAGCACTCCCTGTGCTTTCACAGTGATGGAGGAGGCGGCAGCTACACTCCTTCTCCGCATGCATTTATTATATCCAGGTGCATCCTCTGTAATAGGGCTCTAGTGAGTAGCCCAGTGACACTGCAGTAACTAGGTTAGGTAGAACCTTATTTTTGCTGTGTGTTAGGCTTTTGTTTTCCCAGGAGGAATCATTATAAATGCAATTGTCCAACTCTGGGCTATCATGGTACAGAATCACTTCCAGCCTTCTCCGCATTGTTTCTTTGTTGTTAAAGGTAAAGTTTCCCCTTGACAATTTTTGTCCAGTCGTGTCCAACTCTAGGGGGCGGCGCTCATCCCGCTCTTCAAGCCATAGAGCCAGCGTTTTTGTCCGAAGACAATCTTTCTGTGGTCACATGGCCAGTGTGATTTAGACACGGAACGCTGTTTACCTTCCCACCGAGATGGTACCTATTTATAAACTCGCATTTGTATGCTTTCGAACTGCTAGGTTGGCGGGAGCTGGGACAAGCAATGGGCGCTCACTCCGTCATGTGGATTCGATCTTACGACTGCTTGGTCTTCTGACCCTGCAGCACAGGCTTCTGTGGTTTAGCCCACAGCGCCACCACGTCATTAAATCACATTTTGCTTATGGCAATCCCAATAGACTTTTCAAGGTCTGTGAGATACTTACCCTTGCCAACTCTCCACATAGTGAGTTTCCATGGCTGAGCAGCAATTTGAATTTGGCTTTTTCTGAGTTTGTCTGCCATTCTGTCCACTATACCACACTGGCTTCCCCATTCTAGTGAATGTATATGGATTGTGGTATTAGCCAGTGATAAAGGATCATGTTTGAACTCGTGGGTCGCTTTGATGGGAGCAATCTCCCTTAAAGTGATCTATCTGTGGGTACAGGAACTGATCCAGTTCAGTTCAATGAAGGAGTAGCCTTGCTACTGGACCAGAAAGGTTCAGCTTGGGCGTGTAGCAGGATTGTTCTGGTTCATGATCTCCTGGTATGTCACCTGATTGCTTAAAAGCAGCTGACACCGGACCAGTCCAAAATGTCAGTTATCTGGTTGCACCTTAAGCATACATTAACCAAACTCTTAATACTGTAATCCTAAATACATTATATAGAGAGCAAACCCAAATGAACTCACTGAGACTCACTTTTGATTAAACATGTTTGGAATTATTTGTGCATTGGGTATCTGTTGGGTAAGAAATTGAGAACATTGTTTTGCCAGATTTCTACGAGGGAAGAAAAATTCTCCAAGAGGCTCTCAGAAAGTTGATCATTATTAGTAATGTCAACAATGCAGCTCCTTCCTTCCTTCCTTCCTTCCTTTAAGCAGAAAAACTGCACAAACTGTGTTGGCAGCATGGCCACCATTTTAAATTTTCCACAATGCCCATGACTCAGCATTATTTCAGGAGATTATGGATAGGAAACAGTGTCAGAAAACAACAAGAACAAGAACACAGTGAAGAATATTTGGATAAAATCATATTTAAAAACCACAGCTCAGAATAGTAAGTTCATTAAAAGTTTTTTAAAAGTAGGTTCATCCTCAAAATTACTATAATCCTTTTCTTGTAAATCTTTTTTAATATATTGAAAGTCTCTTGATTAGATATAGGCACAAATTAAAAAGCAAACCCTCCAAATTTGGTGAAGACTGGGTTTCCTCAAGCCAGCTGCTAAAGGGCACTTTCCTGGAGAAGGACCAATTTTGTGAGTGTATAACTTGGATGGCTGAAACTCAATCTTACCAGACTTGGAGGAATTGTATAGAAGAGTCAGTAGAAGCTTTTCTGTGATTTTGGTACCTGGGTACCTGGGGGGGGGGGAGGACTAAAAGGATTTCCCAGAGGGGCTCCTTGTGGCTGTATAATTCCAACATCTGAAACTCAAATTTCTCCAAAGTTGAAGGAATTGTAGAGCAATGTTGGGGAAGTGTCTCTGAGAATTTGGTGTCTATAGGAGGCTATTTTATAGGGGTTTAAAGGCAAAAATGAATCAATAAATTTATTCATTGATTCGTCAGAAAAATTCATGAACTAATTATTCATGATTTGTCAATCTTGATGAATCACAAATCAAAATGAATCACCATTTTCTCATTTATGCCCAGCTCTGTTCTTGATGTAAATTTACACCACGTCATGATCATCATGATCATGATCATCATCATCATCATCTAAAGAGCCTGTGCCACAGTGGTTAAACTGCAGTACTCACTGCTTTTGTTTGCTCACAACCTGTATTTGTTCCCTTGAGTTTGGTCAAGGTGGACTCAGTTTTCCATCTTTCCGAGGTGAGTAAATTGAGTATCCAGCTTGCTGAGGGGCAAAGATTTGTTTGCATAATTATGTTGTAAACTGCCCAGAGAGTGCTTTAGCACCATGGGCTGATATATAAATTGAAAACAACAAAATAATAAAATTTCAGGCTGTATATTCACAGAAATGTCTTTTCAACATGATACATACCTCCCCATAAAAATGGTGGGGTCTGGTAAACCTGTTAATGTTACAGTTTCACTCAAAAATGTCCTTTTTCTTTTTATTCTAGCCTGAGAGTCAGAGTTCAGAAGCTGACACAACACTGGAGGATACACAACAACTTCATGGCTGAAGTAGGCAAAAAGGCCAGTCTCCTTGTCAAAAATGCAAGGCAGCCCTTCCTTCAGATGTGACTTATCTCAAGCAGCAGGCAACAGAGATTCATAAAAGACAGACCAAGTCTGACACATCCGCTTGAGATCCTCTAAATGCCTTCCTGAATTAGGAGACAATGGAGAAGTTGTGCAAGATGTCTATCTAACTTTCCCAGGGCATAACAAAGAAAGGAGGAGACAAAAAAAAGAAGAAGATGGATCAGCAGAGTCAGTGAGCATGACAGCAGGAGAAAGCTTCTGGAATGGATTAAAGATTGGAGCTTAGTAACTGATAGGAGGCAGTGGATAGTGGTAGAAGATAAGAGCAGAAAGAATGTCTAAAGGCACCAAGCTAAGAAACACGTTACTTTAGCTAGAAATGAATATAGGAAGAGTATTGGTACAATGAACTGTGCATCTGGAGGCTTGATTAATATGAAGGAAGCAAGGCAGCTATTATATGCAAAGTGGATAAAAAAGGGGAAACTAGGATTCTTAGTTCTTTAAGATTAAGAACTTTAAATATAGAAGTCCCTCTTGACTATGAGTGCCCTTCTTTGGTAGGAAAGCATCGCACAAATCCAATCAGCCAGTCTATCAGTCAATCAATAATCAGTGAAAAAAAAATCACAAATTTCCAAAGAAACTCAAAATGTAAGATGAGATGAGGCAATCTATTTCTTAGGAACAACGTTCCTGTTGTCGGGGGAGTCGCTGGTAACATCTGCCATCCCCAGGCACTGGGTGAGAGACAGTGTCTGGGAGTATTTCTGGCCTGCACTCCCCTGCCCTTCAGGACTGGGACCCTGCTGCTTCTGCTGCTGCTGCTGCTGCTTTGGGCTACCCCACCCCTTCTGCAACACCAGCCATCTGGCTGGGAGGGGAGAAGGGGCATTAGAAGGGTGTGTGGGTTTGTTTTGTTTGTTTTTAACTATCATTGAGTTGCATAGAGACCCACAGTGGACCTGATGGAACAGGAAGGGGGGAGGGCGTTGGAGGGGGCAGCCATTGAGGTGGTGCTGGGTAGGGGAAGGAATGGCAGTGGGGGTAGAACAGGCCTGCATAGGAGAAGAGAGGTTAGATATCTTACATCTATCCCCTCTTCTAGTCCTACCTCCAACCAGATGGTATCAGGCGACCATATCAGCAAACCCTCGAGCCACACGGTGCTGTTGATGAACGCCAGGTCAGTACAAAGAGGTAAGAGGGATGGCTTGTAGACAAAGGGCCTTCTCGGCAGCTGCCCCCAGACTATGGAACGCCCTCCCAACTGAAATCCGTCTGACGCCGACGTTGACGACATTTCGGCGCCAGGTCAAAACCTTCCTGTTCCAGAAGGCTTTTAATTGAAATAACAACTGTGGGTCCTGATGATGGCAATTTTAATTGTATTTTAATTGTATTTTAATCATTTTATTGTACTGAATTTTAATTATTGTAAGCCGCCCAGAGACCTCTGGGTAGAGTGGGCGGCATATAAATTAAATAAATAAATAAATAAATAAATAAATAAATAATAACTGCAGTGCCACAGAATAATCACTGTGTTATGGCATTCTAGGAAGAAAGACTGCTGGGGTGAGAGTGTTTATATGAAAGTAGAAGCAATAATCCAATATGTCAATTTAACCAAATTGAAATGAGTGGCAAAATGCTTTGCAGAACTTCAAAGGCACTGATGTCATCTCACATGTACAACAAAGAGGTGGTTTCACCATCTGGCTATATTCTGAGACAGCGTGAAAAAGAGGAGACAACTGCATGAAGTAACGTATTTTTCCATGTATAAGACTATACTTTTGTCTAAAATCTTTAACTAAAAATTGAGGGTCATCTTAAATATGGAAGTAACCTGAGGAGATGGAAAAACAAGTGGAGGGGAAAGCAGGGATCAAAGCGATCCTGCAGTGCTTTGATCTCTTCCCCCCAACACTTGCTAAGCCCCACTTAGATTTCTTAATTTTGGGTTACAAAAGGGGGCGTCTTATACATGGGGACACCTTATACACTGAAAAATACGCTACTTTTAGTTTGACCCTAAGAATATTTTGCTTGGTTGATGGATAGATTGGACTTTTAATTGTTACGTTACATTATGTCATATCTATCTATAGCCTGAATGTAATAATACATGTAATGATTTATTGTAATAATACATTTAATGATTAATAATTTAATAATGTAATAATAAAATTCCTTGTACTCAAGGAACACAAGAAGAGAGCAAAAGATAAAAGCAATTCTTTGCTTTTACATGCCAGTTTATCTTATTTTAAATTAATAAAGCTTTCTGAAGATTACTTACTGAAAGTATAAACTTTAGACTAAACCCAATACAGTGGTGCCTCGCTTAACGACGATAATCCATTCCAGGAAAATCGCTGCTAAGCGAAAACATCGTAAAGTGAAATTTTAAAAACCATTGAAACGCATTAAAAACTGTTCAGTTCGTTCCAATGGGCTAAAAACTCACCATCCAGCGAAAATCCTCCATACGGCAGCCATTTTCGGTGCCTGTATAGTGAGGAATCCGTCCCTAAGCACAGCGGGGAGTCATTTTAAGCACCTGGTGGCCGTTTTGAAAACCCGACGATCAGCTGATTTTGATCGTCGTAAGGCGAAAATCGGTTCCTGAATCAGGGAACCAATCATTGCTAAGTGAAATTCCCCCATTTAGACCATCGTAAAGTGGATTCATCGAAATGCGGGGTAATCGTTAAGCGGGGCACAACTATACCAGTCTTATCTAGCATTGATTCAGCAGGGACTGAAATTCATTGAAACTAACACCACATTCAACCCATTACATTTTGTTATGCTTTCAATGTTCTGTAACTTTTACTGGTAACTCATCCACCCTCCTTTTGCTTTTTTATAGGCACCCCTGTGCATTCCCAAAATCAACTCCAAAAAATAGGAGAATACAGGAAAGTGTTGGGTGGCTGCAGAGACATTCTGGATTACTCCATACATACAAAATGAGACATACACTGTCACTATTTTTTAAAAATATGAGTGTCTAGTATTTACCAAACTGCAGAGGGAATGGCAGTAACATAAGCATCCCATCCCCTGGCAAGCTGCCCTCGTATGAGTTATGTGGACAAGCTTGTAACCAGTGATAATGATGAGTATACCCTGATGAATCTTCTGGAGCTTGGATGATACTTATACCACTACACTTCTGCTCCATGTTTGGGCTGTAGAATATGAAGGTCAAACACAAGGTAACATCCTAAGACACCAATGAATGCATGTATATTTTATATGCATGCCATACTTCATAACTACGAAGAAGACAATAAAAACATAAGGAAGTTCAACCAAGGGAAGAAAAAACTAGTCAAATCTTCAGTTTTCAAAACAGACTAGGCAGTGGGGAGATCGGCCGGATCATGCTTTATGTATGTATGCATGTATGTATGCATGTATGCATGTATGTATGTATGTATGTATGTATGTATGTATGTATGTATGTATGTATGTATGTATGTATGTATGTATCTATGTATCTATGTATGTATCTATGTATCTATGTATCTATGTATCTATGTATCTATGTATGTATCTATGTATCTATGTGTGTGTGTGTGTGTGTGTGTGTGTGTGTGTGTGTGTGTTTGTTTGTTTGTTTGTTTGTTTGTTTATTTGTTTATTTATTTATTTATTTATTTATTTATTTATTTATTTATTTATTTATTTATTTATTTATTTATTTATTTATACCCCGCCCATCTAGACCAATGGTCTACTCTGGGCAGCATTACAAAATTTAAAAAGCAATAGAACCAATAAACATGCAAGAGTCCAAGATGTAAAAATGTAAATATTAAGATACAGCAGGAGGGAAAGCCTGCCTAAATAGCCATGTCTTAAGTTTACTTCTAAAGATACCCAGAGAGGGAGCCAGGCAGATCTCAATGGGCAAGATGTTCCAGAGGCGAGGGGCCACTGCCAAGAAGGCCCAGTTCCTCGTTCTTTCCTTCCAGGCCTCCCTCAGCATTAGGCCCCTCAGTCGCCCAGCCTGGCTAGAATGAGTGTCTCTGGCAGAACTGGGTGGGAGAAGGCACTCTGCCAGATATTGAGTTCCTAAACCATTTAGGGCTTTATAAGTAATCGTGTGTGTTTAGTCGTTTAGTCGTGTCCGACTCTTCGTGACCCCATGGACCAGAGCACGCCAGGCCCTCCTGTCTTCTACTGCCTCCCGGAGTTGTGTCAGGTTCATGTTGGCTGCTTCGCAGACACTGTCCAGCCATCTCATCCTCGGTCGTCCCCTTCTCCTCTTGCCATCACACCTTCCTAACATCAAGTTTTTTTCCAAGGACTCTTTTCTTCTCATGAGATGGCCAAAGTACTGGAGCCTCAGCTTCAGGATCTGTCCTTCAAGTGAGCATTCAGGGTTGATTTCCTTTAGAACTGATAGGTTTGTTCTCCTTGCAGTCCAGGGGATTCTCAAGAGCCTCCTCCAGCACCACAATTCAAAGGCATCAGTTCTTCGGCAGTCTGCTTTCTTTATGGTCCAGCTCTCACTTCCATACATCATGACAGGAAAAACCATAGCTTTGACTATTCGGACTTTTGTTGGCAAGGTGATGTCTCTGCTTTTCAAGATGCTGTCAAGATTTGTCATCGCTTTCCTCCCAAGAAGAAGGCGCCTTTTAATTTCAGGGCTGCTGTCTCCATCTGCAGTGATCATGGAGCCCAGGAAGATAAAATTTGACATTGCCTCCACTTTGAAATCAACGCAGAAATGAATGGGCAACCAATGCAATCAATTTAAAGTACCTCCAAATTGGCGGTACTGGAGTCAGGAATCCAGCAACCAGCCAGGTTACTTCCAAATGAAAGAATGGTTTCCTAAAAGTCTGTGCACAAAATCACACAAAAGGTGCTTTCAGATGTTGTGATGTGACCAATTAACAATCTAGAGCAGGGGTGATCAAAATCATGGTGCATAGGTTGCGTGTATCCCTGTGTCCCTACATCTCTGTGGCCCAAGCACCCACAAGTGGATGGTGATAATGGTGGAGAAGGAAGAAGAGGAGGATTGTATGATGTGTAGACACCTGAAACACACCTTTCAAGGACATTTAAACATTGATGTATGAACTGTGGCAACAATTTAAATGTTGGGACACAATATAGAGAAGTTTGCATCAACTCAGGACAACTCTCTTAGGTTGTGGATTTTAGCTGCCTGTTAGTTGCTATGAAGCCTGCCAGCTGGGCCTTTTCTCTAGGTGAGTAAATTTAGGTATCTACTAAAATAGTTTAGGTAGATGGTCTGGAAGATGGAAATCCCAGAAAGGAGGATCATGGGATTTGTAATAAAAAAAAAATCCAAACTGCACATCCCACAAATTTCTGTGTGGTCACACTCTCAGAACAGCTCAGGAATAGCCCAAAATTGCACAATTGTTCATTGCAGCCTCTAGAGGGTGTAAGGGGGCTTTTCCAGCTTTCTTTCTTTCTTTCTTTCTTTCTTTCTTTCTTTCTTTCTTTCTTTCTTTCTTTCTTTAAATTGGGATGGAGCTTCAGGCACAGGTGTCGAGGTGGTCTTGTGTGTTCCCCTGTACCTCTTGAAGTTGGCCACCTCAGGCTAAAGGAGCAATAAAAAAATGAAGACGCCATGAATGGGTATAGCTTTCTGAAATAATTATGCATGCATTCAAATCCGAAGATTTCATTTTGTTGCTTGGGTAAATGTAAAGATTGTCCTTTACATTTAGTCCAGTTGTGACCAACTCTAGGGGGCGGTGCTCATCCCCGTTTCCAAGCCATAGAGCCTGCATTTGTCTGTAGACAGTTTCCGTGGTCACATGGCCAGCGTGACTAGACATGGAATGCCATTACCTTCCCACCGAGGTGGTACCTGTTTATCTACTTGCATTTGCATGCTTTCGAACTGCAATGTTGGCAGGAACTGTGACAAGCGACAGGAACTCACTCCGTTGCGTGGACTCGATCTTATGATTGCTGGTCTTCTGACCTTGCAGCTGAGAGGCTTCTGCGGTTTAACCTGCAGCACCACCACGTCCCTTTATTACTTATAAATGTCCTTATTCAGTCATTTATAATTCTAAAGGAATTTGGGAAACACATAGCATTGAATGGCCTATCTAGATAATTGCCTTGACCTTGGGCATTAAGCTAGAAGGAAAATTATCTTCCACATTTGTTTGTTTGTCTGTTCATTATTAGGATTTTCATACTACTGTTCCATTCTATTCCCAGAGTAGGATACAGAAACAAAATAAAATTAAACAAAGTGTATACTTCATACATGTGTTATGTGTCTAATTCAGAAGTGTCCAAAGTCCGGTGTGATGAAGAAAATCAGTTTATGCAGCATTACCTCATGAGAAATAAATAACATAGTTTACTGGTTGTGCCAGTGACATAATGCAATAGAATCCTTTTACAGGATGATATCATCTGAACATGGCCATATGCCTTACAAGAGAATGGAAATAAATTATTGGTTGCTTCAGATCTGGTTCATGCCATTCTTGCCCTATGATGAAATCAGTCGCATCAGACACAGCTTCACCAAATACAGCAGTTGGAGATGATTCCTGCATCCAATTTGGCATTAGAATATGTCTGCTAAAAAGAAGAACATAGTTAATCCAGTATCAATTCACTCTGAAGCACAGAAGAAAATAAATACAGGGTGCAGATGTTTACCACTCCAGCACAAAAATCTCATCCCAAATAACTATTATCTCTCTCAGGCGAGTCTGTAGATCACGGGATTCAATGTTTCCTAGTGTTCCT
Source organism: Pogona vitticeps (assembly GCF_051106095.1). Classification (NCBI taxonomy): domain Eukaryota; kingdom Metazoa; phylum Chordata; class Lepidosauria; order Squamata; family Agamidae; genus Pogona; species Pogona vitticeps. The sequence continues at coordinate 324,093,558 of NC_135783.1, read as the reverse complement.
GAATAAGTTTTGAATTTATGCCAGCCCTATTTCCTCCCTCCCATTCACTCTGTAGCTATCATTCTTCCAGGTGACACTGGACCAGGACAGTTTGAAAGTTATGATTTTCTAGACACTGTATTCATAATCATCATGTAAGTTGTTCAGAATATTATTGATAAAGCAGTGCAAGTCTTCTCCTCCTCACCTCTTCCTTTCCCTCCTTTACTCACTCGTCTCCTTTTCCTTATTGCCTGCATATCTCACCTTCTCAGTTCTTGACTTTTATTTTTCTTCCCTCTTTTGAACAGTGCTAGGAGGAGGAAGTGGGTTTTTAAAGACTTGCAAAGTATTGTGAAGAGCAAAACTTAAAAAAAAGAGAGAGAGAGGAGACGTTGTTGTTGTTTAGTTGTTAAGTCATGTCCGACTCTTCGTGATCCCATGGACCAGAGCACGCCAGGCCCTCCTGTCTTCCACTGCCTCCCAGAGTTTGGTCAAATTCATGTTGGTAGGTTTGATGACACTGTCCACCCATCTCATCCTCTGTCGTCCCCTTCTCTTTTTTCCTTCACATTTCCCAACATCAATGTCTGTTCCAGGGAGTCTTCTCTTCTCATGAGATGGCCAAAGTATTGGAGCCTCAGCTTCAGGATCTGTCCTTCCAGTGAGCACTCAGGATTTAGAATAGATAGGTTTGATCTCTTTGCAGACCAGGGGATATCAAAAGTCTCCTCCAGCACCACAATTCAAAAACATCAATTCTTTGGCAGTCGGCCTTCTTTATGGTCCACCTCTCACTTCCATACATTGCTAATGGAAAAACCATAGCTTTGACTATGCAGACCTTTGTCGGCAAGGTGATGTCTCTGCTTTTTAAGATGCTGTTGAGTTTTGTCATCGCTTTCCTCCCAGGAAGCAGGTGTCTTTTAATTCTGTGGCTGCTGTCACCATCTGCACTGATCATGGAGCCCAGGAAAGTAAAATCTGTCACTACCTCCAAATCTCCCCCTTCTATTAGCCAGGAGGTGATGGGACCAGTGGCCATCAAATTTGGCGCTTTGCTTGCCTCCCCCTTCCAGGCCGTGCCTCCGGATGCCTTGCAGGGCTTCTCTGCTGCCATGGGAGGCATCGCGGAGGCCCCCCCTGCCACCGATAGTGCTTCAGAGCCACTATTGGTGGTGAGAGGCACCTCTGAGTTGCCTCCCATGGTGGCGGAGAAGCCCTGCAAGGCATCTGGAGGTCCCCTGCTGCCACCACCATTGCTGGGAGCCGAGCTGCGCTGGGCAATCCCAGCCATGCTTGGACTCCCAGGAGTCCAAGCATGGCTGGGGTTGCCCGGCACAGCTCGGCTCCCAGCAGTGGCAGCGGGGGACCTCCGGATGCCTTCCAGGCAGAGAAGCAATGGAAGGCATCCGGAGACCCCCACCTTGCCACCGCCTCTGGGAGCCGAGCTGCGCCAGGCAACCCCAGCCATGCTGGGAGTCCTAGCGTAGCTGGGATTGCCCGGTGTGGCTCGGCTCCCAGCAGTGGCGGCAGAGAAGCAATGGAAGGCATCAGGAGGTTCCCCGCCTTCCAAGGTCTCAAAGGGCTTTCCGCAAAAAAAAGTTGGAGGAAGCCCTTTGGGAGCTCTGAAGGCAAGCAGGCAGGGAGAAAGGGCTGGAAATTTGAATTTCCCGCCCTTTCCCCCTGCCTTTTTGCCTTTGGAGCTCCCAAAGGGCTTCCTCCGATGTTGGGTGGAAAGCTCCGAAGGCAAAAAGTCAGGGAGAAAGGGCGGGAAATTTGAATTTCCAGCCCTTTCTCCCTGCCTGTTTGCCTTTGGAGGTCTCAAAGGGCTTTCCCCCCAACATTGGAGGAAGCCCTTTGAGAGCTCTGAAGGCTCCCAGTGGCAGCGGCGGTGGCAGCAGAGTGGGGGCCCCCCGGATGCCTTCCATTGCTTCTCCATCTGGAAGGCACCTGGAGGTCCCCCACCGCTGCCATTGGGAGCTGCGCCGGGCAACCCCAGCCATGCTCGGACTCCTGGGAGTCCGAGAATGGTCGGGGTTGGCCGGTGTGGCATGGTTTCCAGCAGCGGCGGCGTAAGAACCTCCAAAGGCCTTCTCCGCCACCATGGGAGGCCTCTTGGATTCCCCCACCACCGCCGATAGTGCCTCCAAAGCACTATTGGCGGCGGGGGGGGGGGGACCTCCGAGAGGCTTCCGGCAGTGTTGCCGAAGCCCTCAGAGTCTTCCAGCAGCGCCGATGGCTGCAGCGGGGGAGCTCCGAGAGGCCTCCGGCAGCCGCGCCGAAGCCCTTGGAGTCCTCCAACAACAGTGATGGCGGCGGGGGGGACCCCTTGAAGACTACAAAAAGGTAGGGTGATTTTTTTAAAAAAAATATTTTACATTTTATGTGTGTATGGGGGGGTGTTTCTTGGGCGGTGTATGGATTAATTGGTTTTCAATGCATTTCTATGGGGAATGCATTTTTGACCTACGGACTCTGTTCCAATACGGATTAATTCCGTAGGTCGAGACCTCACTGTACTGTAATGTTGAAACGTCTGCCTTGGATTTGTATTGGAGACATTACACCCCTTTATTTACAATTCAACGCAGGAAATGTCTCTTTCTCTACTGAAACCCTTTTCACCTGCAAGGGAGTGGAGGTCGGCTGTTTCCTCCTGAGCATTTTATTCATGCTGTTTTTGTGGTGGCAACAGCAGTGGCTACTGTAGGATTCACCCTGCTCATGAATATTTTTGTTGAAAATTGCATGCACCAATAGGGATTGGTGGGAGTGGAGTTAAGTGGGGGAAAAGAAAAGACGAGAGAGGGAGAGAAAGAGTAGGCGGTTGAGAGTGGAGAAAGAAGGTTGTTTAGTTGAGCGTTAACGACATTGACTGGGCTTTTAGCACTTGTAACAGTAAACAATTTCTATTTGGTTCTTAAATGATATGTTGCTTGGACCTCTGTCATTAATAGTGAACAAAGTTAATGTAATCAACTGGTGGCAGCTGAACGACACGTAGTGTGCCCCTTTGCTTGTTGAAACAATCAAGGTCCACGCGGGAACATGACAGCTACTACTAGCAATTTGTTGCTATCCCTTTTAAAAAAAGATATAGGTGCAGTGTCCCAAATCCTGATCCCTCCACAAAGGAAATGAATCAACAGCAATGTTCACACATGCTGAAATGGTAAGGAATGAAGCAATACACTATCAGTACTTTTAAAAACAACGTTCCCAGCAAAAAGGAAATAGACGAATTACTAGGGCAAATGAATCCATATTAGTTCTGCATCACGTGAACAGAAAATTCTAAAATGATCCCATAATAACAAAAATGGTAATAACAAAAAATAACAGAGGGGTTCTTTTTGGCAAGTGTGATCTAGCCCTTAGGAAGACTTTGTCCAGATAAGCATAAACAAACAAACAAACAAACAGCCAGCCAGCCAGACAGACAGACAGACAAAAACAAAATACAACCTCCCTTGCCCTTTGAATAAAATTCATGAGGCCATGATATCAACCTTTACTGTGCCCACGCTAGAACCCTCCAATACAGTTGACAATCCCATTGTTGAGAATTTCAGGCACAGGGGGCCATCAGGTTTCTGCGAAAACTACAGTCCACCTCTAATACTTGGGTAGCGGGGAGGTGGTGGGTGAGCCCTGGCACTCAGGACTGAACAGAAAATGGAGAAGTTGACATAGAGCCATGTACTGAATTCACTCTTGTTAATCAAGCAGAGGCATTCATTTTGTAATGTAACTTTTCTGGTTGCTTTTTGTCACGCTGCATCTTAAAGATAAACAAACTGAATGAATATTACCTTCACAAAGCTGGAGATCATTTGGCCATCTCATATATATCTTAATTTATTGCTAAGGTAGCACACTTTCTATTCTGGTTGATCCTGCCAGTTCTTTATAAATGACCATAACAGAATACAGTAGCTGTCTATATGGTGGCAATCTGTTGTCCTGGCCCTCCCTCTCCTGCCATGGTTTCCTTCCTCCAGTACATTTTCCTTTTTCTCTTTTCCATTCCCTGTGGCAAAGCATTTTAATAAATAAGCCAACTGATAAAGTGTTGCTCCTAATTGGAATGGACGTTAATATTTTCTGATGCAAATTGCCACTTCTGGACGTCTCTGTGCAAGTCACTCCAACCCACCATCAAATTGGGCTGCTCAGATTGCTGTTGCTAAGCAACAGTACTACGCTATACTATGGAGTCAAATACTCTGACTTGGCCCATCCGTGTTTTTAAGTGTTCATGGGGCTCATTGGCCTTTGTTCTGCAAATCCATATGAGGCATAGATGAATACCCAGTGGAGATGATTGGGCCATTTTAGTGAAGACAAATAATGGTAGAAACTCTTCAGTGTGTCACCTGGTTTCTTTGTTCAGTCCAGATTTCTCTTGTTGCTGTTGCTAGTATTTTCAGCAGGTAGTGCCATCTGAATAGTTTTACCTCATAAAATCTCCTCAACAGGTATTTGCTTCCCTTCTTGCCAGTTTTAAAAGATTAAGTTTGAAGAGCGTCGTGTTTAGCAGAAAATTGCTTTGCGCCCCTTATATAAAAGAATGCTAGCAATTCATGAAACTTTATGCTGCCTTCTACTCAGTGTGAAATGGCTGGCTTAGCACATCAGGAAGTGCAATGCAAAAAGTGAGTTTTAAAATGTGTTGTTTGTAGATGCAGCTGTGCAAAGTAGAAGCCCTCCAACTTTTGTCTCTAAAAGTTGGTTGTGGTGGAACCTGACCCCTTTTATGAGATGACAAAGAATTTGGCCTTCTTGTTTCTTTTTTTATTCTTTTTAAAGCCTTGCAGTAATGTAAGACTAAGTTATATTCCCTGATTCCTGGGCCACAATGACCATGGGACCAATGTACATAAGGTAGTGAGGTCATTACTTACGTAGAACAGTACTCTGATTATCAGGGAGAGAATTTTGCAAGAACTCTCATAATAAACTCTCCTTGCCTCTTGAGGAATGTTCCTGTGGACCATTCTGTTTCATCACATAGCAAGGCTCCTATGTGCATATCTGGTCCAACTTTTTTCAGGGATCTTAGCTTCATAAGGTTTTAAAACATGGTGGCCACATGTCCCCTTGAAGTGAGAACAATCCTCCATTTGAAAAGCCATCAGAAGACACTCCTCCTTTCAAAAGTGTCCTCCATTTGAAGTGCCATCCAGTCGACGTTTGATTCAAGAATAAAGATAAAGAACCAGAAAGAATTCAGCAGCCTTGAAATCTTCCTATCTATAGTTTGCAGCATTAAGATATCAGACTTAGGAGGCACACAGTCTTCTCTGCTCCAATAAGATGCACTGTACTTCTGTTTAAATCTTTTTTTTAAATTTTCATTTTGCAGCCATTCAAACAAATTAAAATGCAACGTTATAGAAATCAATGGCCAGAATCCTGCTGCTTTTGTGCAATAGCACAAACTATAGTGGTGAACTGCTGCTAGTTAAAACTTCTCATTTGTATTCCGTGTCTGGTGCCAATTGCATGACTTGATACATGCCAAAGAATACAAGCAGCAACTCCTTAATTAGCAGCAATTTGCCACTGTGATTTACGCCACTGGACATGCACTAGCATGTGAAAACAATAGGATTCTGGCCAATGCTATCTTTTGTCATCTCCTCTGGTGATGTATAACTCCCTTCTTGGTAATGTGTTAAATTACCCTGCCCCCTATTTTAATAGCCAGTGGAAAGAGAGGAGCATTCTGACACATTGTAAAATTTAATAACTACTAAAAGTTGCAGAAAATGGGAATGGATGTCATGCAGTTTGGGGGGAAATGGGAAGTGTTTTTAGCCCACCATTATGGAAGTACACGGTACATAGTAAGACATGGCAACTTCCTCTTTCACTTTCTGTTGTAATGTTGAATTTAGCAAATGACTCTGGATCATGCTTCTTCATACCAGATGGCTTTTGCAGATCCTATCACATCATATGATTTTTGCATTAAGTATTAGGGACAAAAAGTCAGAGCTGTGGAACTATTGCTTTTAGTGGAGACTGCACATTCTTCTTAAGGTATCAGTCTATATTCAGGATCAGGGCAATCATATAATTTCTTGGGTTGGTGACCAGAGGCATTACAATCTATTAGGGTGGCCATTAGTCCTCCTCAGTTTGAAGAACCACCCTTCTTTTTGGTGATGCAGGTCTTCCTTGTTGGTGGCATCTAAGTCGCCCCCTCAGTGAGTTCTTCTGGCTAAGCAGGGCAAATAGAGGGCTTTGTAGAGGCTTTGATTGGGAAATGTATCTATCAAACCTCTCCCATATTTTAAACAAAATGGCGGGGGTGGTCATTTTGCAAGAAAAGCTACTAACCACACATGCAGATAAAATTACTGACGAATAGCAAGAATGACATGGCACAGCAGGTGATGAAGTTCAGATGTGAAGTCAATCTGAAAAGCGGACATTCTGAAAGCACTGTCCAGTTCTTTTTTGGTGTTTCCTATCCCCCATGTTCTCTTTTTTGTTGATATAGCAGTGGTCACCCTACAAACTATGGGGCTTCTTCCCTCATTAAGTTACCACTCCCATCCTTCCATCACAATGCACTTAAGGGATGGCTGATGGACTTTTTAAATTTGTGCAGGGAGACTAAGTGAATTTTCTGGGCCCTGGCACTTTCTCAGTGATGTGAGTGTAAGCAGGCCTTTTAAAACATACACTTATAATTTTTTTTCTCATAGACTAAGATTTCTGTGATGTGCCATTCATCAAAAGGTGAAGGAAGTATGGGGACCAGTCCATTCCAATAAGGACATACAGTAGTGGCTGCAGTGGAAATAGTGCCTCCAGACATCCCTGGGCACCAGCCTGGTCCTAGAAGTCTCTATGAAGGCCTGTTTTCCTTCATTTCAAAGGCCCCATTTTAGATATTTAGCAGTTCTGGCCTGATAATGAAAACATGCATTATGTGTATGTTTCCATGTGTGTCTTTGAGCATATGTGCACACAGATATGCTCTCTCTCTCTCTCTTCATGAATCAATATATTTATAAACCAACAAATCTTGAAAACTATGCTGCAATCAAGAGTGATCTAGAAAATGTAATAATGATACCATCCCAGTGTCTCACAAAGTAAAAACAAAACAACAACAAAAACCTCCAACAAGGCACAAGATTAAAATTTCAATTTCTCTCATTTTAAAGGGAATCTTGCTATGTTTAAGGCCCTAGGATAGTGTTTACTTGTGCTACTTCCTAAGTTTTACTGTCATATGGTTGGGTGGCCCAGTATCCTACTTTATGGGGGGCAGTGTCTTCCATTTACCCAGTCAACTCGGCATAAAGATAAGGATTGACATCATAAAAAATAAGAGCTGGCCCTCAAAGTTGTCCATAGTGATTTGTACCTGGGACGTAGCGGTGCTGTGGGTTAAACCACAGAAGCCTCTGTGGTTAGAAAACCAGCAGTTGTAAGATCAAATCCATGCGATGGAGTGAGCTCCTGTCGCTTGTCCCAGCTCCTGCCAACTAGCAGTTCGAAAACGTGTAAATGCGAGTAGATAAATAGGTACCACCACAGTGGGAAGGTAACAGTGTTTCATCTCTAGTTGTGCTGGCCACGTGACCACAGAAACTGTCTACGGACAAACGCTGGCTCTACAGCTTGGAGACGGGGATGAGCACCGCACCCTAGAGTCAGAATGACTGGACTAAATGTCAAGGGGAACCTTTACCTTTTACCTACCTGGGACAGCAAATACGAGAAGACACACACGTCACTTGGTGACCTTGTACAGTCTTCCTTTTTACAGTCAGACACACTGTATTTCCACTGATTTCCAAATCTTTATTTATGCATGTATATTTGATTGTCTACATTTTATGTACAGTACATTTACATATCCTTTTATTCATTTTTTCTAAAGGTCTTCCTTGGCTTTCTTAATATGGCTATTATATTATGTAGCCAACACTAGACTCTTCAAAGTTGCATAGTAGTCTTGCCATTGGTTTAAAGGTGGCATCTACAAATCAGCTGACTGGATAGCTCAGTAGTTTAGGTATCTGGCTATGGAACATGAGGTTGGGAGTTCAATTCCCCACCTGTGCCTCCTGGGTGAAAAGCCAGCCTGTCTGGCCTTGGGCCAAACTGCACAATCCCAGAGCACCTCCAGAAGAATAGATAACCACTTGTGAGTATTCTCTACCTGGAAAGCTCTGAAAAGGATCACCATAAGTCATTGACTTGATGATGACGATGACGATCCGCAAATCACCTTCATGGCAGAAACAGTAGTATCAGAATGACTTGAATCCACAGAAACGCATGGCTTGCATGTAAAGAAAAGTGTGCTGAGATGCTCTTCAGATTGCTCCCTGTAGCTTCTGACATACAAAGATTATGCTCCTTCCTCCACTCCAGTAACAACCATTAGGAGTTTAGTCCACTGACAATATGTGGAGTAAGCTGTGGGAAAGTGTTCCAAGGGAATGGAAAGAGAGAGAATGTTTGCCTGCATACACACACACATATGTACTCATGCATGCACACACGCATGCACAGGCATGCACACACACACACACACAGAGCAGAGGTGGGGAGGGAGGGAGGGGTGGGGGAGGGAGAAAGAGGGAGAGAGAGCAAAACATGCCAAGTGCAGTATTTTAATACGAATGGGTAAACAGCCATGCTGTAATAAATCTCCAAGGCATTTGATCCCTATAAACCATCTTAATCCTCAGGGCTATTCTGGCAATGAGAGATAACTGCTTTGAAGCAGAAATATTCTTAGCATAAAACCTGCACTCTGTTTACTCTGTGTGTGTCAATTTTCCCCCCTCTTAAAATTTTAATAAATAGAGACTTTTAAAACACCCACTTTTCCTTAGCCCAGAAACCACTCTAGAGAGCTTTTGTCTGCTGGGCCTGCCAGCCCCTCACTTCACTAATAAGAACAATTTAATTTATGGTTTATGATTGCCACTGAAGATTCAGGCAAAAGAGAGCCTCATAAAAGAACAAAAGGGGTTATTCATCTCCTGCAGCAGCTTTGTGGCCGGGATGAAAGAGGCAGGGGAGTAGGGGGAAACCTGACTTGGTCTTCAGAGTCATGGAAGAAAATGCCTAATCCCCATGGTCACTTTTATTCATGCTAAATATGGATGGTATCCTGTGGAAAAAACGCTTGATTTGGGCTCATAAATACCTACGGTACTATGGGCAGGATGCAGTCTTATCCTAAGCCATTTAGCCTACTATTATCACTTCTGACTGGCAGTGGCCATCCACAGCAGGGTCATCTTGGCTCTCAGCTGAAAACAAGGGGTGGCCTCGGGTGTGTAGTGCTTGGGATGGTGGCCGAGCAGCCATTAACAATACTTTGAGATCTGGCCTGCTGTCCATGTCTCCACCACTCACCAGGGAGGGAGGGAGGGAGAGGGAGAAAAAGCACAACAATTGTGAAAAGGTAGAGACAGCTTGTGGCGTGCACCCTCGTGCCCCTTGCTTGCTCAAGCCTCAGAGCACACAAAGGCAAACAAACCTCACGCTTTTCACTTGCTGCCACCAGGTGATCTCTAAATCACCATTACTTCAGAAAGATTCAGGTCCACACTCCAAGTCCTTTTAAATAAAACTTTAGTTTATTGATTACAGAGATACATAAATATCTTCAGTAGCTAATCACTCCTAAATTTCCCAAACTACACACTCTATTACTCTGTCTGGCTTTTCTCTCCTGCCAGACTCTTACATTTCTCTCACTGACTCAGTCTCCCTTAATCTCCCCCTCTGACTCTCTGACCCCGCCTCTTATAGCATCTCTCTTGACTCCGCCTCTCAGCAACATGAATATTCATAAACCATTACATAATACAACAAGAACCATAGATCTAATAAAAGAAGAATGCTACACAGCTGTAGAGGCTATAGCCAATGGGTACACAGTTGCCTTCAGACCAAGCCCTCCCACACAGCCTTAGTCCTAAAGATCCAGTCCTTCAGCTGCCATGCAGTATCTGCATTTCAAAAGCAAGCAGTCAGTGCCGATTTAAAATGACCACTATCACTGTTGCTGCCACTGTCCTAGTCCTCCACCTATTCCTCTTGTGTGGTGTTTGCGTAAGAAGATCGGGGCAGCAGCAGGAAGTGTATGCAAGGATGTGTGTAGCAGACAGCAGGGGCAGTGACAGCTTTTGTTCTCCAACCTCAAGGGATTGGAGAACTCATGCCAGTACTGTTCTAGGGTTTTAGGCAGGATTCTTTTCTAGCCCTACTTGGAGATCTCTGGTGGACTCTCATCCAAGATCAGTTCAGAGTGGTGGTGGGGTATTCAGGAATGTGTGAGGGATTCGAGTTGTCTAATACAAAAGGATCTTTCCCACTTGGATTCATTTTCAAATGGTTAACTGTGTTAGGCTGGTTCAGCATTTATAATAAAAACAAAACAATAACATAATTAGTCTTCTTTTCTTAAAGACTTACAGCTACATTCCATTTTGTGGATCACAATCCAGTGCCTGGAATCTAGTAGTAAGTTGCAACTAAAGTAGGCCCACTGAATCCATAGTGATTTGGTGAGTCAACCCCTCAGTAAGTCCAATTGATTCCATGGGGATACTCTAGCTGCAACTTGTTACTTGGTTTACACTTACATTACAGCCATGTATCAGTAGAAGTTTTATCTGAGCAAATAATAATAATAATAATAATAATAATAATAATAATAATAATAATAATAATAATAATAATAATAATAATAATAATAATAGGAGTCATCTATATTTTGAGAGAAAATGCACACTGAAGTACATTGTGAAGTATGACTTAAAATATATAGAGGAGAATTTTTAAAAATGGCATATTCGTGAAGCAGTAGATCATTGTATTCGCGAAGGCTTTCACAGCCGGGATCTAATGGTTGTTGTGGGTTTTTCAGGCTCTTTGGCCATGTTCTGAAGGTTGTTCTTCACTCAGAGTGCTGGCGAAACATAAGGAAGAACAACCTTCAGAACACGGCCAAAGAACCTGAAAAACCCACAACAACCAAGTAGATCATTAATAAACACATGTGAAAGTTGCATGAATTAGAAACAGACAGATGTTTTGATTGCTATCATGTAGGTCATCTGATCTTTTACTACAAAATTGCCCAGCATGTATTGTGTCAGAGATAAAAAGTATAAAGTACTGGACACAGTGGCTGAAAAATTCTGGGAGATGTAATGCAAAGAGGTAACTTTTCTAAGCTCAACTCAAAAACAGTTTCTCAAGCACCTATTTATTTATGGCCACCAAACTTAAAATGAATTAGTACTGGTCAAAACAGGGAGCAACTAGTTTGCATAGGAAACTTAGTTATACAGTTACTAGGCAAATGGAAGCAAAGTATGAACTAATTATTCTTTCCTTGTCACATTGTCCTAGAGAACCCTACGCTAAATCGAAGAGAGGTAGAAGGAAATGCTTTTTACTGCATACTAGTCAAAACTGAGTTGCATTTTCATGCATTGATCTGAATTTCTAAAGCTTTTGCTGGTGAATCTTCAGCAATGAATTTTCATAGTCATCATTATCAAACTCTACTACACCCAAAATTAGGTATTCTGATGACATTAAAAAGTGGTTTTTCAAACTCTCCCATGCCCATGTTTTTAAATATGTTACAGAACACACAAATATAATAATATCTGGGGTGGGAGGAAGGACATTCATTACATGGACCTTACTTTATTGCCTGTCCATGCCTTCCAGAATTGGATTGCGAGAAATTTGCCTGGCATTGCTCTCATGCAATAATGCACCAGCAATTGGCTATATTTGCCATAGAGTGTACTGTGTTATGGAAGAAAAGGGAATGCAACCATTTGCAAAGATCTATTGCTTTTTTAACCCCAGGAAGAACCTACATTTTTATATTCTGTCGCACCAGTTATGGATGAAATAGCCTGTTCTTTTACGAGCAGATGGACTTCAGTGGAACAGTTCCTGGATTCATGACATTACAGTTTTCATATTGCTGGAGACTTCCTCACTATAAATTCCATCAGTATATAATTAACATGGGATATTAATCTAGAGTTAACAACTTCACCACCATCACTTTCACTTCATCTACAGAAGCCAACCAGACTGCCGGTTGTTGTTATTGTTGTTGACATTTCGACTTATATACTGCCCCATGGTGCTGAAGTACACTCTGGGCAGTTTACAACATAATTATCCAAACAACACTTTGGCCCCTCCTTCCAATGAGCTGGGTACTTATTTTACCAACCTTGGAAGGATAGAAATCTGAGTCAAGCTTGTTCCAGCTACCTAAATCCATTGGGATCAAACTCGGATCATGAGCAGAAACTTGACTATAGTACTACAGTTTAACTATTGTGCCATGGGGCTCAGTGAATCTTACTTTAATAGTGGCTGCTAGAAATGGACACAAACTGGTTCAGCCCATTTTGGTGTGGTTCCCACACAGGTGTTCTGTGTACGCTACATGCTTCCCTGCTCTCCCTCCTTGTCTGAGTGGGTGACTGCCAGAGGAAGTGGGGCAGGGAAGCCTGTGGCACTGCCTCTGGGTGGGCAATCACCCAGATTAGGTGGGGGAGGCAGTTGAACAGTGGTAGTTCACGAAAACACCTGTGCAGGTGCTGCACTGTACCACTTTTTGTGCCCATCTCTAGTGACTACCTTAGCATTAAGTTAGCACTGCAAATTTTGTCCCCCAATACCTAGTCACCCCTCCCTGGCTCTCAGACTCTGCCATCTGAGTTGACTACCTCACTTTGACTAACATTAGAGGTGGCCATTGGGTGCTGGGAGAAATATGAATGAATAAATATGGTTTCTTCCTTGCTGTATCACATCTGAGGAGTTTGATTAATTACTTGCACTAGAAAGAATAGTGGCAGTCAAGGTCCCTTCTAAGGCACGTGACTGTGCGAGTGAGCATGACTCCACCTCCTCTGTGCAGCTTTCCTCCTCTTCTGCGCACCCACAGCAATCCTTTCTGGCCCCTTTTGTTCTGGTCACAACAGAACCTTGTGCAGGGAGAGCGGAGGCGCACCCGGGTGGTGGTGGAGAACGTTGGTGGTAGTTCAAGAAAACTCAGAACAACATATTTATATGAGAAGCATGAACTCTCAGTAACAAGCATTTATTTCAACAAATGTGGGAAGTCTTATATTCAAATGGCTAATACATGAACACTTGCACCCCAATTTTGTTTAAAAACGAATTACCATTTCAGCAGTGGTTTGTCCACTAAAGTGTGACTGTTATCCTGTACACACAATAGGGATGGCAGTTCTAAAATGTTTGTATATAGAAGAAAAACGCTTCAGAACTGAAAGTCCCCCTCTGTTTAGCAGTATTACAATCTACTGTACCATCACTTGCCATCTTGTTCTGTTGTATGCAGAGCCTAGATCAGTGCAGTGAAGGAGTTCCTTGGCAGACTAAAAAGTTTCCCCTCTGTTTTCTGATTATTGCCACATCTCAGACTCAGTTTGTATCCATTTCTTCTCTCGTGAGGAAATGAGCCTGTTTGTGAAGGACTCTGGAAGTAAGCGATCACGTTTATCATGGTGGAAGATAGTGGAAGAAATTAACCTTGGCACCATGGCAGTTCTACAGCAGCGTTATATAGTAGATATGTCTAGAGCCAACGTTGGCATTTGATATTCAGCATGATGTAGCGCAAACAGTGAAAGACTACAACTCAGGAGGACTGGGTTCAAATCAGTAATAGAAATAGAAGAACTAGTGAAGGTGCTCCTTAAATATCTCACTTACCTTGGAAGTCCTGTTACAGTTTCTATATGTCAGTTCCAACTTGATGGCACATAACAACAGAAATGTAGTTGGAATTTAGGTATCTTTCACAACTTAGACCTTGAGTTTGTGCTTGCTTACAATTATGAACTGTCAGGGTAATTCTGACTTGTGGCGATCCTTTCTAGGGGCTTCTAGGTACAGAGAATTCAGAAGTGGTTTGCCATTGCCTTGAGAGCTAAGAGGTTGTTTTGGATAGCATGTATGTGTGCAATTGCAGGCGGAAGGGCTGAAATAAATTTATTTTTGTCCCACCTAAGCTATAATTCCCTAATAAGATCTTGCATCAGTTTTGTCTTTAGGAACAGTAGATGACAAGTTATGTTCAGTTACTTTGTAATAGTTGGCAGCTTCTAGGTACTACTCCAGCTTTAATGAGTGGGGCTGATGGTGCCTTGTTAAGAATACCTGATATAAATCCTTCCACTATGAGCCCCTACCTGAGGTACTGGCATAAATGCAGTTAGTTAGCTTGGCACATTTTACTGTGCAATGTGTCCTGGATAGTACCTAGAGTTTGGGAACAGCCATTGTGCCTGGGATGTTCTGTTTCCCTAAAAGTCATGTTTATCATCTTTGGTGAGCGAACAGTAGATTTATAGTGAGGTAGTGTTTGAATATCCATCAGACAGTTGTCCCATATTCATGAGAACATGAATCTGCTATGTGAACTAGCCTCACCTCAGGCTGATGGAGCAGAAGATACTGAGACTCTCGTGGAACTTTATTGACTATATTCCAGCACAAATAATCTGAAGAAGTATTGTTGTATTAGACTGCAGAGCTGTGCAGGCGCCCATGAAAGTATCACTGACTTGAAGATGTAAACTGACTCCTAAATAATTATGGGTAAGAAAAAGCAGCAAAACCTGATGGTTGTAAATGTTGAGACATTGTGGGGGCAATATCCATAATGGCCTGCTGTAGTTCACCTTTACAGGGGATGAGACTATGTAGTATATCTCCAGTTATGGGGATGAGGTTTTCGGAGAAACAGTGAAGAAACTGTAATTCTGTATGGAAGGCCATGATTTTTCTTTTTATCTCTATCCGAAGAGGAGCCAAAATGCACCCACCATTTTAAAAAGGTTATTGTAATTTTGAACTGCCTGATAACAGCTACTCTGGGTGGTTACTAAACATTATAAATATAAAAGTCAAAGCATAAATTAAAAACAGAGCATAACAAAGCCAGTTAGATAAACAAAACCAAAGGATAAAACCAGTAGAAGAAATGAGAACCCATGGAAAACCAGAAAAATATTGTGATTTAAAAGCCAGTCTAGGTACATTTGGTGAGAGGTTTGGGGGTAGGATGTATAAAAAAGGGGTGTGGACAAAACTCACCCACACAGCAGTGTGATAAGAAAGATTAAAGCAGAAGTAGAGCGAACTTTTCTTGGTGAAAGAAAGAAAGAAAGAAAGAAAGAAAGAAAGACCTTTTTGTATAATATCAAGGGTTCAGTCTATCAAGGTCACCTCCTGAGGCACAGTGTTACAAACAGTAGGTACACAAATGGCTGGATAGCTCAGTTGTTTTGGTATCTGGCTGCAGAGCCAGAGGTTGGAAGGTCAGGAATTCAATTCCCCACTGTGATTCCTTGACAGGAGCTGGGTTCGATGATCTATAGAGTCCTTTTCAGCTCTGCAGTTCTAAGATGATTATGATGATGATGATGAGTGTATCATCACCCTGTCAAATCCAATATTATGTCCTCACACTGCTGTGAGTGGGGTACAAGTAATGCAATGTGCTACTTTGGGTGTAATAAATTTCCATTTCCAAGTAATAGCAGTAAGAGGATGGGGAGATGAAACTACTAACATTTTCTCATTATGCCTGAAGAGCATTTTTTTTTGAAAAAAAAAAGATTTATGCTTTTTACATAGCAATCCTACTTTTTTAAAAAGAAGCAAATGAAAGCGTCATGAGTATTACTTTTCATAACATTATTTTTAAAATGTCATGAATGGTAGCTGATTATCAGAGATCCTGCAAAGATGTGTGCAATTAGTTTTTTTTTTAAAAAAATAACCTTATCTCCTAGATCAGTTTATCCAACTACAGAGAACAGCATGTAATCCATTTGGCAAAATGACCTCTTGGCCACACACCTTGTACCACAATTAACCGGTTAGTCTTTAAGGTCCTGAAAGTCTTTCTCCCTGCACCAGAAACTAATCTGGCTGCACCAGTGCATTTCCTTACTTGAGCTGGTTTTCTGCAAACTACCCTACAGTTAATTACCACTAAACAAAGCAGCACTTAATTCTCAGTACATGTGCATAGTGTCCAGCAGTGAATTACTGCTGTGAAATAAAGGTGTTTTTTCACTGATTGAACAGTTTTCACCACAGGAACTGGAAGGGAGGTAGGATCCCATTCACCCACATCTTCAAATTCTGTGCCAAAGGATTGGGGTGTCCTCTAGAGCAAAATTTTGTGGGGTACCAGTTCCTGAACAGATAAAAAAGGAGGGGACTGCATACTTTCTACCTGTGCAACATTGCATTTACCCTTTATATTTATTTGTGTCAAAACACATTTCTTTGAATTATTTTAAAGAGGCAACAGCTTTTCATTACTTCCATCCTTTATATAAAATACTGGGTATTGCCTTTTATGAAGAAAGGAACCCTTTCTAGATTCTGCCTCTTTTTCTTTTTTGCTGGGAAATACACAGAAACTCCCAGAGAAAGCTGCTTTCATGTGAACGGAAGCGAAAAGCAAAGTGCTTCTTACAAGTACTGTTTCTTTGGATAATCTTCATACTTGCATTTAATTCACTTATTGCCCATTTATTAAAATACTGGAAAAATCAAATCTCAGCTTGCCTGAAAGGTAATTAGAAAGCAGCTGGACCCATCAATGTGAGCATGCCTCTTAGAAAGTGGGCAAAAAAATGTCCAAAAGTTGGAGCGTGGATCACAAACTAAACCCGGCCAAAGAAATTAGGAACAAAAAATCATGGTGTGTCAAAACGAGCAAGAAAAATATGTCCACATTGCGGCTGCAATTGATAGGACAGAATTCTCAGGAAAAGTTGTCAGGACTAACACATGAGCTACAAGGACCAAGTAAGGGACAGGCAGGAGTCATGTGACCAATGAGGGTTAAGAAAGTGGGAGGAGTCTTACGTTGCACATGCCACTGTCAGAAACATTATCACATAAATTTAGGACAGTCCGTCACACAAACTCCAGGTTGGAAAAAAGGGACAGATGAAAAAATATAATTCATTCCCCTAGTATTTCTTATCTCCTTGAGGGATGGCTCTTTCAAAAGGGCACCCTGGCTAGATCTTAACTGCTGGGTAGGTTCATATTGAAGGAGGGGGTCTTTCTGGTATCCAGGGCTCCCCCAAATATTTCAATAAATAAAATAAAATTTTTGGAGGGTGTTTAACAAGTGGCCTTTGGCTGCTGGGGGCCTGCATGTAAACCCCCCTCCCGGGCCACACATTGCCCATGCCTGGTCTAAATATACTTAATTCCAAAATCTTCCTCCTGCATCCTTACATTTTTAAGATTGGATGAAAGTAAAGGAGTGGTCGACCAGACCAGATGGGCGGGATATAAATCAAATAAATAAATAAATATTTTCCCCCTTGTTCATGTTTGCATAGGGGCCGCGCAATCTGAATCATTCCTGTGCTGCTTGTCCCACCAGAAGCCTGCAGTCATTAGAGAAAGCTTGTCACACTGTGGCTCTTTCCTCCACCAGCAAGCCCTGGTCCAGTTTCCAGGCACAGCAATGCCACTGTGGAAAGGAGCTGTTGCCCTGACTAATGTGGCAATTCAGTTCCAGTGTCACAGTAAGGAACCATAGTGCAGTGATTCTAATTCCTGGTGAGAAGTATAAAGAGTCTCTAGCATCACTCTGATGCAAAGGATCTCAAGAGTGCATCTAGCTTGCGCATGGTCTCCCGCTGCCCCAAAAGCCATCCTATACCAGATCAGACTATGTGTCCACTTAATCTGGTATTTTCTAGTGTGACTATCAGCAGCTGTCCACTGATCCAGACAGAGATCTTTCATATTGGCTGCTTCTTCATATAATCTGATTTTTTAAACTGGAGGAGCCTCACGGCACAGTGTTTAAAGTATAATACTGCAGCCAAAACTCTGCTCATGACCAGGGTTCAATGCCAGGTAGCCAGCTCGAGGTTCACTCAGCCTTCCATCTTTCTGAGATCAGTAAATGGACTACTCAGCTTGTTGGTGGGAAATATATAGCCTGCATAATGAAATGTAAACTGCCCAGAGAGTACCTTAAGCAATATGGGGGCGGTACATAAGCAGCACACTTTCCTTTTTGGTTTTGGAGGCTGAATCTGAATTTATCTATGAATGATGGCCCCTTAATAATATTTAACATGCAACTCACCTAGCTGTTATTTTATATGCCAATTTAGTCTTTTTCCTTCTGATTTTGAAATTGATTTTCTGAATGATGATGCTGACCCCCTAATAAATATGTTCACTCTGAACTCTTGCTGCAGCAGTTATATGAGCGTAGGTGGTATTGCTTGGCAGTGGTTTCACTTTTACATGGATGGTCATTTCCAGAAGGTGGTGCTACAGGATTCCTGACTGACCCTGTGTCATCTTTGCTTTGGGATCCTGTAGATTTTATTTCTCTCTCGTGCTGTTTGTCATCAATATGATGCCACTGAGCAAGATCATTTAGAGTGTGTTGTGATCAGTATGCTGATGACACACAACTCTGTTTATCCTTCTCTTCAGAGGCAGATGTTGCTTTGCTCTACTGGTACTTGGCCAAAGGAATGGCTTGAATGAAGGCCAAATAAACTGATGCTTAATCCAGTGAGACACGACAGTGGCAGTGTTGCTGAGCAATTCTGTCATCCAGATTAGTGAGAATCAACCTGTTCTGGACATTTTTGCCACTGCTGTCTGAAGGATGAAGTCTGAAGCTTGGAGACTGTCCTGGGTCCATCACCATTTTTAAAGGCTCGTGGCCTTTATGGCATATAGCTTCTCTTAAATCTGCTTCTGTTACTGCAGAATGTCAATTTAGGATGGTATCCCAACTTTGCCTCCTCTGAAGATGGGTGACTAAGATGTAGTGATCCATGCTCTTGACAATTTTAATTTTGAATTGCTTTAAGGCATCGTGCATAGAGTTGCCTTTGAACAAGGTACAGGAACTACAGATACAATATATGGCAATGGGAAACATGGACACTAGATTATATTGTGCTAGTCCCATGCCATCTATGCTGGTTTATTGTCCTGATAACATAATTATCCAAACAACATTTTGCCCCCCCCCCCCCAGTGAGCTGGGTACTCATTAGTCATTTTGACCTCTAAAGCACTTCATAGCTTGGGACCTGACTTAATGTTCTTTTCCTTACCTGCCTGCCTATTGCCCCAGGCCATCTATAAAGGTCTTTGTCTGTCCCCTTTTCTGGAGGTCCAAGAGGGAAGCTATGAAGAGAAAGTTTTCTCAATTTCAGCCACTCAGTTATAACATGGTCTCTCCAGAGAAGCTCACCTTGCTCAACTTTCATCACCAGGTTAACTTTTTTTTTCTCTTGTTTTTTTTTAAATAAAAAAAAACATTGCTATTTAAGCCCTATGACATTTTGGTGGTTTCACTCTTCTGCTCCTTCAACAGTTTTAGCTTTGTATTGCATACATACTGAACTTTATTGGGTTGGATTTTGTACAGCTTTCAAGTTTTTTCTTTGATTATATTGTATTCTCTACAGAATCTTCCCTGCTGCCTCACTGTGCCACAGAGGTGACCCTGGGTTCTTAAAGGTTATGATAGTGGAATGTAAGCTATGGTGGATTCATTCTCTCATTGATGGTATGGTATTCATTCTCTCATTGATCCTTTACAAGAAGGATAGCCCTCAAATGAGGAACTGGCCATAGCAACTTTGCATAAATAGCTGTGATTTAAATTGATAGAGGGATTACTCATATCAGAGTAATCACACATCTTCAAAAGACCCTCACTTGATTGTGTTTTCCTTTTAAAGATTGCTGTCTGACACCAAGTAAATTTATTTTATAGGCACCTCATGAATAAAATAATATACAAAAATATAGATTATTTTGCTCAAAGCATAGAAATATCATATTCTTAATAAACAGAAGAAGACGAAGACGTATAACTAATATGATGTTTTGGTTACATTGTTGGGTCTAAATGTAAGAGAACCAAGTTCAACATCTGTTCAATATCTGCAGAGCCACAAAACTGCATGAAAATCTCCCTCTCAGTTTCATCTATATCAAAGGATTATTTTGAAAATAAAATGTGATCAACCTATATATGATACCCTTCTTTCTCATGGAGGAACTAACATAATAATAAAGAAAACTGGTGTCTTCATATATACAGACTTCCTATGAAAAAGGAGCATTCTATCAGTGTTTGGACAGAAAGTGACAGCAACAACAAGGGCTTTGGGAAGAACATTTTATTGCTAAGCATATCCTTGAACGAAAAGGCAATTATGAAAAGAAAAGAACAGGAGAAAAAAGAAATGGCAGAGGGAAGGGGAAAACAAAGCAATAACGGCACAATAACATTAAAGAAAATCTTCAAGGTTCTGTCCAGAAAAACAATAAGGTATGGTAAAAACCAACATACAGAAATGCACATGTTCCCAAAAAAACTGTCCAATAGAAAGACACCAGAAAAAAAAGGAACAGAAAGATGGTTTTTCTGAAATTAAAAAAAAAAGATAAAGAAAGAAAGCAGAAAACCATTTCACAAGACTCCAAGACTTCAAGAACAGCAGCAATCTTTTACAGACATCAAGGTATAATCAACTCCGTATATGTTCGGCCAGTTAACATGTCTAAAATCGTGCTTTCATACCAT
Organism: Pogona vitticeps; assembly: GCF_051106095.1. Classification (NCBI taxonomy): domain Eukaryota; kingdom Metazoa; phylum Chordata; class Lepidosauria; order Squamata; family Agamidae; genus Pogona; species Pogona vitticeps. The sequence goes on along the minus strand of NC_135783.1, from coordinate 324,072,902 downwards.
TTGAAAAACCTGTCTATTTTTTCCCCTCTGTTGTAGTGTAAAAAAAAATTAAAAAAAACAAACACAACCTCACACACACTGAAAAGATTTGTTAGCCAGGTAAGCCTCTTCTCAAATCATCTGAGAAGGCTGCCTTTTTTATTTTGTTCTCATGTGCGTGTGTGCATTGGATAACACTTCTTCAAAGTCAAAGATTCATGCGACTTATAAACACCAGCAAGAGTAGATTTCTAAACCTAAACAGCTGATTAGATTTCATCTGTACACAGAAAAATTGTACATTTCTTATATGCCAGAGTCCTCTCAGAATTTTTTGTGGGTTTTTCTCTGTCTCTTTTTCTCTCATTACCTCTTTCTTTCCCTCTTTTTTTGCTTTGTAATTCATTTATTTATTTTGCACATGATATTTGTGGCCAAAAAACACTTAGTTGGTTATTTTATCCTGTACATCAAGTTGCTCTCTTTCAAAATAATGGAAGATTTAAAAAAAAACACAAGCAAAATTAAGTACACTGAATATAAACAATAACCCAATGAAACCTCATAGCATTATGTACATTAGGGTACCCATCTAGAAATTACACCAGCCAGAAAAAAAATTGTAGTAAAATATGTAAACAAAATCTTATTTTTTATCTTAAAATCTTTTTGACACAGATAACTGTGACAAAGTTAAAATGCACACTCTTCACATTTTCAAAGTTTAGCATTTTTTGTTTTGTAAAAACATTTTTCTTTACAACATTCTCATTTCATATTAAGACTTTAACAGCATTTCTGTTCCAGTCATCCCATCAAACATACCATGATAAATATATCTGTATATATATATATAATTTATATATATTATACTATTAATAAGCTCTTTTAATTTTTATTTTATTTCTGTGTGTCATAGCGACTTTAAATTTATCTTCTTTCATATAAAAGAGAAGGGAAAGGGAGAATAGGGCAAATGAAAAGACAGCAAATTAGAGATGTCAATCTACAAAATTAAACTGTTATATATGAAACACAACTTCATGATTTGGGGGGAAAAACCCACCCCTATTTTGTACTCCTCTGTAACATGTTTTTTTGGCTTATGTGACATTTTCTAGTTCTTATCAACAAGTTGAACTCAATATAATCTTTCTAAACACTTAATTCAAATGATTACTATTGTTTGCATTCATGCATCATCAACCAAGAGCCAGAACCCAAAGAAGGGTTCCTTCATTTTTGCTTGTCTGTTCAATTCAGAATGGCTAAGGAGTTATGTTTTGCCTGGTTTGGTTTCAAAATCCCCCTTTCCCGCATAGTTTAGCTGTGCTACTATATACTATAAATGATAGCCAAATACAATTGGTGGCCCCTTGTCAAGGAAAAAGCAGTTTTATCTTCATATGACTTCACTTACAAATACTGGAGCCAGATCCTGGGGCAGGGGGTTTCCAGTCTCATTCTCCAGTCTCAGCACCATCATCATCACTGCTACCCCATCACATTTTTTTTAATGTTAACAACTTACTGCAGACAACAGATTCAAGAGACAACACAATCTGATATGTAGAGCGAACACCGTGGTAGAACTTCAGTTCATATATGGCAAGAGTCTCTATTACATTTTTTCCCCAAGTTTTCTTCTTGACATATGTCCTGGCTCATTCTCCCAAAAACTCTCACAGAAAATGAAAAAAACTCAGACAAAAAAACAGAATGAAAACCCCAAACCATTTATTTTTCTTTCCCCCCTCACATCTTGAAAAATGATACGTAAGCTGGACATGGCCAGATCAGTTATTCTTTTTCGTTTATAACATTTGCATTTTTTCTTTTTCTTTTTTTTGTTATTTTTTTAAATAATTAAACTGAAAAAAAAATAGCATACAGTCAAAGATCATGAACATCTTTAAAGACTCACTTGGAGATACGAAACAAGTAAGCCATGAAGTCTTCTGCCCTTGCAGAAAAGTTCAACTGAGGAGGAGGTCTGAAAGCTTTAAAGTCCGCCACCATGGTAATGCTGCATAGGCCTTCTTCAGAACGCTAAGTGTGCTTTATGATACAGTAGGGCAGAGTTTGGGACTCCAAGCGATGACTGAAAACTTAGCAGTCAACAGCTGAAATGTTTATTCTCAATATTTGTTTTAAACACAAACTGTAGCTCCCAATCTTGTTAGCCGTGTAACAGTTTTGATTCAGTTATATCTCATAAGGTATTTATATATTTATATATATAAATAAGTATTCAATTTTTTTTACACATAATATTCTTTGTCCTTGTTTTTCTGTTTCTTGTGGCCGCTCTTTGTGCTCTGCTGCTTCTCCTTCATGAGCGTGCCGTTGCTCTGGGCCGAGTTGCTGATGTAGTTCCGCGTCTCATCCACCTGATAGGACCCCTCGTCCCTGTTCCTGTACTTGTACATGGCGTACAGGAGGATCAGGATGCAGAGGGCGGCAGCAGCCACAATGCCGACGACCATCCCCGTTGTGCTGCTCGACTCACGGACCACCTCTGAGGCCCCCGGAACCCGTCTGATTCCCGGCTCCGTGGGGTTTGCTGTGGGCACATTACGGAACATGGGGGAAGTTATTAGCGGGCTCTTCAGTTTTGTGCTGTCTAGCTCATAGGCAGTGGGCAACGGAAGCAAGACTATATCAGGCTGGGGTTTGAGGTCACGGTTATTCATGTTGCCGGCTGGCAATTTGGGCACCATCCCAGTCGAGGCCGAAGTTGTGGAGCGAATCAGCTCAGGGGACAAAGCTGTGGTAGTAGTCCTACCAGTTTCGGAGACTTTGTTAGGTCTAAAGTCCTTGGCTTCCCACTTGGGTGCGTGTGCTTTGTAGCCACCTTCGAAGATTGAAGTGGAAAGACTCTTATCTGTTACCAAGGAGAAGGTGGTGTAAAAATCTTCATCATCAGTAGGGGGCAGGTTAGAGTCAAAGGTTTCCCCTGAGCCATACCCAGATATCACCAAGCCATCATCATCACAACCATCGCTGCCTTGGTCCGACAAGCAAGGTAACCCCGCCTCAGAGGTCATGGACAGGGAATCTTTGGTGGTCTCAATAATGGTGAGGAGGGGGCGGAAGGTAGTGGGGAGTGTAATGAAAGGTGCACGAGTAGCAATAGGAGGGATATCTAAAGGGTCTTCTACAAGAAGAGGGATAACTAATTCACCTCCTGGACAGAAAAGAAAAAGAAAAAGGTTAGTACATGTTCAATACAGTGTAGCATGTCCCCCCCATATGTCTGAAAGTGTGTGTGTGTGTGTGTGTGTGTGTGTGTGTGTGTGTGTGTGTGTGTGTGTGTGTGTAGAGGAGTCTAAAAGTACCAGACCAGCAGATCTGTGCCAATGAGCACAATATTTCTTGGACCCATTACAACTTTTTCACCCACCTTGCTTTGACAGTGGAAAGGCCAGATCTTTTAGACTTAGCAAAGGCAAGACTTATGGGATTTGGTTGTTGAAGATACTCTCAAAGTGACTTGTAGAATTTAGACATGGTGTCTTTCCTATATATCACATTTTGTTTTCCAGGAAATGGATGTTTGATTGTAATGACAGCCTTAGTTACACTCCGGCTTACTCAATGGAGAAATAGTAGTCTTCTGAGGTGTGGGGTTGATTTTTTTTTTTGGAAAAAAAATTGAATGACACATAATATATGATTTTCTCAAACTGAGGAAAAGCTGGGTGACTTGAATGATATGCAACTATAATGTCATAATTTTCCATTGTGAGCTACAGTATGAATTTACAAAACAGTACAGTACGAGGTGTTTGAGTGGCTGAAACTATTCCCCATAGAGTGTGTCAGCAAAGAACTCCTGTAAAATTTCATCCACTGCTGCTTAATGCATTTCACACTAATGCCTCTCTCTCTCTTTTTTTTTAAAGGAATGAAAGCTCTAATTAACAGATTGCAAAAGATGGTAGGAACTAAGCCCTACTTTGAAATTAGTTTATTCATTCCAAATCAAGTTGTCTATATTATTTGTGTTTTGCTTCAACAATCAATCTGAATTAGGAAGAAATAAGAACTTTCTGGTACTGTTGCTATGTTCTGTGTGTCCTTCATTTGTGTTTCACCTTGAGTGCTCTTCAAAATTTTCAAAGAAAATTATTCTGCCCTAATTGTCATTGACAGGTTGTTGGTTGACGTTTCTTTTTAAGTTTGTGTAAACCAATATAGCAGTATCTTTGGGCAGCAGGCTTTTAAAATCATCCACTGTAGGGGTGGAAGGTGGAAATGTAATTTCACAGCCCTAATAACATAGTTACTTTCTATACAATCATTTAAGGTTGGGTATGGAGCTATGGTCATTTAATTCAGTACCTTTTAGTATGGATGAAATGCTGGAAGAAGAGAATCAACAGAAGTGTTTGTGAAGAAGGCATTAGTCTAACAAGTAGAAAGCACCCTTGTACAGGTACACCCATCAAAGAAGACTAAGTAAATGAGATTTAAAAGGGTTTTATTGCATATGTTGTGATTTACAAATGACAGATACCAGTCATTTGGGCACATACTACTGGCATATTGGAACTGATCACTCTAGCTCAGGGTTATAGTTGTATTAAACTGGTACCAAATATTTGTATGATAGCTAATGCTTGTGATTCGCCTCCTAATGTTTTGAGGTTCAACTGGCATAGAAATAAGAAATCAAGTCTATCTTCATCTGTTTAGGTTTTTCAACCCAGAGCATCTGCTAGACTATTCTTCTTTAGAAAAGAACTGATTAGTTATATAAGTATCAAGCTACCTTTTGAGTAGATTCCTGAACAAAACTGAAAGTTGGTTAAAGCTGCAGTTTAGTCACTACTATATACTGGCAGTCATTTGCCATTTTACTATGCCATCTGAAACTCACATTTGCAGTCATACATTTGGCAGTTTTCAACTGCCTATCTAAAGCATTTGAAGTATCTTTGTTATTGGGAAAGAACCCTGCTTGTGCTTATAAATGGATCTGTTGGGTCACCTATACAAGGCAGATATCTTCACAGGGGAAATGATCTTGGTGGTCTTGTTATTATCTGCTTGGGTGTCCCTTCTCACAAGAGCACCAAAATCTCATGTTCTAAAAAGCAACACTTTAAGTCTAATGAATTATATTTTTTTCAAAGCAGAGATGTTGTTCAAAGGTCAGTTTTATTTCCCCTTGAAATTAAAATTCATCCTTCTCTATTTGTTTCTATTTGTAACTGGTGTGCATGGTTGTTCCAACTGTCTGTTGGGTGCTCATAGGTACTCAGATCATCATGCACTTAAATGCACACTTGACCACATGCTGAGACACAGGACAGATAGCCGGAATATTGTGAAAACCCTTTGCACAATCCCCCTTATGGCATTTTCACAACTGGATTTTGGTCAGGTTTTTATTATCAGAAAGGGGAGAAAGGCTTGTGGTATTGTCTGCTTCATGCCAAAACTATTTGACTGGCCTTATATTTGTTTGTTTGTTTGACATTGTCTACTCTGGGCGGCTCACAACAGACAAGATAAAAACAATTAATATATAATAACAGTTACAGCATTATACAATGATAGCAATAGTTCAAGTTTGGAAGAAGAATAAATTAAATAGTGCCTGGAGGGAAGGCCTGTCTGAATAACTAGGTGTTAAGTTGATTTTTAAAAGTGTGCAGCGAGGGGGCCAAACGGATCTCAGAAGGGAGTTTTTTCCAAAGAGAAGGCGCCACCGCCGAGAAGGCCCGGTGTCTTGTTTTTTTCTTTTCAGACCTCCTTCGGTGTTAGGCTCCTCAGTCGCCCCTCTTGATTGGATTGAGTGGTACGGGTAGATCTAGGTGGGAGCAGGCATTCCGTCAAGTATTGAGGCCTTAAACTGTTTAGGGCTTTGTACGTGATCATTAAAACTTTGAAATCAACGTGGAATCATACGGGCAACCAATGCAAGGTGGCCAGGGTAGGGGTGATATGTTGATGTTTCCTCACTCCACTGAGAATTCTGGCCACCGCATTCTGCACCAATTGGAGCTTCCGCATCAGTCTCAAAGATAGCCCCACGTAGAGCGCATTACAGTGGTCTAATCTCGAGATTATGAGCACATGGACCAGAGTGGTGAGTGCCCCAACATCAAGATATATATTATGCACCTTGATTTTGGTGGCTACAGACAGCCTACTTGCTGTTCTGCCTTAGGCAGCAAAATGTCTGAGGTTCACCCTAGAGCAGTGGTGTCGAACTGTGGCCCTCCAGATGTTCTTGGCCTTCAACTCCCAGAAGCCTTCAGCACCACCTCTGCTGGCCAGCACCACCTCTGCTGGCCAGGATTTCTGGGAGTTGAAGGCCAAGAACATCTGGAGGGCCACAGTTCGACACCACTGCCCTAGAGACAAGGAAACTTTTAATGATGACTGGGGTGCTGGGGATAAGAAAGCCAAAGTGTGATGTCTTAAACTGATGCCAAGATGATTTTAATTTATCACAGAATCATAGAGTCATGGAGTTGGAAAGGGCCTGTAAGACTTTCAAGTTCAACTCCCTGCATAATGCAGGAAATCAAATCAAAGTATATCTGATAGATGGCTAACTTTCTCTTTAATGCTGCCAGTATTGCAACACTCACCACTTCAAGAGATAATTAGTTCCACTGCTGTACCATTTTAACAGTTAGGACGTTTTTCCTGATATTCAGCTGAAACCTGTCTTCCTGTAACCTGAGCCTGCTATTATGTGTCATGCACTCTGGAATGATTGAAAACAGATCCTGCTCCTCTTCTGTATGACAACCTTTCAAGTATTTGAAGAGCGCTATCATATCTCTCTTCAGGCTTCATTTCTCAAAGCTAAACATACCTAGTTCTTTTCCTCTGTTCTCACAGGACTTGTTTTCCAGTCCCCTGATCATCCTTGTTGCCATCATCGGAAACTGTTCCAGTCTGTCTGCATCCTTCTGAAAGTGTGGTGTTCAAAACTGGACATAGTACTCAAGATGATGACTACCCATGTTCAAGTATAATGGCAAGGAATCCAAGGGAAAGCTATACGCAGGGTGTTACTTGGTCTGTTTCCTCTTCTAATCAGTAGTTCCTTATACTGCATGGGGCTGGGGCTGGGGAAGCTGCTTCTGACCTTTAAGTGTTGAAATAATAGGGTGACCACTCAGAATGTGCAGAAATGGCCTGCATCTCACAGGGGCTGAATTCCTATTGCAAGTCTCGAGTAAGTCTGTTGAATCAATAGGTGTTGACTCACCAAAGTCCTCCTAATTCAGTGAGCTAATAGCACTGAGTTGACCACTAAATGACTACAATTTGCCAGCCAGCCTGACCACTAATGTTTCAACACTAGAATTGGCTACAATTCTTTGTTTTCTGCTTCACAGAGCTTGTTTTTGTACTACAGCTCCTCAAATCCCCTAGCAGCCACTAACCATTCTAAAGCAAGGGGGGGGGGAGAGAAGGTTTTGGGAACTGTAGTGTAAATATATAGCTTTCCCTCTGCCTTAGTCGACACTGAATTAAGAAAATTTTTGGAGTCACACATGCTGGAAAAGTCCATCACTCTACCTACTAGGTTCAGTTGAGGTTAGACTACTCATCAGCCTTGTGGATGCTTCTTTATTTGCAGCAGCAGTACCTGAAGGGATTCAAGGAGAACTGTTGGCACCCCAATGGAATCTTAAATAAGAACATCAGGGTTCTCTGAATTAAGAATTGTTGGGATAGAATTCAGTTTCCAGTTGCAGAATGGACTAGCAATGTCTTACATCAGTACAAATCCTCACTTGCATGAGAACGCGAAACTGTGAAACCTTTCTCCTTGGTTTTGAGGGGTTAAGCTATTTTCTATCAGTTTTGATTAGCAATCTGGCATTTTCAAGAAAGATCTCTGTACAAATAATGGAAACAATGCAAGTTGTACAAAATCATGATAGGTGCCATCTTTTTTAAAAATTAGACACACTGTATGATTTGCCTGCATCAGCCAATCCTTTTATGTTTGCACTTTCTCTCTTTTGTTCTCTCTTGTGTGTGCTTAGCTTTTGAAAGTGAACAGACACTAGTTTTGCACAGAGAGATCTGGTGCAGATTTCAGAAACCATGAGGAGAAAAAGTGCTTGTCTCATTCTCATGCTGCAGGTGAAGAATACAACAGATTTCCAAAATCATTCATCAAGGTGTCTTGTGTTAATGCAACCTAAACTGAGGAAATGCTCATTATTTAACTACCAGGGAGCATAAAATGAAAATTTATCCAATCATCTATTTAATAATCTCTTGCTTGGCTTCACTGGAGATTCCTTTTGATCTTCCTGTTCCTCCTCTTCTTCTGAGTACTTACTAGTTCTTTTGGAGAATGATTTGAGAATTCAAAATATATTTTCAGGAATATTAACAGGTCTTCTGTGTCTTGTTCTGATGATGCTGTTACATTTAACCTCTTCCTGCTTCCTGTCTGCTTTGTACTTCCAGCAGAAGGTCAAACATTTATTGAAATGATTTGTGCTGACAACAAAGTGCTTCAAGAGGAAATGGAAAGAAGCACTTACAACGGCTTCTTCTGGTATATTAGTGATGCCAAATCAGCTTCTATTTGGCCAGAGAAAAATGCCACAAATAGAAATGAGCAATTCATTCTGAGAGGATTGACGTTTGCCTGATGACAAATGGTAGCCCAAGAAAACACAAATCTCTAAGATTGACTTTGTAACTTCCTTCTTTTTTAGAATAAGCACTCCATGCTCCTTAGAGTTAGTGTTTTAAAATCTGGGACATATACTTGTTTGATAGGATTGTGCTTTCCTTTAAATTAGCAATATCACTAGGGACATAAAAGGTCTACTTCAGCCTTGAAGGCTGCCCTGCATTTTGCTTTATGAGTGTATTTATAGATATATAATTCATACCTCTGGGGCTGATCTCTAGTAAGGGCCCTTCTGACACAGGGAAAGATGGAGTGTTGAAAATTTAATAAGAACCTTTCTGAACTGCGTGGATGTTGTGGGCAAATCATGAATGTATGGACATCAAGTGATCAAAGTTGGGGAGAGGGAAATGAAGAAGAGATGATGCATCCCTCCCATTACTCATTTTTATGACCAAGATGGTATCACTGGTGTGCACTCATGAAAGAGATATGGGACCAAAATCATAAGGAAAAAATGTATTGAAAGGGTCGCCTTCAAAGTCTGTATTTTAACTATAAAGGGATGCATACAACAATCCCAGTGTCTTTTCCAGATGCTTTTATATGCCGGTCAAAAAAAGCCCAGTACTGTGTTTCTGCATCCTCAGGTATCTGAATTTCAACATCTAAAGGCTATCATTTGCATTTCATGCTTATTTTTTTGCACTTCAACTCAGTTGTTCTTTTAGAGGGAAAATACTTTTCTTCAGAAAAGAATCACACATTGTTCCTTTTCTTTCTTTCTTTCTTTCTTTCTTTCTTTCTTTCTTTCTTTCTTTCTTTCTTTCTTTCTTTCTTTCTTTCTTTCTTTCTTTCTTTCTTTCTTTCGTTCTTTCGTTTTTTCTTTCTTCTGTCTCTCTCCCTCCCTCCCTCCCATTTTTAAATGTGAAAGATGCACATTTTAGTAAAAAATAAAATAAAGGAAGAAAAGGAAGGACAGTGTATTTTTTAAAACCTTCCAATGATTTGGTTCCTTGCCAGTTCCCTGTGGGGAGGGACATATTCAAGCCATATTCCTTGATCTGCTGTTGGAACCTGACGGTAACATGAAAGTGCTTCAGTAGTTGAACATTTTTAATATTCCCTCACCTTCTCCCTATCTTGGTTAATTGAAACCGACAGGTAATACCACAAGGAAGGGACCTCTCTCTCTTCCACCGTTGAATAACCTTACCTTGCTCCTAGATAGGTCCCTTGACTACTTTTGAAGAAGAAATTTGTCCTCACTTAAACTTTACAAGATCACATCCATTTCTAATGTTTTGAAAGAAAGATGTAATTCCAAAGGGGCCTTCTTAGAAAGCTGCTGGAATTTATGAAAGCTGGGAGCAAAGTATGCTAGTGGTCCAGCCTAGAGCTATGCATTTTTTTTCACCCTGAATCTCTAACAAACCGAAAAATGAACATTTATATTCACATCAGTGTGAGAGTCAAGGTTTGAAAACCATACCTACGAACATAAACTCTTTTTGCTGTGCTGGTCCTATACTTGAGCCAGGGTTTTTCAGGATTGGAGACTCCTTGCAGAGCTCTATCACTGTGCTGACACAACCAGTCTCAACTAGAATCTTTGGCTGCTCCATATTGCTTCTCATTTCACTTTGGGCTGCTATGTTTACAATCACTGAATGTGCTTGGGGTGGATCAAGCTAATGAGATATTTAGACAATTCATCTGTAGCTCAGATTCTTGAGAATGCTTAGGGCTTCATTTGAGCAAAAACAGGTTTGTGAAGTTCATGAAACTTAATCCTGTTTGAATGACATCTTGATATCTTCACTTGGTTCAAATGAAGCCCTTAAATGACTATGGTGGGGATGCTCAGTCATAAGACTTCCAGTTTTAACAGTATTTTAGTTGATTTTATATGCATAGCTATGTAGGAAGAAGGAGAAGGCTACACTATAGCCTTCATTCTTCTGGCTTCTTTTGCATCATGTACCTGACAGCATGTCCTTTTTATGCTCCCTTGAAAAATACCATCTGTTTTAATAGAAGAAGTTAGTACCTTTTCTTTATAGAAATCCACTAGTGGAAAAAGAATCTTCGTAAGATAGGAGCCGGGCTTAATCAAACTTGAAATTGTTATATGGGTAAAAGATATTGTAGTGTTATCTTCTATAGTTATCTTCAATAGTCTTTACTTTCATGGTGTTGGATACAGTGCACTTGAGAGTGTCTTCTCAACCAAAATAGGTAATGTTAAATACTAAAGTTTTGAAAATGGTATATCCATTTGTAAGAATGCAATTAAACTATATGTCATGGAAATCTCTTTTCCTGAATATAAGATAAATTTCTTTTCTTCATTTCTGTTTGTTACAATGAACATACTAGGAATGCATTGAAAAAGAAAGGCTTTGCTTGAGATAGATTGATCATGAATGGAAAACTAACATCTGCTTTGTTAGCCCCCTAAAAAGTGCAATAATGTAGTTATCAGCAGTACATAGCAAATGCAGACCATAAAATAAATATTAAAACAACGACGTTGCAAAATTAAACCAAGGAAGACATCTACAGAAACAAAAATAATTGTAAACTGAAATATAACTGCATTCACAGCAAAGGTTAAAGCTCTGAACTAAAAGCAACAATAACAAGTCATTCACTTTACTGAAAAGCAAAAAGAGAAAACCCAACACGACTGGAAATATAAATCATACAAGAAAAAAAAACAAGTGTAATTTTTTTAAAAAATATATTAAATACACATATACAAATAGTCAGAAGAAAGCATCATACCACATCAATTTCATATCGTCAACTTACATCAACAAATTGCCCGCATGTTTTTTGGCATGAAAGAAAAATTTATAAAAGAAAGTTGTGTAAGAATGCTCTTGGACAAAAGAATTGCCACATTTGAGACACTTTTCCTTTTTCTATTTTGCTGTTGTCTTTTTTTTTTTTTGCTTTAAAAAACTTTTTTGTCAAATAGTATATTATTTTCATTGTTTTTTTAATATAATAATTATTTACGACAAAGGGTGATACAGGGAGGCAACAACACATACATCCACACCACATAACATGAAAAGAAAAATAAGAAGAACCCTGCACTATAAGAAACGGGAAACTTTTTTCCTACTGTGTTTTTGTTGTTACAGTAAATTTGAATTTTGCCTTTTGAAAAAGGTAGTTCACGTGGAATGATTTTAAAAGATTTTTTTAAAAAAACTGTGCATCTTGTCATTACAGAATTTAAGTTCCCTTACCACTGCTGACAAACATGCCCAACATCAATGGGACTTACACGAAAGCAATGTTCGGTGGATGACACCTTTAAATGGTGTTTGAGAATCAGCTTCTTCACCTTTTCTTTATTTTCTCATTTTTTTAAAAAAAAAATTGTTTGGATATCTTTCTGTCTCTCTGTATATTTTTTAAATAAAACATTTTCTTTTCTTTTTCCCTAGAATTTGGAGTGTGTATGTTTTAAGGAATGGATGACTGCACATAAAGTTTTAAACAATGCTAAAGAAAGGGTGGGTAGGAGAGTGAGGGGGGGGACTTATGGGAAGAAAAGATGCCTCGGGTAGATGGAATGGGGGTGTACAGTCTATGAGTGTACTACACAGATGAAGATGATGGGAGTGAATGTGTAAGTCAGTTGCCATGTCCATGTAAGTGCGGAACGGAGTGATCTAGCAGCATTAGAGCTTCTGGCTGTAAGGAAGGGATGGGCAATATACAAAAACAAATGAGCATATTCATGCCCATCAACAAAAAGAAAGAACAAAACTAACATTGACAATCTCACAAACCCTAAGCTGCAACTTCTTCAACATGCAAATTACAAAAAAATTACTAAGAAATATAATAATAATTACAGTTTCATTAACGTTCTCAAATAATAAGAACAGTTCAAACTTTTTTCCTACTTAAAAGCAGTAAAATATACAAACAAATAATTAATAATAATAATCATATTAAAAAGGAAAACAAGGAAACTAGAATTTATGCATAGGGAGCAACTTCAACTGCAGTTCCAGTGAGTGTCATCTCCTTATCATTTTTTTCCATGTCTATCAAGTCTCTAATATCTGGGTTACAGGATTCAGATTCAGGTATAAGAGGTCAATTGTACACAGCCATGACTGTTCAGGAGTAGCAGGCTTTTCGTAGTGCTTTCATAATCCGTGCCCCCATCTCACATTTAATGGCTATGACTTTAAAGCTATGCCTTTAAAAGGAGTGCATTTTTTTAAAAGTAGGGCTATATAAGGTTCTGCAGTTGAAATCGTCCCTTATTTAAAGAGTGCGATAGAGGGGGAAAATTCAGAAAACAATCCAATAATGTTTATGTTGTTAGATTGGAACAAACCAAATCTAAGATAGAAATCCAACATTTGAAAAAGAAAAGATATCAAAATAGGCATACTTAAAAAAAGGAAAGGAAAGGGGGAAAAAAAGAAAAAAGAACCACTTTATTCCCAGCAAGGAGGGAGAAGAGAATGATTATTTGGTTTTTAATACTTTTTTGTTTTGTTTTGAATACTTGTAAAGGAAAAAAAATCCACACACTTTCAAAGATGAACAAACCAGATGCACACACCAAAAAGGAACAGACAAAGCAGTCTAGGGACACTTTTATCATTTTAATTTTTTTTAATGGATTTAAGTCCCATTTTTAAAAAAGCGTTTGAACTATTTGGCAGGAGAAAAAAGGCCACTAAAAACCACCCCTCCCTTTACATTTGCTTTTCTCTAAATTAAAAAAAAAGCCATTTATTACTTTTTAAAAGAAAAAATAAATAAATACGAAGGGAAAACGTGCAGTCTGGATGTACGTCATAAATAGACATAGGAAAATATATAATAAATTGGCTGATATTGACAAATGGGTTATAAAATAGCTTTATTTTACTGTAGGATGTTAATAATAATAATGCATGCTTAAAGTAAGTTGCATTTAGGGAAAGTAGAAGAAACAACAGCAAGCTAGGAGTGGAGGGTGGTTAGGTTAGGTAGAAGGGAGGTTAAAGGAGACAATTCAAGGAAGAGGGTGGTTGCAGGTATGTCATTCCACAACTGTCCACTAGGGGCAAAGCACATTCCAGAGAGCACTGTGCAAACTAGGGACAGATAAAAGGGGCAAATAGAGAGGATGTAATTTGGAGGCAGCACTACAAAATTCATTTATTGCTCTTTGTAACATTAAAAGGGGAGTATTAGGACCATATAACCCAACCAAACAGGCCTCATCAGTTCATTTATCCAAGGTGGATTGGTAACAACAGCACTCCACTGGATAGACAGCTCTAGATACATAAAGAGCTTTTAAAATCCATGTACAACTCAATCATACACATGTTTATTGAGAAATCCTACCAGAACACAATTGTGATTCATCCCAAATAAGCATGCATAGGATTGCATCCTTTGTAGCATGGGTGGATGCTCTCAATGGCTTCAAATACAGCAACAGTTTTTGTTATTGTAGGTAAGATCAGTTTTAGAAAAATCACACAAAAATTATTACTTCCTATTTGGATGGCACATCATAGTAGATCTCTCAAGACTGGTTGTAGAGCACTGAATTGCAGAATAATCCTAGCTAGCAAATGAACAATTTGCTAGATAAAACAAAACAATGCCAATTCTGGCAAGAAATTGATGCAGTGTTCCCGAATAAGGACTGAAAGGTTGGGTCTTCTGAATGTTAATCAGCAAGATCTTAGTAAGACTATGGGCTTTGCTAATAATGAAAGCTAATGGAGGGTAGTAGCCTTGTGCATAGCAATACAACAAAGATGTTAAAAGAGCCCTTCACAGCATGACCAGTGTGTACTTTCAGACCCCACTGAGAAAATGAAGAGCAATTGCCATGGGCAAATGGGATTATAGATTCATAGTACAGGAATCAGCACTACAAAGGGAGAGTATCAAGAGGTTCCCAAACATATTCTTGGGTTTCTTCCTTAAAAAAAATGTCCCAGGCTGGTTGAGACAGAGGATGGAGTTGGGGTGGATGAGAGAGTGTTCCACCTCTCTGGAAAAGTAGGTAAGTATGAGAACACTCTATCTATTAGAAAGCCATGTCTGCTTCTCCTGGAGGGGTGAACAGGCAGTCTATATTGCTTCCTTTGAGAGAATGGGTCCCATTTGGGAGAGGGTTAATCAGGACAAGTAAACCTGGCTGGGTTAGAATACACTGGTCGTGGGACTGGACTTATTAATTGCACTCTTTGGAGATTGCCTGCAATACAGAAAAGTGGAAATATTCATCTTTGCACAGTGCAATGAGGTGCTTCATCAACACTCAGTAAGATAAATTTCCTGGATGCTATTCCTGACCAGCAACCTGAACCAATGGCCTCTTTCAGTCTCCAGAAATTTCACAAATGGGCAATCATGCTTTCACTTGACTTTCAATGCATGATCCATGTTCCTGCACAATTGCTTTGAAACTTCATAATTTTTCCCACCAGGCAATTCAGACATTTCAGTCAGTTATAAGTCATTTCATTCGAAAATCCACAACACCATCACTCTACTGGATTACCATCTAACAGTGCCATGGTGAAGCTTTAACTGTGTTGGCCTTCAAACCTCTACCGGTACACCACAATCCTGCTATTGTTTTTGCAAGTTTGCTGCTGTACAGTCTCCAGAAAACAGGTGCACCAACCCAATTGAAGGAGTTTGTAATAATCAGTAAACAAAAAGCAAACAAGCAAAGACAGGATTAGCAAGCCTTAAATATCATGGTACGTTGAGCAGAACAATTTTTCGCGAAAGCTATTATGAGATTATTACAGTTTATTATAATGCTATTTTGAGTTATTGATATGTGGTACATTTGCACATTTAATTGTTGAATGGCAGCATTTCAGTCATTCTCTAAACATGGGGAGTTTAGCCATTTGTCATCTAGGTAATTTGGTTTTTCAAAATTACATTTTCAAATATGATGTTTGGATTTCACAACCAGTTAAACTGCACTATGTCTCTCCCATCTTGCTTGCTTGACCAGATGTGGAGAATATTTCTGCCAACTCTTCAAAACCAGGAAAAAAAGAATATGGACTTAGTAGCCACGGTCATTTCTCTGAATTATTTTTTTAGTAGCATTCTATTCTCTCTGTCTCTCTCCCTTTTTCTCTCACTCACAGTCACACACACTTCCACAGAATGAAGCACAACTTGGCTAGGACACTTTTCTTTCTGTGCAGTTATTCCTCTTTTACAATTGACAGTTATTCTTTGGCTCCACCACTTTTCAAAATAATCAAACAAGTCTTATATTATGAGTGTTATATTTTTGCTTCCATGGAGAGGTGCATCTCAGACTTTTTGCCTCAGGTAGCTTCTTATATACCAAGATTGAGGGGGAAGGATGAAAGGATGCCATTTGCTGCCTCACCTCAGACAGTTGTCTTCATGTATTTCACTTAAGAGATCCTGGTGAAATTAAGAATTCCATATCTGTACCCATAATTTTCTTTTTGAAGATGGATATACTGTATCTCAGAGGCACTTATTGCTCAATTCTTTTTATTTTCACATCCCATTCCCTACTGCAGTTGTTTCCAATCTAGAGTAACCCAGGTATTTTTGACCTGCATTTCCAAGAAGTCTTCACCACCAGCTGTGCTGGCCAGGATTTCTGGGAGTTGTAGTCCAAGAAAACCTGGCAACCACTGCCCCACTGTAAGGGCAAAGAATTCTTCTCATTCTCCCACATGAGATCGCTGCCTAGGGTGGCAGTTCACAGAGTGTAGAAAGAGTTGCAAGAGACTGGTAGACACAGCTCTGTGTTCCACATAGTCGGCCCTTTGACCCATCACCTACTGTAGGTGACTGCCCTCAGGTACAATGGTGCATTCAGTCCTGTAAGAATGAACTATGTTTTACTACTGCCTACAAAGTGCTATACCTTCTTACATGTATACATTCTCATCTCATTCTCCCTGTTCTGCCTGGAAAGAAAACATTTGCTGGCTATTGCTGCTTTCTCCCCTAAGTCGACAGTTCCCTGAGGGAGCCGTGTTCTTTTCCTGACAATTGACATAGCAGGAAGAAGAGAGCCAACCTCCCACCAGTCATTAATAAAACAAATGCCACACAGTTTGGGGTCGAGCACAATAAAACTCCCACTTTTTTGTGAATAACCCTTAGCATCACTGTTGCTTTTCATCTTCAAAGCACTCTGGAGGCAGTGAATATTTAAGCCCTGATGCATCCATGTGATATGTACAAAAATCTCTCCCTGACTGAGGTCATTATAGGGATCAGTGTCAAAGCAAAGTTATAAGAAATAAACTATTAGGCTAAATATACTAAATCAGGAAATGTTCAGTCCAGATATATTTATATATACAGTATGTATGAGTGCATGTATAAATATGTCTCTCTGTGTGTAGCAAGAGGACAATACAGCCTAGTATGTTGTGTTGTTAGAAACCTGGTCACGCTGTTGGAACCAAAGCTTGGAATATTAGGTTCAAAAGCCTTAGTAGATGATTCTGTATGTTCTAGGCTCTTTCTCACCCTGATTTTGAACTGTCAAGTCCTTTCTTCCCAAATATGAAATTTGCAAATTTGGTAGTTCTATTAAAAATAAGCTCAATAAAATCCACACTCATCCCTACTGATGGAACAATCCAATAATATCATCTATTATCCTATCACGGGTTTGCTGGAAAATATAGTGAGGCTCCATTTACTTGTATGCTAGTTTTTGGACTTCTATCAGTCCTATTTACCATATTTTTCCCTGTATACAACTATATTTTTGTCTAAAATCTTTTGAGGGTCGTCTTATACATGGAAGTAGTCTGAGGAGAGAACAAAAAACAGTGGAGGGGAAAGCAGGGATCAAAGTGATCCTGCAGTGCTTTAATCCCTTTCCCCCTACACTTGCTAAGCCCCACTTATTTTTCTTAATTTTGGATTAGAAAAATGGGGGCGTCTTATACATGAGGGCATCTTATACATGGAAAAATATGGTTTTCCTTCCTCTTAATAATAATTCACAAGCAACTGCAGAAGATATGGAATTCATTTTCTGCCCTCAGAAATGCCATGGACCATATCAGCCCCTCCTAGTGAAACCAGAAGTGTCTGGAAGATCAGGTCACCTTTAGTTTGTAAAAAACTTGGGAGTTTTTATTCTTGTTTTTGCTAAAACAAGGTGCAAGGGGATGCCTCTTTGAGGCTTCTGGAGGTGAAGTTCTCCTTGTTTTATTTCTGTATTAATTAATTAATTCACTGGAGGCTCCAAGATCCACAGAAACATTGCTGGAAGTCTGTATATGGCAGATGGACTACATGATTCCATCTCTTCTTTTATGTGATTACAGTCCCATAGAAGTGATAAAACTGTCTGTTGATCTCATTCCGTCTGTCTTGACCAAATGCTCATATTTGCCACCTTTAGAAGTGAAACCGATAGGGAAGTTCTGAACTGAGCAGCCTGCACTGTGCAGACATGCAGTGTGTAAATTCAGGCTCTTTGCTTCAGTCATTATCCATCCAACACATGAAAGATTATTAAGATCAGTGATGCGAAGTGACAGAGTCAGTGGCACCAGTGAGTACAGTCCTACTGCCCCCTTGCCCCTTGACTGTAATCCCATGAGGGAGAAGAGGGGAAGAGGGCTCACAAGTCAGTTCAGTAGCATTCTTCTCCCCTGTGTGATAGCTTATGGAAGCAATAAATTATACCTGCTTGATGTATTATAATAACTATTAGTTTTAAATATTAATTATAATTCATTATTAATTGTATTCGCGAAGGCTTTCACAGCCGGGATCTAACGGTTGTTGTGGGTTTTTCAGGCTTCTTGGCCGTGTTCTGAAAGTGGTTCTTCCTAACGTTTCGCCAGTCTCTGTGGCCGGCATCTTCAGAGGACAGCAAAAGATGCCGGCCACAGAGACTGGCGAAACGTTAGGAAGAACCACTTTCAGAACATGGCCAAGAAGCCTGAAAAACCCACAACAATCATTATTAATTAATTATTAATACTAATTATTAATATTAGTACTAATATTATTAATAGTAATATTAATATTAATTAAATAGACCTCAACAGATGGGAAACCCTGACATCTGAGCGTTCAGCCTGGAGACAGGCGGTGCATCACGGCCTCTCCCAATTTGAAGAGACCCTTGCCCAGCAGGCCGAGGCAAAGAGGAAGTCACAAAAGCAGCAAAACCAGGGAGCCGGACAGGGGACAGACTGGATTTGTCTTCAGTGTGGAAGGGACTGTCACTCTCGAATTGGCCTTCTCAGCCACACTAGGTGCTGTTCCAAGCCCTCCATACAGAGCACGCTACCATAATCTTTCGAGACTGAAGGCTGCCTAACTAACTAATATTAATTAATATAACATTAATAATTAATAATAATTATTTGATAATTATTAATTTTATAATTATTTGGAAATATTTTAGATGCCTCTTCATTTAACATGTCCTCCCAAAAGAGCGTTGGTGCAAAGAACAGGAATATATTTGTACTGTGTACATGGGAATTTCTTATCCACATTTTCACTGACTGAGGTGCTGTAACATGTGTCAAGGGGAATCATCTATTTCATCATCTATTTCTAGATAGATGTATAATCTATTTCTGTGTCTGGTTGTAAACAGATGTATCATCTCTTTCGTCAGATCCAATTATAGACAGATTGCAGAAATAAGA
This sequence comes from Pogona vitticeps, assembly GCF_051106095.1. NCBI lineage: Eukaryota > Metazoa > Chordata > Lepidosauria > Squamata > Agamidae > Pogona > Pogona vitticeps. Next base: position 324,053,603 of record NC_135783.1, on the reverse strand, counting down.
AAGAGACAGAATACTCAAAAGAATGCTCTACAATACTCATGATATATAGCTATAGGAAGTACTAATTGTGGTTAACTCTACTTACCGGGAGCCATGGAAATGGCTTGGATATTTGTGCTTTGAGTATCTCTTGTTCACACGACAGTGTCCATAGTAAAACCTCAAACACTGTGATATCGTTAGGTTATAAAAGGAAACATACCCTGTCTCCAGCAATTGCCCAGGTTAGCTGTCTGATCCATGTTGTGCCATCACTAAACAAAAACAGTTGTCTTCTCAGCCCTAAGGATATTCTCTTGTCTTCTTAAATTATCTGCACACTTATATGTTCTGCAGGCAAATGGTTCCTGATACAATCCTGGCCTCTACAACTTGGTCTAGAATGAGTCTTAACTGCAACATTAGTGAATGCTTGCTGTTCAGCATAAATGATACTAAGCTAGATGTACCAGTGATCTAGATTTGTACAAGGCATTTTCTTTTGTTCCCTTACCAGCCAGTAAGTAAGTCACTGAGCAAGGATCAGAAACCAGTAGCATGCAACAATGCTTCCATCTGGAGGCTATCGACATGACTATCATGCTTTTTATGATTGCTGTAGAACTTGTTTGGACTGGAGGCAGTTTAGAAAATTATAGCGGTTTAGTAAATTGAGTAGACATAGTTTAGTAAATTACAACTATATGTCCATGTGATTTTGACAAACTTACCCTCACATGGTGGAAAGCAATTGAGGGGAACAAAAATGTGTATTTTAGGATGGGGGTGATATTGGTGTTGTTAAAAAGGTTCCAACACTTGCCTTTTCTTTTTAAAAGGAATGTTCCATGTACCAACTGCTATACCGATTAAAACAGAAGCAGGAAAAATAGATTAGAAAAATTTTCCTATATATCTTAAAATATTATTTCCTGAATCCAATTGCTAGAGTAGAGCCATTCAATTAATGGGATTTATGTAAGTATCAAAATTCAGCAACTGATTCAATGAGTCGATGCTGAATGGAACTGGTAACTTGATCCAGAATTTTCTAAGATGTAGGATCACTGTCTGACATGACATGGAAAAAGAACTAACAAGATCTGCATTTTCCTACAGATATGTCTATCTCACGTCTCCTAAGATTGGTCTCGACTGGTAGCAGAATGGAGTGGATCTTGCAACAGAAACCCATACATTTCTTAGAAAATGTTTGAAGAGAAAAAATGTGCAGAAATCCACTTGAAAACGTTGTGTGGCTAATAATGCATACATTTGGCAAATGTCCACAAACACACATTAGTCCGTAGAAAAGTTCAATAGAAAACTGTATGCATTGTGCAAAAATGCAGATAGAAATATGCACAAATTTCCAGTAGGGAAAGGTGGGAACCCCTGCTCTTGTTACTTGATCCAGAACTGGAACAGAATGAGGATGCCAGTGGGCTGTCAAGAAATGCAAGGAGCATGAGACGAAGAGATTTCCTCTTCCCTAGACATGACCTTAACTGCAAAGATAACAGCCCATGAGATAAAAGAAAGGACTAAAGAAGTTTCTATTCAAAATAAAAGTCAACAGTGAGTGACAATGGAAATCTGGTTTATTCTGATCACTGCAAGAGTTTAAACAGCAATAGGCCTGGTCATTGGCATGAGATCTTACAGGGTGTTGACTTTTATCAATCCCTTTGATTGTTCTAAGGTTTAGATGCATAAGGACTCTGAGACAAAATTATCTGGAAACTAAATTGTTGTTGTTATCAATCTTTGCTTTAAGCTCAGTTCTCCCCAATGACAACTTCTTGTAATTGCAATGAAAATTCAACAGGGCTTGCCTGATATATAACTTACAGAGTTATCTCATTCATTTCAGGGAATCTTTCTCACTCTTTCTTTCTTTTTCTGGGTGTTCTTAGTTGGTTGCATGACATCAGAAAGTAGAATTAAAGTTTTTGGTTTTCTGCAAGATGCTCTTTGACATGTTTAGGACTGAGTTGAACTGTAGGAAACCAAATCTGGAATATTTTGTTGTTGAAAAACTGGACAGCAAGTCAAAGCAAGAATTCAACTGAGGAAGAGTAAAGGGGTCAACAGGCTTCCATCTTTTTGAACCAGGTGACGGGGTTTCAGTCAAAGGCTATGGAGAAATGGCATATTGAATTTGAACAATTCCACTAACAGAGCCGAAACTGCTAACTTAATCTTTTGACATATGAACAGAAGCTTGTGAAATGACTGCTGAGTTTCTCTGTGTGGCTTTATACTTCAGAGAAATGTGGATACTTAAACTTGTCTCTTCTCTTCTAATTTTAGTATAGCCTACAATTTAACAGTTACTGGATACAAAGAATCTATAGGCTGATTTTTGGGTCACTAACAACCATTACATTTGAGCTTCCTGAGTGATTATTAATACACACTAGCATAATAACCACCAACAAAATGAAACTTAACAGTGGAGCAAATCTAATGGGATAGAATGTTAATTAACAAGAGCAGAAAACTCATCACTTTACTCCTTCTACTATTACAGACTAAGATGTTATATAGCTGGATTTAAATAGGAAAGGCTATTAGTTTCTCATAGACACTAATTTCCTTTATCTCTATTACTTTCAGAATTGCAAGTTTCTTTCATTGTGATGTGTTCATTATTCCTGTTCATGGTCCTTAGCTCATGAACCTGCAGGTGAAATTGGAAATGGTTTTGTTAAAAAGAATAAACAATGTATCCATATAATCATATGTGGGAAGAGCCAAATCTTTACACTAGCTTTCAGCAACCATGCAGCTTCCAGATGTGTTGGGCTACAATCTCCAGAATCAACAAGTCAGCCAACATTCTAGGAGCAGAAGTCCAACATATCTGGAAGGGATATGGTTAGTGAAGTGAACCAGTGGTTCTGAACCTTGGGCCCTCAGATATTTTTGGACTCATAAATCCTGGCCAGCATAGCCAGTGGTGAAGGCTTCTGGGAGTTTTAGTCTGAGAACATCTGGGGATCCAAGATTCAAAACCACTGCTCTAAACCACTAGTTCTTAACCTTGGGTTACTCAGGAGTTTTGGACTGCAACTCCCAGAAGCCTTCACCACCAACTGTGCTGGCTAGGGTTTCTGGGAGTTGCAGTTCAAAAACATCCGAGTAACAAAGGTTAGACAACCCAGTGGTCTATGGTCATTAGGACAATAGAAGAGTACTTTATTTTTAACAGCCTTGCATTTTCAGCCAGATCAAGGAGCCCCTCTACCAAAAGCAGATGGGCATAGATCCTGTGTTAGAGTGCCCTTCTCTGTCAGAACATTTTAAGGAGTGGTTTGAAGCCCACATAAGCTTATACCAAACAAACTGGCTAGTCTGTAAGGATCACTGGATCTTCTTGGAAGGCAGGAAGGCAGGAAGGCAGGAAGGCAGGAAGGCAGGAAGGAAGGCAGGAAGGAAGGCAGGAAGGAAGGAAGGAAGGAAGGAAGGAAGGAAGGAAGGAAGGAAGGAAGGAAGGAAGGAAGGAGGGGAGCAAGAGGCCACAGTGATCCATAGGAATAAACTAAAATCCAATTGTCATAGTGGACAATATCCATATCGGGATCATCTTTAAATGCACAACATATACAGGCTGAATGATCTACAAGTGTTTGTCAGACTACAAGGTAAATAATTGGGAGGAGGAATTAGAAGATGTGGAAGTCCTAATATTTGGCTATGTGTTTCAAACCACAGAGATCTGCAGATAAACTCAGGTCAAACCACAAGTTAGGAAGTAGAGTTCTGTGCTGGTTTTGCTGTAGCAGATTACTCTGGCTATCCTCCTGAAAACTTCTCCCTGTCAAAATGTCCTTGGTGTGGAAGGATAGCAGACTGGAATCAATGAATCATGGAATGTCAAGAGTTGGAAAGGATCTTAGAAGTCATGTCATCCAACATTTTATGTGGTGCGGGATCAACCCTGTAAAATGTGCTATAACAGTCTTTTTTATTTTATTTTATAAAAAGAGTGTTATAAAATGATTAAGCTGGTAAACCTAAGAGAAAATATCCTCAAAATGTTTTACAGATGGCACCACACCCCTGCAAAATTGGCAAAAATGTGAGAGGGTAGCAGCAATATTTGTTGGAAATGTAAAAAAAAAAAAAGGAACGTACTGTATTATCATATGTAGTGGACATGTGAAACAGCCAGGGGTTATTGGTTACAGCTGTGGGAAATAATAAAAGGGATCACACAAAAGAAATTAAATTTCAAACCTGAGATAGCACTACTAAATATTATGCCAGAAATTACAGATAAGAAAATCAAATATTGTTTGATGTATATATTTAAAGCGGCTAGGTTACTCTGGGCCCAAAAATGGAAAAGTGAAGATATACCTACAATGGAGGAGTTCCTGAAGAAGCTGTTGGACATTACAGAACTAGATACACTCTCAGAAGCACTACGAGAACAACCAAGGGACTATGCAAAACAAAGTTGGAACTTAATATATGTTTGGGCCCAGAGACAGACCAAAGGATAGGGCAAATTGATTGATGTGTTTTTTCCCCCTTCAATGCTCTCTAGAAACTTGGGAAATTTGGGATTCAATGACGTCTGAATCTCTGTCCTCAAAGGGGAGGGGGATTTTTTGTTTTGTTTTGTTTTGTTTTTTCTTTTTTTCTCAGTTCTTTCTCTTTTTTATTTTATCTTATATTGCACATTTGTTTGTAGCTGATAGATTTATACGTTCAAATTAAATAAAAATGATATTTTAAAAAACCCTGTAAAATGTGATTTCAGCATCTTCAGCGTACCCTGGCACAAGTAACTTTGCTAAGAGCTGTTATAAATTATGCAGAAAGCATAGTAGGTTACGTGTTGCAACTTTGAGAGGCTGATTTAGACTACTAAACACATTCCTTTTTCTTTCAAAATACATATTTCTTGGCAATATATGAAGCTAAGTACAACCTTCTTTTACTACTGTAGGGAGCCTGTATTTTTCTCGGTTGCATATTAATGTATGCATCCTCATACAGAATCCTCATTTCTATTACCTTTCCTACTGCTGTAGTCATTATTGCAGAGCTGTAATTTCCAGGATCTTATAAAGAGGAGCTGCCTTTCTTACCCTTTAATCCCCCTGAATATGACAGACTGTTTCCGCCTCCTGAGCCTGTTCTATCTGCTTATTAAACTTTCCTACCCGCAGCTGCTGCTTTCAAATCCTGGGCTGGATATTCAGGGGTGCCACATCAAGACAAAAACAGCTCCCCTCAACGACACTGAGGTATTCTCGGATACGATGGGCCTACCTTCCAAGTGCATCATTCTCAGACACAGAATAGAACTCTGGCTCTGCTTCAAGGGAAAGGCTAGGATGCATACTATGTATCTTGTATGTGGAACAATGTCCTTGCAGAAATAGGACTACATGTGACTTTGGTTTCAGGATACCAGAGAAAAGTATTTTTGGTGGAGAAGGAGGAGAACTGAAAATATCATGCATGTTGTGTAGGCTGTCATGACAATAATCCAGCTGTGAGCAATTTGCTCAGGTTGGAGGAGCAGATCCCCCCTTCCAGAACCAACTTGACACTGCACGCTCCTGAAAACTGTTCCTATCAAAATCTCACTCATTCTTTCGTGAAGCTGTTGGGATATAGCACCGACGTATGCGGCAAGTCATCAGTATGACTGGAACAGGGGCTCTAGTCAGGTAGATATAGTACTGTACATGCTTTCTCCTCTTGTTTTTTTAGATTTGTATTCAGATTGCTACCCTTTAGCTCTCAGTTTTTTTTCTGTGAGATCATTTCCTCTTTCTTTTTGGTCCTCCATTTTAGTTAGAGAGAGGCAGCCTTCACATGTGGAAGCCTGATTAGGGGTTCTATAAATAAATTAAGAGATCATTGTTTCTTTCAGAACTATTGATAAATTGAGGCATGTCTTCCAAAAAATTTTTTCCCACCAGATTTATTCTCAAGGCCATTAAGACTGGTGTATGGGTCTCTCTCTCTCTCTCTCTCTCTCACACACACACACACACACACACACACACACACACACAAAGTACCCTTGCTTCACATTCCATCTCTAAGAATACAGCGGCAGGTTCTGCTATTTATCATAATCTGCTGCCGTGTATTTTTTTAATTGATAAAATAATCACTTGACACTATATTGTTTCATTAAAAACTATCTAATACGTAGTTCCATATCTACAGGCATGGAGCTCCACCGCTGGAAGCTACCATGCATGTCTCAGATTGTGCATGGCCATAAAGCCTCAGCATGTGGCCTGACCCAGCCACATGCCACCAGGCCTGTGATGGTGTTCTTACGATTCTCCTAAAACACAAGTTATGAATTCCCTGCACATTAACTATTCTTTCCAGCAGGATACAGGAATATGTGTAGCCTCCTTATACGTAGGCAGACCATCAGTTCATCTAGCCTAGTATTAACTCTTGCTAGCCGCAGATCTCCAAGCCGCAGCTCTCTTTTCCTGCCTGGAGATGCCTGGTATTCTTTGGTGGTCTCCCATTCATTTACTAACCAGGCTGAACCCTGGATAACTTCCAAAATATTAGGTGAATTCAGGGTAAGGATGTAAAGAATACAGGGGGTTGGGGCAGAATCTCATTCTTAGCAGCTACCCTAGCCTTATCATGCAAATTTCTGATTAAGACTCCCTTACTCACTGCACCAACAATATTCTTGGCTTCCCATGCAAATGAGATCCAGCCTTGTTTTCACCCTTTAAGTATGCCTCCCCACCCCCATTTTTTTTTTTTTTGCCTGTCCTTTTGTACAAAAAACTGCCAAATTCTGTGCAGCTCAATGCCCCTTCTGAGGAATCTTTTGGAAGAAAGATGATATTTTCAGCAGGAATTGTAATTGTGACTGAAGCTGGGAAATCTCTGTCAGATGCAGGAAGACGTCTTGACAGGACAGTCACAAGGAACAAGACATTCTGTGAGTATGGTTCACATTCCTAGTCACTGCTACATTCCAACGGCTGGAAATCTGTTATCTAGTCACTGTAGTTGTGAGTAGCTGCTGGTTAACAAGGTGCCGCTTTAAACATTCATTGCACATCAGCTCACATGACTGGCATACAATGAGGGATTCAAGGAGCGACTTGTTGATTAGTGGCAATTTCCTGCTGCAGTTTACACCATGGAACTCACACCAGCATAACTTACTAATAGGATTCTGACCAGTGTGTTCTCTATTCCATGATAGCTATAAAATGCACAAACTTCTGCAGGGAATTATTCAGGTGGCTGATGGGAAAACTGGGTCCTGAAAGTTCCCACCAGGATTTTCGCGCTCTTCCTCTATTCATGCATGAGTTACTATCAACACTGCAAAAGCAGCGGCTGCTTTGATCTTGAAGCGAGCCTGTTTCGATAGATGTGCTCCAGGCATATCATTTACCAGAGTTTGTTTTACCAGCTGTTTCTAAAAATACCTCTACGTTTCTGTCTCCTTCATTCTGAATTGTTTTACTTTTTAGGGAGTGTTTTATGCTATGCAAGAAAAAAAAAAAAGAAACCAAACAAAAACAATAGGCTTGATAGATATGGAAAATAGCATCTGTTAGGAAGATCACACAGCTTCAGCGATGGACTTTTAGTCTCACAGTTACCGTTCAAAAATAATAATGAAAAGCTGTGAATGAAACAACTGAAAAATATCACTATATCCCTGCTTCCCTTCCTGCTTTTTATAAAGCTAATCAAAGGGTTTCTTTTGCTAATACAATCACTGGGTATTTTGGCAACAGATGTTCCTATGAGGTAGAAAAAGCTCCACTAATCTGCAGATGGGTTTAATTTTCTGGATGTCATGTCAAGAGAAAAATAAAAATGGAAGCAAAAAAAGGAGGGGAAAGAAGCAATGATAATTAAAATACATAAATTGATGGTGGCAATTGTGACTCAAACAGTGAAACACATATGCAGTAGCAGATTGTGTTGAACGCTACTCAGATAGCTTTTGTGTTTTGAGAGAGAGGAAAAAAACAGGGGTGGGTGGCGCAGAACATTTTAAAAGGAGCCTTTAACATATTCAAATATTTTAATGTTAATTTTGTTGAATAAATAAGATGAAGATTGTTTGCAGGGCTCTAATAAAAACCCACCCTTTCTTAACTATACTGGCCAGAATCCTGTTTGTACGTAATTGTGTGCAAAATCATACAATCCACTTGTTGTGGGAGTGATGGAGATGAGAGGGGTATTTTGCTTATTTCTGCACTTTCCCCCCTCTCCTCCTCTTAATGCTTAGCTGATGGTGACTGGCAGTTCAGTTCCCATCAGGACATAAACAAAGACCAAGAGCAATGTACAACGTTATCTTCTGGCACAAGCTGCTCAATGGGAGACACCAGATGATCCAAATGATATAATAGCTACATCCGGTGGTAGGAGGGGTGAGCAAAAAGTAATGAAGCAAGCTCAGACCAGTTTTTTCCTCCCTACCTTTCTGTCCCATTTTCTGCCCTATACTAACAGCTTCCAGACCTCTTTTTGTGAAGGCACTGGATCACACTTTTGATTTTCAATCCACATTTTTAATGTTTCACCGCAGAAAGATTAACCATTGGACTTTTTGGGGAGAGAACACACCGCTTTGGTATTACATGTTAATGGGCACAAAAGAAACACAGCTTCAGAGCTAATGTTTTCCATAAGCACCATGGACAGGTACTAAGAATGCCTGCCAGAGAAATGTTAGTTTTGATTCTGTTTAGGTAACTCATTTTCCTCATGGCTAGTGAAGCTGTCCTTCAGCAAACATGACTCACCATTCAGACCTGATCTAGCTTTGTTTCATTTTTACCATCTAGGATCCACCAATGCATCTTTCATTTACAAAGGAAGCATGTATTATCTGCATTAAAGGCATAATTATCACTCTGGGTCAAATGATCTTGGGCATGCATTCCTGATCAGAATTAACAGCTCTGTCATCACCAGTCAGTTGTAGATAGTAATTGTTACTGATTTTTTTTAAAAGGTAGATATGTATTGTTATCTGCAACAGAATTCCAAGCAGGAATTTTTCCCTGTGATGGCAAAGTAGCACTGCACTCTTGTTTTTTACACAGTAGTATGACTGCGCATCCCCTGGGATTTGAAGCACAGCCATAAACTTTGTGACTTTGGGGCAGCTCATCGTACAACAGATTATGTCCTCTTACATCTGTTGCTGATATGACCATGTTTCACTTATGCATTTGATAACCGGATTGTGTGTTGATGTTACATTTATCATAAATCAATTACTGTATGCCATTCTCTTGTCCATATCCCATCAAGGCAAACCAAGCTGTGAGAAAATAAGTCTTATCAAAGACTGGCTTTTAATTCAAATGTGCATGGGAATTTGGCCTCAGAGTAGAGGAGGATAAAGAAAATCTGCAGACCTCCAGCTATTCTGATGAGCATGGATTTGTCTATTCCTCTGCTGGGAAAAGTCTATGCATTTCCAATGCAATACATATTTGCTCCTATCTGTTTTGCATTCATGATTCCTTTTGAGCCCATGACCAATAAATCTAAAACACAAACATTGTAAGCAGAAATATACTGGACTTCTTTATCTCTCTTCCAAAGCTCACATCAATAGATGCTAGCCTGCAACTTATGCCAAGTAATGGGATATTATATCCTCAACCCTGCCTGAAAACAAGAGTTCCACTTTACAGCTTTGCAACTGTTGCCCTATATACCTATATAGGTCTATCAAAAATTCACTTGTCTGCAGTAACAAAAAGGGTTTTCCTTAAATACGCTGCTCTTATATATTCAACCCATTTCACAACATGCGTTCCTCATCTTCCTCCTACTTTTTGTCCCATAAACCTTGTAAAGCTCAGAATCAAAGCTAAGAGCCAGAAGGAGCTGCTCACATCAGGTTTACAATAGCACATCCTACACTGAGAATGCCATCAAGACACCTGAGAGGACTGCCAGAAAAAAGGGCAGTATACTGAAATCCATGGGGACCAGCCCTTTATTTGCTTCTGCTGCAAAGAGATTCTGCCCTTTTGTATTTTTCTCTCACTGAGTTTTATGGTATTTCCTCTTATTATTTAAAAATGTAGACACCCATGGATTCTTACGCAGGAGAGTTAATAAATTTCAAAATACAAATAAACAAACAAAAAAATAGTAGCAGTCTTTTTAATAGGCAGAGCAGAGCTGACTGAAGAAGGACTTGCAAATCTTCTTGAGCCAAGGACTTGCTCCTTTTTTATTTTGTTTATGCTAAGAAGAAAAAAAAGGCCTACAGGCTACATCTACTTGTTAGTCTGTGACCCCCTCAAATCCCTCTTACCCAAAAACCTGTGGTCCCCAAAAGAAATAACAGAAGGCTTATTCTCAGTCTTAAGTCTCTGTGGCCAGCATCTTCAGAGGACAGCACTCTGTGCTCTGGTGTAGTTGGCTTGGGAGTGGAGTATTTATGGCTGTGAGATAGGCTTTTGTCCTTTTCTGGAGATGGGTGATTAGTGTGTCGTTGTGGGTGTATTGTTGTGATAAAGAGGAGAGATTATCTGTCACTGTGATTGATGGGTGTCATTAGCTAGTCTTTTGTGTGTAGAGATCCCCTGTCCTTGTGGCTGGGTAGAGTTTATTGACCTTTTGCATGCTGTATTTTTGAGAGCAGGGAGCCAAGCTTTGTTGAGTTTCAAACTTTCCTCTTTTTTGTTGCAGTTCTGCTGGTGCTTCTGGATTTCAATGGCTTCCCTGTGCAGTCTGACGTAGTGATTGCTGGTGTTGTCCAGTATTTCAGTATTTTGAAATAGAATTTCATGTCCAGCTTGTTTTAGGGCATGTTCAGCTACTGCGTCAGACTGCACAGGGAAGCCACTGAAATCCACAAGCACCAGCAGAAATTCAACAAAAAAGAGGAAAGTTTGAAAATCAACAAAACTTGGCTCCCAGCTCTCAAAAATAAAGCGTCCAAAAGGTCAACAAACTCTACCCAGCCACAAGGACCGGAGATCACTACACACAAAAGACCAGCTAATGACACCCATCAATCACAGTGACAGATAATCTCTCCTCTTTATCCCAACAATACACCCACAACGACACACTAATCACCCATCTCCAGAAAAGGACAAAAGCCTATCTCACAGCCATAAATACTCCACTCCCAAGCCAACTACACCAGAGCACAGAGTGCTGTCCTCTGAAGATGCTGGCCACAGAGACCGGCGAAACTTTAGGAAGAACAACTTTCAAAACACGGTCAAAGAGCCCGAAAAACCCACAACAACCGTCTTGAATTGTCATTTTCCAAAACTGCTCAACTACTTCCAATTTGGAAAAGAGACATAAATGTAATATGCAGGGTCTGTGGGATTGTGAATGAACCAGGTGCAGCTCCTAGTCTCACTTTATAATGCCCCTTCTCTTGAGACTAAAACTATTCCACTATTTTCAAGGGATAAAGATTTGGCCAAAACCACCCCAAACCACCCAGAGACACCAGTGAAATAAATGCCAAAGCTAGGCACTGAAAGAAATTCTACTTCCACATTTTATCCACTGGACATTTTAAAGCCTTCATGGTTTAACACAAGACCTGTTGTAAATTACATGTAAGCCTAACTTGTATAAAAGGGATAAATCTCTGATTTCATAACATACCTAATTAGCCTCCTCCACATCTCAAGGCCTGTTATAACATGGTACAAATAGTTTTCAAAATGTCCTGTACATTGCCTTAACCACTAATATAAGTTGGCAAAACAATAGATTTTAAAATAAATACAGTTGAAAAACAACTGTTTCTAGCAGCAGCAGGAGAATAAAGATGTTTGAATTTCATTTCCAATAAAAGATTTAAAAATATATATTAAATAGTTACTACAGTAGAGTGGCTAAGCCTAAAATTGTGTACCTTGGGATTTAAGTATAAGTACTATACCATGACTCATGCTTTCATTAAAAATACAGGCTGAAATCCAATTCAACAACTGAATCAACTTATGAATGATAAGTGAATATTTATATAAATGCCACAGATTCAGTAGATCTGCTTGAGTTATGACTAGCAGCGTGAGGTCACCTGCCTATTTTGAAGTGGAGATGACAGGCTTAGGCTTAAAAAAACAAATTCAGTTTATCACATGTGTGTGAAATGAGTGAATGGTCCAGTTGGGGTGGGTGGGACAGCTATGCTACCTATACTGCAGGTAATGGTCAAACCTGGGCTGCCTGTATGTTATAATCAGTATTTTGGACTGTCAAGCATAGTTATAAGAGAGTTAAATAAATGTTGATGAGTTCAATAGTTGATTTGACTGACTGAAAGTAAGTTATTTATTCCAATTTGTTTCACTTTATTTAATTTGCTTTATAATGAATTTACTTTAGTGAGGGAGTGGTCCAAGTTGATGTGAATTTCTCAGGGCCACACCTGTCATGCAGATTGCTGCCATAGGTCACACAGAAATGTTTAATTACCAGAACTAGCCACTAGAGGGCACCAGAGACTATGCTAGGTATTCTTCACTAACAATTATTTGTAGCACCTTCTCTGACACCCTCTAGTGACCAGTTCTGGTAATGCACATGAAAATAGTTTCTCCAGGATTTTTTTGTTTAATATTTTAAAACCGTGGGTAAGTGAATCAGTGGATACTGATACCATGGATAAGTGGGTCCTACTGGACTCAGGTTTACTATTCCCTTCTGGAAGCACTCTGGGACTGTGATGCTTGCCTAAGGCCACACAGACTGGAACTCCCAACCTCTAGCTCTGCGGCCAGATACCTAAACCACTGAGCTATACAGCCAGCTTTTAATGTTTAGCAAATTTAATAGCGCTGAATGGCAAGGCATGGTGAGCATAGGCATTAGTGCTGTATCAGATTAGCGCTATACATGGAGGGAAAGTATTTCTAAAAATATAAACTGCATTGCAGTCCCTGTATTGGCAATCACACAAATCAAAAGCAAGACAACATAGTATGAGTGGAAAAGCTACCCCAAACCACCACCCCCCCAAAAAAAAACCTACCGGCTGAGCAAAATAAACCACATAGTCATGCCAAAAGGCTGAATCTACCCCAGTTAGTGGTAATGTAGTAGATGGAATAAATATTGAAAGGATTGGTGAGAAACATGGCACAGACATCAGCCAACAAAGACCCTGTCTAGTCACTCCCTGAGCTGCAGAAAAATGTAAGGAATAATGACATTTCAGAGGATTATTCAGCACCGTACTTTACTCATTTAAGACAGAGTATTTCACTTTTCTCCTTATACTGGGACTCAGTGCAGTCACCTGATTAATCATTTACTCTGTTATGAGTTCTATATTGCACTTTTACTTAAAGTACAGCAAATATATCTATGTTATATTTATAGCATATGTCAGTTTAAAGCAAAAATATCTTCCCTTTTAAAAATCTTTGTCCTCTGTGACCTGTATTTTGGTGATTCCTGTCCTCCTTTTTTTGGCAGTGCAGCCAAAAAAGTGGACAGACTTTTATCTTACTCACCATCAGAGATAAATATTTAAGTTTACTAATAAATAAACTGACCGCCCAGTATAACAACAATAAAAATTTTGGATTAAATTATTCAGAGATAATATTGTCCCTAATTTTTAAGATTTCTTGCCCTGGGAGGCTGGGATTACCTTGGATTTTGTCTGAATTCTTCTACTTTCTGTTGCTGAGGTAGAGTAAAGGAGGCCTCCTCTCCCATCTCCCTGGTAACTGGTCCCACACATTGCCATTCTATCCTGCCCGTCTGTTCCCATCTGTCCTACATCAGTCCATTAAATAAGCAACATGAACTGTGTGCAAGACCTTAGCAACTCCATAACCTGAAGTAGATAAAACAAATCACATTCTGAAAAACCTGTGCCTCTATTAAGGCATAACACATACTAGACATTTCCCCTACCACAAATGACTAGAGCTTCTCAAAACACATTGCAAATATCAGCCAACAACTCTAGCTGACCCAGGAAAGTCTAGTACTGAAGAGAGGAGACAATACCCACTCAATTTTCTATATTAAACTTTAAATTCAAAACAATTATGGACCATTCTAATGTTAGAACATGAATAACCCATTCCATACTAAACTGAAGACTGTTTCACCAGGAATACTATACCTAACATGTACCAATGTCTAGAGAATTGTATGGGTATACAACAGGCCCCCCATAACATACCCAAATTTCCAGTAGGGTGTCCTGAATGAGTTGGTATACCAATATATTTGTCACAGGAAAAAAGAAAGACACATGGGAAAACGTAGGAAGGCTAAAACTGAAGATGCCAACACCTGAATCTCAATACATTTCCATTAATGAGGGAGCCTGAATTGATAAATAGAAGCTTCCCCTGGAAGCACTCATAATCAAGAATCCTGCAGGTTTATTTTGGGGATAGTCATGTGTGGTGTTTGTATTAGGCCACTGATGGTTATAAAATGCTACTTCAGTGAAAAGGTTGTGCATCATTATTTGCATATTTATTTGAAGACATTTTATAAATTCTACACTGCATTGAGCGTACACACACCCCTTGTTTGTGAGAGATTTGGCATTTACCTCATTTCTTTTTGCCTTTATCCATTCAGGATCAGTTTGTTCTCAAATTGTGCTGGGATCTTAAAATCACCACCGGAGCACTCACATGAAGCAGAGAGCATCGGTTTACATATAAAAAGGTGAAATGTAACATGACTTTGTTTCAAAAGAGGGTTGATGTGAGAGGAATAGAGTGGCCAGGGTCCCTTCAGGTGCTTCTCCTAGCAGAATGGCTTCCATCAGCAGAATCAGAAAGCATCAATCTGTGTCCATATCCCAGGCCCTACACATCTACAGAGCCAGTTGGTGGGTTGCCCAGAAAGACTACGGAGGTAGAGGTGGGAAGGAGAAAGAAATCTTACTGCATCTGCTTGTGTGATGTTGGGTGTACTTCTCTATCAAAAAAAGTTGAGACATTATCTCTGCATGTCCACAGCAAATGTATACTTTTAAAAATTGAAGGGCATGATTTGGTAAAAAAAAAAATCCTGAAATAACCACTCCTGCTATAGTTTCCGCCTAGAAATCTTGAGAAACTATCCTCTTGCACTAGATTAGGCTCATCAAATCAATGAGGATTTGGTGGGTCAACCCCTCTGTAAGTTCCATAGATTGAAATGGGCCTAGTCTAACTGCAACTGTACAGTGCTAAAGTGAGTCACAGTTAGAGGCAGGTCCATTTGAATCCATTGAACTTCCAGAAGACTTGACTTGCTAAATCCCCACTGATTCAGTGGGCCTACTCTAGTGCAATTTTATCATGCTAAGCAACAGGATTTGAGCCAGTTAATAGTTTTAATGGCTAAAATCCAATAGTAAATCACTTCTCCAATAGGCCCACTGAATCAGTGGAACCTACTGAGGAGTTGACTCAGCAAATCCCCACTGATTCAATGGGTATGATCTACTTGTGACTCACTACTGGATTTCAGCCATTGTTTCACACACTGTTTCACCCAATATCACAGAGGAACTAAACATACAGTACTAGATCAAGGGCGGACAGTTTTGACCAGCCCAAGATTCAAATCTTTCTTTCGGAACATCCAGAGACTCCATACCTGTGCCGTCAAATCTGATGGTACGGCAGTTGCTGAAGACAACATTGTTCTTTGTTTTGTTTTGTTTTTAATTTCAAAACAAGATGTGTGGCTCATCCAACTGGTTTCCTGCTGTAACAACTCTCCTGGAAATTGTCTGCAAGCACTGTTTTGACTTAAAGCAAGTGCATCACTGCAAAAATAAACCTTTCCCCCCCTACTGCCATAACAAGACAGGTACAGTGCATGTATTTTTCCTCCTTCTAACAGTGCTGTTGGATGCCTCCCTGAAGCACATCTGAACAGAAGCAACATGCGTGAGGATGTACAAATCTTGTTTACATAGATGATAACCACGTTTCCAGAAGGGTTATTACTCTCTCCAACAAAGCCTACACACTATGCAAAACTTATTTTGAAGTGAAAAACAGGGGGAAAACATTTAGTTTTGCTGTTGTTATGGGGAATTCACTGGCAGATGTGGTGAGACCAGAAACATTGGCACCCACAAAAAGTAAGAAAAAGGGCACTCATGTGGCGCATGTATCACCTAGACCCAGACCAGAATCTCCATTATCTGAATTAAATACCAACTGTGTCCATTTTCAGATCACATGAATTCCACTGGTTGCCCTTAATTTTACCCTACAGCAAACGGTATATATGAGTAACACTTCTGTACATTGGGACTTTTGATTCTTGGAACAATGAGAATGCTTCTGAGATTATTCAAATAAAGGAAGTTGCACTGAAATCTATATGGCTATCCTATGAATTACATTAAAATACAAGGTCACTGCTTGCAGCATTTCCACACAGAAAAAGAGAGAGAGAAAGAGAGAGAGAGAGAGAGAGAGAGAGAGAGAGAGAGAGAGAGAGAGAGAAGGAGCTTTTGGTGGGAAACATTCTGAAGTATTTTCCAGATCTATAATTCTTAGACTCATAATACAATTCAGGCATCAGCCCTAGAGAGATTTCTAAATGGTTTTGCCCCTTTGTGGAATTTCCTTGAGGAAATATTGAAAAGGGAAGAGGAGGGAGGAGGACTGGGGAAGTGCAAGAGTGAGAGGAATTAGAACATCTTATGAACAGAGAACAGAATCACAGAACAGCACTAGAAATAATGGATTCCAAGACGTAGTAACATGACAGATGGATACAGACAAGATGTAAGATTGCTACCCAGGAGGGGTTGAGGGAGAGGAGGGGGAAATTAAAAAAGCAAAGACTTAATATTTTAAAAGGAAATAAACTTGGGGGCTGCTGAAATAGCCAATGGCATATGCACAAATTATTTTTTTTCAAGAAAATGAATTATACCAAACTAAAATGGCTTAAAAAACAACAACCCCCAAAACAAACTATAAGTATCCTCCCCCTCCCTGCAAAAGTAAATTATAGAATGGCTGGGTTAGCCTGAATGAAACATGTCACCACCACAATCCATGCGTTAGTCAATGGTAGCCATAGATGGTTAGTTATGTCTGCTAACACCTAAAGCATGCTATAAAATGTTCTTGCACTGACCCCCACCAAAAATAAAATCAATGCAATAGATATTCTGCACTTGCAATAAAATTCTTTTTATGCCATCAGCAGTTTGTATGTGAGGGATCTGTTGTGATCTTGAGGGGGATTTTTAGATGGACTTTTTCCTTGTAACATTCTCCGGGTACTTAAAAAAAAAGCAAGGTACAACTACAGAGAAGGAGAGAAGAAAGCACTCCACAGAAGAAGAAAACAGGGAAGGGAGGGTATAAGGCAGAAAGCAGAGCAAGAATCTTCATTCTTTTGCACACAACTTTCTCAGTTGAATTTATTTCAGTGTGGAAGTTTGGAATCATTAGGATGGCAAGAAAAGATTTTGTTGCCTTTGTGTGGTTGCAGATCTCTATCTCTCTTGAGTCAATGGAATTATTATTTCTTTGGATTTACTCCAGAAATAATTTTTTTAAAAGTGTAGCAACAGCTTTCAAATTAAAAAAAATGGCAATATGATACCACTATTAATAATAATAATAATAATAATAATAATAATAATAATAATAATAATAATAATAATAATAATAATAATAATAATAATAATAATAATAATAATAATAATAATAATAATAATAATAATAAACAAATTATTAAACACCAAAAATTCATGCGGCGCAAGATGAGGTGAAACGACAGAAAATGTCTTCCAGATATATATATAATCAGTATATCTATCTATACGTGCACAGGGCTAATAGTAATGATATTGATAGATATACCTCTATTATTTCTTAAAATTCTTCTGACCCCGGCCCTCCCCAAGGATAATTGATGAGTGAAAATATCATTAAAACAAACCAAACCAAAATTAAAATAACATGAAAACTCTCTGAAAAATGTAACATGCTTCATATATTAAGAAAAGTACCATGCATCTGTCCACATTGGTGGATGACAGGATTAGATGAGGGCATGAATTTCTGTGTAAACATGTGACTGGATGATGCGGGCTATTTCTAAAATTGGCTTTTTATTATTCTGTAACAGATATACATACATATATGTATGTGTATATATATCTATATATCTATATCTGTATATATATATAGTTACATATATACATACATACATATATAGAGATATATATTTATGCCAATAAAGGTTTACTACTGTACTGTACTGTACTATAGATATATAGATATATATACACACACAGAGGGAGAAGGATATATAGTACATATTGTACATATAGATATCAGGTCCTTGAGAGGAGGTTTTGGGGCTTAGGAAGGAGAAGGGGCAGTACATCAAAAACACAATTAAAAATTCAAATTAAAGGAGCCCTATAAGGCATCTGCATGAACAATAAGTAAAACTTGCTCTTTTTCCCCCCTTGCGGAGAATAAAAACCCATATGCAACTAGGAAGTTCCAACAAAGATTATTTATCGTAACACAGCCTATTTTTTGTAGCTCCATTTTTTCAAATTTAGATGTCAGTTCCAGCTTATTTATCTTATTTATCTTTGAAGTTTGGACGCGACTGTTAGTTTCGTTCTTGCTCCTGTGGGCAGAAACCCCTTTGCTTCTCTGTACCCCTAGTGGTAATGTGGGCCTACTTGGCAAACCCATGCTGCAACAAGGAGAGAAGAAGAGAGGAGGAAGGCAATTTTGCAACTTCCCCTGGTAATGGGAAGCCCTCCCCCTGAAATACATTTGGAGAATTACTCATTCCCTGGAGAAATTAGTTTAACCTCTGTGGTCATAAACAGGAACACTCTTCTCATGTCTAAGGAAGTGGACTTGTCCACCAAAGCTCACATTAAAATATTGCAGCTAGTCTTTAAGGTGTCACAATATTTTCGTCCTCTTTATTTTTCATTTTTCATTCATTTTTGCCTGACAGGAAAATTTCGAGAAGCCACTAGTGCATCACTCTAAGCCCAAGCTGCTAAATGTTGTGGAATAAGGGTAAATGCTGTGGAATAAGACTTGATGGCATTCTGATAACCTTAGATGGCTTACAGCCAAGGCAAGGGGATGCCTCACTTTGAAATTTTGGGTTGAGGTGACAGATGGCAAGCCACCCCTACTGACAATGGCTACCCCATCACAAGTTACAAGATCTTCTGGTATTGTTGTGGGCTTTCCCCCATCTCCATGCATGCAAAGCTAAAGGAGAGAATCTCTCTCTCTCTCTCTCTCTCTCTCTCTCTCTCTCACACACACACACACACACACACACAAACAAACACACACACACACACACACACACACACACACACACACACACACACACGGCATGTTTTAATGCAATCCCCATTGGATCTTTTTATTTCTATAAAGCATTTTTGTACACAGACACTTGTTAAGAAAAGCCTTCTGGCTTTATTCAGCGGTGTCAGCTTCACCTTAGCAAGATTCTTGGAAGAATGGAATACACTGACATTTTTATTCTGGGGAAAAAGGCAGACAGAAATTCCTGTCAGGTAAGAAAACCAGAGTTGGCACACACGAACGGTGTGAAGCTAAGGGGCAAGAAGAAGGCTCAAAAATCACAGCTAAGGATTAATGTGATGTTCAGAGAATTTGCTGCTGTCTTGCTCTTCTGAAGTAAGCACACCACACTGCTGCTTTAGCTGACTTTCCAATTAGCCATGTTTAATCAGAGTATATCCTGAAGAGGATTCAGAGGATCTGACTGCACATGGAGTTTCCATTCATGCTGTCCATCCTAAATTGTTTTACATTCAATGGAAGCAGAAGTTTTCCACATGGTGCTGAACTACTGCTTCATGCGCTGTAAGGAATGTTCAGGTTCTCCCATTCCTTATATATCCTACAAACAACTGTTCCTTGCCATGTGCGCAACTGCCCCTTCCATCAAAGGCAAATGATTTGGCAAGGAGGGTGTGTAGCTAGAGTCACCAGGAACATACAGTGTTGCCAATCATCAGCTACCAATAATGGCAAGCATTCTTGGGATGAATTGAAATATCTTGACATCCTTTTCCAAAGTAAATGGAGCAAAATAATGATTGCTAAATTCAGATAAAAATTATGAAAGCCCGTTAAGAGAAGATGCCACCAAAATTCCCAAAGCCCCTCATCAGAACGATTTTATTTTCCTCAGGCAATCAACTCACACAAAGGGGTGCATTTTCTCCTCATTTCTGACTGCAGTCAAGTTGAACGGGAACACAGAGCTTCTGCAGGGATGACATTTAACCTGTTGGCTTTTGTCTCAAGAAATAATTGTTGCCTTATTTTCAAATTGCTGCAAAGCTGCCTCTAGTCATTCAAGGCAGTGGACAAGAGAAGCAAATTGATAAAGTTGGAGAAATCCTATTTTAATTGCAAATGTATTGACAGACCGAAGAAAGAGCTAGTGTAGTGGTGGCAAAGAAGAGCAACTGGAAGATTGATTGCAACTCTCCAGGACTATCATGTTGTTTTGTACTGAGATATGCAGGAAAGAGGCACAGTACACAGTTCCCATAGCATTGTGCAATGAACATTAAGAAACTAAGGAAGACAGCTGCATTGGTCTATGAGGGATAAAATCCATTAATGAGGAGAGAAATATCTAAATTCCACAGCTAGGTAGAAGAAGAAGAAGAAGAAGAAGAAGAAGAAGAAGAAGAAGAAGAAGAAGAAGAAGAAGAAGAAGAAGAAGAAGAAGAAGAAGAAGAAGAAGAAATATATACTGCTCTGATATTTAACAGATACATAGGACAGATACATAGGTTTTTGGTTGAAATGTGTATCTGTTATATAATATCAGTCAATGTTTTTATAATTTTGATTTACTGTGCTTGTGCTTTTATTAACAACAACAACAACAACAACAACAACAACAACAACAACAACAACAACAACAACAACAACAATGTGCTATCAAGTCAATTCTGACTTAAGGGGTCCCTTTTCATGGTAGACAATAGCTTGTCCAAGACCACATAAGCTTTCTATATTTCTGGGAGGCAAAGTGGGGAATTGAACTCCTGGACTGACCAAGAATTAATCAAAATTCCCAAAATTTGCCTATGAGAGAAAGTATGACTGACAGATCTGACCAGTCCCATACATCATTCAGATCTGACTGTTCCAGACTCGTGAAACTATCCTTTGCAGGTAACCAAAATGTAACTATAGCAATATGGAGGCTACTGGAAGGCTGCTGAATTTATTTGGAATTCACAGCAATGCCAATTTATTTGGTATCACTGGATAGGAAGAGAAGCTCAGAGGTGTATGGGAGAAGCTCCCACTTTGGCTCTTCCATGAGTCAGTGTTAATCCAGTTGGCCAAGGAATCATACTGGTATGATCTGAGACAGGGCTGGTCAATAGGTGGCCTTCCAGATGTTGTTGGGCAGCACCATCCCTCAACAAAGCTATGCTGTCTATGATTGGAGCAAACTGCAGGCCAACAAAATCTGCAAAATCACATACTTCCCATCCTAGTCTAAGAAATCTTGTGGATCCCAGTGAGGTGGGAAGGAGTGGTACTGCAAACTCTTTACTGTTCTTGCTGCAATCAACTGGCAACGCTACTCCTCTGGAAACTGTTCCAATGGGAAAACTGTATAGAATGGAAATCCATCAGTCTTGCATTGAATGATGGAATATAATTTATGAAAGCTCATGTCATAACAAGTGTGTTAGTTAGGGACTGCAAGACATATTTGTTACTATAGTATCAGACTACTCATGTGAGTAGTGCCCAGGAACATTTTTTTCATGTCTGTGAACCACCTCTTAGTTCCTGCAGTGACATATGTATGCAGCACACTCACATGCATATGTACAAATGCTGTTTGTACACTGATGTGTAGGCAAAGATCCTTTCAGATATGCCAATCAAGAAGAGCACCTCAATTAATAGTAGGATTTTAGGAGCTTCCATGTGACTACCTTTGCACTTCAATCAAGATAACTGAAGATAGATTGAAAAACTGTTGAGAAAAGAAAAACAAAGATGAAAGAAAAGAAAAACAAAGATGAAAGAAAAGAAAAACAAAGATGAAATAATGCCCAATAGTTTTTTAGAGGCATTGGACTACCACTTCCAGTATCCCTCAGCCTGGATAAACATTGTCCGTGCTGGTTGGTAATGATGGAGATTGCAGTAAATTACTTAAGAACTCACTAGTTTGGGCAAAACTTAGATGTACAGAGATGTATACAGATGTGCTTTATGCTAAATTAGACCAATGGCGCATCAAGTGTAGCACTGTCTATTCTGTCTGACAGCTGCTTTCCAAGATCTCAGTCAGAAATGCCCTCTGTCCCTAACTTACTTGAGATCCTTTAAGTGGAAATGTCATGGGTTGAATCTGAGGCCTTGTCTATGCAAAACATATGTTTTGTCTCTTAAGCTGTCAAAGTAAAGGTGATTTAAGGGGAGTTGAGTGAGTTTCTTCTAAAATCAAAACCATAGGACACAAAGGAAGTATGCTTACAATGTTAGAGAGTTTAAGCGTGTGCCTCCCAGAAAAAGATAGAAAAGAGAGCGAGTCACTAACAAAGAACAGCTAAGAACAGATTGGCGGGACGTCTGTCCTGTCTGACGTTTCCTTTGATTCTGAGGCTCTGTGGCAATAACCCCAATGTTTCCAAACCACATCTTTATGGATGAACAAGTACTGCTTCCCTTTGTTGCAGCCTGATTCATTCACCAATGCTTCCTCTCAAGATTCTGTGTCACTGCAATTCATCACCATGGAAGGAGCTGTGTGATATAGCCTTCACAACATCTCTGCAGGCAATGGATAAGAGGAGTGGATTGATAAAGGGGGAGGAAAGGCTTCTCTTTAAAATGCAAATTTCTTGGCAATCAGAAAAGGAGGGGGATAGTTTAATGAGGTCCTAAAAGATTAGTAGCAGAATTTAAATCAATGAGTCTCTAGCTGCTCTTTAGAATACCAAATCTGGTGTTTTCAGCCTTTGCAAATGACATTCACAGACCAACTGTAACTTCCATGACTGGCCCCTAAAGGTGCACTATGACCTAATCTGGTGATAGCTATACAGTGGTGCCCTGCAAGATGATGTTAATCCGTTCCACTGAAATTGCTGTTTAGCGAAAACATTGTCTTGCGAAAAGCGTTTCCCCATTGGAATGCATTGGAATCCGTTTAATGCGTTCCGATGGGGAAAATAGTCATCGTTTTGCGAAGATCGCCCACAGGGAAGCCATTTTGCGAAGCGCTGATCAGCTGTAAAAATCACTGTCTTGCGAAGCATCGGTCCCGAAAAAAAACCATTTTGCGAAGATCGCCCATAGGGAAGCCATTTTGCGGAGCCCCCGATCAGCAGTAAAAATCATTGTCTTGCAAAGCATCGGTCCCCCCCGAAAAAAAAGTCTTGTGAAGTATGGACTGAAACATCGTCCAGCGAAAATCACCCATAGGAAACACTGTTTTGCGAAGTGCAATGGCGATCGCAAAAACTCATCGTCATGTGGATTTGTCGTTTTGCGGGGTCATCGTCTAGCGGGGCACCACTGTAAATCTGTTTTGAGGGTCCTTCCTCATCTCTCTTTCCTCATGGCTGCCATTACCATCAGATCCTGAAAAAGTTGCTTGTGGGGGGAATGTAACTCCCAGAGACCTCCACCCATCATGCAGCCAGTAGCCGGGAGATTCTGAGAGTTGTCATTCACAAAAGTAACTTTTCTAGGCTGGCTACAACATGTGTAGCAGTGATGACTGTCACTACAAAAGAAGGATTAGGAAAAGCTAATTGAAGTGAGTGGGAAGAAAATAAATAAAGAAAACAATGCCCTTTGACTTTTTAATACTTTTTTTCCTCACTGTGACTTCCATCCCAGAAGATACTTGTTTGGATGATAACTCCCAGAATTTTGGACCATAGCTTCCAGACCTACTTCCTTTGTGTACCCCACTAAGGCAGAGGTACAAAAGTTTATAGGTCTCAACCACAGTGACATCTGTAATCCCTAATTTACCGTTTTGGTTAAGACTTGTGAGTTTCTGTCTCATAAATTCCACTGCTTATTTGAGAAGAAAATGATCATAACACAAGGTGTGCTATGAAAGTAGAAGTTAATGCAAAGTTGCTTTTTTGTGGCCCTCAGTGTTTGATTAGGACACAACCCTGTGCATAAAGGCTTCAAAAACATGTGACAGAAGGGAGGAGCTGCCATTTTGTTGTTGAGAATGGTGCATTAACATGATTCTACAGTTCATAATGCCATGTTCAGCTTTATCATGGAACTTCCCAGATGCATGGCGAAGCCACAAGGGTCTTGTTTTACTTCCAAAGCAAGTCTTACCCCCCAAAATGCAAGCAGAATATGAGGGATGAAAGAGAAATGTGAAAGCACTAGCCTTTGGTGACTTTTATTATTATTATTGTATTAATCTAAAATACTTGCGAAAATAACCATTTGATGTTGGGTTTTGGCAAAACAAAAACAAAAACAAAATACACAAAAAAAGAGACTCCCTCCTTTGTTTAAAAAAAGCAGAGAAAAGTCAAAGAAAAAGAAATAAGATTGTTTATGTGTTTCACTTTTAAGGACAGATTCTCATAAAACTCCATTTTTACAAGGTACACAGAAATTCGATGAAATTCTGTTCTCTATTATATAAATGCTTAACTCGCAGCAAGCCTCAAAATTAAGGAATAAATTAAAAAAATAAAAGAAAGACTTGGGGAAAAGGTATTCAAAAATAAAGTAGACTGCAGTTGCCTGCTGGATATTACACTGTCATATCTATCCCACAAGAAAAAAGAAGAAGCCATCAAACCATCAAAATGTATCTAGGCTCAAAGTGAGAAATCGAACCTGTTTCAAATGGCCACAATCAGCGCTGACTGTTGAGTGGATACATTTTGAAGCATCCATGCTGCAGGAAACATGGCACAGCCTAATACTGGTTTTGGACCCACTACATTTTTAGTGCACCTCAAATTCTTCACATAAAAAATATTTGAATGAATACTCGGCCATGTTAACCACATTCAAAATCCCATGGACAAATGGAACTTCCTTTGCATGTTTCCACATCTACCGAGAAAGCTTAAGTAATAGATGTGGAAACAGGCACACGTTTATAAAATTGGTAGCCCAAACTTTTGGTATGACATTGTTGGTACTAGACATGTCACTTTCTCCCTACCAGAGTCAGTTCAAAAAACAACTACAAATATGTAGCACAACGATTCAGGAAAAACTGAACAGAACTGGTTGTGTATGTTTTACATCTGCCAACTCCATGGGATTGGATGCTTGGCTTTAGGCATTTATATCAGATATGCAGTCGTACACGTATATACATATATCACATATACATATATACGTGTACATATATATGTATACAATCACACAGACATAAATAGGTAGGCATCGTGTATTGCAGATTTTTAAAAAGCAAGCAAAAAAAGAAGACTGACCTGGCTTACCTACACTCGGCTCACATTCAATGAGATCTTCGTCATCGTTAGAACATTCCGCTGAAGAAACAAGGTCATCTGTTGTCTGTTGTGTAAACAAAAACAAGGAAACAAAAAGCAGAGGGACAGTGATCAGATATAGGGTATGGCATTAAAAGAGAGATAAAACTGTACACAGGGTAATAAGCAAAGTGTGACCGTTCTGATCACAAAGTCAGTAATGAACAGAGACGGAAAATGTTACTTTGGGGACTAGAAGTCCCAGAATTTTTTACTTTGCATGGCCACTGACCATCGTGACTGTGGAATTCTAGGATCTTTAGTACAAAACAACAACATTACCAAGGGCTTGTGGAGAAGCACCACCACCAACAGTAAACTCTGAAGGTAAGAGAATTTCTGTGCTGGGTCAGACCAAAAGCTGATCAGACATTCTGTTTCCACAGCAGCCAACAAGATGCCTGTGGAAAGCCTACAGGCAGAACATGAACACAAAGTACTTTGTGTATTCAGAGGCCAGTTGCCTTCTCACATTGAAGGTAATATACCACCACTGTTCAGTGAACAAGTTTCCTTGGACGATCTTCTATTACCTCAGAACCCACTAATAGTAGTTTTGTGCCACTGGATTAACCATTGGAAACCTGAGCCTCAATAGTGATGTGAACAGTATATGAAAAGGTTTCTTTGATTGAGTGGTCACACATCAGTACTTCAGTCATTATAATCTTATACCCTTCATTTTGGAGAGGAAAGCCAGCCTGGAGAAGGTACACCTCAGGGATCTGTACACTTATCCCATATTTATCTCATAGTAACACCTACACAGCTGCTGGACTATTAAAATATACGCTAATGTTAAACCAATTAGTTAAAACAATTAAAAAACACCTTAAGAGCGACATAAAGAAATATAATGCACAGTATCCCAAACCAAAACTCTTTACTCTCAACTCAGTTGGGAAAAACCTGTCTAAAAAGGGATCTCACTGAACTGAATAATTACCAGCCAGTCTCCAGTACAGTGGTGCCTCGCTAGACTTTAAATTATAATTATATATAAAAATTATAATCATTTAATTAATTAATTGTTATAAATTTTTCTTGAACTTGTTATCCTTTATGTTGTAAGCGGCCAAGAGTGGTCGAAATGACTAGATAGGCGGGGTATAAATAAATAAATAAATAAATAAATAAATAAATAAATAAATAAATAAATAAATAAATAAATGATGATAATCCGTTCCACTGAAATCGCTGTTTAGCGCGAAAAGCATTTCCCCATTGGAATGCATTGAAACCTGTTTAATGCGTTCCAATGGGGAATAATCGTCGTTGTCTAGCAAAGATCGGCCATAGAAAAGCCGCTTTGCAAATTGCCGATCAGCTGTTTAAATAGCTGTCTTGCAAAGCTTGGGTCCCGAAACCACACGTTTTGCAAGCGCAGAGGGAGCTGTCAAAATCGTTGTCTAGCGAAAATCGGTTTGCGAAGCAGGGACCAAACATTGTCCAGCGAAATTCCCCCATAGGAATCATGGTTTTACGAATCGCTATAGCGATCGCAAAAAGTCAATGTCTAGCGAAAAAACTGTCATGCGGAGTAACTGTCTAGTGAGGCACCACTGTATTCCATTTTTTGGGAAGGTGTTCAAGAATGTGGTGGCTTCCTAATTTCAGGGGTTCCTGCATGAAACAGATTGTCATTCCTATCTGGCTTCAGGCTTGGTAATGGGACAGAGACTGCTTTGGCCACCTTGCTTGCATCATCTACGCTGGGAAATGGACAGGAGGAGTGTAGTCCCATTGGTTCAGATAAGTCTTTCAGTGGTAGTATCTTTCAATACTACCCGCCATGGTATCCTTCTGGGCCATGTCTCTGAGATAGGTCTTGGAGGAGCTGTTTTATGGTGGCCATGGACCTTCCTGGAGGGCTGAGTTCAGAAGGTAATATACCACCACTGTTCAGTGAACAAATTTCCTTGGATGATCTTGGACCGCCTAGAGTGGTCGCAAGACCAGATAGGCGGGATATAAATAAATAAATAAATAAATAAATAAATAAATAAACAAACAAACAAACAAACAAACAAACAAACAAACAAAATAAGGAGGTGCTGCTGCAATATTGTTGCACCTGCACCACCTTCTCATGTTCTGATACCCTGGCCCAGGTTTCAATTTCGTCCCCCATGCTATTTAATATCTACATGAAATTCACGGGAAAGGTTGCTGAGAGGTTTGGGGTTCTGTGCAGCCAGTATGCTGATAACCTCCAACTCCATCTCTCCTTCCTGTCTGATTCCAAGGAAGCAGTTTGGGCCTAGACCATTGTCTAATGTCAGTAATGGACAGGATGAGGGTAAACAAACTGAAACTTATCTGTGAATATTCTCAGCCATCTGGAAGTTGAGTCATAGCATTTCGACTTCTTATTAGATTGAAATGTTTCGCTACTCATCCAAGTAGCTTCTTCAGTCTTAGTTGATAGGAGACCCGATATATCCTGGTTTCACTTCCCCCTGGTCTGAATAGGCTCGTTAGATGGACAAAGGATGGCGTATGTGTGTGAGAGTGAAAATCCCACCTTTGCAGTCCTTTTCCTCCCATTATCACTTGATGAGCAAGATGTACTCATTTTGGACCGAAAAGATAAATGGTTTGAGAGAGGGGTCGGAGAGGCTATACGTGTGCATATAGAAAATCCCTCACTCAACAGGGGTGGAGGCCTTAGATACAATCTGTCTCCTATTTATCATGCTGCCCTTTCATCTGTCTCCAGAAAGATCAGGACCACACCCACCAGGAAGACCACTGTTGATGACTGTTAATGACCCATGGCAATGGGCGGAGAAGGACTGCAGAAGCGGGGTTTTCACTCACACACACACACCCGTCCTTTGTCCATCTAAGGAGCCTATTCAGACCAGGTGGAAGTTAAACCAACCTGGAGGAGATATCAGGGGTCTTCTACCAACTCTCCCCAGATTGAAGAAGCTACTTGAATGAGCAGCAAAACATTTCAACCTAATAAGAAAGGAATCTAGTTGCTATGACTCAACTTCCAGAAAATTGAAACTTAATTCATATAGGAGAGACAGAGAGAGAGAAGCTCCTGTTCAGTCAATAAGCAGATTAAGCACTAGGGATTCAGCATGTACTGGATGGGGTTACACTTCCTCTGAAAACATAGGTGCACAGCTCAGGGAGTAGCAGTGGGAATTCCTGTTTACATAAGTGAAAAAAAAGGGGAAGTGTGAGACCCTCTGTTACCATTGGGTAGGACTCCACCTCTCTCATGCA
Organism: Pogona vitticeps; assembly: GCF_051106095.1. Lineage (NCBI taxonomy): Eukaryota > Metazoa > Chordata > Lepidosauria > Squamata > Agamidae > Pogona > Pogona vitticeps. The sequence continues at coordinate 324,024,838 of NC_135783.1, read as the reverse complement.
ACCTCACTGCATGCATGTGTGACTCCATCCCCTAGAACCGAAGGAGCTAAATGCAATTGCCGCATAGAGGAAGAAGAATGCTGTGCAGAGAGGGGTGGCGTTGTCATGCTGGCTTAGAGGGAACTTTGTCTGTTACTATGTTGGTGAGTCATTACATTCCAATGGAACCAAGCAGGATTCTGTCCCTTATTTTGACCAGCTAAATGGCAATTAGGTAAAACATGATCGTCCCCATGCTGCACCTATTTAATTTAGCCACTGCCGATAATTGAGAAAATTCTTCAGTTTATGTTTCCTTCAGAAACAGGTGCAATTACAATAGCTGTCACTGACAAGATTCATTTTTTAATTATTATTATTAAACATCAGTGGTGTGAAACTACAGGTTTATTACTGATACAAGTAAATACAAAGGCAGTGTCATTTACACATGGGGCAGAACACATGCTTTTCACAGCTAATTCTTCTGGTCAGACAAAAGAAATGTAGACTGTGTGGTTAAACACAGATATACTGTGGATAGAACAGAGGTACCACATTGTTAATGAGCTAGACAGAACACTTCCTTCTAATTACACCCCCTCCCAACTGACCTACACAATGGGTTTCAATGGAAATATCAGCCTTATCCAGGCGTTACAGAATTCATCTCCTGAACTTGCTTGTGGCTAGTCTTGTCCCCTCTGCCATCCCTTTCTCTACGCCAAGTGACACCAAGTCTGAAGATGAGGCGTTCTTGCCTATGTATAGAGCCTACAGATGAACAGGAAGCAATCCTCTTCAGACTTACTATTGCTCACTTAGAGAGGGAAAGGCTAACTGCTCCATTTAAGCATTTTTTGGGAAACTGAATGCCTGAATAGGTCCAGGGCTAATAGGATAGTGAATGTACAAGAGGTGAGGTGGGAAGGCCAGCTCCAAAAAGGCTGAGGAGCATCTGTGGCCCCAATGACTTCAGCACATGTTCCTTGCACTTTCCAGCTGGTAATTCATTCTCTCTCTCTCCTTTTTCCTTTTCAATGGCAGCTCTAATTAAGGAGCAGCATGTACCACAGTCTGTTAAGGAGAACTCTAATGGCTTCTCTCCCCAGCAGCGACTTCTTCATGTAATTGCTGCAATTAGTAGAATTACTAATGGAAACCATTAGGATGATTCTGTGGAAGCCTCTGGACATGGGCTATATGGCTCCAGCACAAGAGTACAAAATTATTCTGCCCTCAGCGATATGAGCTCTACAGAAGTCTGACACCAGATTCTTTCCACTTTCCCGTTTCTCTCTTGCATGCATAAAAGGTACAGGTTGTATGGGGCTATGGGGTCTCTGTAAAAAGAATTCTGGCATAAGACACTGCAAAAAAGATATCTCAATCTGGCAGACGGGAACTGCCAGAGACTTGCTTTTTACCCAACAATTTTTAGAAAATGCTTATAGTGATATTCAGAATCAGTCAGGATTTAGTTCAGTACAAGTAGTTACCTCTTTTCCCCCTCCACCTATTAGCCTTGTGTTTTCTCCAAGAAGTTACTGAAGGGGGGAAAGGCTGAATTCTGCTCTAGTGGCCATTTTACACATACATTTCCCAATCATTGCCTAGAATGCACGTGGACTAGATAAACTTTATCTTCCAGAATCATATGTTACATATGTATATTGGAAAGCTACTTTACTGATCAATGAAAGCAATATTTCGAAAAAGATGGCACCTTAAAAATATGTAACCAAGTCTCCCAAAGATAGATTTTGGGCAGGAAAGAAAGAAAGAAGAACAATAGTGGGACCTAGGAAGAAGTGAAATCCACAATTATTTTAAAAGATGCAAACAAAACTTCCTAGACTTACAATACTAGACTATTCCTAGACTTATTCGTACTTAATAAGTAGACAGTAAAGCTCTAGCAATCCTCATTTTGCACAGTTAGCATTATATGCATTAACACATTTTATTGCTTGCACAACATTAAATTCTGTAGAAGAAAAGAGAGTGCTTTTCTCTTGCAGAAATTACAACATAGAAGAATTTGTACTCTCTCTTCTTGACATGAAAGAACAAGACATGTGAGGGCTTGGACTTAAAGAAAGCCCTTCCCTTTGCCTTTACAAATTCCGACAACTGGGAAGTTTTTACTAGGAGAATTGAAATAGTATGTATGTATGTATGTATGTATGTATGTATGTATGTATGTATGTATGTATGTATGTATGTATGTATGTATGTATGTATGTATGTATGTATGTATGTATGTATGTATGTATATATTTATTTATTTATTTATTTATTTATTTATTTATTTATTTATTTAATTTGTACCCCACCCATTTAGTCAACCAACTACTCTGGGCAGCTAACAGCATATAAAATAAACCATTTAAAATATGGTACAAATAATATATCAATAGACAAAGACTCAAGGTGAGAGAACAAAATAAATCAAGAGGTGGCTGGAGGGAAGGCTTGCCTGAATAGCCAGGTTTTCAGTTGGCATTTGAAAATGTCCAGGGAAGGGGCCATACAGATCTCAGAAGGGAGGCCATTCCAAAGGCGAGGAGCTACTGCCGAGAAGGCCTGGTTTCTTGTTTTTTCCTTCCTGGCCTCCCTTGGTGTTAGGCTCCTCAGCCTCACCTCCTGGCTAGACTGAGCGATACGAGTAGATTTGGGTGGGAGGAGGGGTTCCGCCAGGCATCGAGGCTCTAAACCGTTTAGGGCTTTATACGTAAGCCTTAGAACTTTGAAATCGACGTGGAACCGAATGGGCATACAATGTAAGGCGGCCAGAGTAGGGGAGATATGATATTGTTTCCTCACCCCACTAATAAGTCTGGCCGCCGCATTCTGCACCATTTGGAGTTTCCACATTGATCTCAAAGGTAGCCCCATGTAGAGAGCATTACAGTGATCTAACCTCGAGATTACGAGTGCATGGACCAGTGTGGTGAGCGACCCCCCATCTAGATAGGGACGCAGCTGGGCAATGTGCCACAGATGGAAATAAGCAGATCGGACCATAGACACCAACTGGGATTCCATGGTAAGCGACTGGTCCAGATGAATCCCCAAGCTGCAAACCTCACTCTTCACTGTGAGAGTCACCCCCCCCAAAAAAGAGAGGGAGTTTCCCAAACCGTTGATGGTAGGTCCGCCCACCCTCCATTTTGTCTGGGACCTCTGTCTTGTCTGGTTTCAGCCTCAGCCCATTATCCTGCATCCATTGCAGTACAGACCCCAGGCAGCGCTGCAGGGACAGAACAGCATCCACTGTAGTTGGAAAAAAGGAGATGTAGAGCTGCGTGTCATCAGCATATTGATGGCACGCCACTCCACACCCCCTGATGACCTTGCCCAGTGGCCTCATATAGATGTTAAAGAGCATTGGGGAGATAGACAAGCCCTGCGGAACCCCACAGTTGAGGCTCCACTCACACTCTCCCCAAGCTGAATTCTCTGAGGATGATCTCCCAGGAAGGATCGGAACCAGGCCAACGCCGAGCCACCAATTCCTAACTCGGAGATCCTCCTCAGGAGGATACCGTGGTCTACAGTATTGAAGGTGGCTGAGATATCGAGGATGACCAACAGAGAAGTTTTTCCCCTGTCAGCCTCCCTCAATAGGTCATCATACAGGGCAACCAATGGTGTATCTATACCATGGCATGGCCTGAAGCCCAACTGGAATGGGTCCAGGGCATTTGTTTCATCCAAGTGCGCCTGAAGCTGATCGCCCACCACCCTCTCTACCACTTTGCTAATGAAAGAGACTTGGCGATGGGCCTGTAATTGCCAATATTGTCCGCTGCCAGATGGGGTCTCTTTCTAATGGGCCTAATCAGTGTCTCCTTGAGGGCAGGAGGAACCCTGCCCTCCCGGAAAGACTCGTTAATTATCGCTGTGGCCCATTCAGTAGTTATAGGCCTGGCTGCTTTGATTAGCCAGGCTGGGCAAGGGTCAAGAGAGGAAGTGGTGGAGGAAGTATCCTCCATACAAACTCTTGAGAGGTACTACTCTGCTCTCCTTAAATGCCACAATCTCTCCTTGTCCTCCTTGAAATCTGATAGATGCAAAAATTGAATAGGAATTGCCACTCATATTCAGCCCCCCCCCCGACTTCTCTACAAACTGGAATTCATGTAATCAATACTCCCAAACTTTTGCATCCTCAGTAAAAAAGGGTATATTGGTGAAAATGTGTTCAACTGCTGCAAGATGTTCAACTCCTGTGCAAGAATGAAAAAAAATATCTTTTCTCACCAGCAGGAACCTTAGCCTGAAAATGAAAATGTTGCAAAAATGTACTGGAAAAGGAAAACTGCACAAAACTCTCCACAATCTCATTCAGAGGGAGAAAATGGCTAGAATTTCTTATTCTTACCTGTAAAAATGAAATACACAAATATTTACATCCTTATGGTTGTTGTAGGTTTTTTGGGCTGTTTGGTTGTGTTCTGGAGGCTTTTCTTCCTAACATTTCACCAGTCTCTGTGGCCGGCACCTTCAGAGGACAGGAGTTAGAACTCTAGAACCTCCAGAACATGGCCAAACAGCTTGAAAAACCTACAACCACCATTGGATCCCAGCTATGAAAGCCTTTGAGAATACATTTACACTCTTACATTGGTAAACAAAGGGCTAGAGTATCTTAACATGCATCTCTTCCCTGTGTGTGTTCCAGCTGGACACCATCTAGTTTTTACTATTTTTAATTCTTAAAATTAAAAATTCAAGTCAACTTTCCTGCTCTTAAACAAGGACGTGTCTTGTGGCACTATGAGGACTAACAGGTTTTATCTGGCATAAGCTATCATGGACTGCAGCCCTTTCATATCACTGAAATTCACTTTACCTTTTCTCATCTATGCTGTACGGTGGGCATAAATTATGCTGCTGCCCTTCCTCTAGTTGGTTGGATCTGTGGCAATATTGTGCCACTTTACTAGGAGAATTGAAATAGTATGTATGTATGTATGTATGTATGTATGTATGTATGTATGTATGTATGTATGTATGTATGTATGTATGTACGTACGTACGTACGTACGTACGTACGTGTGTGTGTGTGTGTGTGTGTGGGTGGGTGGGTGGGTGGGTGCGTGCGTACGTACGTACGTACTGTACGTATGTATGTATGTATGTATGTATGTATGTATGTATGTATGTATGTATGGTAGCTCAGTCGTACACTACATGTTTTTTGTTTGCATGCTTATACATGCAAACAACATTTCTAAGTAGCACTGGAAACATTCCTGCTTCAATATCTGAATATACTAGCCACCAGCTAGCATAGACTGTAGGAAGTATTATCTAATTCAGGTATAGTAAGGATTCTGTGTTTTATTCAGAACAAGAGGGGAAATTAGGTTTTTTTTTTTTTTTTTTAAAAACACCTATAATTCTCATTATTCTTTCCCTAGTTGTAGTCCAAAAAGTTACTTTTTCTAAATATACCTTCCACCTTGTATCTGAAGTGATGAGCTGAGGAATAAAGCCAATTTTTAATAAGTTGTCTGTTAGTTACTCTATAATAGAGGAGTAAAAATGCTTCTGTTGCAAGGGACAAAGACAGAAACAGAATATATTTGCGTACTCTATATATTAACCAGCAGATAAGACATAATGTCTTCACAAGAAAATATTTCAAAGCATCCCATTGTAAGATATGAGTTTAATTTATTTTTTAAATCTCAGAATTGGAATTAAGGAGCCTAGTATTAAGGACCATAAAACTAAAGACAGTATTATAATAACCTTCAATAAAATATCTCTCTAGACAGAGGACCCTTTATTTGTCCTTTGAAAGAACTTTTATTGCATTTATATTATTATTAATATTATTGTCCTTCTGCTTCACTACTGTGCTTATGAAATTGCTGTGGTATCAAACAGGAGCACACAATAGGAAAAGCTGAGAAGTCTGCATCTAACCTTGAGGATTTATGAGCATATTTACCTTCAAATTCCCTCAGTTTCAAAGAACTGCCTCCAATGAATTATTGTTTCAGTAATCACCACATTCTAATTATTCAATTCAAAGGCTTCATCAATCTTGCTTCTGGTGAGGGTCCTATATCTGTGTTCATTACTACACATCTTAGGGGTATTCAGAGAGAATTTTAGATAGCACAGCAAGATGTGGTCAGGACAATTACATCCCTTCTTCACTTTCCTAACAGGCTAAAGTTAGAATTTATGCTTTAGATCCAGATCCTTTGACCCACTGTTCCACACAAAAGCCTCTCTGAAATCTTCCACTGAGAACAGTTCCTTTCAGACTACCTCATCCACTTGCTCTCCCACGATTTGATGGGCATTGGGCACAAGATAAAATAAACCCCACTATGGAACAGCTTTATGAAATTATAAATAACAGGTCCAGTGAACGATGGAGTTCTCATTCTTCGTGTGAGTGAAAAGAGGAAAGACCTATAAATATCCCTGTTCCAAAGTTCAGCACACAAATTGTGCCACAGCATGCTCTTGATGGCTGCCTCACTTTTTATTTATTTCATATTTAAAGTGGCTTATGTTCTCTTACTTCTCTGGAGATTTTTCCCTCCCTAAACCCATTGCACATATCATATTCCTGCTCCAGGTCAGCCTCTAAATAGCATCTTTACAGTGCTTTGGGGGGGGGGGAATGAATGTTGGTTCTTTTTCTAATCCTCATAAGAACATTCACATTCACCTATCTGTACCCTGAAATCATTGTCCAAGGCCATGACTAAGAACCTTCAGTATAGGGGTCTCCAAACTTTTGCCCTGATGGCCACACCGGATACTTTCAATATCTTAGAGGGCCAAAGAAACAGGAACATGTGTGCACATGTATGCCCATCTGCACGCCCACCCCTGCAACCCCCACGCCCGCACGTATGTGTGTGCATATACCCCCCAAGATGCACACATACATGCACCCCTGCACAGGGTTAAGGGAAGGGCCAGTTAAAATGGCAAGGTGGGCCGGATGTGGCCCACAGGTCATAGAGTTGAGGCCCCTGGTATACATGAACAAAACACTGGCTGAATTCCCTTTTTTATTTTTATTTTTAGGTCAGTGGAGGTTATCCCAATACAAGACCCCTCAATAAATAATTTTAAAAATCCACGAGATTCCTCAGGTGCCTCTGAGAGCAAGACAAACTGGGTTTTTCTCCACGGAGAGACTCCACAATATGTATATAATATCTCTAACATCTTTTTCTTTGGAGAAGCAAAGTATGGATGTCTGGGTGCACATATAGACCCATGCAAAAAGGCACAGAGCAAGAAAAGAAGTGGATGAGTGATAAGAAAGATACAACCCACCTAATGTTTCAAATTCATAAATAAAATTCCTGGTTTTAGGCAATTTGCACATCTGCACAATTTTTAGATAATTTTGTGCAAAATTGGATATTTTTTGGTCTAAAATACCATTTCTTGCCAATATGAGAATCTTGTTGTGAACACAATTGCTCACCATCCTCACCAGTGAAAAGAAAAATTATTCCTCATCCTTGTATGTGAGATAGAAACAAGTGAGGAATCATATCCCTAGCCCTCACTAAATGAGGTAAGACACGGAGATTGCCTATTCAGGGCTTATAGGGCCTATTCAGTGATGGCCCCCATCTATGGAATGTCTTCCTCAAAAAAAAATTATCTGGTGCTCATCTCATGGCTTTTTCATGTCAGCCTGACACGTTTTGATTTTCCATGCATTTTAGGTTCTGTTTTTAGTGCTTCAGACCTAATAGTTTACGCTCAGCTATTACTGGTCCTTATTTTGTTTTTCTTTGACTTGCTTTATTACTTTTTTATTACTACTTTGTATTTTATGTTTTTAATTTGTATACTGCCCACAGAACTTCAGCTAATGGTGTTTTTAAAATGTAATAATATAAAATATAGAAATAGGGCACAAAAATTTCCCCAAACAGAAAATATTATGTCACGTTTCATCAGAGCTTTCCAGCTGCTCTACTTCTTAGAATGGGAAATTAAAATGACATTTTAAAAATATCATAGACTTTGAAATCTGGACCTTAACATTCACTATTCCCAAAACGAAACAGATTAATTGAGGCAGCACCTTTCTAATATTTCATTTCAAGCAAGGCACTGTGGCATGTTGGAGATGGGCAAATGTTGCCTCTGATATCCACTTAGGCTTATGAATAAGTACTTTTGCTTCTTTTAGAATTCCTTGGATATTTTCCTTGTGAAGGAAACTCCAAAACCATCTCAGAGATATGTGCCATTTTCTGGCAACTCTATCCCCATTCACTTCCACAATCACATGGCTGTTCTGTTTCAAAGTTCCACCCAATAAAGACTTCTTGCTTTGGCTGTCCATCTTCCCCACCACTTATGCTACAGGAAGAATGCTGTTTAGAAGCCTAAATCATGACTGAGGGCATTTTCTACAGGAAGGCTATTTATTTTCCTTCAGTTCCATGTATCAAAATAAAAAAAAAGAGTGAGGAAGAGAAACAGAGAGACACATAGTGAGAGAAGGTGGTATCAGAAAGAGGGTGATATAAAGAGAGAGAGAGAGAGAGGATGAGGGGGCAAAGAGATCAAGAGAGTGACATGTCAGAGTAAAGAATGAGTAGAGGATGGTAGAAAGAAAAGGAGAAAAGATGGTGTCACCAGATACTTCATATACCTGTAATTCATATGCCTCCATGAAGGAAGATAACCTTGCACCAAAGTTCCCTAGCCCTGGATTAGACAAATCCACAGAGGACAATGCTATCAAAAAGCTTAACTCTAAACAGATAAATATTTAGAGGCACCCCATACCCTGAGTTCAGGAACAATAAAAGAGAACTTTTTTTTCTTCTCTCCTGCCTTGTTTTTATATTTCCCAACAGCATCTGTTTGGGGTCATTGCTAAAACAGGGCACTAGACCAGTAGACCCTTTATCTGATCCAGCTGGACTGTTCTTGTGATGGGGAAAAAAAACAAGCCCAGTTCCCTGTTTCTTTAATCTCTCTCTCACACTCTTTCTCAAAAAATCAACCAATAAAGATACCAAAGGCAGAGCTCCTGCCATTCCCATTTCTTCTAAAAGAGGTCTCATCATGGGAACACATTTCTTTCATATAAGTCCTGGATCCCTGATTAACTGGGAGCCAGTCATTAACCAGCATGCCCTTTATTCTCCACATCAAGCAGAGTTAACAACAACAAAGAAACCAACACACCCTCCTCTGAAAACCTCCCACCTCTTACATTTCCTGCCTATGTGATCCCTGTTGGACATAAAAGTAGATGCCGTACTTGCTGCCAAATTATATCATTAAGTAGGGTTCACAATGGGGCTACCCACTGTAACAAAATCAGGCACTCAATCATTACCACAGCAGACATAAGATTAAATAACTAGCCGCACCAGTTTAAAAACGGGGACGTAAATCAGCCTTCAGTTCTGCTCTCTGCCTGTGTATCAAGTAAAGTCACACTGCAAGCCGAAATTAGCCTTTAGGAAACACAATTGCTACACAGAAATCCCATTATTAAAATAAAAGTCGGTGACTTCGAGACTACATTCTGTGTCAGGCATTGGAGGATTTTGATCTGACCCTGAAGAAGATCCAGAGGACAAGGGAAAGGTGAGGACAGAGGCACTGAGGAAGTCGGGCATTCGGTTGTACCAAATCTACCACTTGCCCCCTTTTCTTTATGATTTCAGCAGGAAGGGCCAAGTGAATCTAAATAAGCAAGGGGATGCAAAAGAGAGAAAGAAAAAGAAGCAAGAAAACGGAGAGGATTAATCTGTCTGTTGTTCAAGGCGCCCTGACAGAGGAAAGAGGAGTATTGAACCACAGCAGCTTAAACCAAACTTCAATGTACCTTCCCAAAAGCAGGAGGAATGTAACGCTACGTGGTGTTCCACTGATAAGCAAATCCCTCTAAATCCTTTCCATTTATTTCTTGGCCTGGAGAAATTACATATTATTTAGGCACCAAATAAATAAATAAAACATGCATCTCCGGGAATCTAGATTGCCTGTTTATTGATTACACACTGTTGCTCTCCTTTCTCTCCCTTGCACACACACACATGTACACACTTGGAGTCACACTGACTTCAAGCTTTTTCTACTTCTCAGAAAGGGCTTACCAGTTCCAGATATGATTTACAGTGCATTACAAGCCACCTAGAAAATGGAAAGGAGAAGCACCCTGCAGACCTGTAATCCTTCTATTTCTCCTACGTTCCTGGATAATTTAATGGATTAAAGAGGGCTACTGGGACTCACCAACCTAAGGGCAGCCCATAGCCAAAAATCACAGTGGAATCCCTGGTTCAAAGTATGCAAATTAGCCACATTTCTGCTATGACGTCAGCTTGATGGAAGCCAGTTTTACAGAGGGTGAGAGTGAGATTTGGATCAGAGAAGCACAAGGAGATGCAAGTTCAAAACCTAGATATACATACTGTATATCAGTGGCTCCCAACCTTGGGAAACCCAGGTGTTCTTGGACTGCTATTTTGAGAACCCCTGTGCTAGCCAGGGTTTCTGGGAGTTGCAATACAAGAACACTTGCATTACCCAAGGTTGGGAAACATTGATACCCACACTTTATGCAGCACAGTTGTTTGGTGTGACTGAGCCAGAGTTCTCAGATGTGTGTCTGTTGTAGTCTATACTTTAAGTTACAGGTGTTCTATGGGAAATGCTGGTGTGCCATGAGTAGAACTAAAACAATCAGGTTTGCAGCATACAATGTGGAGCAACCTCCAAAGTACAAAAGACCACTGAGATGCTGTTGGTAAATAAGTACACTAAATCCGGTTCTTAGTCCCAACTAGAGTAGTCCCAACTAGAGTAAAGTAGACCCTTTCATGGATTGCTGCCTTGTTGTGGTGAAGGGGCTTGAGTACTTCAGAGAAACAAAGTGCCAAGACGGACAACAGGTCATAGTGGAGACTTCTGACTAAACACGATCCACCTGGAGCAGGAACTGGCAAACCACCCCAGTATCTTTGCCAAGAAAACCCCATGAACAGAAACAAAAGGCTAAAAGATATTGCGCTGGAAGATGAGCCCCTCGGGTAGAAAGATGTCCAACATGCTACTGCGGAAGAGCAGAGGAGAAGTACAAGTAGCTCCAGAGCTAATGAAGTGGTTGGGCCAAAGCTGAAAGGACGCTCAGCTGTGGACGTGCCTGGAAGTGAAACGAAAGTATATTGCTACAAAGAAAAACACTGTATAGGAACCTGGAATGTAAGATCTAAGAACCTTGGGAAGCTGGATGTGGTCAAACAGGATATGGCAAGAATCAACATGGACATTCTGGGAATCAGTGAACTAAAATGGATGGGAATGGGCGAATTCCATTCAGACGATTATCATGTCTACTACTGTGGGCAAGAATCGCATGAAATAGAGTAGCCCTCATAGTGAACAAAAGAGTGTAAAAAGCTGTAATGGGATACAATCTCAAAAATGACAGAATGATTTCAATATGAATCCAAGGCGGACCTTTCAACATCACCGTAATCCAAGTTCATGCACCAACCACCGATGCTGGGAAGGCTGAAATTGACCAATTCTATGAAGACTTAAAACACTTTCTAGAACTGACACCAAAGATAGACGTTCTTGTCATTATAGGGGAATGGAATGCTAAAGTAGGGAGTCAAGAGATGAAAGGAACAACAGGTAAGTTTGGCCTTGGAGTTCAGAACGAAGCAAGGCAAAGGCTAATAGAGTTTTGTGAAGAGAACAAACTGGTCATCACAAACACTCTTTTCCAACAACACAAGAGGTGACTCTACACATGGACATCACCAGCTGGGCAGTACCGAAATCAGATTGATTATGTTCTCTGCAGCCAAAGATGGAGAAGCTCTATACAGTCAGCAAAAACGAGACCTGGAGTTGATTGTGGCTCTGATCATCAGCTTCTTATACCAAAATTCAAGCTTAAACTGAAGAAAGGAGGAAAAACGACTGAGCTAGTCAGGTATAATCTAAACCAAATCCCTTATGAATACACAATGGAAGTGAAGAACAGATTTAAGGTACTAAATTTGGTGGACAGAGTGCCTGAAGAACTTTGGATAGAGGCTCGTAACATTGTACAGGAGGCAGCAACAAAAGCCATCCCAAAGAAAAAGAAATGCAAGAAAGCAAAGTGGCTGTCCAAAGAGGCCTTACAAATAGCAGAGAAGAGAAGGGAAACAAAATGCAAGGGAGATAGGGGAAGTTACAGAAAATTGAATGCAGACTTCCAAAGAATAGCAAGGAGAGACAAGAGAGCCTTCTTAAATGAACAGTGCAAAGATGTAGAGGAAAATGTTAGAAAGGGTGAAACCAGAGATCTGTTCAAGAAAATTGGAGATATTGAAGGAACCTTTTGTGCAAAGATGGACATAATAAAGGACAAAAATGGGAGGGACCTCACAGAAGCAGAAGACATCAAGAAGAGGTAGCAAGAATACACGGAGGAATTATACCAGAAAGATCTGGATGTCCTGGACAACCCAGATAGTGTGGTTGCTGACCTGGAGCCAGACATCCTGGGAGTGAAGTTTAAGAGGGCCTTAGAAAGCATGGCTAACAACAAGGCCAGTAGAGGTGATGGCATTCCAGTGTAACTATTTAAAATCTTAAAAGGTGACGCTGTTAAGGTGCTACACTCAATAAGTTTGGAAAACTCAGCAGTGGCCAGAGGATTGGAAAAGATCAGGCTACATCCCAATTCCAAAGAAGGGCAGTGCCAAAGAATACTCCAGCTACGGTAGAATTGCCCTCATTTCACACACTAGCAAGGTTATGCTCCAAATCATACAAGGTGGGCTTCAGCAGTATGTTGACTGAGAACTCCCAGAAGTACAAGCTGGATTTCGAAGGGGCAGAGGAACTAGAGACCAAATTGCTAACATGCCCTGGATTATGGAGAAAGCCAGAGAGTTCCAGAAAAACATCTACTTCTGCTTCATTGACTATGCGAAAGCCTTTGATTGTGTGGACCACAACAAACTATGGCAAGTTCTCAGAGAAATGGGATTGTGTGACTGCCTTATCTATCTCCTGAGAAATCTATATGTGGGACAGGAAGCAACAGTTAGAACTGGATATGGAACAACTGATTGGTTCAAAATTGGGAAAGGAGTAGGACAAGGCTGTATATTGTCTCCCTGCTTATTTAACTTGTATGCAGAATGCATCATGCGAAAGGCACGACTGGATGAATCCCAAACCGGAATTAAGATTGCCAGAAGAAACAGCAACAACCTCAGATATGCAGATGATACCACTCTGATGGCAGAAAGTGAGGAGGAACTAAAGAACCTTGTAATGAGGGTGAAAGTGGAGAGTGCAAAAAAAATGGTCTGAAGCTCGACATCAAAAAAACTAAGATCATGGCCACTGATCCTCTCACCTCCTGGCAAATAGAAGGGGAAAATATGAAGGCAGTGAGAGATTTTACTTTCTTGGTCTCCATAATCACTGCAGATGGTGACAGCAGCCACAAAATCAAAAGAAGCCTGCTTCTTGGGTGGAAAGCAATGACAAACCTAGACAGCATTTTAAAAAGCACAGACATCACCTTGCCGACAAAGGTCAGCATAGTCAATGTTATGATTTTTCCTGTAGTGATTTATGGAAGTGAGAACTGGACCATAAAGAAGGCTGACCACTGAAGAATTGATGCTTTTGAACTATGGTGCTGGAGGAGACTCTTGAGAGTCCCCTGGACTGCAAGGAGAACAAACCTATCAATTCTAAAGGAAATCAACCCTGAGTGCTCACTGGAAGGACAGATCCTGAAGCTGAGGTTCCAAGACTTTGGTCATCTCATGAGAAGACTCCCTGGAAAAGACCCTGATGTTGGGAAAGTGTGACAGCAAGAGGAGAAGGGGACGACAGAAGACAAAATGGTTGGACAGTGTCATTGAAGCTACCAACATGAATTTGACCAAAAACCGGGAGGTAGAGGAAGACAGGAGGGCCTGGTGTGCTCTGGTCCATGGAGTCATGAAGTCGGACACGACTTAATGACTAAATAGCAACAACAACAGAGTAGACCTACTGAGTGAAAGGGACTTATAAAGTTTTGATTTAAGTCCTATTCATTAAATGGATCAACTCTAATAAGGAATATCAACTGGATTAGCATAACATTTAAAAATCATTTTAAAAAAAGAAATCTTACTTTCTTACCAAGTCTAGACCTTCAAGTCAGCTTTCAGCCTACTTGGAGAGAGCTATTGTAAGAATCATGTGGAGAAAGTTGATGTGTAGCAAATGAAATTTTTTGGAGGAACAGTTTGGAAACAGAGAGATCAGAGCCTGGAATGTTACTTTTTCCTATTACATCTTCTAAAATCCTCTCGGAGGAATGGTTACAGACTGACAGACAAATCAGAGTTTGAGGAAGTTATTTTTTGTACTGCATTGCCTAGACAGGATTTCGGGAGTTTGTTACTTTCTGACTAGACAAAAAATTCCAGAGTTTCTGATCCTGCAACCCTGAGACTGATGTTGATTTAGAATCCTTAAGTTTACAAACCCCAAAACACAAACCCCCTTCAACAGAAGCTTCAGTACTTAAACTTTATGAAGAGCCACAGTAATTGAGCTTTATTCGCTTAACAAAGGGATAGGTGGATTTCTGAAAGCCACAGGCTCATCTGGTCAAAGAAGTATCTAATGTCCTTTGAAAACTGAGCCGAAGGCCAAGGAAAACAGCTTCTGTGCTTGTTGTGTTAGCCCTGCACTTAATAACTGTGTCAGAAGAATATTCTTCATTTACAGTCTGCTTCTTTGCTGGAAATCAATATGTTGTTTTGCCAGCATGTTTTGCTCCGATCTCTGGATATCTTTATTTAACTTGTCTTTTCTCTTTTTCAAGCAGAGGAAGCTGCGTTTGATTTTGTTCTGTTATTGATTAGATCATTCAGAGAGAGAAATAAATAACTAGGTAAGAGTACGGTGGCTTTAATGACAATCTTTTAAGACTCAGGAGCTCTGTGGCACGTTGTCTTGTCTCTTAATACCTGAATTAACAGGAACCAGATCTATAATTTTAGACTACCATGCATTAAAAAGAGACAGGTTGTAACATAAACAATCCAACCTGTATCTTCACCTCATGTCTTCATGTCTTGTTGGTCTCTTTTTGTTAAATGACTGCTAGTTTTACCATCCCACTAAAAGGCCATCTCCTGCAGCTGAGCTGTGATTGTCAGACTAAACATGACATGCCTTGTCTTAGAAATGAGGTCTGATGGGTTTCCTGTGGATACAAATGACGGCTGTGTTTGGGCCATCATATCTTGAACTGATACTATGAAGATCGGTGACTGATCTGATGGCCACACTGATACTGGCTGTCCCTTCACTGGTGCTGGCAGTTTGTCCTCAATAGTTGCAGAATGCCACCATTACACATTGACTGTTGTGTCATTATTTAATAAACCAATCTATGAATGTGCCTTCGACCTTCACACAGAGCTACTTCTTTCCCCCCTTCTTGGGGTGACCAGATGCAATGCTGAACACTGACAGTGCAGTCCAAACTTAAAGATAGATTCAACTGTAGTACACTTGGAATAGACAGAAGCTTCTTGTACTGTTACAAGTACCCTTGTGTTGACATGACTCCCTCGAGGTGTCATCTGACTGCAGATCTGCAAGCACAACTGGATTTCCTGGAACAATTGCTGTGCTGTCCTATATCAGCCAGTAGAAAAACCAAAATGCAGGGGATAAGGGAGAAAGAGCTTAGTTGTGTCAGATTTGAGTCCTTGTCAGCCCAGAAAAAGCAAACAAATAAAGCCATGTGGTCCTTAAACAATACAAAAGCAAGGACATGCGATACCTTTATAACAACAACAGAAGCTTTTGGCCAACATTTTCAGGGTTTTCTAGGTACAGAATACTCATTCCCTTCTGGGGGGGTGCCTAAACCACTGAACTATGCAGTCAGATTACATTATTATTAGACCACTAAATAAAATAAAATAAAATAAAAATTGCCAGCTTTTGATCGATCCTTGTGGCAGTACCAGTGGTGGTGATTTTTTGACATTAAGGACTCCCCCACAAATTCCAAGGCTATCAAGGTCTTCCCCAGGCAGAAGGGAACCCCTAGGAAGTATCAGAACCTGAAGGAGGGGAATAAGAAAGTTTAAATTAAAAATTAAAGTCCATAACTGATGACACCATCAGCCTTTATGCATGAGGAATTATGCAAGAGAATTCCTTCCTTCCTTCCTTCCTTCCTTCCTTCCTTCCTTCCTCCCTTCCTCCCTTCCTCCCTCCCTCCCAGTATTTGTGCATTGCTCTATCTCATGGCCTTAGGATGGTTTAAAGTAATTTCAAAGGACTTGAGCAGTTTCATTATTCTGTCCGGGAGGTGGCTGAGAGATCCTCCCTCCTTCCCTCCCTCCCTCCCTCCCTCCCTCCCTTCCTATTTTGTGGCTCTAATTGAGACTAGCCATCATCAACGGGTGTAGTGGTTATGATTAAAGACAGCTTACAAATGATCTGATGTGGACATTTTCACATGTTGGAGGACTGGGGGGAAATCTCAGAAGGAGGAAGATGGTTTTCACTGCTATGACTGATTTATTTAAAGATTATGTGGTGAGAAATTATATTCATAAAGTGCAACAGCTTTTAATATATGTTCCTGAAAAATGCCTTAAAAATTATAAGGCTATATTCTTTGGCAAATATGAAGCCAAACAGCTCCACTGATTCTCCTGCCCTGCACATTCTGCTCTATCCTCAGCCTCCAGATGCATGAGATCATTCAGCTTGTTACAACAGAGCTTCCTATTCCACAATGGGGAACAAATACCTCCTTATGAAAAAAAGAACTGTTATATGTGGGTGCAGAACATTAGGCTCTGATATTACAAACTGTCATCTATGAATATTCATCATAATGCAACAATACATATTTATTTCAATATGCATACTTTAAGCAGAGCAATATGATGTTGACACAATTTATACTTCTTTCTTTACACTTCACTCACTTTCTCTGACACACATTAATAAAAGGGTATTTAAATACTTTTACTCTGAGGGCTGATGCATTAGCATCCAGTGTGAGTCTCCAAACATCTTTAAATGCTGAATAAATCCTTCCTAAACATCTCTGCACACTGGACACACATTAATATGTGAAACTAGTCCCTTAATACCTTTACAAATCATGTACTCATCAACATGGAAAAAGAAAAAAAAAACCAGAGAGAGACTGAGAGAGAGAGAGAGAGAGAGAGAGAGAGAGAGAGAGAGAGAAGGAGCTTTTAGTGGGAAACATTCTGAAGTATTTTCCAGAAACAATATTTATTTACAGTTCTTAGAGTCAAAATCTACGATCAAATAATACCATAATTAAATATAATTATTTGGCATCAGGTCAATTCTGATGTATGGCAAGCATCGACAGGATTTTCTAGGTTATAGTGTATTCAGAATTGACTTCTACCATTCCCTTCTGGGACTGTGCTACTTGTCCAAGGCCACATACTATGGCTCTTTTTTAGCAGGACAAGTTGGAGCAATTCAGCTTGGCTGCAGCTTGATTTACAGCCTATTCTATGCTTCTGTTCGAATTAGGTGATCACACAGAGACCATGGATTTTTTTTGGTGCCAGCACCCACACTCAATCTGTTTCGGTTTGATCCATATCACAGCCCACAGCCCCTCTTCCTTTGATCCCCAACCTCTGCTGATCACTGGCTCCCTTTTTATGGGTCACTGTAAAGCCAGTGAGCTGTTTAAAGCAATGCATTGTATTACAAATAAAAACAGTTTTCCAAAGTTCCCCATCATGTACAACCATATACACACATACCACAGAAACATATGGCCTGCTATAGTTCATCAGAGTTGTTTTTACTTCATATTGATTTTTATCTTTTTTTAAAAAAAATCTATGCAGGGGTGATCTAGTGCTAAACTCAGTATTTTGTTTTTAATAATAATAATAATAATAATAATAATAATAATAATAATAATAATAATAATAATAATAATAATAATAATAATAATAATAATAATAATAATAATAATAATAATAATAATAATAATAATAATAATAATAAACAACTTGGGGGCACCTAGGGAGGAAGACCATGGAGTAGGTGTTCTTGCTATCCCAAAGTTAACACTCAGCTTAGTACATCACCAGGATGCCATCCACAGCCACATCTCCCATCCCTTTGAAGAACAAGACGATTAATCACATGGCAAAAACATAATCGTTAGTCCACATCTGAGGAAGTGGACTTGTCCCTGAAAGCTCACATAAAAGTGTTATCCATTAGCCTTTAAGATGCTACATTTTTGTCTTCTTTATTTTTTTGTTTTGTTTTGTTTTTGCCTGACATCCTAGCACAGACGAACATGGCTACTTGTCTAAAAATAGCCACCCAGAGTATACTATCTGTCTAGATGGGCAGGGTATAAATAAATAAATAAATAAATAAATAAATAAATAAATAAATAAATAAATAAATAAATAAATAAATAAATAAATAAATAAATAAATAACTTAGATATCTCACTTACTGTGAAAGCCCTATTAGGGTCGCTATAAGTTGGTTCCAACTTGACACATAACAACAACATAGATACTGCCTGATTATGAATTTTGGATATTGTCTTAATGATTAGCATGCTGACATTTTTAATGTGTAAGTTTGACCAAAGAGTCGTTAAGAATTCAGATTAAGCCATTTATTAATCATAATCAATAAAGTGGAGTCCTTGACTCAGATGTGATACTATTCTTTCATTATGCTGAGAGTTAGGAAGAGATACACAATAGTCATCATTTAGTTCAAAGAGACTTTGAGTTTTGAGGAGCAGAACAAATGTTATACATAATCCCTGTGGAGAAGACAAAGGTCCTTGAGAAACCCTTGTATATAAACATCACACAGATGTTTCTTTCACCTCTAAGAATTTGCAAATGCTTTGCTTTGTTCTTTGACCAGTATTCCGCACGTGATTATCTAAGAACTGTAGAGCTGGAAGGGACTCTCTGAATCATTGAGTCCAGCCCCTGTCAGGGACGGATCGAAATTCAAACTTATGGTTCTGCAGCCTGATGCCTAAATCACTGGGTTATCCAGCAGTCCTTAAATGTGGACTTCCTCTGAAGTTGTATTTCTCCAAAGTGAAAGATGACCTTAACCACACTAACATGTCTTCTAAATATGAGCCACATATAATGTCTCTTTCTGCTCTGAAAAGCAAGGAAATACTAGAAATGAGCCACCATTTCTCAGTGGCGAATGAATGAGAAATGTCCTGAGAACATATTAACGTTTTGTTAAATAGTCTCCAAACATTTGCCAACACTCTCCTTAGATCTTGCCCTTTCCCACCATATGACCTGGAATGGCAATAGATCTTGGACATTGTTGGGTTATGAAATTGTGTATCAGCTAATAATGACCCCACTTAAGAAACTGCTGGAGAATTCCCACCCACTCCCAGATAGAATTTGAGGCACCTGTCCCCCATTTCACTATCAAACAATATTATGAAAATTTTCAGGAAAACTTCCCATCCTACCCTAAAAATAACAGTGGGGGCGGGGAAAAGTTTTGTGTTCTGTCTATGCATCTTCCAACGCTACATTAAATGGTCAACTTCATCATGAAGCAATATAAAGGCCATGAATTAAGGAGCTGAGCCTTGAATGCAATTATTTTCCTGCCTCCAATTTGGGACCAGCCTGAGACATTTTGCTACCTGAGGAAAAGAACAAGATAATGTTCTCTTTCATTCCATGTGCGAAGGTTGGCTGGGTATTCTTCGATACTGTTAATAGTATCTGGTAATATGGTACCGGTAATAGTATCTGATAATACAATACTGGTAATAGGGTGACATTTGCCACCATATTTGAAAATCGCAGGCCAGAGTCACAGGACTTTAGGGCAGGAAGAAACCTCAAAGTTCAAGTTCAAGCCTTTCCCAATACAGGGAATGCAGTCTAATGTAGAGCAAGCCACTTGGTACAAAGCTTCAAGTATGTGCTGCCATATTTTAGCAACTGCCTTATTCTACCTAACAGTAGAGCTGGCTCTCCTATCTCCATTGCTGTATATGTCATTAAAAATGAAGATAGGAGAAGAGTTCTAGGCTAAATCTCAGCATCACCAGCCTGATTCTCTGCTTCAAATCTGCTATACCATCATACTTGAACGTTGTCGGTTCTATGTGTTAATATCCTGGGATACCTATTTTTGTTATATATGCTTGTAGTTGCTGTGTATATGTATTCATAAAGGCAAGTCAGATCAATTTGGCTTGTAGAGGAAATTAACTCACACACATATATATGTTGGCAAATGCATTAAAGCACAGAGTGAATAGATGGGGTAGGATGACTGAAAACCTAAACAAATGACAGACATTTTATTAGACATCTTTTTAAAAAATCATTTAATGTAGTTTAAGTGAATGACTTGGGAAAAGTATTCAGTGTGGTTTCTATGCATTGTAATCTGAATCAATTAAAGAGTTTGGGCTGGTCAATTGTTATTTCATTTGAGTGTATCAACTACATCTAAAATATGCATATAAAATATGTGAAAATAAGTATATGTATATTCCTGAGATACTAAAAGAAATTTCAAGTTCTGTACAAGGAATGGCTACTCACCACTGTTTCTTTATGTATATAGTTGGTGTACCCAAAACAGTAAGAACAAAATCCAAAAATTAGGTTCAAAGCATAAATATAGCTGTCTTTAACAGAACAACTATAAAAGTTTCTTTTTGTCATTTGGATTGGCCTTACTTATCAATGTACAGATTAAACTATTTTGTTTCCAAATGCAATTGGCATTTTACAGTTTTATTTATTTAAAAGAACTGGATTGTAGGCTGGGCAATCTGTCCAATTTATCATTGGGGGGGAGCCCCTGCCCCATTATATAAAAATTGGATATACAGTAAAAGGCACTCTGCTAAGTCTGTAATAAAGCAAACAGTATTTGTTTACATTGTCAAAGCGTAAGAAGGAAATTCCACTTTCCTGGCCACTGCAGTAATGATCTCATGGTGTACCAATGTTTTTTAAAACATAATTTCACTCAGCAGGTCCAGTGAATGGCACAGGCAGACAGCAACTACCAGGAATCAAGTTTTGCCCATAGGTAAAGCAATGTCCTGCAGCTAACTGCCCACTATAACCACTGATTGCCTGGTCTCTCCTGTGGCCTCTGCTTAATCAGAATACATTTTCCCCTGGGATAGTTAACAGGCCTATTTTCCTGCTTATTCAGTTAGCTCTACATTGGATTTTTATTAGGTATTAGTAAAGACAAATCAGCCCTTGTGTGCATCTGTGTTTGTGCGCGCGTGTATGTGTGCACATTGAGACAAGATGGGAAGAAACCATAAAAATGAAAAAAAAAAAAATTAACAGCCTAGTAGGCACTCAGCAGGAATGTACTTTGGAAATGGAGTGTTAGACCAAAAGAACTTGAGTAGTTTTAACCACCCTCTGGCTAAGCTCACTGGAATGTCTTTGCTAAAAAATAAAAATAAAAAACATTTTAAAGAACAAAAGATCAAAATGCACCCAAGCGGAGGGACTTCTGTGCTCTGTGGAGTCTGCTTCACCATGCTGTCAGATCCAGATTTTTTCCTCCACCCATAATGTCTTGCAAATCTGTTATCTTCCCCTTTGTTTCTCGAGAATGTGCGGATTCGGTGACCAAATGCAGTGATCAGAGGACAGGGAAGTTTCAGCCATATGGGAACAATTTATTCTGCTTCGGTGACATTGTTTCTAAACTCAGCCATGTGAAGCAGCTTTTTGGCTGTAGCCAACAGCGACAGTTTAAGATGTGCGCACGGCATAACAAAATGAAGTAGAGTTTAGGGAGAGCTTGAGGGCAGCCATTGTCTCCATTTCAAATTTACTTATGATTACTGATTGAGAATACATATACTTCTGGCTGGAACACTGACTCAACAAAAGAAGTAATTGCAATTATTTGTAAAAACAGTTCTCAATCAACAGCATCCCCTTCTTGGATACACACCTTAACATGGCAAAGGAGTTTGAGTGTGTCAGTGAATCGGAGAGTAATGCTGTGAGGAGGCCAGATTCCATTACAAGCCTGGACTGCAAGCAGAGTCACCCAAGGAGGAATGGTTACAGCTCAGACACCAGACTAAGATACATCCAGCCTCTTCAAGGCAGCTACTGAGCAGCAGCGATAGTTGACGATGACACTGGCAGAGGAGGCAACAAGCTAACTTTTGTTAGTGGCAATGGTTAAACCCCTGCAGAACTTTGCTTACCATGAAAACTCTAGGATGAGATAGTCCAAAATGAAACAAGAGATAGTGCTGGAAGATGAGACTTCCAAGTCGGAAAGCACTCAATCAGCTACCATGGAAGAGCAAAGGACAAGTATGAATAGCTCTGGTGCTAATGACACAATCTGAGTAAAGCCAAAAGGACATCTAATGTTTGATATGCACAAAAGTGAAAAGAAAGTCCAATGCTGTTCAACTCAATGGTTGGACTTGAATTCAAAGACTGAGATTCTAATATTCACTGACATTGGCATGATCATGGGCCAATAACTCCATCTCAGTCAGGCTACCTCTCAGAGCTTTTGTAAAGCTCAGGAGGGTCATGTACACAACCTAAATCCATGAATGGTACCAAAAGCTCTATAGGAGAAAGATGAAGTATAAATATAATAAGCACAAATAAATAAAAAAGATGGTCCCTGCTAGAGTAGACAGTGGTGAGGAGTGTTGCACTCTAATAACATCTTGGAGGTGCACACTTGCCCACTCCTGGCTGACAGTAAACTTTGCTTTTTACCTTGATAAGATGACTGAGATGTGTGTCACTATTAGTCCCATTTACACTGTGAGGAGGCAGACTCCATTACAAGCCTGGATTCCAAGCAGAATCACCCAAGGATGAATGGTCACAGCTCAGACACCAGACTAAGATACATCCACCCTCTTCAAGGCAGCTACTGGGCAGCAGCGATAGTTGACGGTGACATCGTGGATGCTACACAGCCTGAAAGGAATGCATTCATAAAGACGTGGATGCCACACCAAAAGCTCACAGCTGCCCATTCCTGATACTGGCTGACATCCTACTGCACGTATGTGTGTTCTGTGCCATCAAGTTGGAACTGAGTTATAGTGACCCTAATAGGGCTTTCAAGGTTCGTGAGATATTTGAGGAGTGGTTTTACCAGTTCCACTCCCCCAGTGAGTTTCCATGGCCAAATGAGGATTTGAATCCTGTTCTTCAGAGTCCTAGTTCATCACACTATCCACTACAGCAGGGGTATCCAACCTTTCACCTTCCCTGGGCCACATTAGAAGATGAAATTTTAGTTTGGGCCACACATAAATTTGGTTTGGGCCACATTGGGGGGCAGCCCTAGCCATCCTTCGCAGCCCCGCTCCAAGAGCGCTTACCGGCAGCTGCAATCTCAGACAGCAGAGGCTGCCAACTTCAACTCCGGTGGCTTTATGGGGCTGGGAGGGGGTCCACCTATTGACGGGGATGGCGCAATGCAGCCCCCCTATCCCCTCCCCTCCCGCTCCTTCCTTCCCTCTCTCCCCCCCCCCCCATTGTGATGTGCCCCAGCCGCATTCCGGCCATAAGTGCCGGCAGTGTAACTTGAAACTTTGGAATTTCTTTAAAAATAAAAAATTGCACTGGGCCACATTATGAGCCGACCTAGGCCGCATGCGGCCCTCGGGCTGCAGGTTGGACAAGCCTGCACTACAGCACACTGGGAATCACTAGTTTAGTATAAAATTATGCCTTCAAAGGTTCATGGGAGTTATGTCCATGAAGCCCACATTCCTTATCACAGAACTAATTGTGCAACTGAGCCTGTGGAACTGTTCTGTGGATGCGATTTCAGCCTTGGTGCAAATTTTTTAATGGCTTGCACAACTTCAAGTTGTGCTGACATAGCTATGCAACAGGATTTTTGGCCAGTGAGTCACACCTTTGGCATATCCAACTCAGTATTGTCTACATTGAAAGGCAGCAGCCTGCCAAGATTTTAGATAGAATTTTACACCTCTAGCTAGAGATACCAGGAACTGAACTTGGGATCTGTGCCATACAAAGCATTCACTCCATCTCTAAGTTGAACCTAGCATGCCAAGAAAGAAGCCTAAATGGCCTGAAAGGAATGCATTCATAAAATTATTAAGGGGAACTCCCACCCAAAGGAACGATCCAAAAAGAAGTTTGCCTGCTGCCTTGCTGCAAAAGCCTTGGCTTCATTCTTCCCTCTTCATATTTGTAATTAAAGGTAAAGGTAAAGGTTCCCCTTGATATTTTTAGTCCAGTCATGTCTGACTCTAGGGGGCGGTGCTCATCCCGTTTTCAAGCTGTAGAGCCAGCGCATGTCCGAAGACATTTTCTGTTGCCACATGGCCAGTGTGACTAGGGAACACCGTTTTACCTTCCCACTGAGATGGTACCTATTTATCTACGCATTTACATGCTTTCGAACTGCTAGGTTGGTGAGGAGCTGCGACAAAGTGATGGGAGCTCACTCCGTCGCGTGGATTCGATCTTACGACTGCTGGTCTTCTGACCCTGCAGCACAGGCTTCTGCGGTTTAGCCCACAGCGCCACCATGTCCCACCTTATTTGTAATTAAGGAAGCACAATTATATACGAGGTGTGACTGAATCATCCAGTCAGTCCACATGCAGAGACCCACAGTTACCCATTGCCTGTTTAGTTTTGGCAATGAAACAAAACAGGCAACGGCTGTTCTGCTGAGCACATTGCATCCCAACCAGGAATTACACTCATTTTGTCACTGGAAAATGAAAGCAACAAGGAGCTAAATGACTTTTCATTTTTTAGCAGATCATGTATCTTTCTACTTCATACTCATCGTAACTCATCATGTTCCTGCCTCCATTAGAACTGAGTATAAAAGGCTCATTACTCCCCTTCTATCCTTTCTACAATATATGGAAAAGCCAGCATATAAACCTGGTTTACCTGCCATAGAAATGTACGAGTGGATTCCTGTGCTGTGCCACTGCCCGTCTGTAGTGATGAATAGAGATATAACTCCTTGTTTCTTCCATTGTCATGCACCAGGACAAGAAATTGCAAAATTATGCTTCTGTAAGGGGGTGAGATATTTTGCTGTGCTCTTGACAAGCAAAGAGAATGTGAATAAGAATGATTTCTTACACCAGTGGAAGCAGGGTTGCACATATCATACATTTAACACATGCTGTGCAAAACGTTGAAGGCTATTGTTTTGTTGTGTGGAACTTTTAAGTATTAGAAACATGTGAGCGAGTTGTCTCGAGCTTGCTGTGTGTGCTTGCCTTTGCTTTTCAAAGAGAAAGGACATTAGTTTTGTGCATGGACCGTTTGCACAAATTACAGAAACTCTGATGAGAAAAAACAGGGCCCCTTGCCTTCTTGGGTGAAGACAAAGAATTTCATAAACCTCGAAAATTCTCCCCTAAGGCATCTTGACAGGTTGAAGCAGCTTAAATTAATGAGAATGAAGACTCAGCAAGAATTCTTTATCTCCTTACTGGGAAATCACAATTTTTTTCATGTTCTCTTAGTTTTTTTTTAACTCCCTTATTTAAAAACAGGGATAGGAATGGGATAGGACCTTTATCCCTGATATAGTATGTATATCTCTTCCCCACGTATCTTTGCAGGGTATTTTGTAAATGGAAAGTTTTAAAACTGATATACTCACTTGCAGGTTAAAGTGGTACAATCCATTTATCCTGCTGTGTTATGTAAAGTAGGCTAAGCAAAAGCAATCCAGTGGATATTTGACCATCATGCATGTTTACACCGCCTACTTGTCAATGACACGTATGTCACACAATAGATGTCTGGGGAAGTCTCTATGCCATTAATGGAAACAGTGTATTTTACAAATGCAATTATTTGTGAACAAACAAGGTTTACAGCAAGTTCATTTTACAACAGGATTAACAAGATTATCATTACCATAATATTGCAGCATAAAACTAAACTAGAAACACACAGCATGCAGATGAAATAGTGCCGTGTCCAGGTGTGATGGATTGTCTAGCTTCCAACTGTGCTTTTCTTTTGCAAAGTGAACAGATCTGTACATTTTCTGGCTGAAGCACTTGCATAAAACCATATGCAATTTTCACTGTAATTTGTCATCCATGGAAACTGAAGCCAGCACAGCATCCTCTGTCTGCCAAAGGCAAACAGTACCAACTATTACAATAAAAATCTATGTGTCTGTTAGTAAAAGGGGTGTGTGTAGCTACTCTTTTTTCTACTTATGTACATTGTGCAAATGAATTGAACAAATGTTAACATCTGACATCATGGGGTTGTTGACAGGTGTCAGCTCATTACATTTCACTTGCCAGCTCCTCATCAACTTGCCCAACATACACACCCAAGGGGGGAGTGGCTCCTGCCCAGTTCAAGCAACCAGGGCTTTTTTAAGCCCGTCACCCACCAGGTTAGGGCCCCCTCTTAGTCCACAAGAACCACACACTTTGACCAGGTACCAGTTTGAAGGGGCTTTCTAGGCAGCACTGACATGGGCAGGATTCTTATTTATTTACTTATTTACTTATTTACTTATTTACTTATTTACTTATTTATTTATTTATTTGACTTATTACCCCGCCCCTCTAGACAACGTCTACTCAGGGCGGTTTACATGAATAAAAATAGAACAATATAAACAATATAAAATCATCTCAAACATAGTTTTAGCACCTATTTCTAAGCAGCATATAACCAAGGTGGCATAACTCAAGCAGGAAGCAGGAAGGATAGGATTCTTCCACCCACTAACTTCACAATCCTTCTAGACTGGCACTGCAACAGAATCAGCAGTCCATGGCTTGCAATGGACAAAATAAGGGAGATTGGGAGGCGGTGTTCAACTGCATACATGCATCTGCATGAACGCGGTTAAATACTGAGGGTCTTCTCTCTTTCTATCCTAGGTGGTTGGAGGGAGATCTGGATAATCAGGCACAGCATCGTTCCCTGAGCTGCAAAATATGTGGAAGCCAGCAGCTGGGAGTGCAACCTGGGCCTAGACAGACAGGTCAACTTCAAATGGATGGGACACCAAGGAATGCTTTGGAACCAACTCCTCCCCTGGATGCGGTGTGAAATCCAGGCCACTCAGCTTCCTGATGGGATCCTGATACAGCTGAGGGAGAATGACCTGCCGGACACAAAGGGACTGGATCACACCTACTGCATTAAGGTTCATGTGGAATTCTTGCACCTCTCTCACTCCCAGATTAGCCTTTAATGGTCGAACGTCCTTGAGAGGACGGTGTGTTTGGGTGCCCAGGACCCATGCAAAGTGGACATAGTGAATGCGAAAGTGACCAGAGTGGTGGGTCATATGGTGTCTGGCTGAGGCAGCAACTGGATCTGGCAAACAGGTATCTCATACAAGCGAGAGCACATTTTCCATATCAACAGAGTCCACCTCTCGGACTTGGGTCACCTTCTTTGGTTAACAACTATTAAAGAGACTACGGCCACTTGGTTGCAGCTGCAGTTGTCTGGTTCCCAGCTCTTGTGGTTTCCGGCATTGGAGTGGATTGAGGTGGTGTTAATGGGTTGTGGGCAGGTCTTGCAGACCCATGAAACTAAGGGATCCCCTTAATGGAAGCTGGGGACAGGACAGTTTTGGTCCAACTTGCGGGCTGTAGGCTTGCCTCTGTCCCAGGTAGCAGGTAGAGTCATGGAGTGGCATATGCCCATGTGGTCTCTAAGGTCTGTCACCCCATGTGGACTACCCTCAGCAAATTCCTGATGGGTGGGATGGCATTGAAAGGCAGGTGTGTCTTTTGATGTACTGGATCCACTCCAATGCCGAGACAGAATCTGCTCCTGTAACCAATAGAGTTGTGTCCTTTCCCTTCCAGAATGGTGTCCACATGTTCCACTGTGGTAACAGGTGTGGTCACCTGGGTATGCTCAGCCAGACCAGGAACCAGCAGAATTGAGGGGGGTAGGCAGATAC